>NC_088791.1:298372341-299572341 GCF_011386835.1 Chrysemys picta bellii
AACCTTAGACATATCCCTGGAAGTGGTTTAGCAACACAACTCTTGGACATTCTGCATCCTTCTACAATAGGGAGACTCACCATGCCCATTAATGAAAGTCTACTGGAGCCTGCAAGAACCACCTGGCATACACTTGCATCTATCCTGTCAAAAAGCAGACAGGAGGTACTAGATCCCTGCTAAAGATTTGAGTATGTCTGTTTGTATTCAGCACCAAGTTCTCTTGTAGTGGCAGCTGTACAGCAGAGATCAAAGCAGCAGGGGCCTCTAAATCCATACTGAGAGAAAAGCACCAAAAAAATTGGACCTCTTCAGTTGCAAGGTGTATTAATCAGCAATCCTCCAGATGAGGGTTGCTAACTATCTGGCATGCTTTCCAAAAATATGTTTTTTAAACTGAGACAGATTTTTTCAATTCATAGACAAACTTCCCAAGGAGCACCATGAAGAGCTGAAATCCATCATGGAAGATGGACAACTGCCTGCCTGCACTTCTCTATAGGCTGCCCTGGATATGTCTGACACCACGGTCACTGCAAGAATCATGAGGAGATCACCATGGCTTCAGTTCTCAAGGATCCCAGGGAAGTCCAAACAACAATCAAGGACCTCCCATTTGAAGGTAATGAATTTTTCAACAATGGGACAGGTGAATCCCCCCACTTCCTAAAGAATTTAAGGGCAACTGCACTTTTGGGGGCTGTACATCCCAAGCCTAAGGAGGAAGCAGTTACACCAATGGTCATCCTTTAGAAAGTTCTTCTCCACCTAGTTTTACGGTGAGCCACAGAGAACCTCAGTGTTACCAAGGAAGAGACAGAGATTCCCCAGTAGATGACTCTCTGCCTTCTCTGGTGCCCAATAGTCCGCGGCTTCCAGCAGACAGCAGGTTTGCCACCAACTTTGAGTGCCTGATAGGACCAGTGGAAGATCTTTTTAGTTTACACACACACACACACACACACACACACTCTCTCTCTCTCTCTCTCTCTCTCTCTCTCACTCTCACTCTCACTCTCACTCACTCACTCACTCACTCCCCTTTGGCAACTGTCTTTTTTTATTTTTGAGAAGATTGGGCTGGGATTACTTCGGACTGGTGGATCCTAGAGATTGTAAGCAAGGGGTATCCAATTCAGTTTCAATTCCTTCTTCCCCCCACTTCTCTTTCCCCATTCCTTTCCAGGGACCCTTCTCATGAGAGATTGTTAAAACAAGAAGCAGATTCCCTTCTACAACGGAAATCAGTGAAAGAAGTGCCCTTGGAGTTATGGGGCAGAGGCTTTTATTTGCATTACTTTCTTATCCCAAAGAAGAAAGGGGGTTGACAGCCCATCCTTGACCTTCAATGTCCTTTCCAATTCAGGATGGTGACTCTGCCCTCCAGAATCCTCTCATTAGATTCTCAGGACTGGTTCATGGCTCTCAACCTGCAAAATGCCTACTTCCATATATTAGTCCTCCCAACTGACAGGAAATACATCAGATTCCTGTCAGAAACATCCCTTTACTAGGGTCCTTTGATCAGGGGCCTTTGATCTTTCTGTGGCCTTGAGGGTATTCACCAAGAGTCTAGAAGTAGTGGCAGCTCTTCTAAGGAGACAAGGGATCCAGGTCTGTCCTTACTTTGATGACTGGCTGATTTGAAGAGGATCACCCCAACAGCTTATTGACTCAATTCAGGTAATTCTAAAGTTCTTTGCCTCACTAGATCTCAAAGTGAAAAGACAGGAATCCATACTGACTCCGACTCAGCTCACAGGGTTCATAGGAGCACTATTAGATTTCATACCAGCCAAAGCTTACCTCCCACAATAACAAGCCTCGTCAATCAATGAAAACATGTTTCAGACGTCTCGGATACACGGCCTCATGCACTTAATATCACACAGCATGCCAGCCTTCACCTAGGTTCCCTGGAAAGGTGTTTGAAATCACTGTATCTACGCAGCAGACACTGCATGGACATAGTCACAGGCCCACAAGAAGTCCTCTTCTCATTACACTGGTGGTAAGGCGTTCTTTAGGTATGCAGCGGAGGACTCTTCTCCACACCTCTACCTACCAAAACTCTGGTGACAGACTGCACCGCCCAGAGATATGTGGGGGAGAGGGGCTAACCTACATTGCCTTCAAATTCAGGGCTTATGGTCCAGTCAGGAAGCTTTTTTCCACAGAAACATTCTAGAGCTCAGGGATATCTACCTCAAATGCAAGACATTCCTGCCTCTTTGTCAGGGTCCCACAGTCCAAATGCTAACAGATGACACCAAAGCTATGCATTATGTCAACAGTCAAGATCATCCCCACACTGTCAGGAAACCATACAACTATGGAATTGATGCATTCTGAACCAAATCAGACTGGCGTGTCTGCATGTTTCTACCCTTCAGAACATCATGATAGATCAAGTCAGTAAGCAATTCTCTGACAACCACAAGTGGTCTCTCAAAGGCTCAGTCCTACAGAAGATCTTTTGAACACAGGGATTCCCAAAATAGACCTAGTTCGAGCAGACCAGAACAACCATCAGACATTCTGTGTGACAGATATGACAATTTCCAGCAATGTCCTTGAAAAACTTTGTTGAATTAAGTTTAGGTATCTTTGGGGTCCATTGTACTAAATGCAAAGATGTGTATTATTGTGATCCAGGATTGTATGTAACCTCTCTAGGAGGAGATATGATGTAAGGCCTGGATAATCAAAGGACTATATTGAACAAAGTGCCAGACAGGAATGAACTTGTGGGACAATATATGTGAAGTGGATTTCCTAGGAAATACCTAAGGAGAGGTTAATGCAAATTCCTCACCTCTGATTATGCAAAAGTCCAGCATTTTGAAGCTATGCCCTGAGGAGATGGCCTTTGTCTGCTGATCACCTGTTACATGAGACCAACATCAAAGGCCCAAGTTGTATAAAGGAAAGACTAAACTATTTATGGTTGCTCTGGTTCTGAACCTGAGACAGTTATGAACTTGTAACCTTGGGAAAAAAATCTTTGTGGGTTTTGAAGGACTGACATCTACCAGAGCTTGAGGTTAGAGTGGGGTGACTCTGGTTAGCTTTTTAGCATGCATGCAAGTTCTTTTCTTGTTTTTAATATATTTTCTCTGTAATGCTTTCACCTTTTGAATAAATGTGTTTGCTTACAAAAAATTGTGTGGTAACTTGTGACTGCTGGCAATTAGTCTTTGCATCCATGCAGAAAGCATGTCTGATCCCTCTACATATGGATCTAGGGGAAACAATGCCCCTAAATAATTATTTTATTACAATGTAAAGGTTTGCAAAGTTATTAATCATTTGTGTCTCAAAGAATATAAAATGTTAAACAACAGTTTCCAAAACCATGAGATAAAGTAAAAGTGATGGGGTCCATCTGACAAAGAAGGGGAAGAGCATTTTGGGACACCAACTTGCCAGCCTAGTGATGAGGGCTGTAAGCTAGGTTCAAAAGGGGCAGGTGACAAAAGCTCACAAGTAAGTATTAAAAGGGGGACTTTGACAGAGGGCTGGAAGTCAGAGGGGGACGGGGGGAGGGAAATAGAAATTACATTACAGTAGTACAAGTAACAAGAGGAAAAACAGTGGGGGAATCTGCTCAACATCTTAGATCTCTATACACCAATGTAAGGAATATGGGGAATAAATAGAATGAACTGGAAATCTGAGTACACAAGCTAAAGTATGACTTTGTCGGTAGTACAGAGTCTTGGTGGGATAAAACTCATGACTGGAATATTGATATAGAGGGGTATAACTTGTTCTGGAAGGACAGGCAAGGAAAAAAAGGGAGAGGGTGTTTGTTGCATTGTATTTCAAGAATGTATACACTTTTTCTGGGGTCAGAAAGAGGTGAGAGGCAGACCAGTTGAAAGGTTTGGGGTGAAGATAAAAGGGGGGAGAATAGGATGATGTCATGAGAGGGATCTACTATATACCACCACACCAGAAGGAGGAGGTAGATGAGGCATTTCTATAACAAATAATAGAAATATCCAAAACACAAGACTTGGTAGCAATGAGGGAATTTAAGATGATTCTTGGAAAAGTAAGATGGAAAAACACAAAATGTCCAATAAGTTTTTGGAATGTGTTGGGGACATCACAGATGGTGGTGGAAGTAACTAGGGGGACAGCCATTTTAGACTTGAGTCTGACTAACAGGGTGGAATTGGTTATGAATCTGAAGGTGGAAGGCAACTTGGCTAAAAGTGATCATGAAATTATAGGCTTCATGATTCTGAGTAAAGGAAGGAGTGAGAGCAGCAGAAAAAGGACAGTGAACTTTGATAGAGCATACTTTAACAGAGAGATAGTAGATAAGGTCCCCTGGCAAGAAAATCTAAGAGAAAAAGGAGTTCAGGAAAGCTGGCAGTTGCTTAAAGAGATAATATTAAAGGTACAACAGCAAACTATACCTATGTGAAGGAAAGATAGGAAGAGTAGTAAGAGGCCAATATGGCTCCATCAGGAGCTCTTTAATGCCCTGAAAATCATAAAAGAATCCTAGAAAAAGAGGAAACATGGAAAAAGTACTAAGGATGAGTGCAAAAAATGACACAAGCACATAGGGACAAAATCAGAATTCCTAAGGCACAAAATGAGTTACACCTACCAAGGGACATAGAAGTCATAAAAAGAGGTTCTATAAGTACATTAGGAGCAAGAGAAAGATGAATGAAACTGTAGGTCCATGGTGTAACAGGGAAGGAGAACTAATAACAGATGATACCAAGAAGGCTGAGGTGTTTAATACCTGTTTTCCTTCAGTCTTCTCTGAAAAAGTTAATTGTGACCAGATGCTTCATACAATTAATATTAACAACAAGGGGGAAAGAACACAAGCCAGAACAGGTTAAAGAATATTTAGATAAGTTAGTTGCATTCAACTCAGCAAAGCCTGATGAAATTCATCCTAGGTACTTAAGAAACTAGCAGACGCAATCTCAAGACGTTGGCACCAGAATGGAGGAGGAGGGTCAGGGGGCCATGGCCCTCCCACTTTTTGAACGTGAACCATCCTGGTTCATCCACTTTTCGCCCCGCACCTCCTCTACCCCCGAGGCCCCGCCCCCCCCAACCAGGTTGGCAACTGGAGCTCGGCTGGGGAGCCGGGCAGCTGTGGAGCACCATGCTGTGGACCCTCCACCTGCTCAGGGTGGGGTGGGGGTCAAGAGCAGCCCCTGGCATATGTCCCTAACCCCACCCGCCCAGAGCAGGAGGGTCCATGGCTCCCCACAGCTGCCTGCACGCCATGTGCGGCTCTTACATGGATCTGGCTCCAGCTAGGCGGCTGCAGCCCAGCCACGGTAAGAGCCGTGTGGGCAGCTGTGGAGAGACGCGCTGTGGACCCTCCACCTGCCCTGGGCGGGGGGCCCGCAGGGCAGGGACACGGGCCAAAGGCTGTTCTTGACCCTCTCACCCCAGGCAGGTAGAGGGTCCTCAGCGCGGCTCCCTATAGCTGCCCATGAGGCTCTTACCATGGCCGGGCTGCGGCCCCATAGCTGGAGCCGGGTCTAGGTAAGAGCCGCGTGCAGGCAGCTGTGGGGAGTCGTGGACCCTCCTGCCCTGGGTGGGGGCCTGAGGAATGGGAACACAGGCTGGGGGCTGCTCGCAAACACACACACACACCCCTGCTCTGGGGGTGGAGGGTCCCCAGTTCCCGGCCTGTTCCAGCTTCTGGCTTGCTGGGCAGAAGGGGTGGGGGGGTTCTAGCCCCCCCACTTTTGGGCAGGCTCTGCCGCCCTTGATCTTTGAAAACTCATGGAGAAGTACATGGTACCTATCTTTAAAAAGAGGAACAAAGAGGACCTGGGGTATATATACAGTCGACTTAACTTTGATACTTGGAAAAACACTGGAACAAATTATGAATCAGTTTGTAAGTACCTAGAGGATAATAGGGTGATAAGTAATGTACAACATGGAATTGTCAAGAACAAATCATGCCAAATGAATCTAATATCCTTCTTTGACAGGATTATTGGCCTAGTGAAAAGGAGTGACACAGTAGATGTGATATATCTTGAGTTTAGTAAAGCTTTTGACAGTCCCACATGACATCTCATAAGCAAATTACAGAAATGTGGTCTAGATCAGTGGTTCTTAACCAGGGGTACACATAACCCTGGGGTTATGCAGAAGTCTTCCACAGGATACATCAACTCATCTAGATATTTGCCTAGTTTTACAACAGTCTACATAAAATGTACTAGAGAAGTTAGTACAAACTAAAATGTCATACAATGACTTGTTTATACTGCTCTATATACTATACACTGAAATGTAAGTACAATATTTATATTCTAATTGATTTATTTTATAATTATATGGTAGACATGAGAAAGTAAGCAATTTTTCAGTAATAGTGTGCTGTGACACTGTTGTATTTTTATGTCTGATTTTGTAAGCAAGTAGTTTTTAAGTGAGGTGAAACTTGGGGGAATGCAAGACAAATCAGACTCCTGAAAGGGATACAATAATCTGGAAAGGTTGAGAGCCAGTGGTCTATCTGAAATTACTATAAAGTGGGTCCACAACTGGTGGAAAGACTGTACTCAAAGAGTAGTTATTAGTGATTTGCTTTCAAACTGGGATGATATATCTAGTGGAGTTGCACAGGCATCTGTTCTGTGTCCAGTACTATTCAATATTTTCATTATTTGGATAATGGAGTGGAAAGTATGCTTACAAAAGTTGTGGATGACACCAAGATGGGAGGAGTTGCAAGCACTTTGGGGGACAAGATTAGAATTCAAAAGGACCTTGATAAATTGGAGAATTTGTCTGAAATTAATAAGATTAAATTCAATAAAGACAAGTGGAAAGTACTACACTTAGGAAGGAAAATCAAATGCAAACTATAAAATGGGAATAACTGGGTAGGCAGTAGTACTGTAGAAAAGAATCTGGTGGTTATAGTGGTTCACATTGAATGTGAGTCAACAATGTGATACAGATGCAAAAAAGGCTAATATTCTGGGGTGTATTAACAGCCACATTATATGTAAGATTTAAGAGGTAATTGTTCTTAGTTACTTAGCACTAGTGAGGCCTCAGCTGGAGTACTGTGTCCAGTTCTGGGTGCCACACTTTAAGAAAGATGTGGACAAACTGGAGAGGAGAGCAACAAAAATGATAAAAGATTTAGAAAAACCAGATCTATGAGGAACAGTTAAAAAACTGGGCATGTTTAGTTTTGCGAAAAGAAGACTGAGGGAGGACCTGGTAACAGTCTTCCAATATGTTAAGGGATTTTATAAAGAGGACTGTGATGCTCACCATCAACTAGATTGCCTTGAGCAACAACAGGAAATTAAGCATAGAGAATACAGTAACTCCTCACTTAAAGTCGTCCCGGTTAATGTTTTGTTGTTACGTTGCTGATCAGTTAGGGAACATGCTCGTTTAAAGTTGCGTAATGCTCCCTTATAATTTTGTTTGGCAGCTGCCTGCTTTGTCCACTGCTTGCAGGAAGAGCAGCCCGTTGGAGCTGGCTGGTGAGGGTTGAACCAGGGTGGATTGGCAGCTCCCCTATTAGCTCCCCGCTCCCCTAAGTTCCCTGTGCAACAGCCTCCCAGCAGGCTATCAACTGCCAGGGAGTTCAGCTGCCCCAGCCCCCGCTATGTGCTGCTCCTGCCCTGTGCCTTGGAGCTGCTCCCGGGAGCCTCCTGCTTGCTGTATGGGGTGGAGGGGGGAAGAGAGGGGCTAATGTCAGGGTGTCCCTCTCCCCCCTGCTCCTGCTGCCCGCTTTCCCCATCTCCATAGAGCACGGGGGAAACACGACAGAGCTTAGGACAGAGGATGCTTGCTGGCAGCAGGGGCTGTCTCATCTTGCTGATCTACTTAAAAAGGCAATGTACATAGAGTGGGGTCAGCATACTTAAAGGGGCAATGCGCCTCTCTCTCTCTCTCTCTCTCTCTCTCTCTCTCTCTCTCACGCACAGGGTGTGTCTCTCTGTCTGCCATGCTGTCTCCCCTACCTCCATTTGTGCTGCCTTATAGAGTGTGAGGCTACATTAACAACAATGTGTTAACCCTTGAGGGCTCAGCTGTTCTAGTTCATCATTTAGCAGTGAGGCATTCCCTGGGAAATATCCCATCCCCTTCCACCCTCTGACTTCACCACCTCAACTAAGTTTCACAATCATCATTGCTGTGTACAGTATTAAATTGTTTGTTTAAAACTTATACTGTGTATGTGTGTGTATATATATATATATGTCTTTTGTCTGGTGAAAAAATTTCCCTGAAACCTAACCCCCCCATTTACATTAATTCTTATGGGGAAATTGGATTCACTTAACATTGTTTTGCTTAACGTTGCACTTTTCAGGAACATAACTACAACCTTAAGCAAGGAGTTACTGTACAGGTATTCTCATATGACTGGTCCATCACGTCATAGAGATGTTTCTTCATTTCCCATGTATGCTTCCAACTCCAAGGGACCTACTGATCTGTCTCAACCCAGAGAAATTAAAATTAGCAATGTGGAACTTTAAGGCCTGAACCTCCTTCAGTTCAGCAATTCTTTTTGACTAATGGATCAAATCAAGGTATTAATTTATGTCCAGAATCTACAATCAACTATCTCTTTGCACAGACTTCAGCATCTGAGGCTCTCAAACTTGCTTGATGCAGACAGTGTAGCAATTCACCCTCACAGCTCAAGATGTATCAAGGCCATTGCAAAGTTTCAACCATCAATTAAATATCTTATGGCTTATTGGAACTTAAATTTACTTCTCCCTACATTGATGGAGCTTCCATTTGAACGGCTGTCTAAAGTTGCTGGGTTTTTTCCCTTTTCAATGAAAGTCACATTTTCAGAGAGAATATGAACTCTAGAAACAATTTCAATTCAGGAACGGTTTCTTTATTTTCTTAATAAGATAGTCTTCTTCATAGCCCCAGAGTTTATCCCTAAAAAAATCTTATCTTTTCATATTATTCACTATTCACTTATTATCCCATTATTCACCTAAGCCTTTCTCATCCTAAGGACATTGAAGTTTCACTTTCTGGATGTGAGAAGGGCCATAAAATATAATCTAGAAATGATGGAAGCCTTTTGAAAATAAGATATTTTATTTCCTGTGTATACGGTTAAAAAAAAAAGGCAACAGAGTATATAAAGCAACCGTATCCAAATTGGTTAGAGCAGCTTATTGTCAAAGAAAAGCAGATAAGGATAAGAACATAAGGATGGCCATACTAGGTCAGACCTGTGGTCCATCTAGTCCAATATCCTGTCTTCCAACAGTGGCAAATACCAGATGCTTTGAAGAGAATGAACATAACATAGCAGTTTATTGAGTGATCCATACCTGGTTGTCCACTCGCAGCTTCTGGCAGTCAGAGACTTAGGGCACACAGAATATGGGGTTGCATCTCTGACCATCTAGGCTAATAGCCATTGATGGACCTATCTCCATGAACTTATCTAATTCTTTTCTGAACCCAGTTATAATTTTGGCCTTCACAACATCCCCTGACAATGAGTTCCACAGATTGTGCATTGTGTGAAGTAGTATTTCCTTTTGTTTCTTTTAAGCCTGCTGCCTATTAATTTCATTGGGTGACCCCTGGTTTTTGTATTATGTGAAGGGGTAAATAACATTTCCTTATTAACTTTCTCCATGCCATTTAGGATTTTATAGACCTCTATCATATCCCTCTTTAGTTGTCTCTTTTCCAAGATGAACCGTCCCAGCTTTTTTAATCTCTTCTCATCTGGAAGCTGTTCCATCCCCTAATCATTTTTGTTGCACTTCTCGGTACCTTTTCCAATTCTAATATATACATTTTTAGATGGGGCGACCAGAACTGCAAGCAGTATTCAAGGTGTGGGCATACCATGGATTTATATTGTGACATTATGGTATTTTCTTTCTTATCTATCCCTTTCCTAATGGTTCCTAACATTCTGTTAGCTTTTTTGACTGCCGCTGTACATTAAGCAGATGTTTTCAGAGAACTATCCACAATGACTGCAAGACCTCTTTCTTCAGTTGTAATAGCTAATTTAAGCCACATAATTTTGTATGTGTAGTTGGGGTTATGTTTTCCAATGTGCATTATTTGCATGTATCAACATCGAATCTGCCATTTTGTTGACAAGTAACCCGGTTTTGTGAGATCTCTTTGTAACTCTTTACAGTCTGCTTTGGACTTAACTACCTTGAATTTTCTCTCCTTTGCAAATTTTGCCATTTCACTGTTTACTCCTTTTTCCAGATCATTTATGAATATTTTGAACAAAACTGGTTCCAGTTCAGCACTCTGGAGGACACTGCTATTTACTCCTCTCCATTGTGAAAACTGATAATGTATTCCTACCCTTTGTTTTCTATCTTTTAACCAGTTACTGATCCGTGAGAGGACCTTCCCTCTTATGCCATGACTGATTGCTTAAGAGCCTTTGGTGAGGGACCTTGTCAAAGGCTTCCTGAAAGTCCAAGTACACAATATCCACTGGATCACCCTTGTCCACATGGTTGTTGACCCCCTCAAAAGATCAATGGGAAGAGAGAAATAGAGTGTCTGTGACAAAATTTGAAGAGCAATGACCTGGGCATTGATCCATTCATTTACAAAGAATTACAAGGTGGATATTGTTTCCTTGTTTGATTGGGCTTTTAGTCACCAAGTTCAGCAGTCTGCTATGAAATCTTGTTTCCTTCCTTATCTTTCCCTCTCTTCATCCCATTTTGCTTGCTAATTCCCAACAACCTCTCCCTCCAGACTGATAGATTTTTAGGTATGAATAAAAGGACAATTCTGCTATTACCTGCTAATTTGTCTTCTTGTAGCACAGAATCTATCAGTACAGATGATCCTTCCATTCAGTTAAAATGTTTACCACTTTGCAATTTGTTTGTTATAATTATCTTTTAATAATAATGATACCTAGCACTTAAAGAACACTTTTCATCCATAAGCTGTCTCAAAGCTCTTTTAGACATTTTGGGTGAGATTCTGCACTGCTCCTCTAAGAGACACAGCACAATATTCACAACCCAGGTGGGTCTGAGGTAGCTTTAAACCTCTTTTGCGCCCTCTCAATCCTGGGCTGCTCCACAGCCCCTGGCATAATGCAGACAGTCTCAGAGGCCTAAATTATAACAGTCTCCCTGAGCAGCCCTCTGAGCCACAGTGCTGCACAGAATCTCTGGGCTGGTCTACACTGGGGGGGGGGGGGGGGATCGATCTAAGATACACAACTTCAGCTATGTGAATAGCGTAGCTGAAGTCGAAGTATCTTAGATCGATTTACCTTGGGTCCTCACGGCGCGGGATCGACGGCCGCGGCTCCCCTGTCGACTCCGCTACCGCCGCTCACACCGGTGGAGTTCCGGAGTCGACGGGGAGTGCATTCGGGGATCGATATATCGCGTCTTAATGAGACGCGATGTATCGATCCCTGATAAATCGATCGCTACCCGCCGATATGGCGGGTAGTCTGGATGTACCCTATGCAATGTTGAATCTCAACCCCTGACAAATCCTCCAGTCATGCCCTCCTGCTCCAGGGCTTTGGAGGGGGGGCCTCAGAAGGCAGTCTTATGACTGTCTTCCTCAGTTCCTGTGCCAGGGGTATCCTATCCTGGCCAAATAAGAGCCTCTATACACTTTTCTGACTCTTTTAGAGCCGCTATACACTTTTCTGACCCTTTTACCCAGCATAAAGGACCAGAGCATGGGGTGTCACCCATTGTAACTTTGAAAATTTCTTTCTGGAGATGTGACACACTATGAGCTCCCTTCTCAGGGGGAGCTTTGAATCCAGATCCTTTCCAGATGACCTAGCTCTGTGATCTTTAATGGCCATGGTTAACTCAACAATCTGCTTCCCGACCAATGAGTTTTATGTCAAATATACAGTTAAACAAAATGTTCCTAATTCTTTTAAATTTGATTGTGTTTTAGATTTTCTATGGCCCTTGTCACTGTAGTATCTGAACATCTTTCAATATTTATGAATTTAGCCTCACAATACCCTTGTGAGGTACAAAAGTGTTAATCAACCTCATTTTATAATTTGGGAAACTGAGGTGCAGAGTGGCTATGTTCTTGCCAAAAGCCACACATGGAAGTCTGGGAAAGAGCCAGGAATATGATCCCAATCTCAGCTCCCAAACCTGTGTCTTGGCCACTAGACCACCCTTCCTCCATCTTGATGTTGATGTAACATCACGAGTATAGTTCAGTTTGAAGTGTCAGATAGAGCTGTAGCCAGCAATCTGCAACTTCTGAGGAGCTAAGGGAGTGGGGGTGAAGGGAACAAGGTTTACATTCCTAATGCATCAATTAATCCTGCTTATTTGAGGATATTCAGCAAATCATATTAAAGCTGCTTGATTCTTGAATTTTATATTTGCAGGTCACCTTTGTCTACAGTGCTGATACATATAATAATGTTTTATGGCTCTCATAAGCACAAAGCATACAAACTCTATGTCTAAGGTAAGTTAATTAACATTCCTTATGGTATCCCTCCCTAAAAAATATTGCACACGTACAGAGAAATACTCAGTATCTAACTGAAGGCTCAATTCTGTCTGTAAGGCAGTCCTGAGTAAGGGATGCTGCAGAGCACAGCAACTTTTCAGAGGGAGCTCGGGGAGAAAATCTCTCCCCGAGCTCCCCAGTGCACAGGCAGACTGTGCATGCTCCACTAGCTCTTAACATAGTGGAGTATGCTCCCTTCTCTGCATCTGGCCAGTGGGGGACATAGCCCCACCTCCTCCTTCCCCTTCTGGGGCTGGTTCACTCCTCTGAATTCAGAAACTACAGTTCTGTCTGCACCTTCTGAGGAAGGACTCTTGTGCACCACCCTTCACAGCCCCTTTAGTCCTCTTGCAGACATGCAAGGCTGGGCTCAATCTAGCCTGTATTACTATATTACTAGGAACTATATATATATATATTCCCTCATTGGCATTTGAGTCGTTGTTCTAATGCTTGTAAGTGACAAAAATCTGTAGGAGTTACAAAACGCAAATAAGTGTATTAATTATTTAGCTTTTTTTCTTTTTGGCTCTTCAGCAGTATTTGTCCTACAGATCAGCATTACAAAACTGAGTTGAAGTAAAATCCAAACTGACAGGTAGCCCTTACTCATGCAAATAGTCCCTTTGACTTTAATGGGACTTCTTGTGTGAGAAGCGTTTACAGGATGAGACCCTATAACAATTAATAGATTTTACATGGAAAGGTTGCCAAAAATTCGTATTTAGTCAATAGTACATGAAGATTGTAACAGGCAATCAAACAGTATCATATAATGGATTTTTTGGGTGAAATTAGTGATTTTATTAAGCAAAGGTTGTTCACATGCATGTAACATTCAATCAGTAATAGGCAAATTAAAAGTTAAAACACGTGTAAAACAGTAGTTTAAATACTGAATATTGAATATTATTGATTTTGCCAGTTTGTCTTAAAAGCATAGTGTTTTTTTAAAGTTTTCTGCATTTATATTTCTTTTTTATAATCTTTTATGTAAGGTTAAAAATGTGTATTATTCACCTGATAGACTTTTTGAATTTTCCTAATTTGCATTTATCTTTTATACCTGCCATGTTGGAATGGCTACTTTGTGATCTGTATTATGTGCATATTTATAGCCTGTGTTAAGTGCATGCTTATACATTTTTTTTTAAAAGTGCATTATTTAATACCCTGCAATTGCTAATATCATGTATAATATTACATGTACAGTGATATTCAATACTATACAGTAATATCATATACACTATTAAGAACTACTATACATATATAATAGAAAATCTTATCAAAAGTAATTATACATGTGTAGTAGTTATCTTTAAAAATTAATATCTTGCCAGCTTTACTTGCTTTTATTCTCAAAATACTAAGTATATGACTCTGTTATGGAGCATTAATGCAGGACTTGAAAATTATATTAGATACTTACTGGTATTAGTCAGAGGACTAAATCCACAAACCAGAAATAGATACAAAAGAGGGGGACAGGGAAGAATGGATGAAAGATGGGGCTCCCTGCCATAACCAGGTACTAGAAATGAGAAGGTGTATAGACATTTCTATAAAGATGTTGCATATAGTTGCCAGTCAATAGGAATCATAAGTTTCACCCCTTTCTAGCTTCTGGAAGAGAAAAGGGAGGTTTCTGTCCCTTCTCCACTTTTCGAGAGTGTTGTGGCTTCTATGAGAGGGTGGTTGAATCTGTGCTACTTTACTTCTCCCTCAGCCTCTATTCCCTATTCCCCTACCCCATTCTGATGTTAATAGTTTTGCCAGACAGGGACACCAATATGATATTGACATTACTGACAATTTTATAGTTAGTCATAAGACTCTGGACTACAGATGTTCATCTCTGCAGAGCTTTGTTAATTTCACTTTGCTACTACTTGACAAAGTGATGAGCAGCAGCAAGGCATTGGAACTGTCTTCCTGCAGACCCAGGAGGACAACACCGCATCATTAACCCTCCAAATATGAACTATGGTAATATTCACAACCTAGAGAACAGAAGTGTACTTTATTTTTTAAATGAAAGCTGCAGATATTAATGGCTTAAGCTCCTATGCTCACCAGAGAATTTTTTTTTACTCTCATTTGGAAAGTGGATGAATAGATTTTCCAAGTGCTGCATTAATAACACATAATGGACTAAATGTATTATTTCAGTAAACAAAAGTGAGATATAGAAATAACCTGACTTAGCTTTTGTTTTAAAATTTAGAGGTATATTCTGTCCTGTTTCGAATACAAAAATCTCATTGATGAGAAAAATATGACCCACAATATTTGCTACCTAATAGCTAAAATTAAAGGAGAACTAGAGTTTTTTAAAGTAATAAATGTGTGTTTGTGTCAGATGCCCCAAATAGTAAGGAGTGGAGGGGCATTTAACAAATAATTAAATGTAACAAATATTTTCTCCCCTATTTCAGGTACTCTGAAATTGCACGGACTTACTGCCAACCACTGTAAAGTCATGGCTACCACTGAACCTTGCTAGAGCCTGGAGCTGATGCATAAGGGCTCAAGTATATGACTTTCATTATATGTCATGGGTTTGTAATTTTTTTTGCACAACCATACTGTTAAATAATAATAATTCCTGCCACTTACTGGCACAATTCTTGACCAGAATCACAGTAGCTGTGATGTTGCAGCAGATCAGCGGTCCACTGACACAAATTTTAGAAGTCTAAAAAGGGGAATGAAAGGGGAGATTAATTTGAAATTAGTCATGTGCTGAATGTCCCCCTTATGCTTATTTAGCTGAGGTAATCACAAGAAAAAAAGTAACTCTTTTAAAAAATAAAGTTTGTATTTTTTAGAAAACTCCCAGAGTATTATCTTGTATGAACTCTGAACATTTTGTATTTTAACATAAAAGTAATTAAAAATTACACACTGTACATATGGAAATACAGGTTTGATCCTCATAATGAATTAATACAATTTAGCTTTCTTTAATGTGTATGCTACAGGGCGGATTCTAAATTCCAGTGTATTTTTTACATTTAAAACAAATGAGACTATTTATGAGCGTAGGGATATATATGTGTAATACAGAAAGTATGCATATTTTATTTACTGAACACTAGTGCCTTCACACAACCTATTTTTTGTTGACATTTGTTTATTTTCTCTGGGAGAATGACAGATCTGCAGCACAACATAATACCAATCCAAAGGCCAGAGTTTCAGAGCAGACTGGATTTCAGGTAAATAGAAACTGATCCCATAGTGACAGTGATGGCCCCACACTTCCTGCTTCAGCTTTTGAAAGACCTCCCCACCAGCTAAGTCATTAAATCACTTCTTGTTTCCAGACACTGACAACTTTGGAATTTATTTTACACTGCTACTATTCAGACTACTTACAAGGACAGAATGAACTGTTCTAGGCCCAGATTCTCTGATGCACCAAAGCTCTGGTAAATGTAGCAGAATTGGGGAGCCATCCAGTAGCTGGTTATAGCTCTCTGATCTCTGCCCAGCCATGTCTCTGGTACAAGTTTGAGCACCCTAGGGGCAGCTCTAATTTACCTAAGCTGATATTTATCCCTAATTGACTGTCCACCAGCTGGAGTGCAGTGATCTTTAGGCATATTTCCTAGGATGGTGTTGCAAAAGTAACCTATGTTGGCTCTTTGCCTGCTGGGACTTACCCACATCAAGGGAATCCTCAGCAAGTGAGATAAAGGGCAGTTTTCATCTTTTTGTCCCAATTCTCACCCGTTTTTTTTTTTTAATCAAATTAGGAATTATGAAATGCTTGGAAAAGAGCACATTAGATTTCTTATGAAGGTATGTTAACAAGAAAATAACAATAATTTACCTAATTAAGTATATGCTGAAAAATGTACAAAGTTATCTACTTGGTTAATGAAAGTTAGTGTAGTGTCATTGATAGTGTGTTACCGTTATACCATAATCTGAAAAGGTGTATGTACTCCAATCTTGTGCAATAAAACATTTGGAAAACAACAAGGCTTATAAAAATGTAACCTTATTAAAAATATCTAAAATTTGAAATCCTAAATGTGAAATTCTTGCTTTCTTGTGTAGAGGAAATAGTGCAAAGCAATATAACAGAGAAAGCTAGCAGGACAAAGGAGATACTATTGACTCATTCCAGACTGCCAATTTAGCAGCTCAAACTTAACTTCCTTTTTACTTTTGTAACAGTAGGGAACTCAAAGCTTTTCTGTCTATTTTCTGCACAAATAGAAACACACAAACTTCAAAAAGTAATAGACTACTTTGAAGAAACCAAAACCATCAACAAGTTAAAAACTGCATGCACCACTAAACTGAAGTCCATGATTCTTACAGTTTCCAGTGGGTAAATGTTTATTATTTAGTTGTATTTTTAGGTTACTGCACTAGAGGGAAAAAAAAGTTTTTTTCACCAAATATCACTGTCTGTAAAACACTTTTTGTTGTTTTTAGTGTGATATGGATTTATTGACTTTGCAGTGGGTAAGTACTACTTCAGTATTTTGACAAATTTAAGAAATGAAAAATTGCCTTTGATGTCTCAAGTATACATTGCAATATTTTGGTAATCTTATAATGTTAAAATGATAAAACAGGAAAAAATAAGATAGGATATGAGGATTAATTTTTGGACTCTGTATTCAAACATGCTTTTCTATTATTTTAAAATGTTTATTTTGTGCAGAGATTAACTTTTGAACTAAGGTGTACCATTTATTGTCCTCTGTCACAAACCTACTATGACTGGCCAGTAAATGTCATTGTTCCTATAATTTGTATAGTAAGAAATACAGTATCAAAAGTATATTCCTAGGAATTTCACAACACTAGGATGGTTTTCTGTGTGTTCTACCTTGTTCATATAAAATATTTGAGACAGCAGTTTAGCTGTTTTTTTGTCCAGAAATAAAACTTAAATCTCTTATGATAAATTGCTTCCTGAACATACAGTGTTTGTTTAAAATGTCCAGTGTAAATTAATCATCATTATGTAAAGCACCCAAACATGGTATTAACTGTGATACTAAGGTAAACATTTCAAATGTTAGAAATCTAGTTTTACAACAGAGCTACTTTACAGTAAGCAATACTTTAAATCTAGAGGCAAAACAATGAATTTTGTACTTGTTTATTATTAAATCCTGAACTGTATTAGTACACCTGGAGCTTTTAAAATGCACCACCTGTGATTCACATTTCCTTTAACATATTACCAAAAGACAGACATGTTGGGTGCTATCAGAATATCTCTCAGTTATGAAGATTTGTGCAAAGCCTGAGTGACCAGGTTTCTTTTTCTTGTTATAACAGAGGTAGGCTAAACAAACAGAACTAGCATGTAATGAAAAGCTCCACTTATCATAGATTTTGCTATTTTGAAACGACTGAAATTAGATCATTTTAAAATCATGATCGAGACTCAGTAAAACAGGGCCCAGTTAGAACCCATCCCCAGAAAAGCTTCTGTGTGCCTCTCAAAAGTTTGCTTATCGATTTGAGAGCAGAACCCCACCCTTATTGAAAGACAAACCAACCAACTCCAGTATTGTATAGGAATGACCCCAAACAGCGGTACGTTTAGTGGTTTGGACTATACTGTAGCACACTAGAATTCTTTCCTTATGCTGATGGCTGCTATTTAATAAACGATGCAGGTTTTATGGGTAACAAGTCCCTTCGTGGCTGTATTGTCCGACCTATTAACTATTCCTTCTGCCAAGCTGTTGCCGCTCAGTTTCTGGGTGTTGGGAGCCATGTAATGGAGACACATGGAAGGTGGAAGTGATATAGGATGAGGGAAATTGGCCCATGAGTTCCAGAGGCTACTGCCAGGCTACAGGCTCTGTCCCTTGTCTTGCTTGTGCAAGACTGGCTCTGGTGTCTGTCCCCTCCCTAGCTAAACAAAACCGCTTGTAACTCCTGAATGTTATTGCACAATGGGAGGAGGCTCCTTTTCAACAGGGCTGGTCAGTGTCTCCTCCCTCTTTCGCCCGCCCTCCTGCTGGCTCTCTGGAAGGAAGTGGGGATCACTGGGCACTTTCCTCTTGGGGTGCTATGGAAGCCTGAGCCCTCATCGTCCCTTCATACTGCAGAGCGGCTTCCTCCAGGATCCAGGGGAGGGAGAAAGGTGGGAGGGAGCCAGCGGAAGGGCCCGCCGCCTGCTGTTGTCAGGGTGGCGGTGACTTCATTCTTTTCTTAATATAGAGTCGGTTGTCAGGCTCTGGACAGAGCCGGGCTGGAGGGATTGGCTGTCAATCACATGACGTCACAATACCCTTGTGTGAGCACTGTAAACACTAGATTCTGGTCATTATAGCTCTATGTGTGAGGGCGCGCGCGCCTGGGCTGCTTGTCTCCCTCTGTGTGCCTGGGACCGACTCAAGCACACTGCTCCCTTCCCCTCCGCTTTCTGTGAGAGCAATGTCGTTGCCTCCATGATCTCTCACGGTGTAGAGCTCCAAAGGTAACATAATTGGAGGGGGATGATGTAATTCTCTCCCTGGCCAGTAGCTGCCTACGCTTGCACCGATCCCCTAGTTACTGGGGAGGGGGTATATCAGCACAGTATTAGCTGCCCCAACATGCCGTGCAGATTGGGGGAGGCTGATCCCCCAAGCAAGAACAAATGCACTCCCTTTTAATCCGGAGTGGTGGTGAAAAGGTGGAAGATCCTCTCTGTCTTCAGCTCCGGCAGCAGATTGGGTAGAGGCGAGCCCAGTACGGCGTGTGTGTGCAGTAAACACGCCGATGAGCTCTGGCGGTAAACAAATCTCCTACTAGGCTTTCTAACACAGCAACTTGCTTCAGGCAGCTCCCCCAACACACGCACGCACGCACACACATTTCCCTTCTAACAAAAGCCTGTTTAATATTGGTTAGTGCGTCAGCTTTTGTTCTGTAAGCGGCAGTAACTATTCCTATTTTTATAACCTATTGTAATATGTGACAGTTGATATCCCGACTAACCCAGCTCCTCACCACACACACACACCCCTACAGTATGAGACCCACGTACAGTCGCATGCCCCTCCAGTTCAGTGACAACAAACCACTATGGCTTAGCTCTCGGTCTGAAATCCCAGTCCCTCTTTATTTCCTCTGTATCCTTCTGCCTTTCTATTGTAGCAGATAGAAGAGGAGGAATCCCCCCCCCCCAAAAGGAAATATCTGAATTGCACTTACTGATCTGTCAGAGGAGGAAAAACACCCTTCTCCCTGTAAAGCAAAATAGCCAGTTGCAGGACGCTGCCAGTATGATGAGAAAGCGAAGAAAAATCTTCCAATAGCGAGATTACCCCTAGATTCGGCTGTTTAACCAGAAAAAAATAAAAATAAGAACCCCCTTGTTGCCTTTTTTGTGCAGTTTCAGCAAAGCTGCGAGGAAGTTGGTCCTTTTGTTCCACTATTTATAGATTGCGTCAACATTGCGAAAAGGAGAAGGCGGAGCAGTGGCACTTACTCCTCCGCGAGAGAGGGAGAAAAACCCTGCACACACGCGACCTTAAGTACACAACACTACGACCTCCTCCTCTCCTCCTCCTCCACTACCCCACTGAGCAGCGCCAGAGATCAGATTCAATCACGTGTCTGAGGAGAGCACCAGCCTGCCCAGTGCCTGCTTAGTGCTGCCTTGCCATGCACAGCAGCAGCAGAGAGAAGCTACTCTCCCCGCTCGCAGGGACTCTGGAGCTCGCATCCAGGTTATGCTTTATATGTGCAGAGGAATGGATTTCCCTCCGTGTCACCCACTAAGCTATTACAAGTGCATGCCACAGTGCCCACTGCTGCCACATCTATGTTCTCCATTGCCTCTCATGTTTATATATTTGAATATACTCTTCTTTTTTACTACAAAAGAGTTCTAAAGTGAATTTGTTGCAACCCTACCATTGCAAATTCGCAGGAGATTAATACGCAGGAAAGGGGAAGCAGCATTGCTAAGACCCATAGAACACTCCTTCTGCTCTCCGCAGGTGCACCGAGAATATGTGACAGTTCCCTTTTCATTCCTACCATATAGGAGGGGAGGAGAGTATGTCAGGAGAGGTTCCTGAAGGGTTAATGGCAATGTGTTTGCTGAGGATATTTAAACCTTCCATTTAAAGCTGATCTTGAAATTATAAAACTCCTTCTCCATCCAAGAAATGAAATTGCACTTTTCTGGCCTAAGGCCAGCGTCTCTGAACTGAATGTAAACAAGGAATATTGCAAGAGGGCCTTCCAGTGAAACGAAATTAAATTGGCTTGGTCGTAAGAGTTGTTTACATTCTCAATTTCCAATCGCTCTGCCCTCTCTTTCTGCTACACATTTAATTTTTCTGCTTTTGGACTAAAATAGTTTAGTAAACCAGACCAGTGAGCGGAATGACCGACTCAAGATAAGTTGACACGGGTGAAGTCACATGGGACGTAGGATGTTTCCGTGAGCTTAACTATGTTGTTAACAAGCTGAAAGAATATGTGCTTTTAGGGAGTTTCTTGTCACCCGTCTCTTAGGAGCCATTGGCTGGGATGGTTCCAGTGGTACCCTCTGCATGAGAGTCAGCGCGTAAACGATGGAAAGGGAGGCCGGGCACCGGAGTTATTTGAATCTGCTAAAGCGCTAAGTTCCTACTTGAGTCAGCAAGAAGTTCTTGCTGCCTCTACGAAAAATTAATGAAACTTCTGCAGGATTGAGAACCTTCTGTGTTTAAAAGGAGATATATATATATATATATATATACACACACACACACACTGATGCAATTAGAAAGGAATTGAAGGAGAGAAGTGAGGCTAAACGATTTTGTGCTAATGAACCGAGTGATGTGATTGTTCTAAAAAAAATTGCAATGGACATGCAGGGAGATATACTGCGTTTGAACAGAAACTGTGGACCAGGTGAGATTTCGAGGTTTTTTCTTTCGTGTCGTGCGGTATCTAGCCGGATGATTTCCTACTGTTTATGTTACATTACAACGGATTCTTTTCCTATTATTTATTTTCTTGACAAAAATACAATAGTCACTTGGAAACCCCCTCCCCTCTCGCGCGCACACACTCATTTTACTGCAAAGTGGCGGAGGGGCTCTGATACTATGGCTCACTTTTATGATAATAGAAAACTCTGAACGACAGTGAAATAACTACATATCTTGTAGTTATTTTCTTATCTTGTATCCTGATCCTGGTTTATCTTCTTTACAACTTTGCGCTTGGGAATAATATCTCATCGCTGCTGCTGCTGCTGCTGTTTCGGCAACATCCAACAGCTTGCTCATCCTCCGTAGGACTGAGTATTTTTTTCTGCCGTGCTATAGTAAACTACAAGAGAATTTAAATAAACCAGTCTGAAAATAGACAATGCTCGGTGTCAGTCGGAAGACTGAGTTCCTTCAGTGTGTGGAGTGAAAGCCGTTTCAGAAGGTGCAGCTTTTTAATAGCTCTTTAAATAATGTGTACGATTAATTCTATGAACACTTAATGATGGTAATAAAGGGTCAAACTAATGACTAAACGATGAATAAACATTCTTGGTAAGAGTCCAGAATTGAATAGACAGTAGTTAGGATATCACTTAATGCTTTTCTTAAAATTAATGAAAAAAGAATTGTGAGTCATTGGAACAACTTTTAAAAATACGCTTTT
Organism: Chrysemys picta bellii; assembly: GCF_011386835.1. NCBI lineage: Eukaryota > Metazoa > Chordata > Testudines > Emydidae > Chrysemys > Chrysemys picta. Next base: position 298,394,488 of record NC_088791.1, read on the forward strand.
AGGACAAATGAAATGGATTATTGTGATGGGAATGGAGAGAGGATAAAAGCAGAAGGTTAAACGGTTGAATAGCAAAAAGCAAGCGTACAGGCTCCAAACGTTGGCTTTCAAACTCAGTGTAATTGCCCAGATGCAGGTTGAATTCAGTAAAAAGCACTGCGTTTAGAAATGTAACAATAGCGCTTTAGAAGTCTCTAAAGAACACCTTAATTGTTGGAATTTAGATAACTAGGAAACTCGTTGTGACCTACATTACTGTTCTGAGTCAGCACTGAACAGCCAGCTTGCAAACTTGTACACACTCCAATTCTTACCGTCAGCAACGGATCTTTTGGGTGGAGCTTTTTTCCACAGTTTCTGTAAGCACTTTATTTGGTGGTTGCTAGTCCCATGTTTACAAATAAACAAAGTTAGATGGCGAGACTAGGTGGGTGAGGTAATATATTTTATTGATAATATCCTGGGACCCAGCAGGGCTACAACACTGCATACAAAGTTACATGGAGTCCGTTTCTCGTCTCATATCTAGCATTGTCAAAACTGCCTCCCTACTTGCGGTTTTCAGTACTGTACAGTCAGAATAGACGAAATTTAAGATTATTTTAATAGCTAATTTGTTAGTAAAAAGCTTATTTAAGCAAATATAAGTTTCTCCAAGTTTAGAAAGGAGGTAATTAGAAGAATGACACTGCATTTTCAGAAGGGCTTCGGATTACTTAGCTGATCAGATAATAGATGTTACGTAGGTAAGAGCTATTGCATGATACATACCGTTTTTCTTTCTTAATACCGTAGGGAGTGTGTAAAGTTGACAACAAAAAGTTCTTACCATATTGTTTTCCGTATCCCGTGTTTAATACACTTTAATACAAGCTGTGCAAGGGCTATATACCAAATGTCGATGTCGTTAATTAAGGATGATAGTCTATTCATGTTTGAAGTGAAGTTAGACATAGTTGAAGAGGCTGCATGTTGAACACACAGTTGAACACTGAAGAAGCGAGAAGACACACGTTAGCAGTTTGATCAGTGATCAGTACATATAACACTACACCTCCACTCGTGCCGAGCGAGTGTCTAAGGAAATCAGTCAGACTCCGCGTCCATTTATATTCTAAATGACAAAAAGAGTTCAGATGAAATACCCTCGGAAACTCCGTCTTTTGGAAAGAAACCCTTTCTGTGTTTTTGTTTGTTTTTTATTTTTAATCATGTCGTTAGCACGAGTAAACAGAAACGCCAACATTCATAGTCTTAAATTTATGGATTCTAAACAAGAGATTTACTATGGCTGATCACCAATTTGTAGTGTTCCTTTCTTTGCATCTTTTTGCAAACTCTTATAATTTTCTTGGCAAACAAAAACAAAACAAAAAAACCCCCCAAAACCCCAAACACATTCAGGAAAGTATCAGATTTCAGAATCAGTCAAGGACATCAAATCTAATTTCCTTCTATTGAGATTCGGGACCTTTCTTTCCTTAAAACATTACTTTTAGAACGATGATGTTTATTTGATTCAACACTGTTTACTAATAGCTTTTAATAGCTCATTGTTTCCTGAAGTGGTTACATTTCAGTCTCGCTTCTTAGTATGAAATCAGCGAGGCTTCTGTATAACGATTGAAATCCACCTCCTATTCACCTATAGCTGAAACGAGAACAGAAAACGTCAGTTCTAATTTCGGAGGGGGAAGGGAGGGGAGGATTTTTTTTTACAGTGAAATGGCAGGTATCCAAGCAGTGTTTCTTAGCTCAGGCTTTGTGAGACTATAGCCTAAAGTAGATAAATTCGCCACTATTACACCTCCGTATCTGGTTAATGCTAGTTTAGTGACACTCACTAAACAAAGCAAATTTAATCTCTGTATACTCTTAAAAGGAAAAAAATACTCCCTGACACGGAGAGAGATTGTTCGAAACCTCAATTTAAAACCTCTCCTTTTCTTTCTAACTGTCAAATACAGCTGAGAAAGTTTTGCGAGTACAGTTCGTTCTTGGAAGAGGATCAGATATATTTAAAGGGGAGAGGGTGGGTAATAGGTAGGTGTTTTCGTTTTGTCTGCCAGCATAATCCGACACCCCGTGCCTGTGTCTAAACCGAAATAGATACTACTAGAAGATCTGAATCAATCCGTGAGAGTTTTATTTAATAGGGATTGGAGTTTTCCGGGAGTCCTGAAGTTTCCTCTGTTATTTCAATCCCTTAAAGCTCCACGAAGCGGGGATCTGGGGCAGCCCCGGGAAATAAAGCCTTGCACCTACTTCTCGAGTCCAAAGCGGCGAAAGGGTTAAGGAGTCCTGAACTGGGCTCGCACAAGGGCAATTGGAAAAACCGAATCGCTTCCAAGACATCCGTTTAGTCAGTACGAAAAAAAAAAAAAAAAAAAAAAAGGCTTGCAAAACGTGGTTTGGGGAAACCTGCAGAGGAAATGGACACAGTCTGTGCTTCAGGGCTCAGTCCTCACGGTGAAGCTGAAGGAATCAGCAGTTTCCAGTTAACACAATTCAACCCCAGATAATTCTGTCCGTGGACTTCTCCTGTTCATAGGGCTGCATAATTTCATATGTATTTTTTACCACCACACAAATCAAGCACGCTCGACCAGGTTTTTAAGGGTTGGATGATTTATATGCATCAAATCGGATCTCTTTGAAAGCTTTTGTTTCACTCGTGTTCTTGATAATATTTGTTATCAGCAATGTGCATCTGTAAATGTTAAGAATCTAAAGTTTGTCCTTTATTGTGACATTGTAGGAATGAAAATTGTAGAATATAATGAAGTAAATCCTTTATTACGTTTCAGGGTAACACATGACGTAAAATAAAGTTTCGGAGACGGTAAGTGCAAGGAACTAGACTGTCCTAGAGCAAAATCGCTTTAAAAAAACAGAGAGAAAAAGACCCATGTCATTACAAAATGTGGTCTGTATGATTTGCTTAAGTAAATTAGCGGGTGTTTGAAAATGTGCGTGTCACTATATATTGAATTAAGCATATATTGCTCTAAGTAATGAAATAAAATAATCTGGATTTGGTCAGCATCTCCCTTATTGTTGGTGGGGTATCTATAAGCCTTACCCCGTTTCTTATTTTGGAACATTCGCCACAACACTCAACCAGGGATGTGATTTTTTTTTAAAATATATTGTTTTAATAATGGACTACGTGTGTGTGTGGAGGGGAACCATTCGCTGAAGCAGTGGCTTTCAGCCTTTTCAGACTTCTGTACCCCTTTCAGGAGTCTGATTTGTCTGGCATACCCCCAAGTTACACCTCACTTATAAACTACTTGCTTACAAAATCAGACATAAACATACAAATGTCTTACAGCACACTATTACAGGAAAAATGCTTACTTTCTCACCTTTACCATATAATTATAAAATAAATCAATTGGAATATAAATACTGTACTTACATTTCAGTGTATAGTATATAGAGTAGTATAAACAAGTCATTGCATGAAATTTTAGTTTTTACTGACTTCACTCGTGCATTTTACATAGCCTATTGTAAAACTAGGCAAATATGTAGATGAGTTAATGTATCCCCTGGAAGACTTCTTTGTACCCCCAGGGGTATGTGCATTAAAGAACTAGTAATACAATTTGTTTAATGCTTATTTCCGGACGGAAATATTGTTTGTCTCCTCTTTTGGTTCTACTTGTCAAAATATTTGACTGCTGGGAACAACTTAAATATCTGTTTGATGGACAACTTGTTTGAAAGAAGGTAAACATGAAAATGATCCTACTGATGTCGATTTCTTAGCATTCTATTTCCTGAGGAACTTCTACTTTGAAATGTCATGGAAGCTATAGTTTTGGTTGTATTTTTTCCCCCTGAGAATCGTGGGGTAATCGGTTTCCTGTTCCTATCACATTAAATCTTGCTTAAATTTGCATGTAGAATTCACATGGCTCTTTATGCTGACTCATTTGTACAGGTCGGTTTATGTTGTGTTTCTATAGTGGCATAATTATATTAAGATTTTTTGTGTTAACTACTAAAGAATTAAATTGTTTATCAACACAAAGGTCAGCACAAGTACCGCTTTGCAGTTTCCAGTGCCCTTTGCATTGAATAACGGATTAGATGTTAATTTTGGTTCATGCCAGTTATCTCACTAAATAAAAGAGAGTCACTAACTGAGTCTCTGATTGGGATTTACGGGCTCAAAGCCACATTCTTCCAATGGATCTTGGGGTGCACGGGGAATGCATATTATGGCCCCATATGGTAAACATTTCCTCTTCCCAAATGTTCAGAATACTGGTTGTCTTCCTGTACTCTCATTTTTTCCCTGGCACATAAACGGTTACTCAACATTTAATATAAGGTACAGAATTACCTCACATTTTAACAGAAGTCAAACACTACAATTTTTAAAAAGTTCAAAGAATCAGAAAAAAGGGCATCATTGTTTAAAAAAGCGTCTCTACTTTTGTTTTAAAGAATAAATAGCAAATTTGAAAGAGATGTAGAGACACTGACACGCTTGTCGGTGTGATGACTCTGTATAAACAGATATCAAATACGTGACTATTTGACTTCCTAGTGACGTAAACGGTATAACTCCAGCAAGACGGTACAGTGAAAATGAAGTATTTAGTATACACTAAAAATACTTCAGCAAATGACACAGACTCAAGAACTTTGGGCAAATAGTGTGTTCAAAGATGTTTTCTATTTAGAGTTTGGCTTTCAGAAAATGGGAAATTATTGTCAAAAATGCTAAAACTTCACATGTAGAGAATATCATTATCTTTCTGGGTCATTGGACATTCAACAAGACAGAAATTATGATGACACCAACCCGGAAATTAACTTGTAACTCGCTGAAAAATAAGTGAAACTTTCAAGCTCTAGTAGCTAATTGAAATAATTGAGTTAGTTTTTCCTCTTGCAACACTAAAACCGAAATATGTGTTTTTGACATTTCAAACTTTCATTTTTGATATATCATTCATCGAGAGCCAGAGCTCTGTCATTTAAATATCTCTTAAAGCATGAATTTATATCGACGGTGCAACTGAGTTTATTTTAATCGTCTGTAGGTAGTTTTGTTTACACACAGAAAACTGGTTTGCAGTGCACACAAAGTTTATTTCTTCAATTCTTGCCTGGGATACCCAGTTGAGATAGACAGTCATAGGATGTATTTGTCCTACAACATTTTTGGGGCCCATTACGTAGGTTTTTGTTTATTTAGTTTTTTTTTAAATGAGGAATAAGTTAGAGGAGTTCTAAAAATGAAGCGCTTATCCGAAACTCATATTTTGCACTGAATACTGCTTTGCCTCTATCTTACTTGTTATGGTATATGAAGTGAAGAATGACCATAACTGAAAGTCTCGCAACATTTATATTGCCAGCCCTGTTCTTCGCACAGCCCAGCCCCACAGATAGCATTATCACTTTTGCAAAGTGGCAAATACTTCTCTCAAAATAATTAATGTTAGCTTAGTTTTTGCACACACGGCTTATCTCTATCCCGCAGACACCCTAACCAGTGAAACCAGTGGGCGTGCAGCAGGCAGCGGCTGCTTTGAGACCTTCCTTTCCTCTTTTCCTTCTCTTCAGAATGTTGCAGTTAAAAGGTTGATCTTTTGGTGATTCTTAAATTTAACTTCTGCAGTTGCTGGTGGCCAGTGTTTACAATAATACACCCTCTAAATAACGTCTTTTATCTCCTGCCTTCATACGGAAAGTATGAAGAAAGTACAAGTCATTTGGTGTTTAGCCATTTGATCAGACGTTACACCTAGAACACTATTTGCGCTAATATTTAACTTTTTTGAGGGGTGGGGAGGTAAGATGGAATTTCCCTATCAATTATAAAACTATAAATAATATATTTGGATTGCAAAATGATGAAAAATAATTTCGGGGTAAAATTCAGCAGACCCTGCAATTTTATACTTTATTTATTTATTTAACATGTATTTGTTTATTTATTTAAAATTTTGATTGAAAGGGCATCTCATTTATAATGTTAGTGTCACATTGCCCGTGCGCTTTTCAGTGGCAGGATTACTTAATTAGCCCTTCCGGTTGCAGCTGCATTGCAATTAAAAGTTGCTGAAATATGTCACGACATTTTAGGTTTGTTTGGCTAACAGTAGGAGGGTAGGGATGGATTCTTTACCACAGACAATCCTCAGTATGCATTTGAAAGAACTGATCTGACTGCGGAAGACAGAAAGAAGAGTTGTGTTTTGTGGCTATACTGCACTGAGGTAATCAGTAAGATCTGAAAGGTGGGCAAGCGTTTGTGTGAAGCAGCCTCAGAAGTGCTGACAACCTATCACAGAAAAGCCACACAGGAGAGACCCGCGTTTGACATACTTCTGCGTCTGGAAATCTGAAGCGATCCGAGCAGCTGTGAGGAAGACAAGAGCAAGAGAGAACAGTTTTGAAGTGACAGCTGGAGAGAATCGCTGTGTTCAGAAGGTCTAAACTCATTTCTCTCACTCCTTAGGAGCGCTCATTATACGGCCGCCCGATAACTGGGATATACAGAAGGCACATGCAAGCACTTATTCTCTAGCAGCCTTGCATCTGGGATCTATTCGAGAATACAATGAACCTTTTAGGAAAAGTACTGCTCTTGCAGCGTCCTTCAGCTTGTGACAGAAAGGGGGATCTGGTGGTGATAGTGTGAGTGTTGGGGTGTCGGTGCATTAACAATGTTCCCTTGGTCTACTCTAGACGCCTGTATGCGGCCAATAAACTGATGAAAAAAATCAAGGCATGTCACTTCTTATATTTTATGAGGGTTTGGGCCTTTCACAACAACCAGGAAACACTACAGAGCATGAAGATCTGGAGAGGTTCCTACGGTCTAAAAGTCAGATTCTGTTCTCAGTGACACCAATGTAAGGGCTTGATTCAAAGTGCACTGGGGTCAGAGGTAGTTTTTTTACTGACTTCAAAGGGTTTTGGATCAGACCCTTAATTCTGAGGACTTTCAGTGAAGTCTGTGGATGCCTGGACTTACAGATGTCACGGAGCAGAATTGGAGAAGGGGGGAAATGAAAATAATACATGACATTCACTTAGCAGCTGATGTAAAAGGAGGAGGAACCATTCTGAATGCTAACAAGAAAGCTCTCTCCTTCCCTTTTAAACACTATGGTGAATGGTTTAATTTTCTGGCAGGGGAATGAATAGAAAGGAACAGGCCTTACCATCAGTCCCTCTGCTTTATGCTCCAAAGATTTATGAGTAAAAGTTCTCTGTCCCATAGTATATCACTCCAAACAACGCCTTCTCCCCGTGACACCAATATATATACTTCAAAGATTTGTGTGATTTATTTTAAAACCACTGTTTCATGGATTAGGTCTAACGCTTTGGTTGTGCCAGGTATTGCCCAAATTGACTAGACCTGACTCTTGGTTATTTTGGCTGCCTTATGTTTCTGATGGAGTTGTGTAAATGCAAATAAACATGATCATCAGCTCCATCCCTACCCTGGTTTCAGAAATCCAGACTGAAATATAGTTTTCATGTAGCAACAGGAAGCTCTTCACATGTAACAAAGCTGACTGGAAAGAGTGTAGAAAACCTCCAGGAAGTAAACTCTAGAGTGGAGTTTGTTTTCCCTTTAGGATCAACACGACATTGAAATTTACAAACATTTGGCAGTGGCTCATTAACTAAAATTAGTAGCTCTTTATCTCTCATATCTAAGATATAATACTATATAATATTATAAAACTGTTGTGCTGCAGTATTTAAGATCAAGGTTGTTTATATACCACAGAGATATTTTTATTTGAACAGATAATCAATTTTTGCTTGAAGCGTGATGTGAAATGTTGAGCGTTTTAAAGAACCTGGAGATAAAATGATAGCATCAACCATTCTGGTTATTCCTCAACTGCTCTGGATAAACTGTGTGGTTTCCTCCCTGGTCGTTTGTTTAACCCACCCGTCTGTTATAAAAATGTCAAACCACCACTCCCATAATCTCTTAGCTAAAGACTATTTTTGGCAGCAGATTGGGTCTTGGAACCCTCTTCAGCAGTTAAATATCAGAGGGGTAGCCGTGTTAGTCTGGATCTGTAAAAAGCGACAAGGAGTCCTGTGGCACCTTATAGACTAACAGAAGTATTGGAACATAAGCTTTCGTGGGTGAATACCCACTTCGTCAGGCGTCTGACAAAGTGGGTATTCACCCACGAAAGCTTATGCTCCAATACTTCTGTTAGTCTATAAGGTGCCACAGGACTCCTTGTCACTTTCTTCAGCAGTTGACATTATATGGAGGTTGAAACCACTCATCTCACCAGGTTATGAGCTGAGCCAGATCAGAATAGAAGTCTGCAGGGGTGAAACCCTTTCACTAGTACCTTACATGAGCAGTTTCCTTTACAGTTCAATGAAACCTGTAGAAATACCATTGGCCTAATTTTGCCATGGCATAGCCACCACAATTCCATTTGTTGCATGTGATACCTGGGCCACTATAATCTGGAAATTGAAGGACATAAGATATACATAGGAAAAACAAAGCATATCTTAAAAGTTTTTGAATATTTAACCTGATATGTGGTTTTTAGCTTTATAGACTTGTATGCAGATTTGAGTCAGATCACAGTCTGGTGAGCTGAGTGGTTTCAGCCTCCACACAAACATTGCAAACTGCTCAGCTCTACTCAGAACCTATGAAAATGAGGCCACTAGAGTGCAATTTTGTGACGATGGTTCTAGCAGCACCGTTCAATCTCTTATAATTTTGTGTTTAATTTGATAATTGGAATTATAAAGCATATCAATATTCAGCTATTTAAACCAAAAGTAAAGCTTACTCAGAAATGATCACTAATTCAGAAAAATGTTTTTTTTCCATTAGCACATTTTTCTTAGAGACACTGAATTTCATTTAGCCTCAGCCATATGAATTAAATGGATCAAATTCAGCAGTGACATATACCCCTATACAATCCCATGGACAAAATTCATCCATGATGAAATTGTATTGAGTTTAGCAGAGTTACACTAGAGATGGACTTGGCTCAGTAGGATCACCTGGGATGCAACTCATCAGTGAATATAGCCCACTGTGTTTCTCTGTGTATATCAGAGTTAATATTTCCACATTTGATTAAAAGACTAATTTGTATCTGTTCTCTGGCACAGAAATGGCATGTTACCATAAATTAATTGATGAACTGGCAGGAGTTCAGAGAAGAGCAACCAAAATGATGAGTGGGTTGAAGGGATTGATTTATGAAGAAACTTTAAGGGAATCTATATAGGTTGGGTAAATGAAGATGAAGAGTTTGTGTCTCTGAAGAGGCGATGAACCTGAAAACAGTCTACTGATATTTGTAAGGTATAAACACCAAGGGGGAAAGAGGAATTATTTGGTGTGATACATAGACTTGTAACTAGGAGTAAAGAAATGGAAGTAAAAAGACAGGTTAGACTGAATATTAGGAAAAACTTATTTTACAGAAATGTCTTAGTCTGTGACATAGTCTCCCTAGAAAAGTGATGGACACCTCATTACTTGGGTCTTTTAAAACCAGACTTACCAACACTCTAGAAAATGTAGCTGAATAACAGCTAAGTATTATTACTTAAAAGAGCTATATGGAACAGTTCTGTACTGACAGAGAGTTGAACTAGAGGGACGAATAAGAGGTTTTCATCTCTAAAATCTAAGATACCTTGTTTCTATGACAGCGTATAATATAACTGCTGAGTTTCTCACCAGCATGTGCATACCTATGTGTGTGTGTATAGCTTTTCTGCAGTATAATTAACTGACCTTCACTCTCAGTTAAAGCTTACAATTCCAGGGCCTTAGAATCATAGAATCATAGAATATCAGGGTTGGAAGGGACCTCAGGAGGTCATCTAGTCCAACCCCCTGCTCAAAGCGGACCAATTCCCAACTAAATCATTCCAGCCAAGGCTTTGTCAAGCCTGACCTTAAAAACCTCTGAGGAAGGAGATTCCACCACCTCCCTAGGTAACTCATTCCAGTGCTTCACCACCCTCCTAGTGAAAAAGTTTTTCCTAATATCCAATCTAAATCTCCCTCACTGCAACTTGAGACCATTACTCCTTGTTCTGTCATCAAGTATCACTGAGAACAGTCTAGATCCATCCTATTTGGAACCCCGTTTCAGGTAGTTGAAAGCAGCTATCAAATCCCCCCTCATTCTTCTCTTCTGCAGAAAAGCAATCCCAGTTCCCTCAGCCTCTCCTCATAACTCATGTGCTCCAGCCCCCTAATCATTTTTGTTGCCCTCCGCTGGACTCTTTCCAATTTTTCCACATCCTTCCTGTAGTGTGGGGCCCAAAACTGGACACAGTACTCCAGATGAGGCCTCACCAATGTTGAATAGAGGGGAATGATCACGTCCCTTGATCTGCTGGCAATGCCCCTACTTATACAGCCCAAAATGCTGTTAGCCTTCTTGCAACAAGGGCACACTGTTGACTCATATCCAGCTTCTCGTCCACTGTAACCCCTAGGTCCTTTTCTGCAGAATTGCTTCCTAGCCATTCAGTCCCTAGCCTGTAGCAGTGCATGGGATTCTTCCGTACTAAGTGCAGGACTCTGCACTTGTCCTTGTTGAACCTCATCAGGTTTCTTTTGGCCCAATCCTCTAATTTGTCTAGGTCCCTCTGTATCGTATCCCTACCCTCCAGCGTATCTACCATTCCTCCCAGTTTAGTGTCATCTGCAAACTTGCTGAGAGTGCAGTCCACGCCATCCTCCAGATCATTAATGAAGATATTGAACAAAACCGGCCCCAGGACCGACCCTTGGGGCACTTCGCTTGAAACCGGCTGCCAACTAGACATGGAGCCTTCTCCCATTCCCTCCCACGTATTAATCTATTGCTTCTCTGCTTACCTGAAAACCGTTTTTCTGAAGGGTTCAGCTATCTCCAGTGCCTTTAGGATTAATTTCAGCCTGCAAGGTGCAAAGTGTCTTCAGAGAGATTTTTTGTGCGCTCTCATTTTCTACTGAAGTCAGATCACTCAAGGGGAACTGGTAATAAAGGGCCCAATCTTTCAAGGTGCTGAGTAGAGCTGGGTGAAATTTTTCAACTGAAACTTTTTTCCAGCAAAAAATGCAGATTTGATGACACCAAAATGGTTTGCAAATTTGTATCTGTGTCACTAAATTGTTTACATAAAAACCAGCCCCCTCCCTCAAGAAATATTCTGAAAAAGTAAAAATATTTCATTTCAGCATTTTAAAATGGGACATTTTGATTTTTTTGGTTTTTAATGACTTTTACTTCTGAAATTTTCTTCAATTTAATTAAAAAAATAAATAAAAAACATTAAGAAACTCAACATTAAAACATTTTCTTTGACCTGAAATGATTTTTTAAAAAACTTTTTGATTTGCTGAAAATTTTCAGTTTTTGGGTCAACACAAAATGATCCCCCCATCCTCCATTTTTTTTTGTAATTGCCAGCTATCTGAAAAATCCATTATTCACCCAGCTGTAGTACTGAGTGCCTTCTGTTGGGTGCTCCTAACTGTATTCAGGGACAGTTGAGTGCACTCAGAATTCCTGCTGAGGTAATTTGGAAGCAGGTGTCACTCAGTAGTTTGCAGGATTTGGTATGGTAGGTTGGTGGAGCTATTTAGCACAAGCAATGTAGGGTCAGTCAGTCATATTCCTTTTCTCAGGAAGAACTTTGTATCCCAGCCACAGAGCAACAGTCCACAAAACATCAGAAATGCAACAAAAGTGTTCCTAGCTCAGGATTTCTCACCTAGACCCAAGTTGTGAGTTTCGAGGCCAGACTTCTTCCATGTGGTCTTGTTTCCTGTTCCTGGAGCTACTGTTTCCTCTTTGAGTGCTTGTTCATGTCCTTTCCAATCAGGTATGTGCGTGCGCACGTCCACAGTAGCTGGAAGATTTTTCCCATAGCAGCCTCCATCAAGTCGGCCTGGGCGCCCCCTGGAGTCGCGCCTTCCTGGCACTCAATATAGAGCCCTGCCGACCCGCCAGCCCCTCAGTTCCTTCTTATCGCCAGTGACGGTTAGCTGGAACGTCCCATAGCCCTTGCTTAGCAAGTGCCTTTATCTCCGTTTTTTGTATATAGTTTTCTGTAGTTAGTGCATAGTAGTTAGTTTGAGTTAGTTGGGGGTTTCCCCCACTTTGAACTCCCTGGAACCGGGGTATGCCGCGGTCCCCGAGTTTCAAAACCTGTGAGATCTGTGCTAAGCACATGCCAAAGAGTGACCCCCATGCTTCTTGCCTAAGGTGCCTAGGGGAAGGTCACCAAAAGGACCAATGTAGGATCTGCTGCAAGTTCCGTCCCAGAACTATTAAAGAAATGGAACAGCAGCTTAAGGCAGCTCTTCGCCCCCACTCAGACCCCAGGTTGGGGGACCTCGCACCTAGCATGTCCTTGTTGGCGTGGAGTGCCCCGGCACTGTCACCTGGGGAACCGGTGCCAAAAAAGGACTCCTCCCAAGACGCTCGGCACCGGCACGGCTCTTCCCACGGTCAATCGGCTAGGCACTGGTCTCAGTCGCTGGTGCCTCAGACGAAGAAGAAGCCAGAGAGGGAGTGTTCTCCCGCAGCTAAGTTTAAGGAGCCAATGGCTGTGAGACTCCAGTTGGGCCACAGCACCAGGTCCTCGGGCAGGGCTGTGTCGACTCCTGCCCAGGTGAGGCAGTTGAGTCTGGGCCCAACGTGATTGCTGGACCCTACTGGCCAGCAACTACCATTCCCCTTGACACTGGCGGCTTTAGAGGTGGCTCAAGACTTGTGGTGTCTCATGGCGCTGTTCTCGCCCCCTAGTACAGAGTTGGCTCTGGCCCCGTCTGCACCCCAGGTGCAATCAAGAGGGAAGCCGGCAATGATGTCCCAGCACACCCCTTCTCCACGGCACCCTCCAGCACTGACACCTCTGGAGAGAGAACCTCGTAGGTCCCTGAGCTCCTGACACTCGGTGCCCCGAAGCATGGCTCCTCCGTGGTCTTCGTATTCTGAGACCTCGAAGTCGGAGTCAGACTCCTACCACTTTGATAAGAGCAGGAGGTCCAGGTTGTGGCAGGAGAGATGGGCTTACACGGCGCCATGGCCACTGCAGTGGCAGAACCCCTCTCAGCGGCCCTTCTGAACCCCATGGGCTTTTCACCAGAGCAGGAGCCAATGGTCCTGCTCGGTGGCAACTTTGATGGCTTCGGCCACCTTTATCCCACTGGCTGAGCAACCAGCCACTGAACCACCACCACTAATGTTGACACCATCAGCTGTGGCACCGTCACCAGGACCAAATATATGGAGATATACCTATCTCATAGAACTGGACGGGACCGTGAAAGGTCATCGAGTCCAGCCCCCTGCCTTCACTAGCAGGAACAAGTACTGATTTTGCTCCAGATCCCTAAGGGGCCCCCTCAAGGATTGAACTCACAACCCTGAATTTAGCAGGCCAATGCTGAAACCACTGAGCTATTCCAGCTTCAGCACCAGCTGAGGCTTTGGTGCCGACATTGGCACCGGCTTCGACAGTGGCTCTGGTGCCACCAGCATCACCAATAGCGACCCCAGCACCGACAGTGACACCGACGGCAACTCTGGCACCAACAGCACCAGCAGCAGTTCCGCTGATGCTGACACCAGCACCGAGTTTGGTGCCGACAGCCCCAGCACCAAGAATGGCACTGTCCATGTCTGCTCCTGCACAGGACCCCTGAGAGTCACAGGATCCTTTGGGTGTCGATGGCAGGGAGCTGCTGCCATTATTTGGAGCTTCTTCCTTGTCATCACCGGATGAGGCGCCGGCTGGTACCAGGTGGTCTTGTTTCCTGTTCCTGGAGCTAGTGCTTTTATGGCATTTCCCTGCTGTACACTAGTGGGAGTTTGAGTTGGGATACACCAATACCAGTAATCCAAACCAATCACCCATGTAGGCAGCTAAAAAAAAATTGGTTGTTCTTGTATGAAATTAGTGGAGCTAGTAATAATCTGAACGTTCAGTGGCAGGAGAACATGGGATGTAATCCCTTCCATGGGTCACTCTGTTGAGCTCAAATCACACTGAATCATCTTGCCTTTAAGAATTCTTTTCTTTGTTTCTTTGTGGGTCACCAGGGGTCCTTTCATGATCAGGTGACATTTCTGTCACCTCTGTTGTGTGCTGGAGGTGAGACAAAAAGCTCAGGGGATAACCTCCTCAAATTGTCCATTACCAGACACGGTGGAGTTTAGATCCATGGCTCCTGGGATGGTTCCTTCAAAAGTCAGTCAACTGGACCCAGTTGCAGCCTAGCACCACAGAGTAAGACAAACTTTGGGCAATAGCCACAATCATCTCTGAGGTGTGGCCATTCACTGATACCATAAATGGTGATGGGGTAACCACAGATATCTCCTTAGATACAACCAATTTACAATGTCCTGTCAGATCACTGTACATCAGAGATCACAGGCTTTTCCTGCAAGCACATCTGATTGGCGCCTAAGTCTACTAGCTCTTGAACTTCAGTCTTTATTAGTATTGGAATCTCACCCCTCTCAGGTACAACAGAGAAGTCCTGTGGCCCACAAAAACAAAACAAAAAGGAGGGAGCTTCTTGCCCCTGGAGTGATTCTAGTTCAGGGGTGTCAAACTCAATTGCACAGGGGGCCAAAACTCAAAACTCGCGGGCCGAACAGTATAACCATTTATTTAACAGACTAAATATTTATGTTTTTTAACCATTAATATGAACCAAAATACAGGATATCATTCCAAAATAAATACATTTCAACTTAAAATATTTTGCTCTTCATAAAAAAATATCCTGTCAATACAATACATTCAAAATCTGTACATGCTGGAATATTAAAAAATCTGAAAATATAAATAAAAAATTGAATTTAAAGCAAAAGTATAATCATAACAAATCATAACATTCCATTTTCTTGTCCTATTTAGTCAGAGCCTGATACTTGGAGTCTTTTCTTTGCAACAAGTTCGTTTATGTTTGGGGTTAGGTTCTGTGTTGTGAAGATTCTCAGGATCGATTGCAGGTGTTCATCAGTGAGGCGACTCCTGTGTGACGTTTTGTTAATTTTCATCACAGAGAACAGCTGCTCGCACAGATATGTGCTGCCAAACATGGACAGGATTCGAGCCGCATGTTGGCGGAGCTGCGGCATCGCTTCAGGAATGAAGCGAGTGAACTGTGCTGGCCCCGCAGTGTCGTACTTTGCCTTCAGTGTCCCGTTACATTGCAGTTCTATCAGCTCCATCTGCATTTCTACAGGTGCGGTTTCCACATCGACTGCAAATGGGTTGCGAAGCAGCTCGAAGTTACTTTTCTGTGCCTCAAAGTCACTGAAGCGCCGTGCGAACTCAGTGCGCAGCGCGCTGAGTTTTTCAGCAAAGGTGGCATTTGGGAAAACTGTGGCACTTTCTTGGTTCCGTATTACTTGGCAACAGGGAAAGTGAGACAAGTTGCATTGGTGCATTTGTGTCTCCCATAAGCGCAGCTTCACTTGAAATGCCTTCACTGCATCATGCATATCGGTTATTATGTGCTCCCGTCCCTGGAGTTGAAGGTTTAAAGCGCTAAGATGCGACGTTATGTCAGCCAGGAACGCCAACTCACATTTCCACTTTTCATCCCGCAGAACTGTGCAGTCTTTCCCCTTACTGTCCATGAACTGGCAGATTTCCTCTCGCAGCTCAAAGTGTCTTTTGAGAACTTTTCCCCGACTTAGCCACCGGACCTCCGTATGATATGGCATATCGCCAAACTCGCTATCTATTTCCCGCAGAAAAGACTGGAATTGGCGGTGATTTAAACCGTGGGCTCTGATAAAGTTGACGGTTTGTGTTACAGTGTTCATCACATGATCCATTTTTAGGACTTTAGCACTCAGCGATTCCTGGTGTATGATGCAGTGATACACTGTCAACTCACCGGCACAGTTCTCCTCCCGCATCTTTGAGCGCATCCTTCCCACCAGTCCATTTTTTTCACCACACATAGCAGGTGCGCCATCTGTTGTAAGTCCAACGAGTTTTTCCCACGGCAGTTTCATGTCGGTTACACTTTGAAATACATTTCCAAAGATGTCTTCTCCTTTCGTTGTCCCGTGCATCGATTTAATGTCCAGTATTTCCTCTGTTACGCACAAATTGGAATCCACACCACGGATAAATATCGCCAGCTGTGCAGTGTCAGTCGCGTCAGTAGTTTCATCCACGGCAAGGGAGTATGCAACAAAATCTTTTGCTCTTTCAATCAACTGTGTTTTCAAATCAGTCGCCATCTCACAAACCCGATTAGCAACAGTGTTTCTGCTGAGGCTTACATTTGCAAACGCTCGCGTTTTATCTGGACAAAGGACGTCGCACACTTTCATCATACAATTCTTTACGAATTCCCCCTCGGTAAACGGCCGTCCTGATTTGGCGATCTCTTCGGCCACAATGAAACTTGCTTTCACAGCAGCTTCACTTTGTGATTTTGCTTTGGTGAAAAACGTCTGCTGGGATGTCAAATTCTTCTTCAACTCCTCTACCTTTTGTAGCTTCTGTCCTGCGCTCAGGTTTTTGAATTTGTTCTCATGTTTCGTCTCGTAGTGCCGTCTTAGGTTATACTCCTTCATTACAGCGATATTACTCCCGCAAAGGAGACACACTGGTTTACCTGCAATTTCAGTAAACATATACTCATTCTCCCACCGGCTTTGAAAGCCTCGGTTTTCAGAATCAATTTTTCTCTTGGCCATTGTTGGGGTCTAGCTTTGATTTGATATTAGCGTTGTATACATCAACAGACCGCGAACTTGAACCGCGGCTTGCCGTTGGCGGCAATTGCACTGCATCATGGGATTTGTAGTGTGTGTTATTGGGGCGTCATATCACAGGGCCATTAAAAACAGATATATAAAACGATTTCGCGGGCCGGATATAATTGTATGGCGGGCCGGATGTGGCCCGCGGGCCTTGAGTTTGACACATGTGTTCTAGTTCCATATTTAGTAGTTATCCCTTTGCTCACCATCAGGACATGCTCTGGGGGCGTAAGTCTTAACCTTAGTTGATTCCCAGCTGAACCACACAAAACTCTATGGAAACTCTGAGTAGGAAACCCCCCAGCCCACAAAGAATCTTCCACATGGTATGTGTAATTCCCTTCAAAACAGAGATTGAGAGTTTGTCAGACATGATAGGCATCCTGACACCTATCTTCCCAAGCTTAGTTCTAGTCCTGCAGTCCAGACTGGCCCCCACTAATTTCTCCTCTATGCATACCATCACATTTGAGGTATTTGCCTGATGGTAGCAAATCCACTCCTTTGGTTCTGTCAGCAGCACTATATAGAATTGTTCCAGGACCACTAACTACACTGTCTCCTCACTGTAACATGTTTCTAGCTTTATCCATCAGTTGAAGAGATCCCGGAATCAGTGATCAAGGGTGAGAGCTGGGGAAAACTTTTCTGTTCCGAATTGCCTGTGATTTTCTTCCTTCATAAGCCCTGGTCCATCCAAAATGGCTGCTTTGTGTAATTCATAATAACTTTCAGAGGTATGATCCATCACTCAGCATCATCATACTGCTTGAAGCTTCCTAGTCAGGCATAGGGCCAGCCTGAGTACCCAATGGTCATGGGACCACCAATGTGCAATCACCAGACATTCAGAGATCTTTATATGCACCTCTGTGTCATCCTTAGTTGCCATTTTAGTTAGGAATCGTCCTTCCATAGATGTGGAAGGAGATGTGGCATTACCCTCATTCAGTCCAGAGGAGTCCGTCTTATTCATTCCATTACCTGCAACAAGAATCTTTTCTGGGCTTCTTGATGATGTTGGTGGTCATGCTGCAAAAATTGCAGTTACTGCTGCTAGAGCTGCTGCTTCACCAACTACTTTAGGCTTTCTTTTTCCATGTTATAATGGATCAGTTATTACCTCAGTATCTCTGTACAGTAGATAGACAGGTCTGTTTTTACAGAGAGAACTTTATACCTTAGTCACAGAGCAATAGTTAAAACATCAGAAAGGTAACAAAAACTGTTCCCCAGATCAGGATTTCTAACTAGAACTGAGCAAATTGACTTTGTGGTTTGGTGGCTGAAATGAAAATAAATAAATAAATAAAAATTTGGTTAGTTTTTAACTGATTTTTTTTTTCATTTGCTGAAACAAAAAACTGAAAAAAATGCTTTTGGGTTGAACAAAATGTTTTGAATGTCATTTCGACTTTTGTAAAAAAAAAATTCCTCATTTTTACTCAGATGAAACTATTCATTTAATTTGAACTGAATTGTACCTGGCCTTACCCAGCTCTTTGTGTTTTCCTGGGTTCTTTTATTAAAGCTCTGATTCCTTGTATATTTTTTACCCGGGTAACATTATGTTGTGTCACATATAGTTTTGAAGGTTGGATATGTCTGCATATTTATGATTGATTGGTACATTGTGCCTAAAAATAACATAATTTATCTTTTCATAGCACTGGTGAAAGCTGATGAGTTGACTGCACTGGAAACTCAGGTCTTCTCTCCATCCATGTTGTAGGATTGCAGGCTTTTCAACATTATCCTGTTCATTGTCCCTGCCCTGGAAAAACTACGTACATGTAATTTAATCTTTTGCTCATTCAGTCTTGTGCTTTCTGCTGGGACAGTCAACTGTGGTGCCAATTGCCATGTGTGTGATGTGAACATTTAGTTTACCAGGACAATGTTTGAGGCTAACAGCTCGTTTGATGTTGACCATCAAACAGTCCTCAGATAGTAATGACTTCTGATCACTGCTCAGATATTATGGTGATAGGTACTATAGAAAATCCAAAGATAGACTGATAAACTATGGCTGGACACTATTCACAGTGAACAATTATCCAATGAATATAGTTCTTTTTCTGTGAATGAATTATCTGTGAACAGTATGTGATTTTTATTAATTTATTTATTCATAATTGTTCAAGAAATTATTTATGCAAGTGTATCTCAGCCTGATGATTGTTCACTTCTGCTATATCTGCTATTGATTACTTGTGGTGTATGGCTGGTCACCTCAGTCATGTGCTACTGTTTCTGCTCCTTGATAAGAGAACTGAAACTTTATAAACAAGGGATGAGCAGTTCTGACATGAGTAGCAAATATCGACATTTGTTCATGAATATCCATGTTTGCATGTGAAACCAATTTTGGACAAAAATAGTAATTCCCAAACATTCGTGTGAACAAAAAATGGTTCACATGAGTGTTTGTGGAAAGCAAATAAATGGGGTGTGGACATAGTCTAATTGAAAATTGATTCAGAATTTACAAAAATATTTATGAATTATTCCCCCCACCATTTGCTCTATTCTGGATATTATGGACCTTGTCTGTATTTGAACCAGTGACATTAGAGGTGCAGTAGTGGGTCTTTTGGCCCAATCCTGTATCACTGAAGTCAATTAATTTTGCCATTTATTTCAGTGGGAGCAAGATGGAGTCCTCTATCCCTGTACTAGTTTCCTGAACCATCCATTAATTCTTAAAATCATTTATCTAAACAAATCACACCAATATTTAAAAATCATTCTTTCTGAAGGAAAATAAAAAGCAAAGCCCGTGTAACATGAATATTTCAGTTGCTCTCTTTATGGAACCTAGGAAGCAGAATTTTTACCAAAGCCTTCCTTCTGAGTTTCATGAATCTGTGTTCATTGCTGAGCTGGCTTTCCATATCTGTGGTTATGCTTACAGCAGAGCTATATATATATCATGACAGATCAGGGACTTTCCACCATCTCAAAAAATAGTCTTTCTATAAAATAAATTAAAATACTAGTACAGTTTTCATACTTTGAAGGTTGGAAATGGAACATAGAATGAAAATAATATTATTCACATCATAAACTATTTTACAGTTACATTAGTTTACTTAAAATGCAGCTGAGTTTCATGATGGTAGAGGAAATAAAGAATGTATTTGGGCAGTCTCTATAGAGGGTGCAAGAGCAGATGTAGGGGGAGATAGCAGAAGTTTGCTCTCCATGGATGGATCTGGGTATTGCCTTTCAATATGGAAATCACAGGAAGGTTGGTCTAAAGGAGAGAATGAATACATGGGGACAGATCCTCTGGACCAGTAAAACTCCATTGTGTGGCTCAGGATAGTATCTGTTTGGCTACAGCCCCTCACTTTTAGTCAGATCCCTCCCCACTTTGGAGATCTTTGAGCTCTGATGTGGTCATCCTGAGTATCTGGCTCGATTCATTACCTAGATGACAGCAATATCTTGGAGGAACAATGTTCTGGCACAGAGGCTACTGCCAGCCTCTCAAACATATAGGTTGGTCCAATTTTTGATGACAAGCATGTAAATATCTGCAAGTAGGGTTGGACCACAAAAGGTTCCATAACTGATTGCTTGTCAATATGTATATTTGTATCCAGCAGTGCTATTGTACTGACAAATTACTCACACTTCACTCTCTGGGATAGGGATGTGAAGCCTTGCCCCAAGGCTCGGGTCACCGTAATTGTGAAGGGGGAGATGCGGGCCATGGTGGTAGGCCTGGCACCGAGGCTAGCTTATCCTGTCATCTTAGGCCATGACTGGAGGGGATTCGCAGAGGTCCTGCATGCTGTGAACCTGTGGTCCAACAGCTTGAAGTAGCCTTTGAGAGACAGCTGTTTGAGGAAGCAGATGAGGCACCCAAGAACCACGACCCGAATGGCCAAGCAACCAGAGATTCTGACCGTGACTCCCTCAGATGAAGAGGGGGTTCACCCTAGGGAACCTGCTTGGAAAGGGGCTGAGTTTGGGGGCCAGACTTCAGCCTGGACCAAAGGGAGGATCCCATGTTCAGTTGGGCCTCTGAACAGCTGGCTTGCATCAATTCGACTGTGACGGAGCCCCATCGGACAACAATGTACCCCCACTTAGAATTGACCGGTGACCACCTTTACTGGATCGACCATGATCCTTGGATACATGATACTCGAGCTCAGCACATGGTACCCTGATGCGGTTTTGTGACTCGCCCATGACATTTCAGTGTCCAGCCACCTGCGTCATGAGAAAAAACTAGTGCGAGTTCTGGCCTGGTTTTTCTGGCCCGAGGAGCAGGTTAAACAATAATAATTTATAGTGCAGTTCATCTCCAAGTGTCCCAAAGTGCTTTACAGAATAGTGCTTAATTCTGCTCTCAATGAAAGCAGCATGAGCAGGATCTTGTCTTACAAATTTAACACACCACAGAATGCAGCCACCTCTGTTGTGGAGGTCAGTGGACAGTGCCCAGCACATTACACAGAAGTGTGTGTGTGTGTGTGTGTGTGTGTGTGTGTGTGTGTGAAGTTTGGTCAAGTCATCAGATCAAACTCTTACTCTTACACAGAGCACCATGGAATATTCAGTGTTCAGGCAAAGCAGATTGGACCTTCATTTTGAAGATCTTATCTGAAAGACCTCTGATTGCAAATGTAAATGTACATTTACTTGAAAAGGTACCCTCAAACAATACCTCATACTTAAATGAACTTGCAATCAAAGTGGTGTACAAGACCATCCTATTACTAAATAGGATCTACTCAGGGTTAGTGTTGTGCATTGCCATGCTAGAAAGCTGAGTTCAGTCTCTGGGCTGACGGGATGAGTGCAGTGCGGAAACAGAATGCTTAGCTTCTGAGATCAGGAACGAAGTGTCATTCTTAAGAATGGTGCTGATGAGCTCCAAAGCCAGTCCCACATTTCTTTCCTCAGCTACAAGGGAAAAAAGTTCAACTTGAGATCCAAGAAATGGTGGAATGAAAACGGGGATTTTCCAGGCTCCAAGAGGGCAGAAGAAAAGCCATATAGGTCTGTATAACTCACTTGCTGCTCTCCAAATATCAGGTTTGCTTTCTTACATTTTGGACAATGCAACAATTTAAAAAATCACAAAGAAGGGCATTTTGACAAGTCATATTACTACAGATGGGTGGAAGTGTTTCAAGTGACTTCAGTAGAAGCAAGTCTGAGCCCATAATGGAACTGTCCCATTGCAATGCTTGATAGAGTACAACACAGAAGTACTTCTTTAGACCAGTTACCCATCGTTTATTGTCATGATCTGCCAACAAATATCTGTCACCATTTCCATATAGTAGTTTCTTCTATGAGATGGCCTCTTTGTTTTTCCACTTGTGGGAGTCTACTAAGCAGTACAACCCCTAGGAGGATTGACTGAGGAGTTTTAATTAAACAACTACTGTAGAACTGTTTTCCAAATCATACATCAGCTCTGGATGCCAAATCAAGAAAGTGGTGCTGAGTAAAGGTGCGAACAGCATTCTAGGTACCAGCCCTGCAGATTTCTATGATGGAAACATTGTGGAGGCAAGCCATCAATACCACCTTAGCTGTGTCAGCTACATGAAGAACTCCTTTTGAGCTCCACTAATTCTTATGGAAAGTGGACCAGAGGTCTCCACAATTGGAATGCCCTGCCCAAGTATGGCCTTGAATCTGAGAAGAGCTTGACAACAACAGGGTGAGGTTTAGACAGAGGTCTTCCTGGTGCTGACATAATCCCTAGTGCTGAGAGAGGTGCACTGGTAGCAGGTCCCCGCTGAGAAACTGCTTGACACTGAGTGTACCTTCGCACCAACAGACCCAGACAACAGAGTGTTCCATTGATTTGGTTCTGGATGATGGTACCAGACCTGAAAATGAAGGCTTCTACTTTCCAGTTTGAGGGGGCGTAAAGGCTGAATTTGGCAGGAGAACTGTGCTCTGACCTGAATTAGATCCAGTGATCTAGCTCATAATGTCTCTAACATCAGGAAAGCCTGGATCCAGGCCTGCCTGCCCTTTCAGGCCTGATATGTGAAAGAACAGCAAGCCAAACATCAGTTGGGGGGAAGGACTTTCCCAAGGCACATTAGACAACAGGTTATGTGCACACAAGTCTGGGAAGATGGAGAGTATGAGATACACCATTTAAACCAGACATTTCCCCAGACCTTTAGGGTCCAGATCGGACATGATATCCTGGAATTGAGCTGGAGTTGGGCTGGGAATCTAAAACTAAATAAAAACTTTAAAAACTAGTGTTAATGAATTAGGAAAGTCTTGTAAATTCACCCTCTCCCAAGTTTCTTGGCTTGACGGGAAGGTCTCTCCACCTGTATCTTGCTGCAGAATGGAAGGAACAAGGCAGTCGGAGTCCACACAGCTTCTTATAACCTTGGTTCCAAATGTTCCATGCCATGAGGAGGGCACTCATGTTGTCCCAACAGGCACTGCTTTCTAGTAGGTTCCAAAGCTCAGGGGCACAAGAGGGCCTCATTCTACAAGTGGGAAAATGCTGAGGCCATCTCAAAGAAGAAATTAAATATACATTTCAAAGTAGTTTTGGTTATTGCAAACAGGGTTGTTGAAACAATGACAAAAATTGAATTAATTCAGTACAAATAGCTGTGAAATGTACTGAGAATGTAACTGTCGTCTCAACAATATCATACTGCTGCAGTGATTTTCTCCCCCTAATCTATTTTGTAAAGGTCAAAGTGTAAAACCATGTTTTTAAGTGTACTTCTGACATAATTCTACAGAAAAGTAATTAAAGAAGACGAAAGTGACCTTTACTCACATGGCACAAGACAAATGAAACTGTTGTATTCTTTCTCCTTCAGCAATTTTATTTGATGCTTATGTCTCATAGACTTTATAGGTGATAAAAAAGCGACACATAATATTTGTGCACATAAAATGTGTATGCAATTTTGCACCTATATTTGCATGTGCAATTTTATGACTGCATGTGCAAATTCAGAGATTACACATGCAAATGACCAATTAATTGCCCCATTTGTAAGTACAGTGGCAGTAGCAGCAATAGTGTAGACATGCAATAAAATACATGTTTTTAGCATATTCAAGTGGTCACCTATTTTTTAAAAATGTGGCTTTATAAATGGATATTTTACCTGTCTTAAAAATAGATTAAAAAAAAATCCTATAAGGCAGTGTAGTTTTGAGCAATGAGCATAACACTGGGAATCAGGAATGCTAATCCTGGTTCTGCCACAGACTTGTAACTTTTCAGTTTCAACATCTGTAAAATGGGAATAATAGTATTTACTCACCAATTTCCAGGGGTGTTGTGAAGACTGATTAATTAGTTAATGTTGGTTCAGTGCTTTGAACATATAAAACAAATATAAAATGCTAATTATTATTTACCCATCTTTATAAAGACTTTGAGATCCTTAGATGAAAAACTCTGCTATATCAGTGGAAAGTATTATTATTGTTATTCTTATTATAAAGTAGTTGGAGCAATCAGAAAATATTGTGGTCCCCAATATTGTTAGTTATCATGAGATTTTTTTTTATAAAGGAAACATCTCAAATTAGAAAGCAGAAGCAAAACTTTATTTGTACACCACTAAGTTTTATTTATTAAATCCTCTTATATATAGCCAGGTCACATGCTAACTCATGCTAGTGCTTCAGTTTTGTTTTTCTAAAAATTTTTACATCAATGAGTGGTTTATTTTGAAATCTTTTTTTTTAAATATATAAATAGTGACAAAGCAAGTAGTTTGATACATTTTATGGATCCAACCTAGAAGTCTACATACACACACTTCTGTGTGGTCAAGGAGGCTTGCATATTTTTGAACTCTAAGTTGGTCTAATAAAAGATATCAGACTACAGTACTTGCTTTGTCTGCTCTGTTTTGCTGGTCCAGAATGACTACAAGGTTCATTTTCAATTTTTATCATAAAAACTGGGAAAGTTGATTTTGTGTTAATAGCCTTGAAAGAGACTTGCACAACAGTACAGAATGTTGCCAGTTTGAAATAGATACACATTACAAAATCTGAAGATGTGAAGTTATACCATCTTGAGAATTTTGTTTTTATAAGTAAGACTGGTTTTAAAATAAAACCTTTAAATAATCATACCATATGTTTGATGGTGGAAATTAGTATGAATGTTTCTGGCAAGTGAATGATGTGATGTGGTTATTGTTTCTGTTTTCATTGCTTGCTCAATATTGGCCTTTAATATACACACATTACCATGTAGATGGAAGGAATTTACAGTCTTGGCCTCCTTGTTTCACTCTGTGTTGCAGCACCTTTTTCACACTTTATGTTAAACATCCTGTTGATGGCATTTATCCCTACAGAAAGGAAATATCTGTGGATTGAGACAGTGCTGTCAGGGCCGGCTCCAGGCACCAGCTGAGCAAACTGGTGCTTGGGGCGGCAGCTTGTAGGAGGCGGCATTCCGCCCAATCCTGGGGCGGCATGGCCGTTGGTTTTTTTTTTTTGGTGTTGTTACGCTCCGGCCGCCCTGTAGGGGGCGGCGACGCAGAGGACGGGAGCACCCTGCAGCAAGCACGGCAGGGCAGCCCGCGTCCTTCCCTCCCAGCCAACCAGAGTGGCACAGAGCCCTCCCGGCAGGTGGCTCTGAAGCTCTGGCCGCCCCCCTTCTCTCTCTCTCCCTACTGCTCCCTCCCCTTCCCCCCTGCACCCTGGCTCCGGCCGCGCCGCAGGTTTTTTTTTTTTTTTTGCTTGGGGCGGCCAAAAAGCCAGAGCCGGCCCTGAGTGCTGTTGATGTACATTGGAAACCTGTGTCAGCTTTCACTATTTAATTGGATGAAATGAGTATTTTTAGCACTTACCATGATACTCATATGAGTGAAATCCTGGCCTAATGGAATCCAATGGCAAAATTCCTGTTGACTACAGTGGGGTTAAGATTTCACTCATGGTTCCTAACCACCTGGTAACGGAGCAGATTGGCAGCTCAGGAAAACACCACAATACCAGTAAAGAAAATGCATTCAAATAAAAAAAGAGTCAGTACTATAAACGGTCAAAGGAATAGGTTTTCAACACAAATAAAATCCAAGTTGTATAAAAGCCATATGTATGATATGTTTATTGTTATTAGTTTTTAGGCCTCAGAGGCTTAGCTGGCCCACTTCTGCAGTACAGCAAGACCGTTACAGCTGCATTATACATTTGTGTTCTGTGGGCTATTGTACTTCATCCCTTACTTACCTCATCTTTGTGGGCAAGAATCTGCTTGATCTTACTTCATGGAACTGCAGCTGTATTTGTAGAATTCTGTGATCCTCTGGTACTCCCCTCCCTGTACAATAATATGGTTTCAATGTACCAGCATTTTCTCTGGTAAGCAACTGCAAAATGCATATTTATTCCTGATGGCAATGTAATGTTCAGAGTTTTTCTCATTCTTGAGTTTAGTTCAAGAATCAAACGTGCTTCTTGACTGGTGCTC
This sequence comes from Chrysemys picta bellii, assembly GCF_011386835.1. Taxonomy (NCBI): domain Eukaryota; kingdom Metazoa; phylum Chordata; order Testudines; family Emydidae; genus Chrysemys; species Chrysemys picta. Next base: position 298,420,741 of record NC_088791.1, read on the forward strand.
ATATTAGCCAGCTGCAGCTTATAGTAATAATAATAATAATTAATAGCACAAGGTTAAAACAGTGTACTCAGAATTTATTTAGGGTGGAGGGAGGCAGAGAAATGCAATCCAGTACCTTCAGTTTATATAGCTCTCTCATCTCTAAGGATTCCAAAGTGCTTTACAGACTATATTATAGGCAGGGCTGGACTGAATGAGTAATGGAAGGGTGGTCACAACTTGGTTTTATGTCTCTTCTGAAAATCAGAATACAAGGAGCTGGAACAATGTTTAAAGCCCTGATTCAGTTAAGCACAGGAGTAATCTCATCCCAATTCAGCAGAGCACTTTGCCATGTGCTTAACTTTAAATACATGCTTAACTCCCATTGAAGACACTTTTGTCTGAAAGTCCTGAGTCAAGAAAGTATCACTATTGAGGAAAGCCTGTAGGGATGTGCTTAACTTTAAGCACAGATGTGCTGATTTGGGGAAACCTGTTTATTTACAGCTTATGAACTTAATTTGCTATTGGAGACTCTCCATATGTATGTATGTCAGTCTGCAGATTCCATTTTGGAGGTGGGGCTTGTCCGCCTTCTCGGGTTGTCTTTTTATTTCCATGTTGGACTGAAATTCCAAGGGGTGGTAATAATGGTGGATTGTTAAATCTTGCTAGTTTTCTATTCAAATGCAAGCATATTTTGACAAAGATGGTGGCCAGACCAAGAAAACCAGTCTGCCTAGTAGGCTGGTAACTAAGCAATAGATCACTTCATGGGGGACTTTGATCACCAAAGATGATCAGGAGGAGGTCACCTGACAAGAATGGAGATTTAAAAAAAAAGGGTCTCCCACTGGCTATTTTAGAGGAGGAGGGATCTGAAGCAGAAGCAAAAAGTTGGTCGCAGGAGTGAGAAGATGCTCCCTGCTTCTGAGGAGAAGCCATGTGCAAGAGGGAAGGGGAAGAGGAAAGATCCTGGACTTCTTAAAAGACTCTGACCTAAGCCCAAAGAACACTGAAGAGTGGTGAGGAAACTGAGGCTGAGAAAGGCGTATAGGTATTTTGTTGTTTTGTCTAGATCTGTATATTTCTTAAGCTGTCTAAAGTAAAGAGTAATTGTTTTAGAATCCCTTTTGTAAAGCCTCTGTGTTCTGTACTTCCATTATCATGTGACCCTGGAGAGGTAGACTGTAAACCAAAGTGCTCACAAGGTTGGTGCTCTGGGAAAAGGTGTGCTTAAGCTACTGGAATATCTTGGGCGGGGGTGGGGAGAGTCAGCACTGGTCCTGGTGGCCTAAGGTAGCCAGACCATGAGGTCCCACTTCTGTGAAGGGGTAGCAGACAGAAACACAGAATCTCTGCCCAGGAAGTATGCTAGAGAGGCTGGAGTCAGAGACGGTGACTGGAGTCTGCTGAAACCCAGGGGAAATGTAAAGCATATGGGGTCCAGCACCTTGAGACCCAAACACAGCAGCTTGGTGAGCATCCAGCAGGGGGAGCTTTACCAGGGTTGTGACAATGTTGTAAGTGATTTCCTGAATAGGAGCTGAAGTGATGGAATGCAGATTTGAGGGAATTTTTACAGTAAGGCCCGAGTTCCAAAGTTCTTTGAAATCAGTGAGAATCTTTCCATGACTTCAGTGGTCTTTGGATCAGGTCCATAATGCAGATTTCATTAGCTACCATTTTTCACCTGTTACTGTCATATATAAAATTCCACTTTAATAAATGCCATCCTGAAATGAATTTTGGGTATGCACACAGTAACCGCACTGTTACTTCCTAATCTGTACCTATTATGTTCTTATTCTTCTCTTTATATTTATAAATTCAAAATAACTGTAGTATAATTGGCTGTGAATTAGACAAACTGTCTTGCAAATCCCTAAAATTCACATAATTTTTCAGGCATCATATGGGTTTTTTCCCCCAAACCTCAGGAGGCTTAATTAGATTCTGCAGTCAGTTCATTCTCACTGAAATCAATGGGAGTCTTGCACGTGGAAAGTCTGCAGGATCAAAAATTATGTCCAATGGGTGCATAGTCCTACAGAAGAAAAGGTCAGCTCCTTAGGGTAGCATTTCTGCCTCCTGTAAATCAACATCTATCTATCTGGCCAGCTATCTGTCTGCATAGATAAAAAGCATATTGTCTAGTGTGAAATACATTGCACAGTACAAAACTGGCACCTGAATTTATTTTACCATATATACCAGAGGATATGTTTGGCATCATTATATTGTGCCGTGTTGCAGTCTTTGGAGGATGTTTTCAGCACTTATTATTTCTGCACCTGATCTATGCCCCTTTCTGTAACAGTCCCTTAATGCTCTCTGATATGATGTGGATGAGCATCAGCATTAGAAAACTTATGGCCAACATTTTTGAATGTGAGTGCCTGGCATCAGCAACAAAGCTATCACATTTTAGGATTTTTCTTTCTAAATTCTCATTAACTAGTACATCTATACATTTATTTTAGAAGGTATTTACACCTCAAAAAACCTGAAAATCAAAAAAACATTAGGGCCTGCTTCTGGCTTCCATTAAAGTCAATGGGACCTTTGCAAATGATATGCTAAGATAAGTCCTCTAACTGTGAAAGTTGCAAAGATGATACACATGAAAACCACAAGTAATTTTCTGTTTGGTCATATCCTATTGTATTTTCAAATGCACAAGCAGAGTACAGCATGATTTGTTCTTGAGTTAAACAATGCTGTACCATTGTATTTTGGGCCTAATTCTGCAGCAGGCTACCTCTGTATTATAGCCAATAGTAGTTTTGCCGGATAACAGAATGCAGGCCTGGGTCATTCATTATCATACACAACTCATAAATATGGCAAGTTGATAGTTCAAGGCCAATTTTAAAAAAGGCTTTAAAAGTAATGTAGCTCTTGGTTTGATTTTACACCTCCCTGAGTGGTATGAGTAATGGAAGGGTTTGGTGCAGCAGTTTTCTCTCTATTTCTCTTGTGTTTCATGTGATCAGTTTTGACAGGTTTCCTGGAAATACACATCATAACTGAAGCAGATACTGTACATGTTTTCATTTAAGGATCACTGAATGGTACTTGAAATTTGCCACCAAACTATTGTAATCCCATACGTCATTTTCATATTGCAATAGTGAAAGTGAATGACAATCCACCACAAGAAAAAATAACTCCTAGAATTAAGCCTTTTTTATGTTCATTTTCGAAGCATACCAGCCCAAAGAGGTTGAGATTTGTAAACAATTCATAAGCTGTAAAAAATAACAAACAAAACATTCTCATCCATTTGTTGCCTGAATCTACCAAAGTTAGTTAAAAAAATATTGGACATTCGCTGTCAGTTATGCTGGTGTGTGTCTAGCATGAATTATTTTGTCTTCAACTTTTTAGTACGTGTGCAATATTTTAAAATGTCTATTTATTCATACAGCAGGGACAGCACCTTTCCCTGACTTCTACTCATCGGTGGTTATGGACCATAGTGGGCATGGACTTGGACTCATTCTTTGGCCTCTCCACATCACCTGCTTAGGAACTAGAGATGGTACCATGCTACAAAGCAGAGCGAGTCAAAAATTTTCTGATGGAACAATGTTTAGTTGGAAAATGCTGATTCAGCAGAACCAAAGCATTCCATGGGAATGTGTCAGTTCCACTGAAACTTTTCACAGAAACCAAGCAGGGAGGCAGGCTGGCTGGCCAGTCTGGTTTGGAATGGGCTGCCAGGCTTTCTGGTTGACCTCCTGGTGGGCTACTGGGCTCCCAGGCTCTACAGGATCACCAGTTTCCCACTTGGTGGACTGCCATGGAGCCAGATCCTGGGCATCCTGGGGAGCTGGCTACTGGGGTGTTGGGTAGCCTAGAGAGGCAGGTGCTCTAAGGAATTGGGGAGCTACCTGAGAAGCAAGCTTAAAAAAAATCCATCCCAGTTCTTCCAAAAGAGAATTTTTTTCACAATTTTTCTCCTGGGAAAATTTGTTGTCCTTTCATCCCAATTTAGAAATATTTTTTTCAAAATTTTTCATAGGCGGGAATTGCCTTTTCTGGCTAATGATACTACAAAATTCATATCCAGATTACTAACCCACAGAGTTCAGGCTGAGCTCTGAAATTTCCCAGTGTTTGGATGTGGCTCTTCTGCACAGTGGCCTGTGGAGTTGGCTAAACATTCAGCGGAGAGTATGTTGAACCTTCCAAAGGTGTTGTACAGCATATGTGTTCCCCCCCTGCATGCAAGGGAGCTCTGGGAGGCATTGTCCTGTAATGTTCCTGGAGATGTGTGGTTCCACACTGCCCCCAACGCAGACCTGTCCCTTAAAACCATGTTCTGTCATATATATATAAAGCAAAAATCTAATAAATAATAGTTTACCTGCTGTCTATCATTCCTTAGCTCCTCACCCTAAAATTTTATCAAGACTTTCTGCAAGTTGAACAAATGCTGCATTTATGTGGAAATGTATTGGCTTCCACTTTCTTCAGACCACTGCATAACGCTAACAGAATCAGTTTGAAAGCTTCTTTTATTTCACACTATTCAGCTGGCAAGAGGAGTAAAGATTTGTGTCTCTGTACTATATAGGGAAGGTTGGCAGGGATACAGCAGCAGTGATAACATTAGAGTTGGAAGCATCACTGAGAGTTTCCTGAGTTTTTAGTATTTAAATAATAAAATATAATATTGTAGTAAGGGGGCCAGACGTTCAGCTGGTGCAAATCAGCCTAGCTCTGTTGAAGTAAATGGAACTATTCTGATAGATACCACCTGAGGATGTGGCCCATAGAAGTTTTTATTCTCAACTCCAATTTTATATTAACAACCTTGTTTTGTTTTTTCAGCAGGAGAATAAATCTCTATGTAATCTGAGGCCAAATTAATTAATAACAGTGATGTCAATCTCTGTAAATCATATAAAAATGAAATATTTCTAAATTCTGCAATATGCAGGAAAACTAATAAAAATTGTAGGGCCTATAAATTTTAAAAATATCATTATTGTAGTATACCACACAACAATCATTCTCACATCTCAGCAGCGAATGCTTTTAAAGGCTATAGTTAAAAACATATTGGCAGCAATAATAAGAAGGGGCATGGAAATATACAATAAAATATCACATAATTATTCCATACAACAAATATTAGGTAAAAAGAAGAGAAAATAAAACAACTTGGATGAGTTTTGAGCTCTTCATCCTTGTGCAGAGGGCCATTTATATCCCCAGAGAAACATAAATGCTGCATAGGCTTTCTGCTGATCTTCACATGGGTGAATTTCACCCATGTATAGCACTAGTACGTAGACTAGTCTTTGTATTTAAGGGCCAGCAGCAGCCTAAGCTCAAAACTAAAACTGACCTCCAAAAGAAGCACAAGAACAGAGGCAGTGCGATTACTCTGGGGGCAGGGACTGTCTTTTTGTTGAGTTAGTACAGCACCTAGCACAATGGAGCTCTGATTCCTGATTGTGGCCCATCAGAACCACTGCAATAGAAATAAATAATAATCCTAGTTAGAGGAGTGCTTACTTGAGCTGAAGTGGAAGGGGCCTGCGCTTTTTGCAGAAGAAAGAACCTGGCCAGAAAATTTCTGTCAAAACAGCTTTTCATCAGAAAGAAAGTTTTTTCACAGACGCTTTTGCAATCTCCCCCTAATCCCCTTGACTAGCTCTGAGATAATGACTCAAGTTCTATCCCAGTTTATGACTGTAAAATTCTGGATGGCCACTGTGTGTGCAGCATGCTGATGACTGAAATCTCTGTGGCAATACATGGCCATAGTCTCAGTTTGGGTGGAACAGCCCAGAGTTTCTGATCTGTGTTTCCAGGCCCTCCTATCTGTCCTAGGCAGAAGGAAGTGAAATATATCAAGATTGGCTGAAGTACTGGGGCTCACCACTAGGGGTTTACACAGCCTGAAGCTATTGCACTTGTAGTGGTTGCCTCTCCTTGTTTCTTCCTGTCACTGCCTGTTTGGGCTGTCTCCATGAAGTAGAGCAGGCAGGCAGAGAGCAAGGGTGGAGAGGGAAACAAGCAGCCCTAGGGAGAGAAGGAAGCAGCCTCGGTGTGGCCACCTCACCTGCTCATACATCTGCTGGCCCTACCTGATGGCAGCAACAGCTGTCACCTCTAGCAATTCTTTTCATGAGTCACAGGATTTCAGGTTAGGCTGGAGCTCCAGTCCCCTCTTGTGAATTTCAGCCCTGCCTGAGGGAAAACCCTTGGTGATTGGCTGCCTGCCCCACTTGCTCACCTCCTGTCAGAAACTGAGAAGGGGATGGTTGAACCAGCAGTGGTTAGCCTTAGTGGTTGGAGCAGCGGTGGTCAAGCCTAATGGTTTGGGCTAGGGACCAGAGCAGGAATCTAGAACCAAGAGCGGGGTTGTAACAAGGCTGGAACAGGAGCAGGCACAGGCTGGGACTGGAACAGAAGCAGGAATGGGAGCAGGAGCAGGCAAAAGCTGCGGCTAGTGAAGGAGCAGGAGCAGTCTGTCAGAACTGCCAAGCAATGGAGAACACTCCTGATGAGGTAACCATGTTGAGCGGACTGGAGTGGCTGCTCTCATTGGCGCCTATATCCCTGGCCTTGGGGTCACCTGGTTAGACCTTAGTCTGTGGGTTGGCTGAATCCTAGTTGATTGACATGGAGTCCTTAAGTAATTAGGCTCAGAGATGACTCATTACATTACTTCGCCCCTTCAAAAGATACCTACCAGGTGTCTTTGGACCAGGTTTATTGATGTGTGACCATTGGAATTCTCCAATAGGTCAGGTCGATGCATGTTTTCAGCTGGACCATAACCCTCCCAATCATCAAGGTACATGACCTTTCCTCTGAGAATTTTGGAGTCTAAGAGCTGTTTCATCAGGTATTCCTCATGCCCCTGGACCATGAGGGGTGGAAGTGGCAGTTGTACTTGGTGGTGTGCTTTTCCAGCAAGGAGGTGTTTGAATTCTGGGTGCATTTTCATCACCCAAGGCAGTTGGAGTTTGAAGGCTGATCTGATGGATGACCTGGAATGGGTCAAGATATTGGTAATCCAACTTCCATAAGGCTGGGTAGAGTCAAAGTGTTATATTGAGAACCATATTTTAACCCCAACTGTGATTCGAGAGGTTGCCTGCTGACAAAGGTCAGCATAATGGTTATAATCCCTTTTGGCTGACTCTACATGGGTTTTCAATTCTTCATGGTTGTGGTGAAGATGTTTGAATAGGTCAGAGGTTGCAGCTACATAGGAGGCTTGTGGCATGGATGGGTGAAACTAAGGGTGGCAACTGTAGTTGGCATGAAAAGAACTCTGGTGGGTTGATCAGTGGTCAGCATTATTGTATGTGAATTTGGCTAAGGGAAGGAGGGCAGCCCAGTGATGCTGATGATAGGTAATAAAGCAATAGAGTTTTGCTTCAGAATTTGGTTAATTTATTCAATCTGTCCATCAGTCTGGGGGTGATAAACTGAAGAAGCATGAAGTTCAACATCCAGGACCTTGAATGACTCCTGCCAGAAGTGCAAAATGAACTAATCCTCAAACAAATGTAATAGTAGATGGTAGGCCATGGAGTTTGAAGACAGAGTTGAAAAACAGTTGGGTGTTACCTCCACGATAGGAATGTTAAGGCTTGACATGGAAATGGGACATTTTTGTAAGTAGGTTAATAGCACTGGCAGGTGACCCTGAGAATCAGGAAGGTCAGCAATAAAGGTCATGGAGATGAATGACCAAAGCTGAGATAGAGTTGGCAGTGGTATCAGAGCACCAAGGGGTTTGGTGTTGGGGGTCTTCGTTTGAGAAGACATCACAGGAGTTGATGTAGGACTCAATGGACAAATGTCATTTCGGCCATCAAAAATATTGAGAGACCAGCTTCAATGTTTTCCAGTGTTCAGCATGGCCAGCCAGGGGCTAACCATGGCATAGTCAGAATATTGCTAGACATGGTTCATCATCAGGGACATAGGTCCAATTCTTAAATATGAGAATCCCATTCTTGACAGAGAATTTTGAGTCAGGAGCTAAGTTCGTACTAGTTGACATAAGGTTTACTGCAAATGGATGAGGGGATAGGAGGGGTTTCATGAGAGAAAGCAAGTAATTGTTCACATCACATTGGGAAATGGCAGAGTTTCAGGACTGTGGCAGGTTTAAGAGCCATATTTTTCTTGTGCAGGTATCATCCTTGTGGGACAGCACATTGGATTTGCCGTTCCAGGTACCTGGGCAATAAATCAGGGTGGAAGCCAGTAAAGTAGCGGGGCAAGAACCTGTGGGAATGCTATTCCTGCACTTTTGTGCGCTTTTGACCTCGTACACACTGTATGTGCAAGATCACGCTGCATGGAGGAAACCATTTTATATAGAAAGGTGCTGGGAGGTGGGTCATGCTGGTGGGGGTATGGGATACCTGCACTAAAAAAATCAGGACTACATCACTGGTGAAATCAAACCTGGAGATAAAAAGGGACTACCGGACCTGATGGTGGTTGAGAGCCATTGTAGTTTGCAGGTACTTCAGTTTCTTGAGGTCTATATATACCTGGATGGGAAGCATGCACCTTTCAGGTGATGATACCATTTTTCAAAAGCAGCCTTGATGGCGAGTAGTTCTTTGTCACAGATTTCATGGTTTTGTTCCACAGGCATCAGTTTCAGGAATAAAATATACAAGGGTGGAGCACATTTTGGGGCCCCTGTTGCTGTGACAATATTGCTCTGATCACATAATCGGTAATGTCTGGTTCAGGAACTACAACTGTGCATACTCTCTAGGGATCCATACCTATTCCATCGGGGCAATGATGTAGACTAAGAAGTCCACAGAAGGGTGGATTCACACTCCTTGGGTTTTTTATACAGGCCATTTGTTCTGAGGTGCTCAAGTACCAGACGGAAAAGGTTTGATTTTTCTGAGAAGATGAAGATGTCATCTAGGTAGATCACCACAAACGAAAACACCATGAAAACACCTTGAATACTGCGTACAGATGTGGTCGCCCCATCTCAAAAAAGATATATTGGAATTGGAAAAGATTCAGAAAAGGGCAACAAAAATGATTAGGGTATAGAATGGCTTCCGTATGAGGAGAGATTAATAAGACTGGGACTTTTCAGCTTGGAAAAGAGGCGACTAAGGGGGGATATGATAGAGGTCTATAAAATCATGAGTGGTATAGAGAAAGTAAATAAGGAAGAGTTATTTACTCCTTCTCATAATACAAGAACAAGGGGCCACCAAATGAAATTAATAGGTAGCAGGTTTAAAACAAACACAAGAAAGTATTTTTTCATGCAACGCACTGTCAACCTCTGGAACTCCTTGCCAGAGGGTGTTGTGAAGGCCAATACTATAATGGGGTTCAAAAGGGAGCTAGATAGATTCATGGAAGATAGGCCCATCAATGGCTATTAGCCAGAATGGGCAGGAATGGTGTCCCTAGCCTCTGTTTGCCAGAAGCTGGAATTGGGTGATGGGGCATGGATCACTTGATGATAACCTGTCTGTTCATTCCCTTTGGGGCACCTGCCATTGGCCACTGTCGGAGGACAGGATGCTGGGCTGGATGGACCTTTGGTCTGACCCAATATAGCCATTCTTATGTTCTTATGTAAAATGTCATTGACAAAGTGCTGGCATGTGTCAGGGGCTGTAGCAGAGTGTGGCAGGGCCCCCTTGGCTTCTGCCTCCGCTAGGTTCACAAAGTCACTCAGAGACCCTGGATTTAGTTAACCACTGGTGCACTTTATTCTCAGGCTTGTTCCCTCCCATCATTTCACCATGTACAAGTAACTCTTCACCGTCTGCAGACAGGAAGGAGGGAGGGAAGGAGAGGAGAGTTACCTCCCATGCTTCCATTCCCTGCCTTTTTCCTTTTCTCCTGCTCTCCCCTGGTTTTCTTCCCCTGAGGCTTTTATGCAGTCCCAGGCTAATTAGGTAGCAGCTGTCTCCGCCTCCCCAATTAGGGCCAGCCCACTCTAATTTGTTCCCCTAATGAGGAGCGGATGTGACAGAGGGCTGAATCTGCAACCCTTTGCCCAGCACCCTGTCACAGGGGTATTAGAGAGATTGAAAGGCATAACTAGGTATTCATAATGGTCATAATGGGTGTGAAACGTTGTTTTCCATTCATTGCCCTTCCAGATATGGACTAAGTTGTAAATGCCATGAAAAATGAGCTTGGAAAATACCTTGGCAGAACCAATCATTTCCAACAGCTTGTTGAACAAAGGCAAAAGAGACTTGTTCTTGATGATGATTTTGTTCAAGCACAATAGTCCACACAAAGGTGCAAAGAGACATCCTTCCCCCCCACACAAACAAAATTGGGGCCCCATTGGGAGACATGGATGGATGGATGAATTTCTTTGCAAGATTCTCATCAAGGTATTCTTGTATGGCCCTGAGTTCTGTTTCTGATAAGGCAGGGTGGACAAACTTTTTGGCCCGAGGGCCATATCTGGGAATAGAAATTGTATGGCGGGCCATGAATGCTCACAAAATTGGGGTTGGGTGCGGGAGGGGTGAGGGCTCTGGTTGGGGGTGTGGGTTCCAGGGTGGGGCCAGAAATGAGGAGTTCAGGGTGCAGGAGGGGGTTCCAGGCTTGGGAGGGGGAGTTGGGTGTGTGTGGGGGATGAGGGCTCCAGCTGGGGGTGCAGGCTCTGGGGTGGGGCTGAAGATGAAGAGTTTGGGATGTAGGAGGTTGCTCTGGGCTGGGATCGAGGGATTCGGAGGGCGGGAGGGGGATCAGGGTTGGGGCAGAGGGTTGGGACGTGGGGAGAGGCTCAGGGGTGCAGCGTCTGGGTGGCACTTACCTCAAGTGACTCCCGGAAGCAGCAGCTTGTCCCTTCTCTGGCTCCTACACGGAGGTGCAGCCAGGTGGCTCTGCATGCTGCCCTGTCCACAGGCACCACCCCTGCAGCTCCAATTGGAGCGCCAGAGGGAGCCATTGGACTGGGGCCATTGGAGCGTGTAGGAGCCAGAGGGGAGCCATATGGCTGCTTCTGGGAGCCACGTGGAGTGGCCCCCAACCCTGCTCCCCGCTGGAGCACCGGAGTGGGACAAGACCCAGACCCTGCGCCCCAGTGGGAGCTCAAGGGCTGGCTTAAAACAGCTGGTGGGCCATATCCGGCCCGCGGGCCGTAGTTTGCCCACCCCTGTGATAAGGAGTAAATCCATCCCAATGGAATTTTAGTCCCGGGCTGGAGATTGATGGGGCAATTGTAGGGTCTGTGAGAGGGTAAAATAACGGCATTCCTTTTATCAAATATATCAGCAAACTCTTTATATTTTTCAGGGATTAATGAACCATTAGCTCTTTGAATCTGCTGGACATGGAAGGCAGTGGGATTCTTAGCACTGGTTCTTGTTTCCTTGGCCCTTGACTCAGCTATACACAATTGTCGTTAGTAGCTCAGCTGGAATCATATCTCAAGCGTCTTCCATGAGATGTGTGGATCATGCATTGAGAGCCAGGGAATACTGAGCACTATTGGAAAGTGTGGTAACTAAATTAAGTTAAATTGCAGAGTCTCTAGGGGTATGTCTACACTACGGGATTATTCCGATTTTACAGAAACCGGTTTTTGGCAACAGATTGTATAAAGTCGAATGTATGCGGCCACACTAAGCACATTAATTCGGTGGTGTGCGTCCATGTACCTGGGCTAGTGTCGATTTCCGGAGCGTTGCACTGTGGGTAGCTATCCCATAGTTCCTGCAGTCTCCTCCGCCCATTGGAATTCTGGGTTGAGATCCCAATGCCTGATGGGGCCAAGAACATTGTCGCGGGTGGTTCTGGATACATCCTCCTCCTCCCTCCGGGAAAGCAACGGCAGACAACCATTTCGCGCCTTTTTCCTGGGTGAACAATGCAGACGCCATATCGCCGCAAGCATGGAGCCTGCTCAGCTCAAGACAGCAGTCATGAACATTGTAAACACCTCGCGAGTTATTGTGCAGTTTATGCTGAACCAGAACCTGCAAAACCAGGCGATGAGGAGTAGGCTACGGCAGCGCAGCGACGAGAGTGATGAGGACATGGACATGGAATTCCATCAAACCGCGGGCCCTGGCACTTTGGAGATCATGCTGTTAATGGGGCATGTTCATGCCGTGGAACGCTGATTCTGGGCCTGGGAAACAAGCACAGACTGGTGGGACCACATAGTGTTGCAGGTGTGGGATGATTCCCAGTGGCTGCGAAACTTTTGCATGCGTAAGGGCACTTTCATGGAACTTTGTGACTTGCTTTCCCCTGTCCTGAAGCGCCAGAATACCAAGATGAGAGCAGCCCTCACAGTTGAGAAGCGAGTGGCGATAGCCCTGTGGAAGCTTGCAACACCAGACGGCTACTGGTCAGTCGGGAATCAATTTGGAGTGGGCAAATCTACTGTGGGGACTGCTGTGATGCAAGTAGCCAAAGCAATCACTGAGCTGCTGCTACCAAAGGTAATGACTCTGGGAAACGTGCAGGTCATAGTGCTTGGCTTTGCTGCAATGGGATTCCCTAACTGTGGTGGGGCGATAGATGGAACCCATATCCATATCTTGGAACCAGAGCACCAGGGCAGCCAGTACGTAAACCACAAGGGGTACTTTTCAATGGTGCTGCAAGCACCTGTGGATCACAAGGGACGTTTCACCAACATCAACGTGGGATGGTCGGGAAGGGTTCATGACGCTCGCGTCTTCAGGAACACTACTCTGTTTAAACAGCTGCAGCAAGGGGCTTACTTCCCAGACCAGAAAATAACAGTTGGGGATATTGAAATGCCTACAGTTATCCTTGGGGACCCAGCCTATCCCTTAATGCCATGACTCATGAAGTCATACATGGGCAGCCTGGACAGGAGTCAGGACCTGTTTAACTACAGGCTGAGCAAGTGCAGAATGGTGGTAGAATGTGCATTTGGATGTTTAAAAGATCGCTGGCGCACTTTACTGACTCGCTCAGACCTCAGCCAAACCAATATTCCCATTGTTATTGCTGCTTGCTGTGTGCTCCACAATCTCTGTTAGAGTAAGGGGGAGACCTTTATGGCGGGGTGGAAGGCTGAGGCAAATTGCCTGGCCGCTGATTACGCACAGCCAGACACCAGGGCGATTAGAAGAGCACACCAGGAAGCGCTGTGCATCAGAGAAGCTTTGAAAACCAGTTTCATGACTGGCCAGGCTACCATGTGAATGTTCTGTTTGTTTCTCCTTGATGAAAACCCACCCCCTTGATTGACTCGTTCTCTGTAAGCAACCCATCCTCCCCCTTCGATCCCAGCTTGCTTTCAAAGGAAATAAAGTCACTATCATTTAAAAATCATGCATTCTTTATTAATTGATTATAAAAAGAGGGAGAGAACTGACAAGGTAGCCTGGGTGGGGTTTGGGAGGAGGATAGGAGGGAAGGAAAAGGCCACTAAACAAGTTCAAAGTAATGACAGCCTTTTGGTTGAGCTGTCCACTGGGGTGGAGTGGGAGGGTGCACGGAGCCTCCCCCCCGTGTTCTTACATGTCTGGGTGAGGAGGCTATGGAACATGGTGAGGGGGGAGGGAGGTTATAGAGCGGCTGCAGCGGCACTCTCTGCTCCTGCTGCCGTTCCTGAAGCTCCACCAGATGCCGGAGCATGTCCGTTTGATCACACAGCAGCCCCAGCGTTGCAGCCTGCCACCTCTCATCTCGAGCATCCCTCATGGCCTCACGTTCACTGGCATCTTTCCTGTATGTTGCTACCATGTCCTTCCACTCATTCAGATGAGCTCTTTCATTGCGGGTGGATTCCATGATTTCCGAGAACATTTCGCTCGCGTCCTCTTTTTTCAACGCCTTATCTGAGATAGCCTTCGGGACGGAGGAGGGAGGCTTGAAAAATTTGCAGCTGCTGGAGGGAGGGTTGAAAAAAAGGAGAGAAGTATTTCAAAAGATACATTTTACAGAACAATGCTTATACTCTTTCACGGTGAACAACACTATTCACATTACATAGCACATGTGATTTTGGTACAAGGTCGCATTTTACATCTTAATATTGAGTGCCTGCGGCTTTGGTGTTAGAGAGCACAGACGCAGGTCCGGGCAACAGAATTCGGCTTGCATGCGGCCATGGTAAGCCATTGTCTTTCGGCTTCTGTAGCTTTCCTACAAGCAGCGCCCTCCTTTCCCACATATCAAGCAAAGCCCGTTGAGTGCTGCGGTTTTCCTGTTAACGTGCAGCAGCAGAAACCAAACTAACTGCCCCCATCCAATTCTCTGTGATGATCGCTTTATCCCTCCCCCCACCACATGGCTTGTATCAGGGAAGATCCCCGCCCCGCCCTGCCCCCCCCGGCTTGGCTAACTGCAGGGAAGGATTTCTTTTCAGCCACAGGCAAACAGCCCAGTAGGAACGGCCACCTCTGTCCCCTTAATTAAATTCCTATATTTCAACCAGGTTACCATGAACGATATCACTCTCCTGAGGATAACACAGCGAGATAAAGAACGGATGTTGCTTGAATGCCAGCAAACACCAGGACCATACGCTGCCAGGCTTTGTCATGCAATGATACCAGATTACTTGCTACTAGCATGGCGTGGTCAAGTATCCTACCATGGAGGACGGAATAAGGCTGTACTGCCAAGAAACCTTGTGGAAAGGCTTTTGGAGTACCTCCAGGAGAGCTTCATGGAGATGTCCCTGGAGGATTTCCGCTCCATCCCCAGACACGTTAACAGACTTTTCCAGTAGCTGTACTGGCCACGAATGCATCCCAAGTCCTCAGGGCAAATTAATCATTAAAAAACGCTTGCTTTTAAACCATGTTTTATATTTACAAAGGTACACTCACTGGAGGTCCCTTCCTTGGCCTCATTGTCTGGGGGTTGGGAGGGTGCTTCAGTCAGGCTGAGAAAAAGATCCTGGCTGTTGGGGAGAACGGAGTGCTGTGTGCTCTCCGCAAGCTCGTCCTCTTCCTCCTCCTCCTCTTCCCCATCCGCAGAATCGTCAGGCATGGCTGAGATTACCCCCGCCAAGGAATCCACGGTCAGAGGTGGGGTAGTGGTGGCGACGCCCCCTAGAATTGCATGCAGCTCAGCGTAGAAGCGGCATGTCTGCGGCTCTGATCCGGAGAGACCGTTTGCCTCCTTTGTTTTTTGATAGGCTTGTCTGAGCTCCTTAACTTTCACGCGGCACTGTAGTGAGTCCCTATTGTAGCCTCTCTCCATCATGCCCTTGGAGATTTTTTCAAATGTTTTGGCATTTCGTCTTTTGGAACATAGTTCTGCTAGCACTGAATCCTCTCCCCATATAGTGATCAGATCCAGTACCTCCCGTACGGTCCATGCTGGTGCTCTTTTTCGATTCTCGGACTGCATGGTTACCTGTGCTGATGAGCTCTGCATGGTCACCTGTGCTCTGCACGCTGGGCAAACAGGAAATGTAATTCAGAAGTTCGCGGGGCTTTTCCTGTCTACCTGGCCAGTGCATCTGAGTTCAGATTGCTGTCCAGAGAGGTCACAATGGTGCACTGTGGGATAGCTCCTGGAGGCCAATACTGTCAAATTGCGGCCACACTAACCCTAATCTGAAATGTCAATACCGATTTCTGCGCTACTCCCCTCGTCGGGGAGGAGTACAGATGTCGATATTAAGAGCCCTTTATATCAAAGTAAAGGGCTTCGTTGTGTGGACAGGTGCAGGGTTAATTCGGTTTAACGCTGCTAAACTCGAGATAAACTCCTAGTGTAGACCAGGCCTAGGTGATTTCAGATTTCAACCTGGAGGAGGGACATGGTTTTATGGGTAACTGGACCAGAGGACAGCATGCTACTGTCAATCATTTCCATTATATCTGGGGTGGGCTTCCTTTGCACTGGAAGTTGATGAGTCTCAGTGAATCCAGAATCCATGAAATTGCTAGAGACACCAGAATCTGCTTTCACAAACTGGATGCAATTCACCTCAGGTGTTGTCGGGACCCAGAAATGGAGCAAGACCTGCAGGTGTGGAGGATGAGAGTTTGAGGCTGCTAGGATACATGTGGGCAGAAGAGGGGGTCTGGTTGGAGGACTTGCCTCTCAGATTGTCCAGCCAAAACCCCTCTAATAGGGCTAGATGTGTTTGTTTCCATTGTTTGGATGTGATGGGTCCGCCAAAGGTCTGGATTTCAGTGGGCGCTCAGTGGCAATGTGGCCCTGTCCACCCACAGTACAGGCAAAGACCATTCTGTTGCTGATACCTCTTCTCCTGCTCCATGAGACCTCTTTGTGTAGCATCAGAGGCTCCGGCTCTGGGTCAGCTTGAGGGGATGGCTGAAATAAATCAGGATGAGACTGGAATTGCGGGTAAGACGTCTTCTTGGTATCATTTGAACAAACAACTGTCAACGTGGAGACACAGTTTGATATACAAGTCCAAACTAGTGGGAGGTTCAACCCTTGCCAACTCATCATTCACACGGTCATTCAGACCTTGTCAGAAATGGTAAATCTGTGCCGCCTCATTCCACTCTGTATCAGCAACCAGATGCTGAAAATGGGCAGCATAGGCTGAGATGGGCTGATGGCCTTGCTGGAAAAACTGCAGGGTGGCTTTGGTGGTATGGATGTGATTTGGATCATCACACATTACAGAGAAGGTGTGGATGAACTCATCAAAGTTATCAAGAATTGGGCTGGCTTGTTCCAGGAGTGGCAAGGAGCAGTCCAGAGCTTCACCAGTCCATAAACTGATAATAAGGTCCACCTTGGTTCATTAGGACTTATGGACTTATCAGGAACAAAAGATGGCACTAGTTAGGAACCACCCAGAAGTTCAGTGGTTTTCTTATGAAATCTTTCTGGCAGTGGAACCTTCGGTCTGAGTTCTAAAGGCACCGGGTCTGGCTGCACTGAGGTTACTAGAGCTGTTGGGATCTATGAGCACAGGGAGGCATTCTCCAGATGCAACTGGTAACTTGAACCAGAAGGCTCTGGACCAACTCTGTCAAATCAGTGATGGATGTTCCAGGGGGCTCCATCTCAGCTGCTGGAGCCTGGTGCAAAAGGAGGAGTCTGCTCAAATGGTCAGAAACTGAAGTGGATGACCTGGCTTGTGCTTGGAACAGTGCAATCAGGCGTAGTGGTTGGGTCGGGGTCAGAGCAGGTACTGGGAACCAAGAGTGAGGTTGGAGCAAAGCTGGAGCAGGAGCAAGCACAGTCTGGGGCTGGAAGAGGAGTAGGAACAATCTGTCAGAATAACCAAGTGGTGGGGGATACTCCCGGAAGGATAGCAATGTTGAGCAGACTGGAGTAGCTGCTCATTGGGAGTGTACATCCCCTGGCCTTGGGGTCACTTGATTAGACCTACACCTGTGGGTTGGCTGAACCCTGGTAAGCAGGCTCAAAGATGACTCATTACACCTCATAGGGAAGAGCAGTCAATCAGGGCTGCTGCAGGAAGCATTCAGAGCTCTCCCCCCCTTCCCTCAGGAGCGAACACTTTTCTCACAGGAGAGAGCTAAAGACCCAGCAGCTCAGCGCAGTTCTGCTTGCTCCTCCTCCTGCCCCTCCTCTGAGCAAGGTGTGTGTGTGTGGGGGCTCTTCTGCTCCTTCTCCCCTCCTCTCCCTAAAATGCCTGGTCTGAGCAGGGGGAGAGAGGGGTGAAAAACTTCTGAAGCTAGAGAGGAGCAAAGATGAGGCTGGCTGTATGTGACAGAACAAAGGTGGGGTGTGGGGACAGATGGGAGAGTGGGGGACAGGATTGATTTGGGTGTTCAGGTACAGAATTACAGGGATGGGCTGAAGTGGGGGGTGAAAGCTCCTACAGCAGAGGCCAAAATCACCTTCCCCCAAAAATTTGGAAAAGTTGGCAACACTAATAGACACACACCCCACTACTAGATAGATAGAGAGAGACACACACCCCACTGCTAGATAGATAGAGAGAGAGAGACACATACACACACACACACCACTACTAGATAGAGAGAGAGACACACACACACACCACTACTAGACAGAGACCCCTCCCTCCCTAATAGATACACACGCACACACTGAGTGGGCAGGGGGAGTTCAAAAATCAAAAGATGGATAAAAAATCCCAGGATAATGTTTTAAAAAAAATCCCTCATGATTTTTGGGCCTCTCTCATGGTCTTGGGGGTCCAACAGATTATTTTTGAACCTTTGGGAGTAGCAATACTGCAGCAGCTTCAGCCCACTAGGGAAAGAATAAGGAGAGAGAGGAAACACTGGGGGAGAGAGGGCAGGAAACACCACAAAGAGTGGGCAAGGAAGACCCTGTCAGGCATGAGGGCCTGCAGCTGCGCCTGCCCACTCATCAGGCAGTCAATAAGCACAGGTGGGCCAGAGCAGAACCACCTGATTGGCTAAGGAAGTCAGGTGACTTGTTCTTAAGCCCAGCAGCTGCAGTGGATCAGTAGCTGCATGATGCATATGCTCATGGATTCTTTGCCTGCTTGTGCTGGCTTCATTCCAAGCCCTGCTCCTGTCTAGACCCTGTCCTGCACACCGTCTTGTTCAAGTCCTGTCCCAGCCTTGCTACTGCCTGGGAACCAGCCCTGCTCCTGCCTTCCTTGATTTCAGGTAATCTGGTTCTGATTCCTGATTCTGACTCTGTCTTGACCCTTGGCTCTGTGTATCAAAGGCTGCCAAGAGGTATAATAAAATCAGCAAAGACACCTTTTCAGCATCTGTCATCAGGAGCAGATCATCAGCAGATGATATCAGAACTATCTCTAGGCCATAAACAGTTCAAAAACCTGATGGAAAAGGATCAAGAAAATGAATCGATTCCAGATGTGACTGGATCTGCTTCATCACCACCTTCTTGGCAACCTCCCCTAAAGAGGGAAGGATGATAATTCACAAAATGGCTAATGGCAAGAGATTTTTCTTGAGCAGGGGCCTAATCACTGCCTCTTTAAAGGCAGCTGGAGTCTTGTCCTCCTGAAGGGCAGCAGTAAAAAAATCTTTCAGTAGAAGGCCCAGGCAACATAGGCAAGGTTCCTCTGGATGGACAATACTCTACCAAAGAAAGGAGGACATTGGGCACCTCCATCTCTGATAGTAACTCCAGATTAAATTAAATAAACTACCCAGAGCAGTCAAACAGCATATTAATTACTATAATTTTATATTTGTAAAATGCACCCCCGTTAACATGTCTGAGTACATGTACTGAAATAAACACACAGGTCCAGATTCTCAGCTGGTGTACATCAGCTTAGCTCCACTGATTTCCAATCAGGCAAGGGATGCTACTTTATACAAAATACTGTAACACTAACAGCAAAATATTGCAGTATATATTGGACAGATATATGGTATTTTTTGGTTACATGAAAGCAGTGATTGCAGTACAGATAGAATGTGATAAAGACAACAACTATCTGGCCTAATACTGAATTCCCTGAATATTCCAGATTTCTACTGGCTTCAGCACATTGACTTCAGCAGGAGGTTTGGGCGCCCAAATAATGCTGCATAGGGTACCTTATATTCTCTTTCTGGTCTCATATGTGTTGACTAGAATGGTATAAAAGTTGGTGATTTCCCTTTCCAGGAGATGATCTGAATGCTTTTTTCCCCTCTGGTTTTGAGATCACCAAGTTGTCAAACAAATCCAAAATCTCAACACAAAACACAGTTGAAATTGCCAAGTATCACCTGGTATCATGTTGAAACTATATAATACTGATAATTCTGCATGATCAGATGTAAAGCCAGAAACCAGTCCAGCTTTGTTCAAAAGGGCTGTGAACTTTAGCAAACATCTTGAGGAAGATGCTCTGAATTTCAAGTTTGTTATTGGAACCAAGCAACTTTGTGTAGTTCTGAGTTTCAGTGAGAACACTATGCACAGTTGACAAGGGGCCTGATCCTGTGTGGTGCTGAGGGCACTCAGCAGCTTCCAGGTGCTACTCAGCACCTAACAGGATTGGGTACATGTTGGCTGAAACTCCAGGCTGGAAAGCGAATATTCATCTTTTATATAAGCTCTGATTCAGCAAGGCACTTAAGCATGTGCTTTTTGAATTGAACTGCCATAGCTAACCAGATGGTGGGCAGAAAACTTGTAAGCAGAAACACATACACGGCCATAGGTGTGATTTTAAACACTGATCATATTTGCCGGAAGTATGGATAAGGAAATGCTTTTTAGAGCCAGATCCTCACACAAGCCTGTATCTGCCAAAACATACAGAACATGGTATAAGTTGTGCTACCCTTATAGAGTATGGAAATATACCAGTTTTCATGTAGTTTACTTTTATCTAACAAAGTCCAAAACGGAGTCAATGGAAATCACACCTCTAAGTATGCAATCTGTATATGGAGGCCAGGGACAAGCATGATGCTTCCTGGTGTGCTTTAGAGAGAACATAAGAACGGCCATACTGGGTCAGGCCAAAGGTCCATCTAGTGCAGTATCCTGTCTTCCAACAGTGGCAAATGCTAAGTGCCCCAGAAGGGATGAACAGAACAGGTAATCATCAAGTGATCCATTCCCCCGTCACCCATTCCTAGCTTCTGGCAAACAGAGGCTAGGGACACCATCCCTGCCCACCCTGGCTAATAGCCATTGATGGACCTGTCCCCCATGAACTTATCTAGTTCTTTTTTGAACCCTGTTATTGTCTTGGCCTTCACAACATCCTCTGGCAAAGAGTTCCATAGGTTGACTGTGCATTATGTGAAGAAATATTTCCTTCTGTTTGTTTTAAACCTGATGCCTATTTCATTTGGTGATCCCTAGTTCTTGTGTTATGAGAACATTACACCAGTCATGATTTTATAGACCTTTCTCTTATCCCCCCTTAGTCATCTCTTTTCCAAACTGAAAAGTCCCAGTCTTATTAATCTCTCCTCCTACGGAAGCGGTTCCGTACCCCTAATCATTTTTATTGCCCTTTTCTGAACCTTTTCCAATTCTAAAAGACCTTTTTTGAGATGGGGCGACCACATCTACACACAATATTCAAGATGTGGGCATACCATGTATTTATATAGAAGCAGTATGATATTTTCTATCTTTATTATCTATCCCTTTCATGATAATTCCCAACATTTTGTTTGCTTTTTTTTGACTGCTGCTACACATTGAGTGGATGTTTTCAGAGAACTATCCACAATGACTCCAAGATCTTTCTTGAATGGTAACAACTAATTTAGACCCCATCATTTTATATGCATAGTTGGGATTATGTTTTCCAATGTGCATTACTTTGCATTTATCAACATTGAATTTCATCTGCCATTTTGTTGCCCACTCACCCAGTTTGGTGAGATGTCTTTATAGTTCTTCGCAGTCTGCTTTGGACTTAAGTATCTTGAGTAGTTTTGTATCATCTGCAAATCTTGCCACCACACTGTTTACCCGTTTTTTCAGATAATTTATGAATATGTTCCACGACATGGTCGGAAACCACTCTGTGACTCTGGTAAAAAATTTTCTGACGGGGCAGAAAGCGGGTTGAAAGGATCCATGCCAGAACTTTGCCTGCATTGGCTAGGAGGGAGATACCATAATAATTTCCACAATCTACTTTATCCCCTTTCTTGAAGAGGGTGACAATCAGGGCATCCCTTATTTCACTGGATATCTCCTCCTTTTTAAGGAGATTTTAAGGATCTTAAGGATAAGCAGGTAAAGCTACCAAATTAGCTCTGGTCCACTGTATTTAAAGATTTTTAGCTGGGATCCCATCTAGACCTGCTGCCTTGTTGTTGTTCATCTGCTTGGTGGCATTGTGTACCTCATACAAATTGGGAGGGTCTCCGAGCTCATCCCTAAATGGTCTTCCCTCAGCTGAAAGAAGGGCACCGTAACATGGGTGGACAATGGAAGCGTTTTAAGGACTTGCTGAAGGACAACCTAAAAAAGTGTAATATTGACACTTGGGAGACACTTGCTCAGGATCGCTTAAAATGGAGTGAAGTCCAAAGTGATGGTCCCCTGCATTTTGAACTTGCTCATTGACAAGCTGAAGAGGACAAGAGGCGCAGGAGGAAGGAGAGACAGGCGCAGGAGGAAGGAGAGACTGGCTTCCAGTCATGGTCCACAGCCTCCTGCTGAGCCTGAAAACATCTGCGCTCATTGTAATAGAATTTGTGGTTCAAGGATTGGCCTTATTAGCCACCTGAGGACCCA
Organism: Chrysemys picta bellii; assembly: GCF_011386835.1. Lineage (NCBI taxonomy): Eukaryota > Metazoa > Chordata > Testudines > Emydidae > Chrysemys > Chrysemys picta. The sequence continues at coordinate 298,442,845 of NC_088791.1, forward strand.
TAACTCCCATGGAAGATGATCATACTCAGTAACAAGTGATCGCCCATCATGAATATGTTGAATAGGACAGGTCCCAGTACAGACCCATGGGGGACACCACTATTTACCTCTCTCCATTCTGAAAAACTGACCATTTATTCCTACCCTTTGTTTCCTATCTTTTAACCAGTTGCCAATCCAGGAGAGGACCTTCCCTCTTATCCCATGACAGCCATCTTTGCTTAAGAGCTTTTGGTGAGGGACTTTTCAAAGGTTTTCTGAAAATCTAAGTACACTATATCCACTGGATCCCCCTTGTCCACATGCTTGTTGAACTCCTCTAAGAATTCTAGTAGATTGGTGTCACATTAGCTATCCTCCAGTCATTTGGTACAGAAGCTGATTTAAATGATAGGTTACAAACCACAGTTAGTAGTTCTGCCAACACAGTTAGTTGTAGAACTCTCACTAGCGGTACTTGCTACATAGTTGGAAAAGGCATAACTTGCACTCCCACCACTGCATGCTGGCACACAGAGGGTCAGGACCATGGACATACATCTCTGCCCAAACACACATCCACTTGGGTGTTGATGGTAGTAGCACTAGCAGGGAGTCCAAGCAGCTTGGCTGCTTTCTGTGTAGGTACATAGGTAAAAAGGGTGGTTTCTGCTCTCTCTCTTTGTGGTGTATTGAAAAATATATATAAAATTACGAACTATCGCATTAAATCTGAAGAGGTTTCCTGGTCATGTTTGAAGACTAGGGGGTTTTGAGGGAAGCATATGATCTTGGTTCTGACTCCTTAAGTCTGCAAAAGAACCAGTCAGGATTAAGGTAGGCTGAGTTGTGCCTCTCTGCCTTAGGAAGCAGCCTGCTGTGTCTCTCGCTTTTTCGTTGTTGTGTTAGATTTCTGGATTCTAAGAAATAAAGTAACGTTACATTGCAACCTTTCAGGAACAGAGTTTGTTTTGTTTCTAGCCCCATGTATATGCTGTGACCATAACACTTCAATCTGGCACACTCATGCTGGAGCAGCTCTAGTTTGGCCCCTAATATTGCTCATCTCTAGCCTTATGGCATTTTTGGAACGCTGTCTGTGTTAATAGGCTGGTAGTTAAAGGGTGGGTGGTAAATCAGATTAGATAACAATATTATGTATACAGCAATTTCTTTATTCTGTAAAATGCACAGTTTCTGAATGTTTATTGTCAGCAGTACTTTACCTGCTAGGGCACAGGAGATTTGCTGTCTTTTACCAGCAAGATAATATTTTTGGTTAGCTGTAGTTGATCCTGTAAAATCTCTGCAGTTCATTCATGCTTCTCCCGCCAGCAGGTGTCATTCTGGAAAAAGGAAAATATTGTAAATCCCAGAACTGAAGCATTTGGCTGTGACAAAGAAGAATGAAACGTTTGCTTAAAATATAGCTAGGGTAGGTTGGGCTGCATTAAATAAACGGCATCTCAGGGTGGAATAATTTCTAAGAATCATTGTATAGTCTGTGCATAAGCTTTCATGGGTAAAAACCTCACTTCTTCAGACGCATCTGAAGTCTGGTTTTTACCCACGAAAGCTTATGCCCAAATGAATCTGTTAGTCTTTAAGGTGCCACCAGATTCCTTGTTGTTTTTGTAGATACAGACTAACACGGCTACCCCCTGATACTTGTATAGTCTGTGGAATAATTCCACACAGTTGAGAGGGTGTAGATCAAAGAAGCAAACCAAACTCCTGGTTAAAGCTGTCTCCCTCATGTGGTTGTTTTTTTTTAACTATTCTACCTTCACCACTTACACTCATACCTATTCTATTTAGAATGATAAAAATGGTGACCTCTGTCAATCTTTATTAAAGGGTTAGTGCTTTAGTTCTCTTAAATAATATATAGGGCTTGTCTACATGGGGACATCCAGGTTAGTTAATCCAAATTAACTAGCAGTCTGAATTTGAAATAGATTAGTTAAACTGTATTAAATCCCTGTATGGATGTTATTCTGAATTAAAGTGGCTTTAATTTAGTTTACTTTAATTCACTTTGAAAGTGAATTAAACTAAACTGAATTAAGGGCACTTTAATTCTGAATTAGGATTTTTACACAGGCCTTTAATGCAATTTAACTAATCAACTTCAGATACATACCTTTAGTTAATTTTGGATTAATTTTTGTGGATGTCCCCAGGTATATAATCCCATGGAATCAGTGGGACAAATTCTGATCTCAGTTACACCAGTGTAAATCTGAAGTAGCTTCACTGAAAAAACTGAAATCAACAAGATGACATGGGATTTACTCCAATGTAACTGAAAACAGGATTTAGCCTTATGTTCTCAGAAATGGACTGTGTAGCAAGAACAGAAGTGTTCAAAATCATATAATCCTTTTAATAACTATTATGGTGCGCATATATACTGTATATGTAAAAATATTTAGCCCCTCAAAGTGAATGTGATTAGTTGCAGCCTCTATAATATCTAAAAGTTGTTTTGCTTTCTGTTAATCATGCAAGAAAGATTACTGCTGGGTTACAAGAAAAGGATACATTTACTACAATAATAGGGGACTCACTTTCTCAGGCAAATCTGTCACTGAAGTCAAATGGGAGTTTGCGCGTGAGTGAGCACAGCAGGACAGGGGCCTAAATTTGGCTGCAAGGAGACCAGAAATTCATTAAAACTAAAATTAACTTGACATTTTAAACTTAATTAAAATGAAATAATATAGAGTACACCAAAAATTCAGTGGTACTATGTGCAGCCATTTTCTTCACTTCGCTTTTAAAAAGTTAATATGAATGTTGCATCCCCCATCCCCATGAACTGCACATCATCGTCCATGCACATTGCATGAGGTCAGGGCCTATGGAAATAATAGCATGTAATTGAAAATTGTACGCTAATGCAGAGGGAGGCAGAGTCATGGTTGTTTGTGGAGACTTAACTTTGGCATTTCATGACTTTTGAATGCTTAACTTTGTAACTGTAATGAACTCTTAACATACTATAAGGAATATGTGTATATGGTTGTACTTCAGGTAATTGTGTATGTCCATTACATTGTGTGCATGCATGACTTGTGCTCTGGTACTGGAGAGTCTTCCCTAGCTGTACCTGTAGGGGCAGCCACGCTGTGCTGTGCGGTTCTTTTTACGCCAAGCTGAGCATATAAAGGGGTGGAACCACTTGCCTATCCTTCAGTTCCTTTTTATTGCCCATGATCAGTGGTTGAAGCATGCTGTCTGTTCATTCCTTCAGTGAACATTCTGTTCTAGTTCTTGTTGTTAGTTAGCTAGTGGTACTTGGATTAGCATCTCTTTTCTTTGTTTTTTGACTGTCCACAGTTAGTAGTCAGTTAACTTCAGGCTCTGTCCAGTAGCAGGGGAACCTATGCCAAAGTCCTTTGGTTTCAAACCCTGTTCCGGGTGTCATAAACTGATGCCTGTGAGCAACTCACTGCCTGAAGTGCTTGGGTGAGGCTTGTCCCAGGGACAGGTGTCCAGTTTGTCCGGGCTTCAAGACAAGAATTAAGAAGCAGAGAGAAGAACATCTAAGAACATCCTCTTCGATGCCTGACCAAGAACAGCCTCCATATCACCTTGGTCAGCTAGATGGAGCTCTTCTCCATCCAGGAGTGCTATCCTGGTCTTACCTGGGGATAGAGACAGAAGGAGAGTCCTTTCACCAGGACAGTCCTCAAAGAAGAACAAGCGCTTGGACCACTCTTGGCCTCCAAAGCCAAAGATGAGGATTTCTAAATCAAAGTCTTTGGTGCAGGTCTCCTCAACTGCAGATCCTAGCTACTCTGGTACCAAAGATAGAGCCACGCCCTTCAGCCTGTCACTCTTTAGTACCCTCATCCTAGTGGCTCAAACAGGCCAGAACCCTTGACACTGGTTTCCATGCTGGGATCATCGAGGCTGGCTACTTTCGTGGTGCAGACGCTGGAGCCATTACCTCTGTTCATAGCTGGGCAGAAGCTCATTTTGGTACCCACCATCCAAGAGGCATATGCTGCTGGATGGGATCTGCTGAGCCTCTTGCTGCCACTCTCACTGATTATGCAGGCCGACAGTGCCTTGCCAGGCTTGTTACCCAGGGTGCCAATGTTGGTTGCTATGGCGGGACTTGCTACAGTGCCAGTGACTTCAGGTCTGGTACTGCTTCCAACTAGTTTGATGCCAGCTCTGAGACCAATGGTAATTGCTCTGCTGCAGTGCATGGTACTGACAGATAGGAAGCTCCTGATACCATAGGTTCATTGTAGATCTCTGTCCTGATCTCCAGTAATGCCACCTGATACCACTCCACACTGGCCTTTGGAATACTCATACTCCTCCGAAGAGGTTGAAATGGGTTCCTATATATTCCACTTCAGGGAATCTAGGGACTCCTCTCCAGGGCCGGCTCTACCATTTTTGCCGCCCCAAGCCAAAAAAAAAAACCCCAAAACAAACAAACAAAAAAAACCTGCTTGGACTGCCACCTGAAAAAAAAAAAAGCCGCCCGGACTGTGCTGCCCCAAGAATGGATGGAATGCCGCCCCTTAGCATGTGCCACCCCAGGTACGTGCTTCCTCCACTGGTGCCTGGAGCCGGCCCTGCTCCTCTCATAGGAGTCATCCTGACAAGACTAGATTGAGAGACCAGAGTGCCTGGCTTAAACGCAATTGGCCTCCAGTACTGTACCAGCTCCATCATTGGCCCTACTGCGTACCATTGGGGATGCCTCTGGAGTTTAGATCCTTGTCTCTGCTGCACTAATTGGTCCCCAAGAAGGGAAATCCCCCTGCCAAGTACTGAAAGATGATCTGAAGTTTGTACTGGGAAACTTTATACCTGGGTACATCAGGGTAAGTTGCTCTTCCTATTAACAAAGCAGTTATGCAGCCTATATAAGTTTTATGGCAAACCCTGTCATCCTTCAGGTCAGTGGCAAAGCATATGGAATGCAAGTACCAAGTTTTACCAGCACGCCACACCAGGCTCCCTGGAAGTGGTGGCAGTGAAGGAAAGACACCGTCAAGGTAGAACAACGTGACTCTCAAAGACAAAGATGTAAAAAAATTTGACCTTTTTGGCAGAAAAATGTATTCCAACTGCAGGGTTACAACTACGCATAATAAATAATCAGGCCCTTTTGGCCCATTATGATTATTCTAATTGGGATGAGTTGGCCAAATTCATGAACAAACTGCCAGAGGACTCCGAGGGCGAGTTCTAGTTTCTCCTGGTGGAAGGTCGGCAGGTTGCAATGTCTGCTCTATAGGTTTCCTTGGATGCAGCAGATATAGCTGCCAGGGTCCTGGCAACAGTAGTAACCATGTTCTGCCCATCATGGATCCAGATGTTGGGGATTCTTGTAGAAGTATCACACACCACTGCAGATATCCCCTTTGAGGGTTGTCAGATGAAGCTCTGCATACACTGAAATATTCAAGGGGTGTGCTGAAATACCTGGGTCTGTGTAAACAGCCCCCAAAAGAACAAAGTTTCGCCCTCAGTGGATGCTAAGCATGGTGGAATCAGGATATACTCTGCAGTTCCTGTCTCCTCCCCCACTCCTCTCACCCACCTTTCCTGTCCCCCTTCAGAGACCCCTCTGACGAGTCTGTACTAAAGCAAGAAGTGCAGACTACATTCTTTGGGAGCAAAAAGTGCTCCCTCAATTTTGGATTGGGGTTCCACTCCTGCTTCTTCCTAATACCCAAAATAAGAGGGGGTCTCAGGCCCATTTTGGACCTTCGGAACTTGAACAAATACATCAAGAAGCTACAGTTCCATCTGCTTTCCCTTGCAACTATTATCCTTTCGCTAGATCTGGGAGATTGGTATGCTGCCCTCAACTTCAGGGATGCATCTTACCATGTGAAAATCCACTTTGGCCATAGCAGTTTCTGAGGTTCGTAGTGGGAGGAAGCCACTTCCAGCTTGCAGTTCTTCCCTTCAGCCTGTCATCTGTGCTGAGGGTTTTCACCAAAGGCATGGCAATGGTAGCAGCCTTTCTCTGCCATTGGGATGTCCAGATACATCCGTACACCCAGCTGGCTGGTGTGGGGTTGCTCGCATCAGCATGTAGAGAGAAGTGTCCCTCAAATGTTCCACCTATTTTCATGCTTTGTTCACTTCCAGACCTAAGAGAAATTGATCCTCACATCCCTCCAGAGAATAGAATTTATTGGGACAGTTCTGGACTCAACCCTAGCCAGAGCTTTCCCTGCTGCTGCTGAGGTTTCTAGTTTTATGGGATCTCAGTGCATCCTTCAAGGTTTATCCCTGAACCTCAGTGAGGAATTGCCTCAGGCTCCTGGGGCATATGGCAGCATGTACTTATGTGACTCCCTTCTCCCTGCCATGCCAAGCGGTGTCACAGAAGTTTACAGACATGGCTCAAGTCCATGTACCACTCTGTGTTCATCACGTGGACACACTTGTGTGCATCCCAGACAAGGTCCTATCATCCTTGGATTGGTGCATGAACCAAGACAAAATTTGCAGGGAGATCCCATACTCCCCATCTTTTCCCTCGATGGCTCTGGTAATGGATACTTCAGTCATGGAGTGGGGAGTGTAGTTGGGGAAACCTGTAAGCTCAAGGCTTGTGGTCCACCCAGGTGACTAGGCCGCATGTAAACATTTTAAAGTTACAGGCAATTGCCAGAACCTGCCACTGGTTTCTGTCTCACACAAGGGGCAGAATGATCCAAGTTCTTACCAACAACATCACAGTGATGTCCTGTGTCAGCAAAGAAGGGAGTGACCTATCAAACAACCTGTCAGGAGGCAGTCGGACTCTGGAACTTCTGAATATGGAATTCACTGACTTTTATAGCATCATACTTACCGGGGATTCAGAAGGACCAACTGAGTGGACCAACTGAGCAGGTCCAGTTAGTGGACCAGTTAGTGGACCAACTGAGCAGGTCGTTCAGCTCAGACAATGAATGTGTCTCAACATGTCCACTTTAAGATCAATATTTCAAATACGAGTCTTCCCATCAATGGACTTATTTACAACCCATCAGAACAGCATATTCTCCTTTTTATGTCCAAGGGCAGGCCACAGCCCTGGGTCCATTCTGAATGTGTTTCTCCTTCCCAGGGACAAAGGCCTGCTCTGTGCCTACCGTCCAGTGCCACAGATTCCCAAGTGCATTTGTAAGCTGAAGCAAGAGTGAAGCAAAATGATGCTCATTGTGCTAGCCTGGGCAAGGCAGCCATGGTTCTCGGACCTGTGCAGGTTGTCTGTCAGGGATTCCTTACCCTTGCCTTTAGTTAAGGACCTGATATCCCAGAATCAAGGGCAGGTTTTGCACTGTAACCGTCAGTTGTTACTACTTAGATGGATTACTCAGTGACTAAACCCAGGGGAAGCTTATTGTTTGGAAGCAGTCCAGGAAATCTTACTGAAGAGTAGGAGACCATCCACAAGGTCTGCTTGCCTTAGAGAAATGCTTCCACTTACTATCTGGGCAGTTCCTCTGAACTCTATGATTCGAAGGGTTTTGGATTACTTGTTACAGTTAAAGGAGTCAGGTTTTGCAATCAGCTCCGTCAGAGTGCACCTGGCTGCAATGTAGGTGTTTCACCCTTGTATTATGGGTAGCACTGTCTGTGACACTCTGTACCTCATGGGAAGACCCTACACCCCCATGTTCATCTTTATAAAATGATTGTGTGTTATCCAGTACAAAATTTGTCATGTTGGGTGTCTTCGGAAGGCTCATGATTCACTGAACATGGTTGTAACAGTAATGTTATAATAAGGTTATAGGTTATTTCATGTATATAGTTATGAGGCTAAAAATGTATCCTCATGGCTTAAAATAAGCCCAGGCAAAAACTCTCCAAGAGCAGAGAGTTCACACCTCATTGGGGCAGGTATGGGACAAACCCAGCCCAGCCTCACAGGAACAAAGGATGCTGGCCTAGGCAGCAACAAAAGACTCTTGAGGGAGTCACCTCCCTTCCTTTGGTCAGTTTGGAACTGTGATGAGGTAATGCCCACCTGACTCTGAAGGGGGGGAGAGGAAAAGCCAAGAGGGAAGAAAGGACATGATAAAAGGGAGAGACATTTGCCACGTTCTTCCTCTCTCTTCCATCTACATCTACAGACAACACACCAAGTGACTGAAGCGCTGATCGAAGGAGAGAGCCTGGCTGAAGAGCAACCAGCCAGCCTGTGGTGAGAAGCATCTAAGTTTGTAAGGGCATTGAAAGTGTTAAGCTCAGCTTAGAATACGTTTTGCTTTTATTTCATTTGACCAAATCTGACTTGTTAGATTTTAAGTGATTGTAAGTCAAAACATATCTTTATAGTTAATAAATTTGTTTGTTTATTCTACCTGAAACAGTGTGTTTGGTTTGAAGTGTGTCAGAGGCTCCCCTTGGGATAACAAACCTGGTACATATCAATTTCTTTGTTAAATTGACGAACTCCTATAAGCTTGCAGCGTCCAGTGGGCATAACTGGGCACTGCAAGACAGAGGTTCCTAGGGTTGTGTCTGGGACCGGAGATATTGGCTAGTGTTATTCGGTTGCACAATCCAAGGAGCAGCTTACATGCCAGAGGCTGTGCGTGAACAGCCCAGGAATGGGGGTTCTCACAGCACAGCAGGGTAGGGCTGGCTCCTAGAGTCAAGGATTGGAGTGACCTAGCAGATCACCGGTCCAGATAACACCAGAGCGGAACGTCACACTGTCCTTCTATGACTACCAGGATCCTTAAAGGCCTAGAAAGATTGTTCCTACCTATCCGGGACCCTCCACAATGGGATCTGAACTTTTTTATCAGTACTTATGTGTTCCTGTAGCGGGGTGGACACCCGCTCCTGCCCTGAGGGGTTGGAAAAGCCCTGCAGAGGGCTGGGGCAGGGCAAGGTAAAACCCTGGGTGATTGGGGGAAGTGGCTGCAGCGGGGCCACACCCTAATCAGAGCCCAGATGGCCTGTATAGAGAGGCTGGGAGCTAGGAGCTCAGTAGTAGTCTCTCTCTGCCTTCAGAGAGAGAAGGGCCTGGCTGAAGGGAGCTAGACAGGGTACCTGTAGTGGAGCAGGGCTGGGGAAAGGCTGAGAGGCTGGGGAGCTCCAGCCTGGATAGCCCCAGGCTGCGGCCTTGTAATAGGCCAAGGGGTACTCGGGGTTGCAGAGGGCAACCCAGGGCTAGGCCAAGGCAGCAGGTCCAAACCCAACCTTGCCGATGATGAGTGGCCTATACTGCAGTCTGCCCCAGAGAGTGGGGGCTAGATGGTGACTGGCAGTGGCCTTATCCTGAGGCAAGGTGGGGTTAGTGGGTGGGGGTTCCCCTGGGAGGGGAGACCTAGCGTGTGCGGGTACTGCCAGGGGGCAGCCCCAGAGCAAGGGGCACCGGGGTCCTGGGAGGGACACGGGGGCCAGTGCAGCGGACAAGGCGGATCAACAGCCTGCAGAGGGTGCTCCAGAGGCTGGTGAGCTAATTCCCTGGACGACCAGCAGGAGGCGCCACAGGGGTGAGTCCGGCCCGGTTACAGTTCCCCTTTTGAACCTCTAGGCACCTATTCATTGTAACATCTTTTAGTGAAAGTGGTCTTTCTAATAGCCTTCACCTCCATGAAAAAGTAGACAAACTCTGGTGATGGATCCTCCATACAGTGTTCTTTTTTACAAGGACAAGATATAGCTTAGGCCACACTCTGTTTCTCTCCAAAGTAGTTTCTGATTACTACCACAACCAATCCATGTATTTACTGATCTTCTTTCCAAAGCAACATGCTCATAAAGATGAACAAAAGCTCTTCAGTGTGGATGTTCACCAGCATTAGCTTTTTATCTGGAAATTCAACCAGCTCACTCTCTGACTATATGGTACTAGTGGATAATATCCCTGTCATGGACATCTGCAGAACAGCTATACGGTCTTCAGTTCACACCTTTGCTTGACGTTATCTGATTACTACTGTATCAAGAATAGATGCAAATGTGGGGAAAGCAGTTCTGCAGCCCCTCTTCTGATGAAACTCCTGGCCTCACCTCCACTGGAAACTGCTTGGGAATCACGATGTAATGGACATATGCAGTCACTTGAAGAAAGAACAGTTACTACCTTCTCATAACTGTTGTTCTTCAAGATGTGTTGCATATATCCATTACATGACCCACCCTCCTTCCACAATGCATCAGAGTCTGTAATCTAATCATCGGGTATGAAGGAACTGAAGGATGGGTGAGGCAACTTCACCCTTTATACCCTCAATTTGGAGCATGAGGAACACCAGGGTGCAGGTGTGATGTGTTTGCCCTATAGTACATGAAATGCGCGCACACATCTTGTGTAATGAACATAGGCAACAGAGCTCAAAGAACAACTATGAAAAGGTAATTTAAAAAAAAAAGTGTGTCAATAATATATTATTAATACTTGTATAGCACTTTACATCTACAAAGTACTGTACAAACATTAACTAACATCTTGTGAGGTCAGTAAATATTATCCCTGGCTTAGTTATAGTGAAATTAAGACCGAGATGATGATGGTGGGACTTGTCCAAGGCCTGTCACTGAGTTAATGGCAAGGCTGCTATTTATTTAATTTATTAATACTAGATTCCTGTTTCCCAATCCCTTTTTAATTTCTCAGTCTCTCTCTCTCTCTCTCTCTGATATATATATATATATATATGTGTGTGTAATATATACACATATAGGTATATAAACTCCAAAACAGTAACTACACTATATACATCTTCAGATTTTTAAATTAATTGCCATCTTTGATTCTAAATGCTGATTAACAAATAGCTTCAGAGACATTTGTTTACAAAATTTATGGCACAGCTATATTTCCCAGCTAGAAAAAAAAACCCCTGCAAAAAGAAAAAAATGCACCACAAATCATCATCAAATTCTGTTCCTGAAATGTAATCCCAATGGTAACTGCATAATGCACAGATAGAAAAACTGTTAAAATATAGACAGACTCACTGTGCCAAATTCAGAAACTAACCAAAGTTAACTGATGATAACCTATGGGAATCTAAGATGTTGTAAATTACTCCTTCAATATTTATTTAGATTTCCTTGGACTCGCATTCAGTTCCAGCCTATAATTTACTGGCCCCTCTTACACATCAACTCCGAATTTGGCTCAATGAATCAAAGTTGCTATCATTTACATTCTAGGATATCAAGAGGTGAGAGTAGCAAGAAAAGCAACTGACAAGAACAATCACTATCAGAAGGTATTGTTAAAGAAGGGACTCTCAATCATTTAAATTGCAACTTTTTACACAGTCTCCTTGCTTTTTGGTGTGTTGTACTTTTAGCCTCCTTTACATTCACATAGCTTGACTCCTTTAGATATATTTAGTAATAAGTGTGAGGGTATGCTAGATACACCACCTTACACATTCCCCTATGGATTTGGCCCTATAGCTAGAGCTGTGCATACCTTGGGCCAAAGATGAGCCAGACTTACCACAAACCTGAACTGAGTTTTAAGTGAGGTTACGCTAACTTTTGAGTGAAGTTTGACTAACTTCCTAATTAACTTTGGCTGAGGTTGGGGTATCTGGGAGGGTTTCACTTATTGTTTCTAGAAGAAATTATAAGAAGTTCAGTGGCTTCATGTAGTTTCAACTAGAGATGGCTTGAACAGAAAACCCAGATATGTTTCAGGAAAGTTTGGGTCTGGACCTGATTTTGGCAGCTGGACATATCTAAAATGGGCTGAAGTAAAATCCTAGATTCAAATACTCCTGGATTCTGAAACTGACTCTTATCTAATTAAAACCCGAAACCAGGCAAAATTCAGTGGGTTAGTTCAGTTGAGCTTTCTTTGAACCTAAAACTCAAAGCAAAACAAATCTACATAAAGTTAACACAAAACTCCTGCAAACCCAAACCACCAAGTTGCACTCAGCTCTAGTAATAATTCCCCTGTCTATAAATTCACTTTTCAACTGCATAAATGGGAGTCGTCAAAAGATGAGCAAGTTTTGCTACCTCAGGGAAAATATAAATGTTGTAGCTTTGAAACACTTTCTTTTCTTGTTTAACCACAGTCAGAATAAGATTTCTGTGTGAATGGAAACCAGACTGTAGACATCTGTCAGGCGATGAAATTGTCTCTGTCCCAGTCTAGCTGCATTTAGCTCTTGCTTAACTATAAAACAAGGGATTTTGTTTGAAACCTTAAAGATATATTTCCATGCTGACCTCCATTTCTGAACTCAGTTCCAAAATCTCTAGTAATAGTATAAATTACATTCCCATCCCTTTTCAAAACTTCTTGAATCAGCCCCTCCAGCAAGTCATCCAAGAATTCTCATACTTTTAATTTTAATTTTAAGGGCCTGATTTTCAGAGGTATTGAACACCTGGAGCGCCCAGTGACTTCAATGGGAGCTGCATGTGCTCAGCATTTGTGGAAAATCAAACCCTTATTCCCTATGAAGTGATGTATTATTCTTCATCTCTGCATTAACCACACTCAGAAGGTATTAATTTTAGCAGAATGTTCCTCAGTGCTTATGACTTCAGAGTTCACATCTCCATATAATTGATCAGTTCCTAACAGTTTACCTACTAGCTGATCCATTTCCTTTTTCCAGTTCCCAAAATATTTTCATAGGCTGAAATGCCATAATTATTATTGGTGGGGGTGAGGGGAAAGGAGAGGCCCAAAGAGCCTTTAAGCTGATTAATTCAGCTTCTAGATATAGTTCTAACACTTTTGAAACTTTATTAAACAAGACCGTAGAAATGTTCAATATTAAGATTAGATTGCAGGTAATCTGCAATCTTGTGTGTGTACACATTAGTCTTTCATGACATTGCTGAAAGGTACATTATAGGTTCAGGGAGGAAACAGCACTTAAAGTACAGGGGAAGGGCAGAGCTTGGAGTTTTAAGGGTCTCTGAAATACAGCTTTAAGTCTGAATTACATAAGACATATTTGGAGTGGAGCTTATGGTGCACAGAGGTGAATTTCACTCTGAGTATTTGTGCTAGTAAGATTCAGTAATATGATTTCTTGGGGAAAACAAATACTACATGGGTCTAAACCATAGGCGCCAACTCTGTGGGTGCTCTGCCTCCTCCCCGAGCATGCCATGTACCTGCTCCTCCCCCTCCCTCCCAGCGCTTCCTGCCCCTCTGCCACCTAACAGTTGTTTGGCCGCGCTTAGGACTTTCCAGGAGGAGGGGGAGGAGCAGGGACACGGTGAGCTCAGGGGAGGAGATGGAGAAGAGGCAGGGTGGGGACTTGGGGGAAGGGGATGGAATGGGAGGGGGAAAGGGGCAGGGCTGGGGTGGGAAAAGGTGGGGTGGGAACTTTGGGGAAGGGGTGGGGTGGGGGTGGAGATGGGGCAAGGGCGGTGCAGGGGCGGGGCCAGAGGTGGGCAGGGTTGAGCATCCACTGGGCAGAAGGGAAGTCAGCGCCTATGGTCTAAACATTAGTGAGCTGGGCTCTTATTTAGAGCCATCAAAGTCTTAAGGCTTAAGTCAACATAATAAGGCATAAGTAGGATTTAAATAGTGCACAGGCTTTATTCTGGCCCTATGCACAGGGGTACTTTTCACCCTAAAAATAATTGAGAACCACTGGTCTAGACCAAACGCTTTTTTTTTGTGGACCACTTGAAAATTGCTGAGGGTCTCGGCGGACCACTTAATGATCTTTCCACATGTAGTTTGTACTGTTAGCTAACTATTGTAAAGCGCTTTGGATAAAAGCGCTATATAAAAAACCCCTTAATAATTAACATTTTTTTGTTCTACAAATAAAAGCACACAACTCATATTTTAATATCATTAGTCTTACCTTTCTAATGCGATGGATGTGACCCCCCCACCCCCCAGCAGCCCCTGAACTGGGGCTGGGAAGGAGGGCTGTCTGTCTCCGGCAGAAAGTCAACTCTTTCTCTGGCCGCTGCAGCTCTGCATGTCCCAAATTCCCCCCCCTTCTCACCCCACTGACCCTCCCACCTACCTCCTATTCCCTCCAAGGCCACCACCTCACCTTACATGTGCATTTTCTCCAGGGTCCAGGCACCTAATTAGTGGAGCCACGCCTGCGCAGCTCCACTAATTAGGTGGGTGACCCTTCATTCTCTTGTGTGAGGCCACCCAGGTGCGCACCTTAGAGGGGAACTATCCATGGACCACCTGAATGGAGCTCGTGGACCACTGATTGTCCACGGCCACAGTTTGAGAACTTCCAGTCTAGACTCTTTTTTGTGGGTGTAAACCTTTGTAGCTTCATTGAAGTCAGAATCAGATTAGATGTATCCAAATCTTTTGTAAAGGAAGAGATGTCAAAAACTTCAAAGTCCTTCACTTTCTTCTGTGTTTGATCATTCTGATTTTCAGAACCCTGAATCCATCCACCTAAGTTATTCATTTGTGAAAAACAGGGTCCAGTTCTGTCTCACAGACACTTGTGCTACTCCATAACATTGTCTGGGTGGAATTGAGATCAGAACTTGGCCCTTAGCCTCTAACTTGCCCCCATCAGAGGTCCCAGAGGCTTTTAATATTCCACTGCAAGCCAGAAGCTTGTGCTGTATTTCTCTAAGAGCATTCTTGATCCAAGGCCTCACTTGGAAAACTCTCCTAGACATAGCAACAGCTGAGAAGATGGCAGTTAAATGCCTGTCATTAGTGCCAGAGGACATGGGTGGGGGAAAAGTCTTTCTCTATTTTTTTATTTTTTTTTCCCAGTATTTTGACTTCAAATGTACATCTAGTGATTTGTTACGCAAAGAGTCACTTGCCACACATAGATCTTTAAGGTAGAATTAGTAGCACTGTTCAACAGAAAATCTGCTCCAGAGAGCAATCCCACCACAACATAAAATTAACTTTAAAAAGGAATAAGATTTTTCAGTTGCTAATTTAATAGCCGTGAACCACATGTTTTAAACAATTTTTTTTCTTAGAAGGAAGATTCATTTTTAGTAACAAATTCCAGACTGTTTTTCCTTCCACTTTTTCCATTGTTGGATCAGAAGTGGGTTTTTTTCTGAGTTCTGTGTTGAATCTTTCAAGGATATTTGAATCTGCCACTAATAAAAAGTATCTCTAAAAATGCTAGGGTGGAGGATTCAATTAAAGGTAGAGGAAATGGGGGGGGGGGGGAGGGGGAAATGAGGAAAAAAAGAAGAAACATCTTTTTAGATGTTTAACTCTGTTATTCTTTAGATTATATTTCTACTGGGCTCCCAAAAACTCCAGTAACAAACAAGATTTCTCTAGTATTAAGTTTTCAAAACATTAAGAAGGGCCAACCTCTAATATTAAATCCTAGCAGTCAGCAGTGTTTAAGTTCAGCAATATCACTTTGAATAACTCATGCTAAAACTTAGAATTTCCCTCCACCCGCAATGATCTTTCCAAATAGATTGATACTGTGAGAAAAAAAAAATTGAGACAGACCCCTTCATTACAAGGAATTATGGAATTAATTTTCTTCATAGAGTATGTTTGCACAAGACATTTTTGTTAACTCTTAATAAAAAATGCCATTCAACTGCTACTTTCATTGTTTTTATCCTGGGACCAATACAACATTGTCATTATTGGATATAAAGTGCTGTAAAAACAAATCTAATTTGTAAAGTTTATTTGGATAAGAAATAAATATAAAGGTAGTGCATAGTTTGTATAGTGTTGTTATCATAGTACTCCTGGGTATAATTTATATAAAAAGAAAATAAAAAAGCATACATAACTTTCTAGTTGATTTCCTTTAACAAGGCTAATTGAAAACAGTTTCTGTTATTTAAAAATAATTTATTTTAAATATACTTTTTAAAACAAAGTTCTTATTGATCTCCATTTTAAGTATAATATTATCTCAGTGTGGGATACAAGTAAAAGGTCAAATCTTGTAGGAGTATTTTCTATATGACTCAGTTCTGATCATAGATAAACTTATCTGTGAAACCAGATTAGTTAACCTTTTCAGTACCAAAAGCTTGTTTCAACAGGCCACAACTGTTTCTTTCACAAATACATAACTTCAAAGCTAGCATCTTTGTTCTGAAACATGAAAAAGAGACCAATAATTTCCCTTTTCTTTATTTGATAAAGTGAGCAGGCTAATGATTTTGAACATGATATTGGACTTGCTAAGACTGTATAAAACACACTAAGTAATTTGTGTGAAAAATCATAGTAGTATTTTAGAAAAAATATGCCTTTGATTACAGTCCAATATTAGAGTATTTTTTCCCCTGTACAGTAACATAATCCTTATATATGATTCAGTTTATTGGACCATTAAAGTACACTCCATATATATTATATCTAGGGAAACCAGCCTCTTTCCATATCACTTCACATGTTGTTCAATTTCTGTCAAGCTAATTGGTTTGTTACATATCTCAGAATCCTCTTCAGCTCTGTTTCCTTCCTATTTCTATAGTGGTAGTGCACTAAAACAGCAACTTATGTTGACATCAATAAGACCAAGATCTACATAGATACTTAGGCACCTAAGTCCCAGTTTTAGGCAGCATTGTGATCCATAAAACTCCTACTTAGCTGCTGTTCAACTGTGTAGGTACCTAAACTCACTCAGTGCCTAAGCTTTCAGGGTGAAAATTCACTAGGTGACAAAATTTCTGTCTATAGGTGTCCAGACACCTATCTCTTACCTAAAACCCAGTGTGATCCGTGAACTGGGGGAAGATAGGTATTTCTATGCCTAACTCACTTGTGTGGCCTGATCCAATAGATGTGCATGGAGGCCACCTACTGACTCCATTCAAAATCTGGCCAGAGAAGTAGATGCTGCTACCCACGTTATAACTTTTAGCCCAGTGCTTAGAGCACTCACCTGGGATGTGGGAGACCCAGGTTTAATTCCTTTCTCTGCCTGATAGGGAGACAGGATTTGAATAGGGATCTCCCACACCTCTCAGAGTGCTCTAACCACTGAGCTGTGAGATATTCTCACATGAGGAATCCTGCAATCTCTCCTCCTGAAACTGTTCCACTTTGGATAAATAATAAGCAAGTGATTGGAGCAGGGGGACTGGACCCTGGGCCTTCCACATGAGTGCTCTAACCATCAGGTTACAGAGTAATTCTCAATCTTGTTCTGCCTCAATGACTCTTGAAGGCCTGGGCTACACTGCAGAGTTAGGTCAACATAAGGCAGATTACATTGCCCTCACTCTGTAAACATCTACACTACACTAAAATGTAGCTCCCATCGATGTAACTTGCTCATTACACCGACTTAGTAACTCCACCTCTGTGAAAGGCATAGCGCTTAAGTCAAAGTAGTTAGGTTGACAGTGTCAGTGCAGACACTGCATTGTTTACATCGACTGTTGCTGCCTTTCAGAAATCATCCCACGATGCCCCACACTGGCAGTTAAATTGGTGCAAGTGCTCCTGGTGAGGATGCATACCGCAGACACAAGGAGCATAGGGTGGACGTGTAAAACCGATTCAATTACTGTGGTGGCTGTACGTTGATGTAACTTAGGTCAACTTAATGTTGTAGTGTAGATTTGCCCTAAGTATTTATCCAAAGTGGAACAGCTTCAAGAGGAACGATTGTGAAAGACCCACATCAGAATATCCCAGAGCCCCGTGGTTAGGACACTCTCCTGAGAGGTGTAGGAGACAGTTGTTCAAAATCTTTTTTCCCTCTTAGGCAGAGTGGGGAATTGAACTTTGGTGAGTGATCTAACCACTAGGCTAGAAGTTTTAAGACTGGCACCTCCTCCTCTTCCATCTGTTTTGTGTAGAGTGAGGTAGATGCTTCACTTATTTTCACAAGAAATTACTTAGGGTATGTCTTCACTACCCGCCGGATCGGCGGGCAGTAATCGATCCCTGAACGCATTCCCCGTCGACTCCGGAATTCCACCAGCGCGAGAGGTGGAAGCAGAGTCGACAGGGGAGCCGCGGCCGTCGATCCCACGCCGTGAGGATGCGAGGTAAATCGATCTAAGATACGTCGACTTCAGCTACTATTCTCGTAGCTGAAGTTGCATATCTTAGATCGACCCCCCCCACAGTGTAGACCAGCCCTTAGTTTACCTAAGCTGCCTGCCTCCAAAAGAGGGGTTGTGGAGTGCTAATAGAGACAGGCACCTCACTGCAGCCTACACTTAGGTGCTTGCCGCAGTGAGAGGGGCCGGGCTTATGGCACAGCTCTCTCCTCAGACTTTCCCACTGCCAAGTTAGGTGGCTTCCCGCCTAACATACTGGCTTTTGTAGATCATGTTCTTAGGTGCCTCTCTCCCCCCATTAATTGTATAGGGAACCTAGGCACTTAACTCAGGCTTTGTGGATCACAGTGATTTTCTAGGCCCCTAAAGTGCCTTTGGGGAGCTGGGCCTATGAGTCTTTCTGCATGGTTAATCTACCAAATGTTGCCCAATGGATAGTTAAAAATGGATAAAAAAAATGGGTAGTTATGTTCTTCCATGCATGGAATGATTTTGATACATCACTTTCTAGGAGTATGGAATAAAAACAAACAGGGAATGATTGTCACTCTCTTGTGAAATTAAATTTCTTTTGCGTTGATAGGATAATGTGATTATCTGGGTGGATCATGGGGCAATACTCCACATATATGGGCAGTGAAGATATCCTTTGATTCCATGAATAAAAGATGATTATTCCATGAGTCATGCTAGGTCACCCTTAATTATTAAAATGAAATAGCAAATTTATAGTTTACACATAGACTAGTCAGACCATACAGTATTTTCAGTTTGGTTCCGTTGTTTAAATATAGATTGTTTAATCAGACTTCCTGGTAGTGGTTGTAAGTGGAGTCTGACTGAGAATTTGGTAGGTGAGTTAATTTCATTTTGACTCGTATCTCCAAAGCCGCCCACTTTTCTCTCCTCTGACTCAAGGTCCCCAAAGCTTTTGCGGATTTTGAAAAAAAGGGACCAAAAAAGAGGTTTGTCACTACTCCTCCATTTTCTCTTCTGTGTTACTTGTCTCTCCCCCACTTTTCCCTTCCAGATTTTTCATTGTCCCCTTTGCCTCTTCTCTTCTTGAGTCTCTCCCTTCACCTAATTCATTCCTCATGCCTTGAGACTTAAGGGCAATGAGGGTACCAGAAGGTTGGGGAGGCAGTATGGCACCGGCAGTTTGGCAGCAGTGAAATCCTGACTCCACTGAAGACAACAGCAAAACTCCCATTGATTTCAAGGGGCCAGAGTTTCACCCAAGGTATGGATATGTGATCAAGTGCTCCAGGGTGAGCGTACACACAATCACAACACTATGTTCCCCACAACAATGGAAGCAAGGAAAGCTTTTATTTTTTTTTTAACTGGTGGATTTGACTGCAACTTCATCAAAGGTGATCCCATAGCTAAAAATCAGTGAATACAAGAATTATAAATGACTGAAAAATCACTTTAGTGCTTAGACAGTGGACATCTGCTAAGATTTTCAGCAGAGTTCAATGAAACCTTTCCCTTCTATGGCATCACTGTATGTTCTTCTGGTCTAGCTTGTAAAGGCGGGGCTGAAGCAGGAATGGGAATGCTGCTCAGGCTGTTGCGGGGATAATTAGAATGAGGGAGATTTTAAGTGTCTCACTGAAATAGATAGCAAAATCCTCTAAACTTTGTCTATACATCAAGGAAAAAACAAAGCCTTGATGCAAATATTTTTTTAAAATTGTGCATCCTATAATTTCTGTGTTTCACTGTAATTTTTTGTGCACTCTACAATATTCTGTAGATCCTGTACATCTGTCTAGGCATGAACCTGTGCATTTGGCAGAGCCAAAAGAGTAGCAGTCCTAAAGTGGCCATTTTGCAACTGACTGCATAGTCTGCACCTCTCTTTCTCTATTCCTCTCTTCTCCCCCAGCTGATGAGTATCTGCCTGTTAGCCCCAGCGCTCACTTTTTTTATTGCTGAGGAAATAGTACATTTTCACACCTTGATTAAAAGTTTAATAAACTCTTCTCTTTTCTGATGTAAAAATGTAGCTGTCACAATGTAAACTGGTGCACTGTTAAACTTGTTTTGTAGAACACTTTCTCCAGATAAATAATAGTAGCCGCCAAAATGGAGAACTTCAAAGCCTAACTGGGATCTTTTAATGCTAAAATGATCATGCACTTTGTTTTTTCCTCACATTTACTGCACTTCTGAAATAAATGTGGACAATTTTAGTTGTAGTTGGAATCTGCTATTGACTGTAATATTCATAGCTCTATATCGTTTACACAGCACTATATTAAAAAGATGCCAATTATAGTACAATATAGACTGCAAGGTAAATTGAACTTGATTGAATAAATGCTGTAGCGGCTAACAAGGGGTGGGCCTGTGAGGTAGTGTGTGCCTTAAACTCAGAGTTTAGAGTTCTCAGCATCTTGGAGGATCAGGCCTCGGAGCCTTCATTGGTAATTACAAACTCAAACCCTAGCTGCCATGTTTGAAGAGATGTGATCCAAATGTAAGTTACTGAGTTATATAATATTCATTAATATGCCTTGCATCTGAAGAAGTGAGGTTCTTACCCATGAAAGCTTATGCTCCCAATACTTCTGTTAGTCTCAAAGGTGCCACAGGACCCTCTGTTGAGTTATATAATGTGGCCTTCAGTTGCTCTTTCCCTGTATATGCAAGGACCAAGCTGATCAACAGCAAGTTTTTATTAGTGGTTGTTTCAAATGACAAGCAATTTCAATTAATCCGTTATGTAAAAGCAAATACTGTGGTTATGTACATTTTATTACACAATTTATGCACACTTTTATATAATCAGGTGTGGTCCCCTGGTTCCAGCAAGTTGATGTTGCAAAGTTTGAACACCTCTCGTTTAGAGACCTAAGATTTTCAAGGAAATCAGCCTTCCTGAGTTAAGCAATGAAATCAGGATTTCTGCTTCTTTGGTCCTCTGTGCAGCACACATCTGAATACAGATGATCATTATTAGTAATTATGGACTTCATCCTTTTGGCAATTACTGTGGTTGCAGTTCTGCAAATAAGAACCTATAGTGAGATACTATCACCAAGCATGGTCCTGTCATATTTGTGGGTTTTGTGGTCTTCCCTAAATGTTGAATAAACACATGTGTCCCACCACAGCCGATTTTTCACTACAATATATTATCTTTAATGTAGCAGAAGCCATACAATTTGCTTATTGCACTCCTACTGCATTTTTATGTATTTAGAACAAAAGTTCAAACTTTTCTTAGTTAATAGTGACAATATATACATTTTTAAAACAAAACTCATCTGCTTTTAGGATTAGTATCATACCTTGAAGAATTCTCTAGTATGCAAGTAAAGAAGATACGGTATGTTTATGTCTGTCCTTTGGAATGCATATTTGAAAAATTAAAAGCTGGAATGCAGTCAAAGAGTGGCGATATATGTGAGGACTCGCTGTGCCTAGAGACTTGTATCCCTGATGCTGCAAACTGGAGAACACCTTCTGTGAGGTGCTGAGGGGCTCTCAACTTCTCCTAAAGTGCATGGGCACTGAGGGCACCAGGCATCTTGCAAAAGGGCAAAAACCCCACAGAGCTTACAGGGAAATTCTGCAGTGCTGGAAGGTCCATCATGTAGGGTCTGATTCAGTGCGAATCTTAGTTTTCTTCAATGACCTTTGAAGTCAATGGGGATTGAGGACACATTGGGCCTGATCCATATCTCCTTGCATTCATTCAAGCCCTTACTGCCTCACCAGTAGCACTGTACACCTTGCGGGACTGGGCCCTTTATTTCCTCAAGTTGAAAAGAAATATAATTTTGGCATGTTATTTTTTAAAAGGCCCATTGCATAGAAATGAAGGACTGAAAAGGACCTTGAGAGGACATCTAGTTCAGCCCTTGCACTGAGACAGGGCCAAGTAAACCAGACCATTTCTGACAGATGTTTGTCCAATCTGTTCTGAAAAACCTCTAGTGACAGAGATTCTACTACAAGGCCTATTCTAGACCTTAACTATCTTTATAGTTTTTTCCTAATATGTGACCTAAATCTCCCTTGCTGCATAGTAAGCCAATTACTTCTTGTCCTATCTTCAGCGGACATGGAGAACAATATGTCACTGTCTTCTTTATAACAGCCCTTAACATATTTGAAGATTATCAGGTCACTCTCTGTCTTCGTTTTTCAAGACTAAACATGCCCAGTTTTTTTAACCTTTCCTCATAGGTCAGGTTTTCTGAAGTTTTTATCATTTTTGTTGTTCTCCTCTGTACTCTTTCCACTTTGTCCACATGTTTTCTTAAAGTGTAGCACTCAGAACGGTACATGGTACTCCAGCTGAGGTTTCATCTGTGCCAAGGAGAGTGGGATAATTACTCCCACCCAGTGTTGCTAAATTTTTTTCTGCCACAATCCTTTTAGAACACAGCCTGCTAGTGAACCGAGTCCCACACCCAATCTGGCATTGTGCTAGACAGAGAGCTCCTTCCCACCTTCAGTACGTGCAGTAGCTTATTAAAGCAACATTTGAAATAATAAAACAGGAAATGATTTCAGTAGGGGATGTGGTGGTGTCTGATAGAGAAAAGTAGAGTAGGTCTGAAGTGTAGTTATTTCTTTTAAATGAGCCTTAAGTTCCTGTAGAAATTTCACACTAGAATCTTTGCATGGACTTTAATTTGGTGATAGGGTCCATGTTTGTTTTTTTGCAAACATACTTGCATTGATGCTCCTCACAACCTTTGTCCTAATGCTGCCATTTGTTATATACAGAGTATTTAACTGAGAGCTCACTCCCACGGATAGGTTTGTAGTGCAAAATTACTAATTCATGCAGATTTTTAGTCACTCATTCCACACACCCACTTTTCCTTCTATTAGGCAGCTTAATGTCTGGTTGAGCTATTGCACTGAAGATCTTAAAAAGGCATAATCCTGCAAGTTGCTGAGATTCCTTAGATCACACTGTTTTCCCCTCAGGGGCAGATTTGAGGAAAGAATGCATTGCTCAGAGGCCTCAGGCTGTCTGTGAATCTGGTGGCCAGATGGGTGCTTCATGTCCTCAGGTATCTTCTTTGGAGCTAATATCTTGGGCTTGGAAATACTCCAGACCGCCTCTCTGCTTCTATCAACTCTATAGTTGATGGTGAGTATTTATTTATCTGTGAGGGTGGGATGAGAAAGACCTTTCTATTATATAGTATTTTTAGTGCTTAGGTCATTGGCTGGGAGCCTAGAAAGGGCTTTTATAAATTTAAATAAATATAGTGGGACCCAAAAAGAGGACATGGGCACAACACTTTGAGCCTTTCAAAGTCTGTTAGGCAATCCCTTCTCAACTGGGAAGAGCCATTGAAGCTGTCTAGATTCATTTATCATGTCTGGCTGTCTTTAATGGTCCAGGAGAGTAATTGTTTTGGCCACCATCACACCAGCCAGGAGTATTGGGGAGATGGCAGGTCTTTCTGACAGATAGCTTTTATTATTTAAATAATAACATGGTCTCTTTTAGGACTACTCCTAGCTTTGTCCCTGGGGTTCATAGAAATCAGGAGATCCACCCATCTTCCTTTGTTTTTAACCAATTTTTTTCAAAGAAACGATCTGCAATTTTCTAGGCATTGGCTGGTCCCTTAAGTTACTCCTCAGGGCATTCTGTGCCAAAAAATTAAAAATTCTGTACACAATATTTTAAAATTCCACAAATTTTATTTGTCAAATAAATGCAGAGGCTCCAGCATGGCATTGGGGAGCACAGGCCACTGGCTGCACAGAGGTGGGAGATCAGAAGGTGTGCAACTCCTTCCCAGTACATGGACTCAGTGGTGAGGCTGCACCCAACCCTGACAGAGCACAAGGATACAGCCCCAGAAACACCCCAGGACCCTGTCCCTCCGTGCCAGGTGCACCAGGTGTGTGCAGGCAGCCCGAGCAAGGCAGGATCCAAGTGTGGAGGGGCTTAGTGTGGGGGGATCCAGGTGTGTGGGTCAGTCTGGGTGCGGGTGGCTCAGTGGGGGATCTGGGTCTGGGGTGGGTCTGGATGCACAGGAGCTTGTTGGGTTTTTTTAGGTGCAATGGTAATGGGACTCTGCAGGGCGTCCAAGTGAAGGTGGTTGAGGCTCAGCAGGGGGAAGGGTCTGGGTGTGGGGGGGATAGAGCTTGGCAGAGGGGTCTGAGTGTGGAGGGCTCAGTGGGGTGGGGATCTATGTGCAGCTGGTTGGGTCTTGGTAGGGTGGGGATCCGGGTGTGAATGACTTATCAGAATGGTCCAGGTGCAGGGTGAGTGGTGTTCGTCAGTGGGGGTCCTGGGTGCGAGGGGATGAGGCTCGACGGGAGGATCTGGGTATAGGGGGGTCTGGGTGCACAGGTGTTGGGCGTATGGGGAGCAGCTCCCTGTACAGTGATCCCTCCTCCTGCAGCTGAGGAGCGATGGATGCAGGAAGCGTTGGCGGGTGGAGGGGGGGAGTTTGCAGAGCTTCCTACAGCTGGGGGAGAAATCTGGGGGTGGGTCTGACACGGCCCTGGATGCCGTGCAGGGGAAGAGGAAGTCCCCTCCTCCCCAGCCCAGCCGGGACTAGCAGTTGAGCTCAGTGCATGGTAGGAACCACCAGCCGGGTCTTCCCTAGTCCCATCCCCTGCCCACAGTAATTTACCTCTCTGACGGCTGCCCTGAGCATCCGAAACATACTGCTGGGGAGGGTTGCATGACCACTCTTGTGGCTTCCCTTTGCTTCCCCGTCAGAAAGTCATTTTTCTGTGTGAAAGCAAAGAAATCTGTGAGGGACATAAATTCTGCATATGCGCAGTGGTGCAAAATTCCCCCAGGAGTACTTAAGTATTATCCTAAGAATTAAAGACATTTAATTCCCTCTTTATTAAATTATAAATCTCCTTAACAAGTGTAAGTATCAAAGCCTCTCATTCTGTCTTGTCTAAATGGAGCCACTCCTGTATCAGAGAGATTTGTATACTGAGGGTAGGTACTGCCTATCCATTGTGTGTCTTGTTCCAATCTATGAATCAATTCACGGTATTTGGGATGTCACAGAATGATGAGTTCTGAGCTATCTTCAGTGAGCCAAGAATTTCTAAGAGAATTCCAGAGGTCACAAAATAATTGTATAAAGTTTAATTAAAACATTTTTCTGCCTCTGACTGCCCCTCACAGCTTATTTAGTGGGAACATTCAGCATGGAAATCTATGTGCTAACTCAATTTGGCTTTGCAGTTTACTTTTAAAGCATTTACTTGACATATGGCACCTTTATTGCTGAGAGAGAATCTGCATCACTTGATG
Organism: Chrysemys picta bellii; assembly: GCF_011386835.1. NCBI lineage: Eukaryota > Metazoa > Chordata > Testudines > Emydidae > Chrysemys > Chrysemys picta. The sequence continues at coordinate 298,468,037 of NC_088791.1, forward strand.
GAAACTGCTAGGCAGACAGTTGGCAATTTGTACACCAACTCACCTAGTGATGTAGAGTGGATGTAAGCGCTCCTAGGATAGTGCACTGGGTTGTGTGTATTGAGTGCAGTCAACGGAGGTAATCCAATCTAGACCTTAATCAATTTTTATTGTCCTGCCTGAGCAGAGGCTTTTGCGCTGCTAGACAAAGACTGTGGGAGGCTCAATCCAGAGTTGGGGAGAATCAAGAAGGAAGGGAAATTTGTTCCTACTAAAGATGGGCTCAAGCCAGAAAATCTAAATCAGGATGAGAGCTGGCTGGGAATTTTTCAGTGAAATGACTTTTCCATCAGAAAATATTGATTCATTGAAACTGAAACCTTCTGTGGGACAGGGTTGGTTGTGATGAAATTCTTGTTGGGAAGGGTTACTTAAGTTCAGGATGGACTTTCTAGAGAGAGAGAGGGAGAGAGAGAGAAACACGAACAAACACCCTCATTCAGAGTGGGAACTTGAACCTGGGCTCTTGGCTATTCTGAGCTCTCTCTGGTTTTTCATGAAATTTTTTTGAACGGTCTCAGATTTGTCCAGATGTGGAATGGGAAAATTTTAGAAATCTCAAAAAATTTAACAGGCTGCGAAAACTGTTTCCCACCCAGCTTTAGGCAGGATTTTAAACAAGCTCTGGGGTGGTACGATGCAGGGTTTTGTTTTTGCCAGTTATAGAGATGAGGCCATTTGCAAAACCTGGATCGCGATTCAGATTTTGAATCCCTGCAAAGTTAGGGGTTGTCCAGTTCTGGGGATTTTGCTTAGCATCTTTTCTCATTTCTTTCTGAAAACTAGATTTAATGTGCCAAATCCTGTCACCTTCCCTGCCCATTGGAATCACAGCAGTTGCCCGTCAGCCAGAGAACCATCACAGACATGGAGAAGAGGGCAGGAGTTGTGCACTTTTACATTAGGATGGAAAACAATGTACTGTACTTTACAGTGCTCACAAAGTATGCTGTTTCCACTCATTTGGATAGCTTTTTTTTATTCAATCATTTTCTCAAACTTAGCAAACTGTATATTCCTCACTTAGAACTTTGTACATGCCATGCTACAGCTTTAAAAAAGACACCGTTTTTAAGCTATCGAAGTACCAATGTGGAATATGAAAAAGACATTTCCCCCCTTCCTGGACACTTAAAAATGGCCAACCAGAATTTTACTAAACAAAAAAACACAACTCACTTTTGGACTATTTCAGCCTATGAACTTTTTCCTAGAAAGTTACAAGTACCTGGAGATGAAAGCATTCCTTAGTCTATTGTGGAGGTTTACTGTATCTGTCTAACCTACCCTATGTGTAGGTCTCTCTGGTGCTCAGATGGGAACTGATCCAAAGTCCTCTGAAGTTAATAGATGTGATGTCCCAAGTCTCAAACCTAGGCCAGTGAGGTCCCAGGCACTCGTTGCATCTTGGCCTTCACCCAATGTCTGCTGAAACCTGCTGGGCTGAGGAGCTTAGTAGGACTACAGCCTCAGCCAAAGCACCACTCACGGGATTCCTGATTGGAGGATTGCCCTGCTCCACCGATTTGGTCCAACCATGCTATTTCTGCCCGAAGGTGGCACAGGAAGTTGTCTGAGCAACTAGATGATGCCCTGCTCCTGCTGCATTGGACCCCGCTTGTACCTGCAGTGCACCCTGCACTGTTCCTGATTCCTGCTCCGCTCCTGGTTCCTGCCTTACCCCTGCTTTTGCTCCTGGTTCCCACTGTGTTCCTGATCCTTGCCTTTCCTCTGGTTCCTGCCCTTACACCTCACTTCCAACCATCAGTTACCAGTCCTGGCTCTCACCCCTGGTTCCAACTTCTGACTTTGGCTTGACCCTTGGTTCTGACCTTTTGTATCTGACCCTGGCTCTGACCCTTCACTTTGGTTCTGGCTCAATCCCTGGCTCAGGTAATTGGCAGTTGACTCTGGTGCTGACCTTCAACTTCATTCCCTGATCTAGATACCTGCCCCCCTACTAGACCTGACTCCTGCTCTGACCACTAGGCAAGACTGCCTACGTCCTGGTCCCCAACAATAAACCCCCTTTAACTTTAATGGATTTTGGATCAGGCCCTTGTAGAGAGCCCCTGATCATAGCATCTAAGAGCTAATGTTCCTTGATATCTAGCTACTAGTGTTGTCACTAGAGCTGGTGCAGCAGTTTCTGAACCACACTGAGAGTGGCTGTGTTTCTGAACCACCGTAATAGCATAATAGCACTGTATTCTTATTGGTTGGGGCAGGTCCACTCCAGGACCTCCATATCAAGGATTGTTGATTTCCATAAATTCCACTAAAAGGTTTTCTCAGGGCAAGTGTACACTAGAGCGCTACATCAGTGCAGCTGCGCTGCTGGAGTGTGTCTGGTGAAGATGTGCTTTGCTGATGGGAGAGCACTCTCCCATCGGCATAATTACTCCACCTCCTTGAGAGGCAGAAGCTATGTTGGCGGGAGAGCGTCTCTAGCCAACATAGCGCTGGTGTGGACAGTGCTTAGGTCGATGTAACTTACGTTGCTGGGGGCGGGGGATCATTTTCACACCCCTGAGCGATGTAAGTTACATGGACTTAAGCGGTAGTGTAGACTAGCCCTCAGACAACTAGCATTTGGTAAACCTGAAAGTTAATAGCTGCCCCTTTGAACTTCTGTAATATAATCTAAAGGTTTTCTTCCTTTCAATAGCATTACAAGAAAGTTTATGGAGGGATTAATAGTGTCAATTACAAATCCAGAAGGCATAAACATACAAGCAGGCTTAATGGGAATAACATCAACATATATAGAATACAACTGAGATCTAAGTCGGGGGTGGGGTGGGGAGAAGGCAGAGCTCCAAAACAGCAATTGACTGCCTGGTATTTTTTAACACAAATATTCCCACAAAATAGTTGGTCTCTATAGTCATTTTTCAAGAACTTGGCTGTGGTATCCTGTCAAGTTACCCCTACGTGAACTTACACATGTTCTTATATCTACACTCTTCACTTTAACGAGATTTGGTGAAAGTATATATGTCTCATAAAATTCAACTGAAGAGAGCGTGTTTAAATAATAATGCAGTTTTTAAAGAATCCTTTGAAATTAGCCCTTGTCTGCTTGTCCTGAACAAAATTAGGTACTTTTTTGTCTACTATCCTGAACAGTATGCTCAGTACAGGACAATAACTCAGTCCAGTGGCAGGGACAGCTGTTGAGCTCACAGACACACACCCACAATGTCTGCAATGCACACAGCTGCTGCCTGGCTGCATTACAAAGGTGCCTCAGCAGAAGCATATGGGCTGTCTGAAATACAGTCTTTGAGCAGGCTATATTTTACAAGTTAGTTTTCTAATGTACTGCAAGCACAGGCATGCTTCTATGGCATCTAGAGCATTTTGCTGAATGATTTGGTAGTACACTACTGACCAGACAGCACATTTCCAGATTTAGATTATAAGAGGAAAACAGCAAGTGGTAGGTTCAACTACAGGTCAATGGATATGTTATACTAGAGTTCCTTCACTGAGCACTGAAGTACTTTTATCTCCTGGGGACCAATACTGTAAACTGTACTCAACAGAGATGGCCTAAGGTGTTTGCTTTTATTAATACTAGTACCATTCACACTGGAAAAATGTTATCACATTGTAAACAGCACTTTTAATATCACAGGGCTTTTTTCTGTAGGCATTGGAAATCCAAACTAGAATTACAAATGTTAATTTTCTCCCTTTCTCTAAAAGAAATTAAGTGCTCTTTAGCCAGTATGCTATCAGGAGGTTGAGAGGAAGAAGGGTGGGACAAAGAGGTGATAGAATATATTAAATCTGATGGCAAGGAATAGCACTTGATGAACTTTAACTGGCTACTAAGATCAACAAATGTGGAGTGTAGCCAATTCAAAGCTGTAAACCAGTTCATGCCAGACAAAAATTGTTCACTTAACCCTGGCAGTTGCAGTATGGATATGTATGAGAAGCTAATATTTTAACAGGATCAGCTTCTTAAGAATGTTGTAGATGTATACAACAGACAAGATATATTTAAACATAATGATGGTATTAATGTAACTTGATTATATACAACAACCTGTTGTTCCCAGGATATTAAAGAGGCAAGGTGGGTGTAGTAGTATTGGGCCAACTTCTGTTTGTCCAAGAGACAAACATTTTACACAGAGCTTTTCTTCAAGTCTGGGCTTAAATTAGGAGGAGTTGAAGAAGAGGAACTGAAAAGGAGCTCTGTGTAAGCTAGAAAGCTTTTCTCTTTCATTAAGACAAGATATTACCTCATCCATCTTGTCTCTCTAATGTGCTTCAGTAGCATATATGGAAAAAAAGAGAGCAATTTCCCCCCTCATTTATACCTATGCAGCCCAACTGAAGTCAGTGGGAGTTGTGCATGGAGACCTGAAGGAAGAATTGGGTCCTAATAATAAAGTTTAGTAGTTAAATTCTACACACACACACACCTTCCTTTTCTTCACCTAAACCATGGAAATTACAATACACAGACACAAAAAGTTTTTCTTCACCTAAATCATGGCAGTTACAATATCATGAGAGATGATAAAACCTCTTACTCTTTTGTTGTCATAGAAATAAAGTACTCATTCTCACAGTGGCTGGGTTAAAAATGTTTATGAAACTAAGTGTAGGCCCCAGCCATGTGTCTGCTGACTAAGATCTAGCCCATGTAGGAGTTAATCAGTAATAACACACCCATTGTGACAGTTCATGTTGCTTGCAGATCTTCCACATTTTTTATCAAACAATATTTTTAATGTCAAAGTGCAGTGAGCGGTGCTCCTGGGTTATGCTAAATGTGACTTTGTGGGAGGATGGTCTCAGAATTCCAAATGCAGCGATCCTAATAGAGTAGGTGAGGCAAGACCAATTTTCCATTTGTCTAGGGTGGATTTGTTAAAATCTCACACAGGAATGAAAAATGCCAGCCTGGATGTTGATCCGTCCTGAACATAAGTAACTTCAACTTGCAGTATTTAAAATACTTAACATTATTTCATGAAGAGATGTTTTGATGTGTACTGATTACAGACACAATAAAACAAATTCAGATGAAAACTGCTATCTAGATGATGTTTTTCTGTGATTATGCTTCTTTCCTCCACAGTGGTTCAAATCCCATAGCCCTGCCTTAGTTCTTATTCAGACAGACCTCCTACAGATTAGGATATTTGACTTTTGTCTGAGACAGATCTGACCAAAGATTTCATCATTTGGCCCAGTATGTATAAAAGTGAACTTCGATGAATAAAGCATTGTAGGACTGAACTATTTTAATTTAACTTAGTTTCTGTATGACATGAGCATATTCTGACTGTCTAGAAAGTGCTACTATAGTACACAATTTATAATAATAGGCCAGATACAGCCAATCAGAAGATAAATACATTGAAAATATTGGTGATGTCAGTGCATTATGACTATAACGGAACCTTCCCCAGATTATCCCCTTTCACAAACACAGATCTCAGTCTCTCTCTCTCTCGCTCTGAGGATCTGGCTGTGATGGTGCCCCTAATATTATGCTGGCATAAACTCTGTTCCCATTACATTCTGTTAGAGCTTTTATGTGATATGAGACATTTTGGTTGTGTACAGCTAGATCCATTAAGAAACAATCTCTCAGATTATCCATTGGGACCCTCTTCTTTCAGCACAAACATGAATATGCTTCAGATAATGATATTCTCTTTTAGGTAGATGATCAGCGAAAATTACCAGGGAGACTATCATGTGCAGCGAGGCCAGAAAGAGGCATTTTGAGGATTAATTATAAACATTCAGCTCAAGCCCCAAGATATGATCCCAGTTATTAGCTAAACGCTGACCATGTGTTTTATAAATACAGATCTGCAAAATAGCATAATGATTGTTTATTTTTATATGCTTGACAGACTCAGTGGGCCAAGTACTGTTGTGGTGTTCAGTCTGAGTTCAGCATTGTTACTCTGGTTTTACAGCAGTGTAACTGAGTGCAGCATTCGGTCTGATGTCTTCCAGGGAGGGTCACGAAGCCACAGAATGTTCATGAGTGCTACATTTTACACTGGGATCTCACATTTAGCTGATAGATGTGGAAAAAACCCCAATGCATGTAGCCAAACAACTCCCTACTGACCACACAACTTCTAATACCGAAGAGTGCAAATTATTCTAGCTAATTATTTTAGCATTAATTTGTACTCAGAAACATCCCCCAAGGTTTGCTCTTTGCTTCTGGCATTGTATTGTTTAGGGTGGATTTCACCCACTTTATATCTAATTACATCCCTTCCAGAGTTCTTTGAACACAAACCATAAGACACCCGCATCAAAAAATCTGCCCTTTTTGGAAAGCTCCTTATTGGAGAATAGGAAATTTCAGAGCTCCGTGGTGCAGACCTGACAGCATCATGCTGCTCATACTGCACAAATACTGTACATAGATTGTTTCATGCCTGCAAGAGTTAATGAAGAATTAAATGAATTATTAAAGAGCTAGAGATGAGGATGAGAAACAAGGCTCTGGTATATTACTCAGCTGTTTGGTTTATCTAATTGCTTAGGTTTTAAAGCATATTAGATGTAACATTTAGGGAATCATCACAGTATTTTATCATGCCTTACAGTAGGTGTAGAGTGAAGATTTAAACTTGCAGTAATTAATAGGTTGCGTGGGTTCATGGAAGGCCACCAGAGGCAGAGAAAGTTAGGAGTTAGTGCTGCTCTAAGCAGGTGTCACCGTGCCTGCAGCTGCAGCTGCAATTTCAAGCAGGCTTATTTTGAATATGAAAACGTCAAGCAGGGAGGCAGAATGTTTTACTAAAAGGGGGAAGGAAGAGGAGGGAGGCCTGTGCAAAACTCTCTCAAAGGAGTTCAGTTAGAATGTAATTGTTTGAATCTGTTTAAGGTTTGTAGAGCGGTGGAACAGTTTTCCAGTGATCTTTACTCTTCTAATAATGCTTTTAAAACTGTTGTTATTGCAAGAGATCAGAAATCTTAGACATAGTCTGCGGACCCCCAGGGGGCCACAGACCACAGGTTGAAAACCACCGTACTATTCAATGTGAGTAAGGGTTGCAGAGTCTGACACTTATATAGTGATGTCAGCATGAAGGGTATTTAAATATATAAAACAAAGTCCAGTTGAAAAGAGTTTACAATCGAAGTATCAGGGCCAAATTCTCTGCTGCTAATTTCCAAAGGGTCCACATTTCCATTCAAAATTTTTTAGGGGTCTGCAAATGAAAAAAAGTTGAAACCACTGGAGTCGTACATACTCAAATGAGCAGTCCTATTGACCTCAATAGGGTTACTCATCTGAGTATGTGTTCATCAGTGTGAGTAAATGTTGTAAAATCAGGCACAAAGTTAGGAATAATAATAACAACTAATTTTATGTATGATTTTGTTGTTAAGTATTGTACTTTTAGTGCAAAGTCTTCAAATGTAGAAATACAAGTAAAATGTAGAAAACCATGGTTGAAAAAAATGCAAAAGGTCCTCATAAATATTCATCCTTACAATAATATTTTCTGTCTCTATATCTACACACAAGCACACATATAATATTTTTAACTACATAGGAAAATCTTACTCATTTCTGTAGAAAAACAAGGTAGAGATTTTTACCAGGCCCTCAGTTTTGAGACTGTGTGATATTTGTGTGTGTGCATGTGCAGTTTGTCAAGATGCTCTGGAAAAGGCTATGGTTTGGCTGACTAAACTGTGGAGTGATGTGTAGTGATAAAAGTGCTCAGGGGAATTTTTGGGGCACCCAAAAGCAAAACCTACATCACTGTGTGGGTGTAAAAAAAAAAAAGACATTTTGTCACTTTTTTTTGGTTAGTTTTTGAGCTTGCTGACAGTTTATGCCACATGCTAGAAAGTTTACCTCTAATTCCCCTCACAAAATGTAGTGCATTACAACTGAACCCAGACTTGCTAAAGTGCAAGAGAGATTTTGGTTTGGATTGCCTGTGTTGATGGTAGTTTTGATATAGATTTTTGTCCTGAAATCTACCAGATAGCAGCATATTTGGACACTGACCATAAAATCGGTGAGCACACAGCTAAATTGGGATATGCACCACTAGTTATTTGCAAAACATTTTGAGTAGCAAACGGTCTAGAGCTGCAGTGAACTGTGCATCAGTTTCAAGTTCTTGGGATCAAAAGTCCTGCTGAGCTCATTGTGAGCTGACTGCCACACACCCTTTAGGATAATCATCCAGCCAAGAAATTGCTGCATGAATACTCTGAGCCTAACCGCGTCTTTGAAAATGACCTCAAAGAATGGCAGTCTGCACTGAGAAAGCACCATGGGCCTGATCCTGAGAAGTGCTGAGTCACCTCAACTCCTATAGATTTCATGGGGAGATAAGGATGCTCAGAACCTCCCAAGTGATTCTCAGCCTCACACTGGGTCAGGACCTTAAGAAAGTTTTCATTTAAAAATATTTCTGTAGACTGGAGTTGGAAAACAAGGAATTAGGTTGTGATTCTGTTGCTTTAAAAATGAGAGGAGAAATGAGGAATCTCAGCTGGTAGGGAATGCAGGGGCAGGTCTTGTGAATGGCACAAGGTGTGAAAAGATTCTTGCTCACCTTTTCTGCCCCAGCAGGGCTGCTCAGGAGCCACTCACAATCTAATTAGGGTACGTCCATACTTACCTCCGGGTTCGGTGGTAAGCAATCGATCTTCTGGGATCGATTTATCACGTCTTGTCTGGACGCAATAAATCGATTGTGGAAGTGCTCGCCGTCGACACCGGTACTCCTGCTCCGCGAGAGGAGAATGTGGAGTCGACGGGGGAGCCTGCCTGCCGCGTGTGGACCCGCGGTAAGTACCTTGTAGTTTGAACTAAGGTACTTCGACTTCAGCTACGTTATTCACGTAGCTGAAGTTGCGTATCTTTGTTTGAACTGAGGGGTTAGTGTGGACCAGCCCTAAGCATTAATTTTGTGTCACCATGTTAAGATCTGGCTCTTACTGCTCTTCATAGAATTCCAGATCAGTGTTGGCAACTCTCCCAATTTTATCATAAGTCTAGTGATATTTGAGGTTTTCTTAAAGCCACAGCTAGTGATTACGTAGGAATCTTTCATTTTTTGAAAAACAGCAAGCTTCCAGCCCTCATGGTTGAAGAGTGGAACTTGATGACATGACCCCCTACAAGCTCAAAAACCAGGAAGTAAATACCCCCTCCTCCAATTAATTTGTATTTTCATGATTTTTTGGTGCCTGATCCATGAATTTTTAATGCTTGGGGCTGGCAGTGCTGTAACAGCAACAAGAATTTTATGCACTGAGAGATCAGAGGCCCTTAATGGAAGCCAGAATGATATTTTTTGGACAGGAACAGGAAAGCAAAGGAAATAAAGTCCTTGGGACAAATTTTGCTTTCATAACACTGCTGCCCCGCTGACTGCTTTTCAGCTCCATGCAGAATTTGTGTCCAAGTAGGAGCAGGAGTATTTTAAAGTACAGGCAAACAACTGTCCTGAGACTGGTGGGATTCACAAAACTTTTTTAACTTATTAAAAGGGTGAGATTGTGTGTGCCAGGTAGTGTTTTCTTACCTCTCTGATACCAATCTCTAATCTGCTAATCTTTAAAATGAAAACATTTGTTTCATGTCACCAAGAACTGTGTTGCAGTACACAGTGGTTTATATGCTGCTGTGAGCATTGTGACATTGAATACAGTAGAACATACTGTATCCTGTAAAGCAACGGAGCTAGCAAACACCACAAGATAACAGAATAGTAAAAAACAAGGTTCTCAGTTCCCTTTTTTACACAGACTTTTGGGTAGTGACATAGAAACATTTAAGATGAAATCAGATTATCTTGTGTTTTTCTTTTTTTTTCTTTTTAAGTCTCAAACCATTTAAAAGCTACTCCTTTTCCTCAGTCCCTGCAATGGTGCTTTGTGGGAGAGTGTGGGCTTGAAACAGCTTTCAGTCACTGGCATGTTCTAAATATGTATCAATGGTGCATCTGGTTCTAACACTGCAGGCTGACTCAAAGCATTTTGTTCTCCCTCCCACTGCCACACAATTCATATTACAATAAAGAAATATTTTTATGAGAGAGATTTTTATGAGAGAGATAAAAAGGGGGAAAGCAGCATGGTCCAGTAGAAAAGGAGTCAGGACACCAGGTCTCTATTCCCCGCTCTTCCCCTGACTAATTCTGTGACCTTGGATTAGTCACTTAACCCTGTCTCTGCCTCAGTTTCCCATATGGCATTATGGGGCTAAGGATACTTACCTACCTTTTGTAAGGCATTCTGAATGCTAATTATATGAATAAACCTTTTCTGTCGTGACCATTCATGATGGTGGGTCAATTCCTGCAATTGTTACATTTTATTGGTTCTTTAGTGCCTATTGTCATGGAAGCAACGTGCTTTTGTTACACAGATTAAAATACATCAAAACCAGTTAATAAATGGTAAACACAATGAACAAGTTTTTGCAGTAGGCCCTAAATGTCACTAGATTTAGGCTCTGACAGGCAGTCTCCCTCACAATCTGATATAGCTTTTGTCACTGCTCTCTCATGTTGTGACCTCTCTTTTCATTTGACCCTGTAGCTGTGGTGGCGGTGTTTGCTTCTCACCCATCACAATTCCTGCTTCATGCAGTTTTCCTGCTCTAGAGCCCATTCCATCTGGCTCTTCTCTCGGCTTCTCCTTAGTGTGGCTGTATTCTATCTTGCTTCTTGTGCCTCATCTCCTCCTCCTCCTTGGGGTTGACTCCTGGAGACGTCTCTCTTTTCCGACACTGATGTCTGCCTCTCCATACCCTTCTCCTGGGCAACTTACATTTCTGTGACTGAAACCCATACACAGGAGGAGCCACAACTGGAATTGTTGTCCTTTGGATGAGATATAAAACGGAGGTCCTGTGGTCGTAAGAAATAATGTGGCACTTTTCCAAGAGCCAGGGATGTTGCCCCTTTGTTCAAATTCCAGGTCGGGCAATTCCGTTCTGCCGACCCAAATTCCCCCTACATTTTCGAAAAGATAAAACATTCTTCTTCACTCCCTGTCCCTTGCACAATATTGCTGTCTTTAAAGTCTGCATCTCACCTCAGTAGTAGCTGCACTTCATTGGTAGATTAAATTATTTCTGTACAGTCTTTAAGCTCTTTTGGGTTGGATAGTGCTATGTACAAATAATTATCTCCTAGCAATTTGGAGTAGGTATTGAGCTGGTGGATTGCTCACTGATTTGGACTTTTTTTTGACTGAGGCATCAGTATGAAAACAGGAAACAATGTGGGAAATGTTAATAAAACTTGACAACAACAGCTCTGAAGGTGTTTGATCCACCACTCAAGTGTACATAACTTATTACAGGATGAGGAAACAGGAAATATGCTAAGGGGAGGAGATGAGAACAGAAGAATAAAAAGAGAGAGAACGAACTTGAAAGATTCCAAGTTGCCATTTCTGAAGTCAGTTGGCATGCAATAGACTTTAATCAGAATATACAATATCTCACTTAGGTGCTATGCATGGAAACCACAAAGAGTCAGAATTAAGATCCATCAGCAATAAATTCCATCTGGGCTCTGAATATGAGATCAGGTCAATGCTAATAAATATGAAAAAAGGTTTGCTGTTGTGCTTAGTTATTTTAATATTATAAAAGCAGATTGACCCTCTCATTTACGTTGCTTCAAACCTTGCATTTGTTGAGAGCTTTGAATTACCTAAATGTCCTCGTGCTACTTTCTCTTTTTATTAAAAAGGACATTTTCATGCTGTGATCACTTTCTGTCTCAGTTCCCCTCCCCTCCATTCCCTGCTGGTGCTCTTTCAAAAGAATCTGAGTCAGAAAAAAATCCCCTCTTTTTTTCTGAAGTATTATAATATTGTGGGGTTATGTGCCTACTTCCCTAGTGACTCACTGAAACATAGTCTATTGAATGTGTTAATTTTAAATGGACTTTGCAGAGAAAAGACACAGGTTGATTTGGAAATAACAATGAGAATGATCACTTATATCACCTTTAATCTCAAAGCATTTAAAATTTTTAATTATGTTTTAAAAAATTAGGTTTTAATTATGATCTGCACTTTACTGATGAGTTTAAGTGTTTTAAAGATCACACTTTAAGTTAAAGGTGGAGACCAGGACTTGTGACTCTCTGTTTGGTGCTCTATCCACTGCACTTTACTTTTTCCCATGGTCTGTATCTCCATGAAGAATTATTTTCTAATGGATATACATTACTGGCTTCTCTCCAATATGACTGTTATGGCCCTTGGGCCTTTAAAAACTGGGAGCAGTAGTCATGGAAATACCCAGAATGGGTCCCAGCTCAGTAACCAGGAAGGGCTACGGAAGTCTATATGGGTTCCCTTCCCTGCTGTGGAAAGTAGGAAAGTTCCTAAGTGTTTTGTGTTATTTAGAGCCTTTGTATCTTCTGTTGATTAAGCATTGTGGACTCAGCAGATGAAATGTATTGGGCTTTCTGACTTGGGTTGCCAGGTGTCTGGTGTTCGACTGGAACACCTGGTCGAAAAGGGACCCTGGCGGCTCCAGTCAGCACCGCTGACTGGGCCGTTAAAAAAGTCCGGTTGGCGGTGCAGATAGGCTCCCTACCTGACTCCGTGTGGGTCCCGGGAAGTGGCAACATGTCTCTCTGACTCGTAGGTGTAGAGGTGGCCATGGGGGCTCTGTGCGCTGCCCCAGTGGCGGCTCCACAGCCCCCATTGGTCAGGAATGGCAGCAAATGGGAGCTGCAGGGGTGGTGCCTGTGGGCAGGGGCAGCGCGTGCCATGCAGAGCCCCCTGGCTGTGCCTCTGCCTAGGAACCGGCAGGACATGCCGGCCGCTTCCCAGAAGCCACCTGAGGTAAGCGCCGCCAAGAACCCGCATCCCTCTCCGCCTCCCCTTCTGTTCCCAATCTCCCTGCCCCAGCCTTGAGCCCCCCTCCCACACCCAAACTCCCTCCCAGAGCTCGCGCCCCCTCCCAGACCCCAACCCCCTGCCCCAGCTCAGAGCCCCCTCCTACACTCCAAACCCCTCATTTCTGGCCCTGCGCTGGAGCCTGCACCCCCAGCCCAGAGCTTGGACCCCCTCCCACACTCCAACCCCCTGCCTCAGCCTTGAGCCCCCTACCACTCGCTGAACCCCTCAGCCCCAACCTCCCCCAGCTCAGCATTCCCTCCCACATCCTGAATCCCTCATTTATGGCCCCAGCCAGAGCCTGCATCCCCAGCTGGAGCCCTCACCCCCTCCCGCACCCCAACCCCCTGCCCCAGCCCGGTGAAAGTGAGTGAGGGTGGGCAACGGAGGGAGGAGGCATGGAGTGAGTGGGGGGCAGGGCCTCAGAGAAGGGGCGGGGGAGGGGTGGGGCCTCAGGGCAGGGGCAGGGCTAGGTCTGGGGCAAGGGTGTTTGGTTTTCGGCGATGAGAAAGTTGGCAACCCTAGGCCCCTGACTAGTGAATCTGCCCAATGGCTTACAATGCTTCTTTTTCTTAATCATTTAAATAATTCTCCAGCACACTGGTAGCTTCAGAGCCACACTGGATTCTGGTATGCATTGGTGTCCTTTAACTTTTAGAATGGATGTAAGTTAATGGAGTAAAATAAGTGGACAAGAGATATGTAGCAGTATTTGGATGAAAGTGTATTAATAAGACTGACCACAAAATGACTGAAGAGGTGCAATAAAACAGATATAGATAAACAGAAGTTCATGCAAAACTTGCATAGCTTATTATCTCTTTATCTATAGATCTATGTACATGTTGCTTCTGTCCCAGGAGTTTCCTAAATGCAGATTTCTAATGACTAGAAACCTGTTACTTCTTTTGATACTCTTCCTGGATTGTTAAAATTTTGTAATTTAATAAAAGAATTTTGATTACCATGACATGAATCTGAATATCAGTACATGTTACCTTCCATATATACTTAGCATTTCAGTCAGTTATGCAGGAATTTGAATGATGACTGATCTAATTTAAGCAGCCCACCCAGCATTGTGTGTGTGGGTGGCAGCCTGTCCACCGTTTTGTGTGTGTGTGTGTGTTCATTGTATAGCCAATCCTTTTCAGTTGCAGCACATTGTTTATTGACACAACCGTCTGGTAACATTTTAAATAAGCCACAAATTAAAACGATACCGCAAAACCTGCTGAATGCAATAATTGTAGAGAGTTGGGTTCTTTTAAAACACTTTGAGATCTGATGAAAAGTGCTAGGTATTATTACTGTTATTATGATTTTATTCAAGACATTAATATAGGCTTTAATATGCCTAGTCTTACTACCTGATATCTATGTAATGCTACGTGCAGTCTAATAATTTTTATCTTGGTATATATGTATCCTGATGCAGAAGGCCTGCTTTGGTTAAAGTGCACTAGCTGACTAGTATGTTCAATTTTTAAATACTGGGAGATAAAATTGTCCCTCTTTCAAATCTGTGAGCATCACTGCCAGCTTCACATGACTTTTCTCTAAAATGTTTTAATTTTCTGCTATGTTAGACCTGGTCACAAATTGCCAAGTTTCCTACTAACCTCACTGATGTCTCATCTGCTCTTTGGCCTGTCAGGTTAGAGAAGGTATGGCCTTGGATGCTTTTCCATTTTTTTTTCAAGCTAAGAAATATGAATTCTGTGTATTGTCTAACTGTGAAGAAGCCTTTTTATAGAAGATGAATTGTTCCATGGCACAGTCTTCCCATGTATATTTGGCTGTTCATCGGATAAAGGTTGTTGGAAGCAGAAGAAATCACATGATGATGCTACAATATCCCATAGTTTTCTGTCCAGCATGTTACTGAGTGGCATGAACAATGCACTAACCCTGGCACTGGCAGCAGGAGGCTGGCAGACAGGGTAGATAAGGGAATGAAAGATAGAGAGGAAAAAGAAGCTGGAATCTCGTGTTTTAAAACTCACCCCCCCCCACCCTCCCCCGAATGAAACAATCACTCAGTCACTGACAGGATGATCCAGGCCACCTCCAAGAAATGAGCTTGCAAGGCTGCAAAATCTTTTGGTGCTGTCAATTTTGCTTAATATCTTTTAACATTATTTATAATGGGTCAGACCCTAAGATGTGCTGAGCACCTGCAACTCTTTTTAATTTAGTGGCAGTTGCAGGTGCTTGGCTCCTCTCACAGGATGAAATTTGCTCCTGTGCAGAAGAATACAAGGCCTGTGCCCCAGATAAGTCCCACTTAAGCCCTTGGGGCCTTGTACTGGCCCACTGTACAGAGCGCAATTTGCCCCTAGGAAGCCAGTTAGGATGAAACAAGAACTTGCCAAAGCCAGGCACATTGGAGTCTGCCAAAATCCTATAAAAGGCAGCCAGTGAAATGGCTGACAAATTGCTGATTCTGGTAGTCCATCCTTGGAGCACAGACAGGAGGGTGAGGCTGACACTTTCTCATATGCAACTAAGTAGATCCTGGCTCTGGGACCCCTTTGGCATGGGCCACAGAAAGGCAGGTGGGTTTAGGTTTTGGTGCTGCAAGTTTGCAAAACGTATAGCAAAAGCTGTACTGCTCCAAGCTTTTCCTGCCCCTAATCGCTATACAAAACACACACATGTAACTGTTTTATATAAGTGGCTGTCTTTAAAAGTGCTGTCAGCCCATCCTACCCAGCTGTGATGCTGCATCTTTCCATACAACCTTCCCAATTAAAATGAGATCAAAATGGTGAGATGAAGATTCTATAAAGATAGGGAAATGGTATGGCCTGATTCTCCTTTACGTTAAGGCCCACTTACACACTCTGGCAATATAAAGTATCAGGGGGTAGCCGTGTTAGTCTGTATCCATAAAAACAACAAGGAGTCCGGTGGTACTTTAAAGACTAACAGATTTATTTGGGCATAAGCTTTAATGGGTAAAAACCCACTTCTTCAGATGCATGGAGTGAAAATTACAGATGCAGGCATTATTATACATGAACCCCTTCTTTTCATGTATAATAATGCCTCAATCTGTAATTTTCACTCCATGCATCTGAAGAAGTGGGTTTTTTTTACCCACGAAAGCTTATGCCCAAATAAATCTGTTAGTCTCTAAGGTGCCACTGAACTCCTCGTTGTTTTTTAGCAATATAAAGGGGCCTTAAAGTGGGGTTCATAACTTTTTAATCCATTTTAAGTGCCCTTTACCCTGCCAGAGTGTGTATGTGAGAATCAGGGCCGTGTGTTACTGCAGTATCTCTCTCTGACTGTTGTGAGATTCTTTCTGAAAAACAAGGAAGAGCTTGCTTGCTTGTAAATGCTTGCTTTAATATACTTTATCTTGAGGCTAGATGGACGTGAGATAGATCCTGGAGAAGGAGATCCAGATTTTTCAGGCACCATAGCCATTTTGTGGCCACCGTTACAGACACTGGACACTCCCTCCTGTTTGAGGGTGATGTGGATAATAATGACTTTGTCATTTTTCTCTTACATTCCAGCTTTCCTCCCACCCGCCTTTGAGTACTACCCTTACATGGCTGTGATTACGTGGACCTGGCAAATGCCACAATGATCTAAGAATGTGACACATCCAGGATTCCATGCTGAGGTAATTTTTTCCAGTTGTCCCTTCTCGTATTCTGTCTCAATACTTTTTCAGCCATTGTCTAGTCTTTGAATATGTTTGCCTCTCACACTCAGATGCAAAACCATGTCATAGGGAAAATGCCCCAAGGAGTGCAGCGTGTGGCTTTGTTGGTGAATATGGGTTGGTCCACACAAAAAAACCCAGAACCCTGCTACCCTTGTAATTTGAGTCTGTTATTTCTGATAAAGGGCAGTAATGGATGTTTACCTATATGGACTCTATTTGAAAAGTTTCCCTTTTCTGCTGGTACTATGCAACTATTCATTAGAAAACGAGATTCATAGAGGATGTGAACGAAGTGCATAGAATTCAGAGAGAAAAAGGTGGATGGCACAAAACTGTTCAATAGGTGAACGGCCTCCACATCAAGAGAGGACAAACAAAAAGGAGCTGAGAAAGGACTGGTCTCTGAGGGTATTCAGAAGAAATTCCTTTACAAAGAAGGTAATTCACATCTAAAACCAATTGCCAAGGTTGGCAAAGAAGTGGCAATGAAATACATTTTTAAATAATGGGACAAGGAATTACAAGAAAAAACATTACATAATACAAAGTACAAACCATTACTAATATGTGGATTGACCTTGATGGTCATCTTTCATGCTGAAGGTCTTAATCCTGTGAGTCCTTGGACAATGTTCATTTGGGTGTGCAAGGCTGCTGCAAATAAGTGCCAGCTATGCATAGGTCAAGTAAAGTTATGTGCCAAGTGGAAGCCTCTGCACTGAGGAAATAGTTGGTCTCAACCCCCCTCTGCATTTACTCTTTGACTTTTAAATGTGGAGTATGAAAAGGGGCAGGATGTGAACAGAGAATGAGCATGTCTGAGAAAACATGGTTTTAAGCGTGATCCTTGTCCTGCTAAAGGGGTACCTAGGCGTTATTCCTGCTAATAGGTAGGAGCAAACTGGCTGTCATACAGCAATGTTCTGGTCAGGTTCCTCTGCCTTCTCTGTCCTGCAAAAATCACTTGTGGCCATGCTCTTGTAGACACAACAGACTGCACCTGCACTGTATAGATTTGAAGTCTAGAATGTTCCTACATTGTGGTGTCTGAGCTGGTCTCTACAGCCTTAAAGTGCAGCTCCTTGTGTCCACTCAACCATCCTGAGTCCTTTAGAAGGAGAAAATTCCTTTTTACCTCTCAACTTAACATATACTGTGATGTCAACAAAACAGTAGATAAGACCAGCTAACATAATTAATTTAACCCTTTGACTAAATCCCTCATAAGAGGCTATTTAAGAAAACTAAGTAGCCATAGGGTGAGAGGAGGTGAAGTTCTGTGCTGGATTAGAAATTGGCTAAGGCCTGGTCTACAGTGGGGGGGGGGGATCTATGTTACGCAAATTCAGCTACGTGAATAATGTAGTTGAAGTCGACATACTTAGATCTACTCACCGCGATGTCTTCACTGCGGTGAGTCGACTGCTGCCGCTCCCCTGTTGACTGTGCCTGCTCCTCTCGCGGCGGTGGAGTACAGAAGTCGACTGGAGAGCGCTCGGGAGTCGATTTATTGCGTCTAGACTAGACACGATAAATCGACCCCCACTGGATCGATCGCTACCCGCTGATCCGGCGGGTAGTGTAGACATACCCTAAGGGAAAGAAACCAAACAGTAGGAATAAATGGCCCATTAACACCCTGGCAGAAGTTTAACCAAGGGGTGCTCCAAGGAACTGATCATGAACTGATCATGATCTTTGTGTTCAAAGATCATGAACACAAAGAAACTTTCAAATACATCAGATGAACTGTGGTACAGCTCCAGGGTCACTTGCTTTTAAACTCTCCTCTTTTTTGAGTAGGCAACATGACATCTAACATTTCACTAGGCACCATTCATTTTATTGCTGAGGTTGAAAATATTTCAAGCTATGAAATTTATATACAAACACACAGAAGATATATAAAGTTTGGAACAACTCTGGGAGAAAGGCAGAAGAAAACATGGAGCAGCAGTGAAATCTACCATTTTTTTCAAGGGAGTTTTCCAAATGATTCTCAGCCTACCATATGGCATTAAATGAAGCTGCTTACTGTGCATGTGTACCAGAAGATCCATAAATGAGCCATACACTTATAGGGATACCAGTGTGGCATGGGGTGTTTTGGTAATGGAGTTCCAGAGACTAGCACGTCCGAAAATCAGGATATATGATTGTATATGACCAGGGGAAAATATGACATGAGGATAAGGAGAAAGCCAAGTCCTGGGAGGTATAGCCAGGATGATATGAGATATATCTGGCCCCATCATTTTATTTGCAGTCAAAAGAGACACAAATATCCAGTGGTTGTAAAGACAAGAGGAAAGGCTGGGATAAAGTAGAGTACTGCAGAGGGCATCTTAGAGATACTTTGAGAGGGACTGTGCATACTGCTGTCAGCAACCACTTGGAAATATATGGAAGACAGGGTTTGGATGCAGCATTCCAAAGTTCTTGCATTACAAACAGAGAAATGCCATCAAGTTGAGAGTCAGACCTCACTTCACTTGGCCACTGTGCCAAAAATCCTGATTGTTGATACTCTGGAAATAGATTTTGCTTCATGTAAAGCTTTCAGACTAACAGACTACTGTTAAAGTCAATGTGGATTATTTCGGAAGGGCGTTGACTAAGGATTTCATTATTTGGGAATAAGAAGGCAGTTTTAATGTCAATTTGGGAAAGATATTAAATTTTAATAGTTAAGAATTGCTATTTCATTAAATGAAATAATCTTAGCTACTTGAATAAAATCCAGTGGCAAGGAGACAATTTACTGTTTGGACAGTGTAAAAGTTATAAACTAGACTTGTTTTAAACAGTTCTTGCGCACGAACTCTGTTAATCCTGTGAAGACAAATGGGGATAAATCCTTTCTTTGTCTAATACAATAAAGGTACTTGCAAATATTTGTTCTTCTTTGAGTAGATGCAGCCGTGTATTCCGCTTAGGTGTATGCACACCCAGTGTGGTGGAGCCGGATAATTTTGCCTAGTAGTATCTGTAAAAGGGTGACGATTGTGCCTCATGGCTATAGCCCTCCCTCTGGCTATAAGAGGTGCCACTTCCCCTCTCCCCAGTTTCTTTTTACCACCTGTGGCTGGAATCAGAGTTCTTTGTAGTTTTTCACTTCAAAATCCCTCTATTTTAGTGACTTTTCTAGTTGCATATTGTTCATTAGTACCCTTAGTATAGTGTTATCTAGATTTAGTGTTAGGTGTAATTTAAGTATTTCCCAGGTGATGTCCTCATCAGGGTTTAAACATGGTCCGTCATGTGGGGGAGCAATCCCCAACGATTCCCACATGCGGTGCTTGCTGTGCCTAGGTGAAGCCCACGTCAAAGAGCAGTGTTTGATTTGCAGATCATTCACCAAATGGAGCCTGGTGGTGAGGGATCTTTGTCTGAAGCAGCACTTGCTCAAACAGGCCATGCAGCCTGTTTTGACACCAAGGCCCTCATCAGATCGGAGGTCGCCCTCAGGTTCTGAGAGTGCTGCCACTTTGTGCGCTAGAGCTGATACCTCTCCGAAGAGATGGAGGAGTTGTCCCCATTGAGTGCACTGAGGACAAGATCTCATAAAACTGATCGAGGCTGCTCCAGGTCATGTGGGGACTGGTCTCCTGCCTCCAGAAGGAATGCAGATTGGCACAGGATGAATGCCAGTGCGTGGGATGGCGCAGGTCCTGTCAACTGCGACTGGTGCTGCCGAAGTTACTGTGGCAGCACTCACTGCCCTCAACTTCAGCACCGTTTGTTACCCTGGTACTGCTGCCAACTTCGGGATCAACACTACTTCTGGCACTGGAAACAACGGAGATGTACTTAGTGCCATTGGTACTGTTTCCACCGTTGGCACCAGCTCCCTCATCGTTCTGGGCTGTGGACAAGCTGGATTGGTTGCTCACACCCTCAGGGATGGCTGCACCTTTATCCCCTGAAACCAAGGACTTTTCAGTGTCTGAGTTGGGATCTTTCTCCTCTCACTTTCCATCGCCTGACCTGCATCGGTGGCTGTTCATGGAGTGCTATGGGTACCAGGATTGGTGCTCATCCAGTGGTTGGATTGGGGGCCCCTGGCCTGGCACCTACTGGCCACCAATGCCCTATCCATACCAGTGGCCTCCATGGAATCAGTGGGACGCTCCTCAGTTGTGGATGTTCCACTCCTTGTCTCGCTTGACGGCATGATCACTGACCAGGTCTGTGGTGGTGACTGTCAATCAGCCACAGGTCCAGGCACCAGTGAGCCTTCCCCTTGCAGAGCCTCTGCAGTTGTCCTGTCCTGGAGCAAGATGTGGCTCTGGCACAATTAACTGCTTCATCTTCATCCCTGGACGATTCTGCGATACTTGATTCTTCCTCCCCTTTGGTACTGGAGAATTTCAAGGCTTACTAGGGCCTTTTGCAGCACGTGGTTGCTTCCCATGGTATTCAAGTGGAGTTCTTGCAGAAGAAAATCCACAAGTTAGCAGGTATCCTGCAGCCATCTGCCCCTGGGAGAGTCGCCCTTCCTATTAATGATGTGCTCCTTGAGCCTGCTAAGGTCCTCTGGAGCACACTGACTATGGTACCACCCGCAACAAAGTGCATGGAGAAGCACTACTTTGTTTTAATGCAGGGATTTGGGGGTTTTTACTCCCATCCAGCTCTAAATTCCCTGGTAGTAACCATGGTGAATGAACATGCCCAGCCGGGAAGGTTTAAGTTTACTCCCAAGAATAAAGGCTCTTAACAAATGGACCTAGTAAGCGGGTAGGTTTATACTACCTCTTCCTCACAGATGCGTATTACTAAGCAGCAGGCATTGCTGCCCAAGTATGACTTTGTGAACTGGACGGCTATGTTTAAGTTTGCAGACCAGTTGCCTGAAGCCTTGAGAGAGGAATTTCAGGCATTTGTCACTGCAGGCTTCTTGATGGCTAAGACTTCACTGCAGCCCGTGCTGGTCGTAGCGGCTATCATGATTCATGGGCCTCAAACCTAGGTCCACAGGAGCAGCCACACTTCAACTCTTCACTTGGCAGTCTGCTGATCCAGGACCCATGAAGCCCTGCCCCAGTTTGAGGCTCCATCCCTGACTTCCTATTGGTTGAGTGTCCGAGCAGCTGATTGGCCCCTACTTAAGACAGCAACAGAAACAGGAAGCTGTCTGAACAACTGAGATCCACACTGTTCTGGAATATGTGTGCTGTGCTTCCTGCTTTTGCTCTCTGGCTTGACTTCCCAGCGTCCTGGCTTGGCTCCTGACCTTTGACTTGTGGTTCTAATTATGATGGGTTGGATCACGGAAACCCCCTTGGGACTGCCACCTGATGTGCTGGTACTACCTCTGAGCCTGTTTTTCCTGCCAGCTTGGGACTCCAGTACCTTGCCTTGTTTGAGCCAGACACGCTTGCCTGCTGCAATCACAGATCCAAGTCTGAACCACGTCCCCCACAAGCTGCAGGTTTAACTGAAAACAGCTTAAGAAGTGCTCCTGTCTCCAGCACTCAGATGTCCAGCTCCCAATGGGGTCCAAACCCCAAATAAATCCGTTTTACCCTATATAAAGCTTATAAAGGGTAAACTCATAAATTGTTCACCTTCTATAACACTGATAGAGAGATATGCACAGCTGTTTGCCCTCCCCCCCCCAGGTATTAATACCTACTCTGGTTTAATTAATAAGTAAAAAGTGATTTTATTAAATACAGAAAGTAGGATTTAAGTGGTTCCAAGTAATAACAGACAGAACAAAGTAAATTACCAAAAAATAAAAAATAAAAATAAAATAAAACACACAAGTCTAAGTCTAATACAGTAGGAAACTAAATGCAGGTAAATCTCACCCTCAGAGATGTTCCAATAAGCTTCTTTGACAGACTAGCCTCCTTCTAGTCCGGGCCCAATCCTTTCCCCTGGTACAGTCCTTGTTCCAGTTCAGGTGGTAGCTAGGGGATTTCTCATGACTGCAGCCCTCTTTGTTCTGTTCCACCCCCTTATATATCTTTTGCACAAGACGGGAATCTTTTGTCCCTCTCTGGGTTCCCACCCCTCCTTCTAAATCGAAAAGCACCAGTTTAAAGATGGATTCCGGTACCAGGTGACATTATCACATGTCACTATAAGACTTCATTACCCACTTGCCAGCACACAGGTATACAGGAAGACTTTCAGGTAAACAGAGCCATTTACAACCAATTGTCCTGGTTAATGGGAGCCATCAAGATTCCAAGCCACCATAAATGGCCCACACTTTGCATAATTACAATAGGACCTCAGAGTTATATTTCATATTTCTAGTTTTAGATACAAGAATGATACCTTTATACAAATAGGATGAACACACTCAGTAGATTATAAGCTTTGTAATGATACCTTACAAGAGACCTTTTGCATGAAGCATATTCCAGTTACATTATATTCACACTCATTAGCATATTTTCATAACGTCATACGGAGTGCACCATCACACTGATCTCATGCTTCTGATCTCCCAGTATCTTGACCAAGCTGATCCCAGTTGACTCCTGACTGTGGGCTCTGGCTCTGACCATGAGGTCTGATTGCCCATGACCTGGCCTTGACAGTGGATACTTTGGTCAGAGTAATGGCCTTGGTGTTGACCATGACAAGGGCTTCCTGGCTTCAGAATTCAGGCATTGCTCCAGATGTCCAGCAGGCCATCAAGGATTTGCTGTTCATTGACAAAGAGCTGTTTTCAGAGAGGACGGATGAGCCTCTGCACTCCTTCAAGGATTCTAGAGCTACCCTATGGTCCTTGAGGTATGTACACGCCGGCAGTGCAGAGGCACCACACTGTGGTCGACAGCAGCAGTATTGTCTGTACACACATTTGGGCAGCCTTTCCCTCCTCTGAGACAGCCGTACTTACCCCAGAAAAGGGCAGAGATTCCATAGGAGGAGGCAGTCGGGTCTGGGGGATGGCCAGTCCACATGCCTTCTGCCAGTCCCCCCAAGTGCCCATTTTGACAACTTGGTCCAGAGTAGTGTTTCAGTTGTCACTCCTTTTTTCCCATCCCCTCCGTTTGGGGACAGGTTGGCCTGCTTTTACAATGTTTGGGGTTCAATCACCACTGACAGTTGGGTCCTAAGAACTATGCCATTCAGTTCTGCTCCATCCCTCCCCCGCATCCTCCCTTCCTGTCCTTCTTCAGGGATCCTTCTCATGAAATACTTCTCCTTGAGCAGGTTTGCTCTCTACTAGCTTTGGGAGCAATGGAGGGGGTTCCGCCAGAACCCATTGGTCATGGCTTCTATTCTCGGTACTTTCTGGTGCACAAAGGGAGGGGTAAGACCCATTCTTGACCTTTACAGCCTCAACAAATATATCAGATACATGAGGTTCTGAATGGTCACTTGTAGTGAGGCAGTGTGGTTCCCCGCCGCCCCGGAGAGGGATGAGCCCCTCCGGACGCCAAAGTGGGCGGAGCCAGTGGAGCTTGCGCCCGCACCCCAGAGGTCAAGCACAGGACAAGAAGTACAAAAGCCCAACCCCAGAGCTCACTAGAGGCCTGGCCGCCGGAGAAGCCAGATGCCTGTGGCCTAGCTCCCGGTTGGGAGACTCCTGCAGTTTGCGACCGACCCGAGGACTGGCCAGACCAGCCGAGGCCTGATGCTGACCAGACCCTGGAGAAGCTGTTAGCCTGCCTGTGGCAAGTTACCCAGAGGAGCTGCCAAGCCTACCGCTCGCCGAGTACACTGAGGAGCCCATGCTGCTTGATTCCTTGGAAGACCCCATCCAGACGCAGGTACCTCTAGAGGAGGAGGTAGGAAGTAGCCCGGGGGCAGCCGACCCTAGTCTGTCTGCAGCACACCCAGAGCCGATGTCAGTGTGTTGCGGCCAGGATCCCCACTGACACAGCAACGGGCCGTCTGATGCTGCTAGGGCCCCAGGCTGGGACGCAGTGGAGTGGGTGGGCCTGCGTCCCCCGTGCCACCCAACGTGCGGGTGGCAGTCTCGCCCTCTCCCAGATCCTTCAGAGCCAGGGCCTGGGCCTCCTAAACTTGTTTGTCTGCTCAGCCCCTGCCTGAGGGCCTGAGCCACTGACTCTCTCTTGCCCACCCCCATGAACCAGGGTCTGGGCCTGCGGAATAGAACTGTTTGTTTGCCTCTATCGTTGCCGTGGCGTGAAACCACACAGCCAGACTAGTTCCCCGAAATAATCAGATGGACATAGCGATGCGGTGTGATTCCCCACCGTCCCGGAGAGGGACGAGCTCCGGCCAAACCCTTCTACATCACTCTATCGACTATCATAGAATCATAGAATATCAGGGTTGAAAGGAACCTTTGGAGGTCATCTAGTCCAACCCCCTGCTCAAAGCAGGACCAATTCCCAACTAAATCATCCCAGCCAGGGCTTTGTCAAGCCGGGCATTAAAAACCTCCAAGGAAGGAGATTACACCACCTCCCTAGGTAACGCATTCCAGTGCTTCACCACCCTCCTAGTGAAATGGTTGTGACGTTGTGCAGTCTATATGGTTTTATAAAAACTTGATAATAAGTCAATATAATGTAACTGAGATTGTTTTAGAGAAAATACGGTAATAAGTGAATGTAAGTAACTGGGATATGCCTCATGCAAAAGGTCTCTTGTAAGGTATCATTACAAAGCTTATAATCTACTGAGTGTGATCATCTGATTTGTATAAATGTACCACTCTTGTATCTAAAACTAGAAATATAAAATGTAACTCTGAGGGCCTATTGTAATTGTGTAAAGTGTGGACCATTAATGATGGTTTGGAATCTTGATGACTCCCATTGTCTGCAGATGGCTGTATTTACCTGTGAGTCTTCCTGTATATGTGTGTGCTGGCAAGTGAGTAATGAAGTCTTGCAGTGACATGTGATCATGTCACCTGAACTGGAATCCATCTTTAACCTGGTGCTTTTCCAGTGAGGGGGGGTGGAAACCCAGAGAGACAAAGAGTTCCCGCCTTATGCAAAAGATATATAAAGGGGGGGAAGAGAACAGAGAAGGGGAGAAGCCATCATGAAGAATCCCCTAGCTACCACCTGAGCTGCAACAAGAGCTGTACCAGGGGAAAGAATTGTGCCCAGGCCTGGAAGGTGTCCAGTCTGAGAAAAACTTACTGAAACATCTCTGAGGGTGAGATTATCTGTATTTAGTTTGATTAGGCATAGATCTGCGCATTTTATTTTATTTTGCTTGGTGACTTACTTTGTTCTGTCTGTTACTACTTTGAACCACTTAAATCCTACTGTCTGTATTTAATAAAATCACTTTCTATTTAGTAATTTACTCAGAGTATGTATTAATACCTGGGGGAGCAAACAACTGTGCATATCTCTCTATCAGTGTTATAGAGGGCGAACAATTTATGAGTTTGCCCTGCATAAGCTTTATACAGGGTAAAACAGATTTATTTGGGTTTAGACCCCATTGGGAGTTGGGCATCTGAGTGCTAAAGACAAGCGCACTACTGCGAGCTGTTTTCAGGTAAACTTGCAGCTTTGGGACAAGTGATTCAGACCCTGGGTCTGTGTCTGGAGCCAGACAGGAGTGTCTGGCTCAGCAAGACAGGGTGCTGGAGTCCTGAGCTGGCAGGGAAAACAGAAGCAGGGGTAGTCTTTGCACATCGGGTGGCAGCTCCCAAGGGGGTTTCTGTGATCCAACCCGTCACAATGGTGTTTCCTGATATCCAATCTAGACCTCCCCCACTTCAACTTGAGACCATTGCTCCTTGTTCTGTCATCTGCCACCACTGAGAACAGCCGAGCTCCATCCTCTTTGGAACCCCCCTTCAGGTAGTTGAAAGCAGCTATCAAATCCCCCCTCATTCTTCTCTTCTGGAGACTAAACAGTCCCAGTTCCCTCAGCCTCTCTTCATAAGTCATGTGCTCCAGACCCCTAATCATTTTTGTTGCCCTCCGCTGGACTCTTTCCAATTTTTCCACATCCTTCTTGTAGTGTGGGGCCCAAAACTGGACACAGTATTCCAGATGAGGCCTCACCAATGTCGAATAAAGGGGAATGATCACGTTCCTCGATCTGCTGGCAATACCCCTACTTATACAGCCCAAAATGCCGTTAGCCTTCTTGGCAACAAGAGCACACTGTTGACTCATATCCAGCTTCTGGTCCACTGTGACCCCTAGGTCCTTTTCTGCAGAACTGCTACCTAGCCATTCGGTCCCTAGTCTGTAGCAGTGCATAGGATTCTTCCATCCTAAGTGCAGGACTCTGCACTTGTCCTTGTTGAACCTCATCAGGTTTTTTTTGGCCCAATCCTCTAATTTGTCTAGGTCCCTCTGTATCTGATCCCTACCCTCCAGTGTATCTACCATGCCTCCCAGTTTAGTGTCATCTGCAAACTTGCTGAGAGTGCAGTCCACACCATTCTCCAGATCATTAATAAAGATATTAAACAAAACCAGCCCCAGGACCGACCCTTGGGGCACACCACTTGAAACCGGCTGCCAACTAGACATGGAGCCATTGATCACTACCCGTTGAGCCTGACAATCTAGCCAGATTTCTATCTACCTTACAGTCCATTCATCCAGCCCATACTTCTTTAACTTGGTGGCAAGAATACTGTGGGAGACCGTATCAAAAGCTTTGTAAAGTCAAGGAATAACACATCCACTGTTTTCCCCTCATCCACAGAGCCAGTTATCTCATCATAGAAGGCAATTAGGTTAGTCAGGCACAACTTCCCCTTGGTGAATCCATGCTGACTGTTCCTGATCACTTTCCTCTCCTCTAAGTGTTTCATAATTGATTTCTTGAGGACCTGCTCCATGATTTTTCCAGGGACTGAGGTGAGGCTGACTGGCCTGTAGTTCCCTGGATCCTCCTCCTTCCCTTTTTTAAAGATGGGCACTACATTAGCCTTTTTCCAGTCATCCGGGACCTCCCCCGATCGCCATGATTTTTCAAAGATGATGGCCAATGGCTCCACAATCACATCCGCCAACTCCTTTAGCACCCTTGGATGCAGCGTATCCGACCCCATGGATCTGTGCTCATCCAGTTTTTCTAAATAGTCCCGAACCACTTCTTTCTCCACGGAGGGCTGGTCACCTCCTTCCCATACTGTGCTGCCCAGTCCAGCAGTCTGGGAGCTGACCTTGTTTGTGAAGACAGAGGCAAAAAAAGCATTGAGTACATTAGCTTTTTCCACATCCTCTGTCACTAGGTTGCCTCCCTCATTCAGCAAGGGGTCCACACTTTCCTTGACTTTCTTCTTGTTGCTAACATACCTGAAGAAACCCTTCTTGTTACTCTTAACATCTCTTGTTAGCTGCAACTCCAAGTGCGATTTGGCCTTCCTGATTTCACTCTTGCATGCCTGAGCAATATTTTTATACTACTCCCTGGTCATTTGTCCAGTCTTCCAATCTTGTCTGACTGTCCTCCCATGTTGTCTCAGAATGACTGGTTTGCTGCTCTGGACCTTCAGGACGCCTACTTTCTGTGGCAATTCTGCCAGGCCATAGAAAATTCCTTTGATTCATTGTAGCGGAGCACCATTTTTAGTATATGCTGCTTCTATTCGGCCTCTCTTCTGCTCCTTGGGTTTTTACTAAATGCATGGTTGCTTTCCCCCCAATCATCCCACAGGTCATCCTTAAGCTGAAGGTGGATTGGGCCATGCTCATTCTCACTGCCCCAGCATGGCTGAGGCAGTTCTGGTTCTCCAACCTTCTGACGCTATCAGTTCAGCCTCTCATACCACTTTCTCTCCATCCCAACCTACTCACTCAGAATCATGGCTGCATCTTGCATACCATGCTAAGTTCCTTGCATCTCACAGCATGGCTGCTTCATGGCTAAATAAAGAGGAAGAGCACTGTTCAGTGGCTGTTCACTAGGTCCTACTCAACAGTAGAAAGCCCTCTACCAGAATGGCCAATTCAGTTAAATGGAAGCAGCTTTCAGTGTTGTCATTGGCCCACGGAATTCAACTGATGCTGGCTTCTATCCAGGATATCTTGGTGTATTTGCTGCACCTTCAGTCATCGGGACTTGCAATTAGCTCATTGAGAGTGCACTGGCAGCAATATCAGTATTTCATGCCCCCATTCAGGGAAGTTCAGTCTTCTCCAATACCTTGGTAGCAAGATTCTTAAAAGGGCTTCGTTGTCTCCATCCTCTAGTCTGAGAGCTGGTTCCTCCGTGGGACCTTAGCATGGTCCTAGTGTCTTTAATGGGACACGCATTTGAGCCCCTGGCATCTTGTTCCTTTCTGCTTTTGAGTCAGAAGACTGGGTTCCTGGTAGTGATAAGCGTGTGAGTTGCACGCTCTGATGGCAGAATCCCCTTATACACAGTTCTACAAATACAAAGTGACTTTATGACCACACCCCAAATTTTTGTCTAAAGTGGTTTCTCAGGCCTGGTCTACACTAATCCACCCAATTCGAACTAAGGTACGCAACTTCAGCTACGTGAATAACGTAGCTGAAGTTCGAAGTACCTTAGTTCGAACTTACCTCGGTCCAGACGCGGCAGGCAGGCTCCCCCGTCGACTTTGCGGTACTCCTCTCGCCGAGCTGGAGTACCACAGTTGACGGCAAGCACTTCCGGGTTCGACTTATCTCGTCCAGACAAGACGCGATAAGTCGAACCCAGAAGTTCGATTTGCTTGCCGCCGAACTACCGGGTAGTGTAGACCTACCCTCAGTTTCATTCATTTACCTGTGTTATTTCCTAAGCCACATTCATCTCCGCAGGAGCAGTGTCTCCATACATTAAATGTCAGGTGATGTCTAGCCTTCTAGACAGGACTAAACCATTTCATGCTTTGCCTCTTCTGTTTGTGTCATGTGCAGATCGTATGAAGGTCAAGCGGTCTCTTCACAGATGATCTCTCAGTGGATAACATCCTTTATCGAGATTGCATATGAAATAGCTTTGTCTACTCCTCCTCAGCGGGTGCGAGCTCATTCTACAAGAGCACAAGCAACATCAATAGTGACATCTCAGTACTGGACATTTGCAGGGCTGCTACGTAGTCGTTCATACATACATTTATGACCCACTATATCATTACTGCATCTTCCAGAGTGGATTTAGGTTTTGGGAGGGTGGTCCTGCAATCCTTGTTTAAATAGACTCTGAACTTCACCTCTGGGAGTATTGCTTGTGAGTCACCTAAGTGGAATACACAGCTGCATCGACTCAAAGAAGAAACAGTTATTTATTGAAACTGTGGTTCTTTGAGATGAGATGCAGACGTGTATTCCATGACCCACCCTCTGTCCCTTTTGCATCGGAGTCTACTGTGGGTGTTC
Organism: Chrysemys picta bellii; assembly: GCF_011386835.1. Lineage (NCBI taxonomy): Eukaryota > Metazoa > Chordata > Testudines > Emydidae > Chrysemys > Chrysemys picta. The sequence continues at coordinate 298,497,911 of NC_088791.1, forward strand.
AGTGTGAAGGAACTGGGGGGGGTTGGGGTGGCACTGCCTTATATAGACAGGGGGTGGGGCCACAGACGAGCACTGCCCCTCTACGGGTATTGCTAGACAAAGTTCTCCAGCTCTGGTGTGCTGGGCGCACACACATCTAAGTGGAATACACGTCTGCATCACATCTCAAAGAACCACAGTTGGAATAAGTAACCATTTCTTTTGTTGTTTAATAATTGCAGATTTTACTTTGACAGATGACTACTGAAATGCTTAAGAAATAAGAAGTGCTCTTGGGAACAAGAATGATAAACTATTAGAATTTTGCTAAAAGAAAATAAAGCCTATTGTTTCCCAAAGTAAATAGTCACTTAGCACAGTTAAAACTGTGCGATTTGGTCCTTTCTGAACAGTTGCTTTTAAAACTTAATCAAGAGAATAATCTGCACCTCTGAATAAAAAGTCTGGGGGAAGGGGGGGAAGAGTTAGCTATCCTAGTCAAGTGACTTACATTTCACTAGTTTCCTGGTAAAATATATTGGTAATTAATTGATAAAAATGCTTGAACTGGCAACCAACTTTGCTACAGTACTTGCAGGTGATTGTTGTAGTACATCCACTCAACCTGAACACCACGGCTTGTTGGTTTGGGGACATGCATTGCTTCCTGATGTGTTAGATCTTGTCCGTAGTTTTAAAAGTCAGTGCTGTTGGGGTCCACTATTTATTGTCCAGATTCTCTTAAAATGTTGTTTAAAGTGATACTCCAGGTTGCTCAAGAAGTGAAAGGGCAGCTCAGGATTAGAGCTATTGTAAGTACTGGCCTCTCCCAAGGGGTTGCAGAAAGCTTTGGGGGATCCTGGGGCCACACCCCGCTCCTCTGCACAAGCTGAATTTGAGAGTGCAGCAGGTGCTGCACCCTCTTCTTTCCAGAATGGTGCAGTATCATGCCCCTCTTGTGTATCCAAGAGCTGCTGAAGCCATTTGATCTGCCTGAGACTGAATTCCTACAGGGGCCCTCGCTGAAAAAGCACTTCTCAGCACTGCTTGCATTTAGTGGCTGAGAATGAAGGTCCCATCAGGCCTTCAATATATTTCTTCTGAAGGGGCTTGAAGGTTGGCTTTCAAATTTTGAAGTGCTGCTCCATCCAACTCAGTATAGAAAGTGTTGATTATTCAGTGAAAAAAGCCTCTGTGACTTTCAGATGCAAAAGTTACTGTAATAATCCACTCCCTTTTTAAAAACTAAATGTCTTGGCTCTACTTTGTCTTATAGAAAGTAACAGAATCTAAGTAATAAGTTTTCTGCTTGCAATTAATGGGGAATTTTGCTGTGTAACTGCCTCCTGTGAAATAGTGGCTGGCATTTGGTTGTCATATGGCTGCTCTGTATAATTATAGAACATGTTATGGTTTGATGGATGAAGTCATTAAGAGCACAATAATTAGTACCAGCCTGCTACTTTGAACTGCTGTGTGGTGACAGTGAATTACATCTGTACACACATGAATATGGCTTTCTAACCATCTGATGCCTCAGGTCTACATACTATTACCCTGTAACAATGCTGGATATTTTCATTTTAAAATACACATACATAAAACCAGACAGACTGAAGATTTTTGCTTATTACATCTTTAAAATTCACATGAAATCTAAATAATCTCTGAAGGAAACTTAAAAGGCTAGTTAAACTACATTGGATTACTTGTGACATTACAGTTGGCATAGGAAGCAAAGTCCTGTGGTGGAAAGGCAAACAACTATGCTACAATATGTAAGACCCAGATCTCGAATTAATCCTAGGATTGGGCCTGCTGACTCAGGGTTTCTAAGGAGAAGCTAGCAGTGCAGCAAGATGCTAGCTGTGAAGCAATTCACTTCACTTTCAAGCTGGACCTCATAATGAGATCTCAGTAATGGTTCAGTTGGAGATGTAAATCTGACCTGAGCTACAGAGGGCAAGGTGGGAGTTGGAGGAATGCAGAAATATGGGGAAGATGGGAATGGCAAACAGCTCATCATTTACATGGTGGCTTTACCATAATCTCTAGAGCTGGCTGGAAAAACAATTTTTTTTCCACAGAAAATGTTTTGACTTTTCAGTGAACAATCAAAACCTGAAAATTTTCTGCCAGAAACTGAAAGTTTTGATTCAGAAATGCTGCTGCAGTGCCCCATGGGAGTTGTCATTTGGGTGCATCATGTACCCATTCTCCTCCATAGGCTGGGCTCCTCAGCGGATTATAACTCCCATGATGAGTCATGCGTCTACCCTCTTACTGAAGTCACAGTGCCTGTGGAGTCCCTTGCCACAGTGCATCATGGGAGATGTAGTGTTGCTGGATAGCCCAGCCCATAGAGGAGAATGGGGACATGAGGCACCAGAACTACAACATTCATGAGGCACTGTGGTGGCATTTCGATTTTGAAATTTTCAGTTTTTAGACAAAAATGTGAAAACATATTGGATTTTGCAGGTTTGAGTTTTTGATGAAAAGTTGAAATTTTCCATGGAAAGCAGATTCTTTTAATGAAAAACTTAATTTATCTAAAAATCCAATTTTCCATTGAAAAACAGTTTCAATTACACCTCCGATCCCTGCAAAAATCTGCATTTTGCTGACAAGAGAATTATAAGTGATGAGCAGAGACTGCTTGCACCAAATAGATTGGGAAATATTGGTTTGACTCTTGGGCATGATGATTGGAGCAGTCCCGGATTTTAATTCTCTAATTCTTCTTGGCACCAAATTGTAGATGCCTTATTTTTAAAATAGCTGCTATTGCTTGAGCCAGTGTTCTTATATGTGTTAGGAGGGAAGTGTGACAAGTGATTTTTGCATAGGGACAGATTTTATTGTCTGTCACTTCTTTTCTCGTTTCAATGACCTATCTTTTCTGTTTCTTCATTCCAGTTGAATATGGGACCCCAGCTTAGACAGTGTTAAACTATGCCACAAACATGCCCTTCCCCCACAGGCCTGGTCTGTACTAGCTCCAGCTCAACTCCATCAGTTCAGCTTTGTCAGTAGCAGCGGTGATGGAAGTACTAAGGCAGACAAGGTGCTGGCACTCAGCTCTATAGGCCTACCTCCTCTAAGCAGGGTTAAACGACCCAGTGTTTAAAATGGTCACAGCTGCCTTAAGTCCTGTCTACGCAGTGCTCCGGTTGTTATTATCAATTGAACTACTCTAGTACTAGAACCAAGGGAAACTTTTAGAGAATAAAGGCCAGACATTCACCACACCCTTACTTCCCATTCTCCCAGCATTTTCAAACTGTGTTCCCAAATGTGGTTGGGTCCAGGAGCTGAACTAACAGCAGAGGTTATGTCTACACTGCACATCTTACAATGCAGTGTAGCCACTCTTTGTCGCTGGGAGAGAGCTCTCCTGATGACAAAATAAAACCACCCCCAACAAGGGGCAGTAGCTTTGTCTCCCGCTGATGAAATGCTGTCCTCACTGGTGCTTTTCATCATTAAAACTATTTGTCATTCAGGGGGGTGTTTTTTCCACACTCCTGTGCAACAAAAATTTTAACAACGAAAGTGCCACTGTAGACATAACAAGAGTGTGCTCATCTGAATTCATCTGAAAAGCTATCACAGACTTGAAGCCTAGTAGCCCTGGGGAGTCCCATGGTGGCCCTAGTACCACTGATGGCCCTTGGCCATTTTGACTATCTTACACAGCTGAGTATCTGCCTGGGAATCTGGGGTCTTTGAACTTATCTTTATTTTCAAGCAATAAATCATGAAAGATTTTGCCCTAGTATTTACAATAATTAAGAAAGGGCAAATAATTTATACAAATACATAGCTAAATTAAAAATGTGGGGAAACCAATGCCATCTGAATCCTAATATTAATAGTCTACCATTCAGAAGACAGAAGTTCTGTTCATTCTTTCTGTCCCATACCTTAGCACCAGAGACCACCATCCTTTCCTTCTCATTGTCTGGGTTTCCCCCTGACTCTGGGCTCCCTTCCTATTATAGCCTCCCCCTCTAACCTTGGTCTCAGTCCACCACCTCAGTCTCTTTTGCTCCTGACCCAGGACCTCATCTGGGATGAATGGGCAGTATCTTCTTGTTAGCTAAAGGTGAATTTTTGAAGGTATTTCTGGGCTTGCTGTTGATTGATTCTCCTATTATTTGATTCTCCAGGATCAGAGAGAAGGCCATCAAGGACCACAAATCTGTGTGCTATCTTAACTGCCAGAGATCATATGCCCTTACTAAGGCAGTAGTAGTGGTGCTTAGCTGTTCCTCAAACAATTGCCTCTTGCAATTAGCATAGCTGTGGTCTTTCCTGGATTTAATTTCAGACATTTGGTCCTCATCCAGGCTGGAATCTTCCCCAGACACTGTGATCTGAGAGACCGTGATGTCAGTGCTAGGTGAAAAAAATACAGTGTCATGAGCATAGTGATGACATCACATCCCATACTGCCCGAGTGCATTTGCTGAGGGCTGGATGTAAGTGACAAATAGGAATGATAATTAGATTGAACTCTGAGAACTACATACGTCAGAGATTTGAGGGTGAAGGCAAGCTCAGGCATCTGTTCATGAATTTTTGGGACTTGCTAGAAAAGAATGAATGAAGCGATCTTAGAGTGATTCTATCTGATCCTCCCAGGGCATATTAGTACCCAGTGGTCAAAGTCAGTTGATGGGTCAAGATCAGTTTCTCTCTTGCCTCTCTTCATTGTCCTGAGGTCATTTATCCATGATACGACTGCTGTTTAATTCCACATCCTGGTTTGAAGCTGGATTTGGACAGATCCAGTTTATCTACAGAGGTTAGGTGCTTTTGAAGTCAGTTCACCACTGCCGCCTAATAATCCAGGAATGATTTTAGTCTAAGAGGGCTATTACCTATTTCATTGTGTTAGCCTCTCTGAGAGGTGATACCATTGGCTATGTCAGTCAGGGAAGAGCCCACAGGCATTTCCTACTGACTTTGGCCATTCAGGCAGGACACAGGTCCAGCTCAGAAGTGGTGTCATTGATTTTTTAGCACTTCTGCCTGCAGGATGGGGCCCAGTTTCTAATAAGGAGGTTGATGTGTGATTCTCTCCCAGACGCAGGGCCGGTGCAACCATTTAGGCGACCTAGGCGGTCGCCTAGGGCACTAGGATTTGGGGGGCGCCATTTTCTTCGGCAGCGACCATGGCGGCTGGATCTTTGGCTGCCCCGATCGCCGCCGGCATTTAGGCGGAGGGAGCTGGGGCAGTGGAGCGCGGGGAGGGCCGCCTGCAGCAAAGGGGGGGGGTGTGTGGCACGCAGGGGAACCCCCACCCCAACTCACCCCTGCCCCGCCTCCTCCCCGAGCACGCCATGGCTACTTCACTTCTCCCGCCTCCCAGGCTTGCGGCGCCAATCAGCTTAGGCACCGCAAGCCTGGGAGGCGGGAGAAGTGAAGCAGCGACGGCGTGCTCGGGGAGGAGGCAGGGCAGGGGTGAGCTGGGGCAGGGGGGTGCCTCAGGGTGGGGGGTGGGGAGCTGCCGCAAGGGGGGGCGCCTCAGGACGGGGGCTCGGGGACGGGGGGGGTGCAAGGTGGAAGTTTTGCCTAGGGCGCGAAACATCCTTCCACTGGCCCTGTCCAGACGTGTTAATTGTGTGGCCCAATTTACTGTCTGAGATTATTTAGAGTTTTTTTCAGCAAAGTGGGAGGAAAGTTCCTCACAGCAGGAGGAAGTCGCCGTTGAGACTGAGAGGAGTCAGCCTGAGTTTATTAGTCAGCTAAGGAGTAGAATCGCTCCTTTGCTATGCTATTAAATGTTTACTTGTAGCAAGACTCAAATGGTAAACATTTAACAAGAGGGATCCTTCTGTCATTCTGTCTTTCCCAGGACTGTATATTAATCTAATTGCTTCATTTTAGCAAGAACTCTGTCCCTTCTCCTCCCACAGTTTCCTTTGATCCTAAACCCTGATTTATAGGCATTTGTGCAAGCCGTAATTGATGTCAAGGAGACTTTTAGTTGAGTAAGAACTGCAGGATCAGGCCCATGTTGTAGGCTGTGTAGTTCTAAGAACTTGCAATCCTGGGATCACATCATGAAGCCTCTTTTCATTTTTTACTGCAATAAATTTTGACTGAGTAACAACTGAGTAAGGATTTCAGGATTTGTCTTTGGCTGTCCTTACCAGATTACTTTACAAATTCTTGGTAACTCAACCTCTTACAAATCCTGTAGATGTGTCTGTTTTCCTGGTTAACTTGGATGTGATGGGTGGACTTGGTCCATAGGCCTTGTGGCTCTGCCATACCCCGCCCCAGAAAAGGGCAGTAGAGAGGTCCTCTGAGCTCTCCAGAGCGGCTGGGTGGGAAGCAGCCAATCAGGGCCCAGCAGGCTAGTATAAGAAGAACTGCAGGGCCAGACTGAGATCAGTTCCTTGCTAGAGCTGGAGGACAGTGGGTGATGTTCCAGGCTGGCTGCTGGGACTCCACGAGGACAAGGTCCTGAGATAAGGGTGAAGAATGTATGGGAGCCATGGGGAAGTGGCCCAGGGAATTACAGCAGCAGCGCAGTTTACTTAAACGGACATTGCAGATGGTGCCTATCTGTAGGGTCCCTCGGTTGGGACCTGGAGGAGAGGGCGGGCCTGGGCTTGGACCCCCTCCCCATCAGCCACTGGGAAAGTGGCCTGGACTTTGAGGCACCCTGGAAGGGGGACTGAACTGTAGTGGCCCAATTGAAGAGCTGGGGCCAGAAAGACCCTGAGAGGGAGAAGACATTGCCTCCAGGGAAGGAGCCTTAGGACATTGCTTTATTCTGGGGCAGGAACAAACTGAGAGTGAGCCCCAGGATAGGGCAACAGATCAAAGGACCTCACGGAGGGTGCTGAAATAGGCTTCCCCAGTTGGACTTGTACCCCGAAAGGGGTTTGCATTGCTTTTATCTTGCAGACAGACTGTATATGACTTGGCCAGAGGGCTGAGTCAGCGAAGAACCACCACAAACAGGAAGAGAGAGAGAGTGCAGGCACATGCGCTTGGCCAGAGGGAGCTCGCAAGAGGTGAGTGCAACACCGTTACACTGGAATTACTTCATATTCCATAAAATGGTTCTGAAACCCTCATAACTGACAGGTATATAAACATGGAAACTGCCTAACCCAGCTCAGAAAGTGTTGTAATAAGTTAATTGCAAGGCCGCTTTGGAAGTTATTAGCTATGCACTTTTCTCTGCTTCACTCTGCTATTCAGTAAAATTAAATGGTGGAGGAAATGACAGCTGATATTTAATTGCAGTGTAAATATATACTTGTACTACCCAGGTATGATGTAAAAGTGTATCACGCAGTACACTCCAAAACACCTTGACACTGTGTAGGTTCAGCCTGAGCCCATGTGACACAAGCTGATGAACTCCAAGATGCACCCCAGCAAAAACAACCTCCCCCCAGCTTGCGAACAGTCTTATGCTTTGGGTCTATATTTCAAATGTTCTCCTGTCTGCCTAGCTAAAAGCAAGTCCTGGACATCTTCTCTTTAGGGTATTGTGTGAGGGACATGCTTTGAGAAGATGTAGCTTTTATGTATGATGCAGCATTGACAATGCAAGTCTAGGGAAAGGAGATAATGCTCATAATTGTAAATAGTAAAAAGTTCCCCTGCACAGAGAGAATACCAAACAATGGAAAATTGCGGTTGGATATTTTCACACACCAGTCTTATAAAATAAAATGAGCGCATGCTCATTAAAGTATTGGTGGAAATAGCATGGTATCGGGAGCAATCTTCATGTCATCTGGGAATGTCTCAAATCGACAGACTTCTAATCCAATATCAAAATATTGATGAAACGGTTATTTCAGGGACATGTATCCTGTTTCCTATTAACATGGTAAGAAAATGGTTTGATTTACTGAAATTAAACTAAAGCAGGTACCTTGTTGTTGTAGCCAATAAATATGTTTCATTAAACACTAAAGCCCCTGGTTCCGTCAAAACTCCCATTGAAGTAGAGTTGTGATAAACCGAGGGATTTTTCAGAGTTCATTTTGGGTGTGGGGGTGTGTGCATTTTGTACTTTTCAGGTTCTGAAGTATTTACATGAGCTTTCTGTATTTGAAAGATTTTTTTTTTAAACTAGAAACCGGGCAGACACAAGGTAAGAGCCTGCATAGAGTAGAGGGGCATTGCTAGTGGGTAGAATCAACTGTCATTGGATACTAAAGGGAGAGGAAAGGGAGGAATTATGAAGTGGTGATGGTTGGGATTAATTTGATAGAATCTAGAAAGTTCTGGAAGGCAGTTGTAATAAAGGTTGGGCACATAGGAGTGCTGGTAAGAGACTATATTTTTAATTTCCTGGTGCCAGAGACATGACACGGGTAATGGTTACAAAAGTTTATATTGTGTACCATGTCAGGTGTCTGTATCTACTGACACCAGTGGCTGAAGTTGCTGAAAGGAAAGTATGGCTAGGAGGTTTGCCCAGACAATACAAATAAAATGGGGAGGGGGAGGGAGAGATGGGAGGTATTTACAGATACAATCATCTTAAATTTCTAATATGTGGGTATCCAGTACTACTTCAAACTTTTTTTTTTAAGTGTTACCCCCTAACCTTAACACAGTCCTAAAGCACAATCTGGAATTCCAAAAATGTTTCTGCAATCACCATCTGCCTCATGGGTCTTTCTTTTCTCTTGTACCATTTTAAGATTAAAGATCCAGATAACTACCACAATCTATAGGTATGAAGGAGACTGTCACAACAGGTTGGTGAAAAATAGCTGAAGAGAAATCATGGTACACAGGACAGTTGAATTTAGAATTTTGCCCTCTTTTAAAAGACTTGCCAGCCTTCAGTAAGAGTTGAGGGTACTCAGCACCTCCCAGGCATCTTCAGTACTTTCCAGGTTTGAGCCCTTATCTGGCACCAAAATATCGAATGTCCTCAATTCCTGAAAGGAAATACGGCTGTGTGTGTCGAGCCATCCCATGGGTTTATTTAAAGATGTATCACCCCTTTTAGCACATACAAGTTTATATGACAGTCAGTGACTGATTGCACTCATGGGTTTAGGGCATTACATCACCAGCAGACCTCCTCCCCCACCCTCCCCTGCTGTTTGGAGTCTAAATTCCCAGCTCATAACTATGACCAGTCATTAAGGGAGTTTTTGCCCTTTTAATTTTTACATTCAATCCCCACAATAAATTTTAGACATGCAGAATTCAAGTCCTCTTAACACCATTCAAAATAAACAGCTCATACAGGAACCTTAGCTAGCCTAGCTTTCCCTCTGGGGCAGCTATTTAAAAATTTACTCTTATTCCCCAAATCAAATAAATTTCAGTTAGTTTTTATTCTCAGAAGGCAGAACCCACCCACCCCTAATAAATCAAGGGGAAAAACTAGTCTGGAAAGCCCTGTCCTTTGACAGTATGATTTCTTGGAAAAAACAAAGAATTCACGCTGTCATTTAAGCTTATTTAACTTGGCCTCATTTTTTCAGTGTTTCACCCAGTCTTCCATTTACATTGTGTTCTATTGAAATAGAATAGTCTCAGCTGACGGGATTGCAGAGTTGCTTTATGTATGAGCTTTTTTGGGTCACAAATGTAGTTTCCTGTAGCCATACAGAATTCAAATAGCTGCACTCTCTTTGGCTTCTGTCATCCGTATGCTAACAACAAATATGTCTTCCTTACTTTCTCATCTCTACTGGCAGATAAAAGAAGAAAAACTTCAACATCTAAACAGAGACATTTAAGCATGAAAACAATAATAACTTGAGGATGCTTCTTGTTAACTTAGTGACTACATCCCAGGTGAATAAACATCCTTGGTCTTTGATCTCAGAATTAGTTTGGCCCAGGGTACATACATTGGAAACACAGTTATCTAAATATATAGTATGATACTGTGTTGCCTCATGATGATGCAACTTCATGTCATGCTGAAGTAGACAGCTCAGGAAAACCTGGAAGTTACAGATAGACCATTGTCTGCCCACACTTATGGTAGCTATTTGGAATGAATGAAAGTTTAAATAAGCGTGAATGTTCAGGGTGTCAGTTGACGATGTCAGTTCATTGCAGCTGTAGCTGAGAGGAGACTTAACCTGACTGATCAATACATACTAACTATTATACCTTTCCAGTCCATTTTAAACATAGTAGCTAAGGAATGTAATGACATACTCATTCTCACTGCAGATCTGAAAAAGCATTAAAACATTACTTCTAACAAGCCTGTCAGTACTTAAGGAATTAATGGAATGTGTATGACAAATACTCTTAAGAGTTGCAAGAATTAACTCTGATGTTATTGCCTTTCTTATTTCATACCTTCAATTATTACTAGACTTTCCCTCATGGAAGATTTTCTAGAGAATTATCACATTTACAAGTGCAGTTAGGAGTCAGGATTCAGTCTTGTCTATATAACTACATTTATAAATATCTAAATCTTGTTTACACTTTGGTTATAGTGTCACTTTAACATTGCTATAGTTAGGGCTTAAAATACACTTTCATTATAAGTATCTACTTTCAGATGCATATGAAGAAGACATCTAAACATTTTTTTCAGAACACTGTTTAAAACATCTCCAAAAAACTAAACTTACCTCAAAATTTCATCTTTAACCTGATAATTAAGTGTGAGAATTTTTAGCCATAGTGTGAATTTTTGAAGTAAGTTGGGTAAAATTTTGTTTGAAAACAGGTTTGAAAAATGTTAGAGACTTTCTTCTTTAAAATTTCAAACTTTCCATGAACTTGGAGTTGTGTTCTACTCCTAGGCTGCCTTGCAGTGGAGGATGGAATGATCTGATGTATCCATGACTTACCTCACAGCACTGTTGAGGCTTATCAGTTATGTTTGCAAAGTGCTTTGAGGTCCTCATATGACAGATGCTAGAGAAGGACAATATATTATTATTGTTATTTGGAACTGCAGTAGTGATCCCCTAAATTTTGTTCTAGGTTGTGCCATTAGTTAGATACATGAGTGAGAGGAACATTAGGGATACATAAGAGAGATTCTAAATTAGTTTCTCCGTCCACTCACTTGCAATGCCACTTTGCTGATAGCTGGATGGAGCCCTAAGTGGAGCCTACATATTAGCTAGAATGGGGTTGATAATGTGCAGGGTTTCTGTAATCCAGATGCAATATATTCTAGCTACTCAATACCAATGTATTAGATATACATAATGGTATTTGGCCTTTTTAAGATGGGGAAAACAAGTACATTGATGTACCCAGCCATGTTATATATTCCTTCTAGGCCACAGCCTCTTGCCTCCTCTGAAACCACATCTTCATGAAATTGCAGACGTTCCTTTTAGTTAGATTAAGTTGGCTGTAGATGGGTGAATCAGATCTGTAGCAAACTTGAAAAAGGCATGACTGCTTTTAAGATAGCAATAATTTGTTTGCTTGCAGCACAAGCACAACTCACACCCCCCTGAAACCTGACCAATGCACTCTTGTTTTAACTTCTGGCCCTATGTACCTAGTCCACTGGATCAGTTATCTGATATCACTTTATAGCTACAACTTATGCAGCTTGTAGTTTTAAACCATATGGTCATTCTTTTATGAAGTATTTCTTCTCTTTTTATTTTTCATTTTCCCACACCCACTCCATTTATTGTTGGCTGCTCTCCCAGCACCTTTCCTCCATGGAGACAGTTGCATAAATAGACCTCTGTAGACTTTAGAACACAGACATGGGTGGATGGATCTTTTCAACTCTGCTTCAGAGTGGTGTAAAGAGCACCTCATCTATGGTACATGGATATACAGGATTCTGTAGTTAAGGAATTTGATCTATAAATAAGACTTCCACTCCTGTCTACTGTGACATGGGACCAGCAACCAACTGTGTATTTAAACTGCTGTATATTATTGAACAGTGTCCTGCCTTGACTACTTAGTCTGTCTGCAGTCAGTTGGAATGAATGTAGGGTTGTGGGGGAATTAGGAATAATTGAGGAAATTAAAAAAAATCTGCATATATTTGCATTTTCCTCTTCATATGCCTTTTATAATTTAATTTGTATGTACTCTCCATATTTTAAAAAATGTGGCTGATTGTTTTTCCTCTTCACTTAGTTTGCTACTGAAATATTTAATTACATTTAGGACTAACATACCAGTATATTTATTTTGTGCAAGACTTACCCGTTACAGTAATGGGCCCAATCTTGCATTCCTTGCACATTCAGAATTTCCACTGATTTTAAATGGGCATTTTGGTTGCCAAGAAATACAGCATCGGGCCCACAGTATGGCTTATTATTACACAGTTACCACTGGAGGGATAGCAATTTGTTTTTTTATTAAGATTTAGCTACATCAAAATGTGTTTTAATCACCTTGATTTTAGTTGGAATAACTAAGGGTCCCTCTAGAGGAAAGAGATGAAGATTGTCTTTGCAAGTGAACACTTGGGAAAGAGAATCAGTTTATCTGGCTTGGAGGATAGCACAAATGATTTGAGGGAGAATGTGGAGAATAGTTTATATGAAGTTGCATTTTTGGGTGTATGGGAAGGCGGAAGAAAAGGAAATTAAAATAGCTGTCTTGTTGATTTAGTATTTGGAGGATTGTACAAATTATTCATCGGGATGCATCCACTTATGGGGGTCAAATTCAGAGGTGAGGTCAATGGTGTAAGTTAGCTGTCAGTAAATGGTTGTAAGTAGGTAGAGGTGGGGAGTATCTTACACACTGGCATGCAGAAGGGGAGGGTATTGCAGGAAAAGCAGTTAACAAGGGGGTGTAAATGTGCAGAGTAAGCAAAGAGTTTTAGTCTAAACCCTTGGGCACAGTGTGGAAATATATTACACCACAGTGCTGCACACCTCTAGACAGATATTGGGATACAGATATGAAAGGCTAATGACAAGAGATGAGCCTAAACCCCAATCCCTGATCTGAATACCATCCAAATTTGGAGACATTTGTATCTGAATTGAGCTTTGCAGCGGATGGAGTATATCGACTACAAAGTGCTTCATTCCTGAAAAAAAGGGTGTGGTCAGCTAGAAACTTGACAGGTACATCTGCAGCCTTCAAAAGCATGTGACTCCAACAGAGTGCGAACAGTTTCAATGAATGACTGGAGTAACAAGCATCTTGCTGCAAGTTAGGCCAACCCACCAGGATGTCAGGATTCGTATTGCTGTGGATGTGCCAAACAGTGTGTTTGTGTGCACACTGCGGTGCCTTTTGCGCATACAGTCAGAAACCAGAATCTACAGATAAACACTCTCTAAAATAAAATACATGAAAATCACTTTCTGTTTACTTACTGGCAAAGACCTAAATGCTGGATTTGTGTTTGCACTGCTGTGATTGAGGGCATCTAAAAGAGTGGAAGTAAAATAGGGAGTGTAAATCCTTGTGCAGTGGTTTAGGTGATAATGAGATAGTATTCACTGTTGCAGGAGAAGCACAGAACCACGGACTTCTGGGAAGATACAAAACATGCCAGTTCATCTTTGAAACATTTACAAATAAATAAATAGAAAAGGCAAAATTATCCTTGTAGTGTGTGTGTATATAAAGGAATTTCACCCACTCATGAGAAAAACCTTTGTCAGCATTAAAATTTCCCTCTTCTGAAGTCGGTTTTCCAAGGCAGGAGGAATCAGAGGGTGCACTCTTCTTGTCTGCCTTTATGGCGCACTTTGGAGACATTCCACGTTCATTAGCATTTGGCTGAGGGAATGGCTCCATGTGTGAAGAAGAAAATTCCCTAGGGAATCTATCGTGTAAACCACAGTCTGGGAGATAAGGCTGGACCTCAAAGAAGAAATTGGTCTTCTCAGATCATATTATGTCTACATGTCTGAGACTAGACAAGCTTTGGGAACAGAAAAAGCAGTACGCAGGAGGTTTTCATCAAACTGAGAATTCCGTGGGCAGATAGAATAAGTTGGCTAATAAAATAAAAGCAAAAAAATATAAGGAACTACAAAGAAACACAACAGCAGAGGATGGAAGGCATGATGCTTCACTGGGGTGCTAAAATACAGGCGATTTCTGTCACGTACTGGGTCCACAGTACTAGACTTCCTACGAAAATACTCCCAGACAACATCCACTTCTTGGAAAAATGTGGGTTGCGTGTTGGCACTCCAATGTACTTCATGCCAAAAAACCAAATCAAACCAAAACAAAAAAATTAAAATGAATGATTAGAACTTAACAGTACTGCTCATGCTCATATTTCTAAAGCTACTAAAAATGTGTCAGGACCAGGGAGACTCCCATTTTCAAATCTGTTCATTTTGCAAATTAATGTGTAAATTCTGCATGAGTAACAGAATACGTGCTGCCCATAGGTCTTTAAATAGCTGGGTTGGAGTTACTTATACTATATTTTAGTAATGCATTTTACCTCCTCTCCAGTATAAATCCCTATAAATCTCAGCTGTATTTATCCTGAAGGCAGTGGTGCAAGTCCGGTCTGGTCAGCCATACCACTAAGATATTTATAGCTGGTATGGTGTACCAGAAAGACACAGGACAGGAGGAGCCTGCCCCCAACCCTTCCACACACAGCAGCTGCATCCCCTGAGTCCTGCCTGGGGTCTTTACAGCAGCCCTGCCGGAGGACAGGGATGAGAGGGCAGGGTGCAGCTGGGGGCAGTACAGCAGCCGTGCCAGAGGAGCTGCTGGCATGGGGCTGCCTGGTGGCCCCATGTTCTGCTCCTTTTCCCCGCTGCGGTTCCCGGGAGAGCTGCTTTTGTCACAAGATGGTGGTAAACTAATAAGACTAGAATACACACAGGAAGCAGATCGGTTGCGTAAGAAGGTGTCACACTTTAATCTGTTATCCTTTGACCTACTCTGTTTCCTAATTGCACAAAACTATTGTCTTTCTCAAACATTCATATGCAGCATATTCTTTTAGCTAGCAAAGAACCTGATCAGATAATGAAATCTGGGGTTAGGTTAGCAAGAGATGATGGTGTGGGTGGAAAGTAGAACCTGTGTTGAATCTACTGCATTTTTAGAAAGACGTTGTATGTTCTCATTCTGTATCCCCCCCCGTCTCTGGATCTTGTCACCACACATCTTCATGGAGCTTCCCTCAGGACACAGGTAATGCTACTGGCCAGCAGGTGTAGGCATTGGTTGACACAAAGTCCTCCCCTTCCCAGTGAATTTTCCTGATAATTCAGGGAGTGAGAAACCAAGAGTCAAACTCAGTCTTGGTGTAACTGGACATAATGCCACTGAAGACAATGAAACTGCATTAACTTACACCAAAGCCAGTTAGGAACTGTTGGGAGCCCTAACAAGGAGAAGGCCCAATTTTTTAAAACACTGTGTTAAATGCTTTTCAGGATGTTAACTAACATGGTGGTAAATATGTCAAAAGCTGCTAGAATTTCTTCTAGACTAGAGCTCTTGCCAATTCCAACAGTAGTTCAGCAGTGTTAGAATTGCTGGGGGATTTTTGAAGTAAAAATCCCTTGTGCAGACACCATCTTTGCAATGCTTCAACATGGCTACTGAACATAGTTACATGGTTTGTGCCCCTTTGGGTTACACAACAAATGTAACCAAGTCAAGTGACCTGGGTACAACATGATTCATTTAAAATCTTTGAAATGTGTTGTTTGGACAGCATTGATGTCTCTGTAATAAGGCTGAAGCTTGAAGGCCTGTTTTTAGCTTGGGTACTTTGACACACCTAGGTCCTGTTCACACCAACTTTTTTCACTGTGTTGTAACCAAGTCAGAGAACAACTGTATTTTAACTGAATTTCCTGATTCCGATATATTTGTAAAGTAAATGGGGGCCTCTGAGTGTAGATTTAAACCATGTTCTAACTGTGTTTGGGTGCAGCCATTTCAAGCATTGTTTTAAACACAATCACAAGCATTAGTATGAATTGGACCTTAATGCAACATGTAAACCAAGGTTCTAGGCATTTAATTGTTGTTCTTGTAGACAGTATTTAATATAAATTTGTAAATTAAAGATTAGAAAGAGAACTTCTACATTTTGTCTTACTGATCTTGTACTGTGTATGTGTTTTCCTTTGTTTCTGTTTTTGTTCTGATTAAAATACCCAGTTAAAATTATGAACAATAATAATTAACTTCTCATCAAAACAACTTTATCTTAATTGCTGTGGCTCTTTGCAGGAACTGGAAGCTTTTACTATTCGGAAAGCATTGCATGCAATACAGAATTGTACAGAAACATCAGATATTTCTGAAGGAAGTGTTGTCTTGAAGGATGTGCCTAGGATTTTTCATTCAATATAAATCTTGCAGCAAGATTTAATTAAAGGGAATTAAATGTATTATGCCATTTGCTAAACATAAACTTTACTTATGCAGATATTGTTTGTGTATGTGTCAAAAGCAAGTACTAAAAGGGCTACTGGGCTAAAAAAAGTTGAGATAATAGTAGTAACAATTTCCTAAACTGGTTACAAGTTAATCACAAACTTGAGGCTTACTGTGTGTAAGATTCACTATTATCTTGCCCCGAAATTACACAAGAATTTCTCTGTACCCATATAATAAGTACAGCTCATCATTTTTGATAATGCCAGACAAAAGCCCAAGCACAATTTTACAGCCTTACATTTAGAGCCAATGGGTAACAGACTGAAAATTCCTGAATGTATGTCAAATACAGCAAATTATTTACTTTTTAGACATTTTAAAAATGTAATCAGATATGCCACAATGAAAGATGAATTTACAAAAAAATTTAGATCAGAGGCCAAATTGACCACTGGCATAAACAACAAAGTTTCACTCACTTACCAGAGAGTATGCCTTAGAATTACAACTTGGAAGCAAATATTCTGTTTCAAAAACCTAACAGACTGTCTCTTGGTTTCTATTCTTCTCATTTCTCTTCCATCATTCCTGTTTCTTTCCTTCCATATCCTGTCAACTTTCCCTGAGATTCATTTTTTTCCTAATATTAAATGCTCTAATTAAAAATAAATTCCCTCCTGCTCTCTCTCTCCTCTCCCTCCCCCCATCTCTCTTGATTCTTCTAAGATATTTTTCTTTTCTAAGCCTGCCTTTTTTTTTTTTTTTTTTGAGCTTATCTCCTCCTTGCATGGTTATATTTGCTGGCACTCTCAATGCCCTTGGCTGTGACCTGAAGACATGGGCTTCCTAGCGACAAGTCAGGTTCTGTTGATATAGCTGCTGTCTCTTTATTGGAGGAGGCACATTGCAAGGCAATGAGGTAGACTCCTGTGCACTTAAGCCATGCTGTTGCTTACCCTGTTTTTTTCTAAAGAGCATCACCTCTACTACTTCCTGTGGCCTCTCTTGTTTCACTGCCAATTTATGCCCCCACATATTAGGACACTGGTAAAGTAAAGTGTTAGCCTCTAGTAGCTCCTCCTCCTAGCTGCAACTTCCTTCAGAATTTCACATGAGCACTTTCCTCCTACTCCATCTTACTGTTCTCCACATGTCTGGAGGATTAGTGATCTCCAACCCACTTATCTGAGAATAAAAGTATGTCATCCCCAGAGGAACTCTCCTCTCGGGTAACACCACACTGATATCATCTGTATTAGCTTCTGACTGGACAACTTTTGTACCAGTGTTTGCACTCAAGTAACATCCAGCCCCTCACTGTCTGCTTGGTCCAATTAACAGTAAAAAAAACAACCCAAACCAACTCCCTGTTAAGTCTCACTGGGGTCTGCACTAGTAAAGGTGTCAGGATGTGGCGATGCAGCTATGCTGGTGCCAGTGTCTGCTAGGACTACTCCAGTTCATTGTTTCCTGAAGATCAGTAGAGTCTGTATATTTTATATGAGACACTGCTTAGCGCAGAAGGGGAACAGTTTTACCAAAATCAATTTCTTGAAAGAGAGACAATTAAAAGGACTAGAGAAGGATCTGACTGGATGCTTCACAACTAGGACAATGAACACATACCCAAGTGCTTTGTGTGGATGTGATGATAGACAACTACATTTAAACCAGCGTGCAGGTAGCCAATAAATCTTACAGTAGCCTAGTTCTGAGCAAAAAGAGGTTAAATTTGCCTGATATCTTTACTGTGAATTATTTGCTCAGCCTTACTTACATGCACACAATTGATCAGTTCCACTTCCATCCAGAAGAGGGCAGAGGTGTACACACACACCATTCGACAGCCAATTGCTGTGTAATTTGCATTTTCTGTCATTACATTTTCCTTTTTCTGAGCACTCGCCACTTCTTCTCCCTTATTGGCCCCTCCCTGTATCTCCTAATCTCCATTTAACTCCTCTTTCCCCCTTTGAAAATGCCCCTAGCACTCTCCATGCCTAACTATACCTTCAGCAAAAGCAGTGGTTCTCAAACTTTTGTACTGGTGACCCCTTTCACATAGCAACCCTCTGAGTGCAACCCCTGTTATAATTAAAAACACTTTTAAAAATATATTTAACACCATTATAAATGCTGGAGGCAAAGCGGGGTTTGGGGTGGAGGCTGACAGCTCGTGCCCCCTCCTCATGCCCCCCCCCCCCCGTGATAACCTCATGATTCCCCTCAGGGGGGTCGAGAACCCCTGAGCAAAAGGATTAAGTGACCTAAAAACACCTCTCTCGTACCGAGGAGCACTGTAGCCCTAAAATGCTCTCTCCTTAATCATTTGGCAGTAGTGCCCTCTGTGAAGTGTGTCTATGCAGTGGTGCTCTTCAGTTTTCCTCTGTTGCTTGAATTACAGCATGGGAAAGTATGTTGGGTGGCGGACCCTTATTTTGCAGTGATGTTGATGGTAGCTGGTCTGCAGTTTCACCATAGATATTCCATACCCAGATTTGGATTATGCATTGTTCTTTAATACTCAAGGAAAGGAATAAAGAATGAGTTACTAGTAGGGGAGTGTGAATCTGCTTCTGAAAATATATAGTCACGGCAAGATTTTCAAGAGTGACTAGTGATTTGGGGTGCCTCAATTTTGGAATGTCCGATATAAAACATTCTGCAGGGGCCTATTTTTCACAAAGTGTTGAGCACCCACTTTCTAAAAATGAGACCACTTTGAAGCATCTCAATTTGGGCACCCAAAAATCAAATCACTCAGAAACTTTTGAATATCTTGGCTATGGGGCTATCACTACAAACAGTATCTGTACAATTTCTATATGGGAAATACCAGTCTATAGTACCTTTTTACCCCCAACATCTAAACAATTGCCACTGTTTTCCCCATACTGATGCATGAAGCAATTTTCTAGATAAGAAATGGCAAGTCCCTGTCTGGCAAAACTGTCACCTGGAATTTTGCAGGTTGGGCTCTTCCCTGTTAAGAATCTCTCTTTTATCACGGGTTTAGACAAAGAGGGAAGATGCTGAACACAAAGATCTTTGCTTGCCCTATTGATTATGGTGTTGACTACTGCAACCTCCTCCACTCCAGCCTCCTGCATGTTGTTCCTCCAGACTATCAAAAGTATAGCTGCTAAAATGAGCCCATTGCTTTGTTCTAAGAAGGGGATGATGTGATCCTCTTCATTGGCTACTCCTTCCCCAACACTTCTAATTCAAACTTCTCATTCTTGCCTTCAAGGCACTATATAACTCCTCATCTCCCTACATATGTGACCTCATTTTTATTGCATTGCAGCCCTAACCCTGACCCCTTGTAATCTGCCAGTAAGGCCAGCCTTGATAGCACATTTCTCCATTTCTCCTGTAAGTGTTTTCCTGCCTCATTCTATGTGGCCTTCTTTGCATAGAATATACACCCTACTATGATCTGCCATCTCCCACCCCGCTCTGCACTGAAATCCCTTTTATTTAGCTCACTTTTTACATGTTGCCCACAGTAAATGAGTCCCTGTGTCATATCTTTCTGTCCCTTAGTTTTGACATACAAAGAATGAGGGGGCGGGAGAGGAACACCAAGATGAGTATATGCATTAACTGAGTAACCACTTAATGATGAAAATGATTACTTATGCTGTTTTTCCTTTATCCAGAATGTATGCCCCAGCATTGCAGCTTGGCATCACGTCACAGCTGAAAAAAGGCTTGTCTGAATCAATCAGAGCAGTCACTTGTAATCCAAACCCTCTGTGTGAGTGAGTACTTGCAAGAACAAAGTCATTTTCAGTTCTTGACAACAGCTTGGAACGAGAGCATTGGGAGCCCTGCTTGTCTTTAGTATTAATAAGGCAGATACACTAATTGAAGCGGTTATAGTGACAGTGACGCTGCATTCTGCAAGATTGCGTCATTTTGTTACAGCTGCAGAGGTTAAAAATGTTTATTTGTGTACATATTTAGAACTGCCATAGAGTGGTTTCCTTTAGGCTGCCCTCTTGTGGCCTCAAGGTGGCCCTGCAAACAGCTGCCTGCCTCCGTTTTCCTCTTCTGGTGGCCCCTTTCTCAGGGGCCTGCCCACTTTCTCCACCATATGTGATAAGATGGCCCTGCCAGCGGCACTTTCCTATGGCAGACTGCAGCACACTTGGTGGACTTGCCTCAGTTTCCTCTTCCTTGACAGAGACTCTAACAATTCCATGCCACAGTTTCCAAGTATAAATAGCCCTTTGTGAGGTTAATTTATTACAAACAGTCTCATACCCATAATCCTGAATTCCCCACCATAGTCCAAACAATACATTCACTCTTTCAAGTCCCACCAGTTCCTCAACACACCAAGTACAGCTCCGGTGTTTCTTACCTCAGTCCCACTCTCCAGTACAGCTCCAGTGTCTCTCACCTCACTGAGACTCTCTGGTAGCTCAGATATCTCTCACCAGGCCTCAACTTAACCCCTCTAGCTGGGATGCTTCTCTGACTGCATCATTCTCGGGCCTGGCTCTAGCTCTTGCCAGGAGACGTAAGCAGGCTGACCATCATTCCTCAGCCTTCCACCCTCTCTGACTGTGGCTTTCTGGCCTGGGGAAGTTTGTAGGTGAACTCCCACCTGCCTTCTGCTTTCACCAACCTGATCTGGCTCCACTGCCAAACTAAGGAGATCTCACCGCTTCCTCCTTCAGGGGCATCCCCTTCCTGAAGCTTTCAGCCCAGCACTCTCTCTCCTCTCAGGACCCTCTTCTGCACTGGACTCTGCTCCCTTTGGGTTCTGGACTCTCTATTGCCTGTGGGATGTCTCTCATGTAGAACTCCAAGGGCAGTCTGGCCCTTCTCAGTACACTAACCTAGGGCATACCTGGACCGAAACAGGAGAGGTTGGCCCAACTTCATTTCAGCGCCCAGCTCCTCTGTTACAAGACCCTTCCATTTCCTATGACTGAAATATTGTGTTATTTGTGTGTCTTAATAACACACTATAATTGTTGTTGAAAGTTATACATTAACATTCTTCATATACCTTAGCACTCTGGTCTATATATATTCTTTGAAGTGGGTTTGGATTATCCCTTTTATTGTGGTTTCCTTTAATGTAGTCCCATTGCGCATTGTAATGATGCGGAGTATAAGCAAGATGATTCAAGCATTCAGGGACTGAACAGAGCAATGCAACTATTCTGTACCCAGATGTACATTTCATAGATAGCAACGACTGACTTAAAGCTTTACTATAATGGACTCGTTGCTTACATTTAACAACAAGCAAAGGGTAAAAAAGCAGTGGGAGATAACAAAATAAGTATCTTGTGTCTCTTTCTTTAAAATATCTTTCTGTCTGCTGGAGCAAAGCTGGAAGCAGAGCTGAGCCAGCATAGGAGGGAGTGCATGCAACTCTTTCAAATCGGGGAGGAGCAGCTGTTCCAGTCTGTGCTTCTCCTGAGCCCTGAAGGATTTTTTTTGCTCAGTCAGTTAAAATTCTTTCAGGGTCTCCTTCCTGCTCCTCCTCCCACAATGCTTCTGTATAGCCCCATAATGTGTGCCCTGGTGTGAAGCCTCAGTCTGGTCCCATGTCTCCCTTTTGTCCGTTGCTCGTATATTTTTGGAGGGGAAGGTAAGTATCCATAGAAGTGATCCAGTGTAGGGAGACAAACAGTGCCAAGACTTTAGTGTCACCAGAGAAGAGGGATTTCTTGCAGATCAGCTAGTACTTGTGGTGGCATATAGGCCCAGCTAAAATTACTGTGTGACTAAAAACAGCTTAACTGATCTATGCCATTACAGAAAATTATGTTTGGGCTGACACTTGGTATTGTAACGTTCAACTGAATGTGGATTAAAACTTTCAAGACATAAACTTTGAAAAAGGGGGAGCGCTTGGTCACTATTGCAGCGTCTTTGGAGACCTGGGTTCACATGTGGCCCGGGGTCACAAGTAAAATGAGTTTGGCAGTCGCCAGCTACTCCCTAGTAAACATTTATTCATTACAAGACCCACACTATTTGTCATGGCTGTCAGTTTCTGTTCAACAGAGGCCCAGGACTTTAATAACAAGGGTATTTTAAGTCAAGGTTGAGATGCACTGGCAGAAGTGTGAGGAAGCTTGCAAAGCAATTACCTGCAATTTGCCTGGTTCTCTCCAATGCTAAAGGTCACTTACTTTCAGGAACAGTAAAATTCATCAAATTTAAAAACAAAAATTATTTAAAAGAATTTTTTAATGGAAAGGCTGGCAAAGCCAGGACTAAAATATCACTGTCAGGAGACCATTTGAGCTTTTCTAAACCTCTCTGCCAAAGTTTGTTAAAGTATTTTCCCTATTAACTCTTTTGCAATCCTTGTCTTAAGTGTACCTGAAGTTTTAATGTTAAACCATTAAATCCATTTTACAACCACAGATTATAATGTCAAAGATGAAGGATTTGTGAGGTTAGTAGCTGACCCTCAAAAGCTGAGACACAAACATGTTTACATCACTTGGGGCCTTATCCTCATCCCATGAGAGTCAGTGGGGGCAGGATTCAGTTCATGTCTGAGTGCAAAATCCATAAGAGAATAATGGTGCCATACATGAATTCAGAATAAGCATGCTGCAATATTTGATTTTAAAGCACAGAATCTGCCAATTATTTTGCAAAGCATTTTTAATTTGAAAATGTCATTGCAATGAAATATTGCTGCAATGCCATTTTTAATTTGAAAGGGAAAGCTTTCAAGAAGTGAAAGTAAACAATTAAGACTAATTATGATTTACAAAGTAGTTAAGGGGTTCATATAAGGAGCTACAGCAAGATCAAGAGCATAATACAAGAGAAAGAGATAACAAGCTCGTGAGTATGATTTGAAGCTAAGAAACAAAAGGTAGAGTCTAAATTAGCTTTTGGAAGTGGGGCTTCTCACAGCAATTGATCAGCATGCAGATATAGATGTCAAATGAAATAGTTGGAGCAAGCACAGTAGTACAGAGGAATTTAAGGCAATGATCATTAGTCATTTAGAAACATATAATCTAACTGTATCTTCTGAAAAGCAGAATACCTCTTCTACATGGGCTAGGTGGTTTGGTTCACCTACAAGTTCTTAGTTTCTACCATATGAGTAATATATGTAATTGACCAGCATTATACTGTTGTCTTAGAATTAATTATGAACAAGAATCCAGTTAATCTTTACATCTACTTTGCATGTAATTAAATGTGGAGGCTGCTGGCACCATCTCCACATCCTTCTAGAATAGTGAAACCAAGAAGGATTAAGTGTTGTAAGCAATGATTCATTCTCCTGCTCTGCAACCTGCCAAGAGATCTCTAGAATGGCATTGCTGTTGGTAATGGAAACAGCTATCCCTCCTCCCAGTCAGAAGGAAGGAAACTGATACACATGGCAGGCAACCAGGATGGCTAGGAACAAATACTGTAGAAGTTAAGGAAACTAAATATCAGACTAAGAATCTGGAAAACATGCCAGAACAAGAAAGGATAGAAGCACAGTAATAACAAAGGGAAGGAAATAAAAAAATAAGCAAAAGAATTCCGTTACCAAAAATAATTCCCAGGATCAAGTATTCTTTAAGAACCAAAGCCTGTACTCCTGAAGTAGAGGATGATTTTAAAAGGGACTGAAAGCTACTGCAAGATGTTGAGCACCCGTCCCTAACATGGAAGTTAAAGGGAGTCTTTCTTGAATGAAGACTGCCTACGGGCTACAAGATTTGGCCTTTGAATCTTAGAGAATTTTCAAAGTCAGCAAAATAATTCTTAAATTTATCTGAACTGCTCTCATTGAAGTCAATGGTAAAACTCCCATGGATTCAAGTATGCAGAGTGGTGTGTTAGGAATAAATCTACTTTAAATCCTGCAGGGATTCAGCTGAATTCATAGTTCAGATAATTTAACAAATCCTGCTGATTTATGGAGTTTAATAAGATTCTACAGTCAAATCTCATAGTCCTAATTCAGTTCATTTGTTCTCAATGATGGCTGTTGGACGCTGAGCACTTTTGAAAATCTGGCCTTTTCGTTTAAGTGCCTAAATGGGAGCTGAGCTGTTTTGAAAATCTGCCCCTGAAATCAGAAGTTTCTTGTGAAAGAATGGGGAGATATACAGGCTGGTACTCTTATAATATCTTCCTGAATACCATGGTGTTGTCCTGCTTACGTTGATTCACTACACAAACTAAAGCGAGTATAAGGCCCATGAATTGTCTTTCTGTGCTTTAGGTGAATTCCTTTTGTTGCTCTTTAGACCCTTTTGGAAATGATGGCTTTAAATCTATCTTCTGTAGTTGCTATCATTGTACTAAGTGATGAACAGGTAAGGTAGCCCCTTGCAGAGCATTGCTGATAGTGGATTTCATAGTGAATTCTGTTCGCCACCAATGCTGGGTTTTAGGAAGCTCTTCTGGTGTCTTTTTTAAATTTTCTTTATTTTTAATCCCTTCTTTCATGTTATTACTTTGTGTTTTTGGTTATGGCAGAAAGGCTTTGGCAAATAATAGGTGGCACTTCACAGCGTGCCGGCAAGATGGAGAGGCTTTGGGTTTATTTCATCTCCTCCAGTAGCTTTCTCCAAGGTCAAGTGATTTTTTTGGCAAAGAACTGTATCTGGGTGCAGGGGTCTGGGTCTGGAGGCAGGAGGTCTGGCTGCAGGGGGCTCCAGATGCAGGGGTAGAAGTTCAGTGGGGTGGGGTTCGAGTATGGAGGGCTGTGGGGGTTCTGGGCGTACGGGGTGAGGCTTGGTGGGGGTGTCTGGATATGGGAGGTCTGGATGCATGGGGATTGGATGGATGAGGGAGCAGCTCCCTGTACAGTGACCCCTCTCCCTGCAGCTGAGGAGCGATGGGGCAGGAAGCAGGGGAGGATGCTGAGCTTCCTGCAGCTGGGGAGGTTTCTGGGGGTGGGTCTGACACAGCCCCAGCCACTGCTTGCAGGGGAAGAGCAAGTCCTGTCCTCTCCTGCCTCCAGCCCAGCTGGGACTAGCAGCTGACCCCGGTTCAGGGTAGGAGCTATTGGCTGGGGTGTCCCCTGACCTGCAGTGATTTACCTCTCCGCCGGTTGCCTGAAACGATGTACCTGCACAGCTAGGTAGTGATGTCTGACTGTTTTTGCAGCTTCCCTGTACTTCCCTGTCACAAAGCCATTTTTCTGCGGGGAAGCAAAGAAATCTTCAGGAAACATGAATTCTGTGCACATGCAGTGGTGTAGTATTCCCTCAGGAGTAACCCACATGATTCAGCAGCAGGGTTGGAACCTTCAGCTCCATGTCCTAATTCCTTGTCTACAAACTTCTTGCCCAGCCAATCCCAGTTTTCCCCTCCTGTCTCTCCTCTCACCCCTGACTGCTTCTCACTCTCTCCCCAGCTCCTCATCCAATCTCAGTCTCCTGCAATTCCTCCTTGGCTTCTTGTCCCAGTCTCTTTGCCCGAGCAGTCCCAGTTCTTCCCCTTCACTTCCGTTCTTTGTCAGAATTGTTTCTCCTTCCTGCTACCCCCAGCTCTCCTCTAGGTTCCTACTCTCCTGGTCCACCCAGTCCCAGTGTCCCACCTCAAGTTCTAATCATAGTTTGTCTCCCCTTCCCTGCATCCAGTTCCAGTTTCACCAGACTTCTTGTCCCATTCTCCTCCTTTCCCTGCCCCGGTATGGCTTTTATTCTCTCTGCATTTGACTCAGACAGCTTCCTCCTCCCAGTGTGCCAGCAGGGGGAGCATTGAAAACACATGAGAGAAAAGCTCTCTTCTCTCAGTTCTGGTGCCCAGGCCAGAGCAATCCAGAGCAACAATTACATGGAAAGTTCTTCTGAGCCCCTGTAACCATGGAGTGGAGCATGATTCAGTTGCTCTGTCGGGATGGCACATGCACAGTCTGGTGGAATTGATCAGAACATTTCTGACACAGTGAAATTTTGCTGAAGCTTTTTTTGGGTTGAGACTCAAGAGATAGACTCTTTCTCCATAGCTATGTTCAAGTCCCTGCTCTGCCTGAATTGGTGAAGGAAAAACTCCATGGAGCAGGGACTTAAACCTGGGTCTCTTACACACCCCAGGCCAGTGCTTAAACCACCAGGCCACTCAGTCTTGGACATTATAGATATTTCTGCCTGAATAGCAAATGGATGTTTCAACACAATTCTGTTTTTGCAAAAACATTTGAAAGGTTTTGTTTTCATTCCAATGTAGAACAAAAGCAGATTTTTTTAAACTTCAAAAGTTGCCACGAAATGGAATTGTCATCCTCTGGACAGCTCTATGGTCTGGTCACACTTCAGAGCGGGGAGGGGATGGAGCATGGTCAGTGAGGAAGGAATCTTAAGAGATTTTAACTGCTAAACTCAAAATAGCAAAGTGCAGTTTTTCAAAGGTTTATAACTTGAGCAAAAATTTGGGCAGATTTTCAAGGGGAGGGCAAATAGCACATCCCTAACACTTCAAGTCCCTGAAGCAAAGCATGGGGGTGCTAGATCATTTAAAATAAAAGATGTAAAGCATTTTTTTATGTGGGAAAAACAATTTATTTTTTCCTAGCTTTGTTCTCAGAAATGGCTGAACCATTTTGGCTGAAAATATTCCGAAATAAATCCAACCTAAAGCAGACACACGACACAAAAAATTTCAGCCCAATCACTTAAAGTTTCACCATTTAGAAACAACTGGAAACAGGGAAGTTGTGATGCTTCTCAGGGGTACTCAGGGCTGTGAACACCTCATTACCACCTGCCCTTAGCATGAGGAAGCCTTGTCGGTGCCTGACATAGGTCAGCTCCCCAACTCCACCGGTTGCAGACAACGCAAGCACACCCCTCTAGGCCTCACAGGCCTTGCTGTTACCCTGCAGGTTAACAATTGGCACATTCCAACCCTAGAGCCCTCAACACGTCTCATTGGAGTGTCCAGCTGGGATTCACTGCTTTCAAAGAAACAGTACACTCCACTTTACCAGTTCTGCCAAGGGGCTGATCAGCAAAGAAAGTTGCATCATGAAGGTTAGAAAATGTAGGAATAAAGTGAGAATTGCTAAAAGTCAAGATGACTTAGCTCTTGGCAAAGACATTAAAGTAAGAAAGACGTTTTTTAGTTACATAAATAAAGAGAATAAGGAAGGACAAGGTTGAACTGCTATGCAGTGTGGATGGGAAGGAGATTAAAGATAATCTACGTATGGCCCCAATACTAAATGAATACTTTGACTTGGTTTTCAGTGATGATACTATGGAACATTGGCATGAAGACAGTATGGCTGATGGCAATGAGTGTCTAAAAAGAGAAATTACCCTATATGAGGTGGAAGAAAAATTTAAAGAGTTTAATGCGCTCAAATTGGGGGGTGGATAATTTCCACCCCAGAATACTGAAAGATCTGGCACATGAGATTGCTAGTCTGGTCATAAGAGTAGTACCATGTGACTGGAGAATAGCTAATCTCATACCTATATGTAAGAAAGGGGAAAAATTACCTGGGTAATTACCGACCTGTTAGTCTGATCTCAGTAGTATGTGAGAATATAGCAGCAGGAATATAGTACTGACCACCTGACCAGGATGGTGATGGTTATTGTGAAATGCTCAGGGAGATTAGAGAGACTGCAAAAACAGAAAACTCAATAATAATGGGGGATTTCAGCTATTCCCATATTGACTGGATATATGTCACTTCAAGCTGGGATTCAGAGATAAAATTTCTAGACACTATTAGGTGACATTGTAAATAAGAAGCAGGCAACATTATCTCCTGTCAATATAAACAAACTTCTTTGTCTTAGTGATTGGCTGAACAAGAAGTAGGACTGAGTGGACTTGTAGGCTCTAAAGTTTTACATTGTTTTGTTTTTGAGTGCAGTTATGTAAAAAAAATAATTCTACATTTGTAAATTGCACTTTCACAATAAAAAGATTGCACTACAGTACTTGTATAAGGTTAATTGAAAAATACTGTTTCTTTTGTTTATTTTTATTACAAATATTTGAACTGTAAAAATTATATAAAGTGAGCATTGTACACTATGTATTCTGGGTTGTAATTAAAATAAGTATATTTGAAAATGTAGAAAAACATCCAAAAGTATTTATAATAAATTTAAATTGGTATTCTATTATTGTTTAACAGTGTGATTAATCATGATTAATCGCAGTTTTAATTTTTTTTAATCAAGTTAATTTCTTTTGAGTTAATCACTTGAGTTAACTGGGATTAATTGACAGGGCTAGCAAAAAGGCATCCTTTAAAAATTGGAAATCAAATCCTAGTGAGGAGAATAAAAAGGAGCGTAAACTCTGGCAAATCATGTGTAAAAGGATAATTAGGCAGGACAAAAAAGAATTTGAATAGCTACTAGCAAAAGATACAAACTAACAGCAATTTTTTTTAAGTACATCAGGAGCAGGAAGCCAATCAGTTGGGCCATTGTACGACCGAAGTGCTAAAGGAGCACTCAAAGAAGACAAGGCTGTTGCATAGAAACTATGTGAATTCTTTGCATTAGTCTTCACTGCAGAGGATGTGAGGAGATTCTCACACCTGAGCCATTCTTTTTGGATGATAAAGCTGAGGAATTCTCAGATTGAGGTGTCAATAGAGGAGGTTTTAGAACAAATTAATAAGTTAAACAGTAATAAGTCACCAGGACCAGATGGTATTCATCCAAAGTTCTGAAGGAACTCAGATATGAAATTGTAGAACTACTAACTGTTGTATGTAACCTATTGCTTAAATCAGCCTCTCTACCAGACAACTGGAGGATAGCTAATATAACCCTGATTTTTAAAAAAGGCTTCAGAGACGATCTTGGCAGTTACAAGCTGGTAAGCCTAACTTCAGAACCAGGCAAATTGGTTGAAACTGTAGTAAATAATAGAATTATCAGACACATAGGTGAACATGATATGTTGGGGAAGAGTCAACATGTCTTTTTGTAAAGGGAAATCATGCCTCATCAATCTATTAGAATTTTTTGAGGGTGCCAACAAGAATGTTGACAAGGGTGATCCAGTGGATATAGTGTACTCGGACTTCCAGAAAGCCTTTGACAAGGTCTCACACCAAAAGTTTCTAAGCAAACTAAACAGTCATGGGATAAGAGGGAGGGTCCTCTCATGGGTCATTAACTGGTTAAAAGATAGGAATCAAAGGGTAGGAAAAAACGGTCAGCTTCACAATGGAGAGAGGTAAATCACGGGGGTCCCTCAAGGATCTGTACTGGGCCCAGTGTTGGTCAACATATTCATAACTGATCTGGAAAAGGGGGTAAACAGTGAGGTGTTAAAATTTGCAGATGATACAAAATTACTCAAGAAAGTTAAATCCAAAGCTGACTGCAAAGAGTTACAAAGGCATCTTACAGATTTGTAAAAAGCAACAGAGGGTCCTGTGGCACCTTTAAGACTAACAGAAGTATTGGGAGCATAAGCTTTCGTGGGTAAGAACCTCACTTCTTCAGATGCATCTGTTGCTTTTTACAGATTCAGACTAACACGGCTACCCCTCTGATACTTTACAGATTTGTGTGACTGGGCAACAAAATGGCAGATGAAATTCAATGTAGATAAGTGCAAAGTAATGTGCATTGGAAAATATAATCCCACCTATAAATTCAAAATGATGGGTTCTAAATTAGCTGTTAGTACTCGAGAGAGATGTTGGAGTCATCATGACTAGTATTCTGAAAACATCTGCTCAATGTGCAGTGGTAGTCAAAAAAGACAACAGACTATTAGGAACCATTAGGAAAAGGATAGATGATAAGACAGAAAATATCCTAATGCCACTATTTAAATCTATAAATGCTGCATGCATTCTGGTCACCACATCTCAAAAAAGATATATTAGAGTTGGAAAAGGTACAGAGAAAGTCAATAAAAATGGATAAGGGTATAAAACATCTTCCATATGAAAAGAGATTAAAAAAAGACTGGGACTGTTTATTTTAGAAAAGAGATGACTAAGGCTTGGTCTACACTAACCCCCCAAATCGAACTAAGGTACGCAACTTCAGCTACGTGAATAACGTAGCTGAAGTTCGAAGTACCTTAGTTCGATCTTACCTCGGTCCACACGCAGCAGGCAGGCTCCCCCGTCGACTCCGCGGTACTCCTCTCGTCTAGCTGGAGTACCGCAGTCGACGGCAAGCACTTCCGGGTTCGACTTATCGCGTCCAGACAAGACGCGATAAGTCGAACCCAGAAGTTCGATTGCCAGCCGCCGAACTAGCGGCTGGGTATAGACGTACCCTAAGGGGTGATATGATAAAGGTTTATAAAATCATGAATGGTGTGGAGAAAGTGAATAGGGAAGTATTATTTATCCATTCACATAACATAAGAACCTGGGTTCACCCAAAGAAATTAATAGGCAGCAGGTTCAAAATAAACAATAAGAAGTACTTCTTCACACAACACACAGTCAATCTGTGGAACTCATGGCCAAAAGTATAACTGGGTTCAAAAAAGAATTAGATAACTTCATGTTCAATAGGTCCATCAGTGGCTATTAGCTAAGATGGTCAGGACACAACCCTATGCACTGGATATCACTCAACCTCTGACTGCCCAGAACCTGGGACTGGATGCAAAGGATGGATCACCGGATAATTGCCCTACTCTGTTAATTCCCTCTGAAGCTTTGGGTGCTGACCACTGTTGGAAGGCAGGATACTGGGCTAGATGGACCACTGGTCAGAAACAGAACAAGCTATACTCATGTTTGGGGTTTTTTTTTTTTTAATCTCAATTTTTTTTATGGGATAGGAAACCACTTCCCACACAGCTCTTTTGTTAGGGTGCAGTTGAGATCAGAATTTGGCCTACTGTCTGGTTGTCCTCTGAAGGTTCTCAGCATCTTAATGATTAGACTCCACATTATTTTTGAAGTGCTGATTACTTCAGTAGTTCTAGGCTGTCTGTCCTTGTGAAACATTTTGTTCTTCAGGAAATTAAGTCTTGGGATGGAACCAGACAGAGCTCTTTTGTAGATTTATAGTGAATCCATGTTCAGGAAACATGTTGATAACCTTTGCACTGGAATGGAAGGCTGAACTTTTACTAGATTTAGTGAAAGTAGCAAGTACTTTACTTTAGCTCTGTTACAAATAGAAAGGAGAAAAATCTCTGCTTGCCTGTTCTGGTACCTGAATCCCAAGGGTTGCTCAGTGGCAGAAGTTCTTCTGTATACAGTTTATTTCCTGTGGTTTTTGTCTTAAAGCTTTAGAAATGTACTAAACTCTGAAGCCTCCTTATCTAAGGAATCTACACACGGCTTAACCCATTTTTAAAAAAGGACTCTACTAAGCAATTTTTGCAGGAAGCATCAACATTCCAGGACTGAAGCCATTAGTTGAGTCTCTTACTAGTGTGAGTACATCGTGGTGTATACAGAAAATTTCATTTTTATCACAAGCTGCATCATAAATAAAGGAAAGAGCTGTCTGCAGCCATTGGAGTTTTTTCTTGGGTTGTTTGGAATTTTTAGACTTAAAAATACTAGATGAAAGACCTTTAACCCATGTGATGACAGCCCTGGAGGAAAGAACACTAGACATAACTTCTCTCTGCCAGCCACGTAAATCTCATAATCACCCCTAAGAACACTTTGCATTATTTTGTCATCGAAGTCTCTAGGAGCAGCTGCCTCCACAGGAAACAAGTTCTTTTTATAGGTAAAAGCTTCAGTAGAGGAACAACTTAGGGAATGGCAGATATTTTATTCCCCCTTACACATTTTGTGTGTGTGCCTGCTATGCATATGTCTCAAGATTGATATTCAGTATCTACCAATTTTTGTAAGTAACCAAAACAGGGAAAAATGAAGTAAGAGCTAACTTGGAGTGATTTTCTAAATAGACAATGACATTAAAAGCTTCTCATCTAGTTTGGTTATGTTAGATTAGATCATCCCTGTTTCTTAATCTCCTGTCAATGTAATTCAGAGCAGGATGAATAAGATTGCTAGCTTTCCTCAGGTGAACTCCTATGAGGAAATTGAGAGCAGACAATTTGTTCAGATTCCTTTGGCCTTTTTAGATTTACTCTTAGTTGTTTCAAGTTGATGAATGATCTGAAGATGGAGCCAGGATGTTTCTTGGGTGCCTGCTTTAAATGAGCCCGGAGTGTACTGTATGACTGAGTAGACCATGTATCATAGAAGGCTTTCTGATATGTACTGTACACCCCATCCATTTACATTTACTATTTTAAATATCAAGTACCTCTGGTCTAAGGAAGAGGGTGTAAACATTGGGCTGCCTGAAGAAGTATAATAATGTGCCTTATGTGCTTAGAAACCTGAGTTTCTTCACTGCTAAAGTGTCTGTGGCACTACTATGGAAGAGTCACCAAATCCAAAAAGGAATGATATGCTTCACCTGATTTAATGGAGGATCCAGGGCCATTGACTTATCAGATGGCTTATCAGACATTTAGAGTATACAGATTAGGTCCAGTTCCTACTGTCACAGAAGTCAATGGGAAGACAGTGATTGTAACCGGATACGTTGTTATATTTGCAGTGGGGTCTTTTGAGTGACGACACTATTCCCACATTGCTTGCTTGCTGAGGAAGATTTATTTTTGTTTGTTTCACTTGTAAAAATAAAAGAAGTAAACAGGATGTACTAGTTGCAAGATGATCAAGTATCTAGCAGACACTATTGGGAAAATCATCATGGATCTGGACCTGCCAATCAGAAAGGCAGGAATAAAAAGAAAAATGTTGAAATACATACATTGGATCATACACAGACAGCTTTCCTCTGTTTTAACTCAGTCAAAACCTGTATTGACTCGATTGGAATTTCACTTGCAAAAAACTGAGTAAAAACTGAATAAGGACTTCAGGAACTTTCAGTGAAATACTTGAAAAATGTAAACAAGCCAAAATAATAACAAAACAAAAAAAACTAGGAAATATGGCATAATAAATATTTATATTATAATAATAATCTTAATATTCACTAGATTATATCCTAAATCAAGCTGCTTCACTAAGGAGGGAGTCTAACTGTGGTGACTTTTTGGTATAAACTGGCATCATGGATGCACCAGAAATGTTCCATGAGCTTCCTCTTTGCCTTTGGAAAGCAGAGGAGAATCCATACTATATAGTCTCTCTAGATTGGTGGGGTTACAACCTCATTAGAGTACTCCTGTGTTTGAAGCACTGGTGATAATGCTTATTCTCTGAGATAAT
Organism: Chrysemys picta bellii; assembly: GCF_011386835.1. Lineage (NCBI taxonomy): Eukaryota > Metazoa > Chordata > Testudines > Emydidae > Chrysemys > Chrysemys picta. Next base: position 298,531,359 of record NC_088791.1, read on the forward strand.
CTAGGACGCAGCCATAATTTTTGCAGAATGCTTTTGGCAGTATCCTGGATTTTGTTTGTGAACAATATTTGTGTCATTTCAGGAAATATTTTGTTAAGAACAGAAATATTAAATAGGTTGGCTTGGTGGTTCTGGGAGTTAAGCTCCAGCAGATAATGCTCTACCAGATTTTTCCAAAGACTCTCATTACCAGGCTCTGACTCATCTAGTCAGACTCTGAAGCCAATCAATACAGAAACTTGCCAAGTATTTCATGTGGTTTTTTTCCTGAAGCTCAGGGGAGAAAATGAAAGAAGTTTTAAAATACTATATTTTTTATTTAAACATTTACACAAAACAGATGGGAAAGATGTTGTCACAGTTACAGGGCTAACAGCACCTCTGTTCCCTTTTTGATCTCTCTGAGTATACCCCCCTCAAATGTCAGGTCTCACGCCTTCACCTCTTTTGGGCTGGAATCCCCTGATTCTCGCTCTCTGAGCCCAGGCGCTGGCTATAATACCCTGTGTATTAACCGTGCTTACCCAGCAGGTCTTACTGGGTTTGGCATCTGCAGTTTTTCCCTCTATCTGTGACCAGTGGCTTGGTGACCAGACAGTGCCTGTCTCAGTCTGCTTTTTCCAAACAATCCCCAAAGAGCTACCCTCCTCCTGAGAGAAAGCCCCTTTTTCAAAACTGCTAGAGTCCTTTGTTCTTGTCAGTTTTGGGGCTTTTGGTCTTGCTTGGTCAACTACTTCTGTAAATTGTCTGGAACCAGGAGGTAGAATCTTCACAGCGAATAGTTCAGGCATTGTCTCTTAACAACCCTTAAGTGTTTACTGGGTGATGATGATAGCGTATTTTGAAACTTTGTTTCCTTCCTCCTTTCTTTTCCTTATAGCCTTCTGTGAACTAAACCAATATATTCATACCATAAACATCTCAATAACTAAGTCAGCCTATGGTATTCATAAATTATTACTGAGTAGCTCCACTACTGTCACAGAGGCTGTCTTTTTTTCACAGAAATATTAGGCCTCTGTTAGCATATCACTTGTCAGAAGCGGTGGCTCAGAGAATGCTGGACTAATAAAGGTGCTGCTGAATTGTCCAGAGCAGGATTGGTTATATAAATAGAATCCAGGGTCGACCCACAATCAGATCACAAATGATGATAATTTCATCAGCATTGTGCTGAACAGCATGAAAGACTAGGTCTCTGTCAACCAGCATCCTGCACTCTTGAGAAGTAGTCCCAGATTAGTGCAACTGACAAAAAATATGGCCCACCTGGCCTACTTTTTGATAACCTCAGAACCCTGACACATAAAGTCTGATCCTGCAAGATGCTGAGTATCCTCAGCTCCAATTGGGTGAATTCCTGTCAGGGGCTGAGCACCCTCAAACCAAGCTGTTCCCACCTCCACTGACTTCTGTGGGAGCTGAGGGCACTCAGGCTGTGGTATGAGGTGCTGAACTCTAGCTAGGAGATCCTTGTTATAATGGGCTGTCTGGTAATACAATGCCATTATGTTTATCATCTCTGACGTGCTTTTAGATTTTAGAAATTCTTGTATCAGCAAATAAGAAAATGAAATGAAACTAGTTGCTCTGACAGTTCTGAACACACCTGTCATAACTGAAACCAAAGTCCATCTATGTCTTTTGATGCAACACGGACCCACAGCTAAATGATGAATGTATAATACTCCTGGTTTAGCTTTTGTAATTGAAATCAAGGGCTAGTTCAAGCATTTCAACCTAGTGCCCAGGGAATGATTTGAGAGACAAAATCCAAGTGGGTGTAAATACAGAGCATGCTAGACCAGGGGTCTCAAACACGTGGCCTGCGGAGTTATTTCCTGTGGCCTGCCATAGGCGCTGACTCCACCAGCAGCCAAGCTCCCCTCTCCCTCGCAAACGTGCTGCATCCCCGCTCCTCCACTTACCTCCCAGCATTTCCCGCTGCCAAACAGCTGTTTGGTGGCGTTTAGGGCTTTCCAGGTGGGACGGGGGAGGAGCAGGGACGTGGCGCGCTCAGGGGAGGAGGTGGAGAAGAGGCAGGGCCGGGGTGGGGATTTGGGGAAGGGGTTGGAATGGGGGCGAGGAAGGGGTGGGAAGAGGTGGGGCGGGGGCAGGGCCTCATGGACTAGACGAGCAGTCTGAAGTATGAAGTTCAGCATGTATGATACGTTGCTGTGAGTAGTTGGGAAGAATGTTTGTTAAAAGTGGCAACGTATTTTGTATGAATAGTTACTTTAAAACGTTCCTGCCATTACAGCTATGTTGATAGACTGTTAGTGTAGATCAGGGGTCGGCAACCTATGGTACACGTGCCAAAGGTGGCACGCGAGCCGATTTTGCCTGGCACATGGCTGCCTGCCGGGATCCCGGCCGCCAGCCCCGCACAGCCCGCTGCCGGCTGAGTGAACGGAACCCCAGGCTGGCAGGAGGCTGAGCGGGGCCGGTGGCCGGGACCCCAGACCAGCAGCCGGCGTGCCCCCCGGCTCCCTCCTCACCGCACTTGGGTTCTGTGAGCCGCCGGGGTGCGGGGCCCTGAGCCTGCTGCAGGAGGGGCGGCGACTCACACTCCCGGGAGCCGCAGAGTCCAAGCGCAGCGAGGGGGAAGCCGGGGGGCGCATGGGGACCACCGCCCGCATGCATCCGCTGCAGGAGCCCCCCGGCTCTCCCCTCACCGCGCTTGGGTTCTGTGGCTCCCGGGAGTGTGAGCCGCTGCCGCCGCTGCCCCTCCCGGAGCTCCCCTCCTCCTGCTGCCTCAGCATGCCATGTGGAGTTTTGCCTCCACGTGGAACAAGCGTCTGACCGGCATGGGCATGGTAAGGGGAGTCCCAGGGAGCAGTCAGGGAGCAGGGGGAGGGTTGGATGGGTCGGGAGTTCTGGGGGTCCTGTCAGGGGGCGGGGAGGGTTGGATGGGGCATGGGAGTCCCTGGGGGTCTGTCTGGGGGCAGGGGTGTGGATAAGGGTTGGGGCAGACAGGGGATAGGTAGGAAGTAGGGTACTAGGGGGGCAGTTAGGGTACGGGGGGTCTCAGGAGGGGGCAGTCAGGGGACAAGGAGCGGGAGGGGGTTGTGGGTTCTGACGGGGGCAGTCGGGGTGGGAAGTGGGAGGGAGTGGATGGGGCGGGGCTAGGGCAGGGCTCTCCCCTTTTTTTTGATTGTTGAAATATGCTAACCCTAGGCGAGGGAGGAGCGGGGGGGGGGGGGCGCATGGGGGCTGTCGTGCGCATACATCCACTGCAGCTTGTAGGAGCCCCTGGGGGGGCGCCAGGCCATAGCCCAGGCAGGAGGGGTGGGGAGGGGGGGCGCGGCTGCTCCCCGCTAGTGGCGCCGCTGCCTTTGCAGGGCTGCTGCCCCCCTGCACCGCGCTGGCTCCTCCATGGCTGGGGCTCGCTGCTGCCGCAAGTGGAACCCTCTGGCTCTCCGGTGCCTCCAGAAGGCGGCTCCTCCCTGCCGAGCTGCTGCAGTGGCCCAAACCCGGCAAAGCCAGTGAGTGGACTCGGGGCAGGGGCCACCGGGGTGGGGTGGGGAGGGCTCGTGGGGGGGCTGTGCACCCTCCAGGGGAGTTCAGGGGGCGGGCCGGGGGGAACCTGGTCTGGGGAGCACCCCTGAGCACGGCTGGCCCATGGGCAGACTGGCCCCTGGGGTCTATAAAGGCTCGTTGGGATTTGCCCCTCAATGAACTGTTGTGCGGGGAGGGAGGGGGGGACGGGCGCAAGGTGGAAGTTTCACCTAGGGCGCAAAATATCCTTGCACCGGCCCTGCCCCAGTGGGTGCATACACCCCAGGTTAAGAACGACTGCACTAAACTGATAAGATCTGCATTTTAATTTAATTTTAAATGAAGCTTCTTAAACATTTTAAAAAACTTGTTTACTTTACATACAACAATAGTTTATAGACTTATAGAGAGAGACCTTCTAAAAACGTTCAAATGTATTACTGGCACGCGAAACCTTAAATTAGAGTGAGTGAATGAAGACTCGGCACACCACTTCTGAAAGGTGGCAGACCCCTGGTGTAGATCATCATCAATGTTACTGACCACATAAGGAATAGTTACAGGTGTTTATATTTTATTAAAACCCCTCTTTGCATTACAGTTTTTAAAGAAGTTAATACATTGACTTTTAATAGCATACTATATTACTCTTCATTTTTTTTCATTTTTGACTAGACTTTTGTATTGTTGTATGAAAAGGTTTCAGTGATGTGGCCCTCGGGCCAATGTACTAGTCCTCATGTGGCCCTCGTGGTAATTTGAGTTTGAGATCCCTGTGCTAGACTATGCAACAAAATGCAGTACCTCTCCAAACTATGTGGAAAGCGGGTGGAACTGTGAATATAGGTGCCTGAAAGAAAGGTGTAAATTAATATTGTCTGGATAGCTTTCATTCTATTCCAGCAAGTGGAGATATTTGAAACATTTGAGAAAAAACATAAAACTCCTAGAACTGTGTGAATTGCAGCAGGAATGCCCTGGATCGCTCATGTTAATTGGAAGATACACCCAAAAGGGGAGGTTCAGAATAAGAGAACCCTTGCAGGAGTCAGGACCCCACAGAAGCAAACTGACCCATAGAAATAGAGCATCTGTGACAATTTGGAGTATGCTGAGGAACAGATTTGAGATAAATATGACAGTCATAAGACATTTTTCCATCTCTGGGGAAAAATAAAAAATAATAATAAAAAAAAGTTGGCAAAGACACAGAGGCCACACAGTACATGGTCAAAATATATTGTGCCTTATTCCGTTCTTGATTTCATTTGCATAAAGTAGAAGTCAACTCCGTACAAGCTAATGGAGTTACACGGCATAAAACCAGTGTAAGAGTGGTCAGACTCAGGCCCCTTTTGTCTAAACTTTTTAGCAACAGATGTATTGAATGCTGCCTTGACATAGGGCTACAATCCTAAAGAAAAAACGGTCACTGTATTTGTTCTCCTTTTTTATTACAGCTGCAAGAGTAAGTCATGCATGATTTTATAGGACATGATAATATTTGTCAGCTACAGGACATCACGAACCCATACAATAATAACTGGCTCAGCCTCAAAGTGATAAACATGTCAGGATAATGGCAATCATTCTTAAATATGAAAGCATGGTGCAATTTAAAATGTTATTGTTTTGCTGCATGTTAATAGTCCTATAATCAATCATCCACCATAAACTGTTTTATTACTTGTATGGTCATGATGGACCAGATTTTTATGGCCTGGCTTCAGTTTTTAAATTTGCAGGTTGCCAGTGCAAATAAATTACAGACCCAACTTAGATCATCTAAATGCCCGATTGCACCCACAAATCAGGTAAGTAGATGTCCACATCCCCTAAACTGCACCCAGAAATATTTGAGAGGACAAAATTATGCCTGCAGTTTGCAGGTGCAAAGATGGAAGCCACGTTTAAGGCCAGGCTGAAAATGTTGCTAATATGTTTGTTAATATGTAATACCCAGGAGCTAAATGGAGGGAAAAAACTCAACACATGTTTTTAAAATGAAAAAGATTTACCTATAGCCTCTCCCAAACATCAGTCTAGAGGTCTTTTCATATATACACATTCTGTTACACATATATATATAGATACAGTTCACTACTGCTTCTACCTGTGCAATTGTTACGGCAATGTCTCTTTTGGTGGGTCCTCTTCCTCTGCCTCTTGCTGTGGGGTCCCACAGGCCTCTATCTTCAGCCCCCTTCTCTACGTGTTTACATTCTTTCTATGGGCAAGCTCATCTGCTCATAGGGCTTCAACTATTTTCTCTATGCAGATGACTTGAAAATCTACCTTTTCACTCCTGACCAGACCTCTCAATCTTCAAACCTGCCAATGAGTGCTGCATATTATACCATAAGTGAGCGATTAGAATGTTTTAAAGCATAAAACCTGTTTTTATGGATATTGTAAACTGTGAATCAAATGAAACAGTTTTTTGATTGGTAACAGGTTAACTGGGGCAGGAAGGGCCAGCTACAATTAATGCAGCTCCCTTAACTCATTCAATACCTCCTGCAATTAATGCAGCCTTTGCATACAATTCATGTCAACCCCCCACAGAACAAGTGTCAGTCACCTGTCCCCTCCCACAATTAATACTATCCACCACCCAATTAATGCTTACGAGATTCTGCATCACAATAAATGCCTTCCCTCACAGCTAATGCTGGTTAGTCCCCATTAACCCCCCCCCCCCCACCGCTCCGGTTATCAATGTTGGCTGCTCCTGCCTTAGGCCACTTGTTGCTAATGCTCTCTCCCTCCCCTCCCAGGAGCATACAGAAGCAAGGTTTGAAGCTGACAGTATATTTTTGGATAGGAGAGGAGAAGAGGGAGGGAGTTGTGAGGTCAACATGTTTTTCACATGAGGCAGCAAAGACAGCCCAGCAACTCAGACCAGAATCTGCTCCCTTCCCCTTCTCCATGAATAATGGATCAGCCCAATAGCTTTCTCTGTCCCTTCACCCCTCCCCTCTCCTATCTGAAAACTACTGTTGGCTCCTCGTGGGCAGCTCACAAGCCTCTCTGCTCCCTGGAAGGGAGGACTGAAGAATAAGAGAGAGCAGCAGAGGCCTGGAGCTGCAGGAAGAGCAACTCCTCCTCACCACCAGCCAGTCAGCAGACCCTGTCCTGCAGATACTGCTGGTGTGAACAGTGCAGTGGGACAGGAGGGCTGAACTAGCTGCAGACTGGAACTTGCTGCACGATGCATTACCCTTGAGAGCTCACCATCCTTCCAATTTGGCACTCTTCTGTTTCTCTGACTTGTACTCCTGTAGGTCTCATCATCTTCCTAACCCCAGTGTGACCCACCTTGAACTCATTGTTCCACTCAGGTTTTTTTGCACTCCTGTATTTCTCTGATAGTAATTGGTATTGACAATACCACCATCCTCCCCTTTGCTCAAACATGGAACCTGAGGGCTGTTTTTTGACTCCGTCCTCTCCTTTGCCCCATATGTCCATGTCAGATCCTAATGTTGCCTCTAAGATTTGAAAGAGCCATCTTTCTTCTTTACATCTCTCCAATTAAAACTCTCATTCAGGCCGTCCTCATCGTCTGCCTTGATTATTGAGACTTGTTCTTCTCTGGACTCCTTGACATCCACATTGCATTCCTTTCATTCTGTATAAAGCACTGCTGCTAAGACCATCTTTCTTGCCCATTACTCACAGACGTTCAAATCACCCACTACTAGGTTTTCTCTAAGGGTCTGTTCCTGTGAGGTACTGAATTCATTATTTTAGGTACAAGTAATGGACATCCTTGGCTTCCATTTAATTCAATGAAATTTGAGGGCAATTGGCACTTATACAAGCCCTAGGCAATCATGAATGGTAGGATTCTATTATTTATGCATTATATTCATGGCTAGAAATCTACTTGCCCCTGAGTCTGTCTGTCTGTCTCCCATACTACCTAGCAGCTGAGGTAAGGGGGAAAGATGGTCCAGTGCTTAGGACATTAGCATGGGACTTGGGAAACTGAGGTTTAATTCCCTGCTCCACCTCAGACCTCTTGTGTGACGTTGGGCAAGTCACTTAGTCTCCGTGTGCCTCAGTTCCCCATCTATAAAATGGGGATAATAGCACTTCCCTACCTCACAGGGGTGTTGCGAGGATAAATTCATTAAAGCTTGTGAGGTGTTCAGCTACTATGGTAATGCAGGCTATAGATAGTTATGAAGAAGTTGAGCAAGGGTAACTAACTGTTTTAATTACTCATTATTTTCCCCGTGTGGTTACTACAATATTTTAAACCAGTCATGCAAAATTGTCATGGAAATATGCTAGCCAAGGCACAAATCTACTTGCTTGCCCTTTACCATGATAATAAAAATGCTATTGATATCTCAGATTAAAAAAAAATACCCCATGGGAGTAGGATTTTGCAAGGCTGTTTTAAACTTTCCTTCATGTCCAGCTATATGTACGTGACTCAGCTACTAAAGAGGCATCTAAATAGAGAGGCTTCTTTTGTGCTTTATATTCACAAAATTCCAGTCCCAAACAGCAAAGAAACACTCTAGAGCTTTTCTACATGTTCTTTCTTTGATCTGAAGAATGTTAACAATAAAACATGTTTGTGTGAATCATAAATGGGATTTATTTCAGAGTCACAATGGAGTTTGATTTATTTCAGAAACCCTGCTAATGGTTCAATATGATACTACGGTAGATCACTGAATCATAATGGCATATAATTTTCCCCCTTACTCATTCTTTCATAAAAGTATAGTGGGAATACAACATTTCCTGTGGCATTTCCACCTTTAGGAAAATCAAAGACCTAACACTATAAGATAGTATGGGAGAGAGTTTTAAATCTACTATGACTAATAAGAATGTATGTTGTCATTTAGAGCCCTCCAAGGGGTATTTTGAATCTGAATGGTAGATAACTTGAAAAACTGCTTACAATTTCACCACAAAAGTACTGCAGAAGCTCAGATGTCACCTTGCTGATATAGTGTTAACATTGTTAGTTTCTGCTTGCCATCCCTCCCCGCATATATCTTTCTGTTCTGGGTTTGTACAACACCTAGCAGAATGGGGAACTGACTCCGCCTTCTACTAAAGTATTTGTTGTTTTCAAGTATTTGCTGAGTCCTTTGGATGCAGAACTTTCAGTGAATGGATGGTCACTTTCATTGGTTTGGTATTTTATAGTTTGTATTTGTGTTGTGTTAGGTCACCATAGTCACATGGCATTGTTTCTGCTCTCTGATTGGGTGAATGAAGTCCTAAACAAGAACAAAAATTACAAAATGACAACTAGTGAATAATGACTAGATTGCAAAGCCAGAAGGGACCATTGTGATCATCTAGTCTGACCTGTATAATATATGTCATAGGCATAAGTGCTGGAACTAAGGATGCTGGGGGAGTGCTGCTGCACCTCCTCGCCTGAAGTGGTTTCTGTCATATATAGGGTTTACAGTTTGGTTTAATGGCTCTCAGCACCCCCACTTTACAAACTGTTCCAGGACTCCTGGCTATAGAACTTCCTCAAAGTAATTCCTACAGGATATCTTTTAGAAAAAAGCATCCAATATTGATTTAAAAATGGCGAATGATGGAGCATCCACCATGATGCTTGGCAAATTGTTCTGATGGTTAATTTCTCTCACCATTAAATTTATGCCTTAATTCCAGTCTGAATTTGTCTAGCTTCAACTTCCAGTTAAAAGCAACAGAGAGTCCTGTGGCACCTTTAAGATTAACAGAAGTATTGGAGCATAAGCTTTCATGGGTGAATGCCCACTTCGTCGGATGCATGTAATGGAAATTTCCAGGGGCAGGTATAAATATGCTGGCAAGAATCAGTCTGGAGATAACGAGGTTAGTTCAATCAGGGAGGGTGAGGTCCTCTGCTAGCAGTTGAAGTGTGAACACCAAGGGAGGAGAAACTGCTTCTGTAGTTGGCTAGCCATTCACAGTCTTTGTTTAATCCTGATCTGATGGTGTCAAATTTGCAAATGAACTGCAGCTCAGCAGTTTCTCTTTGGAGTCTGGTCCCGAAGTTTTTTTGCTGTAAGATGGCTACCTTTACATCTGCTATTGTGTGGCCAGGGAGGTTGAAGTGTTCTCCTACAGGTTTTTGTATATTGCCATTCCTGATATCTGACTTGTGTCCATTTATCCTTTTACGTAGTGACTGTCCAGTTTGGTCAATGTACATAGCAGAGGGGAATTGCTGGCACATGATGGCATATATAACATTGGTGGACGTGCAGGTGAATGAACTGGTGATGTTGTAGCTGATCTGGTTAGGTCCTGTGATGATGGTGTTGGTGTAGATATGTGGCAGAGTTGGCATCGAGGTTTGTTGCATGGATTGGTTCCTGAGTTAGAGTTGTTATGGTGCGGTGTGTGGTTGCTGGTAAGAATATGCTTAAGGTTGATATCCAGTTAGTTTGACAAGATGTATTTTCCATGTTGACTTGCATTAATTAATTAATAGCAAATACCGTTGTTCATATGCAAAAATTAGTGTTTACATGAACAATAGTTGTTCCCAAAACACTTATATGAACAAAACCAATTCATGTGAAAGTTGGTGAATAGCAAATAGGGCATGAGCATGATGAAAAAGACCCCGCTGAAAAAGATTTTTTAAGCACGTGCTTAAATATGCTTCTTAAGGGGAAAAACAACTGAGGAGAGTTGGCAGTTTTTCAAAGAGACACTATTAAGGGCCCAAAAGCAAGCTATTCCGCTGGTTACAAAAGACCACCTTGGCTTAACCACGAGATCTTGCATGATCTAAAAAATAAAAAGGAGTCTCATAAAAAATGGAAACTAGGACAGATTACAGAGGATGAATATAGGCAAACAATACAGGAATGCAGGGACAAGATTAGAAAGGCAAAGGCACAAAATGAGCTCAAACGAGCTACAGGAATAAAGGGAAACAAGAAGACTTTTTATCAATACAGTAGAAGCAAGAGGAAGACCAAAGACAAGGTAGGCCCACTGCTCAGTGAAAAGGGAGAAACAGTAACAGGAAACTTGGAAATGGCAGAGATGCTTAATGACTTCTTTGTTTCGGTCTTCACTGAGAAGTCTGAAGGAATGCCTAACATAGTGAATGCTAATGGGAAGGGGGTAGGTTTAGCAGATAAAATAAAAAAAGAACAAGTTAAAAATCACTTAGAAAAGTTAGATGCCTGTAAGTCACCAGGGCCTGATGAAATGCATCCTAGAATTCTCAAGGAGCTAACAGAGGAGGTATCTGAGCCTCTAGCTATTATCTTTGGAAAATCATGGGAGACGGGAGAGATTCCAGAAGACTGGAAAAGGGCAAATATAGTGCCCATCTATAAAAAGGGAAATAAAAACAACCCAGGAAACTACAGACCAGTTAGTTTAACTTCTGTGTCAGGGAAGATAATGGAGCAAGTAATTAAGGAAATCCTCTGTAAACACTTGGAAGGTGGTAAGGTGATAGGGAATAGCCAGCATGGATTTGTAAAGAACAAATCATGTCAAACCAATCTGATAGCTTTCTTTGATAGGATAACGAGTCTTGTGGATAAGGGAGAAGCTGTGGATGTGGTATACGTAGACTTTAGTAAGGCATTTGATACGGTCTCGCATGATATTCTTATTGATAAACTAGGCAAATACAATTTAGATGGGGCTACTATAAGGTGGATGCATAACTGGCTGAATAACCATACTCAGAGAGTTGTTATTAATGGTTCCCAATCTTGCTGGAAAGGCATAACAAGTGGAGTTCCGCAGGGGTTTGTTTTGGGACTGGCTCTGTTCAATATCTTCATTAACGACTTAGATATTGGCATAGAAAGTATGCTTATTAAGTTTGCAGATGATACCAAACTGGGAGGGATTGCAACTGCTTTGGAGGACAGGGTCATAATTCAAAATGATCTGGACAAATTGGAGAAATGGTCTGAGGTAAACAGGATGAAGTTTAACAAAGACAAATGCAAAGTGCTCCACTTAGGAAGGAAAAACCAGTTTCACACATACAGAATGGGAAGAGACTGTCTAGGAAGGAGTACGGCAGAAAGGGATCTAGGGGTTATAGTGGACCACAAGCTAAATATGAGTCAACAGTGTGATGCTGTTGCAAAAAAAGCAAACATGATTCTGGGATGTATTAACAGGTGTGTTGTGAGCAAGACACGAGAAGTCATTCTTCTGCTCTACTCTGCACTGGTTAGGCCTCAACTGGAATATTGTGTCCAGTTCTGGGCACCGCATTTCAAGAAAGATGTGGAGAAATTGGAGAGGGTCCAGAGAAGAGCAACAAGAATGATTAAAGGTCTTGAGAACATGACCTATGAAGGAAGGCTGAAAGAATTGGGTTTGTTTAGTTTGGAAAAGAGAAGACTGAGAGGGGACATGATAGCAGTTTTCAGGTATCTAAAAGGGTGTCATAAGGAGGAGGGAGATAACTTGTTCACCTTAGCCTCTAAGGATAGAACAAGAAGCAATGGGCTTAAACTGCAGCAAGGGAGGTTTCGGTTGGATATTAGGAAAAAGTTCCTAACTGTCAGGGTGATTAAACAGTGGAATAAATTGCCTAGGGAGGTTGTGGAATCTCCATCTCTGGAGATATTTAAGAGTAGGTTAGATAAATGTCTATCAGGGATGGTCTAGACAGTATTTGGTCCTGCCATGCGGGCAGGGAACTGGAGTCGATGACCTCTCGAGGTCCCTTCCAGTCCTAGAATCTGTGAATCTATGAATAGGGATGCTTTTCTTAATCAGAGTCCTTGTTCCTACAAATTAGTATACAGCATGGCAGTGTTATCAGTAAGGCTACGTTTTAGTCACAGGTATTTTGAGTAAAAGTCATGGACAGGTCATGGGCAGTAAACAAAAATTCACAGCCCATGACCTGTCCGTGATTTGTACTATATACCCCTGACTAAATCTTGAGGGTGGGGCACCCTGGAGGGTGTTGTGGGTGCTCGGGGTGGCCAGGAAGCGCCTTGGGTGCTCTGGGGGGAGCAGCCCAGGACCCCTGCGGTGCAGGGGGGTGGAGTCGGCGGTGCACGGCCTGGGACCCCTGCTGGTGCTGGGGATGGGGGGCAGGCAGCGGCGTGTGGTCCGGGACCCCTGCTGGTGTGGGGTGGGGTGGGGGTAGGTGGGGCTGGCAGGCTCCCTACCTGGCTCCGCGCACTGCCTTAGCCCTGAGCGCTGGCTCCGCAGCTCCCATTGGCTGGGATCAGCGGCTGATGGGAGTTGCGGGGGTGGTGCCTGTGGGCAGGGTCAACTCAGGCTTTTTTGCCGTCCCAAGCGAAAGGGAAAAAAAAAAAGCCGCGATCGGCGGCACTTCGGTGGCAGCTCAACCGCGCCGCTTTATTCCTCGACAGCAATTCTGAGGGACCCACTGCTGAATTGCCGCCGAAGACTCAGATGTGCTGCCCTTCCCATTGGCTGCTCCAAGCACTTGCTTCATTCGCTGGTGCCTGGAGCCGGCCCTGCCTGTGGGCAGAGGCAGCATGTGGAGCTGTCTGCTAGGAGCTGAGGGATGGGAAGGTTGCTGCTTCCGGGAGCACCCCAAGGTAAGCACTGCCCAGAGCCCTCAATCCCTCCTGCGCCCCAACCTCCTGCCCTGAGCCCCCTCCCACACCCAAACTCCTACTGCTGCTAGGGGAAGAGAGACATGGTGGCACAAGACTGCCCCGGCAGTGGCCGGTGCAGCTGGCCCAGGGGCTTCCTGAGCTGCAGAAGTCACGGAGGTCCTGGAAAGTTATGGAATCCATGACTTCCATGACCTCTGTGACAAACTCACAGCCTGAGTTATCAGCAATTATTAAGAAATGGCATTAGAATTTTGGACACAGATTGAAAATTTCATAAGGCTCACAGTGATGTCACATACATTTCAATGTTACCCAGTAAAAGCATGTTGGATTGTTTCCCTTATTTTCTTTGTAAATTTTATTACATAACAGAAGTAGGATATTCCACAGTGCAATTGAGGAGATCAGTGCTATTCTCAAGTTACATCACGTAGCCTTTGGCCTTGTGCCTTTCGAAACATCCATACACACAAATGACCTGATTCTTCTCTCGCTTATACCAGCCTAAATCAGAAGCAACTGTGTTGCAATAAACTGAATTAAACAAGCATAAATCAGGTGGGGGTGTGTATGTTGGAGGTGGATTGGTGGTGGGAGGAGCTGAGCTCCATTATGCTTGATTCTCTGTTGACATAATCTCTGCTACTTAACTCCAGCTGCAGAAGTCAGAGAAGCCTCCTGCTGCTCCAACTTTTGCTGGGGCCAGGTGACTGAGGATCAAAGAGTTGGATCTGACTTCTTGTGACTGCCACTGTATGGACTCAGAGAGGGAGATTACTAATTTAGTCTGATACAAAGAACAATAGGATGAAATTATGGACAAAGTAGGTGCTCAATTAGTTGGTGGCAAGGCTGAGATCTACAGGAGAGTCTCCCAATGGAAAACATGGAAGAAGCCCTATTTTGTATCATTTAGAGCTGTATTAAACAAATCCCTGGAGAATAGGCTGCAGGGGGAAATCTTGGACTTGCTAATGGAGAAGGACTACATGGTCTAACAGGCCTTTTCCATCTCAGACTTCTCTGATGTTATTGGTGAGACAGAGGCAGTTATCCTATTCAATCTCTTTAAAGAACCCAATATCTGTGCCTGCAGAAACCATTTTATTGATTTCCCCCCATTCCTGCTAGTCCATAGCAAGGATCTTTAACACTGTTGGAACATGGTTTGTATTGCAACTGTGCTGTGCAAATCAGGATCTCCAGCTATGTCTATAACTGAAGGCCAACCACAGTGTTTGAAAACTGTTAAAAAAAAGTTATAAGTGTTAGTACGGCTAGACAGCAGGGTTTTGAGTCTCCATAACACACAGAAGCAATTGGGGCTTCCCACAAAATGCCAACTGGAGCATATAGAGGGGTCCGACTGCTTACTGTGAGGCTAATCTTCTCCTTTCCCTGAGAAGGAAAGGAGATTTTCAGCCCAGCTTCTCCCCAAATCCCATATGACTGAGAAGTCAGACTTGATGGTCCCTTTGTCCTCCCTGGTCTTTCCAGGAGACACTAGGGTTGCCAAGTTTCTAATTGCACAAAACTGAACACCCTTGCCCTGCCCTTTCCCTAAGGCCACACCTCTGCCCCGCCCCTTCTCTGAGGCCTGGCTCACTCAATCCCTCCTTCCGTCACTCAGTCTTTCCCACCCTCACTCACTTTCACTGGGCTGGGACAGGGGTTGGGGTGCGGGAGAGGATTCCCACTGGGGGTGAGGGTTCCAGTGGGGGGGCCAGGAATGAGGGGTCAGGGTGCGGGAGGGGGCTCCGGGCTGGGAAAGGGGGTTGGAGTGGGGGAGGAGGGGGAGGGCTCTGGTTGGGGGTGTGGGCTCTGGGGTGGGGCTGGGGATGAGGGGCTTGGGGTGCAGGAGGGGGCTCTGGGCTGGGGCCAAGGGGTACAGAGTGCAGGATGGGGCTCAGGGCTGGGGCATTGGGTTGGGATGCAGGAGGGGTGAGGGCTCCAGCTGGGGGTGCTGGCTCTGGGGTGGGGCCAGGGATGAGGGATTTGAGATGCAGGAGGGGGCTTTGGGCTGGGGCCGAGGGGTTTGGAGCATGGGAGCAGGTTCAGGGCTGGGTTAGGGAGTTGGGATGTGGGAGGGGGTGCAGGTTGTGGGCTTCAGGAGGGAGTTTGGGTGCGGGAGGGTGCTCAAGGCTATGGCAGGGGAGTTGGGGTGCGGGAGGGCTTGTGGGGTGTGGGCTCTGGGAGGGAGTTAGGGTGCGGGAGGGGGTTCCAACCTGGGGCGGGGGTTGGGACATAAGAGGGGGTTCAGGATGAGAGCTCCAGCTGGGCAACACTTACCTCAGGAGGCTTCCGGAAGCGGCCAGCATGTCTGGCTCCTAGCCAGAGGGGTCAGGGGGCTCTGTGTGCTGCCCACACCCGAAGGCAGTTCTCCCGCAGCTCCCATTGGCTGCAGTTCCCGGCCAATGGGAGCTGCGGAGCCAGCACTTGGGGTGGGGGCGGGATGTGGAGCTCCTGGCCAAACCTGCGCCAAGGAGCTGGACACGTTGGCCACTTTTGGGAGCTGCATGGAGCCAGGGTAGGCAGGGAGCCTGCCTTGGTCCTGCTGCGCTGCTGACTGAACTTTTAACGGCCTGGTCAGCGGTGTTGACCAAAAACTGGATGCCTGGCAACCCTAGGAACAGCTCCTCTTGTTCTCCTGTAGAAGTTCTACAGGTGCCAGCAGCCCAGACCCAGTGTGCTTCTGAGCAGTGCACTGTGAGCCGAGTTCCACCTGCACATGCAGGCTCCCGGGCAGATCTTTACATGGGTCTTCAACACAGGTATTCCCAGTGTTGCCAATCCGAAGCAATGAAAAATCATGAGTCAGGTCCCCCAAAATCATGAAATTTACTTAAAAATCATGAGATTGTTTAAAATAATATGTGTTGTGAGTGGATTTGTTTTCCTTCTGCCTTTTGAAACTTTAGGGTTCACTTGAATCACATTTTTAAGCATTTCTCCACAACCATCAGGACTGGAAATGTACTAAAAACAAACCAACCAACCCCCTGAGATTCTCAGTAAATAAGATGGCTCCTGGGTCTGGGGCTTTAAGAAAAACACCAAATATTGAAAGATTTATGATAAAATCATGAGGGTTGGTAACACTGTGACCCGTCATTCCTTTTACTGACATTTGTGTGGCAGATTGTACAAATTCTGTAGCACATATTTGATTAATTAAAGTGAGGAAAAGCCTAGCGGTCTGGAAGAGGTATTTAGTTAGTTTTCTGAATAACAATCCTTTTTTGAGGTGATTTGGGTAGAGTGACTTGGAAGTGTGATTGAACTAATTTATCCTTTCTTAATGCATACTCCCTGACCACTGTCCAACCTGTAATGGCCTCAGGAATACTTGCAAATCTTCATCACTAGTATTTCCTATTCCTCCTCTTCCCTTCTACAAACGAAATAAATGGAGCCTATTCTTTTCATTTAACCCCCAAGGAGGCAGAAACTTTATAAAACTTTCTGCCATTTTTTCCAAACTTGTCAAGATGTTGTTCTGACTAAAATTAGTCAGTTTATAGCTGTTTCCATTTTTAAATGTTACGGGCAAATTTTTGTTCTCAGTCCACATTTACACAATTGCTATCTCCATTGACTTCAGTGAAGATAATCTGGATTAAACAGGTGCATATGAAAACAAATATAGCCTATTGTGCCACCTGTTCGTTCTTAATTTCTTGTTTTACTAGTTTAGCAACAATCACATGCACTGTTCTATCTATTTAGTGGGTGGTGATTTCTGGATTAGAAACCCAGTCATTCTCAGAAGCAGAAGTGGTTACATCAACAGTAAGCTTCTTTAATTCTACTGGGTCACATAGGTCATGCAGTGTGATAGGGAAGTGAAAGTGCATAGAGGCAGAGAACCCACAGAAATTATGTGACATATCGTAGTGATGAGACAGTATTGTTGGCATGTGCTGTAGTGAAGGAGAAACTCTGGACAGAGAAATTGTGCTCACCATCATCTTTCTGGTGTCAGAGCTTGTTTCCCAGCTAACCTATTTTTCTTAGATAAAATAGAATAGTAATAACAGTGGTTGAATGAAAAGGATGTGTGTTTTTTGGTATTACCAGTGCTTGTTGATGATGTAGTAATCAACACTACAGAAAGAACACTGCCCAGCAAAGAATAAAGATGATGTCGTGCCTATAAGTAAGATGGCTAAAAAGTTGGCAGCTACTGCTAGGGTGACCAGACAGCAACTGTGAAAAATCGGGACAGGGGTGGGGGATAATAGGCACCTATATAAGACAAAGCCCCAAATATCAGGACTGTCCCTATAAAATTGGGATATCTGGTCACTCAACTGCCTTCAAATACTGCCTTCAAATTCCCAAACTACATTTTTTACAATAAAATCAATTAAATTATTCATTAAGGGGGGACTTTAACTACCCAGACCTCTGTTGGAAAAATAATATGACACAACCCACAACATTTCCAATAAGTTCTTGGAATGTATTGGGGGCAACTTTTTTGTTTCAGAAAGTTGAGGATGTAACCACGGGCAATCATTTTAGACTTGAGTCTGACTGACAGGGAGGAATTGGTTGGAAATCTGAAGATAGAAAGCAAATTTGGTGAAAGTGATCATGACATGATAGATTTCATTTTTCTAAGGAAAGGAAGGAGTGATAGCAGTAAAATAATCTGGAGGATAGTTAATGTGATGCTAATATTTAAAAAAGGCTCCAGAGATTATCCTTACCATTAGAGGCCAGTAAGCCCAAATTCAGTACCAGGCAAATTTGCTGAAACTATGGTAAAGAACACAATTATCAGACACATAAATGAACACAATATGTTGGAAGAGTCAACACAGCATTTGTAAAGGGAAATCATGCCTCACCAATCTATTAGAATTCTCTGAGGGGATCAAAAACATGTGGCCAAGGGTGATCCTGTGGATATAACATACTTCTACTTTCAGAAAGCCTTTGACAAGGTCCATCACCAAAGGCTCTTAAGCAAATATACTGTCATGGGATTAAAGAGAAGGTCCTCTCATGGATCAGTAACTCATTAAAATTTATTTCTAACCTTTGTTTCCTGTCTTTTAACCATTTACTGAGAGAGGTAAATAGTGTCCTACAGAGATCTGTACTGGGACCAGTGCTGTTCAATATATTTATAAATTATCTGAAAAAAGGGGTAAACAGTGAGGTGGCAAAATTTGCAGATCGTACAAAATTACTCAAGGTAGGTAAGTCCAAATCACATCACACTGCGAGGAGTTACAAAGGGATGTCACAAAACTAGGTGACTGGGCAACAAAAAGGCAGATAAAATTCAGTGTTGATAAATGCAAAGTAATGCACATTGGAAAACATAATCCCAACTATACATACAAAATGGGCTCTAAATTAGCTTTTAGCACTCAAGAAAAAATTCTTGGAGTTCTCTGAAAATATCTGCTCACTTGTGCAGCAGCAGTCAAAAAAGCTAACAGAATATCAGGAACCATTAGGAAAGAGACGGATGATAAAACAGAAAATATCATAATGCCTCTATATAAGTCCATGGTACATCCACACCTTGAATATTGCGTGAAATTCTGGTTGCGCCAAATCAAAAAAGATAGATTTGGAAAAGGTACAGAGAAGGCAACAAAAATGATTAAGGGTATGGAACAGCTTCCATATGAAGAGAGATTAAAAGATTGGAACTTTTCAGCTTGAAAAAGATGATTAAGGGGGGACATGATAAAGGTCTATAAAATCATTAATCGTGTGGAGAAAGTGAATAAAGAAGTGTTTATTTACTCCTTCACATAAACAAAAACCCAGGGCCACCCAATGAAATTAATTAGCAGCAGGTTTAAAACAAACAAAAGAAAATACTTCTTCACATAACACACAGTCAACCTGTGGAACTCATTGCCAGGGGATGTCGTGTAGGCTAAAATTATAACCGGTTTAAAAAAAGAATTAGTCAAGTTCATGGAGGATGGGTCCAGCAATAGCTATTAGTCAAGATAGTCAGGGATGTAACCCTATGCTCTGGATGTCCCTAGCCTCTGATTGCCAGAAGCTGGGAGTGGGCGACAGGGGATGGATCTCTCATTAATTGCCCAGTTCTGTTCATTCCCTCTGAAGCATCTGATGCTGACCACTGTTGGAAGACAGGATACTGGGCTAGATAGACCATTGGTCTGACCCAGTATGACCGTTCTTATTTTTTCTCTGCCAAACAGATCTATGTGCTCTACTCTCTCTCCCTCAATTGAGCTCCCTCAGTCCAGTTATAAGGCTTAGTTCCACCTCCTCTGGCCAGGAGACAATTAGATAATTCCCCTCCCCCTGTGTGGAGCATGACAAACTGGATTCTTTCCCTTGCCTTGCAGGTGATGGGGGTTAAGCCCCATCACAGGTGGATGTTAGAGTTGACACTTAGGCTGGGTCTACACTACCCGCCTGAATCGGCGGGTAGAAATCGACCTCTTGGGGATCGATTTATCGCGTCCCGTCGGGACGCAACAATCGATCCCCGAATCGACGCTCTTACTCCACCAGCGGAGGTGGGAGTAAGCGCCGTCGACGGGAAGCCGCAGAGGTCGATTTTGCTGCCGTCCTCACAGCGGGGTAAGTCGGCTGCGATACGTCGAATTCAGCTACGCTATTCACGTAGCTGAATTTGCGTATCTTAAATCGACTCCCCTCTGTAGTGTAGATGTAGCCTTAGATCATCCCAGAATCTGATGATGCATGTGACCAGCTCAGCCTGCATTGCTAGTGTAATGTTTCCTAGATAGGGTTTGGGTTTTTTTCCCTGAGGCAAAAGCAGTTAAAGAAGGCGGATCAAGAGAGCAGGAACTCATGTTCAGTGTAATGTTTGTTCTGAAATAAAGCAGATGTGCTTTTATCAGTTCTCAGCCGGTATGATTTCTGGCACAATAACTAGTGCAAGGTATAGGAATTAGGAATGGCAAGGAATGACAATTAGGAAAATACAGTAGCTGCCGTAGCTGTAAGTGTAAAATGGGAAGCTTCACAGAGATACCCTTTTATAAAAAAAGTCTCTGAATCCCATCTTTAATAGAAGTTGGAGAGAGTGTATTTGGATGAGTTTGATTTGTACCAAGTATAAAGCCTGAGGTCTGTGGACTTACGTTTGCCAATGTTGTTTCAGTGTATCAAACAGCAAAGGGACACAGTGGAATAGGTATACTGAAAAGTCAAATATTAATCTGTATGGAGTGCACTATTAATTATTTTTAATAAAAATGTAGCAGTTTTTAATATTTAAATCAATGCATTTTTTAATATTTAAAAAAAAGCAAACTTCATTTTGCTCTATCGCCCGCCCATGTGTTGAAACATCTGCATCAAACATTTAGTGCACAGTGACATAGCAAAACAAATGTAGAGAAGGCATTACAGATGGATGACTTGTTGACAGATTAGCAGATGAGTTTCCCGTATGTTTTTGAAAATATACCTCCCTAGCCATAACATGGAAAGGGAAAAAGCGGGAATTAAAGATCAGATAACAAAAAGTAAACTTTTCTTTTGTGGGTTTATTATTGAAATTCTAGAGTACCAAGGGAGATATAAAGGGCAAGCAAAACAGCACAAGGGACATCTAATACAGAGAAATGAAACACTGACAGCTTTCAGAATTACAGCTGCAATGCCCATGCATATGAAACATTTTTTGTTTTTCAAGCATCTCTGTAAATCACAGTTTATATTGATAAAACACTTAGGATGTTTTCTCTTAGAGCCAGAGCATAGACAGATTGTAGGACTAGGAACTAAATCTTTCTCACCATACTCATGTGAGTAGTCACACTGAAATCAACAGGAGTACCCACGTGAGCAAGGTAACCCTATATTTGGATTCTTGCTTCTGATCTCTGTTCCTTGTGTGTGTTTTGATACGTCCTTCGCTAGTGGAGGTGCCATCAGTTTTATTCACGGTGTAAGGGTTTGATCCTGTAAGATGTTCAGCATCTCCTGTAAGGTGACTTCAGGGGGATGTGGACATGCATCATTTTGCACCAGGCGCTTAGCATTTTACAGGATCGGGTCCCAACGGATCAGTCCTGTTAAATGTGTGTTTACTTCATGCAATGTGATGTTGCTTGGGGAGGACTGCATTGTGTCACATATTGTTTCATACAGGAAACTGACATAGTCTATGACAAGCTTGAGAAGGAAACTGTCGAGCTTAGTTCAAACACAGTTCTGTTCTGGAGGTCACAGCTACAAGCAACATGGAAGCAGGACGGGGAGGCCGCAGCAGCAGCAGTTTCCAGAGCCATTCTGTGTCAGCAACCAGGGTGTGGGTGGTCCTGCCTACTGGTCAGAACAGTGGCAGTCCTGCCTAGTGGTTGGAGCAGCGCCTAGGGTCAGAGCCAGGAACTAAGCAAGGGAATAAAGCTAGAATAAAGCAGGAACAAGGCAGGAGCTATCACAGCCAATCAGGCAGGTCTACCAATCAGGCAGTTCTACTGTAGCTCACCTCTGTTCATAAATATGCCTGGAGACTGAGCTAGCTAGTCCCAGGCTCAGCTGCAGGCCCTTATTCCTGACACTCAAATGTATTCAGCCAGGATAACACTGGGAGAGCCCTGTAATGCCCTTGGAGATGGTGCAGCATGTGTTCCCTTTTGAGCTACTCTGGCTCTGTTGTTTGGTTTGGAAGAGGGGCGGAGCCTTGGCCCATATCCTTTGGGGTGTCTGACCTCTGCTGATGCCGGAAATCCCCAGGCCTTGAACATAGCATAAGAATCAGATTAATGGCTGCTCCCAGTGTAGGTTCTTCCATCCTAATGTACTCACCCATACATGGCCCAGCCCAATCTAGCCTGTGCGTTTTTCAAAACCTAAGGTGAATGGAATTGATTTCAGGAGTTGTTTTTAATTTTTTGAAAACTTCTCTTTCTATTACATGTTGACATGAAAACTCAGTATATAATCCACTGACACTCAGTGAGAGCCAGGGCCCTAGAAACCATCTTTTGAAGGAGGATATGTAATTTTATATTTCTGTCGAGCAAGCTAGAATAATGTCAGCTGCCACCAGCCTCACAGAACTGGCTGGTATTGGAACACAACCAATTATAATTAAGAACTTAGAAACCTCCCTTTTCAGGAATTGACTTTCAAGTTATAAGTTTTGTTTCTTTTCTTATTTATTTTTTAAGGCTTACTAAATTTAGGCTAATATAAAAGGCACAGTAGCTTAATGAAAAGCATAAAATTACCACTCTTCCCTTCAATACAGTAGATGGATGCTGCAAGTCACCAGTCTCACATATTAGAAGAAATAGGTCATCAGGAGTTGGCCCCCAATTCTCCCACTCACTTGCTACATAGTGAGGGGAGTGCCAGTTTCTCTCCAGCTGCAGGAAATGCCAGTCACCTAGTGCCCAATCTGACTCTCACTGAAATCATTGGCAGTCTTTCCACTGACTTGGCAGTAGTTTTAAGACCAAAATGGGTAAAGTTGCCCATTCTGAGATGTGCCACAGAACTATCACAATTTAAAGAAAGAACATGGGAGGGAAGGATGGACTTGTGGTTAAGGCACAGGAGTTGGAGACTGGGGTTATATTCTTAGTTGTGCCACAGATTTGCTGTGTGACCTTAGGCAGGCTACGTAGGCCAAAAGATTTAAAAAATGGTATCTAAAGTAGGACATCTCAAAATTGACACACCTGCCTGTAGAATCCTGGGCCATGTTTTTCAGAGGTGCTGAGTGCCTAGAGCTCCCATTAACTTTGAACAGAATTGTGGGTGCTCAGCACTGCTAAACATCAGGCTCCAGGCTTCCTAAGTAGGGCACCAAAATTAAGCAACCCAAAATTAATGAATTCTCTATCTCTCAGTGTCTTCCAATCAAGACTGGATGCCTTTCTGAAAGATATGCTTGATTCAGACACAAGTTATGCTTTGTTCAAACATAAATTATTGAGCTCAGTGCAGGGGTAACTGGGTGAAATTTAATGGCCTGTGATGTACAGGAGGTCAGTCTAGAAGATGATATAATGGTCCCTTCTGGCCTTAAACTCTATGA
This sequence comes from Chrysemys picta bellii, assembly GCF_011386835.1. Taxonomy (NCBI): domain Eukaryota; kingdom Metazoa; phylum Chordata; order Testudines; family Emydidae; genus Chrysemys; species Chrysemys picta. The sequence goes on from NC_088791.1 coordinate 298,554,447, forward strand.
ATCTATGAGTGTATGGATTAATTGTTGTGAAGTGCTGTGAGCTCCTTGGTTGGAAGGTACTATGGAAGAGTAAAATATTAGTAATGCTATGTTTGACTGCAATATATCACTCAGTTACTATACATCTGTTTGCACTGCTTAGGGTTCCAGGCAGTGTGTGGTTCCTGGTGAACAAAGATTATAAAGCTGGAACTCAGACTGTGTGGAAGCCTGTCATCTATAGTAGTAGCCTTTTCTTTAATAAACACCTCTTGTTTAGGAAAATATGTGATCCATGTCATGACAGTGCTGTTATGAAATATAAAACTTAGTAAGAGGGGTTAAGCAAAAACGTGTTCAATTCTATCTTCCGAATTCTGCTGTTCAGCAAAACAATCTACTTTGGTGTAACACAGTGGCCAGTGTGTGTTATGTGTCCTCTATGCCCGATCCACATGGGTTGTGAGTCTCTTATAATTTCCACCTACAGAGCCTGGCTTTTTAGCTCAAGTTGTAGAGACTCATACTTTTAGCCTGGTTCTATCTCTGGTGTTGGCTAAGATGGTGGCTATCACACATGCAGGCCATCAAATCTCTTATTCCTGTTCTGATTTCTCTAAGCTATTAAATCATATAATTTCCAGAAGTTTATCTCCATTCTAGCCATAGCTAAGGTCTTAGATAGACCTGGTCAGAAAATGGTTTCCCCATATTAGGAAAATTTTGAATAAAAAAAAATGGAATGGAAAAATGACAACCAAAAAAATTAATCTAAACGTTTTCTGTGGAAATCTAAAAATTTCAATTTAGAAATGTTGCTGCCATGTCTTATGGAAATAGTAGTTTGGGTGCCTCATGGCTCCCATTCTCTTCTATGGACTGGGCTCTCTGGCCAGACTACATTATCCACGATGCACCATCATTGGTCCTTTTGGTGAGCCACTGCAGTGCATGATGGAAGATGTAGTTCAGTTAAGGAATCCATCCTGTAGAAGAAAATGGGGAAATCCTGAGGTGCATCTGAACTACAGCTCTCATAAGACAACACAATGGCATTTTTTAATAGATTTTTTTCAGTTTTTGTCTGAAAACTCTTTGGTTTTCAGGTGCTTAGGTTTTTTGAGGAAAAGACAATTTTTCTATGACAATTTGACACTTTTCATGAAAAGTTTCATTTTGTTTAAAACCCAATTTTCTGTTGAATTCAACTGAAAATTTTCAGCCACTTAGTGTTAGTGCTGTATGAGGTAAACAAAGCCTCTTTTGAGCTTGTCTGTCAGTTCCTTCACGACACTGTCTCTGCAAGAACGTTCTCAGAGAAGTGCTGTCCCACTGGTATCAATTTGAAACTAAAAAAATTAATATCTTAAATAGAGGCTGCCAAACTGGAGAGCCATCAGGATGGATCTTCCCTGGTGTCTGTTTTTGTGCTTTCACATATTTTTAATTTCAATACACTTGGTTTGATAAAAACAATTTTAACATTCCCCTGCAGCATTTTAAATCAAAGCACGAAAGTGATGTGTGAATGCATGAGATTTAGGGCTTGTCTACACTAACCAGTGAATCAATGCTATGGCAATCGATCCACCCGGGGTCAATTTAGTGGGTCTAGTGAAGACCCACTAAATCGACCGCCGATTGCTCTCCCGTTGACTCCAGAACTCTACCGGAACGAGAAGAATAAGGGAAGTCAATGGGAGAGCGTCTCCTGTTGACTTAGCATAAGGTGGACCTCACGGTAAGTAGATCTAAGCTACGTCGATTTGAGTTATGCTATTAACGTAACTCAAATTGCATAGCTTAGATCGACTTTCTCCCGTAGTGTAGACCTGCCCGTAGAAAGTGAAACGACCTAGCTGGTTGTATTGACCAAGCTCTAGGGAAGTGTATAGAGCAGTGATACTCGGCCTGAGGTTCATGAGCTGCAATTGTCTCTTTAATGTGTCGCTTGCGTCTCTTTGTATCACATGATATTAAAACACTGTGTGATTTAATTATTAACTTATTAACCAATCAGGATGCTTTTACTATGTTATTAACCAATTGTAGTTGATATAATAATACTTGGTCAGTCATTTTGATGTGAAAATAATATATATATACACACTAAATATTTCTCCTCTTGTACGGTTTAAATATGAATATATAGTAAATGAAACAATGAATTCACACTACTGTGGCTCTTTTGGGTAATATTGATCACAAATTTGGCTCCTGAATCACTGAGGTCTGAGTATCACTGGTATCGAGTAAACAAACAGCAGAAATGCTGAAGAGTAAATTAGGTTTTTTAACGTTTTCTTTTAGCTTGAATAATCTAACAAAATAAAGAATTTTTTAAGAAGTACAAGGCCTTATTCTAATTTCATTTACTCCAGTCCTAGAACAGTATAATTTAACAGACTTCATCAGATTTACTCCTGATTTACACTTGGGTAGGTCAGATCAGGCCTATCATTATTTTTTTTTTCATCTTGAGTGTTCATTAAAATACAGTACTTCTTGTTAGGTGCAAGGCATTATAACAAATGCCATATATTGGCCCTGGTAGGGCTGTTCATTGGGTATATCAGTGAATTCTGGCTTATTACAGTTCAACTCTTAGAATAATGCAGATAGAACAACCTCTTATCACTCCCACGTAGGCACGTATTACACAGTCAAAGAAAGATATCTGTACTTTCCAGGATGAATCTGATGATTTTAATGCCCATGACTCATTAAATCATATGCTTTTATCTCAACAAGATTTGCAAGTTGTCTTAAGCTGGCATCAACAGCATGTACTGACTTTGCCTTGGTCCAACCACATGCAAGATTGGTATTCTGGCTTGCCTATTACGCCTGAGAAAATGTTTGCCACACTTCGGACTGCAGGTTTGTCATGGCAATTTTTATCAAAAACCACAGAGCGGTCACAGTAAATTTAGCAAGTTATGGGTTACTAAATTTACTGTGACTTCTTCCTGATTTTTGATTAAAAATTCCCATCCTCCTCGCCCTGCCAAGGGGACACTGACCACCCACATCAGCACCCTCTGCCCTGGCACCGTAACCCTAATCCCACCCCATGAGGGAGGGAGGACTCATGGGAAGGGGGCTGGACAGCAAGCCCACTCTACACTCACCCCAGGCAGCGACAACTACTGTGGCTCCTGTCCTGAGAGACTGGGCCCAGAGCCCTACGCTCATCCTGCAGTGGAGGCTCCTGCGAGTCCTGTCCTGTGGGTCTGGGTTTGGTGCTCTGTTATAGGCATTGTTACCTAGTGTGCAGGGTCACAGCACTGCTTAGGTTTGTGCTCCCCACTCCCTGTCATGATGGAGGGGCAGGCGGGCCAAACCTGAGCAGCACTGTGACCTGGTGAACGCAGAGAGGGCTCACGCTTCCAGTCTCCTCTCCCCCCCAGGTCCTCCCCTCCACATTGGGCTGGTGACCCACCCGCCCTTTGTGAAGATCATGGACAGGAAAAAAAGTCACAAACAGAAAAATCATGGTATCTGTAACTTTTTGCCTCCATGAAAAACCTGCAGCTCGAACCATAATCATTGAGAGCAAGATCCTTTTCTACCCCGTGTCCCTAAACATTATAAGACTTGATCCTGCATCACTTGCATGAGTAATCCCATTGGCTTCAGTGACACAAGCTAGTAAGGACTATTCTCATGAGTTAGTGTTGTAGGAACTGGACAGGACAGTGTAAAATACTTTCTGAGCTTTACTGCCAGTTTTGTGTGACTTTGAAGCTCAACTTGACACACAGTATTAAAAAGTCAAGACATCAAGACCATGCACAGCAGCATTTGAAAGAGAGCTCATGCTCATCCCGTTAGTCAACCACTGTCCTTTCTGTGCTAAAGCTTAACAATGACCGAGAAAATACCGCGAACGAAAGAAATACATTGTTCTCGGCATTCCTCAGTGCTTGGAAGGAGTTAAGTTTTGCACAACCGCTGAGTTCTTTTGGCATTATCCCATTAGCTTAAGTCATGGCTGATGACTTCACCCTCATAGTGACATCAGCCTCTAATCTCGTGAAGGTGAATTCATGTGAGATGGATTCAAAACAATTACTCCCTGGATTGCAGGCCATTTCAATTGATATATGGTCACAACATTCACTTTTACAGATTGTAGCCTCTCTTATGTCCTGTACATGTACTTAGCATATTGTATTACAGCATGGACGTTATGTCACTGGCTGGCATTGCCTAAGATCAGTAATGGAATGTGCTTGTACCGAACGAAAATCATAAAACTAACTTTTTATTTTAACTATAAAGTTAAGACAGAGGTATGGTCTTACTGCGGTTTGCCTGATTTCCTCTTAGCACTCCCTCCCCTCTCTTTCTCTTCTTGATTTTGGCTATATCTTTGTCTAAGAGTTTTCTGGCTATTTCAGTTTCCCTGGCCTTCCCCCTTGGGTGAAGAAAAAATAGACTGATGATTACCCAGGATCACTGTTTTGTAAATAGCAATTTTTAATAATGTCTTTAAATCCCCCTTTTAAACCAGATAAGTACATAAGTAACAGTAAAGTGATTGATTGGATTGTAAAACATTTTCTTCTTCTTCTTCGTCTATTTCCTTTTGAGTAGTGGCAAGAAAATGCATATAGCCACATTCCGCACTCTTCAGAAGAGGTTTTAATCAGATGGGGCAAATTCTGGCCCCAATTAGGCAACCTTCCCTGAAGTCAGTGGGGCTGTGCTAGCTGTAAAGGAGGGCAGTGTTTGTCCCTGGGTGTAGCACACACATGCAAACCACACAGTTATATGTCTAACTGTTTATTTAGACAAAAGCTTTCCCTTAACCTCTCCTATTTGTTTAACTTTATTCTTCTTACATTTCTTCATCACTTCCCTTCAGCTGACTGTAGAAAGACCAAGTGGTAGCATCAGAGATTACAGGACATGACATTTACCTTTGCAATGGTGAAAGTCAAAAAAGAGATGCTGATATGCTTTCCCCACCAGTCTGGCCTTAACCAAGGGGTAGGGGGGTAGGGTGACAATTGCACAAGAGGAATGAAGCAGGAAGTTTCAAACACTCTCCTGTAGCCAGTGTACTGTGAATAGACTTCTTAATGTGACTAATAGCTCCTGGCATTGAATTGCAGATCCTGAAGTGCAGAGCTGGCATTTCCATGCGCTAATGTTTAAAGTAATGTGTCAGAAAAGTTTTATAGTAAGAGCACAGTATTGTTAGGGGGCAGAAAGGTTGTTTATTTAAAGCCAATGGAATTCTACTATCATCACTTCTCTGCCTTTATTGTTGGGTGTGTAGAAATTACTTAAGTTTTTATTTGGTGTTAGCAGTGTAATCCTAGACAGTTTGCACATTCGGAAGTGGTGAGGTCGTGATAAAAAAAAATCCGTAAAAAGGAAACAAGTTGTCCTCAGTTCCTGGATGCTCCAAGGGGGTTGAGCCAAAAAGACAGCACACCTACTGTAAGTGCTCAGAAAGGGATTTTCTTCTCCTCCTCACAAAATAAACATTGTTCTGTTAATTCTAGGAGGAAGAGAATTGAGTCTTTGGATGACTTGCAAATATTTTGCTAAATGTAGTGGCCAGTGGGTTTCCTGAATTTCCCGATCTGATTTTAGATTAGATTTTTTTTTTTGGTTGGCTAAATCAGAGGAAATTAGTACAGTCTTAGTCCAAGAGCCAGGCACTGTTACCAATTAAATGTGTGTAGGTTATAAGAGCTATATTACATCTGCATTAGCTCTAGTTGTAAGTCAAATGTCTTCCCCTTTTCTCCCAACCCCCCACTCTTTCTGGTGGCCAGGAAGCAAGAAAAATAGTGAAATGTTTTTGCTAAAAATTCTCTCTGAGTTAAACCTGTGTCTGGCTGGGTAAAGTGTCTGGAGTCTGTTTCATGAAAAATGATGGGCAGGAAAAAACCGCACATGAATGAACAGTGTTTTAAAATATGGTTCGGCCTTTGGGCGAGTGTACAATATGGGGAAAGCACAAGGAGCCCTCCCTGCATAAACCTCCTATGAAAAAGCCGGTTATAATGGCCGGCCCTCTATTTCCCAAAGTGCAAGGTGTCTGATCAAGAAGCTATGGCCCAGTGCCAGGAGGGGAACACGTACACTTTCCTGTGCTCAGTGAGGTACAATTCTTCCTAGAGTTCCCACTGGGATGATATGTCTCTATACAGCCCCAATATGGGCCAGTGTCTTTAAGACACAGGTATGTCTACACAGGGCTAGAGGAACTCGAGTCAGTGAACCTTGGGTTTGAGAACCCAGGGCTTGAGTGTCTGCACTGACTGCTGATCCTAGGTTGAGAATTTTTAAACCTGGACCCCAACCTGGGGTTCCAGCATCCACACCGCAGTACACAGTCCTGAATCCAACTAGCCATTTCACAGACTGCCTTGCACCCTACCAAAATGTGTTTGTTCTAGCCCATTGTTTGTGGTGCAGTGTGGGCAAATTTAACTGTCCACCCCCATGCATCACAGAAAGTTTGAGCAGCCCATCAACACATCCTGCTGAGCCATCATTTTGCTCCGCACGCTCCCAGGAGCATGGAGGAGTTGCCATTTGAAGAATTTCTCTCACTTTCACACTTGTTTAAGGAAATAGCAGAGCTTCTGTGAACATTGCAGCAGTAGCACTGTTTTCTGACCCACCGAAGGCACCTGATGGAGCTAATGATGGAGAGGAGGAGGGCACAGACATGGTAGGCTCAAACTGGCTGATGTCTGCTTTCACACTGAAACCCTGTCCTCAAGATGTGCAGCCAGCCTCTAGTCTTGCCTTTGCACTTGCTGTAAGTCCCTCACTCCTTATTGGACCCACTAGTCGGCCCTGTCCAGAATGTCAACTATAAGTTCATCATGGAAACACTTTCTCTGATACAGTGATCCAGGCATCTACTGGAGTGTGGGCAAGCTGTCGAGGTACTATGGTCTGTAGCAGTCAAAGGGCCTGGAAGCAGACAGGACATAGAAGCTCATTGTCTTGAGTGTCTCAGTGGAAGAGCACAGAAAAATTCCTGCTGGAATTGCAAGAACATAAAATGTTGTGTAAAACTGTACTTCACTGTATTGTTAGAGGGACACTTCAGACCGCAGAATGTCCCTGGACACAGCCAAGTTAATTGCAGTGAAGGACATGCATGGAGAATGTTCAGTTAAAAATCACAACCGCTTTTTTCTAAAAATTGCAGACTGCTTTCGGGGAGGGCGGTTGCTGTGGTGTTCTACAGAAGCCTCCTCTATCATTTCAGGAATTCCACATTTTGGAGGACATAACAGCCCTCATGGTTTCTGAGTGGCAAAGAGAGGTTTTATTCCAAGCTGACGGTGGGAAGCCAGAAGTGTATGTCACCAAAGTATTCAAATATATGGTGAGTGAACAGCACATCTACGAGTGGAGTGGGCTGGTCAGCTACTGAGGTGGCCCTGAAAAACATGTTTCAGTGTAGCAGCCATGTTAGTCTGTATCCGCAAAAAGAACAGGAGTACTTGTGGCACTTTAGAGACTAACAAATGTATTTGAGCATAAGCTTTCGTGAAAAACATGCTCTTCCCCAAAATGTGACTCCCTGTCTTGAGTTCCTGCTATGGGAAGAGTTTGCAGCTATCAGCACCCTGGAATTGGGTCAATATTCATGAGGGAATCAACGGGATGCTGTGTTAGCATCCACAGGGGTCAGTGCCTCCCCATGGCTTCCAAAACTGCCTGTTATGACTGCAGGGAGATGCACAGAACTCCACTGGCATCTCCTTTCTTCTCCCCTGGCACATTTCTGGGCTGCATTCAAGCTCCCAGACGTATTTAGGAAAAATGATTTCATCACCCATGGACTACATTTCAACCTCCCTCCAACCCTTCAGTTTACTGTTCGCAGGAGGCTTGTTACACATTGAGTGGGTACAGAGCTGCATGTTTACAGGGAAGGCAACAAAAAGAACTTTTTTGTAACAAACTGGCACGTCCTAGCAAAACTTTGCGCTTTTGTAGTAAAACTTCACTTTTAGAGACTTGCTTCACTGTTTGTGCTTCCTGGTCTCCATTTTGAATTCCACATGGTGTGTGGAGGGTTAGCGGGGGGGGGGGGGGAACCAGGGTGCTGGCATGGAATTCACCATTAGCGGAAATATGCTGGTATTCAGGGCTTGTAATAAGTTTGCATTGGTTCATAACACAGAAATCCTCTCATAGCCATATTAATAAACACAAAAATGGAGCCAGAAACTTACATAGCTCTGACTGGAGCGACTTCTGCCTCTTTTGTTTCTGCTGCTGGTTTTGTGGTGGTCTGCTCCTCCAGGAGTGGGGAAGGCGCATCCAAAAGCTCCTCCAAGTCCAGCCCCAGGGTGTGCTGCAGCTGCTCCTGTGGCAAAGACTCCTCAGGGAGCGGTTTCATTAGCAGAGTAACATCAGTGGCATCATCCGGCACCTGCTGCTGGCTCTCATCTGTTCCCATGCTAGTTTCTGGGGGCAGTATATTGCCATCCTGGCTGACCAGGTCATTGTGCACCACTGTTGGCGCCATGCTAGGCGCAGTGCTCAGCTCCCAGTCAAAGTCCTCATAAAACAGGCATGATGACGCTAAGTTCTCAGAAGTGCGGTTCTGGTCCCTGACTTTGCAGTAGTCAGTCTCGAGCTGTTTGATCCACTCCATGCACTGGTCACTGGTCTGGTAAATTTCCATGTCGCCTGCTTCTTTGCTATGTGGTATAATCAATCCTGGTACTCTTACTAAAATTGAGTGCATTGTTCGCCTCACACCAGAGATTTACCAAAGTCTTGCTGTACTCCTGTGACCAGGAGGCAGCATGCTTGGCAAAGGACTTCTTCTGGTCAGTGGCTATTGCAAATACAGGAGAAGGTTCACTGTGTTTGCAGCTCAGTGGTCAGAATAAAATGGAAGGATTAAATACTGAGCTGTACTTGAACAAAGGGGGTTTCCTCCATTTCCCAGGAGTTGATTGGCAACTTGTGGGATAGAGAGGACAAAGAACACTGGCCCAAGGGATTACGGGATAGTGTTAACAGACTCTCAGGGCCCAAGTCCACCTTGGCTGTGTCCACACTGCAGAACGATATGGCTTGAACCCTGGGTCCTGGCTGGACTTGGGCTTAGACTCTCCACTTCCAGGAGGTTCCAGGACTTCTGAGCCTGAGTCAGAGAGATTACTGTGTAGATGGAAGAGGGCTTAGGGCCTGAGCCGGAGTCTGAGCCCAGGCTTACACTGTAGTGTAGTCTTACTCACAGTCCGGCCCAAAGTAACCTAAACCACTACATTAATAATAATCCTCCCTGCCTTCTCCTCTTCCACCGCTGATGGCATTTAACATCCACTTTGCACTAATGCAAATGGATACACAAAATGCAAAGCAGCAAATAAAGGGTATGTCTACACTGCACTTAGGCAGTGTAGTTGTAGCCATGTTGGTCCCAGGATATTAGAGAGACAAGGTGGGTGAGATGATATCTTTTATTGGACCAACTTCTGTTGGTGAGAGAGACAAGCTTTTGAGCCATACAGAGCTCTTCTTCTTCTTTTTCTGCAGCCTGAGCTGTAAGACCCTCCCATCTCACAGGGTCCTAGAGCCTGTGCCCCAGCCCAAGCTTAAACATGTATGTTGTGTATTTGGTTGTTGTGGTAATAGAACCTTGTTGTTGCTATGGCAACTGAGTTACATTATTAGGGGATAGCCCAGCTAGTTTTGGCTGGTTTGGTTGGTTCAGTGTGTGGCAATAAATGGCTGCTTTTAAGGTTTACAGCTCTCTGTCTCAAGTACGAAAGAGTCCTGTGGCACCTTATAGCCCAATACGTCTGTTAGTCTATAAGGTGCCACAGGACTCTCTCGCTTTTTACAGATCCAGACTAACACGGCTACCCCTCTGCTACTTGTGTCTCAAGTGATTTCTTCCTAAAACTGCTGCCCCCAAAGATACAACAAGGTGGCGACGAGGATGGGATTCCTGTGCTGCCCCAGCAACAAAAGGAAGTAGAAGTCAAGGTACTACCAAAAAAACAAAACAAAACTTTTTGCTTTTGGAAGGGGGTGAGAACTGGCTTGTTTGCACTGACGATGCAACCTTAAACTAAAACCATGGCTGCACTTACGGGGCCGCTGGAACCTTTTGAGGAGACTATAGTGCAATGGCATGTATATACTGAGCGTTTTGAGCTTTTTGTTATTGCAGATGACATTACAGAGGAGAAGAAGGTGCCAATATTCTTAAGTGTTGTAGGGATTAAGACCTACTCCCTGCTACACAGCTTACTACACGCTGTTAAGCCTGAGACCAAATCTTACAGTGACATTGTGGAAATCCTGGGGTCCCATTTTTCTCCAAAACCACTGGTAATTGCTGAAAGATGTAGGTTCCACAAAAGAGACCAAAAAGAAGATGAAACAGTTGTACAATTTGTAGCAATTTTAAAAAGGCTTGCGGATCACTGTGAATTTAAGGAGATATTAAATGACGTCCTATGTGACAGGTTAGTGTGTGGCCTGCACAGTGAAGCTATACGGAAGCGCCTATTGACAGAGGCTCAGCTTGCCTTACAGAAGGCTTTTGATATTGCGGTCTGGCTACAAAGGAGGCGCAATACATCGGTGCATCGCCTAGGGTGCATAAGGTGTCACAAGAACCTACTCACAAAACTGTGCAGAGTCAGGAATGTTACCGCTGTGGTAAGCCGGGTCACCCTGCATCAGAATGCTGGTGTAAGGACCTGGTGTGTCAACACTGTGGCAAAAAGGGACACATTGAGTGTGCCTGTAAACAAAAGAAAAAGAGGCCTGTGGTCTGGCTAACCAAAAAGGGAAACCTGCATACCCTTGAGCATACCCTAGAGCAGACCCAGGATGACCAAGGAGACACCTCATCTCAAGAAGTGCCACTGCATGTTTTGTCTTTGGCAGTGGGTTGACATGAATACTGGGTAACCCCACTGTTGGATGGCAAACCTATACGCATGGAACTGGACATCGGTGCAGCCATCTCGCTGGTCTCCGAGACTGCGTATAAAGAAAAGCTACAGCATCTTCCGCTTAAGGCAAGAAAAACTGTTCTGAAGACGTATACGGGAGTAGCTGTGCCCATGTTGGGCATTATTGATGTTAAGGTGGAGCTCAATGAACAGGCTGCTAAATTGTCACTGTTTGTGGTCAGAGATAATTACCCAGCCTTAACGGGTAGGTCTTGGCTTAGGAAGATTCAGCTGAACTGGGCAGAAGTGCACCGAATGACTAAAGAAGAAACCGGTCTGACCACTATACTAAAGAAACATGCTGCTGTTTTTGGAGAGGATCTGGGAAGTATGAAGGGAATCCCTGTGACATTGAACATTAAACCTGACAGTCAACCAAAATATCTGAAAGCCAGAACTGTGCCATATGCCATCAGTTGAAGCGGACCTGGAGCGCCTGGTCACAAATGGAGTCTTAATACCATAGCCCATGGGCAATTCCTATTGTTCCAATAGTGAAGAAAGATGGCTCCCTCTGGATTTGTGGTGATTTTAAAGTCACTGTCAACCTGGTGTTGTGCGCAGAGCAATACCCATTTCCCTGCATCGATGACCTCTTCGCGGGCCTGGCTGGGGGACAAAAGTTCAGTAAGATTGATCCGAGTCAAGCGTATTTACAGATGCACGTCAATGAAAAGTCGCAAGAGCTGTTGACTATTGTGACGCATAAAGGGCTTTATCGATACTGTCGCCTACCCTTCAGAATAACATCTGCTCCCGCCCTGTTCCAGAGGGCTATGGACCAGATCTTGTGTGGCTTGCCAGGAGTCCGGTGCTATCTGGGTGACATCCTGGTCACTGGAAGGAATGAGGAGGATCACTTAAAGAATTTAGAGGCTACCCTACAAAGACTGGAAGAGTATGGCCTACGAGTCCGCAAAGACAAGTGTGAATCCTTCCAGCCCTCTGTTGAATAGTTGGGACACATCATTGATGGTACGGGTCTTCGTAAGGCCCCTGCAAAAGTTAAGGCTATTGTGGAGGCTCCCCCTCCTCAAAATGTTAGCCAGCTTCGCTCGTTTCTAGGACTATTGAACTATTATGGAAAGTTCACCTCACAGTTAGCCACACTGCTAAAACCACTTCACAAACTCCTAGGGCAGAACAAGGCTTGGAAGTGGACTGAAGCCTGTGATGTTGCATTTAACAAAGCTAAGGGTGCATTGCTAAATTCTGAAGTTCTGACGCAATTTGACCCATCCTTACCCCTACAGTTGGCCTGCGATGCCTCCCCTTATGGAGTGGGAGCGGTCGTGTCACACAGTATGCCTTCGGGAGAAGAGTGACCTATTGCTTTTGCTTCACGCACGCTAAGCAAAGCAGAAACTATGCCAAATTGAACATGAGGCATTGGGAATCGTTTTCAGAATTCAAAAGTTTCATCAGTACCTGTTCAGGCAGAAGTTTACTCTTCTCACAGACCATCGACCTCTGACTTCAATTTTTGGACCCCACACAGGCATTCCCCCATTAGCGGCTAGTCATATGCAACATTGGGCACTGTTGCTTTCAGCGCACACATATGAAATCAAATATCGGAAATCCACTCTGCACGGCAATGCGGATGGTCTCTCAAGGTTGCCTTTGCCAGTCAAACATCAAGATATTGCCCAGAAGGAAATCTTTTACTTTGAACAGGTAGAGAATACACCCATCACTGCTACTCAGGTAAAGAAGGTAACCAGCGTTGACCCAGTATTGTCCCAAGTTATGGACCTGGTGATGCATGGAATATCTCGACAAACCTCTCCGGTCTCAGCCGACCTTGTTATCTACATGTCCAGGAGGATGGAGTTATTGATCAAATCTGGTTGTTTGTTGTGCGGGAGATGTGTCATTATCCCACCACCACTGAGATCACAGATGTTAGAACAGCTACATTCCAGTCACTGTGGAATTGTGCACATGAAGGAAATTGCACAAAGCTATTTTTGGTGGCCTGGATTGGACCATTGAAGAGAAGGCAAGAGCTTGTATGTCATGTCAGGGTGTGAGGAATGCACCCCAGTGGGCACCCCTACACCCATGGGACTGGCCTGAAAACCCGTGGCAATGTATTCATGTTGACTTCGCTGGCCCCCTTGAAGGAAGCATGTTCTTGGTGGTGGTAGATGCCCATTCTAAATGGCCAGAAGTCTCTATAATGCAGTCCACTACTGCAGAGAGTCCTATCCAAAAACTACTGGGACTTTTTAGTTGTTTCAGTCTGCCAGAACAACTTGTGAGTGACAACGGACCACAGTTCATCTCTCAGGAGTTTCAAAATTTTATGAAGGCAAATGGGATACACCACATCACTTCAGTACCATATCATCCATCCACCAATGGATTAGCTGAAAGATTTGTGCAGACAATGAAACAAGCTTTGAAATCGGCAAGGGGACAATTATCCATTCAAATGGACACCTTCTTACTATCCTACAGAAACACATCTCATGGTATGACCAAGGCATCCCCAGCCTTTCTAATGATGGGACGACAACTGCGCACTTGCTTTGATCTGCTGAAACCTTCTGAACCCCAACAAATTGTGCAACATCAGCAGCAAGATCAAGTCATCAGGTGTGCACCCAGAGCAAAACACCGAACCTTTACCCCGGGTCCGCTGGGTTTGGCTTGGAATTATACTTCTGGAGCTAAATGGGTCCCTGCCACTGTCATCGCTCAAACAGGACCTGTTTCCTACACAGTCAGGACTACAGAGGATCTCACCTGGTGGCGACATGTAAATCAGCTGTTGCCAGGTCATACCAGTCCTTAGGACACATCTTCAGTTGAGTTGCCTGACTTCACTGCTTCCGGCGAGACACCGAATCAAGTCACCTGTTCCTGACTGTCCTCCTCCATTACTGTCAGCGGCTGAGATACCCCCCTGCCTGGAACGAGCTGATACCACATCCTCACCCATTTGCGCTACGAACCTTGAGCCCATTGTCAGGCCTGCGCCCAAGACACTTTCGGGTGCAACACCACCAGAAGTCCGCTGTAATCCACCTAGAGACAGAAGGCCTCCTCAATGGCTGGATCTTTAGCTAGTATAAACCCATGGTTATGGAGCAAAATAATCCCCAGGGTTTAGCCAGGAATGGAGGCAGTCTACTCTCCTTCTATAGTTTAGTGTTTGTTTTATTTAGGGGATGTTCTTATTAAGGGGGGAGGAATATGTTGTGTATTTGGTTGTCATGGTAATAGAACCTTGTTGTTGCTATGGCAACTGAGTTAGATTATTAGGGGATACCCAGCCAGTTTTGGCTGGTTTGGTTAGTTCAGTGTGTGGCAACAAATGGCTGCTTTTAAGGTTTACAGCTCTCTGTATCTCAAGTGATTTCTTCCTAAAACTGCTGCCCCCAAGGATACAACAATGTACAGTGCAATTAAACAGCCCCCTAGCCCGACCCCTGTGAGCCCGAGTCAGCTGACTTGGGCCAGCCACAGGTTTTTAATTGCAATCAGACATACCCAGAGTCTCGCAATGCCTGTCTGGACTGATCACCAATTTTCATGAGAGATGATCCTGTGTGATATTTCTTATGTGATGTCTATGTGGTCACCAAATAGTATTCCGTGTTTTCTTTTTACAGAAAAGAAGTTGCATTCTTTGCAAAATTGGCATGCAGACGTCCTACTGTGTACAGCGGGTTGTGGTTTGTCCTTAATGCCTTTGTCAGTTTGGCATAAATCATTGGCCTCTCAAGGCCCACCCTTTTTCACAACTGGAAAGCTGCATGCTAACAATTTTCCACTGGACACTCTGCAGTTTTTGCATCAGATTGGGAGTTCTTCAGGATCAGAGATGAGTTCAAAGAAAACAATAGTGCCATCCAGGAGTTCAAGGAGAATAGCCAGCCTCACTGAAGCACGTAGCGGCGATGGCTGTTCCAGAATGATCAGCATAGCATCCTCCTCAATAACTACAATTCCAGGACCAGATGCCTCCTCAGGAAAAACACACTCTGTAGATAGATATCTGGGCCTTTAGCTGCATAGGCATAAGGATTGCCTGATTCCATTCTTAAGGGATATTCAGCGCCTCTGAAAAAGAATAATTTTATTCACGTGGCTAAATGAGGTACCAGGTTTCAAAATTTTGGCCCGAGTGTTTTAATGCATGGATACAAAGCAATTAACTGTCAGGGATACAGCCTTGATCAAAATGACTTTGACTGTGCTATAGGTACCTCTTTATATGCTCTTCCATGCCGTGCCAGGCTCTTGAAGTAAAGCAGAACTTTTGGAGAAGCAGAGGCAGTTGCCTTCCCTTCCTTCCATCTGGTGGTGAGCCTGAGAGTGAGGCTTCTCAGAGGATTTGGGGGGGGGGAGGGGAGAGTGGAAAGAGGTGTGTGTGGAGTGTTACAGGAGTGCACTATATGTGCGTATATGCAAATAGTTAATAGACAAGGTGCAAGTTTATGGTATTCAAAAACATGTAGGATGATTGTGCATTGCAAATAGTTTCCTATGCCTGCTTTTTACATCAACTCTTAAACAGGAGTTGTTGCAGACCTACATGCTGAGGTAGAAGTTGATGTGTTGTGCTTTGTGTGAGCAGTGGTGGTTGCTCTCTATGGAGTGGAGTATTTGGAGAACTGAACTAGAGGGTTTGTTGAAGCTGGTATTTTGTATGTGTAGAGAAAATGCCGTACAGATGAGCTGCTGTTTTCTTGGGGAGACACAGATGGCTTAATCCAAAGCCCACTGAAGTCTATGGAAACAATGCAATTGACTTCAGTGACACTTTGGACTAGGCCTCTAATGTGAGGAATATAAAGGGTATGTTCTGTTATGTTTATTAAGTGACCTGTTGTGTGGCACTACACATTAGAGCAATATTCACTCAGCTTCTACACTCAAACAAATTAACTCCAATTACTTTTATAAAACAAAACTACTTTGTAAGAAAAATAATTGTCTTCTATGTGTTTGTAACGATGTTCAGGTGATTACAATGATGGCATGGAAAGAACACAGCCAGGGGGATTTATTGTCTGATTTCTTAGAACACCTCTTCTCCAGGAAGAAATAAACTGAGGAGGAGTGTAACACAGGGGAAAATGAGAAATAACAGTTAAACATTTTTCTTCTGGGGATTTCAAAATGCTTTCCAAAGGCCAATACCATTTATTTCCATTTTACAAACAGGAAAACTAAGTCATACAGAGGTCTACACAATTAAGCTGTGACGGAACCACAGATAGAACCAGGTCTTCTCACTCTCAGGCCATAATCATGCGTATGAGCATCCCAGGTGATAATGGACATAGAGAGACCCCAAAAAATTCAATTTTTTTGCGACAGGTTTCAGAGTGGTAGCCGTGTTAGTCTGTATCAGCAAAAAGAACGAGGCGTACTTGTGGCACCTTAGAGATTAACAAATTTATTTGGGCATAAGCTACTGTATTTTCCACTGCATGCATCTGATGAAGTGGGCTTTAGCCCATGAAAGCTTATGCCCAGATAAATTTGTTATTCTCTAAGGTGCCACAAGTACGCCTCGTTCTTTTTTCAGGTTTCTTGCGTTTGTGTTATTTTCCCTCATACGCTGGATGCAGACCACATCTTTCTACCTCAGATTCACTCAATGGAGGAAGATGAGGATCAAACAGAAACAGTAGCAACAGGAGTGAAATAGAGACAATGACTGGTAGAATATTCTGATATGGAATGGGACAAGGGCCATACTCTCCTTGGACTGAAATCCCCCTAATATTTGAATTTTTGCTGTGACGTATGCTATCCTGACAGCAACAGAGACTGAAGTAGTTTGTTTCTCTATCTAACAGGCAAAGCATGGACAGCTGCAGGGCAAGCTTCCCCATATTCCACTTCTAATGTGTCTTGAACCTCATCAAGAGGGATCATCTCTAGAAAGAATATAAAAGTACTTCTACATATACTGTCCTCTCAGACATTGGCCAACAAGAGTACTAGTGACAGCAGCAATATTGTTATGTGGACATGTCTCTTCTAGGAACTACACTGCAACCTCCCTCCCACGCACCCCCAATTTACATAGACCACAGATCAAATAGTACTTCTTTGATCACTTCTTACCCTGATTGGATTCAAACTAGTCACCTAAATGTGAAAGACTATATCCCACTATTTTTACATTATACTTTGAGGCTGTTACAAGATGTACTGCTCCTTTAAAGCAGCCTAGAAACCCTGTTCAGTCCTGAATTGTCGTTTCCAAGGCACATGGAACCAGTTGGTTTGACAGAAAAACATGCTGGGGAGGAAGAGCATAAGAAGCAGCCTTTTCTCAGGACTGGGAGAAATCATGAAAGGAGCAAGTCATTTAGGCACTCTGGAATATTTTACCAAGTACGTTCAGAGTCACAGTTTAGCCATTTTATAAAAAAGTTCAACTTCCAACTTTTGATTTCAAATGAGCTCAGATTTTTATGCTTGAAAGAGCACAAATTTGGAGAAACCAAGCTTGAGTTTCCTTTACTGTACTGCATGTTTCTGTCTCCTTCAACAGTGTATGGACAAGCGCATGAGGCAACAGTGAAGTGGCTCTTGCCAGGCCTTGTGTCCATCCCCAGTGCAGAAACGTCTCATTTCAGTTTCCAAATCTCCAACAGCCTAAGAGTGTCAGACGTGAGGTAGAAATGATACTGTGACTGGATTGGAGTTGCTTTGTAATAATTTTTAAATACTGTTACATTGATTTGGTTACTGGGATTCTAAACGCATGGGCTCCTCCCAGGCACGCCCTCATGGCAGCCCTGCAAGTGGCCTCTCATCTCAGTTTCCCTCTTGCATCTCCAGAAACTCCATGCAAGCATGTCCTCTAGTCCATTAACATGGTTTATTGACAAAACATAGCTCAAGAGTCCCATAACTTCCTCCATGTCACCCCAGTGCCAGTAGTCCTTTAAAAAATCCCAAATCACATATCCTCGTGGCCATTGACATAACACATACCACACTCCAATGTCTTCCACCAACCTGGACTGTTTGTCAATCCTACTCTCTCCCTCTGTCAGGATAGCCACCCCAGCCCTTTCTTCTGGGGCACAACCCCACTCTTCCCATTGCTAACTCCCACAGCCTCTCTGCTGGAAGCATCCTTGCCAGGGGAGCATCTTTCACTCCACCAACCTTCTCGCTGTTCTTCAGCGTCCAACTCTATGGCAAGGAGACATCAGCAGATAAGCCCTTCCCTTCTCCCTCTTCCTTCAGCCCTCTATGGCTCTTGGCTCTGGCTTAAAGGCAGAAGGCATCCTCTTCTGCTACTGCGCCTCCTGCCTTAAGCTCTGATTTGAGGACAGCAGCCAGCAAACCCCTCTGGCTGTTCTCCTGCCTTCAACTGTCTCCCAGCAGTTACCTTCTGTCTCTGGCAACTCTTCTCTTTGTTCTTCTTCTGACTGACTCTTTATAGCCCCCAGCTGCTGCTCCGCCCTGCCCTCTCAGTTGGCCCACCTGGGAGCATGTGGACAGGAGAGCTGAGCCCAGTGTAATTTAGTAGGCCAGCTACCCTGTAACAGGGATCTTTCTTGTATGAATATATTAGGTTAGTTTAAGGCACTGTAAGGAAAAATAAGCAGAAAAGAAAAAGAATTGCTTAAGATTAGAAACTTTCCCACAAAAACATGAGGGTTGTTAAGAGACAATGTCAGGACAGGAAAAGGCCCATGCACACCAGGGATCAAAAGAACTGTGGTAAGTTTAAGAGGGAACACTTGGGAGAAGGGGGAGCTGTTTGAAGAAACTAGCCTGAGACACAGCATCCCCGGGGATGGAGGTCAAAAGAAGTTAGGCCAGCCTAGCTTAACATCAGTGAATGGTAAGACTTTAAGTGAGCTAGACATACGTTTAGACTGTTTGAAAATCCTTTCCCCCCTCTAAATGCTTCATTCCTGTTAAAATAAACCACATGTTGGGTTAAGAAGGCTGTCTGATCACTATGCATCACTGGTCACAGACCCCCGAAGGAAAGAGCTCCAGGTGCCAGAACTCAGTCGGACCTGCTGGGTAAGCATAATTGATATGCAGGGTACTGTAGTCCCAGGCCTGGTCTAAGAAGGGGAGAATTACAGAATTCAAGCCCAGAAAAGGCCCAAGGTTAACACCTGTGGGGGTGCACTCAGAGAGAGCAGGAAGGGGACGGTAGCACAGTAGCCCTGTAACAGGAATGTGTACCACCATCATATTCTCCTTCACAGTGATAAAGGTACTGAATACTGCTGTAACAAGCTAACAGTGTGACTCTTTGTCCTACTCTAGTGGCTAGATCATATAAAGAGGTTTATGAGACTGCTACTGCCTCTGAACTAATGAAACTGATCCTTTTAGCTCAAGCTGCAAGAGGCTTTGTGCTTTTAGACCCAGAGGTCCTGCATCATTCCTTGATGCTGTTGACCTGCTCAGAGGCATAATTACACTGGGGAGGATATCACGAACTTGTATGTAAGATGAAAATGAAGACTTTTGTTTTAAACCAAGGGGATCACAAGAAATGCAACTAATTGTGGGTCTGAAATGGGACACTGTGTGGAAAGGAAGAGGAAAAAGGGAAAGTAGGGTCTGTCACTAAGTAAGGCCACGCTATAAACGGATGTTACAGGAGTCCCTCTATTACTTCATCATCATGATACATATTATTTCTTTATAAATAGTATGAAACTAAGATAAATAATATGAACTACGACTCAGCAAAATGTGAAACATGGGCAAATGGCAATTAGACTTTAATTTCAACTGCTTAAGATATAGAACACATTTTATTTTCTTCAAGGATAAATTGTTACATCACTGTTAAAACAAAACCAAACTTTATGAACAGTATCCCTTTTAAAATGTGTATAGCTGAACCATCATAACTGATGTTGTCTGAAAATGAGTACAATAGGAGTCAGTTGTCCCATTCATGTAGACTGCTAATTTTATTAGCTATTTAGTGACTGAACAGACAGCATTTGAACTCTCTAAAGAACAAAGAAATTTGCACTGTTTTTGAAGCCACAGGGTAAACTCAATGTTATTCAGTGCTTTGAAGAGAAAGCACTGAAAACAATGGTCACCATTCAAAAGTCAGCATTTAACAATAGTTAGAACACAGTGATATCAGAAATACTATGAAGAATAAGATTTTTTTTTTAGAATGGTTTAGATACCATTGGCTCAGATTCTCTGCTCTGGATGAACTATGCTAAAACACATGCTTGCATTATAAGTCGGCTTGGAAAGATTAGATTTTTATCAGTAAATGTCAGTAAACTTCGATTTTACTGTACGCACACAAACCGGAGAAATACATTTCTCTCAATAATAACTGAAATGTAAAGATAGGCAAAGTAAGAAAAATGCTATATGAGAACTTATCAGAGTGTCAGTTGAGGATATTTACTTTGTATATTTTGGCATGTGATGTTGGCAATGTGTGTTTTAACAGTTATAAAGCTTTAACTTTTTCAATCGCAACATCTGAACAAGTTAAAAATCACTTAGAAAAGTTAGATGCCTGCAAGTCACCAGGGCCTGATGAAATGCATCCTAGAATACTCAAGGAGCTAATAGAGGAGGTATCTGAGCCTCTAGCTATTATCTTTGGAAAATCATGGGAGACGGGAGAGATTCCAGAAGACTGGAAAAGGGAAAATATAGTGCCCATCTATAAAAAGGGAAATAAAAACAACCCAGGAAACTACAGACCAGTTAGTTTAACTTCTGTGCCAGGGAAGATAATGGAGCAAGTAATTAAGGAAATCATCTGCAAACACTTGGAAGGTGGTAAGGTGATAGGGAATAGCCAGCATGGATTTGTGAAGAACAAATCATGTCAAACCAACCTGATAGCTTTCTTCGATAGGATAATGAGTCTTGTGGATAAGGGAGAAGCTGTGGATGTGGTATACCTAGACTTTAGTAAGGCATTTGATACGGTCTCGCATGATATTCTTATCCATAAACTAGGCAAATACAATTTAGATGGGGCTACTATAAGGTGGGTGCATAACTGGCTGGATAACCGTACTCAGAGAGTTGTTATTAATGGTTCCCAATCCTGCTGGAAAGGCATAACGAGTGGGGTTTCTCAGGGGTCTGTTTTGGGACCGGCTCTGTTCAATATCTTCATCAACGACTTAGATATTGGCATAGAAAGTACGCTTATTAAGTTTGCGGATGATACCAAACTGGGAGGGATTGCAACTGCTTTGGAGGACAGGGTCATAATTCAAAATGATCTGGACAAATTGGAGAAATGGTCTGAGGTAAACAGGATGAAGTTTAACAAAGACAAATGCAAAGTGCTCCACTTAGGAAGGAAAAATCAATTTCACACATACAGAATGGGAAGAGACTGTCTAGGAAGGAGTACGGCAGAAAGGGATCTAGGGGTTATAGTGGACCACAAGCTAAATATGAGTCAACAGTGTGATGCTGTTGCAAAAAAAGCAAACGTGATTCTGGGATGTATTAACAGGTGTGTTGTGAGCAAGACACGAGAAGTCATTCTTCCGCTCTGCTCTGGTTAGGCCTCAGCTGGAGTATTGTGTCCAGTTCTGGTCACCGCATTTCAAGAAAGATGTGGAAAAATTGGAAAGGGTCCAGACAAGAGCAACAAGAATGATTAAAGGTCTTGAGAACATGACCTATGAAGGAAGGCTGAAAGAATTGGGTTTGTTTAGTTTGGAAAAGAGAAGACTGAGAGGGGACATAATAGCAGTTTTCAGGTATCTAAAAGGGTGTCATAAGGAGGAGGGAGAAAACTTGTTCACCTTAGCCTCTAAGGATAGAACAAGAAGCAATGGGCTGAAACTGCAGCAAGGGAGGTTTCGGTTGGACATTAGGAAAAAGTTTCTAACTGTCAGGGTGGTTAAACACTGGAGTAAATTGCCTAGGGAGGTTGTGGAATCTCCATCTCTGGAGATATTTAAGAGTAGGTTAGATAAGTGTCTATCAGGGATGGTCTAGACTGTATTTGGTCCTGCCATGCGGGCAGGGAACTGGAGTCGATGACCTCTCGAGGTTCCTTCCAGTCCTAGAATCTATGAATCTATGAATCTGCTGTAGTTAAATAATTATCTGACCCACCCATAAATCCTGCAGTTATGAAAACTTAAATCAATAAAAATGATTAAGAAATATTTAAAACCCATAATTTCACAGCACTATAAAATTTAAACCAATAAAAATTCTTTAAAATGCTTAAAAATAAAGATCGATATTATCTGTCAAAATTATATAAAAATTGACTTGTGCCAAGCCTAATGCTCTGTGTTTGTACAGCGCTTAACACAGTGGGGTCCTAGTTGATGATTAAGGTTCTTAGGTGCTATAGTAATACAAATAAATAATAATAACACGTGTGTGCGGGGGGAGAAGGCAAATGTGGCTTTATGCCACCTTTTGTTTTTCTTGGATCCTGGAGCTGGCCATGGGACATATTTGTTCCCAGCACAGCCTAGAACAGCTTCAGGGCTGCTCTAAGTTATCCCCTATGGTCTCAAGGAGCAGTGTGTGGGCTGAGGGAGCTGTTCTAGTAGCCGGGGATTGCTGGGGTTTAGGCACAGCCTGATTTGTCTCTTTTAACCTGGGAATATCTTGTGTTGAGAAGCACAGCACCAAAACAATCCCTTTGCCCAGGAGCCCTTTTTTTCATAGGACACTTCCCACCCCCAACCCCCAACCTACCTTTATTGGTCTGGCCCTTTAAACTTGGCAGAGCTAAGTGGCTGCAGCCTCAAAGTAACCATTTTGTGTTTCAGGGACTGCCTAAATTTAAAACTCTACAGTGGCCCAGCTGTAGCACTTCAGTGTAGAAACTACCTACCCTGACGGGAGGGGTTCTCCCGTCAGCCTAGGTAATCCTCCCTGAGAGGCGGTAGTTAGGTTGATGGAAGAATTTTCCCATCAACCTAGTGCTGTCTACCCTGGGGATTAGCTTGGTTTAACTACGCCATTCAGGGGCATGGATTTTTCACACCTGCGCAACATAGCTAAGACAACGTAATTTTCTAGCATAGACCAGGCCTCAGTCTAAAGACCCTCTCATTGCCCCCACCTCATAACCCCTCCGCTCTGCCAGTGATGCCTGTCTTGATGCCCCATTCATTTCCTTCTCCAGTTCCTGTCTCTGCCTTTTTTCCATAGGCCTGGAATGACCTTCCATTCCTTATCTTCAAAGCCACGCCCTTCCCCCTGTTCAACTTCCTGCTATAAACCCACTTCTGCAATGTCCACAAACTGAGAGGTCATAATAGCTACAGGGAAAAAGGAAAAGAAAATTTAAAATCAATCACTCATCTGAATTTCCCAATACGTGCTGCTGACTCCATGTCTGTCATTTAGACTGTAAACTTTTGGGGACAGAAGCTGTCTGGGGTTTTGTATAACAATGAGCATATTGTTGACATTAAGCACATAATAAATAGCAAAAAGGATAGGGGGATGATCTTGTGCATGAGGCACTGGAATGGGATTCAGGAGACCTGGGTTCAATTCTTGGCTCAGCCATAGACTGCCTGCGTGACATGGGCAAAGTCCTTAATCTACCATGTACCTCAGTTCCCCATCTGTAAACTAGGGACAATAATTTCCTCCCTCACTAGGTTGTGAAGATAAAAATATCTTAATGTTGTGAATTGCTCAGATACTGTTGTGATTAGAGCCATATAGGAAACTAGATAGGTAGATGGAAGCTATCCACTTTTTTCAGATCTTGACATAATAAAAGTTATCCAGGAGTGTTAAGTTTTGGTTAGGCCTGTTCTCTCCTGGGGAGAGGATGAGAGAACAAATATGTGACAGAGATTAGTTATGTTGCTTAATGCACTACTGGAAGGAGCTCAGATACTACTGTGGTGAGTGCAGTACAAAAACATATATAGAATAGAATTGTATGTTCTATAAACTCTCTTTCCTTGCTGCCAGTGAGTCACCAGTGAGAGTCACCACGAGAACTTGCGTCCACAAGCAAGATGAAAGTGTGAGGATCACATTGGTTTTGTATGTTTCAAATTACGATTTTTCACTGTGAGTTCAAAGGAAAACTCTTAATTGATTTTTGTTTGGAAAAAAACCCATTGAATTCTTATTGTGAGATTTATGATTTTTCTGCTTTTTATAAAGTGTGTTAGCAATGAGGGAGAACATGCTAAATAGCATCAGAGGTAGCTCCAGTAGACTTCAGACCACTCCAAGGCCTTTGACAGGACAAACAACAATGACATACTTTCCATTCTCAACCATCAAATAAAGTGTTTACAGATTAGAACATAATGACCATTGTTTTACTTGTTAGAATAAATCAGAAAAACAGGCTTTGGCTTATCAAATCTATTATTGAACCCTAATTAGCTCTGGCTTTTGGACATTTTGAGGCCTACATCAAGATAAATAATATTTATGGTTTCTTGTATGCAACAAGTCATTGTTTACAAAATGCCATGTAGTATGAAATGCTCCATTCTTTCAGAACTCAGACCACATAGTGATCAGGGTTTCAATCTGGGTTTGCAGTTGAATAACTGGAACAGAGTATGGGTAATCATCATGTAGACACTACTAACCACAAACGTCAAAATGCTTAGCAATGTCTCAGACTTGCACGGTCTCTGTGGCTGTTCTTAGGCCAATGTTACTTACTGCTGCTGCAAAAGCTTTTGAGTGGAAATACTACTGTGCTAAATACAGAAGCTGAGCTCCGAATTAGGGATGAGAGAATCAGAAAAAGTTTTAGGTTTTTATGAAGGATTGTGGAATTTATAGAATTTTTTCATGTGAAAATATTTCTTTTCTAAGGAGAAATTTCTCAGAATTCAGCAACATCAGTGCTATATTGAATTAAATAACATGTACAGGGACAAATGCTGCAGTTCTTACCATGACAGATGCTGCCCCATTACATCCATTAAATACTACCTTATCCCATGAGAAATGTCAGTTAAAGTTGGCAGAATCTGGTTTTCAGATTTTACTCAGTACTTTTGATGTCCATGAGGGCTTGCTTGTTATGGACTGAGTGACCCGTGAGTAATACATCAGAACTTGGTCTTCAAATTAAAAAAAATGTTGATTATACAACTTTACTGGCTGAGTGGATCTGTATAAATATGATTGACTTTTAATCTTCAATGTCCATCCTTTCTCTGCTTCCTGGATCTTTCCTTCTTCTTGTTTATCTGGCCAAAATCATTCTCATTTTCTCTTCTGTTTATGTTTTCAGTGCCTGTCTCTTTTCCCAGGTAGGGATGTTTGGGACTCAGTTTTATCTCTGAAGACAGATTAAATCTCTGATGTGGTTTGTTGTGTGGGCTCAGGATTGGAAACTAAACAAAATTCCTTGCTAAAAAAAAGTGGGCTCTGTGTCCTTCCTTTCCATTTGAGGGTATCATACACTCAATTCACCATTCTTTTAACCATGATGATTATTTTTGGTTAAAGATTTAGACCTCCAGTCTGAACTGAAGAATTGGAATTGAATGTGGACCAGCAGAAAACTCATTGTTAGAGTCACGTTGGTATAGCTTGAGCAAACATCCAAAGCAGCCGCTCGGCATCAGACTGGATTTTATCTCTAGTCAACCTGTTGCACACAACCTTAGTTCCTAGGCCCTACCGCATTCCCTTTGTAAGTTTTTCTAGTAATGCTCTTTCTCTAGGTTGCCAATACTAGTCCTCTTTTTTTATCTACCAAAACCACTACCCTGCTATCGGAAACTTCTTTTTTCGCCATTAGGTAGATTTTATGCCTATGCCTCTCTGACAACAGGCTTATTCCTGTTATTTGAACATCCCCCCCCCCCCAGGGGAAGAAATGAAAAATTCTCTCCCTCCCACACATTTTTCCTTCTTTTTTTACTTCTCCTTGCCCTTTCTATTAAAAAAATAAAAGAAAGGGGCAAAGCCAAAAAAGAGGAGAGAGGAAAAATGACTCAAATCTGAAAACTGAAAATTAAAAACTGAAATGAAAAGAAAATCCAGTTTGAAATGAAAATTTTCATTTCAGTTTTCCTGGTTGGAAAAGCATAAAATGTCATTTTCCTTCAAAAATAGTGTTTTCAGTTAAGCCCCAATTTTCAGGGGGAAAGTTTTTTGGCCAAAAAATGGTCAGTGCTGCTGGTTTTATAGCTTAAAAAAAAAAGATGCCAAATTTTATATTTTTGGATGTCTATGCCAGATTATTCCTGCCTTTTGGCTGCCAGTGAGAGAGAAGTTGAAATGAACATTCTCCGTTATTACTAGTACTTTTTCTGAGTTATTTTGCAGTAGCACCCAGCAGTTGCTGGCAGGATCAAGCCCCCTTATGCTAGATGTTGTACGGACATATAGCGAGACACAAAGTGTGAGATAAGTGAGACACAATCTCTATGCCCTAATAACTTTATAGTCTAGGAGTCTGACCCAACAAACATAGTCTGGCCGTGCCAGAAGACAGACAGGAGGCAATGGATGTGATTTAATTAGGCCACAACTTTAGTCACTTAAAATATCTGAGAGTACCTGGCAATACATTGTAGAGTACAGGTCATCATTATTTCCTTAATCATTTCCACACAGTCCCCAGCCTGATCCAATCCCTGCTGCCCTCCCCAGGCATGAGGATTAGGGGGGCTAGAAAAGGAGGGGGATATTCCTGCTGTACCAGACATAGGAACCCTGAATCTCACTTCCTCAACTCCCTGAAGAGGTGCTTTCTTTTAAATCCTTTTCCAATCCATTTTATCCAATGAGCATATCTCTTCCAGAACAAGTACCTACATGGGACGTCTGCCCCAATGAAGCATCTGCAATATAGCTTGGCTGCCTCCCCACAACAATTCCTTCATTAATATCAGACATGATATATCTGCTCCCCAGTCAGATAGGTGTACCCCATCCTCCCTGAATAACTTGGGTAACCAGTAAGATATGTCCAGATTAATAATTGACCAATCCCCCTTGGTCACATGTGAATATAGCCACCTCCCTATTTACGTACCCTCTAGGCTTATCAACCTGTGGAGACTTTGTGGTTCCCCACCCTACTCTCCATTGCACCATTTCAGACCAAATAATTATTATTTCCAGAGGAAAAAATCTTGTATCTACCCAAAATCCCTCTTAGCTCTGTTCATCAAGTCAATCCCCTTACTCATTCCTAAATAATTTTCACTGAGGTGAATAATAATCACATTCAGTGTCTGCTCCTGTGCCAGACGCTGCTGCCAGACAGTGTACAAGAGGCAACAACTGGTCCCAGAGCATGCCCTCCTTGACCTGTATCCTTGCTCGCTGTAGCGTGCCCCTCCATCCATGCTGCCTCAGAGCTGCCTCACTGCTGAGACCCAGCACAGAACCTGTGGGTCAAATGCACAATATTATGCCCATACGTCCAGTCACCCACTCCTGTGGCCATTCACATGATCCTGAAGGAAGGAATAAACATAAAAAGAGGTTTAACACTGAATTATCCTCCTTAATAGAGGGCTCCAATCTTGTATGCCTCTGGATGCCACCATTGATATAGGTTTGATGTATTGCTCCCTTTCCAAGATGTGCTGTAAATGTAACGAATGCAATACTGAATGAATTCCCCAGGGGAACCTCAACATTACACATTCTTTGACATTGCCATGAACTGAAATTTCCTTCTCTGAGGTAACTCCCTTCCCCATGAAGAAAGAGTGGTACCTACACAAATCAAGTCTGAACTGCTTTAACTGGGCAAATCTCAGCCACCCCCATGGTCTTGTAGTAATATGATGCTTCTTACTGTCCCTTAATTGGTTTGTTGACACTCCCCCAGTCAGAATGTCAGATCCCTTCTCTCCTCCCCTCCTCCCCGTCTTGCTCTGTCAATCTGTTTCCTCACTTCCCCAGGGGGGTATTGTAGTTTTACGAATGCTTGATAAAGATTTATTTGGACCCAACCACATCAGCCATACCATCAAGGGCTCATTCACCTGCACATCCACTAATGTTATATATGCCATCATGTGCCAGCAATGCCCCTCTGCCATGTACATTGGCCAAACCAGACAGTCCCTCCGCAAAAGAATAAATGGACACAAATTGGACATCAGGAATGGTAACATACATAAGCCAGTAAGTGAACACTTCAATCTCCCTGGTCATTCTATTACAGATTTAAAAGTCACTATCATTGAACAAAAAAACTTCAGAAACAGACTTCAAAGAGAAACAGCAGAACTAAAATTCATTTGCAAATTTAACACCATTAATCTGGGCTTGAATAGGGACTGGGAGTGGCTGGCTCATTACAGAAGCAGCTTTTCCTCTCCTGGAATTGACACCACCTCATCTATTATTGGGAGTGGACTACATCCACCCTGATTGAATTGGCCCTGTCAACACTTATTCTCCACTTGCGAAATAACTCCCTGCTCTCCATGTGTCAGTATATAATGCCTGCACCTGTAACTTTCACTCTATGCATCTGAAGAAGTGAGGTTTTTACCCACGAAAGCTTATGCCCAAATAAATCTGTTAGTCTTTAAGATGCCACCAGACTCCTCAGTGCTGTTACTGCCTGCATCTGCACTCATTCCCTTGGAGGAGTCCATTCTAGATTACAGGCAAAAGTGGGCTGAATGTCGTAATTAATTCAGGTTAGATATGAGATCATGATAGATGCATGTTCCTACCCCTAATACGGTTACAGAATTCTTGGCCTGCCAAAGGACTGGATTCCCAGGGCTTGTATGAACAAACGGGCATCAATTATAGCAATCTCGCGCTCAGGCCAGCAAACTGCCAATTGAGGTTTGCAGGTACAATAATCACTCTACCATCAACCTTGGTGACTTGTTTTACAAAGTTATTTTGAGAGGCTCGTGAAGAAGTTAACTCACTGGCAGGGATCTTCAGATAAATTATTAGGTAGAACTGGTGAGTTTATTATCTGCCAGCAAATAAGTGATAGCTTTTTGGGTGATGTTGCTCACATCAGACTTATCAGTGAGAAAATTTATTATGACTAATAATAATATTATTATTAGCAGTATCATTTATTTATTTGTGTTACAGTAGTGCCTGGAGGCCCTAACTGAGGTCAGAGCCCCCACTGTGATCAACAGTATCTATATGTTTAGTAAGAGAGAGTGCTTGTGTAACGCCGACAGACCCCGGTCGTCGGCAGGCGGGATTGAACAGGGACCTCTGAAGCTTAGGGCTTGTCTACATTACCTGCTGGATCAACGGGCAGCGATTGATCCAGCAGGGGTCGATTTATCATGTCTAGTCTAGATGCGATAAATCTACCGCCGAGTGCTCTCCCATCGAGTCAGGTACTCCACCACGGTGAGAGGTGCAGGCGGAGTCAACGGGAGAGCATCAGTCATCGACTTACCGTAATGAAGACACCATGGTAAGTAGATCTAAGTATGTCGACTTCAGCTACATTATTCACATAGCTGAAGTTGCGTAACTTAAATCGATTTCCCCCCCCCTCCTAGTGTAGATCAGGCCATAGTGTGTGAGTCTTTACTGCATGAACTTAAAGCCACAGAGCTCTTAGATAAAGCTAGAGTAGACTCATCCATCTCTAGATGGTCTAGGTGCCACTAGAGGGGGACAGAGCACCACACCAAGCAGGCATGGGTTACACTTGCCCCATATTTCTATGCAAAATAGCTGACTTTGGGACTAAAATAAGTAACGTGCCTGAAAATGCAGAACATCGGAGAGGGATGATGGGCAATTTTGAAACAAGAATGGCAATTTTTATCTTTGGAGGTGATAGGAAGCAAAAGCTGCAAGAGGGTGATATTAACGTGTGTGCGTGAGAGAGATCCCAAGAAGTCATGGCATGGAGAGAGCCAATGTGGGTAACAATATATATATTGTACTCATTTCCCACAACAGTACTGCTACCATGAACAACTTTTCAAATGAGTTCAGTGATAAAATATCAGTTTCACAGTGAGTTAACCATTCTGTAGTTCAGTTGAATGGGGAACAATATAATTTATGTGATCAGAGCTTTCTACCTGGACTGAGTTTCAGTTGGTCAATGAAGTGCCCCTGTTTGACAGCCATCGCCTATTTTCGAGAGATTTGGCCTTTAAAACAGTGACTGTATATTGACTGTCTATTGAAAGGTACTCCTGACACAGCTGACCTTAATATATAGAATATCTGAAGAAATCTCACTCATACCTCTGAAGAATCACAGAGAAGAACATTATTCCTGACAAAAAGTTGATAAATGAGAGGGGGAGGTATCCTCAGTGGAAAAAATGTATGTTAGATGCCTCTGCCATTCGCTCCTTATTACTAATACTGGTTTTGATAGGTTATGAGACAACCTGTCCAGAAAAGAATTCCATATAATTATTTAAAACACCACAACATTGACAAATTGTCATGATTTTGAATATCTAAATAACTGTATAATATAGAGACTGTATTGTACTAATATACGTGTTTTCATAAGAACGTTTGCCTAACTACCTGCACTATGTATCTCTGCTCACCAAAAATACAACTTCTGGTATGGGAATCAAATACACGTAACATATCAAGGTCTCTCCTCCCACAACACAGAAACAGAGATACTTGTATTCAAAGATTAATAATTTATATGATTATAGAACCTTCCATCCAGAGGTGAGTTCTTTACAGACTGTCTCTGAGGTGGAACCTGAATATGGGAGGGGCATAGTGTTGTGAATAAGGTAATACATGATCAGAAAATTAAGTGGAAACCAATCCTGCATTAATGAAGAGCTGCTGTGCAGCCCCCATGTTACTTTTGCCTGGTATCAGGAGTAATGACAAAAGGCCTGATCCAAAGCCTATTGTAGTCAGTGGAAAGACTTCTGTTGATGTCAGTAGGCTTTGGATGAGGCCCAAAGAGGGGAGAAATAGCTAACGGATGGCCTACACACTCGCTTGTACAGATTTCATTATATTGGTTTTCTAAAAGTGATTTAGAAATGAAATAAAGGTGGCTAAAGTCTATTTAACTAAGGTCAGTAACAAAGTGATTTTAGCTGCTTTGATTCTGAATTTTGAAATAAGCTCCACACACAGACTTGCACTAAAATAAGTAAATCACTTTTCATTCACACTCATTATTTGGGGAAAAGTCTGTGTGTAGACCAGCCCGTAATATTTCTAGTATGATGAAGTTCGTGCATGTACACAGATCTCTTCAGACATGCCTATTCTTTACTCATCTCCCAACCCTTTTGGCCCTTTTCTCAAAACACAAAAGGAGTAAGTGCACAAGGAACCTGAGACTTACTTTTGCTCAGACTACATGATTTGCCCTCACTTGTGCCCCCAAGTAATCTCTGCTCACAATTACACTGGAATGTAACAACTGTGCAATTTTGTGGTGCACTGCATAAGGTTTTGCTGAATCAAGTTCTGTTTAGATTGCCAGCTCTATAGGGGAGAGACTGTTATTTTTATATGTATGTACAGTGCCTAGCACATTCGGGCCAATAGGCACTACTGTAATGTAAATAAATTAAGAAGCGAAGTTGCTTACTGTTGCCTAATATGCAGCCACTTCTGGAGTGGAACACCAACACCATTTTGCATGCCACAGAACTATCCAACAGTTTTTAAAGAATGGGAGAAGTGTCAAGTGATTTCTCTAACTGAAAATTACATGGGAAATTTACAGTATGCAAAATGTAGTTAACCACACTGGAACTTGGCCAGGAAACTAAGGTTAACACTCCTACTCTTGTAGAAGTGTTATTGTTAAAGCAACATATCTTGAGAAAATTAAAATAAATAAAATACATGTCTTTGAAGGATGGTATGCAGCTTTTATTTATACTCAGTCATGCCTTCATCACTTATAACTAAAGCAATCAATCATTACAATAGATGAAAATTGAATGTATATCCCACCTTTTAATGACAGATTTCATTTGTTCTCCGTGTGTTGAATCAGAATTAGTCTATTGTATTATGCCAAATCATTTTAAAATGCAGCCAAGTTCATCCTGCATGTGCAACATTTTATCAAATGTGTAAGAAATTTCTGAATGAAATGTACTTTGCTTATATGGAAAGAAGCAAAAAATAGAGTGAAATTGGCAGCATATTATGCAAAAAAATAAATAAATAAAAATAAAAGCTCAGTAAGGGGGGGAAAATTGAGCTACATGCCAGAGTTTCAGTCACAGTCAGACGAGCTTTTCTGAGCTTGCAAGTACAAATGTGAAAAACACACGGTGAAAGAGGAAGTGGAAAAAGGAAATAGCTGATGCAGAAGTCAGGACTGTTTAATCCAATGGTGACATTGCAACTCAGCTTAAAGAAAAAAAGGACAAACTAACTCCTGATCCAAATAAGAATTTATCTTACAAGTGCAGGAATTCTGTTGTTGCAGTTCTCTCGGACTAGCAGGAGCCATATAGGTACCAGGCTAGAGGAAAAATACTGCTACCCTCTCGCAGTGGACTTGATTCTGAGCTCACTTATACTAGCGTAAACCAGGAGTAATTCTGTTGAAGTCATTAGAATTGCACTGATGTAAAACCAGAGGAGGTGCAAGTAGAATATGTATGCCTCTAAGATGCCAATATGTATGCCTCTAAGAAACCTGTGCACACTGTTACAGTGCCCATTCAAGCCCTGAATCTTATCCATCCAGGCACCATCACACCTTGAGGATGGGATTGGAGATATTGTAAGTAGAGGAGGAAGAGCTATTTTCTGAGGAATAAACTTTAGAAAGTGAAATTAAGGGAAAATGCCTAGAAGAAATGTTTTATTATTAATTATCGTTATTATTATTTATTTGTATCTTAGCACCTTGGAGCCCTTGTCATGGACCAGGACCCCATTCTGCTAGGCGCTGTACAAACCCAGAACAAAAAGACGGTCCCTCTCCTGTGCAGCTACACAATTTAAAGGAAACATCTTTTTGTTTTCTGTGTACTGCACCTTTAAATATATTGTTATGATGATAGTTAGGTCCAGCCTTATTGAAGCTGGTCAGCCTGATAGCGACCATTCTTTCAGGATAAATGTAAGAAGCTGTTAAGCTGCCCCTTTTTTTTTTTTTTTTTTGAGTAAGATAGGTGAAACAAGAGATGCCACGGCCCAAAACACAGTCACTTGCACAACCGATCAGGAGCTGAGCTGTTGTGCGCAGATGGGTTTTGTTGTGGGCTGAATGCAAACACAGGGGAGGTATGTGTGTCTGTGGACAGAAGCAGACTGCATGAGAAACATTGGCCTTGAGAGAAAATGAAGGGAAGGGAGCTTTCTGGGTGGAGTATGGGCTGGAAAGAGACTTGAAACTGTGAACAAAGAAATTGCCTCTTGTTTTGTGATTCCTACTGTGTTCAGGGAAACAGGACTTTGTGTGCATTCTTTGTAAATAATCAGGATTGCATCAAAGAAATACACAACCCCATCATCAATTTCTTCTTCTAATGGAAACAAACCACAAGACCCCAGGGACTGGCTAATTATTTAGATCCAAAAGGGTAACAATGTATTGGACCTCCTATTGGCTGCAGGAGTAGCTGCCACTTTGTGTTTCAGTGCAGTTGCACAATGTTTTGGAGTGAGTCATTTTGTTCTTTCTTACAGAGATTTTTTATATTCTTTGTTTGTTGTTTTATCTGAACAAAAGTCATCTAGGCTGCTGGTGCAAGCTTTGCTCTTTGTGAAGAGGAAGCATAGCAGAGGGGAAGGAACAACAACATTCAAAACAATATACACAAAAAAACCTAACCAGGAACATATTCTCATCCTAGGAAAGGTAGGTATTGTGGTAGGTGATGGGAAGAAACTAAGCAAATGAGGCCATAAAGAGGCCAATGAGGGTGCTTATGGCTACTTGCATATGGTGTCCAAAGGACTACAAATTTCTCACTCTAATGCAGTGGACTCTCCCCACATTGTCTCCTGCCATTTCAGTAAGTGAGCCATGATATACTCCTCCTTAGGAATAGTTACACTAGTGTGTTTTCCACTGGCTATACCTCCATGACAAGTAGCCAATGTCTACAGCCTGAGAAAAACAGAGACTGAGCCACACTATGAATGTATATTTTGATGGAAGAAATTATAGCTGGACTAGTGAACTGGAAGAATAAAACGGTTGGCTTGAGTCTTGCATCTGTGCGAATAACTAAGTTTTTGGTTCAGTGGCTGAACAGAAAAAAAATCGGGAGACAGAAATGTTGAAAACATTTTGTTTTGATTTTGAGGGGTTTTAATTTTTTAAAACTAAAATCAAGGAAAGTTTTGAAACAAAAAACTTTTCTGAAAGGAAAAGTCACAATGTTTTGTTTCAGAAATGCCAAAACGAACTCTTGCAACATTTACCAATTTTTTTCTTTTTTTCCTTTTTTGACTGAAACAATTTGCAGTCATCAGCCTGAATTAGGGAGGTGCTCTGATTGACCCGAATCTGCATTTTTTGGTGAAAAATTTTACCCAGCTGTATTTAGTATTACCCAACTAAAGTAGAGAGGCAATGGGGGAATTTACCTAATAATAAAGTCCAGAGACAAGGGACTAAGAGCCTGATCCTAAAATTCTTACATGAGCAAAACTCCCATTGGTTTCAGTGGGAATTTTGCTGGAGGAAGGACTGCAGCATTGAGACCTTAATATTCAAAAGGCCAGCATAAGGGAGAGAAATTGAAAACTTACCATAGCACTTGAAATTGCAGCCATTGCTCAGGCAAAACTCCCATTGATTGTCCCCTTAATGCAGTTCCCCTTTGCTTTAATGCAGTTTTTATACAGCATCTTTCTCCTTGACAAATTCAAAGCCTTTCATCAGTGATGACTGGCACCAGCCCCCTGTGGCTTCTCCTGGATGAGATTCAAGATGTATGTTGTTTTTTGCTGTAAATCTTCCTACCCTATTTTTCCCCTTTTAAATTCTCCATTGACTTTAATATCCCTCCCCCTCCAAGGCTATCAAAGCAGCTTTTCCCCAGGCTCTCGTAGCTCCAACAAAACTGCCTAGAAAGAAAAATGGGTCCATGTTGAAAATTGGAAGTGGTTATACATGAGTACTGTATACAGATTGAAAAGCTCTGAGTTGTTATAGCAGCTGTCCCAGCTGAAAAAACGTCAGTAAGCAGGATCATTTGCTGTGTAGTTTATGGACAGGGAACAGGCCAGATTCATTGGTATTTGAGTTACTCTTGAACTGTTCAGCCAATCCTTACATTTCACAGGACTGTAATTTGATCTTCAGTGCCCTTGAAGTGTGTTTGCACTGAATGTAAAAAGCTATAGTTTTATGCCAAGCATTAAATGGACTTTTAAATATCCAAATCACTTTTGTTCTTGTAAATTCAAGGTCTGATTCAATAAAAAATACTACACACCTTTTTCTGGGGAATTTTTGTATAGTTTCTCAGGATTCGAGCTAGGTGAACTCTTCACAGGGAATAATTTATCCCTTTTTCTGTTTGTGATTGTTCGAGAACAGGATTTGATTGTTACAGATTTGTTCATGGTTTGAAATTGTTCGACCAGCACTTTCTGAGGAATGGATTTCAGCCTGTGCTGGGTCATTCGCTCATGCTTCACCTCAGTTTAGGCTTTGACAATTCAGTTCTCGTTGCTCGTGTTATAGAATTGGTCACTGGAGTCACATGGGGTTGTTTCTTCTTGACTGGAACCTCTTATAAATGGAAGGAGGGAATTCAAAGAGATCCCCGTGTGGGGAGAAAATGGATCCAGGATCAGTGAAGGTTTAGTGAAGGGGATGCATGAATTCTTCCACCCACCCCTTTTAAGTCCCCAGGGGACCAGTTCTGTGGAGTAGTTAAACAGCTGCTCCACCATCCCTACTATGCCATTCAGCTCTTGCTCGGTCTTTGTCAGGCCACTTCAGATTACCCCTCTGGGAATAATGGGCTTAACAGGCCCTTCAGAATCTTGCCCAGTACCTGTATATACTAGCGTGCATTTTTACATGTTCTTTTTCCTTATCAATTGTGTAGAATGGTGGTTTTCAATCTTTTTTGATTTGCAGACCCCTAAAAATTTTCAAATAGAGGTGCAGACCCCTTTAGAAATCTTAGACATAGTCTGCGGACCCCCAGGGATCCGTGGACTAGAGGTTGAAAACCACTGGTATAGAACACCGAAATGGATTTCTGTTACTTCAAAAGAGCATATTACTCATGTAATGAACAAGCTTAGGACATTTTAATACCAGACTTGACAAAACACTAGGAAATACACTGTTGGGAACAGTCCTTTACTGGCAGGGAACTAGACTGGATGACCTAATAGGTCTCTTTCATCTCCAATTTCTACAATTTTCAATACTAATTAAAACCTCACTAGCTATTGGGATTGAACATCACAGCCAATTCAAATACCTTGTGTTAAAAACTTTCCTCCTTTTTATCTTTTCCACTTGCCTACTTTAAGTAATTTTTATATACATACCTTTAAAAGCACTTAACTACAAAGGCATTCAGTTATAAAACTACCAGGAAAACAAAGTCTCTTACACATAGCAGTTCTTAATAACAATGCCAAAGCCTGGAAAGAAATTAAGTTTAGCTTTATTAAAGAAAAAAGAAAATTATTTCTCTAGCCTTACAGCTGTGTATTTGGGTTGTTTATTATCATGACTCCCAGGTATCCAGTGGCTACAGAATTTGCCACAGAATTCACTCCTTTCTGCAGAATTGTGCTCCAGAATCTAAGCTTTCATTTAAAAATATTGTTTCTAGCCCTCATGGTTGTGAAGATGACCTTGAAAATGTGAACCAACTGTAACTGATGCAGTGTCTTCCTCATATGGAAGAGAGCCCATAGCAATACTCCGAGAGTTGGGAAGTGCCGTGTTCATTGCTACTGTTTTAATTTTGAAACATAATAATGACAACACTAAAATGATCAGCAGTGCAACAGCCACCTGCTGGATTTATCCTACAATCCCAGACTATCTTCCATGTTTTCCTAGCTGCCAAAAACCCTGACTGCTCCTACTGAAAACCTCCAGTTTCTCCCTGATACTGTCTATGATGTATTGTCTTTACAAAAATCTTTGGCACACTGAAAACTGATATGTGGGTAAAATAAAGAGAATTTACTATCAAAGTAAATAATACAGGAGATAGTGTACAGAATTTATTAGATCATTTTCCTATTTAAATCATTAAAACCTGCTATTTAAAAAAATACACCTGAAACTGCTACTTTCACCCCAGTGATGTAGAATCCAAGGATATTGCTGTGGAGTTTATATTCTCCTTGCTGCAGATTATGTGGAAACTGTGAAGCTAAGACAAACTAAGACAAAGATATTTTTTAAAGAATAGGAGCCTACAGTTAGTCACAATAGACCATTACCCATTATTTTCAAGTGTACAGAACACGCCACAGCTGTGTTGAGTCCAGTGGGAAAGGTTGGTTGGACAGTGCTTTTGCAAAATAAAGCCACTGATTTGATAAAAATAACTGTTGATTCATCCTTTTAAAATTCGCATCACCTTTGCTCAATTAATTCAAAGCTTTTACTATCTATAGTAACCGCTGAAATTGTTAAGGCCTGTATTGTAAATGTTTTACCATTTGATGTAGGGGGAGAAGTTTGATGAAGGAGCATAGGCAGTGTACAGCAGTAGGTTTTGAATTCTGTCAGGTTGGTGTGTTCGTTATTGCTTTATCATATAAGGTTTTTTTTTAACATTTTAAGAAAAACGAATGATATGCTTTTCAAATGAACTAGTAAATAATAGCGTAAGGGTTCTATTGTGACTTTTATAGGCACTGTTCCATATTGTGGCAGCGCAGAACTGCACTGAGCTGCTAAGGGCTTGGGGAGGCATTGTGTGGTCTGAACACCTTAAGGAGATGCACTCCACTCTGGATACACAGTATCTACTTTTGGAGCTGGGGATGTGGTTGTCAGCTCAAAGAGAGATGCTTGCACTAGCGCTGATAGAGCTAGCTTGTTAAAAATGGAGTGTAGTCACAGTGGCACAAGCAGTGGCATGGGGTATACACCCCAAATATGGCAGCTATCCCATCTTGTTGCCTATGTGGCTGTGTTTTTAGCGCACTAGCTCAATGAGAGCTAATGCAAGTATGTCTCCTTGAGCTGAGAATCACACCCCCAGCTCCAAGTGTAGACATACCCACCATGACCCACCAGTGGTTCTAGCTAGGACAAAGGGAGAGTGGGAGCACAACCTTCCCTTTTCCCTACCAGTAATGCTGACATCCTGCAGTAAATTGTGCTCCTCTAGCACAATGGAACTCTATAATAATGGTGAATCTCATCTGTGCAGGAGGCAGAGCTTTCTCAGTGACAGGTCTGAGACTGTGGAATGAACCCTCACAAGAACTAAGGACCATCACAAACCTCCCCACCTTCCCATCCAAGTACAAGGGACACTTCTTTGACCTCGCCTTTTCTAACATAAATAAATAGCAATATGTGTAACTAAAATCACATATTGGATGAGAGAACAAACCATACATGATAGATGTGCAGTCACATGGCTTAATAATCTACTGGAAGGCGCTCAGATACTACAGAGATGCGGTGGTATAAGAACCTACATAGACTAGAATGCAGTCTTTGTGATAAGGTGAGTGCAAGGATTACGACTGGATGGCCCTAAGCAAGAGGCCCAATGAGAGGTTTCTTTCTGTCTTGCCCCTGGGATAATGGGACAACTTGTAGTAGCAAACACTACTCCCAGGAGCAATTGTTGGCAGGAGCTTGCCCTAAAAGACAGACACAGAAAACAGGATGTATTAGGAAATCCCAAAGAGGGAATAGTGGGATGTTTAAAAATTAATAATTGTCATTACAAAATGGGCATTTGTGGGCATCATGGAAGAATTTAGTTTTTAGGACAGATTTGAATGAAGGGGACGGTGGTTGGTGAACATGGATAGGGAGATCATTTTATGCATAGGAAGCAACATGAGATACGGATGGAGACAGAAGCAGGAGGGGGAAATGAACACAGTGTTAATGTTAGTATCAGTAGCAGAGCAGAGGGGATACAATACAAAAGATGAGATGGAAAAAAAGATACCAAAGATGCGTTGTTTAATGGGAAGCCAGAGAAAGAATTCAAAGAGTGGGCAACCTGGTTAGATTGACAAACAAATAAAGTACTTATAGCTGCCAGATTTTGGGCAATCTGTAGGGAAAGCCGAAGGCTATCAGGGAAGCCAGAAAGGAGGAGGGTGTAGGAACTGAGATGGGAGATGGTCACAGCCTGAAAAGTACTTTACTCATTTGCAAAGGTCAGGATGGTAAGGATGCTAATGTGGGGCTTAGGAGACCTAGGTTCAATGCCCCGCTCCTCCAAAGCCTTCCTGTGTGACGCATACTCTCTCGGGAGCTCAGTTCTCCATCTGTAAAATGGGCTTGTGGTGCATTCCTGCCTCACCGGGGTGCTGTGAGGACAAATACAGTAAAGATGGTGAGGCTGTCATATACTATAACAACGTGAGCCATATGATTACTTACAATCATAGGCAATGGGTGACTAGAGCTCAAGGACCCTCAGCCTCCCCACACCCCAAAATCTACCTACTTACCAGCTCACCAACTGCCAAGGACAGAACGGAGCTGCCCGAGGGAGTGCAGGGCTGGCAGGTTTGTGCTACAATCCCTGGGATGAGCATGGGGAAGGCTTGCTCTCCAAACCTCCTCCCTAGTCTGATTTTTGATAATGTATAAGGGCTACCAGGATGCAGCAAATGTGTGCATTTGAGAACACATTTGGTCAGATCTGGAAGCAAATAGGGTTCAGGGATGGTCACTTTCCACAAATATTTTTATCTATTATCATATCTTTCCTGGGAAAACCATGATATCTTGTGGGGCTGTAGAGAATCCCCAAGCCTCTGCTGCAACCAGGGTTACATATTTTACAAATACATTAAAATACATTTTAAACATCTGTATTATTTATATTTAAATTCTGTTTGTTTTTGTCTACATTATTATATTGTTTATACCTGCATTAGATAGTTTTAGAGAGGAAAGTTAAACTAGAATTTCACAACAGGATGAATACAGTCACAAAATACAGATGCAATGCAAGTAAACACATGTCATCAGCATAGTTACCTTATAATGAAATCTTATGAATTTATGTAATGTTTGTTGTCTAAATAATACAAGTATTGTAATTGATCAAAAAACATCTGCTTCTGCAGAGTCTTTCAGGCTCTTGTGAGCACTCAAGATTACTGTTTGCTGCATATTGTGATCAGGAGTGGGAACAAGAAGATGGTAATTATCTGTTCAATGGGGATATGTTTGCAATAGAACAAACTCGAAAGAGAACATATATCAAACAACCCCCTCCAAAGATAGTTTACTTGTCCAGTCACTTTCTGCATTCCCTTTGCTGTTATTTCAGATATTTTGTTTTGTA
Source organism: Chrysemys picta bellii (assembly GCF_011386835.1). NCBI lineage: Eukaryota > Metazoa > Chordata > Testudines > Emydidae > Chrysemys > Chrysemys picta. The sequence goes on from NC_088791.1 coordinate 298,594,756, forward strand.
TGAAGAATAGCATTAGCCCTCATGATAGGGCTTTACTTCTGATAGATCCTGTGGCAGTTATAATACTAAGGAGGATCTTAGTCATGAGGATCTGCATCTGTAGAAATGAGGGTGAAGTCACAAATTCAGCACAAAGGAACAAATTCAGGCTGCTGGGTACACACAGACAAATATCAGAAATGCTACAGGTAAAGGGGAAATAAAGGATGATAGATTTATGCTCCTCTTTTGGCTCACCTGCTCCCCCCCCCCAATATGCCCCCAACTCATTTATGTAGGGCAACAGGATATGGTCCTATGGCTTGGAAGGGTCACATCAGAAAAGGACCAATTTAAACACAAAAGACCAAATTTAGCCCCAGTCTAAGTGGGTTCATCTCTATGAAAACCATTGAAGTGAGGAAAGGAGAGGTGGAACTCTCACAGATCTCCTTGGGAGATTTCTCCATTTTTGGTTCAGATGCCAGATTAAAAACCCAGCCCACAAAGTCTAACTTTGATGGCCTCTGGATTTAAATCAAGACATCGGTGGGTCAGCCCATCTCTAGCACACATCAGAGCCAAGATGATGAGGAACGTTTCCAGGAGTGGCACATGTAATGAACCTGACAGATGTATAAAACTTTTGGAAGTTGTTCAGTTCTCTGAAAAGGTGTGAAGTGATTTGAAAAAAATGTAGGTAGCCTAAATATAGTAACCTTCAGACAGGGGCATCTTCAGATTCCAAAGGGAGGACAGGTGGTTATTTACTCACTAATTCTTTACCCACAGCAGGTGATTTGAATGTGAGAATGTGAAAGGCTTTTCTCATTTCAAAAGACACTCTTCTCATTACTCTGCGCAGTAAGTGTCTGACTTTACTGACTTTGCAGTGGCCATTTGAGTTGCTCTTGGACTAAGAGACAGTCTATATTATGTCTGGGACAACTGGGCAAACCCCAACAAAAATATCTTTTACACTTTTTAAAGTGTTTTACTGCCGGGCAGGGGATTTCCAGGAGGGAGAAGGGTTGGTTTTGTGTAAAGAAATACTCTTTTATAGACTGCAGCCAGCTGGATGCCTGATGGGCTGCTTCGAATTGGAAAGGAGGGAGAAAAATAATTCTCCTTCCCGAAAAATGAAGGGTCGGAAACTGATTTCAGTTGTACCAGTCTATCTCCATTGGAGTAAGTAGATTGACTCCTGAGTTACAGCAGGGTCAGATCAGAATCAGGTCTGAAGTCTTTAAAAAAAAAGATATTTAATCTCTGGGTGTCTTGAGACCTTCTGGCTCCATCTCTTCATGAGCTCAGCTTGTGTGTCTGTAGCAGTAATCCACATACATGGTATTTTTCTGGGCAGAGATTTTAATTTCATTGATTGTTCATCAGCCACAGTGATACTGAAGTCATACAGTCTGTTCAACTTCCACATTAATAATTTGGGGAGCTTAGCTATAGTGCGGTTTGCTGTGGACTCTTAAAAGATTTGTAGTGAAGTTAGTGCTTGTGAACAGTGCCAGATTTCCAGCCCCAAAGACCAAGGTTCTCTGTTTAGTCATATAACACTTATAGATCTGGAAGCTGCAGTACAGCCTTCTTTACACGGCCACTGGACCACAAGTTTGACATGGAAAGGACAAGAAGGGCAAGGGGAGACTTCAGTCACTATGACCAATCTTCAAGTTCTCAACTGAGACTGCTGACAAGAGCGTTAATTAGTTCTCATTGGGATGGTAGCTCCTGACATGTGATTACTTTTCCAGTAGGCAGAATCATCTTTGTGCCTATATGATCTGCATGATATTTACACAGCTCAGCCAGACACACTATATAAGTCTTGTAGGTTTCCTGGGGCTTTCATGGGAGACTTTCCAGGGCTTGCTTGATTGCATTTGCATGTCTATGTAGTGCTGCTACTTGTTCTTCTTACACTTCATGTAGCATGATATGGGAACTTCAGTACTGTTAGAATGTAATAGTAAAGTAAATGAATCAACCTCTGAATGTCAGAGAGAAGGCTGGTAGAGGGTAGTGGGTAGCCAGAAGAACTAGTGATACACTGACAAAGATTTCTTCTCCAGACAAATCCAGGCATTATTCAACTTGCAGAACAAGGTGAGACACAGCTGACTCCAGGAATCCCATCCTTTCAGAAACCCTGATGATGATGTCAAGTGTCAGGGGGTAGCCGTGTTAGTCTGGATCTGTAAAAAGCAACAGAGAGTCCTGTGGCACCTTTAAGATGGTGATGATGTAATCACAAAGATCCTCTGACTTTCAACCTATCTTAGATACTTATATAGTCCTCCATCATCATCATCTTATCTGAACATCTCACAATCTTTAATGTATTTACCTTTATGAAGTGAGTGATCGTGGGCTTGAACCCCAGGTCCACTGACAGTCCTCAGATTGCAGACACCACCCAGAAGCTTGCTGGTACCAAGAGGGAGCATAGGCTGGTGGACCCTATCTCACCAGAGATCCCACCTATGAAGCTTCTGATTGGACTATATCTGGCCTTTCTGATTGGCTCAGACTCGTTTTTTAAGCCAGAAGGAAGCACAGGAAGTTGTCTGAGCAATTAGACAAATCCTTCGCTGGCTGCTACATTGGACCCTGTCTTCTTGCCTGACTCCTGAGTGCTGGCTTCCCTTCTTGTTCCAGATCCCTGCCTCATTCCTGGTTCCTACCTTGTTGCTGTTCCCTATTTCTACGTCCCACTCCTGGCTATTGATTCCAGGTCTGATCCTTAGCTTGACTCCTGACTCTGTCTCTGACCCAACTCCAGTTCCTGGTTCCCAACTCCTGCTCTGACCACTAGGTCTGACCGCCTATGTCTTGGTCAACAGCTTGCTTGAACCACTAACCCCTCTGAGTGGGCTCAGCCAGGTATGGACCCAGTGGCGCTCCCCCTACCCCAAGGAACGCTGGCACTGCATGAGCACGTAACCCACCTCTAGGTGGACCACAGTATGTGCTTTCTATAGAAGAACTATTTAACCCATTACTGAAACACCACAATGTATGGTGTAAAACATCTTCTGTTTAACAAATTTATATAGCAGCACCACAAAACACTTAGAAGAGGAAGCAAAGAAGGACCCCATAAACAACTAGAGTTACAAGGGCACAGCAGGCTTGTTCTCCAGTGCAGATAGGTACAGTAACTCCTTGCTTAATGTTGTAGTTATGTTCCTGAAAAATGCTTCTTTAAGTGAAACAATGTTAAGCGAATCCAATTTCCCCATAATAATTAATGTAAATGGGGGAGTTAGGTTCCAAGGAATTTTTTTTCACCAGACAAAAGACTATATAGATATAGATTAGATATATAGTCTTTTGTCTGGGGAAAAAAATGTCCCTGGGGTGTGTGTGTGTGTGTGTGTGTGTGTGTATATATATCTATATCTATATATATAGATATAATCTATCTATCTATCTATATATACCAGGGGTAGGCAACCCATGGCACGCGTGCCAAAGGCGGCACACGAGCTGATTTTCAGTGGCACTCATACTGCCCGGGTCCTGGCCACCAGTCCGGTGGGCTCTGCATTATAATTTAATTTTATATAAAGCTTCTTAAACATTTTGAAACCTTATGTACTTTACATACAACAATAGTTTAGTTATATATTATAGACTTATAGAAAGAGGCCTTATAAAAAGGTTAAAATGTATTACTGGCACGCGAAACCTTAAATTAGCATGAATAAATGAAGATTCGGCACACCACTTCCGAAAGGTTGCCGACCCCTGATATATACACACATGCACACACACAGTATAAGTTTTAAATGAACAATTTAATACTGTATATGGCAATGATGATTATGAAGCTTGGTTGAGGTGGTGAAGTCAGAGGATGGAAGAGGGTGGGATATTTCCCAGGGAATGCCTCACTGCTAAATGATGAATTAGAACAGCTGAGCCCTCAAGGGTTAACACATTGTTGTTAATGTAGCCTCACACTCTACAAGGCAGCACAAATGGAGGGAGGGGAGACAGCATGGCAGACAGAGACAGAGCCACACACTCTGTGTGTGTGAGAGAGAGATGTGCATTGCCCCTTTAAGTACGGTGACCCCACTCTAAGTACCTTTTAAAGTAGATCAGCAAGTTGAGACAGCAGCTGCTGCCAGCAAGCTCCTTCCGTCCTGATCCCTGTTGTGTCCCCCCCTGCTCTATGGAAGATGGGGTAAGCGGGGGGCAGGAGCAGGAGGGAAGGGGAAACCCTGACATTAGCCCCCCTCTTATCACACCCCCCCTTGCACAGCAAGCAGGAGGCTCCCGGGAGCAGCTCCACGGCAGAGGGCAGCTGCACATGGCAGTCGGTGGAGGGACAGCTGAACTGCCGGCAATTGCTAGCCTGCTGGGCGGCTGCGGCACAGGGAACTTAGGAGAGTGGGGAGCCAATAGGGGGGGCTGATGGTCCACCCTGGTTCCAAGCCCCCACCAGCTAGCTCCAACTAGCTGCTTTTCCTGCAAGCAGTGGACAAAGCAGGCGGCTGCCAAACGAGGGAGCATTGCACAACTTTAAACGAGCATGTTCTCTAATTGATCAGCAACATAACAACAAAACAACGTTAACCGGGACAACTTTAAGTGAGGAGTTACTGTATTCATTTTTTCTAGGGCAGCTGCCAGCAGAAGTATATGTTGAGGGCTCCTTTATTTGTTTTTAACATTTGGCCTTGCATATCTCACCTTGGCAACCCAGGTTACTCTATTCATCAGACAAGACCAAGGGAGAACAAATCTGGACTCTGTTCTGGCTCAAATGCAGGAAGAGTCCACTCAAATGCCTCTACTTAATCTTTGAGCATGGGGGGGAACCTACCCTGGGCATCCTGATCATCTGTAAACTCCCAGACACCAAAGGGCTTCCAGTGGAGCAGATATAATATAGATGCTCATGGACATGGTGATGAAATTCACCAGACTCGTTGGGCTGGAGGCTCTGCTATGCCCACGTAAGACCAGTGAAAGTAAGAGGAGATGCAGGCCCACTAGGTACCTCTGTTCTTTACAGGATGTATTCAAGCAATTAATTTTGGCTAAAGCAATAGATGGCTTTATCTTTAAAATTGAAGGTCATGAGTTCTATTTCTGATGCTTCAGATATGCAGGTTGGCCTCCATCACCTCCACTACATGTTGCACATGAATTGAATTGTTACCTGAGTATCTCTGGGATACTGTTGAGAAAAAAACGTACCGAAGAACAGCATTAAATAAGTACTAAGTGCCATCCTGGGGAAATCATTGGTACTATTGAACACCACAAAAAGTCCCTTTTTCTTTCCTTTTCCACTAAGCATTCTAGAACCCAAATTGCAGAGATGAAAAGAACTTAGACTAGCTGTTATACATATCAAACATGAGCACTATGATACCTATTTCACTCTAACTCCAGTCAAAACAAAATCTCAAGCAGTGGCAGAGAAGGCTAGAGAATCTGATGATAACTGAAAGCTGATGGAGAAGACAGTTCAAACATTGGAGTTAATTTGCTGCTGAAATAGCAGGAAAAAAGGTGATAACTTTTTGGTGCTTGTCAGATATGGATAGACTAGCTGAAATCCCATGCTGTCACATGGGTCTAATTCGTAAAGTCATCTGTGACAATGGCTGAGGACTTAAAAAGTGGCTGGTAACAGACTGTGAATTCCAGCGCTGTTCAACCTGGGGATATTCTAAACAAAAGGAACTCTGAGCCATGCGTATAGCGGTTTCCATTGATTCACACAGACTCAAATAGTCCTTCTAGGTTCAACCTGCCATATGTAGTGAGGGATAGCTCAGTGGTTTGAGCATTGGGCTACTAAACCCAGGGTTGTAAGTTCAATTCTTGAGGGGGCCATTTAGGGATCTGGGGCAAAAATCTGTCTGGGGATTGGTCCTGCCTTGAGTAGGGGGTTAGACTAGATGATCCCCTGAGGTTTCTTCCAACCCTCATATTCTATAACCCTGGAATTGGTGGATGGAAAATGGGTATTTTGAGCCACATTCATTTGTAATTCTGTCTATGATAGACTGTATCACAGCTTGGGTACTGATAAACGTGCTGTATTCTTGTTCCAGACATTTTCTGAGTAGGCTTACTCTTGCCTCCTCACACACACAAATGATCGTAGACCAGTGCAATACACGCACCCATGCACTTCCTGTGACTCCAGTATAACTGGCAGTTCCTATGAGTAAGATAAATGAATGGAGAAACTCAGAGAGGCTGAACAGACTGGGTATGTTTACACTGCAGTCAGAAGTGTGACTGCAGCACACATACCCTAGCTAGCACAAATACCATGAAGCTGTGGCTGCACAGGCTAACTGCTCAAGGACATATCTTAGGCGCTTGCGTGGGCTTGTACAACCTGTGTTGCTGTAGCTTCACTGCTATTGTCATTTGAGCTAGTTAGATCAAAGCTAGCTTGGGTATGTCTAAGGTTCTGCAGTCACACCTGATTGCAGTGTTATCAGGTGCTATGGACCTTGAATCTGCGCCCATGAGGCTGCCAAGCCAGAGCTTTACCCTTGGTGCCAAGGTCAGATTAGCAAACTGCAGCTAACACCCAACTACACCCACTGACTCAGATGGGTCAGGTGACTAGCAACAGACTGCTGATTGGACACCACCAGGCATAAAGCTTCCTGTTCTTGTCCCACCCCTTGTTTGAGCAACTATTTGCTAGGCTTGTTGCTGACCAGACCCGCTGAGACCAAGTTCCTGCCTCCCTTTCCTGATTCCTGCTCTTTGCTCCTGTTATCATACCTTGTTCCTAGTTCTTGCCTCCTCACCTGGTTTCTGCTCTTTGCTCCTGTTACTGCTCCTGGTTTCTGCATCCTTGCCCTCATTCCAGTGACTGACTCTGGCTTGACCCTGGGCATGACTTCTGATTCCGATTCTGGCTTAATCCTGGTGCGGTTACCGACTCCAACCCTGGCACTGATCCTTGGCCTGGCTGCTGGCTCTAGATTGACCCTTGGTGTGGCTTCAGACTCTGACCTTATCTTTGCCCCTGGCTATGATTGCTAGGTCAGACCACCCTGTTATGGGCCCTGACAAGTGTAAACATACTCTGAGTGTTCACCATTAAACAAATCAGTGTTTAGCAGCAGTTACCACACTATGGTATCAAAGACATTGTTATCTCCTCGAACTTAGAGCAAGCATTAACCATGGTACTTTGTACAACACAATATATAAACTATTGGTAAACACTGACTTCTCACAGCTGACAATTGTACCCATGACAGATATTGAAGGCTGCACATCAGATGTACCTGTGCTGAACAATAATGTTTACAATTTGTAAAATAGCAGCATTTTACAAAGTGCACATGTGGAGAATAAGGGAAAACAGATCATCCCAGTTATTTGGAATACTTAATAGCCTGAAATCTTACTTCTTTGATTTGCCGTTGCTGCAGGTTTGTGGGTGAACCAAAGTCTGCTTGATTCTTGCTGCCTGTAGGTGTTTGGTTTATGCTTGTGGCATAAAAATATTATACAGCTTCTAATCTGATATGGACTGGCAAAGCACGTCTGCTTCATGTGAAGGGCTCAAACTTGTCCTTTAAATCATGACAGGTCATTAAAACACTTGCTTTTAGTGTGTCAATGTTTTACGCACCGTGCCATCCGAATCTACAGACCCAAGGGATACCTATGGCCAATGTACTGACCTCTTCACCTGCTCCTCCGCCATCCTGTTTAATACAGCTGCGGCCCATGCCACTGACAGTCTTTGAAGTCAGTTCCTGACTGTTTGTGACCTATTTATAGTGCACTGACAAAATTTAAGACAGGTGAGGACCTTGTCTTAACTATTTATGGCTTAAGTGGGAGAAAAACGTGAGAATTTTCTTATTGAATGTCAAATGTCCCAAATGGCTGCAGATGTGTAAATAGATGTGAGTGTTCCCATTTCCTCATGGTTTTGCTTTCTCCTGCAGGTTTGGCTTTCCTCACCTTTGGAGAAAGCGACGTTTCTAACTTTTAGGGAAGTTATAAATCTCTGAAACACTTATCATAGTGTTTTCAGAAAGATAAAAATCTGTTCATTCCACAGGTGACTTTCGGTAACCCATCAATTCTGCACTTTGTTGAATAATGTGGACCTATAAGCCACTATGCCCTTCTTTTAAAAGATCACTAGTGAATGGGAACCTTAAAGTCCTTCAAAATCACAAACAAAGCTGAGCATGCCCTTTCTTATGGGTGAAAATAACCCCTTTACTGCCATGTTCTACTGTGATAGTGGCATGTGGCTGGGTTCTTTGGAAGCAACAGTGTTCCCATAGGATATCAACATTTTAAAGTAAAGAACCTTAGCTAGATAGATAACCTTAGATAATACTTAGTCCTGCCATGAGTGGAGGGGACTGGACTAGATGACCTCTCGAGGTGCCTTCCAGTTCTATGATTCTATGATTCTAACTTAATACCCGGGGCAGTGCCATACAGTTTGTTTTGCTTCAGGTATCTGGTACATTGTTCAGCAGTCAAATGGTTAAACTTATTCAAAGGTGCTAGCAAACTGCACGGAGTTAACTGACTGGAAATATATTTGTTTTCACCAGGAGAGGAAAGCTGGTGTAAAATATGTTGAAAGGATTTGCTTGTGAAGGCATTAATTAATACTGGAGGAAAAACAAACTGAGAATAACAGTATGTGCCAAAGTTATCCCAGGTTTTGTTAGAACACACTGTGTTTACATTACTTAAATACCTCAGCTAATACAAGGAAAAATTAAAGCATCACAGTCTTTTATCCAGAACTTTATTAAAAGTTTTATTGAAAATTAAAATGCACTAGAAATCACATTAGCATTTCTTTAAAGCTTGACGTTTTTTCATTCATACCTCTCCTGGGCATCCTCAGGGAGAACCACAGCTGTATCAAATAGCTTGCGAGCGCTGCAACCCAATAAATAGGCATGCCAACTTGCCCCTATATTGGCCCCAGTACAATCATTTACCACCTTGTTTTTGGCTACATAAACTGCTTCTAAGCACTTTCTCATTCGAAAACCCCAGGGCTCCTTTAAGAACACTGCATCAGCACACCAAATCTTGGGAGTCTCACTCTCCCTCCTGTGCGCACATATACGTGCATTCAAGGCTTTGACCGTAATTCTCCTCTCACTTGTGTCAGTGTAAATCAGGCGCAGTTCCACTGAAGTCGCTGTCACTGGACTTACATCTATGTAAGAACAGAGTAAGTGTGAGGAGGATCAGGTAATTTGGTTACTTACCCTCCTTTAGTGTCACACCTGTACTCTACTGTCTCCCCTGAACAGAAACAATTTTACAGGAAACTCTGATGATCTCCCCTTACACAGAACAATGGCCTGATTCTGACATCACATGTTTTGGTGTAAATCAAGAATAATTATATTAACGTCAATCAAGTGAAACCAGTATGAGTTCAGAGACATGGCTTCAACCTTGGCCTTTTCCTCATTTTGATCCTTGCCCAAGCAGCTCAGCTTAACTGCATTCATTTTGTCCTCCTCCCTCTCTCATCTCTTTGCTTCCTTCCATGTATGTCACTCCCTGTCCCAGCCTCAGACTGTCGTGCCGTCCCCATTCCTTCTCCAAGTCCCCTGCTTGAAATGCACCTCTTCTGAGAGACCTACTAAAACCTAATTCCCCTCCCAGAGAATTGTTACTTTAACAGATGACTGATAAAAGATGGTACCTGACAAATAAAACAAACAAATATGGAATTAACAAGCCATGTGCTCTTCTTCATCACCCAAACTCAGTGGTTGTTTGTTTTTTCACTTCCCAGTCCAGGATGCTTCATTTCTCTATTTCTGTTTAAATTGTATAAGCTCTTTGGGGCAAGGACCTTGTCTTCATACCTGCCTGTACAGTACCAGCATGCTGTTGGCACTATGCAAATAACAACAGTATAAGCCTATTAACCAAAGATATTGAGAGGACGTGAAACCACATCTTAGGCTGTATTATTCAAAATCCATTCTGGGCAATGGGAGTTTACTCTGCAGCATGATATAATCATATGATAGTTTTATTTGTCTCATGGCCAGCATCTAGGATAGCTTGCAGGGCAAATCCTGAAGTTATTACTCAGTCAAAAATCCTACTGGAGTCCAGTGAGTTTTACCTAATTCAGGACAGTAGTGTTTGGCCCTTTGTCTGTGAAAGAGCTTAACTTTCATCCTTAATCAATTCCTGTGCATATTAATTTGATAAGAACAGGTGTTTAACCATTTCAAGCTCTTCCTCCCATGATGAGTCATTGTTAATTAGTACCAGCTAATTCTTCATGTTTCTCAAAAGCCCCCTGTAGATAGAGCATGGGATGATTCCCAAGCATACTCTCCATTATGCCTGTGCAATGCTTCATCTTAATTTTCTCATTAAAATGGAGAGGTGAGTCAAAATACAGAATGGTACCTGAATAGGATGCTCACCCAATCCATCTGATTGCCTTTCATTTATCCCTTCAGAAAGGTAACAGCCTGTATGATCATATACGAGCACAGGTGGGATGGGGAAGCACTCCAGATATTGCGTGCTGATGCAGCGCTCTTACAGCAATCCGAGGGTTTTCAAATGAGAAAGTGCTTAGAGGCAGTTTATGTAGCCAAAAATGAGCTGGTAAATGATTGTACTGGGGCCAATATAGGGGCAAGTTGGCATGCCTATTTATTGGGTTGCAGCGCTTTTAAGCTATTTGATACAGCTGTGGTTCTCTGTGGGAATGCCCAGGAGAGGTTTGGGTGCAAATGTGAAACTTTTAAGAATTTTAATGGGATTTCTATTGCATTTGAATTTTTAATAAAAGTTTGAATAAAGTTCTGGTTAAAAGACCATGGTGACTGAAAGATTCCATTTTAACATAGAGCACAAAAAAATCCCAGTAATGGGAGAAGGATAGGTTCTGTAACAATGTTGTCTGCACCCTTTTCAAATACATTTAATAATGAATTCTATCAAAATGGAAAAAAGGAAGGTAAAGATTAAAAAAAAATCTGCTGTGTAGTCAGTAATTTTGGAAGAAATTATTGAACTTTTGACATCCTTAAATAATACCCTCTCCACATGATAGTTACACTGCTCCAAAGACAGTACAATGATCCATGCCAAGAATTCTTCTGTTTCGTTTGCATGAAATTGAACTGACAGATATACCTGTCTATTTTACATCCAAGAAAATGTCTCGTTAGAAACGTGTGAAAATATATTATATGACAGACGCTGAAAATGTTTCAGATACAGCAATAAATTGATTGTGGGGTTTGGACCAGATGTGAACTATGTTTAGCTTTCTTCGTGCAGGTCTGTATTCTAGCTCTGTGCTTAAATAAATGCAGAGAAGAGGCTTTGTGTGTCAATGAAGCTCCTTATGAGTATAGAAGAGCTACTTTCCATCTAATATGAATTATAGACCCTACGACTCACAGCCATTGTGCAAGTACTAAAACCACAAGCTGAACTAAGCTAGGGCCGTGTCAGTGGCTGGTTTTCACTTTATTAATGTGCACGAAAGCACTTGGAATGTTTAGAGTCCAGAGTAGGCTCAGCTGAAAGGCTGCAATGTCAGTTATTTTCAGAGCTGAGATTCACTCCACAATAGCGATATGTGTGGAGAGAAGAAACGTGGAGCTTTTAGGAAGTGAGCTTGTTTTAAAGACTGACAGTTTAATAGAGACACTATCATATGTTGTGAGGGTGCCGTGAGCATGCTATGGCAGCTGTAACGGATGCACCCATGTTTCCCAAATGTTTTAAGCCTTACTTGTGTAACAGTGTGCTCCCTTTCCCTGAAAAAAACCACAATGTGCTGAATTTTGCATGCTGAGAGTAATCCCACTGAAGTAATTGGGACTACGTGCAGCACAGGTAGTTAAGCCCATACGTAAGAGTTTGCAGGAGCAGAGCTTTGGACTGAAATCCCACCATTTCCCCTTGTCCTATCAGAGTTCTTATATGCCCAATTCTGCAAGCTGCTCTTATGTTCTTTTGTTCTAGAAACACCCCAGGGCCCTGCCCCTCTATGACAGGTGCATCAGGAGTGGGCAGGCAGGCTCAGCAAGGCAGGATTCAAGTGTGGAGGGGCTTAGTGTGGGGGGATCCAGGTGTGGGTTGAGAGGGTTCTGTGTGGGGCAATCTGGGTGAGGGCAGCTCAGTGGGGGATCCAGGTATGGGGGGGGGATCTGGATGCAAAAGGGCTTGTTGGAGGATTCTGGGTGCAGCAGTAATGGGACTTTGCACGGGGGTCCAGATTAAGGTGGTTGGGACTTGGCGGGGGAGATCTGGGTGTAGGGACAATAGAGTTCAACAGGGGGTTCTGGGTGTGGGGGGTTCAGTGGGGGGTCCAGATGCTGGAGGAGTGGGGCTCAGTGGGGTGGGTTCCAGATGCAGCTGGTTGGGACTCAGTGGGGTGTGGATTTGGGTGCGGGTGGCTTGTTGGGGTGGTCCAGATGCATGGGGAATGGGGATCGTCAGGTGGGGTCCTGAGTGCAAGGGGAGGTGAAGCTCGACGGGAGGGTCTGGATATGAGGGGCATAGATGCCGACTCCATGGGTGCTCCGGGGCTGGAGCACCCATGGGGAAAAATTAGTGGGTGCTCCACAGCCACCGGCAGCCAAGCTCCCCTCACCCCCCCACCCCACCCCACCCCACTTCCTCCTCCTCTGAGCATGCCGCGTTCCCGCTCCTCCGCCTACCTCCCAGCACTTCCCAGCTGTTTGGCAGCATTAGCACACTTCAGGAGGGAGGGGGAGGAGCGGAAAAGTGGTGTGTTCTGGAAAGGAGGCGGGGAAGAGGCAGGGCTGGGTCGGGGATTTGGGAAAGGAGTTGGAATGGGGGCAGGGTAGGGGTGAGAAGTGATGGGGTAGGAGTGGGGCCTCGTGGAAGGGGTGGAGTGTGGGTGGAGCCGGGGCAAAGGGGGGTCGAGCACCCACGAAAGAGGGGAAGTCGGTGCCTATGATGAGGGGATCTGGATGCACGGGGGTTGGGTGGATGGGGGAGCAGCTCCCTGTACAGGGATCCCTCCTGAGGAGCAAAGAGTACAGGAAGCGAGGGGGCGGGGGGAGTTTGCAGAGCTTCCTGCAGCTGTGGGAGAAATCTGGGGGTGGGTCTGACCCAGCCACAGATGCCGTACAGGGGAAGAGGAAGTCCCGTCCTCCCCAGCCCAGCAGGGACTAGCAGCTGAGCCCAGTGCATGGTAGGAGCCACCAGCCGAGTCTTCCCGAGTCCCGCCCCCTGCCCCACAGTGATTTACCTCTCTGCCGGCTACCATGGGTATCTGAAACATACTGCTGGGAATGGTTGTATGACTGCTCTTGTGACTTCCTATGGCTTCCCTTGGCATCCCCGTCAGAATGTCATTTTTCTGTGGGGAAGCAAAGAAATCTGCAGAGGACATAAATTCTGCACATGCGCAGTGGCGCAGAATTCCCCCAGAAGTAATATTTTCACACAACAGAACAGAAACAGCACAAGAGAGCAGTGTGGTCCAGTGAATAGGACATAGGACCAGAAATAGGAAGATCAGTGGCTCTCCCCTCCCACCAGAGGACTGTCGTCAATGGGCATTACTCAAGACTTGCAGGGGGAGAAGATGTGTCATAGGTTCAATTCCTGGTTTGTTCTATTCCTGGTCTGGCCATAGTCTCTTAACTTCTCTGTACCTCAGTTCATCATCTCTAAAATAGGAACAATGCTACTTACACATCTTTGTAAGGACTTCAACAGATCAGTAGGGGATAGTTAGTAATACACCTCTACCTCGATATAACGCTGTCCTCGGGAGCCAAAAAATCTTAGCGCGTTATAGGTGAAACCGCGTTATTTTGAACTTGCTTTGATCCACCAGAGTGCGCAGCCTCGTCCCCCCGGAGCACTGCTTTACCGCATTATATCTGAATTCGTGTTATATCGGGTTGCGTTATATCGGGGTAGAGGTGTATTACAGTTTTAATGCCAAAAATATAGCTTTCCTTCTCGGTAGCCTTTCAAAACTGGACAGATGTTTGAATCAGGGCTTCTTACAAATCTGAGGTTAGCTGCCTCAGAAATACAGAAATAATGGGCCACTTCACCTTGAATGGTGCCTTGAAATATCTTCCTGGTTGAATATCATTATTATTATTAACCAGGAAGATCAATATCAGTCTGTTACATTCTTTTCTTAGCGGCCCAGTGATCTTGTTGTGACATATCAGGAAAATCCAGTTTTTCCACTGAGACAAGTATTATAAACATAATATATGTCTGCCTGACTCTTCTAGAGCTGCTAATTATGGATTTCTTTTGCTGTAGCTCACTAATAGAATAATTACTCCTTTTTTCCTTTTTGTCTATAGGGGAAACAATTTATATTATGACATAAAATTGTTCCAACACAATGTATGCACTGAAAAAGGCATCTGTTTTTATTTCCCCTTAGATACATACATAAATACTAACAGCCCCCTGTGCTTTGTAGATTATTTTTATGGTGCCATTTTACATATGGTTGAATCACAGAACCCTGGAACTAGCGCTATGATGAAGATGCAGCAACTCTTTTCTGAAGTAAAAGAAAGGCTTTCTCTGACCAAAGAGACGCCTATATATGATATGGCCCAGTATTCTCATTAGAACTGGCGTTAAAGAAATATGAAGGCTTGTCAGGCTTATGTTTAGGCTTATGTTCTTATGTCAGATGTGAGAAATAACAATTACATGAGAGGTACAGTAACTGTATGCATGCTTTTTCCGGCAGCTCTGAAACATGAAACTTGGGGAACTGGTTGTGTTGCACTTGTGAAAACAAATATGCTTTCCAGGATGTGACAGGTTGGACCAGAAGTGTATAGATTATGCAGATCCGTGGAAACCCTTTTTTGAGTAACATCTGCCAATATCTTATGTTCTTCTATCTGCTTCTTGTACATAAAAATAGTAGCAACCCTCTTTTCCTCCGATGCCTCTAACTATCCAATCTAACTTACTCCTCAACATAGTATGTCATATACATAAATGGGATTCAAACGGAACTCTTTATGAAATAGGATCTAAATTCTCCACCCCTCCTGCATTTTAGTTGTTAGCGTTAGTGGAATCACTATACTGATTCTCTTCAAGTGAAATTTTCCATCTAATAAATTCTGGTCACTTTTAACCAGGAACAAAAATAAATGGCATAGCACTAAGAAAAAGACTTGTTCATGCAAGGGTGAAAAAGCTTGTTAAAAATACCATGTCTGCATTATACTTACAACCACCATGACATTCAACTATGAGGGTGTGGTTCAACTTTCCCATCTCATTTGAAATTGTTTGAACTATTTGGACCTGGGGTTCTCAAACTTCATTGCACCGCGATCCCCTTCTGACAACAAAAATTACTACAAGACCCAGCGTCATCCTTAGGCATACGCAGAATTTGGGGCACCCCTGGGTCTTAGTGTCCACCCTCCCGCAACTTCCTATCCCTGTTCTGACCCTTCCTGCAGGCTCCCTCCACAGCTGGCTGCTGCAACCTGGTGAGTCTTCCTCCGGAGGGGATCTAGTACTTAAAAGTGAAAAAGCCTCCAGCCTGCCAGACCTATTGGCACAACATTGAAACTGTTAAAGAGCCATTCAAGAGGTAATGAAGCCATTTAACAGGCATTTGCCAACCCCCAGGTATATACTGTCAATTTCTGAATTTATTCACAAAACAGTTGTGCATTATTGTAATATTTACTCAGAACATGTTAGTCTATAGGAACTTAGTTTAAAATTTGCTTTACAAATATTTCATTAGTGTGTTGCTGAAGATTATAAAATCACATCTCTAAAAAATCCTCGCATAGATTTTTAGATGCACAATCTGAGTATTCATCTTTAGCTTTAAATGTTTGGATCTTCGGACACATGCGAGTCCGGGCTGCCATTGGGCATAGGGGCACCAGTTTAATAATACTGCATAGGGCCCCATAAATGCTAAGGACGGCCCTGACAGGACCTCAGGAGGGGGGACTGAAGCCTGAGCCTGCCTGAGCCCTGCTACCTCAGGTGTGGGCGGGGGGGAGGGAGCGAAGCCAATAGTCCCACTGCCCCAGGCTGGGGGGCCAAAGCTGAAGCCCTTGGGCTTCGGCTTTGGCTTTGGCTCTGGGCCCCAGCAAGTCTAAGCCAGCCTTGGCGACCCCATTAAAACGGGGTCATGACCGACTTTGGGGTCCCAACACACAGTTTGAGAACCACTGGTTTATACTAAAGCTCTGGACGTTTGAACTTGAAATATCAGAGGGGTAGCCGTGTTAGTCTGAATCTGTAAAAAGCAACAGAGGGTCCTGTGGCACCTTTAAGACTAACAGAAGTATTGGGAGCATAAGCTTTCGTGGGTAAGAACCTCATTGCTTGCATCTGAAGAAGTGAGGTTCTTACCCACGAAAGCTTATGCTCCCAATACTTCTGTTAGTCTTAAAGGTGCCACAGGACCCTCTGTTGCTTGAAACTGAAATGTATTTCCACATCAAAAAGTATGCTTCCCAGCTGCATGTTTATGCTAATTTGTTATTGTAGGGTTTCTTGTGAGTGTTAGTGAGTTGGCATTGCATCTTATAATAGTGTTGAAGCATTTGTTAGGAGGGGGAAAAACCAACATGTACAGAATTGCATGCACTTTGCAAGAGAGATGAAGTAGTTCAAATTTTGGACCTTACCAAACTTGACAATGTTACTTTAAGCACAAAACTGTCCTTTTGTGTTTTGGTAGGGCTGGTCTCAACATGCAGCTTTACATAACATATTTGCTGTAAATAATACCTAGACAGGATGTATAATGGTGGAGTTCAGGGCAGAATTTCATCCTTAAATTTGAATTTCCTTGTTTAAATCCTTTTAAAGGGATACTGTCAATATACTTTCGTTGGTTAAAGGGACACAGATTGGATGTTGTTTGACAGCTGAACTATTTAGAAATTCTTATTTTCTGGAACACTAAGAGATTTATTTGCAGTAGATCCGTGGTAAATAGTTGCCTTTAACTAAATGTCCCTGACACAATTTTCAGTAGAACTCAGTCCAGTTCATCCAGGTTACCTCCTTTCAAGGTTCACATGTGACATGTTTATAGTGAGTGGGAATAAGTCTCTGTTTACAGTACAGTTATAACTGAAGCAGGGAGACCCAGTTATAACATGGTTAAGAATTGTAATGTAGATGGGACCTAACCATGTCCTCATAATTTGAATTAAAACCTAGGACTGTCACAGACATGGTTTGTTTCTATCTATGCTACAACTTTAAAAGATGCTGTAGCCCAGAGACCCCTGATTCACCTACATTTGTAGTACAGACTGGACCTGAAAGTTATGTATATTTATGTTTGTTACATGTATTTTCAATATTGCCAACTTCAAGCTTTCAAAAGTCATGTCAGTCCTCTGAACTTCAAGAGACTAAGTAAAAAATCACTGGATTAAAAATTAATAAATATAGTGTTCCTTTTATTTGATTTCTGGTGTTGGAACCTTAAGGATACGTCTACACAGCAACTAGACACCTGGGGCTGGCCTGTGCCAGCTGACTCGGGCTTGTGGGGATCGGACTGTGGGGCTGTTTCATTACTGTGTATACTTCTGGGCTTGGGCTGGAGCCTGGGCTCTAGGACCCTGCGCGGTGGGAAGGTCCCAGAGCTCAGGCTCCAGTTCAAGCCTGGAAGTCTGTACAGAAATGAAACAGCCCTGCAGCTCAAGCCCAATGAACCCAAGTTGGCTGGCATGGGCTAGTCATGCGTTTTTCTTCACTGTGTAGACGTACCCTTAGCGTTCACATTTTCAGGTTTTACTCTTCAACGATGAGGGCCAGAAACTTCATTTTTTTTTAAATGAGAGCTGAGATTCTCCCAGCATCACATGAATCCAGGAGCAGGAGCCTTAAGAAACTCCCTACATATTGTAAGACTCAGGATAAAAACATGATATTTGACAACAATGATTTTTTATTCTATTTAGCGAGAGGTAGCTGAAATCCCACCACCACCACCTCCGCTGCCCAAAGACAAAAAACGTATCGAGAAGGAATTAAGTAATGGCAGGGTCAGATTTGGGTCCTAAATGCCTGGCAATATTCCTTTGATTTAACAGAAGTAAATAAATTCAAAGTTAAGGCTGAAACTCTCTCCCTAAACAGCCTCTTGCACATCCTGCTTCATCCAAAAACTCCTGAGAAGGGATGATTATAATGGAAATGCTGACACAAGCTTAGCCATACTGATGCTGTAAGACACTCTTATAATAATATTAACATTACAACCTAGGAAAACATATCAGGTGAGTGATACATATTTTTCTCTTTAACAAACTGCAACATGAACGAAGGTCATATGACACACTGATGTGTATGTTCCTTTAAGAAAATGCTGTCTTTCTCATAAGTAACATATGTATGCAGGATTTCACAAGCACATGCGTTTTATCACATATGGCTGTAAATAGGCACTTACTGTAAAACAGTTCAACTTGTTGTTAGGTTTCTAGTAGTCTTTTCCAGGGCGGCCATTCCTCTGCCTCGCTTTTCAATATTGCTCATTTTCTCCTGTAAGAGATAATTTTACTATGTAATATAGAATACTGATGAGCAAAACAGCTCAGATGAAATAGGAAATCTCTCTGATCTTGGTCCATTTTTATAACTCAAACTGAGCCATTTTTGAGCTTCCTGGAAGATAAAGGTTTTGGTTTCTGGCTGGGAAGTGCTGAAATTCTGTATTGAGCCTCTCCTGCTTCCATCAATCTCTTTCCAAAAGGGGACAGGAAAGTCCAACCATTTCTGTGCTCCCACACAGGCCCTGTGATTCTCCCCACAGCTGGCTACAGGTCCCCCTTTTACCTTTAGTTTTCTTCTCTGGACAAGAGAAGAGAGCAAGTGGCCTTCTATCCTTAACAACACTGGTTTCTTCGGCATGGCAACCGGCTGCCTCACTCTTCTACTTTTAGGAAGACTGATTAGCAGGCCCATCTCTCTAAACCTGCTTCTCTCTATCCACTGGAGAGTGAGGCAGGTGACTTCCCCACCTCCTCCATTCTATAGCAGAAATGCTGCTCCTGTCTCACTGTGCCATTGCACTCTGGCTTTTCAGCATTATGTGGAGCTTAGGCATCCTAGTATACAATAGGCCAGGCTTAAATTCACTAGAAAAGATAGGGCCCATATTTCCCTCTCATATATGTCAGTTTTACACCAAATGAACTGTATGATAGAGTTACTACTGACCTACATGGATGTAAGTGAGAGGAGAATCAGGCCATAGGATGGGGATTTGAGGTTGTTGCTTTACACCCACTATCAGTTAAAGGGTCAGTGTGTTGGGGAAGTATTGGGGCCACCAGAGACTTTCTGGTCCCACTACAGAAGAAAAGGTTCTATGCACAATTTTTTCAGATTCTATGGAAATGAGTTTCATTAAAAATATCCTTATTCAGTGCATGGGTTAGATGGTGTGTAATCAGTAAGAACTGGAGCCACACACTGAATGATGAGAATGAAAAGAAATATTGATCTTCACTGAACACTGTCCATCCCGTTTACTTCATGAGGCCGGAGTCTTGTGAAAAAAAAATCATCTTAAATTAAGCTTAAATTCATAACTTTGCTAGACACTAAAAATCATGGACTGAATAGAGACACTGGATTTATGACTTATTACAACAATATATAACCCACTAACAACCCCCCCCCCCCCCACCACACACACACACACTCTTCCTTTCCTCCCCGTGACTGCAGGGGTGTTAACGGGCCACTTCACCTTGATATTACCTCACCCATCGTGTCTTCCTAATATCCTGGGACTGACAGGGCTACAACACTGCATACAATCTTTACTTATGGCAGTTCACTGTTCTCGTGAAGACAGACCTCAACAGGGTGAAGGCAGCAGAGCACAGAGCTTTGCATTGTAACATTTACCCTGGTCTCAGAAAAGACCAGACATCCCTTCCACAAGAGCAGTGACTCCAGTTACAAACAGGGAGGGGCCAAGGAGGGACAAATGCTCTTGCTCACACTGGAGAAATATTTTATTATTTAAAAATGTGTTTTCTTTAGTTCCAAGGCACTTCCATCCCTTGGAAAACTTTTCTTGGTGAATAACAAATAAAACTTGCTGCCCCGCAAACTGGTAAATAATCCTGGAATTAACTCCAAAAGATCCAAATACAGATTTTTTTTTCTAGAATGGCAGACCAATATGACCACAACATATTGGGAATGATTTTCCTTGTCTTAACTAAGGCAACTATCATTTTGGTTTTGCCTGACTGTGTCAATTTTCTAATGAGCTGCCTTGTGTTCTTTATGCTTTTATGTGACTGTAGCAATTTCACGTCACCATTCTTCATTTCTGAAATAGAAGGGAGGAGAAGGGTCCTGGCTCCCCTTGGACTGTTAGTCAATCAGTATTTCGGTATGATTGTCAGGCCAAGGATGTTAACGAAATGGAGCAACATATTTTTTAAATTACTTGTTAGAAAACATTTAGACATCCATCATGTTCAAAATAGTGAATCTTCTCTCACAAGTGCAGTTCCCAAGTGCTTTTATTAGTATTATTATTTTCATCCAAGCATAACAAAACTTGACTCTAGATCACATACCTCCTGTTCCTGAAATCTGAGTAATGCATTAAGTAACGGATTAAGCTGTCTGGATTGACTAGCGTGGTCACAGGAACCTATCCTGATTGGAGGTGTATGTATCTCAGATGGTTTTAATAAAGTACAGACAACTCCCAAGGCCCCAAGCAAAGAGTGGCTATTTGGGTACCCATGCTACTCTCCAGCTTGTGCCACCCTCCAATGGAAATATTCGGGGGACAGATCTATGTATCTTCTCCCCCCACCCCGCAGCATCTTGCAGAGGTGAGAGCAGCATTTGGCTATGTTTTGCCCCCACAAGCATGCGTGGGGGGAGTGGAGACGAGAGCAGGACCCAGGGGAGGAGCTGGAGTGGTTACTGTTGTGGCACACGAGATCAGGCAGACTGCCAGGGAGCAAGCAGGCTCCTTTGCCCGGCATGCTCCCGTCTTCCAACCACCAGGGATCCCAGCAGTGACACCTGGCCCAGGTGGATTGGGTTAGAGTGGGGAACGGGACAAGGCACTGGGGATGCGGGACATCGGTGCACAGTGTGCCAGCTGCTGAGGCTGCATTGGGGAGCACATGCACCAGGCATCAGCCATCAAGAAAATACTGTAGGAGTGGCTGTAGCGATCCTGACCTCATGCAGTAAATGGGATGGACAGTGCTCAGTGAATAAGACAGCTGATCAATATTTCTTTTCATTCTCATCATTCAGTGTATGGCTTCAGTTCTTACTGATTACACACCATCTAACACATGTACTGAATAAGGATATTTTTAATGAAACTCATTTCCATAGAATCTGAGCACTTTATAACCTCCCAGTGATGTCAGAAAGTATTGTCCTCATTTTACAAATGGGGAAACTGAGGCAGAGTGAGTCAATAACTTGCCCGAGGTCACATAGGAAGTATGGATTTTTTTCCTCCTCCTGCCACAGATTTCTTAGGACCTGGTCCAGTGCCTTAACCACAAAATCATTCTTCCTCCTACAGCAGACCCCTGACTCATTCATTGCAAACCATTCAACTTCTGCAGTGAATCAGGAAGGGAGTGCTCTGCAATCCAGACAGATTCATTAAAGAACTGTCTCATTCTCTGTCCAGCATATGCCATGAAATAGGCAGGTGTCTAGTGGAAGACAGTACATGATCACATCATTAAAGACTGAGTTGTAATGCATACACACAAATGAGCAGAGTTAAGGTTGTACAGGCTAAAAATGCCATTGATTTATGAAAGGTGTGTTTATCCTTGTTCAGTTTTTCAGATAACACTATAATTTGTAGAAAACAAACAGTAATATATATAACTGGTCTTAGCTTGCCGAAGTTTCAAGTCACGATCAAAAGACATGGAATGCTTCATGAACATGAGGATGACAGTCTTTCACTAAAGCTATGCTAATTTTCTCCATATCATTCCAATTTTACGAGATGTATAATAAAAGAACAGAGTTACTGCATTAATTATCCAAAATTACAAATGTTGCACTTAGTAGAACACTTTGCAATCACGCTAATTTCAAGTCCTAGGTGACAGTATATTATAATGGGATGTTGAATTGTCTAGGTAAGAATAGATAAAAAAAGATACACTCACACTCTTATGCATATGGTTAAATAGTCTCTTGGTGGGATCCCAGTATCGCAGACAAAGTAGGATGTATCTTAATAGCTGTCATAATTAAGGGTTAGAGGAGATGATTTTTGTGTCTGTATTAGAGCTGTCTGGATACTGTTAAAAAAACCCAACAGCCTTGATTTATATTTTTCCAAATAAAAGCACTGAATATGGCTTCCCTGATTTGTGGGGTCACTGATTGTTGTTTATGAGTAGCTGGACCATTGCCGAGTATTCGCAAAAATGTTCATTAATCTTTTGGTTTTCCAAACTTTGAATATGAATGATTATTTGTCCACAAATTCTTACCGAGGAGCGTTATTTGTTATTCATTAGTTTCCTGTCTAAAATATTTCAGTCATCCAATCAGAGAGCAGAATCAAAGCCATATGAATTAGGTAACCAACCATAAGAACATAAGAACATAAGAACGGCCGTACTGGGTCAGACCAAAGGTCCATCTAGCCCAGTATCCTGTCTGCCGACAGTGGCCAATGCCAGGTGTCCCAGAGGGAGTGAACCTAACAGGTAATGATCAAGTGATCTCTCTCCTGCCATCCATCTCCACCCTCTGACAAACAGAGGCTAGGGACACCATTCCTTACCCATCCTGGCTAATAGCCATTAATGGACTTTACCTCCATGAATTTATCCAGTTCTCTTTTAAACACTGTTATAGTCCATACAAACCATACAAAGTGAACAGTTTGCAAACAACCTAGTCTTTGAAAATAGTTTGTATAAATTAATTGGTAAATGCTTTCAGAGACAACTGGGACCCCCATCCTGCAAACACTCATGCGTAATTTTAAACACGTGAGTAGTTGTGTTGACTTCAGTGGAACTACTTCTGTGGAAAACTACTTGTGTGCCTACCTGTTTGTAGGATCAGGCCATATGATTGGTTCACAAATGATTTGTAATGAAACAAGTGGCTACATTCTTAACAAGAGGTGGTTCAGAGTGAATAAATTGACCAGTTCTCACCTGCATCTTTGCACACCCACCTTAAATTCTGTGATAAGCCCGAGGAAGATAAGAAAGCAAGAGAGAATAGGTCATAATCTGGGAATGATGGATGAACAGTTTACCCAGTACTTCCATTTGGATGCAAAGACTAACAATCAAACAGAACAGTGTATACCAAAAGTGATGTCATATTGTATTGCTCTGCTTAGAATCCAGTCAAACAGTTAATAGCTCACAGTCAAATGCTGTTAAGTGGAGTTCAAGATAAATGTAGGAAACATGGGTGCTCCTTGGTTGCTGGCAATGTTCCTTGCTGCCAGAGTTGGAGCAAGAGTAAAAGGGGGGAAGTGTAGCCTTAGGGGCACGCTTCAGTGCTTTTCCTATGAGGAATAAAGTTTCTCAGAGAAAATTCTTGCTGTTTAGTGCTTACAGACATGTAAGTAGCCACATTTATTTTTGAATAATTTTATTCTTAACTAGAAACACACTGAGAACTACCCTTAAGGTTTCTTGTTTCTTCCATGCCTCTCTTCAGCTGCGTTGCTACTGAAAGTGTTGGTAGCTGCCATATGAAACCGCTATATCATTAAAGTTTCCCCCCATTTAGGATTAAATGAGAGAATGCATTTCCATCCACTTTTTGAGCCGTAAGGTCAGATGTGAATCATTTTTTTTAGTGAGAGGTCACATGAGATAACTCATAGGAAACATGTCTTTCAGGTTCTTTTTTGCTACTGTTGTTAAAAGTTTGCAATTGGTTTCTATTTCAGTAACCAATGTGTAATCTATATGTTCTAGCCCTCTGGTCCTATCCACAAGACAGGCCTAAATAGGCCTTTTTCAGATAGACTATCTTTTTTGCTTGGTCTGTCTGTGCTCTTACAACGTATGTTAGAACAAACCAAGTGCCTCTGTTCTCCTAAAGGAATACTGCCTGAGGCCATCCCTCCAGTAGACACTAGTTCTTTGTTTGGATAAAAGAATGTCAGCACTCGTTCACTAATGAGAATATGCTTCAGTTCGGTCCTTTCACGTTCGTGTTCTGCTCTTCACAAATACTCTATTTTACAGCATATCGTAACTGTGTTCAGACTGCTGCAGTCAATGGGCCAAATTCTGCCCTGCTGTAAATCTGTGAGTCCCATTGAATTCAGTGGAATTGAATGGGGTGTAACGCCAGAGAAAATATGGCCCATTTGCTGCTAAATTTGTCATGGTTTTACCATGGGAAGGGATAATTGTCAGTGCATATTTTGCATCTCTTTTGTAATTAATAATACTTGGCATTTTTCATCATGCTTTATATGTTGAAAGCACTGTACCCACTAGTTAGTTAATTAGGTTGCAATAGATTTCCTACACTTCTGTTCCAACTCCTCCTTACAGCTCTCTCGGAAGTTAATGAGAGTTGAGGGTGCAGTGCACCTTACAGAAGAAGGCCCAAGTCAGGGACATACTTTAAAGATAGGTAAACCAATTTTCCTATTAAATGCATTTCCATAACCACAAGCTCATATAGCCTTTGTAAATTTAACACAGTATGTTGAATCTGATAAACAGGAAACTGCTATTCCCATAAATTCCCTCCCCGCTTACCTGACACTCCAGAGTGGACACACAGGTGCATTGGGCCATGGGGACTGAACGTGGGACCTCTGGATCTAAAACAACAAGCCCCTAAGCAAGGCGACTCAGGTCTATTATCCCAAAGCTGCTAGCAGACTCAAAAATGTCTATGTGAGCTAGCCCCTGTAGGAGGGACAGAAAAGCATACTGCCTAAATGTGGGTTACATATGTATTTATATTACTGGGGCCAGTGCTCCTGGCAAGTCTCTTTATGGACCAGGAGATACCGGGTGGTAAAGATCCTGACTTACCTCCTGTGCCCTGGGCTGGTGATGGCAGCTTTGAGAGAGAAACTCTGAGGGACTAGGGATTTCAAGAAGAATCCACTTAAAAACCTTGAGCAATATTCACTGAATATACTTTGTAATATTCCCCCATCTCTAGGGTCCCGAGCCAAAGCCCATTGAAGTTAATATGAGGTTTTTCAATGACCTGACTGGGCTGTGGACCAGGTCCTACTTGGGAAGTTCTTTGATGTTGCACTCACCATGCCTTCAGAAAAACAGCCAAACATTCCAAATGCTTATTGGAATTTAATTCAACCTGTCAAGCTTTTGAAACTTGTCCATCACTAATAGAGACTCTGATTGAAATGTGTGATAGAGCTCCACTGTCTTTTACCTGGCTGCTTCCTGGGAAAGCTATTACACCTTCTCTTTTGTTGGAAAGCGCCTACCTCAGTGTGGTTGCTAGTGGAAACAAATACTTAATAGTTAATAATCATCTGTTGTTGCTTATCACTCTGCTCCTGAATCTCCAGTTTGGTTCGTTAGGGATAAACTAGTGATTGTCTCGGTTTCTGTGTCCTTTTATTCTTCAAAGACCTGCTGTACTATTCCTGTGTCCCACAATAGGATCTTTGCCATCTACATGGATCAGTGACATGCAGAACAACTTTCTCTTAAATATATAAACATATAGTGGCTGCAATAATTTAACAGTTGTTAGCTTTACTACACACCCTCATGATCATTAAATAGACCTGTCTGTTTCTTCGCTGGAAAAGGCTCCTAAATTCTTCTGTGAAAGAGCAAAAGTTATGGAGAGATATAGGATACTTGGGGGGAAAAAAGAAAATACAAAAAATCTTAGCGACATCTGTTAACACTGAAACAAAATAATGTCACTTTATTTTCATAAAACGAGGAAGTGAAAAAGAGCCTTAAGGAAAACACATTAGAATAAGGTTAAGGAAGAACCTACAGCATGTGGTGGCTCATGGGTCAGGAGGACGGGATTACCTTGTTCAATAACTCACCCAACACATTTCTATTCTAAGCTATTAATTTCCATATGTACCTTTACAATGCTTTACATGAGAATTTCCCAAACTCAGTTGTGGCTTTCCAGTGTATAAAAAGGTTTCTCTTTGGTGTGGAAGGATTTGTATGCAGCCAAATATTTCATCGTCTGATGGTAACATGCTACGGAGCTTTCCTGAAAGTAACATTTATTTAAAAGAAAGCTTTTTCATAATAATTGGAAAAGCCTCTAGACATTCATCTATTGAGCCCTGAGAGTTTTTAGGACCTGATCCAATGCCCACTGAAATTATTGAAAAGACCATTTGATTTCAGTGGGCATTTGATTAGGTCCCTAAAGCAAAGACCTTCCCTGGCTCACTTTGAAGACATTAACATTTATCAGGCGATACTGTGCACGTAAATGCATCTCTGTTGACAAAATTACCCATGTCAATCAGATTTCTGTCAACTATGCTTAGAGATAGTCAACTAATAGCAGTAAATTTATCAGCCAAGTCTATTGATTAGCCGCTGAATTTTGTTCAAGAAATTTAACAAACATGTTTTTGCAGTATTAGACCCACTCTGTAGCTGGATGAATGTCATAAATGCATTGAATAATTTAGTCAGAGAACGACAGCAAAACTTGTGAAATTATTCTATACGTTTTTTCCCAATGTTCAGCCACCCCTAACTGGGATTGTCCCGTCCAATGTAACATTAATTAAGAACTTGCCATGACTAACAGGAACTAAAGCCTCATTCCTGCATTAGGATGCACTAGCTGGAGTCAGTGAGAGTGTGCAGGGATCCACTCTCATGGAGCTCATTGATGGATCAGGCCCTAAGAAATTTTCCTTATGATTCCCAAAACAAAAAATATGGTTTCAGAAACCAGACAAGATTGGCAAGTGACAATATAACTTGCCTAACCTGTCATGTACAAAGCCAAGCACTTAAGAGTGTGGAAAGTTAAGGATGTCGTAAATCTTTGTGCCAGGAATACCCTCCTTCCATCTGAAATAGTCTGGATTTGTCAACTTTCAGGCCCATTTGTTTCACCTTTCTTTTGAGGAGAGGTGCTGGGGTGTTAGTAGTTAGGTGCTCCTGCTAAGATGAAGGGATGAGCTGATTGTACTGCACCTTGGCTTTGTAATTTAAATAATTGACAGTGTGCTAAGAGCCTGTGTATGGATACATTTTCTTTATTCTAAATCTAAAAAAAATTGTTTAGAATCAATAAAATTATTTAGGCGATATAAGATTTACAACATCCTTAACTTTCCATGCTCTTAAGAGCTTGGCTTTGTACATGACAGGTTAGGTAAGTTATATTTTCATTTATCAATTTTCTGCTACCTAGGTAATCATATAGAAGAGTGAAATTTGGAATTGCCATCCTGTGGGAATTCTGACATTTCAACATTTGTTTTCATCCAAAGTTAGGGCAAAAAGTTGAAAATTAAAATTTTTGCAGATTGGAAATTCTGAAAAATTTTGATTAGGAAATATAAAAATGTTTTGTTTTGCCATTTCTAATCAAAATAGTTTGTTTTGGTCTATTGTACTGACCCAAAATTCTTTATTTTGAATCAGTTCAGTATTAACTGAATTTTTTCATAGTGGTACATTGCCTAAAGGGAGCTATAGTTTGGGAGCCTGATTTCCTTCATTCATCCCTATGGGCCAGGCTCCCTGGCCAGACTGCATCTCAGAAAATGCACCCAGAGTCATGTAATTCCCATAATGCACCACACAACTCAGAGGGAAATCTGCATTGCATCATGGGAGATATAGCCTTCCAGGGAGCCCAGCCCTCAGGAGGGAATGGGGACCTAAATTACAACTCCCATAAGGCACTGAGAGGGAAATACAGTTTAATGTTTTGTTGAACTGATCTGAAAGTAAATGTTTTAGGTCAGTTTGGAAAATCAAATATTCTGAATCAGGTCAAAATGACCCAAAAGGAAATATTTCATTTAGGTTTTCCTGACAGAAAATTGAAAAATTTTGGCAAAATTTTTCCATGGGAAAGTTCAATTTTGCAGCAACTACATTTCTGTCAGAAAATCATTCTAATGGATAATTCCCAACCAGCTCTAGTGAATACCGTCTCCACCATGGATAGGACCAATGGACTCCTGGTGCACTCTGCCATCCAGACTTAAGCTGTACAACCCCCTTTGTTTTACCCAGTCAAGATTCCTGATGTCTTCTAAGCATAAAAATCATATATTTATGCATTTAATGTTTTGGTATCAAAGTCTTTAATATATTAAAAGTATTGAGATTTACTAGCATAAATATCAGCCTCCAAACTTTCACACCCAAGTATTGTGCACATATGTATTTGCACATGCCCGACTCTCATTGCACATAGAAATGATGTGTAGATTTTTGCTTACCTAATTGCCCATTAGTGTGTGCACCTCAAAATGTACATACATATGTATACTGTATAGGCTGGTTGGAAAAATCTGGCTCACTATATCTCTACTGCTCTTGGGGTTCCTTCTCTTTCCCTGCCATCACTCCACTTTTCTTTCCTGCTATTGCATATCATGCTGTATTTTTCCTTCCAGTGCCTAATGTCCCTAGTCTGCCTTTTCTATATTTTATGCTTTCTTAGGATGTATAGTTCATTTCTGCTGAGACCCTTTGGCTTTTATGTGTACTTTCTCTGTAAGACACTCATTTCCTCCCTTTCCAGCTCATTTCCCTATTCCTCTACTTGATGTGTCCAGTTCCTACTTTCTCCCTCCTGTGGAATTTCTTTACTCTCATTTTATTTTCTCTTCCCTTTGTCAGACACTTTCTCCATCTCTCCCTTTTTCCTGTTCTTCCTTCCTTCCCCTGTGTTTAACAGATTCATGGGTTTTGAGGACAGAAGGAAACACTATTATAACCTAGTCTGACCGCCTGCCTAACGTTGGCCACAAAATTTTCCTCTCACACCCTCTGTCCTCATCTTCCTCGTTCCCTTTTCTTTCCTTGTGCTTAAACTCCTTTCCACATATCCTCTTTCTGTCCCTCCCTCCTTTTCTTTATTTCTTCTCCCTCCAGGTTTATCTGGCTATTTGTTTGCCTGCACTGTGCCTGCTCTCTCTGTCCCCTTTGCATAGGCTAATGTGGATGAAAACAATAACTATCTGAGCACAAGAACTCCCATTGTACAGGGGCACAGGTTCCTTGTGACCTGTGCACTCTGGGACGAGGTAGAATCTGCCCTCCAGTGTGTTATTCTAATTCTGTCACCAACCCTATCCCATTTTGTCCTGGAGAGTGACAAAAGTGTTAAAGAACTAGAATAGAAATGAAAGGACATTATTGACACGTATGATACAGAAGCTCTGTCACAGCAAACTGCTGCATAAAGGGATACTTAGGTGGTTCTACATGCATGATCCTCTCTTTTTGCATGGTGTGAAATCAGAAGCCCTCCCTTGCAATTCCTACAGCAAACAAGCAAGGGCAACTTTGGCATAGGATCAGGAGAACGCTGCGATCTGGCCTCAGCTTTCAAAAGCAAGTAATGATTTTGGGTGCTTCAATTTTTGGGTGCCCAACTTGAGATACTGAGATGATGTACACTTTATCTGCTGAAAATCAGGTCCCTTTAAGCCCTAGATGGTGTCTCAGGTTGGACACCCAGGCTCCTTAGTCACTTTTGCAAGTTTGGGCCATCTGGCAGCATGTTGCTCTGAAAGTGACCCTGATGTGTGGGTCTGTGAAATGGCTATGCGTGAGTTTGTTGGACAGTGGGACTACACTAGGCAAGTCATGCACAGCTAAATTGAATTGCTCTAAACCTGTTTTACAAAAGCTTTGACTAGCCTGGGTCTAGGCTGTAGCATTTCTTGCAGGACTTTCTTTAAAAAACAAAACCCCAAACTTCTGATGGTGTTACAGAACCAGAATGAACTGGCTCTGGATGGAGTGTATAGCATCATTGTCATGTAAACCAATGGTTATCAGATGGTCTGCCTTCAATGGCATATGTTTTCCCCATCAAATGAAATGAGCAAACGGAGTGTAAGAGTCCAGCACTTCATTCCTCATGCTGCAGAAGCTGCAGCTATGAAGCTAGGGGAAAATTCTTATGTGAGAAATGATACTATGTGTGCAAGTCACACTAGTCAGTGTACGAAAATGTAATAAAACTAGAGAACTCTTTTGGGGATTGTCATTATTTGTAGCTAATTGAAGTCTTTGGAGAAATTGTTTTTGTGTTCTGTGCCACTTTACCGTGCCTCAATTAATAAGTGTAATCAGTATTGTACATCACAGAGTTCTGGAAAAGGTACTCTGAGGCTTATGTCATTAGGGCTGTATAGTATCAGAGGGGTAGCCGTGTTAGTCTGGATCTGTAAAAAAGCAACAGAGAGTCCTGTGGCACCTTTAAGACTAACCTTTAAGTCTGATATTATAGACTATCATCCCCTGACGTGTGTGCATGTAGCTCCCATTGATTCCAATGGGAGATTTGCACATACACATCTGCGCCGAGTTCTAATCCCATTTTAGATTCTGGGTATGTCTACACTGAAATGTAAGCCGGGGTTCAGACTCAGGCTTGAGCCCAAACTCCCTTTCCGTCTACCCACAATTCTGTCTGATTCAGGCCTGGGCCCCAGGCTCCTGCAGGAGTGGAGGGTTTGAGCCCAGATCCTGCTGGGACTTTAAAAAGTGGAAGTGAAATCCTATTGAGAAAAATAGAAAGGAGCATAAACTCTGGCAAGTGACGTGTAAAAATATAATGAGGAAGGCCAAAAAAGAATTTGAAGAACAGCTACCCAAAGACTCAAAAAGTAACAGCAACATTTATTTTTTAAGTACATCAGAAGCAGGAAGCCTGCTAAACAATCAGTGGGGCCACTGGACGATTGAGATGCTAAAGGAGCACTCAAGGACGCTAAGGCCATTGCAGAGAAACTAAATGAATTCTTTGCATTAGTCTTCCTGGCTGAGGATGTGAGTGAGATTCCCAAATCTGAGCCATTCTTTTTAGTTGACAAATCTGAGGAACTGTCCCAGATGGAGGTGTCATTAGAGGAGGTTTTGGAACAAATTGATAAATTAAACAGTAATAAGTCACCAGGGCCAGATGGTATTCAGTTCTGAAGGAACTCAAATGTGAAATTGCAAAACGACTAACTGTGGAATGTAGCTTACCATTTAAATCAGCTTTTGTACCAGATGACTGGAAGATAGCTAATCTGATACCATTAAAAAAAAAAAAAAAAAAGGCTCCAGAGGCAACCACCGCAATTACAGGCTGGTAAGCCTAACTTCAGTACTGAGAAAACTGGTTGAAAGTATAGTGAAGAACAGAATTATCAGACACATAGATGAACATGAAAAAAACAGTCAACATGTTTTTTTTTAAAGGGAAATCATGCCTAACCAATCTATTAGAATTTTTTGTGGGTGCCAACAAGCATGTGGACAAGGGTGATCCAGTGCATGCTAAACACACAAGAAAGGGAAAGGAGAGCATGCCAGGGACATGCAAAATTAGGGCACTTGTTTGCCCTGTTCAACATTTGGTTTCTGTGCTTTGTTTTATTACTGGTTGTGGTGTTGATTTATGACTGTTCTTTCAGTGTTCAAACGGTAGCTGATCTGCATGACAATGCTCTTATTGTTATTTTTTAATTCAGATAAAGGCTTTTATTTTAGTAAGAAAATTTATTGCCATTGTAATGCTGTATGGAATTGTGAGACACTTTATGATATTGTTGATACCAATATAAAATTGTAAGGAATCTGATCAGAAATGCTGTGTGAGGTATCTGCAAAAATGTTATGATTTGCCAAGTATGAAAATCTTGTTTATATGTTTGTATCCCCTTTGTATTGTATGTTATAGATACGTATGGTATATCTGTATTTCCAAACTTGTGCTGTGATTCTGAGTGACACCCCCAAAAAGATTGGCATCAGCACTGACTAGCCTGTTTAATGGCCTATCAAGGGTCATTAGCTGTACAATGAACCCTTTGAAAAGCTAAGGATAGACATTATGAGTCAGCAGGACTTGTAGGGGCATGCCTATGGGCAAGGGACTACAAGATTTTTTCATGCCACGTGCTATGAGTTTGTGTTTGGAACAAAGGAAGTACTAGATACATGGCAAAAGGACTATACAGGGCAGCTGCATCATCTCTATTTTGTCTTCATTCCTGCTTCTTACCTCAGAAGCAACTTTTCTACAAACTGAAGCTTTGAACAAAGGACTGAGTGACCCATCTAAGCTTTGGATGTGTTCCAGAAGGACTTTCAAGCCAGCAAACTCACCAATACTACTAAGAACCTGATATATGGACTTTGAAGTCTTTGTATGTATGTGACTGCTTTACCATTTAACAACTCTCTTCTTGTTCTTCCTTATTTCTTTATAATAAACCTTTAGTTTTAGATACTAAAGGATTGGCTGGCAGTGTGGTATTTTGGGTAAAATCCAACCTAATATTGACCTGGCAATGTGGGGTTCGGCAGAACATTCTGTATAGTGAGAAAAGTTTTTAAATAACTCCTCACCTTACTTCACCTAGGTGCTGATTGGGAGCCAGAGAACTGGAATGCAATAAAGGGAGCTGTGTGTGTGATTTCTTTTTCAGCTTCTTGATATAGTGTGGAGGATCAGAAGCACTGGTAGGGGAGTTTAACTTCAGTGTTACCCACCAGTCTTGGGAGTACCTGCCCTGACCTTCGCATTTTCAGTGAGGGCTGCCATAGACACACTGGGTCCCAGACATCACTACATCACATCCTATTATGTGAATGTTGAATAATAAAAGTAAACACATGATAAGGCTCAAATGGGAAGATGCTCCGAAACACAATTTCTGCATCAATCCATAATGTACAGTAGAACCTCAGAGTTACAAACACCTCGGGAATGGAGGTTATTCATAACTCTGAAATGTTCGTAACTCTGAACAAAACGTTATGGTTGCTATTTCAAAGTTTACAACTGAACAATGACTTAATACAGCTTTGAAACTTTACTATGCAGAAGAAAAATGCTGCTTTTAACCAGCTTAATTTAAATGAAACAAGCACAGAAACACTTCCCTTACCTCGTCAATTTTTTTTTTTTTTTAAACCTTCCCTTTATGTTTTTAGTAGTTTATGTTTAATAGTACTGGATTTGATTTTTGTGTGTGTCTCTGCTTCTACCTGATTCCATACTTTCAGTTCCAAATGAGGTGGTCGACCAGTCAGTTCGCAACTCTGGTGTTCATAATTCTGAGGTTCTACTGTAAATGCACATTCTTCCTCCCCATTTCATAAACAATCATTCATAATAAAGATTCATGACAATCATTCCTCCCATTGCATTGTGTGATGTGACAGTACCTCATTTACAGTAAACATTGCTTTACAAAATCATACTGTTCTCCCTCTGTCACTGTCCCATGCAAGTCCACAATGTGGGAGCACAGAGCATCCCTGATTTCAGTTGCCCAGATACATCCTGCTCCAGCTGCGACAGGTGCACTTCCTGGATGAGTATACAGGTTCAGAATCCATTGCTGTTATACGTCCATTCAGGGGCAAATGGCTCACCTTTGTCTTCACAGAGACTGTGAACATAGCAAGCCACAAGAATGTGGACACCACTGATGATACTGGAATCCACCAGTCTGTAGACAGGGCTAGTGGGATTTCAATCTGCCAAACACCCATTCAACCAGCTGTTTCCACCTACTGATAGTGTAATAAACCTGCTTTTGCCAAGCCCTCTGAGATCAGGATACGGTTTCGTAAGCCAAGGCCAAAAGGGGCACATGGAGTCCTCCAGAATAATAGTGAGGACAGTAATTGCATTTATGACAATGTTATCTGGTGGAAGTAGTATCTCAGCCTGTCAACGAATGTAAACTCCCGATCCGCAGAAAACCCTGGCATCATGAACTTTTCCACATTGGCACCCATAAATCAGCTCTGTGGTCCACAAGGGGCTGCATAGCAATGAATTATGGTTTGTAGTTTATGGACTCGTATGACCAAGGAGGAGGGCAAACTATAGGCATGAGTCCCACCTGTGGCCCCAGCGCACATTGGAAATCTCATTCTGTCAAAGCCAACAATTACTTCAGGAATATTCTTTTATGCCCACCACCTGGGGGTAAATCACTTGATTGCTTCAGAAACTCTGCCACCACTTTACCCACAGTTGACTTCCCAATACCAAACTGGTTAGCAATGGACCTGTAGCTGTCTGGGGTAGCCAGCTTCCAGATGGTTATAGCAACCTGCTTCTGGACCAGTATGGCCGCCCTCATGTGTGTGTCCTGATGCTGGAGGGTTGGGGCAAGCTGCTCACAAAACTCCAGAAATGTAGCTTTCTTCATGCAAAAGTACTGGACCTCCTGCTGGTCATCCCAGGTCTGCATGAAGATGTGGTCCCACCAGTCTGCTCCAGAAGTGCTGGACAATGTAGGGGACATCAGTGGCTACACAGAGTCATGAGCAAGATCAGCCAGTTCGAGTCCTCCATGTTGGTATTCACCTCCTCCTCCATCTTTAGCTCCGTCAGCTGCCTTCGGTGGGTCAGAAAATGCCACCAGAATGTCCAACAGTGTCTCATGGGAGCTCTGCCCATTTCCTGAAACAGGAGTGAAAGCGCAAGCAAGAGAAGGTCTTCTGATGGTGACTTCTCCATGAGAGCAAGCAGATCTAAAAGATAGCTCGGAAGGATCTGTTGGGAAGTTGGTGGGCTGTGACATCTTCCTGTATCATGCAGGGTGATATCAGGCAAGTTTTCCCACACTTCAACACAAACCATGGGCTACAGTGGCCATGCTTTAGGAGGACTCTAGGAAGTCTGGGATATGGTTGGTTGGACTTGGGTCTGTGTACTGCAGTGTGGATGTTGGAGCCCTGGTATGGGCCTGGACTCAAAAACGGTTAATCTAGGTGTGGCAGGGTGAAGACTCACTGGCGTGGCACCTCCTGCTGGTTGTCCTGGGAATTAACTCTTTTCCAGCCTGGAGCGCCCTCTGCAGGCTGGTGTCTCGCCTGCCATGTCCCTCCCAGACCCCGGTGCCCATTCCCTGGGGGTTCTGCCCTCTGCAGTACCCCTGCAGTCTCCTGGTCTCCCCTCCTCGGGGAACCCCCAACCCTCTATCCCCCACCTTGCCTCAGTGGCTACTGCCAGTCACCATCTAGCCCCCACTCCCTGGGGCAGACTGCAGTCTGTAAACCACTCATCATTGGCAAGGGGGGGTTGGACCAGCTGCCTCTGCCTATCTCTGGGCTGTCCCTCTGCAGCCTTAGTACCTTTCATAGGCCCTTTTCAAGGCCTGCAGCCTGGGGTTTTTCTAGGCTGGACCTCTCCAGCTCCCTCTGCCATTCCCCAGCACTGCTCCACCGCAGGTACCCTTCTCTCCCAGGCAGCCAGGTCCTTCTCTCTCAGGAAGCTAGAGAGAAAATGTGTGTTAGCTTCTGGCCCACAGCCCTCTTATAAGGGCCAGCTGAGCCCTGATTAAGCTGGCCACAGCTGTGGCTGCTTTCCCCATCAGCCTACCTTTTCCCTGCTGCAACCCTCTCCAGGGCTGCTTTAACCCCTTCAGGGCTGGAGTGGGGTGACCACCCCACTACACTAGGGTCAATATACAGTGGGAACACTCAAACCCTGGGCTTGCAAACCCAGTGTCCATGGACTTGAGTCCCACTAAACCTTGATTTGCACTGCAGTGTAGAAATACTCTGGGAAACCCTGGATGCATCAACCTCTCTGTCTCAGTTTCCTCCTCTTTCAAATGGGGACAGTGCTATGCACCTAGCATAGTTCACAAGGAGAGATTAATTAGTTGTGAGAATTCATTTATTCAATATTACTGAATTTCTTTGAATGGTAAAAAATTGCATTTTCTGGAAAAAATAGTTTAAAGATTATTTTTTCTAGTTAAACCCAGACGTTTTGCATTTCTCTTGTTTGTGTGCTCAGACTCTTACCTTCCTCTCGTTTCTTAGTTGTGCTTTCACATTCAGAGGCAGGCAGTTGTGTTGCTGACTTTTTCAGCATATCTCCAAAATGCAGGAAATAATACACTGCAAATGTTTTGTGTGTGCGAGAGAGAGGGAGAGACATTTGAGACCTGTTCTGTGTGCAGACATATGTGGAAAGAAAGATTTAGAGAACAGTGTTTTCTGACATCTCATTGCCATCATTCAGTTTAATGGGGCAGCATGCTGCTGTTCTTTTAACGTTTTGCTGGCTGGCAAGAGGTCAGGAAAAACCTATAGTGAGTTTGGCCACTGCTGGAATTATATATATTGTGAAACCTTAATTAGCCCCTACTGTACTGCTGAAAGTATATTTCTCATCTTGAATACTTTGTCATGTGAAATGTTATACAGTAGCTCTCTGAATGTGGAGTCATTTCAGTTAGCATAATGGGATGTGCCCAAGCATGTAGCATAAAGAAATATGTGCTCTTGGTACCAAAAAAAAAAAGGATTTAAGTTTAGCAGAGTAAAAGGAAAATCACAACTTATGCAGTGAAAATGTACAGTTATCCATTTCCTTTTTGTTCAGAGAGTGAATTCTTCAACCTGGCATACAACCACTTCTTTTTGTCCATAAAGTCCAGTATCGTTGACCTCAAGAAGGTCCATTTTATTGCCAAAAAAAGTTTTCCTGTTCCATGGGTAGACTAATTTGCAGCTATCATATCCAGCTTGTTGTTAGATGCTCTTGTCTCAGTACGTTGTGTCACGGTTCTGCCATCATTAAGAAAAAGAGTCACAGCTATCCAAGTGCTATGGTTACAAGGATATTGTTCGAGGAGAATTATTGTGCCAGTAACAATTTTATTTTAACTTTACCAAGCAGTTGTGTAGAACACTTCACCTTACTATTATGTCTTGGAACCAGAAACGAGGATGGGTGATGTATATTTCTTTGATTTATTCCAGAGTCAAGTAGTGGAGAAATAAAAGGAAAAATAATGGTGTAATGGAGTGTGCTTGGTCATATCACTGGAATGAAAAGGCAGGCATTGGTTAAGATGACTACTTTCAATGGGACTATGTCCAATAATTCTGGCCTCAAACCACAGAGCAATTATAGGCTGCATCCATGAAGCTTTTTATTACCGTGAAGCTGCATTCTAGGTGTCTAGCACTGGACAATGCAATATATTAATGATGGAAGGTAAAGCTCCCTTTCCCTCACCCTAAAGATAGTTGAACTTCATAGATTCTATCCCTGCTACCTTTAGTCATGGATTTATAGATTTAATTATCTGAAGGGACCATTATCTTCATCTAGAACAGTG
Source organism: Chrysemys picta bellii (assembly GCF_011386835.1). Taxonomy (NCBI): domain Eukaryota; kingdom Metazoa; phylum Chordata; order Testudines; family Emydidae; genus Chrysemys; species Chrysemys picta. The sequence continues at coordinate 298,632,092 of NC_088791.1, forward strand.
GTGAGCAACCTGCGGCCCGTCAGAGTAATCCGCTGGTGAGCTGCGAGACAGTTTGTTTACATAGACCATCCCGAGGCACGGCCGCCTGCAGCTCCCAGAGGCCGCAGTTCGCCGTTCCTGGCCAATGGGAGCTGCGGGAAGCGGTGTGGGCTACAGGGCGGCCTGTGGGTTGCAGGTTGCCCACCACTGATCTACACTGACCTCTTGCATAACACAGTGCATAGAATTTTACCAAGTGATTCCTGCATCAAGTCCACAATTTCTGATTGAACAGAACATATTTTTTAGGAAGACATCCAGTTTTGATTTAAAGGCTTCAAATGAGGGAATATCCATCATGTCCCTAATTTGTTGCGTGATTAATTACTCTCACTAGTCTGAATTTGTCTAGTTTCAGCTTCCAGCAATTGTATGTTATATCTGCTAAATCAAAGAGCCCTTTACTATCAGAAATTTTCTACTGCTCTAGGTACTTATCAATTAGATTTGAGCAAAATTCGGAATTTCCCACCCCGCGGGAAGTTCAGACACTTCAGCATTTGTTTTTGTCCCAAATCGTGATGAAAAATTAAAATTTCAAAAATTTGCACAGAACAGAAACTCATAAACATTTCAATTCAGAAATGTCAAAATAAAATATTTTGACATTTTTTATTGAAACAAGACACTTTAACATTCCAGAAATAGAAGTGTTTTGTTTTGATTTTTTGAACTGACCCAAAATGTTTTCTTATAAGTCAGTTGAATATTAAACTGCATTTTCCCATAGTGGCACATTGCCTCATGGGAGCTGTAATTCAGAAGCCTGACGCCTCCATTAACCCCTATGGACCAAGCTCCCTGGCCTGACTACATCTTCATATCTATATGACTATATCTTCATCAATGATTTAGATATTGCCATAGAGAGTACACTTATAAAGTTTGTTGAGAATCCCAAGCAAGGGGTTGCAAGTGCTTTGGAGGATAGGATTAAAATTCAAAATGATCTGGACAAACTGGAGAAATGGTCTGAAGTAAATAGGATGAAATTCAATAAGGACAAATACAAAGTACTCCACTTAGGAAGGAACAATCAGTTACACACATACAAAATGGGAAATGACTGTCTAAGAAGGAGTACTGCGGAAAGGGATCTAGGGGTCATAGTGGATCACAAGCTAAATGTGAGTCAAAAGTGTAACACTGTTGCAAAAAAAGCAAACATAATTCTGGGATGTATTCGCAGGAGTTTTGTAAGCAAGACACGAGAAGTAATTCTTCTGCTCTACTCCGCGCTGATTAGGCTTCGGCTGGAGTATTGTGTCCAGTTCTGGGTGTCATATTTCAGGAAAGATGTGGACAAATTGGAGAAAGTCCAGAGTACAGCAACAAAAATGATTAAATGTATAGAAAACATGGCCTATGAGGGAAGATTGAAAAAACTGGGTTTGTTTAGTCTGGAGAAGAGAAGACTGAGGGGGGACGTGATAAGAGTTTTCAAGTACGTAAAAGGTTGTTACAAGGAAGAGGGAGAAGAATTGTTCTTCTTAACCTCTGAGGATAGGACAAGAAGCAATGGGCTTAAATTGCAGCAAGGGTGGTTTAGGTTGGACATCAGGAAAAACTTCCTAGCTGTCAAGGTGGTTAAACACAGGAATAAATTGTCTAAGGATGTTGTGGAATCTCTATCATTGGAGATTTTTAAGAGCAGGTTAGACAAACATCCTGTCAGGGATGGTCTAGATAATACTTAGTCCTGCCATGAGGGCAGAGGACTGGACTAGAAGATCTCTCAAGATCCTTTCCAGTCCTATAATTTTACAATCTACCACAGGCACCCCAGTCATATAACTTCCTTGATGCACCATGCGGCTTGGTCAGAGATAAACTTGCACTGCATTGTGGGAGATGTAGTCCTCCAGGAAGCCCAGCCCATCACAGAAAATGAGGGCCCAAACTACAACTCTCACTCCCATAAGGCAATGCACTGATACAGTAATGCGGTTTAATGTTGTCAGGAATCAGGGCCTTCAGCAGACCCATTCTTGGGCAACATATCAAGTGTAGTGGACCTGTAGTAGGCTACCTGACTAGCTATATGACCGATTGGTTGGAAGAGTCAGCAGACCAGCTCTTAATTCTGGCAGCAAGAGCAGTGCAGGGGTTGCTCAAAGCATTCACCCATGGCTGTGATCATTCCTATGCCTGCTTGTTCCCAGCCCTGCTCCTGCCTTGTTCCAACTCTGCACCTGCCTTGAACACAGCCCTGCCACTACCTTGCCTCACACCAGGTAACTCGGTTCTGACTCTGGCTCTGGTTCCTGGCTCCTGACTCTTGCCTCTGACTCTAGACTTGACCTCTCACATCCTGGTCACTGACAAATATTTTGTTGAACTGATTCAAACCAAAACATTTTGGGTCAGTTCAACAAAATGAAATATTTCAAAGCAGCTTAAAATATTTCTTTTAGATTTTCATGAAGAAAAAAATTAACATTTCTGGCAAAATCCTGCAAAGATTTCAATTCTGAAGAAACTGCATTTTTCTTCAGTCATTCTGACAGACTATTCCTCAGAAGCTCAATTATCAATTATGAACAAGTCCCTTCATGTAGCGAGGTGGAATTGCCTCCCTCTGATGCAGACAGGGGAGGAACCACTCCCCGCCCTGTGGTGGATGGAGCCAGGCCGGGCCTGCCCCTTGTGCCGGAAGTGGAGGGGTGGAGCAGGAAGTATAAGAGGTAGGGACTCCAGCTCAGTAGAGGGAGAGCCAGGGAAGCAGTAGGATGCTGTTGCCTTGCTGCTGGCTCCTGAGCCAGGGACCGAGCTGTATCAAACCCTGTCTTTGGGGGTATATTTGGAGGAGCTGCCGCCAGGCAAATACCCCGAGTAGGTGCTGGAACTGCTGGCTGCTGAGTACCCTGAGGGGCATGAGGGCCTGTGAGTGATGAAGTGTTACAAACAGGTAGGGGAAGGAATTAGTACAGGGAAACCAGACATTAGTTGAGTTGTGTTTGCTGAAGCCACTGTTAGGGTCCTGGGCTGGGACCTGGAGGAGCAGGGTGGGCCTGGGCCTCCCTACCCCCTGCTGCCAATCCCACCCCTGGGGTGGCAGCCTACACACCTTAGGCTGCATGACCTGCACTTATTTGCTGTCTGCCCTAGCCAGGGAGCTGGACCAGAGACTGTTTTTGCTCTTCCCCAGCCAGGGAGCTGGGCCACAGACTGCTTGATATTGCTCGGCCCTACCCCGAGGTCTGAGCTTGACTGTGTTGCTGCCTGCCCCCACCAGAGGGCTGGCTACAGACTGTTACTGGTGCTAGTCCCCGGTTGATTGGCTCTCAGCCATTAGGTGGTGTAGCAAGGCACAGTGGCCTCCCTGTGATGCAGATGGAGGAACTGCTCCAAGCCATTACACTTAGGGTGACCAGACAGCAAATGTAAAAAATCGGGACGGGGGTGGGGGGTAATAGGAGCCTATATAAGAAAAAGACCCAAAAATTGGGACTGTCCCTATAAAATCGGGACATCTGGTCACCCTAATTACACTTCACCTTTTCTTGGATAAACTAAACAGACTGAGCTTTTTAGCCCTCACTATAAGGCAGGTTTTCCTGACCTAGGATGTTTCTTGTAGCAATTTTCTGAACCCTTTCCCATTTGTTAACATCCTGTTTAAATGTGGACACCAGAACTGGACACTATTTCACTAATGGTCTTAATAATGCCATATTTGGTGGTAACCACACCTCCTTACTACTACTTGATAGTCCCCTGCTTATAAATCCAAGGATTGCATTTGCTGTCTCAGCTACCACATCATGCTGGGAGCTCATACTCAGTTTAGCTGGTTATCATCGATGATGCCTAAATCCTTTTCGGAGTCACTGCTTTCCAAAATACAGTCCTCCATCCTACATTCTTGGTTCCTAGATGCATGACCTTACATTTAGCTATGTAAAAATGCATGTTGTTCAAGTGAGCCCAGATTGCTAGAACTGACCAGTCTTTCTCAATATGTACCACTCCATCATTCTTGTGTCATCCACCAACTTTACTAGCAATGATTTTACATTTTTCTATCGGATCATTGATAAAGATATGGGATAGCCTTTGGTCAAGACAAATCTTCATGGAGACCCCACTGAAAATGCCTTCACAGGGTGGTGATTCCCCATTCACAATTACTTTTGGGACCTTATCAGTTAGTCACTATTCAATACATGCTACATTGCAGTTTTAATCAGAATTTTGTGCAGTGTAAAGTCAAATGCTTTAACTTCAACACGGTTACAGATTTTAAAATGTTTAACTTTAGCAGTTCCTGTTTAAAATCCTCTCTAGCTACTTTTGGAATAGAAAGTATTTCATTATCGTGTAAGCTGTGAATATGTCCCCCAGCTTCTTTCCAAATAATACAAATAAAGAAGAACATTTCTGCTCTTTATTGAATATTTTACCATCCCTATTTATCTTGATGATGGTCTCACTTACACTAATGTAAACCAGGAGTAATTAAATTGAAGTCAGTGGAATGACACCGGTTTAAAATTGGCTGTAGGCGAGATCTGAATCAATCCCATAACATTTTATCTTATTTATAACCTCAGTGTTATAAGCAGGGAATATATGTGAGGTGCTTGGATACTTGGCTGCAACCTTGATTTAATTAGAAAATCTTCTTGTTCTTGACACTGATCAAGTTATTTTTTTTCTAAAGCTTAAATATTCGAAAGGCAGATTGCTTTACTTGAATAGGTGGAAGAATATCAAGAGAGAAAGCGTATTCAGAATCACAGTGTAGAAATAGTTGGGGCTGGGAGTATAATAAGAGCTTTGTGTCTAGGGCAAGCAGAACACCCTCTGCTACAAACCACTCCTACTGTAGTGAATGTTAAATATTCTGTCTATAGCACATCTACTTTAACAGCCTCCCTTTGCAAGGAACCCTTGACACAGTTCTCCTAAATCTCAATTCATAAAATAGCTGATTTTCCCACTAAAGGGTTACTTTAAAAGTATTTTCAACTTCATGAATAAGGTCTATATTAATTATTAAAGTTAAGATGCTATGAGGCTGAGGTTTCCCTTCTCTACTACAACAAACAAGCTGGATCTGGACATCGTTATTGAAGATTACCAAATTAACAACCGCCATGATGCTACACATTCCTGCAGGCAGTATGATTCTGCAGTTTCTGCATTCTTCCAGTCTCATTCAGCAGTAGAGGAGTATGTATGATACGTTCCACATGGTAGATAAGCGTTAGAAGATCTCATCTGTTAGAACTCTAAATACAACATATGTAAGCAAGAGTTTGATCGCTGATAAGAAGAGATACATTTATCATGCCAGGGATTATAAATGAGCTTGAAAAGCTGGTTTGTAATGAAGGGGATCAATGGGGCAGAATAGAAGTGGCCAAAAACTCATGAGATAATTCAGTGAACTGGCCTTTTTTTTTGAGAAAGTGGATGTGATGTACTCAGAATGGGTTAGGAGTTTTAAGGGTTCGGTCCCTGCTATAAGTTGAGCTAAGGGCACGTTTGTCTTACCAAGTTAGAGCCCTATTACAGTGGGACAAATCCTGAAGTTCTTATTTTTATTCTGGTTTTTATTCAGTTTCAGAGTGCAGCTCGCTGTAGCAATAGCCACAGGGAACTTTACTGCAGGAGAAGGTGGTGTGCTGTAGCTTCACACCCTGGCTTGCCACACAATAGCTTACTCATGTAAGTAGACCCATTGAAGTCAATGGGCCAAATCCTGAAGTCATAGAGTCACAGACTTTAAGGTCAGAAGGGACAATTATGATCGTCTAGTCTGACCTCCTGCACGACGCAGGCCACAGAATCTCACCCACCCACTCCTGTCCTTGCTTAGATTTTACTCAGGCAAAATTCCCTCTAACTTCAGCATTAGTTTTGACTGAATACAAACTGAGTGAGGGTTTCAGGAGCTGATGCAATAGGACTACTTGTTTGAATGATGATTACTCACATGAGTAGGGGTTAGTTGTTCTTATTATTCATATGACTGTCTAATCCAATTTAGAAACTTATTAAGCGGAGCTAGTAAAAAAAAAAAATCTCCATGAAGAATTTTTTAAAATAAACAGTTTTTTCATGACCATATATGTGACAATAACATTCTAAAGTTTTTTAAAGAAATTAAATGAAAAAAATCATTTGAAAGGTCTGGCTTTTTTCTCACTTTAAAAAACAAACAAACTATTTTTCCTGGGGGAAGAGAGGAGAGAGAAGAAAAATGGGAGGGAATGGGATTTTTTTTCCCCACCAGGTCAAATGAAAAACTTTGAAATTTTTAAGTTTTTGAAAAAAAATCATTTAAAACTGAAACATTTTGATGACAGTGAATTTTTTCAGTGAAAAATGAAACCTCATTTTTTGACAGAAAAGTTTTTCCTTTGAAAAAATATTCAACCTGCTCTACTATTAAGGTAGTTGCCTTAAGCAAATAGCAATGACTTTGAGTTCAAAAGGTTAATTCTGCATTGCATACAAATATATTTCCTTTTACACCTTCAAGTGTGTTGCCTTTTAATTTTATTTGACTGCCTTCCTGTGTATATATTCTAGGAAAGTGTGAATAGGAGCATCCAATTGGCCTTCTACATACTATCTATTTTATATACCTCTAGCTTATCTCCTCTTTGTTCCTTTGCAAAATAATTAAGCCTTGACTATTTTCCTTTTACTTGTACCTCACATAAAAATTTCTTTTCACTCTAGCCATTCCTCTAATCATTTTCTTTGCATCCCTCTGGAATTTTTTAATGTCTCCTATGCCGTGTTAAATATGAAGTGACCAAAAGGAATAGAATTCAAGATGAGGATAGGTCACCGTGCCTCAGTGGGTCAGAGCTGAGGATGCCAAATTCAGGATGAATTGCTGAGAAATAGGGCAGACACATCCCAGATTACTGGTTATTCTACCGTCAGATATACCAAGCCAGTGACAAAAGTAAACGTCTGTCTCATCACACTGGTTAACAAGAACTCAAAAATGCACTCTGCTTGGGCATTCCAGCACTCATTTCACCACCCAGACACTAGACTTTATGATGAGTGGTTATTTAAAAAACAATTTCATCAAACAAAGGGTCCTTCTAATCCTAAGAGATGAGCCACATAGCCAGGTCAATATATAACGCAGATTTTACCTAATAATCACGCTGTTGCCATTCCTTTAGTATCTAATATCTAAAGGAACAGGAGTACTTGTGGCACCTTAGAGACTAACAAATTTATTAGAGCATAAGCTTTCGTGGGCTACAGCCCACTTCTTCGGATGCATATAGAGTGGAACATATATTGAGGAGATATATATGCACACATACAGAGAGCATGAACAGGTGGGAGTTGTCTTACCAACTCTGAGAGGCCAATTAAGTAAGAGAAAATAACTTTTGAAGTGATAATCAAGATAGCCCAGTACAGACAGTTTGATAAGAAGTGTGAGAATACTTACAAGGGGAGATAGATTCAATGTTTGTAATGGCTCAGCCATTCCCAGTCCTTATTCAATCCTGAGTTGATTGTATCTAGTTTGCATATCAATTCCAGCTCAGCAGTCTCTCGTTGGAGTCTGTTTTTGAAGTTTTTCTGTTGTAAGATAGCCACCCGCAGGTCTGTCATTGAGTATTATGATTCCTGATGTCAGATTTGTGTCCATTAATTCTTTTGCGTAGAGACTGTCCGGTTTGGCCAATGTACATGGCAGAGGGGCATTGCTGGCGCATGATGGCATATATCACATTGGTAGATGTGCAGGTGAACGAGCCCCTGATGGTATGGCTAACGTGATTAGGTCCTATGATGATGTCACTTGAATAGATATGTGGACAGAGTTGGCATCGGGCTTTGTTACAAGGATAGGTTCCTGGGTCAGTGTTTTTGTTCAGTGATGTGTGGTTGCTGGTGAGTATTTGCCTTAGGTTGGGGGGTTGTCTATATGCATCCGAAGAAGTGGGCTGTAGCCCACGAAAGCTTATGCTCTTGATAAATTTGTTAGTCTCTAAGGTGCCACAAGTACTCCTGTTCTTTTTGCGGAATACAGACTAACACGGCTGCTACTCTGAAAAATATCTAAAGGTTTATTTATAAGAGAAAAGAAAGAGGAGAGAGTTAAAATGGCTCAGGAAGTCATATGCATATAATCATTGCAGAGTTCTTGGATCAGGTTCGTAGCAGTGATGTTACAGACTGCTGGCTTATAAAGTCTCTGGTAACTTCCAAAAGATTGGAAGGTCCTCAGTCCATTGATGAGATTGCTCCTTTTACTGTAAGTCCATAGTCCAGAAATCAGAGCAGGAAAGAGGTAAAATGGAGATGCTTCTAGGGTCCTTTATACCTTCTCCCATGTGGAGGGACTGCTCTCAGTCTAAGGGTATGTCTGCACTATGAAATTAGGTCAATTTTATAGAATTCAATTTTTAGAAATCAATTTTATACAGTTGATTGCGTATGTCCACACTAAGCGCATTAAGTCGGCGGAGTGTGTTCTCACTACCATGGCTAGCATCGATTTACAGAGCGGTGCACTGTGGGTAGCTATCCCACAGTTCCCGCGGGCTCCACTGCCCATTGGAATTCTGGGTTAAGCTCCCAATGCCTGATGGGGCAAAAACATTGTTGCAAGTGGTTTTGGGTACATGTTATCAGTCGCCCCTCCCTCCGTGAAAGCAATGGCAGACAATTGTTTCGCGCCTTTTTTCCTGGGTTACCCATGCAGACGCCATACCACGGCAAGCATGGAGCCCGTTTAGCTCACCGTCACCGCTGCTGTTGTTGGCAAGTCTACTGTGGGGGCTGCTATGATCCAAGTAGCCAATGCAATCATTGACATTCTGTTATCAAGGGTAGTGACTCTGGGAAATGTGCGGACCTTTTTAGATTTTAGGTGCATCATATTCCTGTCCTTTGTCGCTGGTGAAGAAGTCTTGCTGCCGTACACTCCAGTCCGGTTGACGCTGTAACACCCCATAGCACTTCTGTGGTTGACACATGTAACAGCTCCAGGGCTCTTGCTATTTTGCCTTGGCCGAGGTACCTTGCCCTACCCAGACCTCCAACCATTCGACACAGAAGCACCTGCAGCAGCTGGCATTGCTACACAGCAGCAGCTCCTTGCCTTCGCAGCAGACGGTGCAGTAGGACTGCTAACCATCGACATCCACCGCTTCCGCTGCAACTCTGTTCTCCTGCTCTCCAGCGACGAGCTCGGGGGATCCGTACTGGTCCTCCTGGGTGCTGCTGGCAGCAGACGGTGCAGTAGGACTGGTAACCATCCTCGTTGGACATGTAGCTTGGCCAGGGGTTCTGGGAACATCTTTCCTGCCCAGCTCCTAGCAATCTCCAGGGCATGGTGTATGGCTCCATCACTTCCCCTGCAACTCTTCTCTCCTGCTCCCCAGCAACGAGCTCAGGGGATCCGTTCATGAAGCCGGGACAGTAGTAAGGAGCAATTCAACTATAGGTTGAGCAAGTGCAGAAAGGTTGTAGAATGTGCCTTTGGATGTTTAATAGCTCGCTGGCGCTGTTGGTCAGACCTCAGCACAACCAACATTCCCATTGTTATTGCTGCTTGCTGTGTGCTCCATAATATCTGTGAGAGTAAAGGGGAGACGTTTATGGTGGGGTGGGAGGTTGAGGCAAATCGCCTGGTGTCCGATTTTGAGCAGCCAGACACCAGGGCGATTAGAAGAGCACAGCAAGGTGCGCTGCGCATCAGAGAGGCTTTGAAAACCAGTTTCATGACTGGCCAGGCTTTGGAGTGACAGTTGTGTGTGTTTCTCCTTGATGCAAACCCGCCCCCTTTGTTGATTTTAATTCCCTGTAAGCCAACCACCCTCCCCCCTTCGAAATAAAGTAACTATTGTTTTGAAACCATGCATTCTTTCTTTATTAATTAAAAAAAAAGAGATAACGGACAAGGTAGCCCAGGTGGGGTGGGGGAGGAGGGAAGGACAAGGCCACATTGCTTATTGTAGCCACACTAAAAATCAAGCTGTTTTAATGACAGCCTTCTGTTGTTTGGGCCATCCTCTGGAGTGGAGTGGCTGGGTGCCCAGAGCTTCCCCCCCACCCCCGCGTTCTTGGGCGTCTGGGTGAGGAGGCTATGGAACATGGGGAGGAGAGTAGGCGGTTATACAGTGGATGCAGCGGGGGTCTGTGCTCTTGTTGGCTTTCCTGCAGCTCCAACAGACGCTTCATCATGTCCGTTTGCTCCCCCGTTAGCCTCAGCATTGCGTCCTGCCTCTGCTCTTTGTGCTCACTTAATTCTTCCCTGGCCTCTGCCACTGAATGCCTCCATGCATTAAGCTGTGCCCTATCAGTGCGGGAGGACTGCATGAGCTCAGAAAACATGTCATCGTGAGTGCATTTTTTTCACCTTCTAATCTGCGATAACCTCAGGGACGGAGATGATAGGGGGAGAGTAGAAACATTCTATGCTCTATGATGCTTTGATGACTCATAGTAGCAGCCGCTACCCATATTCTGGCTAAAGTGTCCATAGGAAGGCTCACCAGGTGGGGACAAGCTTCTCCTATGGTGTTCTAAGCGTTCTTTAATGGGCCATCAACTTGAATAGTTCATTCACAATGTGCTGGCCAGACTGGATATAAATTACCTTGTGGGTGTTATCCCAGGAACAAACATATTTGAAATATAGATCTATATAGCTACTATTCATAACTTCAGATACAAAAAATGATACATGCATATAAACAGGATAATCATACTCTGCAAATCATAACTTTTCCATTGACAATTTATATGATATACTTTGTAAAAGATTTGTTGTAACTGTTTAAAAGTGGCAATATTAATGATATAAATGGTCATATTTCAACCAAACAGCATCACAGGATATACCTTCAGTTCACACAACCACAATATAATATTTTCCATATTATTCTTCATTCTCTTCTTAAAGCAGTTTAGCATCTAATTTGCTTGTTTTGCCCACTTCTACAGCTTGAGCAGACATTTTCATCGAGCTGTCCACCTGACACCTAGATCTTTTAACAAGCCTGGAAGGCATTCACTTAGTCTCAGGAGCCAAAAGTGTGAAGTACATCCTCAACTAGAAAAAAATATTCAAATTTACTGAATGTATTACACCAGAGGTGATTAAATTCTTGGAAGTGAAAAGCAATTGGACCTAACTGCAAGGCCAGTTGTTTATAGTAGAAACGTGTAGAATTTATGTGTTTGGATGGTGTATTCTGTATTGAATATAGGCTATGCTGGCCCAAGGAACAATTTACATGAATTGTGGCTTGTAAGCAATATACCTCGTTGAACGAAATGTTTAAAATATTTCAATAGGCAGCAGTATTCCTGTCTAAAGCACAGTGTGTTAGGCTATTCCTTTGGAAATGGTTCTGGTGCAGAAGTACCTAGATACACCTCAAGAAAAAGAAGAAAGGAAGAAGTAGAAGCTACTTAACCTACTCACAAATACTTCGCAGATTATTAACATTGTGGGTGGTTTGTTGCTTATGTTGTGTTGCTTATGAACAAGGGAGTCATTGTCCAAATGGATAGTGGATACCCAATTAAAATGAGGGGATTATTGCCAGACATGGAACATCACATCTCCTTGGCATATCCTGTGCAGTTAGTATAGGCTCATTGCCTTCTGTGATGCAAGACAACACACCGTACTTTATTACCTCTTTTCTATAGTGCTTTTTGAATTGATATGAGTGCCATTTGACTTGATCAACATGGTGAACTATATTAAGCATTTATACCATGCACAATCCCATTTGGTCCTTTTATGTTGAGGGACACTCATGGATTCATACAAAATGCCTCAATAAATAGGTGACCTATGAGATATTTTCCATCGCTAGTGGCTATGAATCTATGGTGCTTTGTAAATTTGAGACAAAAACTAAATCTTCTATTTGCCATTTGGATAATGGCTATCTAGCTCCAATTGAAACACTTCACATATTGAAACAGTAATCATCAACACTAAGCCTAGAAATATGCTGCTACGTTTAGGTGCTGTACATAAAAACCGTTCAGAAAATGATCATGTCTAGAACTTTGGTTGGTGTGGAACTCATTCAGATGTCTTATGATCTGTTAATTTTTTTGTTTGTTTTTAAAAGGATCTCATAAAAGAAGAGGATATGAAAATTCATAAAGCAAGAATACAGAAGAAATATGCCTTCTGAATTACAACAAGATCACTAACTTTTGATGGACAGTTGAGAAGGTAACCAAAATATGTGCTGTGTTGTTCCTATCTGGTTTCTGAGATCTGCACAATGCTGGGTGTATAGTGCTGTGAAGATTGCTTGGAAGCAGAGCAAACTGCCTGGACTAATGTTAAGGGAGGTGTACATCTGAAGCCTGGGCTACACAGTGTAAATGCAGTTGATTCCAGGTTCTCCCAGCTGTGATCAGGACTTGAAACCACAGTTCTTTGGCAGCAAGTTTCTAGATCTGTGTTCCAGGCAAAGAAGCCAGGCCTTGGAGCACTTGCTGTTCGTGGTGGACATGAGACTCTTGGCATAGGGAATTTATATACATCGCTTTTCTTTCCAGTGGTGATGGTAGTGAGGACTTAGGGTGGCACAGGTGGAAAACAAATCTCAGGTGTACTCTTAGGGCACTCAGAAGTTAATGCAGACTCCCTTGCATTTGAGTAACAGTTCATCAGGCTTTGTGATCATAGTGGTTGTGTTCAGGTGATTTATCAGTTAAGCTTTGGACTCAATAGAGTATTTCCTCTCCAGCAGGAAACCATTACCTATCTGGCCACAGGAAACGTTTAAAGTTTTCATACTAATGAATCTCTCTCCCCGTTGCCTGTGTGAACCACGAAGATTTTGAAGATACAAGTATTTTCCATCAAGATTATGAATAACACTACTTGGCAAACTATCCTATAACAAAAAAACAAGCCTCCAACTTTTTTTTTTAGTGACTTTACATACAATGTGCCTTAATTACTGGCAAGCATGTCAAGAGCCTATTCCCACATGTGTCAACACTTCCTTAATACACTGTAATTCATCATGTTAGCATGGCAGAAACAAGGTACTCTATATCTTTACACACATCCTTCTCCAAGTTTTGGTCCTGAACTGTGTATTAAATGAACACAAAGTCTTCGTCTAGTGAACAAAGAACAGACCACAGCATCGAAACAGTAAGGTCCCTCGAGTCAATCAAAGTCATACATCACAGAGCACTTTATCATATTCTTCACAACACTGCCTAAATCCAAGAAGCACTGCTTTATTGTCAGAAGGACATTCACTTAATAACAGCAATAAATCCAGAAAGGCAAGCTAATTTTAGACAGAAATCTTGGCTAAGAGAGAACCCTATCATTTCCCACTCCTGACATTTTTATTCATTGAGTTCATTTTCATGCTAGTTGTGTGATTAAATGCAGATAGGGATTTATTTATTTTGAATAAAAAAATATAGGATTCTGAAAAGTGCCAAAATGGCAAATAAGGGATCCAATCCTTTCCCCCATTGAAATCAACAGCAGTTTTGTCATTGACTTCAATGGAAGTGGGATTGAGCTCGCGAATCTGTTGGAAGAAACAAAAAAGGTTAAAATCCCATTTGAAAAGTCTTTTTGGATGATCTTTTAACCCTTTGGCAGTTCCAGGGGCAACTGAGAAACCAATGAGATTCCTTTTCTGATCTGTCTGCATGGGCTTACTGGAGAAAGTGTATGTGGCTGTACAGGCAGCCATTTCATAAAGGTACAAGTGAAAATAAAACTGTCCATAGTGTGTTGAAGCGAGATGTTTCACTTGCACTCATAAACCAAAGTGCTTGCTGTAATTTTGCATTGCAGTTTTATAGTCAACCGTGATACAGTCCACCTTCATTTTACAGATCCCCCTTCTTTCAAAGCTAAGGATTTGCATTGCATTACAGAGGTGTTTTATAACAAAAAGTGATTTTGAAAATGTCCCTCGCCAAGATTCTAATTGAAGACTGGGGTACTGTGATGGGGTGGACTACAGACATGCCAAACCCGCAAAAAAAAATGCAGAAATTGGGCTTGTTTTTGCCTTAATTGGCTTGTGAGTTGCTTGTTGGCTAGTTTTTGGCTTGTAGCTTGTTGCAGCTTGTTGCTTTTTTTTTTGATTGGCTCCCAGCAAGCAGGGGCAAGGGTTGGCAAGCAGGGGCAAGGGGCAAGGAGGAAGAGAATCAGGGGTGCACAGCGGGCCCACCACAATCCCAGACTGTACGCTGGGGGGATCTAGTCACATAGAGTAGACTCATAGACTCTAAGGTCAGAAGGGACCATTATGATTGTCTAGTCTGACCTTCTGCACAAACGCAGGCCACAGAATCTCACCCACCCACTCCTGTAATAAACCCCTAACCTATGTCTGAGCTATTGAAGTCCTCAAATCATGGTTTACAGACTTCAAGATGCAGAGAATCCTCCAGCAAGTGACCCGTGCCCCACACTGCAGAGGAAGGGGAAAACAGGGCCTCTGCCAATCTGCCCTGGAAGAAAATTCCTTCCTGACCCTGAATATGGCAATCAACTAAACGCTGAGCATGTGGGCAAGACTCACCAGCCAGACACCCAGGAAAGAATTCTCTGTAGTAACTCAGATCCCACCCTGTCTAGTATCCCATCACAGGCCATTGGGCATATTTACTGCTAATAATCAAAGATCAATTAATTGCCAAAGTTAGGCTATTCTATCATATCATCCCCTCCATAAATTTATCAAGCTTAGTCTTGAAGCCAGATATGTCACCCCAGAGTGTGGGGGTTCTTAGGGATTGGCTTGTTTTGGCCTATGGGATTAGCTTGATTTTTGGCTTATTGTGAAAGTTGGGGTGCTTATTTACCGCATGCAAGTTGGCAACTGTGGTGGACTAGGCCCAAAGGCCCCCAGCTGGAGGCCTCAGGGTTCTGCCACACCCATCCCAGGAAAGGAGCAGTGGAGAGGTCCTTCAACCAGGCTAGAGTGGCTGCAGGGGAAGCAGTCAATCAGAGCCCAGGAGGGCCATATAAAAGCAGCTGCAGAACAAAGTAGAAGTTAGTTGCTGCTGGAAGTTGGAGAAGAAATAACTGCATGCCTGTCTGGCTGAGGGAACTGCAGCACAATGGACAGCTAAGTGAGGGCAGGGACTGAGGGGAGCAAGAGGCTCCTGGCTGGCTGCTAGGACTGAGCCAAAGACAGGTTGCTAGCAGGGACTGGGGGAGTAATGAAGGAGCTCCTGGTTGGCTGTGGGGGCTGAATATGGACTGAGCCTGGGGAGGGCCACAAGAAGGTAGTATCTCCAGGGAGGAAGCCCTGTGGATACAGCCCCATACCAGTGCTGGACTGGTTTAAAGACTGTGGACACACCCAACCAGAGGAGGTGCTCATGAGAGATGGGTGCCTGTTACAGATACCTGTCAGGTTGAGGGGTATGTAATACTTCTCAGAGGGAATTTGTATCTTTCCTTGTAGTCATCCTGCCCAAAATAACAAAGTTTTGGGTTGCTAAATACAGGCACCAAATTTCTTCTCGTTAGCAAATACTGAAAGCCACTAAGGGTGAAAACCACTGAAAACCACACACTCTGACGTTGCTTATACCAGTATAAAAGCAATGTGACTTCAATGAGTCAGCGGAGTCACTCTGGAACTACTCATATAAGTGAGATTGAAATTTGGTTCTCTGAGAGGTTTGTATTTTTTAAAATGGGCTTGACTGGTTTCCTGTATAAACACTTTCAAATTTTTATCTTAAGCGAAAAACTTAGGGCAGGATTCCCTGGTTCGCTGTGGCTGCCTTGCAGTGGTCTGGTGATGCAAAGCACCACTATACAGCTCTTAGCTGACCTGCTACAACAGGCTTATGGCTGCTTTGCATCACTGGAGCAGCACAAAGAGACTGGTGTGGACCTGTGAATCTGGTCTGTAGACTGTTTCTGCTACTCTACCTTTTCCAAATGTGGGTAGCAGACAGAGCAAGACAAATAATTCTTAACCAGTAGCTTAATGATTTTTACTACTTTTTCTATTTACAAATTTTCCATGGGCAGATCACAATTTTCTTTAATTTAGTCATTGTTCAGAATTATTCAGCATTATTCACCAAATAATTTCTATGAATAATTCTTGATCTGCAGCTTGTTTGCACTCAGTTTATTATGATCATTTGCAATGTGAAATTCAAGCTGTTTTGGCTGGATACGTGGGTCACAAGGACTGTTTCCTGAATGTGTGTTTAACTCCTGGAATCTGTTTTCCAATGAGATTACTCCTAATTACACATTTGAAATTTATTTGGCAGAAATATTCTGCAGTATTCACTTGTAAATGATTTTTGGAGACCATTCTTGCCTGCAAGCTTGAGTGCTAGAGTATTCATGGAAACTGAACACAGAAAGGTTGCAAACAGTCAGACACATGCATGTACCAATATGAATGACTATTTCAAGCAATTTTTGCAATATTCATCCTTATCTAGTAGCAAGCTATTTTTCACTGATGGACTTCAGGCTGTTCAGGGCAGGGACCATGTCAACCCATGTGTTTGTACAGCACCTGGTGCAATGGGGCCCTGACCCTGATGGGGCTTTTGAATGCTCCCTGAATACAAATGAAAAAAGAATAATCTGTGACCATTGTGTACTAACAGGGTATTAAAATCTCTAGACATCTCTGATTCCAATTAAGTTCAATACTGTAGAGCAGCGGTTCTCAAACTTTAGCAACCTGAGGACCCCCATTTTGATTTAAAAATTTTCGGGGACACCCAAGCCTCCCTGCTCAGCCCTTGCCCTGCCCCTTCCCTGAGGCTATGCTTCTGCCCGCCCCTTCTCCAAGGCCTGGCACCCACTCACTCCATTTCCCCCATCCTTCCAGCGCTCGCTCTCCCCCACCCTCACTCACTTTCACCAGGCTCTGGAAGGGAGTTTGGGTAAGGGAGGCGGCGCTTACCGCTGGCAGTTCTCAAAAGCAACCAGCACATCTCTCTGGCAGCAGCTCTTAGACGGGGGGGTCTCCGTGTGCTGCTGCCCCCGCTTGCAGGCACCACCTCCGCAGCTCCTACTGTCCACAGTTCCCGGCCAATGGAAGCTGCAGAGTTGGTGCTCAGACCGGGGGCAGCGTGCGGAGACCCTCTGTCCCCTGCAGGGAGGTGCTGGCCACTTCCCGGAGTGGCGTGGACCAAGGGTCCCTGCTCCTCCCCCTTCCTCCCAGCGCCTCCTTCATGCCGGGAAACAGCTGTTACCTGGCGTGAAGGAGGTGCTGGGAGGGAGGGGGAGGAGTTGATCAGTGGGGCCCACGGACCCCCTGGAGTATCCTCAGGGAACCCCCAGAGGTTCATGGACCCCAGTTTGAGAAACGCTTCTGTAGAGGGTTTCATGGAGTAGAGGTAGTCTGATATTGGAAAAAAGTTATCAGATGTTACTGAGGCATGATTCTGCTCCCAAGGAACTCTATTGTAGTTTTGCATTTGATTTAAAGGGGAGTAAGATTAGTCCTCTCCTGAGCACAGAGTTGTAAAACTGAAGGTAACTACGTCTGTCTCATATATATTATATCACTTTTGTTTGTGTTAAATACTTTATGGACGCACTAGTGCATGTGAGCTGGGGTTAGACACATACCTAACATAACACAACTCAATCCAAAATACATGTATTGGATCTACTAGAACATAAAATTGCAAGTAGACCTATTTTTTAAAGGCAAAAAATGCTGTGTTAAATTAAAACATCCAAAAGACATTAGACTGCCCAAAAACCAATGCATAGGTTTGGAGACTGCTTTGCTTACAGAGGATTCTCTTTATCCCTTCAGGTGTTACTTGTTGAAAGGTCAATGTTGGAGCACTCTAAGGGTCTGAAATGGGGAGAGACCTGGAAAGGTTTTTCTTGTCCCCAACACTAAAATACCGTTCTGGGCTCTCAGCTAGGAAGGAGAGGTGTTTCTGGAGTCAGACTGCCAGAAGGAGGGTGCTGCTGTTCAGGATTCACAAATGTAGCCAAGTTCTGGTTTGTTCCATGTAGGGCAGGGTGGGATTACTTAATTTTTAAATTACATAATAGCATATTTTCTGAAATCTGGAAAAATATATTTTTAGTCCTTACATTTTTATTGTGTTTGCTATTTTCTTTTTCAGGTACTGTTTGAAGCAAACAATGCTCTAGCATTAGGGCAGATTATATTTTTCTCACATGTAGCTGAGGAACTAGGAAAGACAGATACCCCACTCCCCTTCCTCAGACCAAATACAAAAACATGGTCCAAGAATTTTTCCTCGATGGAATTCTTCTTTTCACATTGTATGTGCTAATGAATGTTATCTGGCAACTCTGAATGGGTTCTCACTTACAACTGACAAAATGCAGAAGTTAGAAATCTTTACTACAGACTAGTTGGTTTCTCTTTTCCCACCTGATGAGGATTGTCTGATCTGATGAGGATGAGTAAAGG
This sequence comes from Chrysemys picta bellii, assembly GCF_011386835.1. Classification (NCBI taxonomy): domain Eukaryota; kingdom Metazoa; phylum Chordata; order Testudines; family Emydidae; genus Chrysemys; species Chrysemys picta. The sequence goes on from NC_088791.1 coordinate 298,650,538, forward strand.
AAAATTATTGCTCATGATCTCTTGGCTAATAACTATTTCTTGTTAAAATCAAGTGTGTGTATTTGCTTATGGGGACTGGTAATGGACTGAGGACCCTATTGGGCCTGATTTTCATTTATATTAGGCCATTTTATACCACTCTGGCAGTGTCCAGGGAGCTTTAAATGGGCATAAAGTACATTTATACTCTAAGCTCCCTTTAAACTGCCAGAGAGTTTAAAGTGGCCTAAGGCTATGTCTATATTGCCCCACAGTTCAGACTACGGGGGTATGAACAGCAGTGAACACCAAAGTGCAGTGCTCTAACTCTTCCATGTGGATCCCGTGGGTATGAACCAAAAGGTTCCTACTTCACAATAATGTAGTCCGATCTGAAGAGAGCGCACTGCTATTCACATCCCCGTAGTTGGAACAGCAGGGCAGTGTAGACATGCCCTTAGAGTAAGTGGGTATCCGGCTATAAGAACTTTAGATCCCTGTTCAAATTCAGCCCACACACACCAGTGATGAACAAAAGCCATCATCATTGGATGGTTAACCCATAAAATGCATTGATGATCCCAGACTCTGTCCTAGTTGGGATAAGTGGCTTCCCACCACTGTGGTTACTTAACTGGCATCCTTGCTGGCAAATTCAGCAAGGAGGCTGAGGAATAAATTCTCATGGAGACTGAATTAACCTCTTCCTAGGCCTTGTCTTCACTGGCTGTCAAATCAGCTTTAAAAAACAGTACAAAATGGTTTATACTTACTGGGAGCCAATAGGGTTCTGACATGGATGGGCTGACAAATGTGAACAAAACCAAACTGTGTAGAATGAGGTAACAAGATGTGCTCTCACCTCCATCCCTTCAGAGCTGCAGCTCATTGGCCAATTGACATAGCGAAGCTCCTGCTACACCTGTTATGTGAATGAATAAATAGAGAAGTTCAGATTCCTAAGCATCTTGCATGAGGTTCAAAAGAAAAAAAAATACTAATGTTTTTGTAAATAAAGGCACACAGAGCAGACACCCTGTTTCCTGACAATTGATTTATAGCTGGCGTAGGGGTGAGTAGTATCAAATAGCCATAGCTGCCCAAAAAACCTTTGGCAGTTGGCACAGTTGTGCCCTCTACTGTCAGATAAGATCTGGCCACAATGGTCCATTCTGCCATGGCTTCCAGGCTGGATCGAACACCTCACTTTGGGCCAGATTCTGCCATCCTTAGCAATAGGGCCTTCCTTCTTGCATTTTTCTCAATGGGAGCTGCTGGGTGCTGAGCATTTTGAAAGTCTGGTCTCTAATGTATGGACTGAATGGTGTGTGTTTTTTTTTTTTTTTTGTTTTTGTTTAAATGAAGTTTCAGGTAAGTGGCCTCACTGGGTGGTCCAGTTTAGCAGCCTTTGGCTCTTTCTGCTGATGTTGGGAATGGTTAGATCATCTAACTCTCACCTACTGAAAGTCTTGAGGATCAGGAGTCTAGATCTCCACAGTGTACCTGAGAAGGGTTTGGCCCTGTGTGTACTGTTAGCTTGGAAATTCTCCTCTCTCTTCAATATCTGGGCCTGGAACCCCTGGAGAGGCCTCTGGAGGGAGATAGCAGGGAGCTTGCCTGAAGCTGAAAGAATGCAGCTGACTTGTATGTGAGATTTATAACTAATTCACTTCAGTCTTGTTTAAAAAACAGCCAGGCATTTGAATGTTGGAAGCCAGTGATTTTTGCCCTGTACAGGAAGCCTTGGATGAACACTAATGGAGTTACCAATAACAAGTGACTTCTCCCTATGGCAGGGGTGGGCAAACTTTTTGGCCTGAGGGCCACATCAGGGTTCCGAAACTGTATGGAGGGCCGGGTAGGGAAGGCTGTGCCTCCCCAAACAGCCTGGCCCCTGCCTCCTATCCACCCCCTCCCACTTCCCACCCCCTGACTGCCCCCTCAGAACCCCTTATCCATCCAACCCCCCCCACTCCTTGTCCCCTAACCTCCAACCCCCCTGTCCCCTGACTGCCCCGACTCCTATCCACACACTTCCCGACAGGCCCCCTGAAACTCCCACGCCCATCCAACCCCGCCCCCGTTCCCCGACTGCCCCCTGGGACCCCTGCCCCTTATCCAACCCCCCTGTTCCCCACCCCCCTTAACATGCTGCTCAGAGTAACAGGACTGGCAGCAGCACTGCCTGGCCGGAGCCAGCCATGCCACTGCACTGCCCGGCAGGAGCTCACAGTCCTGCTGCCCAGAGTGCTGGTGGCATGGCAAGCTGAGGCTGCGGGGGAGGGGGGACAGCAGGAGAGGGGCCAGGGGCTAGCCTCCCTGGCCGGGAGCTCAAGGGCCAGGCAGCATGGTCCTGCAGGCCATAGTTTGCCCACCTCTGCCCTATGGTCTAGTCTGTGTACTGACGCTATGGATCTAAGGCTCCGTTCTTTATGCCCACTTAAATGTCCCACTCCCTGCTCCCCTCAGTGCTGTGATGTGCAATGTCGGTAGTCCACACAGGAATAAGGGAGAATATTATGCCTGCTTATTCTTCTGAACAGGCACATTAGTCAAGCCACAATCTTGTCCTTTATGGGTTGCACAAAAAAGATAGTTACTCCTTACATGTTAGCAAATACTTAATAGACACAATGCTGTAATTTTGTCTGGCACTGAGAACTTGTTACTTCTATAAATTATACAACAGCATTTCCTTAGTATATTAAGTAATTAAAGTGCAATGATTATTGTGAGAATAAATGAACAAAGAATATTTTGTGATTCATTATCCTTGCTTTTTATTGTTCGTTTACTTTCTAATTTGCCAAATTCATTAATTCAGAATGAGTCTCTAGTTATCAGTGTGAATTAGGGAAGACTTATTGTTCAGTATGTCCTAATTCAGCATCAAATACTGAAAAAATCTCCCACTGGCCAACTGAAGTGGGGTTTAGCCCATGAAAGCTTATGCCCAAATAAATTTGTTAGTCTCTAAGGTGCCACAAACACTCCTTGTTCTTTTTGCTGATATAGACTAACAAGGCTACCGCTCTGAAACTTGACTCTACTCAGATAGCTATTACGAACACAAACAGCCTCACCAAAAAGCAAAAGAAAAGAGACAAACTTTCAAGTAACTTCAGCAGCACTATTAAAAAAAGAAAAGGAAAACACAGGCTGTGAACTCAAAGCATATAACATATTGACAACCCAGCACTGGCACGCCTTCCAAAAGCTTGCAGCAACATGCAAAAAAGCCAGCAGAAACATTTTCCCCCTCCTCTTCCTTTTATATCTCTCCCGTCCTTGCCTTGCCTCTTTCACTTCTGCTTCTCTCTTCAAGCCCTAAGGGCCTTTCCTCCCACCTCTTCTGCCTCTCCTCTGAGTCCTGGGGACTCTTTCACTTCCTCTGTGCCCTCCATCCCCAGTTTACAGCCTGACAGGTTTGCTTTTCTGTGTCATGTGATTGCATGGCTAGTTGGGGCTCCATGTGTGTCTAGAGTACAGTGGTACAGTAGGAATAAATGGTCAATAATCAGCATGATGATAATTTAAGAGTGAGGGGCTCCTAGGATCTGTATTATGACTGCCACTATTCAAGGTATTTTTTGATTATCTGAAAAGGTGGGAGAGATGTTCAGTGATAATTTGCAAGTGTCACTAAATGATTTAAGATAGTCAAGTCTAAAGGAGACTGCAGAATTTCAGAGGGACCCAACAAAGCTTAGGTGAATGGACAGCACAAGGACCGTTGAAATTAAATGTTGACAAATGCAAGGCAATGCACACAAGAAGGAAAATTTTGAACTACTCGGACACTTCACAAGGACATACATTACCTTTAATGACTCTGGGAAAAGGCCTGGGCATTATTGTAGACAGGTCAGTGTGGCAGGAGTAAACCCCCACCCCCCACAAATTATTACAATGTATAAAGACTAATATAGAAAATAATACTGAAAGTATTATGCCATCAGCCACATTCTGGCCCAGTATGGATGTCAGTCTGTTGTGAGTGGATGCATCTACTTCTAAGACCCTCTTACCCCGATCCGGCTTCGGTTGAGGGGGCCACAGCCTGGCCATGGTAAGAACCATGTGAGCAGCTGTGGGGAGCCGCAGACCCTCCGCCTGCCCTGGCTGGGGGGTCTGCAGGGTGGGGACATGGGTCGGGGCTGCTCTTGGCCCCCCCACCCTGGGCAGGTGGAGGGTCTAAAGTGCACCACAGCTGCCCAGGCTCCCCAGCCAGGCTACAGCTGTTGGCCTGACTAGGGGGGTGGGGCCTGGGGGGGAAGAAGAGGGCCATGGCCCCTTGGGGGGGGGGGAGCATTCCAGCGCTCCTGCGTAGACCTCCTGAGCCCACCTCAGTCACTTACCCATGCACTTGCAGAACTACACCAAGTTGTGGGCACTCTGGTTTCTAGTTTAACCCTTTGGGAACAACGTGGCAGGAAAACAGGGAACACAGGCTTTGCAAAGGAATTTCTTAACTACAGTAACTCAACTCTTTAAAAACACTAGCGTGTTAGAGATCCTTACACCAAAACAAAAGTCCTGAGATGCATCTGTCTCCAGGCTGATCCCTATCCCTTCTGAGGTTTGTTAGTGTTTCAGGCTGGGCAGAGTCCCTCCTGCCCTCTCATTCCTACAAGCTGTGTACTTCTGTGGCAATGTATGCCCTCCTGTGCTCAGAGAAGCACCTTCTCTTAAATACAGTCTTTCCTTTTGCAATGGACCCAAGCTGAGAAGCTGCAGATCCACCAGCAATGCTGGTGCCTTTTTGTGGAAAAATCCATTGTTCCAAGGTGTTGGATAAGCAGTTAAGAGTCAGTGTTGATGGCTCCAGATTGCTCTGTGATGGCTTCTCCATGATGGTCCTTCAAGGATTGTCAAGCACCTTTTGTGGGCAGGGTGGCTAACTGGAATGCAGATCAATAACTTTGCCTTGGGCAAGGTTAGATCTGTTCTAATGGAGGTTACAATACAAAATGGAGTTCATAATTTGATAGACATGTCCCTCTCTCACACATTAATAGTATGCCCTTAACTAACTGGAATGTTGTGTTCAGTTTTGGTCACCCTATTCTGGGAAGGATATCACAGAAACACAAGATAGTTAGCGATGGACAATAAAAATGATTAGCGACATGGAACAACTTTCATATGAAGAGGGATTGAAAAGACTGGGGTCATTCATTTTAGAGAAGAGATGAAAAAAGAGGGGATATGGTAGAAGTATCCAAATTAATGGTGCAGAAAAGGGAAATCAGATACTCTTATATAACCTTTCTTCTAATCCAAGAACAAGGAGACATTCAGTTAAATTAAAGAATATGTAAAAATTGATAAAAGGAATTGTGTATTTTTTTAACACAACAACATGTAATTCACTTGTGGAACGAATTGCCACTGGATATCATTGAGGCCAGAAAGATAACAGGTTTTAAAAAGGAGTAGACATTTAGCTGGATGTAAACACGTGCTATTGGGTGGTTATTATTGTTAAATAAAAATTAAGCTAACTGCTGGGAGTTAGAACCTTTCCGTTCATATGCTGTGATTGACACACCTGAATCGGACACCTGCATATGCAGGTTGGAGTGCATCACAATCCCAGAAAGGGCAAACAGAAGTGAGTGGAGGTTCCACTGGACTGGGCAGGTTGGAGAAGATGGGACTGGGAGAAATGCAGTTGCTCCTCCTCCTGTGTGTTAGCAGTCTGCAGAATGTAGGCAGGACTCAGGCTGCCTTTAAAGTTGCTGGCAAGTGGCTGACAGTGGGCAGGCCGAACTTCAGGTGAACGAAATGTCTGAAGTGGGTATGGAGCCAGGAACTGTAAGGCTTGTTTTTGGCTCTCCCCATTTTGTTTTATGTAGGTGGTTGTTTGTCCTCCATGTTTGACCCCCTTTTTGGTCATCAGTTGCCGCCCTTTTTCAGTAAGAGTGGGGGAAATGGTGTCATGTGACCTGGGAATAGCCTGCCTAGTAACAGGAGAGCATAAAAGCCCAGCATGCCCTGTGAAGCATGCTGTCTGTCCCAGAGGCAGCCCAGTGTCTGCAGAATACCATCAAGAAAGAAGATTAGCTTACCTGCTTCCAAGTGTGTTCCTGATCCTGTTTCGTTGTTCCTGATCATTGTCATCCAGTCCATGGTGTTCCTACTTGCTCCTCTCCTGTTCCAGCCGTGGTCCTGATCCTGTTGTGGTATTCCTGTTCCCCGAGTATCCCAGTGAAATGGTGATGTACAGTTTACTTGTTTTACCTTGTTGACCCCTGGCTTCATGCCAATTTGTGTTAACTACCGAGTTATTTTAACCCCTATTGTTGTTTGCACCCCATTAATTGCTTTGTGCTCTTCCTTTGGTTGGGAAGATCTGGGGGTGAGGGAATGGGATCTCTACTGGTGACAGATACAGATAAGGGGGTACCTGTAGTAAGGGGAAGGAATTAATTTCCTGGCTTCTTTTCCTACCCATTGGGGGTGTAAGAGAACCAGCTGTATCATTGTGCACTTGGTCCTTTGCTCTGTTGCTGCTCTGTCTTGCTCTTCAGTCCCAATGGCAGACTCCAGTTGTTTACCAATGGCATCCCTCCTATGATCATTGGATCCAAACTTTGTGGGTCCACCAAGCAGAGCTAGATGAATAATGGATTTTTCAGTTTAGTGGCAAGTCTCAAAAATCAGGGAAGGGAAATTATTTTGGGTTGAACCTAAAATGAAATTTTTTGAATTGTAAAGCTGAATTTTTTTTTTTACTCCAGGTCAAACAAAATGTTTCGTTGAGCTCAGAATGAAAAGTTTTGTTTCAATTTGAAGCATTCGTTATGTCCTTCCAGCATGACTGTGAACCACTGATAACTACTCTCTGGGAATGGTTTTCCAACCAGTTATGCACTCAGCTTATAGTAGCTCCATCTAGGTTGCATTTCCCTAGTTTTGTTTGAGACGGCCATGCGACACAGTATCAAAAGCTTTACTAAAGTCAAAATATACCACGTCTACTGCTTCCCCCTCATCCCCCCCAAGGACTGTTACCCTGTCAAAAAAAGCTATCAGGTTGGTTTGACACAGTTTGTTCTTGACAAATCCATGCTGGCTGTTACTTATCCCCTTATTGTCTAGATGTTTGCAAACTGATTGCTTAATTACTTACTCTATTATTTTTCCGGGTACAGAAGTTAAGCTGACTGGTCTGTAATTCCCCAGGTTGTCCTTATTTCCATTTTTATAGATGGGCACTATCTTTGCCCTTTTTTCCAGTTTTTTGGAACCTCTCCCATCTTCCATGACTTTTCCAAGATAATCGCTAATGGCCCAGATATCTCCTCAGTCAGCTCCTTGAGTATTCTAGGATGCATTTCATCAGGCCCTGGTGACTTGAAGACATCTAACTTGTAATTTTTAACTTGTTCTTTCCCTATTTTAGCCTGTGATGCTACCTCATTTTCACTGGCATTCACTATGTTAGATGTCCAATCACCATTAACCTTCTTGGTGAAAGCTGAAACAAAGAAGTCGTTTAGCACTTCTTCCATTTCCACATTTTCTGTTAGTTTCCCCCCTCATTGAGTAACAGTCCTACCCTGTCCTTCTCCTTCCTCTTGCTTCTAAAGTATTTGTAGAATGTTTTCTTGTTACCCTTTATGTCTCTAGCAAGTTTGATCTTGTTTTGTGCCTTGGCCTTTCTAATTTTGTCCCTACATACTTGTGTTATGTTTATATTCATCCTTTGTAATTTGACCGAGTTTCCACTTTTTGTAGGACTTTTTATTATTATTATTATGAATTTTATTTTTTAGATTTTTGAAGTTATTCTGGTTAAGCCAGGGTGGTCTCTTTCCATACTTACTATCTTTCCTATGCAGTGGGATAGTTTGCTCTTGTGCCCTTAATAATGTCTCTTTGAAAAACTGCAACTGTCTTCAATTATTTTTCCCCTTAGACTTGCTTCCCATGGGATCTTACCTACCAACTTCCTGAGTTTGCTAAAGTCTGCCTTCTTGAAATCCATTTTCTTTATTTTGCTGTTCTCCCTCCTACCATTCCTTAGAATCACAAACTCTACCATTTCATGATCACTTTCACCCAAGCTGCCTTCCACTTTCAAATTCTCAACCAGTTCTTCCCTATTTGTCAAAATCAAATCTAGAACAACTTCTCCCCTAGTAGCTTTCTCCACCTTCTGAAATAAAAAAATTGTCTCCAATACATTCCAAGAACTTGTTGGATAATTCGTGCCCTGCTGTGTTATTTTCCCAACAGATGTCTGAGTAGTTGAAGTCTCCCATCACCACCAAGTCCTGTGCTTTGGATGATTTTGTTTTTAAAAAAGCCTCATCCTCTTCTTCTTCCTGGTTAAGTGGTCTGTAGTAGACCCTTAACATCACATCACCCTTGTTTTTTATCCCTTTTATCCTTACCCAGAGACTTTCAAGAAGTCTGTCGGCCCCCTATTTCCATCTCAACCTCAGTCCAAGTGTATACTCCTCCCTTTTTTTCCTTGCCTATCCTTCCTGAGCAAGCTGTACCCTTCTATACCAATATTTCAGTCATGTGTATTATCCCACCAAGTCTCTGTGATGCCAACCATGTCAGTTGCTTTTATTTACTAGCATTTAGAGTTCTTCCTGCTTATTCCCCATACTTTTCACATTGGTATACAAACATCTAAAATACGATTTGATTTCCCTCCCCCCCCCCCCAAGTTCTGTCATCTCTCCCTTATCCCTGCCATAACCGCCCATGCTCACCCCAAATTCCGACCCTTCTCCCAGGTCTTTGTTTTTGCCTTGCCTATGGGCTTTGGTCACCTGCCCCCTTCAAACCTAGTTTAAAGCCTTCCTCACTGTTAGCCAGTCTGTATCCAAATATGCTCTTCCCCTTCCTTGATAGGTGGACCCATCTCTGCTTAGCAGTCCTGGAACTACATCCCATGGTTAAGGAAGCCGAAGCCCTCCTGGCGACACCAGCCAGGCATTCACCTGCAGGATGCATCTATCTCTGCCTGGGCCCCTACCCTTGACTGGAAGGATCGAAGAGAATACCACCTGTGCTCCCAACTCCTTCACCCTTACCCCCAGAGCCCTGTAGTCACTTCTGATCTGCTGAGGGTCATACCTCACAGTATCATTAGTGTCCACATGGATGAGTAGCATAGTGTAGTAGTCAGAGGGCCAGATGATCCTCAACAATCCCTCCGTAACCGTCTCAGATATGGGCTTCTGACAGGCAGCATACCTCCAGGGATGCCATGTCAGGGCGACAGATGGGTTCCTCCGTCCCCCTCAGAAGAGTCACCAACCACCACTACCCTACATTTCCTCCTGGGAGTGGTGGCTGCGATCCTCCCAGCCTTGGGGGTACATGGCTTCGCCTCTTCCACCTTTGGGGTTGATTCCTCATTGCTCGTTGCCAGGGCAACATAAAAGTTTTCTATCACCATAGTGGGTGGATTGGGAGTGGGGTGGAGCACTGCCTGTTGCCAGAAGTAACCAGCAACCAGTGTCCTCCCTTTGCTGTGACAGCAATCCTCTGTAGCTGAATAGCTTCCTCAGTCTTGGATGTCTCCATATGAATACTCTCAAGGAATTCCTCGTGGGCACTGATGCTCCTCAGCCTAGCCACCTCCTCCTGTAGCTCTCCCACCTGCTTCCTGAGCGATTCCACCAGCAGGCACCTTTCACACTGGATGGTCCCCCCAGCCTGGCTTCCTGTGAGTGGGAAATGCAGGTCAGTCTCTGCAAATCCACACCAGGATCTGGGTAGAGGCATCCATGGTTAGGTTGTCTATCTGGATACAGGCGCAGGTGGAGGAGACAGGACCAGCTTTGGCACTGGTGATGCGGCCCTTCCTAACTGTAGCAGTTATATTACGTCTCCCTCCCACCAATTCCCTCTCAAACTCCCCTGCTTGTGGCCCCTTGGTCGCTTAGACTCAGACTTTTAAGGCCTTTTAAGGTAGGTCAGCCCTACCCCCTCATTAATCACATGGGGAGGGTGATCACAAGACTGACTGAGGCTGATCAAGGATGATCCAAGGAACAAAGGCTCAAACAGTCCCCAGACACACAATCCCAACTGATCCTGTAACTGAAATAATGCAAAAGAGAAAGGAAAAACCACAAACAGCCAAACAAACTCACTGACCCAAAGATTAGCACTTGCACCTTGTTTGTTCAGCAAGAGGATTTCCTTCTCCCCCTCTCAAAGTCCCCTGTTCGCAAGCTTTGTGACTCCTCTTAGTCAGCTTTGGACTTAACTATCTTGAATAACTTTGTATTGTGTCCAAATTTTGCCACCTCATTGTTCACCCCTTTTCCAGATAATTTATGAATATGTTGAACAGCACAGGTCCTAGTACAGATCCTTGGGGGAAACTGCTATTGACCTCTCTCCACTGTGAAAACTTATAATTTATTCCTCAACTTTGCTACTATCTTTTAATCATTTACTGATACACAAGAGGACCTTTCCTCTTAACCATGTTGATTCTTCCCCCACATATCATATTTAGCTATGTGTCTAATAATTTTATTGAGGGCTGACAAGCTATTAAAAATATTAATCATGATTAATCACATGATTAATCATGCTGTTAAACAATAATAGAATACCATCTATTTAAATATTTTTGGATGTTTTCTACATTTTAAAATATATTGATTTCAATTACAACAGAATACAAAGTGTACAGTGCTCACTTTATATTTATTTTTGATTACAAATATTTGAACTGTAGAAAACAAGAAATAGTATTTTTCAATTTACCTAATACAAGTACTGTAGTACAATCTATTTATCATGAAAGTTGAACTTACAAATGTAGAATTATGTACAAAAAAACCTGCATTGTTTTATTTTTGAATGTAAAACTTTGGTTGGACTTGTAGGCTCTAGTCTATTTGTTCAGCCAATCACTCAGACAAACAAATTTGTTTACATTAGTAGACGATAATGCTGCCTGCTTCTTGTTTACAATGTCTCCTGAAAGTGAGAACAGGCGTTTGCATGGCACTGTTGTAGCTGGTGTTGCAAGATATTTAAATGTCAGATGCACTAATGATTCCTATGTCCCTTGATGCTTCAACCACTATTCCAGAGGACATGCATCCATGCTGATGATGGGTTCTGCTAGATAACAATCCAAAGCAGTGCGGACCAACACATGTTCATTTTCATCCTCTGAGTCAGACGCCACCAGCAGAAGGTTGACTTTCTATTTTGGTGGCTTGCATTCTGTAGCTTCCGCATCAGAGTGTTGCTCTTTTAAGACTTCTGAAAGCATGTTCCACACCTCGTCTCTCTCAGATTTTGGAAGGCACTTCAGATTCTTAAATCTTGGGTTGAGTGCTGTAGCTATCTTTAGAAATTTCACATTGGTCTTTGCATTTTTCCAATTTGCTGTGAAAGTGTTCTTAAAATGAACATGTGTTGGGTCATCATTCGAGACTGTTATTACTGAAATATATGGCAGAATGCGGGTAAAACAGAGCAGGAGACATACCATTCTCCCCTAAGGAGTTTAGTTACAAATTCAGTGAATGCATTTTTTTTTTTTAACAAGCGTCATCAGTATGGAACCATGTCCTCTGGAACAATGGCCAAAGCATGAAGAGGCATATGAATCTTTAGCACTTCTGGCACATAAATATCTTGCAACGCCAGCAACAACAGTGCCATGTGAACACCTGTTCTCACTTTCTGGTGACATTGTAATTAAGAAGTGGGCAGCATTATCTCCTGTAAATGTAAACACACTTGTTTGTCTTAGCAATTGGCTGAACAAGAAGTAGGACTGAGTGGATTTGTAGGCTCTAAAGTTTTACGTTGTTTTGTTTTCGAGTGCAGTTATGTAACAAACCCTACATTTGTAAGTTGCACTTTCATGATAAAGAGATTGCACTACAGGACTTGTATGAAGTGAATTGAAAAATACTGTTTCTTTTGTTTATCATTTTTACAGTGCAAATATTTGTAATAAAAAAATACAAAGTGAGCACTGTACACTTTGTATTCTGTGTTGTAACTGAAATCAATATATTTGAAAATGTAGAAAAGCCTCCAAAAATATTTAATACATTTAAATCAGTATTCTATTGTTTAACAGTATGATTAATTACAATTAATTTTTTTGAGTTAATTGCGTGAGTGAACTGCAATTAATCAACAGTCCTAATTTTTATTCTTTACTATATTTCAACTAGTTTATCTGATACTGAATGACTTACTGGCGTGTGGTGCCAGGATTGCCTCTGGAGCCTTTTTTAAAAATAGGCTTTAGATTAGGTACTCACAAGTCATCTGGTGCAGAGACTGATTTCCGTGATAGGCTATGTATCACAGTTAGTAGTTCTGTAATTTCATATGAGTTCCTTCAGAACTCTTGAGTGAATATCATCTGGTTCTAGTGACTTATTACTATTTAATTTATCAATTTGTTCCAAAACCACACAATTAGCAAACAGGGACTTCAGCTGGATTCAGACAAAATGAAGGCATTACTCACCTTAGCTGAACCCCAAGAGGTTTGTGCTGTGGGAAGATTCCTGGGCATGACAAATCATTTTGAGAAATTCTTACCAAATTTAGCTCATCTAGCAAAACTTGTTAGAAAACTCCTTAATGGTCACAATATGTGGTCTGGTGGACAATACAAAATGCATTTAATAAAATAAAAGCACTCTAGACAGCTCCATCTGTTTTGGCATAATACCCAATAAACTATCCACCAACTGTAGCAGTGGACACATCTTCATATGGCTTAGGAGCAGTACGCACACACAGGCAGCCAGAAGGAGACCAGAGACCTTTTGCATTCATATCCAGAAACCAAGCAATGGTATGCTCAAGTGGAAGAAAAAGCTCTAGCAGTCACTTGGGCCTGGGTACATATATGTTGGGCTTGGATGTTGACATAGAAAAAGACCAAAAGCCCTTAATTGCATTATTGGGTTCAAAACCACTCAATGACCTTCTATCTAGGATTCAAAGACTTGGACTATGGCTGATGTGATATTTTCTCAACACTGAACACAAACCAGGGAACTCACTCATAGCAGCAGATGACATGTTATTTATTGAGCGTCTCAATTAAACAGCTACCCATGGCAGAAGAAAAGACTTTAGAAATAGATGTCAAAGTCTTGTTGGCCGTATTCTGGCAGCAATGCCAGTACCTGGCAGCTGACTTCAGCAAATTAGAGATGAACAACTCTAGGATGAGACATGCCACAAATGTACTCATCTCTGCTATGGAGGGGTCAACTTCCCATAAACTTAATACCATATACTCCAGGGGATATTATGCACCAAAAAATAAAAAAAATTTCACCAAAAAATTTAAGTTATGTGCACAAAGTTTTAAAATTCTGCATATTTTTCTTGTCTAAATAACACTATATAATCATGCCAGTTTCAATTATTTTGGTAATTTATTTCAAAATACCTGTCAGCAACTCTGTCTGTAACAATACAGACAACAACAAAAAATTCCCCTAGGAGTAGAGAGTTAAAGAAACCCCTATGACAACCCACTTCCTGTTTCTCTGCCCCCTCCTCCTCAGAACCTAGCTGGGAGACCAGACACCCACAGCCCGCTTCCCTCCAGAGCCCCAGTGGCAGGCTGTGCCCCCTGGCCCAGAAACCCATTCCCTCTTCCCCCCAGAGCCCAGCTTCAGGGCCTCCCCCTGGCCTAGACACCCACACCCCTCCCTCCCAGAGCCCAGCTGTGGGATGCCCCCCCGACCAAATCACCCACACCTCCTGCCCCCTAGAGCCCAGCCGTGGGGCACCCCATAGAGCCCCGGCATGGGGTGCCCTCCTGGGCCAGACACCCACATCCCCTACCCACCAGAGCCCATCCGTGGGATGCCTCCCCAGCAGAGACACCTATACTCTTCCCCCCAGAGCCCAGCTGCAGGGCCTCCCACAGCCCAGACAGACACTCACACCCCCTCCTCCCAGAGCCCAGCTGCAGGGCCCCCCTCCCAGCCCATATAACCACACCCTTTACCCCACAGAGCCCAAGGCTCCAGAGGGAGAAACAGCCTGATGCAGGGTCCTGGGTTTGTACAGAGTTTCCTGTGCACCGCCCTCTCCTTCCCTCAGGACATGCTGGAAACTGCAGCTGCCAGGAACCATCCAGCTCCGTTCCCCCTCCTCTCAGCAGTGTCTTCTATTTGTGAGTTGGGCTCTGCTGGGTCCAGCTGCCCCTAATGGTGACTAACAGTTCTGCAGTCAATTTCTTTGAGGGGAAAAAGGAAATTCCGCACAGAACATTAATTCTGTACAAATTCTGCATTGTGCAGTGGTGCCAAATTCCCCCAGAAGTACCCATATTGGCAGGACTGCAATGACCTTCACATGTCCAATGGCCTGCTTCTGAAAGGATGGTGCATTTTTGTCCCTGCTGTACTTCAGAAAGAGAGAGTCTCCAAAATCCATGAGGGACATCAAGGTATAAATAAGTGCAGGTCTTGCCTCCAACAGTCTGTATGGTGGCCCTGTATAAGTAGGCAAACTTCAGACCCCATAGGGCTGTGAGGTACATAACAAGGACAAAAATAGTTGCTAGAACCATTCTCTCTACAAAGCTAGATGACAGACCTTGGCAACGGCTACCCACAGATTTGTTTTTCTGGAAAGGACACCCATACGTTATTGTAGTTAATTACTTCACCAGATATATATTGACTCGGCAATACTTACACAGATTTCATGGCACATGTCGTCCAGAAACTAAAATCAATATTTGCAAGACATGGAGCTCCTGAAATCCTAATATCTGATAATGAGCCTTAATTTACTTCTGAACCATTCCTAGCATTTGCGCAGGATTTTGATTTTGAACATTGTATTAGTAGTCCACATTACCCTCAGTACAACAGGGAGGTAGAAAGAGCAGTGCAGATTTTAAAAAGACTTCTGGAAAAATCATCTGGCCCATATAAAGCACTCTTGGCGTATCAGTCAACATTGCTTACATCTGGACTATAGCCAGCAAACTTCTGAAGAGAAGACAACTTAAGGATGTGGCACCAACACAACTTAAACCTAAGTGACCTGACCTGAAGGAATTTCAAAAATAGGCTGCTGAAATAAAAATTCAGCTGCAACAAAACTTCAATGTTTGGCACATAACAAAAGCCCTACCTGAACCGAGACCAGAGAACAAAGTTTGTCTCAAAAGCTCCCAAGCATTTGGAACTGTTCAGAACTTGGCAGAAGCACGCAGATCCTACCTCGTGGAGACTCCAAAAGGGCTTCTCCGGAGGAATCAAATTCATTGTCAATATTTCCCAGCACAATGAAGAGAGGTTCTGGGACTTGCAGGTTCTCTGTCAGGAAATAAGCCACCTCTACAGGGAACTCCATGCACAAACTTGCCACAAGTGAGAATATGGATGGAAGACTGATCAGACCCCTTCCAAGACTTGATCTTTAGAACACTGCTTGGAACTATTAAGTGCAGTTGATAAGGGGAGATGGCATTGGAAATAGTTTTAAGGAATTTGAAGTTTATTTTGAATTGTTGTGTGTGTGTATACATTGTCTTATAGTTTAAGTTTTAATCTTTTATTATAAAGAAAGGGAGCTGTGGCGTGGTTACAGAGTTCCTGGTCTCCACAGTTGCGAGAGAGGACCAGGATGTGTTGCAGTGGGGAGCTTAGTAAACATAGGGACATCCTGCTTGGGTAGTTCTTTGGTTGCCACTTAAAGTATGGCCCTTTGTGTTTATGTCCTCACACTAGACCACCTGTCTGTAGTGTGTATGTGTATGCATTATTTTGAAACTTCATCAAAATATAAGACTTGGATAATTTGTGCATGTTCACACGTTTTATTCACTTAAATCACTCAAATTACTGATTGCTTTGGTAAAGTGAGGGACACAACTCCTAAAACACACTATCATTCTAATAAAACAGGCTATGATTCCTGTGAAAAATAAGAGTGTGAGGAACAAAATGTGGCCAGTGTATCTTCAGGAGAGGCTATTTAAAGAGCTGAGGTAAAAAAACAACAACCCCAAACCTGGTTTGGAAATGAAACAGAGAGAGGCAAACAAATAGGAATGGAACATCAGTTAAAGCTTGTAGGGAGAGCAACCCTCCCACTCCCCGAATGAGTTGTGCAAAGTTAAGAATAGTCAAGGAATTAAAAGAAATAAGAAGGGAGTTTGCAAATAGATCTGGAAAAGAACAAGAGAGAAAGAAGTATATTAAGGCACTTAGATATCATGGTGAAATACTCATAAATAGATTAATTAATGAGGAGGAGGATGAAATTCATTATGATGACTCATACATGGCTGCGATAACAAATGATTCATAATCAGAGCCACAGCGGAGAGGAGTTATTCCTGCATATGGGAAAAGGAGTTTAATAAAATGCAAATTTTAAAATGAGCTCAACACTGTTTTACCCGTAAAATGTGCAAAATTTAACTCTCTCTCTCTATCTGATACATACCTCTGCAGTACACCTTGTGCGTACACAAAATAATCATTACTACAAGTCCTTCAGTGGTGAACAATGTACCAGATATACCTGAGACGGAGACTTATCTAGGGCTTGATCCTGCAAGGCTCAGTGGGAGGCAAGGGCATTTCAGCAGCTCACAGCAAGGCTCAGCATCTTGCAGGATTGAGTCCCTATTGCAGCCAGAATTATCCATCTTTAATTTGAAAATGAATGGGAAACACACTTGCTAGCATCCGTGAAGGATTTAAGAACCATTTGGACACTAGACTGCAGTTAATAAAATCTGCTGCTTAGCTGCTATAGTCCAGCAGAAAGTTGTACAGCTGTTAAATTTAGCCTAAATAATAGGCTAAATCCTATCCTGGCTGCTGGCACTATGGAGGGGGAGCAGCGCTTCCTCCTTTCCAGCAGTCCTGCCCTGCAGGGCCAACCTTAGGCCTTGTCTACACTACGAGAGTAGTTCGATTTTACTTGCATCGAATTTTTGTAATCGATATTGCAAAGTCGAACGTGTGTGTCCACACTAAGGACAGTAATTCGACTTTGTGCGTCCACACTAACGGTGATAGCGTCGACATTCGAAGCGGTGCACTGTGGTCAGCTATCCCACAGTTCCCGCAGTCCCCTCTGCCCATTGGAATTCTGGGTGTAGCCGGCAATGCCTTCTGGGTAACAAAATGAGTCGAGGGTGCTTTTGGGAAACTGTCGTCATCCGTCCATCACTCCCGCCCTCCCTCCCTGAAAGCGCCGGCGGGAAAACAGTTCGCGCGCTTTTCCAGTCATTGACAGCGCGGACGCCACTGTACTCCGAGCATGGAGCCCGCTGCGACCATCGCTGCAGTTGTGGCCGCTCTCAACGTCTCGCAGCTTATCATAAAGGTTTCCCTGAGGCAGATGCAGAAAAGTCAGGCAAGGAGGCTACGGCACCGCGGTGATGTCCTGAAGTCTGAGAGTAGCACAGACCTGTCAGAAAGCAGGCGACCCAGCGCCGAGGACATCACAGTGGCAATGGGTCATGTTGATGCCGTGGAACGGCGATTCTGGGCACGGGAGACAAGCACTGAGTGGTGGGACCGCATAGTGCTGCAGGTCTGGGATGAATCCCAGTGGCTGCGAAACTTTCGCATGCGGAAGGGAACTTTCCTGGAACTTTGTGAGTTGCTGTCCCCTGCCCTGAAGTGCAGTGACACCCGGTTGCGAGCTGCACTGAGTGTACAGAAGCGAGTGGCCATAGCCCTGTGGAAGCTTGCAACGCCAGACAGCTACCGGTCAGTCGCGAACCAGTTTGGGGTGGGCAAATCTACCGTGGGGGTTGTTGTGATGCAAGTAGCGAAGGCAATCGTTGATGTACTGCTGCCAAAGGTAGTGACCCTGGGAAACGTGGAGGCGATCATAGATGGCTTCGCAGCGATGGGATTCCCAAACTGCGGTGGGGCCATAGATGGAACTCACATCCCTATCCTGGCACCGGACCACCAGGCCACCCAGTACATTAACCGAAAGGGATACTTTTCCATGGTGCTGCAAGCACTGGTGGACCACAGGGGACGTTTTACCAACATCTACGTGGGATGGCCGGGCAAGGTTCATGACGCTCGTGTTTTCAGGAACTCTGGTCTGTTTAGACGGCTGCAACAAGGTATTTACTTCCCGGACCACAAAATAACTGTTGGGGATGTGGAGATGCCTATAGTCATCCTCGGGGACCCAGCCTACCCGCTAATGCCCTGGCTCATGAAGCCCTATACTGGCGCCCTGGACACTGAAAAAGAACTCTTCAACTACCGGCTGAGCAAGTGCAGAATGGTGGTGGAGTGTGCTTTTGGCCGTCTCAAGGGGAGATGGAGAAGCTTACTGACTCGCTGTGATCTCAGCGAAACCAATATCCCCATTGTTATAGCAGCTTGCTGTGTGCTCCACAATCTCTGTGAGAGCAAGGGGGAGACCTTTATGGCGGGGTGGGAGGTTGAGGAAAATAGCCTGGCTGGTGATTACTCACAGCCAGACAGCCGGGCGATTAGAAGAGACCAGCGGGAAGCGCTGTGCATCCGGGAGGCTTTGAAAGCAAAGTTCCTGAGTGAGCAGGGTAACCTGTGATTTTATAGTTTGTGTACTGAGAAGCTAAACCTGCCCCCGTTTCTTTACCCAGGTAATGTTGACTATCCTATCCAGTTACATACCCCCTTCACCCCCCCTCCAACACACGTGTCGAAATAAAAATAGTTCTACTTTGTTAAAGCACACCGTTTTCTTTAATACTGTTTTAGCGGGAATTTTTTAAAACTGGGACGCAGACTGTGGTGCGGGGCGGGTCTAGTGTTGTGATGCGAATGCAGCTTCTAAACTCAAGGATTGACAGGCTCCGCTGCGGTGGGATGCTTGTTTCAACGGAGCCTGTCACCCCTCCTGATCGGGACTGTGTGTATGGGAGGTCTATTTGACTTTGTGGCAGGGGGAGGACGGTTACAGATCCCATGCTGTGTGGCTCTGTGATCCTGTCTAAGGACCGGCGCTTAAGATCTGTAACTGCCCTCCCCCGCCACAAAGTCACAGAGCAACCCCCCCCCCCCAACATTACATCAAAACAACCTCCCAGACTAACCGGGGCAACTAGTCACTGCATCACTGCACTGTGTATGTGCCCTGCTGCTGTGCCTGCCCCCGACTATGTACCCTGCCAAAGGAGACTGTCCTGTCCAATTTCCAACCCCCTTTCCCCTCCTCCTCCAAAAGAACATGATTGAAACAGTAGTTAACAGAAACGAATTTTTTATTATCAACTACACATGGCATTGGGAGGTGAAACTTGGACGTGGGCTTGTGTCAGGCGGGAAGGAAAGAACTTTTCAAATTTTGGGAAATGAGAGCCTTCTGCTACTAGAGCTCTCTGCAGGGGTGGAGTGAGAGTTAGCAGGGACTCTGCCGCCTCTCCTTCTTTGCACTTTGGGTGAGGTGGGTATGGGACTTGGTGGCGGGGGAGGGCGGTTAGAGATGGACTGCAGCGGGGCTCTGTCCTCCTGCCTCCGTTCCTGCAGAACATCCACAAGGCGCCGGAGCGTGTCCGTTTGCTCCCTCAGTAGTCCAAGCAGCGTTTGAGTCGCCTGCTGGTCTTCCTGCCGCCACCTCTCCTCCCGATCCATGTTGGCTTGGTGCATTCGGGTCAAGTTCTCCCGCCACTGGGTCTGCTGTGCTGCCTGGGCTTGGGAAGAGGCCATAAGCTCAGAGAACATGTCCTCCCGTGTCCTCTTCTTCCTACGCCTAATCCGCGCTAGCCTCTGGGAGTGTGATTCCAGGCTAGGTTGTGAGACAGTCGCAGACGGGGCTGTGGAAATGGGAAAAAGGGAGTGAATTCCTCTGAAAGATAAATGTAGTTGTGAACAAAGAACATAGTCTTTCTCTGTGAACAAGACCATGCACAGCACCTTTCACATGCGCACTCAGCACAAGGTCGAATTCTCGGCCTTCGCATTCTGTGCCTGGGGTCTTGAACAGCACATTTGAGAAGCGAGGCAGCACAACGGAATTTCTGTTGCAGGCAGACATGGTAAGCCGTACACTTGTGGCAGTTTAAAACTTTTATATTACCACTGGCCTCATTTCACATTTAAATCAATGTCAGTCCCTGCTGCCAGCAATCCGGCAAGCGGGAACTCTGCCCCTGTCCCACCCCCTCGCGGCTGTCCCCGGGAATGATCCCTTTCGGCTGCCCCTCTCCCGCCTCCACCGCGTGGCTGCAAACCAGCGGTGACAGTTCTGTAAAGGAACGGGAAAGCAGTCCCAACACTAACATTCCCCTACCTAATTAAAAGCAGGTCACCATGGCCGACATCACCCTGATGAGGATCTCCGAGAGCGACAAAGAGAGAATGCTCCGGGAAAGCCTCCAAAGACCAGGGCCGTATGCCGCCCTGCTGTGCAGAGCAATGATCCCCGAGTACCTGATAATCTCGTGGCGCGGCAACGTGTCGTACTTCGGAGGACCCAATAAGGCCGCTCTCCCCAAGAACCTCATGCAACGGCTTTCAAGTTACCTCCAGGAGAGCTTCATCGAGATGTCCCAGGAGGATTACTGCTCTATCCCCGCACATATAGACCGCATTTTACTGTAGCTGCAGTAGCAGGGAATACACAGTAGAGCGGCTTGTGCAGGACAATCACTGAAAACCGGACATTGCTAGATTTCTTTTCAAAACTTGCACTGCCCCTTACTAAACCGTTAAGCGCCTAGGGCACACTAATCATGAACAACCCATTCTTTTAATTGTTAATATTCCTGTTTTGTTAAAAATAAATGTTTAGATGTTTACAACACTTACTGGCTGATCCTTCACCAGATTCTGTGTCCGGGGTAATGGCTGGGGACGCTTCGTAGGGGATCTCTGTAAGGGTGATGAAGAGATCCTGGCTGTCGGGGAAATCAGCGTTGTGAGAGCTGCCAACTGCCTCGCCCTCCTCATCTCCTTCCTCATCTTCCCCGTCCCCTAACATGTCTGAGGAACCGGCCGTGGACAGTATCCCATCCTCAGAGTCCACGGTCACTGGTGGGGTAGTGGTGGCGGCAGCACCGAGGATGGAATGCAGTGCCTCGTAGAAACGGGATGTCTGGGGATGGGATCCGGAGCGTCCGTTTGCCTCTTTGGTCTTCTGGTAGCCTTGTCTCAGCTCCTTGATTTTCACGCGGCACTGCGTTGCATCCCGGCTGTATCCTCTCTCTGCCATGTCTTTAGAGATCTTCTCGTAGATCTTTGCATTCCTTCTTTTGGATCGCAGCTCGGAAAGCACGGACTCATCGCCCCACACAGCGATGAGATCCAAGACTTCACGATCAGTCCATGCTGGGGCTCTCTTTCTATTCCCAGACTGCACGGCCATCACTGCTGGAGAGCTCTGCATCGTTGCCAGTGCTGCTGTGCTCGCCACGATGTCCAGACAGGAAATGAGATTCAAACTGGCCAGACAGGAAAAGGAATTCAAATTCAAATTTTCCCGGGGCTTTTCCTGTGTGGCTGGTCAGAGCATCCGAGCTCGCACTGCTGTCCAGAGCGTCAACAGAGTGGTGCACTGTGGGATAGCTCCCGGAGCTATTAGCGTCGATTTCCATCCACACCTAGCCTAATTCGACATGGCCATGTCGAATTTAGCGCTACTCCCCTCGTCGGGGAGGAGTACAGAAGTCGAATTAAAGAGACCTCTATGTCGAACTAAATAGCATCGCAGTGTGGACGGGTGCAGGGTTAATTCGATTTAACGGCGCTAACTTCGACATAAACGCCTAGTGTAGACCAGGCCTTAGTTTCTCACTAGATGCAGAACAGGCTGATTACCTATTGCAGCAATATACTAAGAGCAGTAAAATGCTCAGTATCTGTTTGCTGGAGTGATTGCAGGCTTGCATGGCTGGACATTTGCCTGTTTTCCTAGGCCAGCCGAACTCTTAGAGCTTGCTCAGGGATGTGTTCTGGATCATAATTTGCCGCTGCTCTGAAAAAGGACAGCATTTACCTCAACTCATTCATGTGTGCTGGCTGTAACTTACTTGCTGTCTGGGCATATCTATGTAACTATCTGGTCAGTTCTTGGGGCTGTAAAAGACCCCATGCATAGGGTTTTTTTGGGAGTGTCTAGTACTAGGAAAAGATTCTGCCATGCTGTTTGAAGTGGCAGTGGGCGGTAGGAGCGGCATGCCGTTGCCTTTTTCCCCTCCTTCCACACATACGGTGTAATATAGGCTGCACATACAGAGCTAGGTCCTGCCCTCTAGTATATGCATATGTTTGTGGGTGTTGTTTGCACACACAGATATAAATGCGTCTGTGTGTAGTTTATTAAGAATTAAAAATGCTTCTTTTCTGCCTCAGACAGTACTTCTACTGCTTGCCTTTTCAGTCGGTGGGACTGTGTTTTTAATTTCACTAATACAAAGAAAACAATGGCCCTCTTTCTCTGCTAGCTGTAAAGGGTCATAAGTAAAATGAGTTTTGGCAGACTAGTTCCAAGTAGACATGCAACCACATGCAAAAATGACTCTAAATTTAGCACATCATTTGTCAGAGTTAACCCTTTCTTTGCTCAAAGAAAAAAAGCTTGTTTGCTATCTTCTTGCAGGTTGTATTTTTAAATGCGTTTTGCTTCTCTAAAATGATGGAGTGAAATAATTAAAAAACACACCTCTCTTATGTTAAGTATTTATCTTTCTCAAGTGATATGGGAAACGCACGCTTACCCCTGGTACAGTACAGGATGTATAGATCAGTTATGGAGACAGTATTTTTGATTCAACAAAGCTGGGTGTGCTTTGAAAACAGGGTAAATGTTTTATTCTCTGATTTCATAGATTTCAGAGTTTGAGGCCAGAAGGGACCATAAGATCATTCAGTCTGACCTCCTTTGTATAACAGGCCATTACATTTCACCCAGATTGCCCTGTATTGAGCCCAAAGACATTAGTTAGATTAAAGTTTTTCATCTGAGGAAATTAAACTGTTGTGTGTCAAAAGCAGGGAACAGGAGAGATTGAGGTGCCACCAGGGCTCGAGGCCCTTGCAATGTCCGGGGATCGATTAGGTGAGATATGGGTAGCAGAATCCTGATTTGCCTTTGTATGAATTATAATAACTCATGAAATCAGCCTCAGTGTAATTGTGTATGTCCTGGTCACCAGCATGAAAGTAGTTTAATGGAATAAGATTACTGCTGTGAGAAATCACTGAACTAAACCCAATCTAAAAGTCTTTGAGAAATATAGTACACCTGAGACTTTATGTACACAGGCATTGTTGTAATACCTGTTTTAACACGAGAAACAGGAACTGACCTTCAAATGTAGCTATTTCCAGCAGGAAAAGAAACACTGACCATTTCTGAGTCCATTTTTTTGTTTGTGAGGGTTCTGACCTTTGAAAGTGTTGTTATATGGTTATCAAGTATAAAAAGGCAAGAACTTCAATGCACACTCAAGTGCAAATAAGCCCTTAAAACTAATGAGTATGGAGAGGTGCCTGTTATTGTCTTTAGCAAGGCAAATGAGTAGGACATGTTAGAGAAATCATGAGCTTACTCAGTCTGAAATGTGCTTCTTGGAAAAATTAATAGTATTTTGTGTATCCGTGTCTTTTGTCTGATTCTCTCTCTCTCTCTCCTTCTCTTTCCTCTCCAAAGGAAGAGAACACCATTGCCAGAAATCTCACAGGACATTCATAATTGAAAGCAATGATTATGAGTCACTCCTTTATATTAAGTGAAATACTCTTGCATGCCTCCCAAGGGATAAAGTGATTACACCAGCTAGAGAGGGGCCCAGGGACTCTTGTTGTCCCTGAAAGGCTTAAAATAAAATAAAAAAAATAAAAAAGATAAGCTAATGCTATGATATTTTCTTTCAAAACATGTCTTTCTGTGAACCACTAATGCATGCATATGCAGAGATAGAAAATGGATCACGTTTCTAACAGTTTCAGATTCAGATTTCATCATACGAGACTGTTTGTTCTTCTGCCCAAACTGTATCCTACACTGTCCCGTTGTCTGGAATATAATGGAATATAATGTTAGCCTCGGACAGTGGTTGTTGAGCTGGTGCCAGTCTCACTAATGAGCATGTGGTTTCAATAATAATATGGCTACTTGTAAGATAGATGGCAACATGCCAGGTACTTAATGTTCAGGGGGCAACAGATGTAAAAAGTACCATCCCCTGACATGACTGCATTTTGAAAACTGCTCTGGCAAAAAAGTTAAGACTCAGCAAATTGGGATAATGAAGAATATCCCAGTATCAGGCAAAGATGAAGCTCTGACAAATGAGCAGGAGCCCTACGGATTTTCTGCACATATGGTAAAAAATAAGTAATGTAAGAACAGGAATGATAAAGGAACTGATCATTCTACCCTGTGGAAAAACTCCGACTGGCAGTGGAAGGTGTTGGAAGGATTAAGGATCACTTTTTTTGCTTAAAGCTTATGACATTCCAGACTTGGACTTGAGAGTCTGAATGCAAGAAGACAGTGAAATGAATTACAGTTTAATAATATTCCCACCACACGGACAAAATGGATTCAATTACATAATGGTAGCATTAAATGTTATTAAGAAGGGGATACAAAGTCTTGAGGCCAGACTTTCAGAAAATCATGATAAGCTGCTTAAAACAGCTGAAATAGCACATTTATAGGTTTTCCAGCCATAGGTTTGCTGAAGGAAAAAAGAGTTGTTACGTTGGTCACAGACTCTGGCATGCTAATCTGTTATCGAGGATTTAGTGTGTGGGGAAGCAGTGCCAGGAAGTTTTGGATTTGATTATTATATCTGAACCTGTGCATTTTTGGGATGATTTCTGGAGTGACTGCTCTTGTAAAGGAGAGAAAACAAATGGAAATGCCAGTCAACTCAGACTCCAGGAACGGCAGGAGTTGTTGCACGCAATAGGCAAAAAACCAACAGTGTCTGTGGGCCTCGTCCTTTGCTCCAGGGCTCCATTTTCAGAGCAGCCAACATGTTTCCGAGACTGAATGCAAACGGCAGTGGGGCAGATGCTTAACTGGTGTAAATTGTCAGAGTTCTGTTGAAATCAGTGTGGAGCTGTGACAGCTTAAATCAGCTGAAGATCTGTCCCAGAGAGGTTAACAAGGGCTCCTGATCTGGGCGTTTATGCATGTACCCCAGAATTATACTATTAGTGTTTGCTCTCTAGAGCTCCATAGAGCATGGTTAATAAGCAGTAAGCACTACATGACTATGTTTAAGCTTTTGCCTTTACCACAGCTTATCAGAAAACCCAATTTTTTACTATAGGAAAAATCTTTTGAAAATTTCATAATGAAAAATGTTGGGGTTTCTGCAGGAATTTTCATTTTGAAATTAAATATTTCATTTAATTTAGATTTACAGTGTCATTTCACTTTGGTTTTAGAAAACCAAAATAATTTGGTTTTCTATTTTTAGTTTTTGGATTTTCGGTCCCTGCCTACCTTTCTCACCCTTATCTACTTTGTCCTCTCGTCTTCTGCTGGAAAAAGGAGGGGATACAGTTAGAAAGTTTGTGAACTCTGTGAAGAAAACACCTTTTTACTATTTTCCAAATTTTTCCATTGGAAAAAAATGAGGGAAAAGTTTTTTGAAAAAAGTGAGAGCACTCCAAATTCAAAAACTGAAAATGGAAAACAGATTTTTTTCATTTTCCAAAAAGCAAAAAGAAATGTCAATATAATTCAAAATGAAATGACAAAAATTGATTCATTGCAGAATGACAGTTTGAAAAGAAATTTTTGTTTTGAAACTCCAATCATAAAATCATGTTTTTGTTGTTGAAATCAACACTTTTTCCTGCAGAAAGTTTCAGTTTTGAAGGAACCATATTTTTCTATGAGAAAATTTTTGATCAATTTTAGTGGTGACTTCTTCTAAATGCCTGAAACTCTGTGTTTTCTCTGTTCTGAGATATGTGTATCTCAGCAAAATTTGGCAGTCACAATCAAAATTTGATTGTTGCCTATTTCTCAAAGTGAGAATGATTTTTTAAAAAAGTAACTAGGACTGAAATCACATCATACATGAGGGCTTGGGAGCCAGATCTAAGATCTCATAAAGTGAAGAATAATTGTGTTCACAGTGCTTCTGCATGGTCTCAGGACAAATACTTCTTCTTAAGGATATGTGTGGTGTGAAAAGCAGCACTGTTGAGGCGCATGCTGCAACTGCATATTTAAGGGTATTAGTAATGGGTTATGGAGCCTCTTACTTCTAAGCTGCCAGTCCAAATACAGCCCAGGTCATCAGTAACCAATTATTCACACCATCCAATGAGCATTTAGTGGCGGATATGAACTGAGTTTAGTGGTCTGATTTTGCTTCCCAGTCCTGTTCTAGCTCCTGGTGCCATTCTTTATTACTATGCATTGTTAGCTGTGTTGCATTTCTTAGGAACCAAAAGCAATTCCAGTTTTGCAATATCATTTTACTTTCAATTAAATGATTTGGGGGATTCTTATTTTGGCTGCCGTGCAGTAACCATGTAAACAGTTCAGTAAACTACCTATAATTGGCTTGCTGGTTTAGGGCTATGTGCGCCTCCTTGTAGTACAAATGCGTGCAAAGAACAAAAGCAACAGAAATCTACTACAGATATGGCCAAACAAATTAATATGTAACATGCCTTTTGTAGTGACCTGCACTGGGTGTGGCCGGATAATCCTATTAAAGAGAACTAAAATCCACACCGCGCCCACAGTTTTACACTGGTGCAAATCTATTGACTTCAGAGGGATGGTATTGAGAGCAGATTTTGGCTTAGAGTATTTCCTTGGGAAAAGGTGTGTTCCCTACATAACATCCACATGGATGGCAATATTTGCTGTAGGTAGTCAGGGTGGACATAAATGATTCTTTGAACCCCTTGCAGTCTGAGTTACAGATGGTCCCTGCAGTTTTATAAATTTACTGAAATCATTATGTTGTGTCACATCAAGGTGCAGATTTCTGTGGATAGCAAATTACTGCTATTATGGCAATTTCTGAGATGCTGCCTACCCAGAGCTTTGGTTCTGTGAGCCTTGAAACCTGTGTTGCCTCTCCTGCTCTCTGCAAACTCCTAGGCTGTGACTGCTTGTCGCTTGGACACCCAGACAAGAAGCAGTGGCAATCACAGAAAGTCAGCTTCAGGGTTCTAACAAGCATTCCAAACAAGAGGCATTGGGAGTGTTCACAGCAAAGATGGGGATTCAAAACCTCTCCAAGGGTGACTTAAAAACCTTCCTGCAATATTCTTACATGATGCGATGGCTGCCATTCCACGGTATCTTGTTCACTGAAGCAACGGAGCTTTGGATGGTGGGGTGTTTTGAAAAAAAGTGTATTGTGCTATTCTGAAAAGTTTTTTCAGTGATATGTTATGCTCCTTGGGATATTAGATACACAAATGATAACGTGTCAAAGCTATGTAACTATACAAAACTCACACCAAAACCCCAGCTATCAAAACCTCACCACTGACCTGAGTCCTAGTGGACCAGCTGCATTCGTTCAGAGAGCAGACAGCCGTATAGTTGCATTGTGGGGACATTACAACAGTCACAAGGTGACTAGGGTTGCATGTGGAAGTCCTCACTTTTAACATAGGGGTTTGTGACCAGCCCAAAAGGTGCAGCAGGAGCCAGGGGTGGAACCATACGCCAGTGCAGAACCACTGCAACTGGTTGATGGCAGCCTGCCTTTGTAGGGAGAATGCCATTGGTTTATCTCATCACTTGTGTCAAGTTCTGGGATTGGTTGGCTGACAAAGGGCCACAAAAAGGGGCAGTGATAGCTTGAAGGGGGCCTTTTTTCGATATACCTTCTGGCTGGTCACTGTGGCCTTTCCCCTTTTCACTAATCCCAGGACAGGTTGCCTTTAGGAGAGTTCTTGTTTATGTAAGCACAATTGCAGTTGCAGCTAACAAGGGATGTGAAGGGTAACAAGAAGGGTTTCTACAGGTATGTTAGCAACAAGAAGAAGGTCTGGGAAAGTGTGGGACCCTTACTGAATGTGGGAGGCAGACTCGTGACAGATGATGTGGAAAAAGCTGAAGTACTCAATGCTTTTTTTGCCTCAGTCTTCACAGACAAGGTCAGCTCCAGACTGCTGCACTGGGCAGTATAGTATGGGGAGGAAGTGAGCAGCCCTCAGTGGTGAAAGAACAGGTTAAGGACTATTTAGAAAAGCTGGACATGCACAAGTCCATGGGGCCAGATCTAATGCAGCTAAGGGTGTTGAGAGAGTTGAAAACTCATGGTGATCGGGGGAGGTCCTCATGGCATATTGGGCTGCATTAGTAGGAGCACTGCCAGCAGATCGAGGGAAGTGATTATTCTCCTCTATTCGGCACTGGTGAGGCCACATCTGGAGTACTGCGTCCAGTTTTAGGCCCCCCACTACAGAAAGAATGTGGACAAATTGAAGAAGAGAGATCATTTAGTTGGAGGGCAACTAAAATGATCACGGGGCTGGGGCACATGACTTACGATGAGAGGCTGAGGGAACTGGGCTTATTGAGTCTGCAGACGAGAAGAGTGAGGGGGGATTTGATAGCAGCCTTCAACTACTTGAAGGGGGGTTCCAAAGAGGATGGAGCTCAGCTGTTCTCAGTGATGGCAGATGACAGAACAAGGAGTAATGGTCTCAAGTTGCAGTGGGGGAGGTTTAGGTTGGATATTAGGAAAAACTATTTCACTAGGAGGGTGGTGAAGCACTGGAATGGGTTACCTAGGGTGGTGGTGGAATCTCCATCCTTAGAGGTTTTTAAGGCCAGGCTTGATAAAGCCCTGGCTGGGATGATTTAGTTGGGGTAGGTCCTGCTTTGAGCAGGGGGTTGGACTAGATGACCTCCTGAGGTCTCCCCCTAATTCTGATTCTAAATCAAAGACTTAACAAGCTTGTGGCCACCTAGCCAAAAGATAATTCTTGTCTCCATCCTTATTTGCAAGGATAGTTTTAAATCACTGTGGGGACTGTGTCTTTTGCTCCCACTATTTGGAACATTCAGCACAAAAAAACACATTTACTTAATTTTAGGTGAGCTCCTTGCAGGTACCCTTTAAGCAGACAACTATTTGCACCTGAAAATTTATGAGGGGCTGTGAGTTAGTACAACAAAGGCAGGCGAGAGCAGTCTTGCCACAAGTATATTTTTGCAAGGTACATATTTTTTTAGACTGGGACACTTTAGAACTTTTCTCTCTCTCTCTGTGTGTGTGTGTGTGTGTGTGTGTGTGTCTGCCTATCTTTCTCTCTGTCTCTTTGCTTTTCTCTGTCCTCATCTCATCCCCTCCCAAAATTAGCTTGCCAGTTGGGTATTTATAGCACCACTTTTAAGTCAGTCAAAAGCTTTTTCTGGTGCTTAAATTCCTAGTTAACATGTCATAGAGCCATTCAGGACTGGAAATGATATCATTTATTGGGTTGCTGGTCAATTGCACAAATAGCTGGAAAAACAGGTTTAACTTGATATTAATAACAAGACACTACAGTATGCAGTACAGTACAACACCTTGCCTCCTGCTGGGAAACTCCTTGTTTCTGTTATTCTGGTTTCAGTAAGCATAGCTGCCACCTTATGTTCCCTAGTATGAAATAAGATAATTATAGCATAAGAAAATATTACTCAATCAATCTACTGAAATAACTGTTAAAACAAGCCTTCTTATAAATTTTGCTAAACAAAATATGCCTCAGACCAATGCACACAGAAGATAGTTTTCTTTGACCTCAAAAGAAATTGAAATAGTAAATTTGACTATCTGATGGAACAATGCACAGTGATGAAAAGTGAATTGGGGCCCAATCTGATTCCAACTGAACTGAGTGGCAAAAATCTCACTGATTTCAGCAGGAGCAGGATTGGGTTCTTAGGGCCTGCTTTACTTCTCACTTAAATGGATGTAAAACAGGAGTAAATCCACTGAAATTAATGGAATTGCACAGGTGATAACTAAGGTGTGTGAAATCAGAATCAGGCCACATGACTTCATTGGAGTAACATCACGGATGAATTTGTCCCCACTGTTCCTACAAAGCCATAGTTTAGTTCTTGTGCATGTGACATAATATTGTGTGGATTCAATGGGGCAATAAAAATTCAGCCCTGTGAAATAGTTAAGCTCCTTTGAAAAATGATGAATATTTTTTTTTCTCTCTCTCTCTTTTTCTGTAGTTCTAAAAACAACAGCAAAGACTAAATAGTAAGTGACTCAAAGTCTCTCCGCATGAGGTACCTTACTTGGCATGTAATGCGATGTACAAGAGGAGAGTATCCAATCAAAAAGGGCAATTTTTTTCATCGACTATAAAAGGATCCTAGTTTTAAAATGCTATTGGGCTGAATGTTTCATTTTAAGCAGCATTCCATAACTTCATCTAATATCCATCATAAAATAAGGGAGAGTTTCTATTGGTACAGGCATAGGAAAAAAGAAAGGAGAGGTTCAAATGTAGGATTGTGTAGATTAATCAGATTTATGGGGAAATAAAAATGTTCTGCATATGTGTATGGCAAAGGTTCTTATAGGAGAAGCTAACTATCACGTATTGTAGGGTTACCATATTTTGTGCCTCCAAATGGAGGACACTCCACGGCCCCGCCCCCAGCCCCGCCCCCAGCCCCGCCCAACCCCGCCCCCTCCCCAAAGTCTCCGCCCCCTCCCCTGCTTCCCGCGAATATTTGATTCGCGGGAAGCCTGAAGCAGGTAAGGGGTGTGTGGGGGGAGGAGGCGCGGCCCAGGCTGGGCCCCCGGCGTTTCCAGCCTGGGTCAGCTCGGGCCCTGGGGTGCCGGCCCCGGCCGACCACCCCCGGCCCGCCCAGCACTGCCGGCCCCCGGCAGCCCGGCGCACCCCCCCGGCTCCCGGCCCCCCGCGGGCCCGGCTCCCCGCCGGCCCAGCTGACCGGCTCCCCGCGGGCCCGGCTGACCCGGCTCCCCGCGGGCCCGGCAGACCCGGCTCCCCGCCGGCCCGGCTCACCGCGGGCCCGGCCGACCCGGCTCCCCGTGGGACCGGCTCCCCGCCGGCCCGGCTCACCGCGGGCCCGGCCGACCCGGCTCCCCGTGGGACCGGCTCCCCGCGGGCCCGGCTCCCCGCGGGCCCAGCCGACCCAGCTCCCCGCGGGCCCGGCCGACCCGGCTCCCCGCCGGCCCGGCTCCCCGCGGGCCCGGCCGACCCGGCTCCCCGCCGGCCCGGCTCCCCGCGGGCCCGGCCGACCCGGCTCCCCGCCGGCCCGGCCGACCCGGCTCCCCGCCGGCCCGGCTCCCCGCGGGCCCGGCCGACCCGGCTCCCCGCCGGCCCGGCTCCCCGCCAGCCCGGCTGACCGGCTCCCCGCGGGCCGGCTGACCTCCCGATTTTCCCGGACATGCCCGGCTTTTGGGGATTTCCCCCCGGACGGGGATTTGAGCCCCCAAAAGCCGGACATGTCCGGGAAAATCCGGACGTATGGTAACCCTACGGGTGGGGGTGTGGGGTCTGGGAGGGATTAGGGTACAGGAGGGGATTCCGACCTGGGGCAGGGGGTTGGGGTGCCGGGTGTGAGGTCTGGGAGGGAATTTGGGTGTGGGAGGGGGTTCCAACCTGGGGCAGGGTTTCTGGGTGCGAGCTCCAGCCAGGCGGCACTTACCTCAGCCAGCTCCTGATCAATGGCACACGGGTGCTAATGCAGGCTCCTGACCCCTGGTCTCCCTCCGCTGGCAGGCTCTGAGCAAGGCCTGCGCCGAGAACATGGATGACGAGCTCTCGATCCTGCTGACAGCACCCCCCAGCACAGACAAACTCCAGCACATCTTGGAGGTGAGCAGAATGGGGAGGGGCAGCAGGGGTTTTACCTTAGCCCTGGGGACTCCTAGAAAGAAGAGACTGGAAAATCCATGTTTCTATTGGATCCTTCCGAGTATGCATTCGTGATATAAACTCACTGGGTGACCTTGGGGTAACTCACTTCCCCCTTACAGCATCAGTCTTCTCCACTATCAAATCTACACTGGGGAAGAAGGACAGAAGCCCCGACAATCACCTTCACCTCTGGGTGTCTGGTCCTGGGAGCCGAAACCAACTGGACTATCTGCCCCATCTCCTAAACTGCCCTGTCTTTCCCTCCTAGGGCCTGGTCCTTAGTGCTCAACCTGGCCCCTTCCCAGCTTGTCCCTGACCTTTAAAGGACTCTCCAAGCCCCTCCCATGCCTGCTTCCCTTGGGGTCTCTCTCCTGGCTGAGCACAGGCTGCCCTTCTATCTCTCAGCAGGCCTGGGTCCTAATCACAGGCTGCGTCTTGTCACGTGACCCCCACACTTATTCCCTTCACCCTAGGGAGCTGCATCACCTGGGCCAGGTGCAGTTGAGCTCCAACCCCTTTCCTGGCCATCTCACCCTGGGACAGGTTGAAACTGGAAACCTGTGGGTAACAGTAACTGGTTGCTCGCAAAGGTGCTGAAGACACAATGGAAGAGGAAATCCTTTGGCCTGGATTGAAATTATTCCGACTGAAAGTGAATGAGAGAAAATAGGTCCAGAGTTCTCTTCCTAGCAGCAGAAAATGTAGCGATTGATAGAGGTTCAGGTCAGAAAGGACCATTATGTGCATCTAGTCGCCCCTCCTGTATAACTCAGGGCCTAGAATGTGACCAAGTGGTTCCTTCAGCCAACCATAGCATGGGACTGAGCCAGAGCATGTCTTTTGGAACGACATCCACATGCAGGAGAGCCAGCTGGCTACCAGAAAATCTCTCTTCTGCAGTGACGTGGGGTTAAGGGACACGGGGGAAAAGACATGGAGGCTGTGACTAAACTTAGAGCAGCAAGGCCAGGAAAACCAGGGTTAGGTCCCAGGCCTGGCTATCAGATCTACCGTTTTCTATTCCTGGCTTTGGGACCATGAGCGAGTCTCTGCACCGCTGGGTGCCTCGGTTTCCCCAGCTATCAAATGGAGCTAATCAAGGTTTTGTTTGTTCTCCCCATTTTACAGGGTGGGAAACCGAGACACAGTTGGGACCTGTCTACACTACAGGTCTGTCGTGCGTTTGTAATCTGCTGACCCCCACATGTTGTTCAGAGCCTATGGACAACACAGCTCCTAAAGGTACGTTTGTTCTGTGCTTATCCCCTATGTACCAGCAGGGCTGGACAGCATTTCTCACTGTGATGTGGGGAGCAGGTCCTGGGTACTAAGGGTCTGAAGAAGCTCTCAAGGACTAATTTTTTAAAATAATTGTTATCAATGAATTGGGAGAAAACATACAATCACTGCGGATAAGATTGGGGGGTGACAAAATACAGGCAGAGTGGTAATTCCTGATGGGGAGAGGGCAGTGATACAGAGCGATCTGGCTCATTCGGCCAGCTGGACCCATTCAAAGAAAACAAGTTTGAGCAGAGCCCAATGCAAGGTCCTATGCGTGGCAACAAGGCACGCCGGCCACACCTCCAGAATGGGGACGTGTATCCAGGATAGCAGTGACTCTGAAAAGGATTTAGGGGCCAGAGTGGAGAAGCCACTCAACATGAGCTCCCAGTGTGATGCTGTGGTGAACAGGGCTAAAGCCATCATTAGACGAAGGAGCAGAGCCGTGAGTAGGATAGGGAGGTGACACAGCAGCAGTGAGACTGCTATTGGAATACTGCCTCCAGTGTTGGTGTCCTCCTTTGAAAAAGATGGTCCTAGAAATTGGAGCTGGGGCAGCAAAGAGCCACCAAATGTTCTGAGGGCTGGAGAAAAATGCCTTCTAGTGAGCTATTGAAAGAGCTCAACCTGTTTAGCTTATCAAAAGAAGATTGAAGGGGACTTCATTGAAGTGTTGATGTGCCTTAATGGAGAGAAAATACTGGGGATTAAAGGGCTCTCTAGTCTAGCAGAGAAAGGCAGAACAAGACCCAATGGCTGGAAGGTGAAAAGAGACAAATTCCTATGACAAATAAGGCACAAATATTCAACAGCGAGGATGATTGAACACAGGAAGAAGCTACCAAGGAAAGTGGTGGATTCTCCATCTCTTGATGTCATTAATAAAGACTAGATGCCTTTCCGGAATGTGTTTGCCCCAAAAGTAGCTATTGTGATAGACAGGAGGCCTGTGATATGCAGGGGGTCAGATTAGATGCTCTAACTGTCTCTTCTGGCCATAAAGTCTACTCATTTCTGAGAAACCGAGTGTAGCATTGGGAGCAGCTTGTGATGTTTTACTGTCTAGCCGGCTTGCTTCCTAGAATGAACACTCATTGAGCGGGGTGATCCCCAGAGAGTAGCTCAAACCTCCAAAGTGTCTGCCCTGTGGCAGGACATTAACACTGCAGGGGAGGGGTGGGTGTGGCAGTGACATCACAAAGGCCTTTTGCAGGACCTCGGCCTATTGGCCAAAGGTGCAGGGGAGGTGGTGACCTCACAGAGGGATGCTGACATCAGCCAGGCAGGACAGGGGCGCAGGGCCAAGGAAACCTCAGAGACCCCTGTGGCTTTGCTTCAGCAAGTCTCCTCTCGAGATCTCTCTTTGAGGTCTGAGAGAGTATTTGGGTTCGTGTATGTGAGCACCAGGAGGAACCTCTTTTGAGTTTTCTCCTTTCTTTTTCCTGATTTCATTAGAAATCTGACGTCCCTGTTTAGAAGGTAAGAGCCTCCGAGAGGTTTGGAACCTGTTCAGTCTGCTGCATCTGGCTCCAGCTGAATTTTAGGCATGGAAAACACTAGCTTAAGGTGGCCAAATTTTATTCCCCACCTGGGATTTTGTCCCTTAGAATCTCTGGGGACATTAAGGTTTGTCCTTTTTCTTTTACCTTTTCCTCTATCCCTCCCTCCTTTCTTTTCATCTCTTACTTCTTTTGTCCTTTCCCTGTTCCCCTCCCACCACCAGGAGGGGTGTGTGTGTGTCATGGGGGTTGCTCTACAACTCCCATTGTGGGAGGTCCACCGAAAAATGTGGGGCTGAAATAGTGCTCAGACAGTGATCCCCAGCGGTGACCTGGGCCATCCTTTGGGCTCTCTGGTGAGAACCCTCATCCTCCCGCCCCTCGGTCTCTACCCTGATTGGCTGAGCAGGGGGTTATTGACAGGGAGGAGACTCAGGTCCCTGTTGTTTTCTTTTAAGACCAAGTAAATAGTCATAACCAGTCATATGTTCGACAAATTTTGCTGCGTCTCTGCAGTTCATTATTTTCTCTAACATTCCAGTTCTCCTAAAATACTTGCTGAATAATTACTATGAACTCTTGCTGGTCTGGAACTCACTTGAGAGCACTTTATTCAGGTCATTCAATGTCTGAAATTCAAGATCCGATGGTTAGTTTGAAAATCAGGGCTCTTGGGTCCTATTCCCAACTCTGCCACGGACTGGCTGTGTGACCTAAGACAAGTCAATTCTCCTTTCTCAGCCTCAGCTTCTCCCTCTTTCAAGTAGGGATAACAATCCGCCCTATTTACCTCCCGGCAGGTGGAGAATGGGGATCTATTGGAGAGTGTCACTAGGAGCAGTGCATAAGATGAGGTGTCCTATCCTGTTTACTCAGATCAGATTAGGACATAATAGAATGGCTGAAATAGTCTATTTTATTTGTATTTTATTATGTTGCAATTGTTAAAAGCAGCACCTACTTAGCTCAGACTGAAACATCTTATCTAATTTTTGAGATCTAAGTATCTCCTCTTTGTGTAGCTCAAACCTCCAAAGTGTCTGCCCTGTGGCAGGACATTAACACTGCAGGGGAGGAGTGGGTATGGCAGTGACATCACAAAGGCCTTTTGCAGGACCTCAGCCTATTGGTCAAAGGTGCTGGGGAGGTGGTGATCTCACAGAGAGATGCTGACATCAGCCAGGCAGGACAGGGGCGCAGGGCCAGGGAAACCTCAGAGTCCCCTGTAGCTTTGCTTCAGCAAGTCTCCTTCTCGAGGTCTCTCTTTGAGGACTGAGAGAGTATTTAGGTTCATGTACATGAGCGCCAGGAGGAACCTCTTTTGAGTTTTCTCTTTTCTTTTTCCTGATTTTACTAGAAAACAGACGTCCCTGTTTAGAAGGTAAGAGCCTCCGAGAGGTTTGGAACCTGTTCAGTCTGATGCATCTGGCGCCAGCTGAATTCTAGGCATGGAAAACACTAGCTTAAGGTGGTCGAATTTTATTCCTCACCTGGGATTTTGTCCCTTAGAATCACTGGGGACATTAGGGTTTGTTCTTTTTGTTTTACCTTTTCCTCCATCCCTTCCTCCTTTCTCTTCATCTCTTAAGTCTTCTGTCCTTTCCTCTGTTCCCCTCCCACCACCAGGAGGACTCTGTGTGTGTGTCGTGGGGGGTGCTCTGCAGTGGGAACAGGGACAATTCTCCAACTTTGGGCAGTCGAGAGCCTGGGTGAGATAAGGGGCGTTAAAGCCCTTTGTGAAGGAGAAAGGGGAGTTTCACAGTGTTGAGCACCAAGGAATTCTAAACTTTGCTAAAACATCTAGTCTGCAGAAACCAGAAATGGTTGGGGCCACATTGTAACCATTGTCTTTTTTAAGCCCATTGAGGGATGTGAGTCCCACCCTTTTAGGTATCTGGGGTGCTGGGAGAAGAGAAGAGGTGCCTGTCTCCATTTTATGGCCTCAACAAACTAAGTGCTGTGCCCCAGTTCTCGTCAGAGATCCCTGAAAAAGAACGTCTTCCCATCCATTAACATACCTGGAAAGATACTGGAACCCCTTATTAAACAATCAGTTTGTCAGCACCTACAGGACAATTTGGTTCTTAGGACTAGTGAGCATGGACTTGTCAAGAACAAATCATTCCAAACCAATCCTAGCTCCTTCTTTGGCAGGGTTACGGGCCTAGTGAAGTAAACAGTAGATGTGATCCATCTTGGTGTTAATAAGGACATTCTCACAAACAAACTAGGGAGATGTGGTCTAGATGCAATTAGTATAATATGTGTGCACAGATGGTTGCAAGCCCGTACTCCAACAGCCCAGAACCAAACACTCCTTCTCCTGGGCAGTGCGCTCCGACCTCTAATGGTCAGATGCTGCTTAGCACTGTCAGAGCAGCTTTTGCTGGGGGATTCTCCCAGCACTTTCCAATAGTGGGAAAGTATGAAATCCCCATTTGACTGCTGGGGACAGAGCCTAGAGCGGGGAGCAACTTACCCAAAGTCCCACAGGTCAATAGGAAACTCAGGCGCAGGGCTGGGAGTCACTGCCCCTCCCACTCCCAGGTCACCGCCCAAGGGTGGCTCCTCTGGCAGAGGTGCGGGGAAGGGTCACTCTCTCCTGGCTGGGCTGTTCTTTTCACTCCAGTAACATTGCAACGGCTTTGGGGAGAGGCTCACTCCCAGGATCAGATACAGGAGGGGCAGCAGGGTCCAGGGAACAGGGGCTATTCCTGCCCTGCCACTGTCTGTCTGAGAAACCTTGGCCTTGTCATTCCCTGGCTCGGTGCCTCAGTTTCCATTCTCGCCAGCCTGTGCCTATTTCCCTGCAGTTTCACCTGCGTGTTGGTGCCAGTCCCATCCCCGCACTGCACAGTCTAATACCGGCTCCTCTCTCTTGCCAGCACTATGACACCTGCCGTGGAGCCAGAGCTGGAGACCCACCTCCTCCGAGCTGCCCTGCACGCCGTCTTCACCCTGGGCATGGAGAAGGACACCACCCAAGTGCAGGTAGATCATGCTAAAGTCATGGATTGAAGAGCCAGCTGTCATCCTGCCATGAGTCCTTGCTAATTGCCTGCAGTGGGATGTGAATGAGAGAGGCCAGGATATGTGTTTGGGGGTCTCACCAGTGTTTCCCAGAGACCCCACTTCCCATCCTGTGGCAGGTGTAGCCCCACTTTCCCTAACTCTGACCCATGGCTCTCCCTTGCTTTCAGGATCTGCCTAGGGTCTTGCCAGACCTCCTGGATGCCATGCTGGGGAACCTGCTGGCAGAGTCCCCAGACACCGACAGGCTCCAGTACATCTTGGAGGTAAGCCCGATGAGAGAGGTGGGGACAATTTTACCTTCACTCTTAGATCCATTTTCCAGTCTGTCCTCCTAGCCGGGCCCCAAGTGGGCATCCTTGGTCAGGGCAGTCAGTGCAATGCCTCCTTTCCCCACAGCACATTAACTACTAGATCGTGTCCACGGTGCCGCGAGAGAGAGCCAGGGCCGTTAAGAGCAGCACTGCCCTGCTCAGATTCACCATCACCCTCCCTGAGTTTGACGTAAGTGACCTCTGACCCCAGCTTCCTGACTCCAGGCGTAGGTG
The DNA here is from genome assembly GCF_011386835.1 of Chrysemys picta bellii. Classification (NCBI taxonomy): domain Eukaryota; kingdom Metazoa; phylum Chordata; order Testudines; family Emydidae; genus Chrysemys; species Chrysemys picta. Next base: position 298,688,686 of record NC_088791.1, read on the forward strand.
ATCTGGCTCCGACGGGCTGTAGGATCTGCTGCTGCAGGGGCTGTGGGTTAGGAGTGTTCCTCTTGGGGAGGCAGAGTCAGAGCAGAGAGTGAGCCTGGCTTGAGTCAAGTTCTTCTTGTCCTAGTTAAGTGGTGACTCTGGGCTTTTAAGGGGACTGTGCTCCAGGTTCATGCCTCCCTGTCATCCTGGAGCAGCTGGGGAAGCAAGTCCTCATGGAGGGCCCTGCAGAGGGGCTGAGGGGAAGGAGAGTCCTGGCCCGGGGGGGACTGGGAGCTGACAGGAAAATGCTGATGGAGTCCCCTCTCCCTCTCCCGTCCATTAGAACTCAGCGGAATTCCCCAGGATGGGTCACCACATGGCACAGCTAGCTCTGTCCGTCAGTGACCCAGCCAAGGACATCAGCCGGCAGGCCAGGGGAGGGGGTTTACCGGCTCTACCAGCTGCTGCTGCACCAGAGGAGTAAGGAACCCAGCTGGGAAATGGCACCCGCTAGAAGAGTGAGACTGGGACCCCAGCCAATTTCTCTCAGATTGACCCCGGCTGGAGGATGAGTCTCTCTATCTCTTTCTGTGTTCCACACCACGCCCTGCAATTCTGTTGGGCCGGGCACGCAGTGAGGACTCTGCCCACTGTGCAGCCACCAATGGGATTGGAAGGACACAAGCCCTGCAACCAGAAGGACAAATGTGTGTGTGTGTGTGTGTCTCTCCCTGTCACCTACTCCCTCCTGGGGGAAACCCAGCAGCTGATGGGGAACAAGGTGAGCAGCTGCATTAGACTCAGGAGATTGGGGCGCGGCCCAGGCCTCATTCCCATCCTGTGGCCATTCGGCTGGCCTGGCACAAGAAGCCTGGTGGGGAATGAAAGGGAGAGCAGGTGCTCCTGGGAAGGGAGATGAATTCACCTCCATGAGCAGGAGCGAGCCAGCTTGTCCCCGGAGCAGCTCCAGCCCAGCTCTTTAGCCAGGCTAATTAATGACAAGCTTTGCCTCATCCCAGACTTATGTTCTTAGGACAGGGTGCTATCGCTCTTGGGAAGGGCAGGAGAGTCCCCCAAGTGCCCTCTGCGAGACTCTCCTGTCCCACAGGGCCGCACCCAATTCCTAGTGGTCTGGTGTCTGTGTCACCCGAGCCACCACCCAGAGTTGCTCCCATCACTGGCAGCCTGGGAGGCCAAGGACTGACGGGTGATGGCGTCTGACCAGGCAGGGCTGAGGCACATGGGCAGGGGACGCTTGCCCTGCTGCTGGCAAGGCTGGACCCGTTTCTGGAGAGAACAGGAGGATTCAGTCAGCAGTAGGGGTTACCATGTCTAATAAATAAAAAAAGAGGACCCTCCACGGGCCCTGGCCCCCGCCCATTTTCCCCACCCCTAGCCCCCGCCCCAACTCCGCTCCTTCCCCGCCCTAACTCCGCCCCCTCCTCCCTCCCACTCCCAGCCATGGGGAGAGGGCTGCCACAGCGCTACCGGCTTCACGGTTTGCCGTGCAGCCCCCAGACCCCTGCGCCCCCGGCCGGCACTTCCCCAGTGCAGCTGGAGCACGGGAGGGGAAGCGCCCACCCGGTAGCGCTGGCTCGTGCAGCTCGGCTCTTAAAGTCTGAGAGGGGAGGAGCGGAGCAGCTCAGCTGGAGCCCGGGAAGGGAAGTGCCTGGCCGGCGGCTCGGGGTCTGGAGGAAGGGGGGGTGCTGCCCGAAGCAAGTAGCGCTGGCTCGGGCAGCTCGGCTCTTAAAGTCTGAGAGGGGAGGAGCGGAGCAGAGCAGCCGCGGGAGAGGAAGTACCCGGCCAGCATTTTCCCGGACATGTTTGGCTTTTCGGCAGTTCCCCCCGGACGGGGGTTTGATTGCCGAAAAGCAGGACATGTCCGGGAAAAAACGGACGTATGGTAACCCTAGTCAGCAGGGGCTGCCGATCCGTCCCATTCACCAGGGCTGCCATCCTGCGGCTTCAGCATTACTGGCTGGGGTGACTTGGGGAAAGGTCTCAACCTCCCCACATCCCACTTCACTGCTGCCAGAATCCCTCCTGCCCCCCCCCCCCGCTACAGTCCCCTCCCTACCCAACCTGCATGGGGCTGGAGGAGAGGGGTCTGAGAACTTGAGCTGTGGATTGGAGGTGGAACAGCTGTCAGGGGCACTGAGGGGGAAGTGGCAGGAGCTCCCCGTACAAGGAAGGGGGTTGCCACTGGAGGTCACTAGGAAGGACAACAAGACTCCATCCTGGGGGTCAGGAGGGGAAATCCATCCCTCAGAGGTGGGCAGAGGCTGGGTGGAAATGCTGCTGGTTCCAGGGGCCGTTAATCCCCCCTGATTCCTCGGAGGCGTCTGAGTCTCAGACAGGTTCTCATTCCCTTGCAGCAGGAGGACGTCACGGCCAATGTGATGCGCCAGCTCCGTATCATGCGGCACTTGCGCCAGGTGCCCGAGGAGCTGCAGGGCCTGTGCCTCCCAGGACACCAGCAACTCCCGCTCTCTGCTGCAGGTACTGCTCTGGCTCTCTGTAAATGGGGAGCTAGTGGAAGGGGAAATGGAGCCCCCTGGCACTCACAGAAACCCTCTCCCCTCTCTGTGGAGCAGGGTCCTTTCCTCTGCCCCCAAATTCCTTCATCTGGGACAGGAGCTCTTTCCCTCACACCCATTCCCCTCCCCTCTTTCCTTGATCTACCCCCATCCCATTCCCCCTGCGCCCAGGCAGAGCTCTGCCTGCCCCATATGGTGCAGAAAGGCCTGTGATATGTAGGGGATCAGATTAGGTGCTCTAACTGTCTCTTCTGCCCATAAATTCTACTCATTTCTGAGAAACCGAGTGTAGCATTGGGAGCAGCCTCTGCTGTTTTACTGTCTAGCCGGCTTGCTTCCTAGAATGAACACTCATTGAGTGGGGTGATCCACAGAGAGTAGCTCAAACCTCCAAAGGGTCTGGCCTGTGGCAGGACATTAGCACTGCAGGGGATGGGTGGGTGTGACAGTGACATCACAAAGGCCTTTTGCAGGACCTCCGCCTATTGGTCAAAGGTGGTGACCTCACAGAGAGATGCTGACATCAGCCAGGCAGGACAGGGGCGCAGGACCAGGGAAACCTCTGAGTCCCCTGTAGCTTTCCTTCAGCAAGTCTCCTTCTCGAGGTCTCTCTTTGAGGACTGAGAGAGTATTAGGGGTCACGTACGTGAGCGCCAGGAGGAACCTCTTTTGAGTTTTCTCCTTTCTTTTTCCTGATTTTACTAGAAAACTGACGTCCCTGTTTAGAAGGTAAGAGCCTCCGAGAGGTTTGGAACTTGTTCAGTCTGATCCATCTGTTCCACAAGTCCTTCAGTCCAATCCACTTCCCTAACTAATTTCCTTAATTTTTTAAAGTTAGCCCTTTTGAAAAAAAAAACCCTAGTCACAGATCTATTTTTGTTTACCCTTCCATTTAGTTTAAACTGAATTAGCTCACGATCGCTCAAATGAAGGCTGTCCCCTACAACCATTTCTTCTAAGAGATCCTCACTACTCACCAAAACCAAATCTAAAATGGCATCCCCTCTTGTTGGTTCAGCAACTACTTGGTGAAGGAATCCATCAGCTATCACATCTAGGAAAATCTGAGCCCTATTATATTACTAGCACTTGTCCTCCAGTCTATATCTGGGAAGTTAAAATCTCCCATGATCACACAATTCCCATTAGTATTTACTTCATTAAAAACATTGAAGAGGTCTCGATCCCTATCCAAATCAGACTCCAGTTCTAACAGACAGCAACCCCCCCCCCCCCGAAAGGCAGAGATAGAGCCCAGGAATCGAGATGGTGGGGAAATTTCATTGAAACCGTTTCTGACCGAAAATCCTATTCAAACTAAACCAGTTTGTTTCTTGAAATCATAACAAGTGGCAATGAAAATTCTTTGTCACAATGTGTTAAATTGTCTCGTCGCACTCAAAGAGGAGACACTTAGATCTCAAAAATTAGATAAGATGCTTCAGTCTGAGCTAAGTAGATGCTGATCTTAACAATTGCAAAATAATACAATACAAATAAAATAAACTATTTCAGCCATTCTATTATGTCCTAATCTGATCTGAGTAAACATGATAGGACACCTCATCTTATGCACTGCTCCTAGTGACACTCTCCAATAGACCCAGCAGTCCTTATTTCCAGGCCCTTTAACTAACCACTGCTGCACACTCCCTCCCACAGCTGGCAATTACAACCAATCATGTCCGGTCCCCCTGCTTTGAGAGGGAGTGTGCTCCGCTGGAGAGACTTCCCTCACGGATCACAGGGGGAACTCAATCCTGCCAACGATGCCAATCATAAATGAATCTACTCATCGTTAGGTGCCCCCCGGCAGCCAGGCATGGCATCACAGCCCTCTCGCTGGGCTAGCGTCCCCCATCCATGGTCGCTCCAGCACCACGGCAGTTTCTCTGCCTGGTAACTCCGGCCAGGTCACCACCTTTAGTCCACCCTTCTGGGGCCCAGCTTGCCTCACACTAAAAGTCCAAAGAGGTCTTTCCACAGACAGAAGTCCTTCTGCCATCGCTGGGGCATTTGCTCTGCCTGTAGCCCCCTTGCTGGGCTTGGGAACCCTCTCCAGGTGCGTGTACGCCGCCTCCTCTGGGGCCGGTAGGGGAACCCAGTCCCACCCTGACATTGATAGCAGCTCAGGGCCCTGGACCCAACAGCTAGGTCTGCACCTTTCTCTTTGCTGCACTTTTCCAACCTCTCTTCTCAAGTTCCCCTCCAGGCTTTCCTTGCTGCTCTGAACTTCCTACCTCGTTCTTAATCCTGTTGCTACCCCAGCTGGGCTGTATCACCACTGAAGTCTGGCTCTTTACGGGGGCGGATATGGTGCCTCTCAGTTCGGGCTCATTCTATAATCAGCTTTCTGTGAGTGCCGGGGGGCTCCATTTCCCCTTCCACTAGCTCCCCATTTACAGAGAGCCAGAGCAGTACCTGCAGCAGGGAGCGGGAGTTGCTGGTGGCCGCAGAGGCACAGGCCCTGCAGTGCCTCGGGCACCTGGCACAAGTGCCGCATGATACGGAGCTGGCGCATCACATTGGCCGTGACGTCCTCCTGCTGCAAGGGAACGAGAACCTGTCTGAGACTCAGACGCCTCGGAGGAATCAGGGGGGATTAACGGCCCCTGGAACCAGCAGCATTTCCACCCAGCCCCTGCCCACCTCTGAGGGATGGATTCCCCCTCCTGATCCCCAGGATGGAGTCTTGTCCTTCCTAGTGACCTCCACTGGCAACCCCCCTCCTTGTACGGGGAGCTCCTGCCACCTCCCCCTCAGTGCCCCTGACAGCTGTTCCACCTCCAATCCACAGCTCAAGTTCTCAGACCCCTCTTCTCCAGCCCCACCCAGGTTGGGTAGGGAGGGGACTGTAGCGGGGGGGGGAAGGAGGGATTCTGGCAGCAGTGAAGTGGGATGTGGGGAGGTTGAGACCTTTCCCCAAGTCACCCCAGCCACTAATGCTGAAGCCGCAGGATGGCAGCCCTGGTGAATGGGACGGATCGGCAGCCCCTGCTGACTGAATCCTCCTGTTCTCTCCAGCAGGGCCGGCTTTAGGAAGGGCGGGGCCCAATTCAAACATTTTTGGCGGGGCCCCGGCAGGGATGACAAAAAAAATAATGTAAAAAAAAGCCTTTCATTTCTTCCATGTATTATTTACTTTCCATAACTGTATAAATAATAAAATTATACATTAAGTACATTGCATCATATATGCTGTTGATCAGTTATTAATGAGCTCCGTTTCACATGTGTGGGTCCCCGCCACTCCCTGGGGGTTTGCTAGGGTGACCAGATGTCCTGATTTTATAGGGACAGTCCCGATTTTTGGGTCTTTTTCTTATAGGATCCTATTATCCCCCACCACCTGTCCCGATTTTTCACACTTGCTGTCTGGTCACGCTAGTGGTGTGCACATGTGTGGGTCCCAGCTGCTCCCTGCCCTCCTCATTGAAGCAGGTGTGCAGGGTCACTGCCCTGGGAACTGCAGGGCACCAGTGGACATGGGGCTGGCTGGAGGCAGGGCAGGGGCTCACTGGAGGTAGGGTCTGGCTGCAGGCAGGGCAAGGGGTGCGGGGCTGGCTGGAAACAGGGGTGTGTGGGGCTGGCTGGCTTTGGGCAGGGCCGCAGGGGGGTTGCGGCAGGGGTTGCCTGGAGACAGGGCAGGGGGTGCGGCAGAGGCTGGCTGTGGGCAGGGGGTGCAGGGCTGGCTGGAGACGGGGCTGGCTGTGGGCAGGGCAGGGGGTGCAGGGCTGGTGCGGGGACGGGGTGCAGCAGAGGCAGCTTTAAATAGCCCCTGAGTTCCCCGCTATCCCAGGGCTCTGGGGGCTATTTAAAGGGCCCAGGGCTCCCCTGCTTCTACCGACCCGGCCCTTTAAATAGCCGCGGGAGCCCTGGGGAAGCAGCGGGGCTCCAGTGGCTATTTAAAGGGCCAGGGCGGTAGAGGCAGCGGGAGCCCCGGACTTTTTAAATAGCCCCCAGAGCCCCGCAGCCCTACCCCAGGGCTCCAGCAGTGGGGGTCTGGTAGCAATTTAAAGAGCCTGGGGCTCCGGCCCCTGCTGGGAGCCCTAGGTCCTTTAAATTGCCCCCTGGGGAAGCCGGGCCACCCTGGTACAGCGCACCGGCTCTTGCCGGTACACCGTATTGGGGCTTGGGCCCGGGGCCCGATTCAGGGGAATTGGTTGAATTGGCCTAAAGCCGGCCCTGGTGGGGGTATGGCCACAGAGCCGCAGGGAGGGGAACCCTGAGGTGTGGCGGCTGGGTGGGTACTGGGAGTTCCTCCTGAAGGGACGGGGGTTGGCCAAGGTCACTCAGCCCCGGGGTCTGGGAGGGGGACAGGCTGAGGGCACTCAGAGCCCCATGAAGTGGGGGAGGGGCTGAGGGGAGGGACTGGCCAGGGGCACTCAGAGCTCGGGGGGGGGGCTGTCCGGGGGGGCACTCACAGCCCCAGGAGGTGGGTGGGGGAGGGCACACAGGATTTCAGGAATTCCCTGGCAGTGAAGAGCTGCTGGCGGCAGGGAGGAGCCAGCCGTGACAATCCCCACTTGGGATCCCTGGCTGGGCTAGTGGCTATGGGGGCCCGTGGCCAAGCTGCAGCGGAAGGTGACCTGAAGGAAATGCCTCGGCCTCGGCCTCCGGCTAGGAAGGGCCTGGGCCAGACAATGACCCACCGCGCAGTGTCCCAGTTCCTTGCCCCACACCTGCGGGGCACGGCCCCTCCTCTGTAGGGAGGTTGGCATGTACCTTAGTGCTGCTTCCTCCATCCCCAAAGGCCTCTCCCAGCCAGTCTCTGGCAACCCCTGCCGTTCAATACGCACATTACCCTGCTGTGACATACCCGGGTTGGGGGGGGAACCCCTCGGGGATGGGGGGGCTGTCACACAGCTGGGCAATTTAACCCAGCTGGGCAGGAGTGACTGTCTCCCTGGAGCTGGGGTCTCAGCCCAGGTGTCTCTCTGCCCTTCCCCCTAGTCGCCCCCGGGCGAGGTGGGAGTGCCCCACGTTGCGTTCCAGCCCCACATTCGCACCCACAAGTGCTGGTGGGTTCCAATCCCAGCTGAACACGCCCACCCGGCCCTAGTGCGGAGCAGAAGGGCCCAGCGCTGCCCCACAGACCCTCTGGCTCTCCGAGCCCGCTCTTACCCATCACCCCAGCACGTCTGGCCCAGGCTGAACGCTGCTGCTCTGTGCAGAGAGGCTGGCACTTCTCGCTCCTGCCGTACGAGGGGCTGCTACCGACTGCTCCCCCTAACCCCCGCCCTGCTGCGCTCTGGGGATGTTGCCCTGCTGTGGAGCTCTGAGGTGTCTTGAACTGGAATTTGTTTGGAAAGAAACTGCTAAGGAGCCTTATCAGCCCCGGTCAGAGAGTACCTGGGAGCCTGCCTGGGTCGGGCGGGTCTGGTACAGCCTCCCCCCAGATAAGGCTCTTCCCTGGACCTGCCACCCATTGGAATCTGGAACGATTCCCTCCGAGGTAACACCCAGGGCAGCCAGGGCAGGGCAGGGCATGGCCTGCTCCCCTGGAGCGTTAGGACTTTCAGGAGTCAGAGGTGTCAGCGGAGCAGGTTGTGATTGTACGTTAAAGCAGTGAAGAAAGTTGGGGGGACAGAGGAATTGGGTGCTGTGGCCCCCCCATGCCTGGGGCCTATTTGAAAGGCAGCTGTCACACTGTCCCCTTTATCGGGAGTGCCCACTACACCCATCTCACGCAGTCCTCGGCACGAGAAGGGGGAGCATGTTCCCAGCTGAACGGCGTTCGTCCAGGACTCACTGACCCCTATTCCAGGATGGGGGAGTGACCTGAGAGAGAGGTCACCATGTAGCCTGCAATTATCAGTGGCTTCTGGATTCCTCTGGGAAAGGGTTAACCAGGGGCTTAGTTTAGTCCACACTTGGCTTTCTCGGCAGTGCTGGACTCTGGTGGCAGGGAGGTGTCCAGCTCGCACCCTTTCACCTGGCAGGGAAAGTGCCCTAAAGGTTAGGATGTTCTCACAGGCTGTCGTAGTTACTGGGACCTTGGCAGGGAGGATTGGTGGCTTGTGGGGCATCGGATACCTCCCCTCCTCCTAGAGCTGTGCAGTAACCAGAACATTACCCCCGCGAGGAGAGGGTTTCGGGGACCCTGGGATCTTGGGAGCCAGGGCTTCTCTCAGCAGCCTGGAAGCCCAGGCCCCCCATCAGCCTGTCAAGCAGGTGGGCAGGCGGGCGAGCTGGCAGGGAGCTAAGCAGCTTTCCGTGCTAAACCTGCCTGCTTTCTGTCTGAAGGTTTGTCCAAATCGACGTGTTCCCACGAAACGTTTGGATTTTGACAAGCTGGCAATTTCTGATGGAAAAACGGTTCCACTGGCAAATTCTGACCAGCGCCTCTCCTGACCGCACAGCTCCCTGCATCTTTGCTGAGCGTGGAATCAGAATGGACTTGACACAGGTGGTTGTGCCCTGGGATGCCATCTCAGGCCAGCTCCCCCAGTGCTCCGGCGCTCACATTCTCCTAGTGGTGACGTCTGACCCTGGGGAGATGAAAGGCCTCTGCGGGTTGTTTCCTGCAGTGTGAGCTTTGGCTGCAGGCTTCTGTCCCCAGCCATGGCACGAAGGAATCTGTCTAGCCAAGCTGGGCGTCCTCCCTCATCTGTGGTCAGAGGTCACACGGGCCCTTCCAGTGACAAGGTGGCAGCATCTGGCCCTGGGAAAACAGACATCTGCTGTGTGCTCACCTCAGAGATTTCTTTCTTTCTGCAAACTGAAGAGGCCTCTCTCCTGTAGCCTCAGCAGAGGCTGCGAGGAGGCCAGCAGACCCGGTGGCCCCCTGCAGACTGGGGGAGGCCCTGACCAGTAGCTCTAAAGGCCAGAAGACCCCACAGGACAGGTGGGGAATGGGACTGTGACGTTACGTTGCTGTTCCATGGTTCCTTTCTCCTAGGGTTACCATATTTAAAAAAATAAAAAAAAGAGGACACTCCACGGGCCCTGGCCCCGCCCCAAGTCCACCCCTACTCCGCCCATTCCCCCTAACTCCCCCTCCTCCCTCCCAGCCACACGAAAAAGGCTGCCCAAGCACTACCAGCTTCACGGTTTGCCGGGCAGCCGCCAGACCCTGCGCCCCCGGCCAGCGCTTCCCCAGCACAGTTGGAGTCCGGGAGGGGAAGAGCCCAGCCGGGGGCGCAGGGTCTGGAGGCTGCCCGGCAAACCCGTGAAGCCGGTAGCGCTCGGGCTTTGGGCAGCCCCTATGCCTCCGGACCCTGCGTCCCCGGCCGGGCACTTTCCCTCCTGGGCTCCAGCTGCTCTGCTCCTCCCCTGACTCTTTGTCTCTGTTTAAGAGCCAAGCTGCCCGAGCCAGCGCTACGGGCTTCGGGCAGCCCCCTTGCCTCCGGACCCTGCGTCCCCGGCCGGGCACTTTCCCTCCTGGGCTCCAGCTGCTCTGCTCCTCCCCTGACTCTTTGGCTCTGTTTAAGAGCCAAGCTGCCCGAGCCAGCGCTACCGGCTTCGGGCAGCCCCCTTGCCTCCAGACCCTGCGCCGCCGGAGCAGAGCAGCTGGAGCCCGGGAAGGGAAGTGCCCGGCCTGCGGCTCGGGGTCCGGAGACACGGGTGCTGCCCGAAGCCAGTAGCGCTGGCTCGGGCGCTTGGCTCTTAAACAGAGCCGAAGTCTGAGTCAGGGGAGGAGCAGAGCAGAGGGAGAGGAAGTGCCCGTCCGGTATTTTTCCCGGACATGTTCGGCTTTTTGGCAATTCCCCCCGGACGGGGGTTTGATTGCGGAAAAACCGGACGTATCGGTAACCCTACGTGACTGGTGCCCGGGGCCGGGGGCGCAGCTCCAGCCCCAGGGGGATCCAAATCCGGACAGTGCCGGCTCCCCGCAACGCGCTGGCGTCCACAACCCCCGGAGGGCGCCCCCCAGCCCTGCGATGGCTGCCAAGCGGTGCCCAGAGACACCCCCGACCCAAAGGACAGGGGCTCGCGCCCCCCCCCCCTCCGACGGCTTGCTGCCTCACGGGGCAGGTTGGTCGCGTCGCAGGAGCCGCTGGGAGTTGTAGTTCTCGGCCGCTCCCCTCTCCCGGCTCTCCCTGGAGCGTGAGGCCCGGCCGGACTACAGCCCCCAGCATGCCCTGGGCAGGAGCGAGTGTCGCACCGAGATGATGTCACAGCGGGCGACCAACACACACAGATTCGGAGATCCTAGCCTCCCTATTTCCCCGGACATGTCCGGCTTTTTGGCAATTCCCCCCGGACGGGGATTTGGGGACCAAAAAGCCGGACATGTCCGGGGAAATCCGGACGTATGGTAACCCTACGTATTGTTTGAGCATGACTATGCCTCAGTTATGATACACGTTAGAAAAGGATGATGAACCCTAAAACTCTCCTTGACTTCAGTGGGAGCAGAGTTAGGCCAGTGCTGAAAGAAACAGCTGGATCCTGCACTTGTGGCATCTTGGAAAATCAGTTACCATGCAGCAGTAGTTGATTTTCCAAGACAACTGACAAGGAATTGACATACACTATAGGGCAAGATCAAAGCTCAAGCCCATGTGGTTTATGGGCTGGATGCTAGCTAGTCTTTACATGGGTGTGGAGTATGGCATAAAAAGCTGCCTCCCCTCCCCCGGCCCGACCCTGGCACAGCTTGCATAAGGACCAGACAGAATTGCAGTGTCTGTGCTCCAGGGAGCATGGGGACTGCTCCCTAATTATTCCCTCTGGGTACATGGTGCCTCAGAAGGGGTGAGGAGCCAGTGGAGCTGGATGTGTGTGTGGGGGGGAGAGCTTGGGGAAACCTCTTACATGGGAGGAGTGGTTTGAGTACTTCTGTCATGGGGTGTGTGTACCCCATGCCGGCCCAGCAACCAAAGGATTTACCCAGGGACTGCCTGCCACTGCTGACTGGTAGCCTCACAGTAGCTGGAGGATAAAAGGGCTGGGAAGCAGACGGAGGGGATGGCTACCAGAGGAGTGAGAAGGCTGGAGAAGAGAACTTCTAGGACAACGCCCAGAGACGACCAGACCAACAGGCTGAAGAGCCTGCAGAAACCAGGGGGGGAGGTAGGAAGGAGCTCAGGGCACAGCTGGAGTCAATGAACCCTGATCCAGCGTATCTAGCTCAAGAGCCCTGAGCTGGAAACCTCAGTGGTGTGCATGGGCCTGGGTTTCCTTACCAGCCCCCTGATGGACTTAAGAGCAGAGATGGTTTTCAGATTCCTGGGCACCAGGGATAGACTAACAGCCCCGCCCAGCTCAGATGCTACACCCTGCCTGGCCAGAGGGGTCTAGGGTGACCAGACAGCAAATGTGAAAAATTGGGACAGGAGGTGGGGGGTAATAGGAGCCTATATACAAAAAAGACGCAAAGATCGGGACTGTTCCTATAAAATCAGGACATCTGGTCACCCTAGAGGGGGCATGGTTGCATTGATACACCGACTCACAACTTTCCTACGCACTAGAGAGCAGGCCTGGGTAACCCGCTGAGTGGTGTGGCTCTGCAATGCCTGCAGTGCAGGGCTGTGTGCTGACATGGCACAATCTAGGCCTATGCAAATGTATTCTTCAGGTAAAATTTATTTGGGGGTGGTGGAGTATTTTAGTGCCTGCAATAATGGAGAAAGAGCACTTGGTAGCTGTGAAATAATACATGTTTGAACCCTATCAAACTACCTCTATCTTGAACCTAAAGTGTGCCTGTTTCTTAATCCTGGGTCTCTTCAGAGCAGACTGCCAAGTTTCGTGGTAGTTTTGAAATGCGGTTGATGTCCCTCTGGACTGGGACCACTAAATACACCAATGTAAACTCTTCAGTGTCTAGTTTCTCTGAGCCTGGAGTTGTCAGTGAACCAGCCCTTGTGGGCTTGTTTTGGACATTTGGCTTCTTTGGCCCCAGAAGGATGGAGGCCCTGACTAATAAAATACTTAAATTTATTATCCTGCCTGTGGAATGATTTCTGTGGGGAAACTGGTGGAAGCCCCCTCTTTTGGCAAATTTAAAAGTCGGCTGGACAAAATGGTGGTGAATGTACAGAAGGGAACACCTTGCACTGGCAGGGAGATGGATTACATGGCCTAGCCCTTCCTTATCTAACTTAATTCTGTGACCTCTGAGCTGGCTTTTAGGAGTGAGATGGTTGAATGGAAGCAGGAATATTGCTTGGTGCCTTCTGCCTTGCTATGGGTTGGAAGGTACTTTCTGAGGTACTTATGGATTGGGGGCGATAAATTGTATTGGCAGAGTTGGTTGAATTGTATTGTTTGCAATATTTTGTTTGGTTTTCCCCAAAATGGCTTTTTCATCAAAAACAGAAATATCCACAGGAAATGTCCATTTTGACAATATTTTCCAGATTTTTTTGGATGAAAACAAAAAATTCGGAAGAAAAATTATGATGAAAACAAAAGCTTGTTCAGTGTATCGTAATTTTTTGAGGGAACAAAAATCCATCATTTCCTGACCAGCTCTGTATATCAGCCATTCCCTCTGAGGATCCTGCTGACAGACCACATCCATCCATTGCCTCCAAAAGACCTAATGAAGAGGGCATCTTTTCCGAGGAAGAGCAAGGTAAAGAAAGGCCATTGGATTCCCCCACCCCCTCACACACACACACCAAAGACATCAAAAGCTAAATAGAGGCCCCAGCAACTGAGTGTAAGGGGAAAGGCTGGGGATGAGGTTTGCTATTTAACATAATATTGACCCAACCTACCCTGACTTGGGGTGAGTTCTATGGGACCCTTCTGAAAACCATACCTCTAAATTCATTTCATTTGGACATAAAATCCAAACATTCAAAGTGGTCTCAACGCAGCCTCTACATTTGACTGCCTGAAATTGCATGTGAGATACCTTGCCCCTGGATGAGTCAGCAGCAGCAGGGCTTGAATCTGTGACCTCTGGATCTAAAACCATGAGCCTCTATTGCTGGAGTTAAAGACTCAGGGCTATAATCTCAAATGCAGTGGCAGACTACAGCCATTAGAAGGGGAACAAAGAGCCATGCTGTGTCTACACTGCAGTTGGGAGCATGCTTCCCAGCTCAGGTAGGCAGATGTGTGCTAGGTCTGCTCAAACTAGCATACTAAAGATAGGTGCAAAGCCAGGGTAGCGCAGGTGTTGGCTCAGGCTAGTTGCCTCAGTAGAAACCTGCCTCACTCCTTGGGTCTGTATTTGGGCAGCTAGCCTGAACCGCTGCCTGTGCTAGCCCTGGGTGCGCTGCTATTTTTAGCATGCTAGCTCGAGCACAGCTAGCACATGTATGTCTATCCAAGCTGGGAAGCACTGTCCCAGCCGCAGTGAAGATGTACCCTCAGCGTAGATTACACATGCATAAGGTTTTGTGTGTGAAGTTTTGGGTGTGCATGAAAAGGCTGTTTGTGTGAGCAACTCCATGCCTTGGGTAGTGAAAAAACTTGGACGCTCCAATCTGTCGGTGCAAAAAACCAAATGGATGTGCAGTGCGGTTTATAATCTGCTTTTAAAAATATGGTCACAGGCAGTACAATTAAAATTCACCTCTCTAGATAGTGCTAGCTCATGAGCTTACAATATATCTTGAGCTAAGATTCTTGTGAGTCATCTTACATTCTCTTAATGTGCAATGATATAAATGATTTGAACGCCATGCATTTAGGAAGAAGAAGGCGTACGTAGTGCTTTGTTCCGTTATTAATATTTAGAATTCTCTGACATAGCCTTATTGACTCATTGGGCCAAGTTTGTTCCTGGTGTAACTCCACTGTAGCAAACAAGGGATGAATTTGGTCCCGTCACTATGCCAATAAGGCTGGGTATGGTTTGCCATATGAGCTATCACTATATACAACATGCCGTCTTTTAACTCAACAGCCAGAATAAATTATTGTGGATTTGGATTCTAGTGATGCTTTAATGAGAAACCTTGAATGGAAGTACTTAGTGTGGGGGACACTTCATAATCAATCCCCTCAGAAAGTAAAGATAGCTTCAATACACACGAGGGGGATGATTCTTTTTAATCAGAGCTATCTTGACGAACAACAGCAAAATGTGAAATAAATTTGGTTTGCAGTTATGCCAGACTGCTGTGTATTGAAATGAAAGCAAGGATTGAATAAGGCCACATTTTAACTGAAAGATCTTACAGGGATATGAACAAAAAAACAGACAATTTTTTTCAGGATATCTGGACAGTGCACTCATTCCTGTGTGGGTTTTGCATGCCATCCTGTCCAGGGCCAGATAAGCCATTTCTATTTTAGGAGTGATCTAAAGCAAAGTGAAATGAAGACCAGAAGTGTGACGGATCTGATTTGGAGGAAGCAATAATAAATCCCACTTCACTGTAAAACCTCTTGCTCTTTCACCTACAGCAACATTATTTTCCAATCAAACACTTCCTTAATAAACAAATAGGCGTTGTGTTTGAAACATACTTTTCAGGGGGGCTGGGGAGCTCAGGATTTGGCATTGGTACAGTCAAGAACTTACAATGGTTCGAATTTGATCCAGGTTGCATTGCTCTCAATTTGTTGTTGGCCATTCCAGTGTACGACCCAGGTTAGAGAAGCTTGCAGTTCTTTGTGCATGGGTCTGTATTGCCAAAAGCTGTCACACTAACACCAGTTGGACTCCGGTTTGTCAGGTCTATTGTCAGAGAGATTGAATAGGGTTCAGTAGAGCCAGGCAAAGCGAAAAAACATTTCCTACAAATACTTAGCTGAATTTTTTAAAAGTGAATTCACATTGATCACATTCATGCATCTGGAAGGAATGTTTCCCGAAACAGCACATTTTTCAGGGAATATTGGAGAGATATTCATGGGAAGTGAATTTTGAATTAATGAATGCAAGTGTGCAGTTAGTAATCTAATTATGAGAATTCTCCTCCTTCCTCTAGGGGACAGAAACATAACGGGCCATAATGATTTTTCATTCAGTTACACAGATGTAACTTGGTTGACTTCAGAGTTGTGGCAGTGCTGTAAAACTGATGTAACTGAGTGGAGAATCAGGACCACCATGGGATTTATTGGTTAGATTTGCTGGTACGTTTCACAGCTTTGCCACACTCCGGCAATGCAAAGCAGCTATAAACCCAGCTAAAACCCTCAAAGCAGCTGGAGCATACTGGTGAGTCTGGGCCTATAGTGAAACTACTTAATGCAGCTTAGCCTGTGAATTCTAACAATTAACAGTTGATGAATGAGCTGCACGCCAAGAATTATTCATAGAAAATATTCATTGAAGAGTTTAAATAAATTTGAGAAAATCACAAAGTCTTTGCAGACAATTAATTAGCAGAAACAAAAAAAGACTGCCTGTTAAATCATTTGCAGTAAGTTATGCAGCTTGACTGTTCTCCCTCACTGGGCATTCTGGGGACAGATACACTGCTAACGTCCATGCTGTGATAGTTCTATGGATAAAGAAACTACTTTGCTTTTCAGTGCCGTCAATCTGGCGGCTTCCAATAGTACTTCCCCCCCACACACACACTGGAAAATGATGAGAGAGTTTGCTAACACAGAGATTTAGTAAAAGAAACAGCTGGGTTGTTCTATATCTAGTTCTTTGCAAAGACTTTCGGCATGTCTGTGCAACATGGGTGTAGTGTGATGAGCTGTTTCTGTTGAGAAACCAGAGTTTACAGAATAAACAGACTTGAGGTAAACCCTGATTATGGGGAAAGTCTGTGCATTAGGATCCCTACCAGCATTAACTCACACGCCTGGACTGTATTTTTGGAAACACTTCCAAGGTTTTTCCTTTGTGAATTGGTGTAAATGGTTTGTTGGAGCCAGGCGTGTCTCAATTCTCACCAACTTTCCCCTAATCTTTTTGACTTGTGCAGGGCCTCAGACAGGCATAAGCAGATCAAGGGATTCTCTTGGGAGAGCTCAGCAAGTAGGGTACTGTCCAGGAGAACAATTCTTTCATTTCCAAGTTCCAGCCACGCACATAGTTATACACGTTCCTAAACAGGGAGGAAAAACAAAGAAATGTATGTGAATTAGCCACAAGGAATTATCTAATGTAAAAGACGCAGCTATGTATGTGTTTTCATTCGCTTGTGACTTGATTTTCTCATAAAGGCTAGTTTTTTGGGCCAAATTCTGCCCTAGAGAAATTTGGGTGCAACTCCCACTGGCCTCTCAGGACCAAATTTGGTGATGGGGTAAATCAGGTTTCCATTTACACATTAGGAGTAATTTGGTCAGAAAACAGCTGTAAGTTGGTGCAAGTGGTAAAGTAGTGTAAGAAGCAATTTCTCCTGGCCTTTGGACTTCTACACAACCTAATTACTGCCTAACTGGCCTGAATGCTGTCATCTCTTTTCATTTTCCATCACCACAAGGAGCACAACTAACCATTCCCTTTGTATCCTCCACCCTCTTGTCTTAGGCCTTGATCTTCAAAAGGCCTAAGACATACACACATGCTTAAAGTTAGGCATGTGCATAAAGGTTTGAAGTATCAGAGCCTTAGTTCCTTCTTTCTTATAGCCTCCCACACCTGGAACATATGCCCTAGTCTGCTCCATTATGTATTATTAATTATTCTTAATTATTAGTATTATTTTATTTTAATATTTATTTATGCAGAACCAGCCATCTGCTATGGCACTTTACAATATAGATAAAGATGGATTCTCTGCCCTAAAGATTTTACAATTCAAGTTACAATCTAGCAATTCTGTTCTTTATACTGCCTTGCACCAGGTGTCATTACTTTACACCCGTGCAAAGTGGGTGTAGAATGTGCCATCTGTACAAGAGCAAAACTCTCCTTGAATCCAATAGGCCTAAATCCTGAATACCTTTCTTAGGTTTTTCTTAGTCCTTATATTCAGGCAAAAATTTCATAGCCAATGAGTTTTTTTGAGTGTGGGCTGAGGGAAAACGGAGATCAGGCCAAATACTGAGGTTCTATGATAGTATTATAATCTCCCCCTATTCTTCCCAGTATAATAGGATTTAGCATTACTAAAAAGACAGGATGAGCATTTTTCTAACTACATGGCCAGAGATTTCTGTCAGTTTAATTTGTTCGGGGACACAAGTGAAGGTTCAAAGACTAAAGGTTGGTTATGAATTATGATGTGAGTTCACTCAACTTTTAACTGACATTTGGCCAGAGCTTCAAAGTTAGGTTTTGACCAGTTTTCTTCAGATTTGCACTTCAGGAGGGCACACTATTATCTGGGAATTATTAATTAGAAGATGCTTTACTCTCTTGCATCACTCACAAACAACTGGAACAGCAATGTGAAATGAAAATGAAAACAATATTCAGTCCTCTCTCTTTGAAGTTAAGGGGAAAAAACCCTCGGCATATATCTGAATTACCACATAAAGCAACTTTTTTTCTTAAGTAGAGATCAAAGTAGGGGGAGAAAAGTATCACAAGGAGTTCACTTTGATGAGTTTGGTTAAGAATCAAAACTTGCTTTGATTGGGGAGATACAGACACAAAGCACTGTGTGCCGCGGATTTGCTGAATATGTTAAAAAAGTGCTGAGCAGTATTAAATTAATGCAAAACTGAAGATTACACAAGGGTAAACACTGCTGCTAATGTTTGACTAGAGCTGAACTGAGGGCTGAGTGCTTCCACTTAATTTACAGACCATGCCTACGGCAGCCCCCAGGAGGCTGGGAGTGGAGGAGACAGACATTTTATAGTGAGGAGCCACATGATTATTTTTAAATTTAGAAAAAAAAAATCTGGCTAAAGTTTCTGCTTCAAAACTTTAGGAAGAGGGAACTGCAAGAGAGAGAAAGGACAGTGGCTTTTAAAATTGAGAGACGGATCTGTTATGCTCGTATTTGGTAGGTGTGAATGGCTTCAATAAATTCTAGAGCAAAACTAGAGCTGAGAGAATAATGTATAATCAATAATATATTTGAGAAATGTCACATCTCTTTCTCTTCATGAAATGTACATGAACAGATTGCAGAATTTTAACATTTATTCACAAATTAGTTCAGAAAACAATTCTTAGTCTGCAGATCGTCTGCAGACTATAAAACTTCAAAATTCACACTGTCACATAGATCACACGATATTGCTTCTGATCTCAGATTGGAAAATAACTGACACCTATTCAATTCAAAATTGACTTTCAGTGAATATTCAAGCTTTTGAATGAGAAATTTGCTTTTCATGAGTATTTGTGCATGTAAAGCCCAGCAATAAAATATTCATGATAAATGAAACCGATGGGGTTCTGAACAAAGTGAGATCCAGATTTACTTTCAAATTCAAACACATATTTGCATGTTGTACTCTCCATCCAGCTCAAATCATGACACATTTTTGTTTCCAAATAAGCTGGGTAGTTCTTGTAGTGTAGTTTGATGGTCCCGATTCTGCATTCCTTACTCTGGGAGAAAGCACCCATCAACTTCAAAGGAAGCCATTTCGGAATAAAGACTGCAAGCTAATGCCCTCACTTTGTAATAATTAGTTTTATGTAAGAGCCTAAATATAGGGGACCAATCTTGCACTTCTTAGTTGGGCAAGATTCCCATTTGCTTTAATGGCTTAGGAGCACAGCAAGGAGTGCAGGGCTGGTTCTGTATTGTCAGTTTGCTGAATGATCTCTTAAGTTATACTCACTCACTCCTCAGATAACTCTTTCCTGCCACTGGAGTTCTAAATGCCTTTGAGACACACATGAGATACTGCGTCTTCAGTAGCACAGCCGTGGATATCTTTAGATTGGGTTTTCATCATATACTTTAATTTTCTAGGCCCAGGGATGACCATAATTGCTGAACAATTCAATGTAATGGAATGGGCTAATTCAGCGCTTTTTACTGCATTTTTCCACATCATATCTAAAATCTTGTTCCACGGTAACCCATGTTTATGAAAGCAAGTACTTAACCCGCACATTTCCTGGGCTTGAATCATTTCCTTAATAAGGCATAACATTTTACAAAATCACTCCCTTTACATTAACACATCATTATAAGTTGATATCGGAGTTTAGCACATTAGAGACATACTCTAGTCTGTGTAACGTAACGCTACACTATCAGCTTCAGAGATGTGCACTGCTGCTTTTGAATGATAATTATGTAAAAGCAGTATCTTAAAAAATTAAACCTTCTCTTCCCTGTTAGTTACAGGTTTTCTCTTGCACAGGATGAAATATGACAAACATGCTAGCTTTACTTTTAGTTTTGGCTTAGAGTATAGTAAGTAAAAAAAGCAGCAAGCAATGGCTACAATCAAAACTTCTATAACCGCAGTTAATAAAACAATATTAAAAGATGGTAAAAATAATTAAAATCTTCGCATTTCCTTTAGTTCCTATGTGCCATCAGATAGGAACCTTTGCATCGAGATACTGAATGGGCTGTTATATTAATGCAATAATAATGGAAAAGAGTGTTGTGTTACGACTTGTGGGCCTTTATACTTTGGCAGAATATTTTGACTTCTAATATCTAGTGATCCTGCAAACAGTTAAGTTCATGTGTAAATTTACTGGTGGTGGGAGTAGTCCCTTTGACTTAAATACGATTACTTGCATGTGTAGAGTTATGCATATGCTTAAGGCCTGATCTACACACAGACTTTGTACTGATATAATTGTGTTTGTTCGGAGTGTGATTTCTTACCAGAATAGTTGTACCAGCACAAGCCCTGATGTGGGTATAGTTATGCCAGTGTGAAGGTATCTTACACCAGTATACCTTATTCTCTTATGGGAAGGGGAATAAGATATATCGGTATAAGGCACCTTTATACTGGTATAAGCCTGTTTATACTAATATAACTTTATCTAGACAAGAGAGATTGTAGTGCTTTAACTATACCAGTATATTTGAAGAGGCAAACTTTTGCACGTAGACCTGGCTTGAGTGTAGGCAGGATCGGGGCCTTACTGAGCAAATAGGAAAAAAGCTCTCCCCCTTATAACTTAAGAACACTTCACAGCTTTCACTTTGCTTATTGCTAATGTTCTTCACAGCAGGAGTTCAACCAAAACTAGACATTTGATTAATCTATGCCACTTTATTTATTAAATAGCACTGTTGACAGTTATAGTGCCTTTTAGCAGCGGATCCCAAAACACTGTACATTAGTTTGTTAAACCTCATAACACCCCTGAGTTGGGAATAGAATCTAGATAATCCAATTGTGTGCTAGCCCCAAGACCACCCTTTCCCTTTGAAGGGACAGTCTTGTCCAAATTGAAGTCAACTGGAGTTTTGCTATTGACTTAAATAGTAGCAAGATCAGAGTTGTAATTGGTAAGAAATATCATTAAATGAAATATAGACAATGGCATCATTTTATAAAATACCCATATTTGACATTCTTCTGTTACCATCCCTGAATTTTCTCACATTGTGTGAATTATATACACACACACAGAGTTTTTAACAGTTCAAGTCACGTGAAGAATGAGAGAATTCCAACAGTTAAAAAATAATGGATGAAGTGAAGAGTACTGGCACCTAACATTTTGCACATCATACAATACAGGGTTAAGGAAAAGTAAACACACAAGGGTTAGCCACAACCAGAATTAGCAGTGCTAGCCTGCTGGGTCAGTTCTTTACAGCATGCTCAGGATTAGTATGAGCGGCTAGCAGCATATTACTACAGTGAGGCTATTTGTGTGGGACTGGTCTTATTTCCCTTGAAAATGCAAAATCATAATTATTGGGTTTCTTTCAGTCTGAAGCGATCCAGAAATGATACATCTTCTAAGTGTGTGGGAGGAGAATTTCCTTTCTTCATTTTACTTCTCTCTCTCTCTCTCTCTCTCTCTCTCTCTCTTTATACTTCTTGATACTGATGCATGGCAGTAAATAGTGCTGACAAAATACTCCATCATAAATAATTTATTCAACAAACTTTACCTCTGGAACCTCTGCAAGCAGATCATGATTTTTCTCAAATGTATTTGAAAAAATTCCATTAAATTTAAGCCACATGATATTGTTTCTGTTTCCTTATTGGATGGTGGCAGCTCTTGTTAGGTTTTCGGAGTGAATACTCAAATAGATCAAGAGTACAAGCTTAAAATTGGCCTTCTTAGTGAAATTCATCTCAGTGCAGAGGGCCATATGAAGGTTTACACTCCATGTATACCCAATTTAAGCTCTGCTTTGGGATTAAGTGGTACTATTGCATAGAGGGAATGTAAGGGAGATAGAGGGGTTGATGGGATGGACTTCTGATAGGGACAGGAATGGAACATCTTTGAGCCAACGGTGATCCTGCTGGGTACAAAGATTTGCATTCACCACCTCTTTCTATTGTTCAGTTTGAGCACTAGCTCCTGTATGTTGTCACTGCTGGTGATGGTAAGATGAACTGGTTTGCCTAGCTACTAGTTCTTCATACAACCCACAGGGACCTAGTTAAATTTGAGGCTGGTGCTGGAGCCCTAATTCACCACTTAAGAAGAGCTTGCTGCCTATTCTGTTTCCACAGATTCGTTTTGTTGCACTGTAAACTGCAGGAGGCTCTCTTACAGCAGAGCCTTTTAAAGGGATTGACCTTACCCCACTCCCGATGCGAGTTCCTCCTCTGACAGAGAAGCTAAAGCCAAGGGAGAAAGGGAGAGAGAGAGAGAGAGAAAATCTGGGAGAGAGTAGGAAAGAGAGAGGGGTTTAAAAAAAGCTAAAAATGAAGACTCACAAAGAGTCTTTTACTGAGGAGCTTGGCATAGCACAGAAGGTTACCAGTAAGGCACCAGCAGCAGCATACAGGCAGGTTAATGTCCCTAAAACAAAGTAGGAGCCAGTAATAACAGGGTCTTACAAATAGCAGCTACAGCTGGTAAGAAAGTCTGCACAGTAACACACCATTAGATTTAGCAATTACTGCATATACAGAATCATGTCCTCACCTTCTGATGGGGCACAGTGGGAACGGTAGCAAAGAGCTTTTCTCCCAAAGATAATCCAGTACTTTCTGGCATATACCTTTCAGGATTAGGAAAGCATAAATAGTAAGAATTATTCATTGTCTTCTTTGTTTCTGAGGCCAGATTAAAGGTGACACAGAGTTTGGGCTCAGTCCTACAAACACATATGCATGAGTAAGTTTACACATGTGAACTCAATGGCACTGCTCTTTATACACAATTACTCATGTATTGCATGATCAGGCCTTTTGTATGAAAGAGATGGGTTTGTCTGAAGAGTTAGGGAAGATTTTGAGGACGAGAATGAAAAATGTGGCAGAGGTTTGTGAATTTGACAAAGCAACTGGTAATAATACAGAGCTTTGCCCACTTGGGTCAGATTTTTACAAACTACCTATTAATTTGCAAATTTTGTAGTAATTATTCAGGAAATGTGTAGACACCGTTCTGATTTCCCCCCCCATTTTTAATAGAGCATTTCACTTTATTGCAAAAATAGAAAAATTGACTGACAATATAGAGAATTTTTTTTTTGCAAAAAAGCTAGAATTTCCAGCATTACGTACAGTAAATGCAAAAATATCTGAGAAGTTCATGTTACCTTTTCTTTAATAATTTCTTCCTTTCTGACCTTTTGGATCTGTTCTTTACACCAGTTGTTTTTTCATTTGTCTACCACTAGCTCCAAAGTAGAGATGTGTAAAAGCAAAAGAATGTCTTCATGAAATTTAGCCTGAATATTTAGCTTCTCCCCCACCCTCCCATTTTACTTGTCTATTAAAGTTTTAAGGCAATGGAATATTTAAAAGTTGAAACATGAAAAATTTTGTGTTTGCAACATTTTATAGATATAGAAGTTCAATAATTAAGTTAATCAAAAGTTAATGGATTGACATATAAAAAAAGAAACTGTCCTGGGATCTAGATGTTTTACAATCACGAAACACTTAAGAAGCTGATCCTGCAAGCAGCTCCGGGCCTAGCCCCATTGACTTAATTGGGGCTGTGTGGAGGTGAAGGGGTCTGCCCGTGTGGGATTTCTTGCAGCATCAGGACTGTAATAAATGAGCCTTGCAGTGTCATAAATCAAAATAAATAAATAAATACATCTGGTAGTAGACACAGATAAGATGGCTGTCTCCCCAGCAGCGTGCCATGGATGCCTTAGAGAATGAACTGAGTTTCACTCACAGACTGAATGTAAAATCTATAAAATTAAAGTAATGGGAACCAAAAGGGAAAATGGGACCACATCCACTCATCTGCTGTGTGTGTAGCACAGTAGGGGATTTTAATGACTAGACCCGAATCCAAACCCTGTTCCAGTCAATAGAAAGGTGTCCATTAACTTCAGAGGGCTTTGGATCAGATGTTATAGGGGCAACAAACGTAGACAACAGAGATGAGGTAAATTGGTTTTGTACTTATGGCTGACAGGAATATGGAATACTCTACAGTTTCCAAGCTCCCCCTTCCCTTGCCGCTCAGTTGTATTTCACACTGAAATATTATTCCCCTTTCAATAATTTTTGCCCTGCTACAAGCACTACAGGGAGAAGAAAATAAATTCAACCAAACCAAAATAATGCAAATCTCAGCATTAATTCAACAGAACTGCAGATAGTAGGGTAAATGAGCATGCAGGAAACCAGCCTCCCATAGCAAAACCGCACACAGACGCATGCTGTAAGCTAGTCTCCACACTGCAAAATTACATTTAAAAAGCAGGCATTAAATTAGCCTTGTCACTGTAAAACTACAAAAACATGCAGTAAACCAGCCTTAATGTTGAACAATATGTATAAAAGAAGAGATGGAGAAATCCCTCATTGGTTCAGAGATTGATTTGAATAAGAATCCAGATGTCTGATGGAACTTCCCATTATGCTCCCAAACCAAAACATGCCACCTTCCTAACAGGCCCAGAAATAATCCTCCGCCAGCTAACCGCCCTGTCCCTCTGCTTGCTGTTATGTTCTTGCAGGGAGTTCCTGCTCCCCACTTTGGGTTTCTTTGGTAGATAGCTGGCTTGCTTCCTCCCTTTGACATCTTTTAGGAGTCTATTTCATGGCTCTCTCCACACAAAGGACTGTGAAAATTAATTAAAAAAAAAAAGCTTCTGCTGAAACTTCCTGAGCACATGAAGATTCAAACTAGTGGGGCATCTGAAGAAATACCATGTGAATTCAGCTATGTGATGAAATCCAGCCAACCCATCTTGGGTCTCACGAAAGCACTGCAAAAACCTCTGACATTTGATTGACATCCAGATAGTGAAGAAAATATGCGTCACCAACAAAGATATTTACACTGCCACAAATAGCTAATTAATAGTTAATAACTAATAATAAAATAGTGAATAATTATCAAAGTCAATGGAACTATCCTGACTTACACCAGCTGAGGATCAGGCCCTCTGTGCCTCAGTTTCCGATCTGTAAAATGGAGCTAAGAATACTTCCTTTCTCCCACACTTTGTCTGCATTGTCTATTTATCTTGTAAGCAGTTTGGGAAAAGGACTGTCTGTTGCCATATTTGTGTAGTGACTAGCATATAAGACTTTAATGTTGTCTGGGGATCATAGATGCTACTGTAACAAAATAATAATACTGGACCTCCAAAGATGCATGTTTTTTCCACCCTCCTTCTAAAAACAGGGCCCTTTCAGGTACATCAAATTGGGCACTGAAACACTGAGGCCTTCAAAACTAGTGTTTGGGAAAATCTTGGCCAAATTTGTCTCTTTGCCAGGGGTTCTCAAACTTCACTGCATCGCACATCTGACAACAAAAATTACTACATGACCCCAAGAGGGGGGACTGAAGCCTGAACCCACTCAGGCCCTGCCAGCCTCGGTGGGGGCCAGGGCCAGGGCCAGGGCCAGGGCCAAAGCCCAAGGGATTCAGCCCTGGACAGGGGAGACCTGTAACCTGAGCTCTGCTGCCCAGGGCTTTGGCCCGAGGTGGTGGCGCTTGGGCTTCAGCTTCGGCCTCAGGAGGTGAGGCTCGGGCTTCAGCCCCGAGCTCCAGCAAGTCTAACGCCAGCCTTGGTGACCCCATTAAAATGGGGGACTTTGGGGTCCCGACCCACACGTTGAGAACCGCTGCTCTTTGCAATTGTTCTGTTGCTCATATTCATGTACCAGCCAGGCCACTGGGCAGAGGTGGGTGTTGTGCACACCCCCCCATCTACAACACTTAATGTTTATTGGAAACGATCAGGCTCAGAGTACACCTGTTTTTTTTAAAGGTTTCCTATATCCTCCACTTCTGCCAGTGCTGCTACTAGTCCCCCATCTCACTTGCATCCTGCTGAGTAGGTACAGCTGTATGCAGTGCCTCCTGTCAACCAATGAGAAGCGCTGCCTCAGGAACAGCCAACCCCAGGAGAAACAGCGGGTGGAATGGATAGCTTGGCAGGAGCAGTGATGGGAGGCTCTCCGACATCAAGTTACCTTTTCAAATGTCAGTAAGAGAGGCTGACAGAAGAAAGAGGAGGCCAAAATGGACATTCCTTCAGAGACACTAGTGCTGGTGGGGAGAAGCTGAGGGACTGGAGTATAGGGCCTCCCACAAAAAGTTAGGGGAAAGGCATTTATATGGAGTAGTCAACAGAGCAGTTTTTAAGAAGGCATGTGGTAACATATTTAGAGGATAATAATGTAGGGGAAGGAAGATGTAGGGATGGAACATAATCTGAAAAGGATTCTCCTCTTTGGATACTGTAAAGATGTGCTTGTTGGTGTGTGCATCTGTGGACCGAATTTGTCCCTTGAGTAAGAGACCCACATGCAGGATCCAGGGAACCTGACTGCAGGGGCTTCAGTGAACCAAGGCAGAGAGGTGGCTCAACAGATGAGGGTGCCTAGGGGTGGAGCAGCCCCACGCTCCTTGGGGGCAGGACCCAGGACGGGAGGGATGGGGATGCAGGTGAAGAGGGTGCAAAGCCCTTGCCCTGGGGGCTGCTGTGGAGCTGAAGGGTCGGGGCGGGAGCAAGCTGGAAATCGCTTCCCCTCCCCCCCCCCATTCCAGAGCTTAGCTGAGAGGCGGAAAGGCTTCCCCATGCCAGTGCAGTGCGGGATTTTGGCACATGCAGGGCTCGGCTTCTCCTGGCCAGCACCCCGAACTGGAGGGTCGTGGGCTTTCCCAGGGTGCTGCCCCAGCCAGAGGCAGTGGGGGAAGGAAGGAGCCTCTCAGCCAGGCTGTTGGTGAGCTGAGCACTCGGACCAAGGGCTGGTTCTCCACCCAGCGCTGGGAGCAGGACGTGCCCCACTGGAGGGGAAATGGAGGAGCAGTGGGGCTGGAGGGGGGTGGCAAAGGGGGAAAGCAGGGAGAGGACAGTGAGAGGGGGAGCACATAAAGTGCTGGTGGCTGGGTAGCAGAGGTGACACGTAACTGGCTGCCGCCTGGTGCCTGCGCGCACTCACCAACCACTGCAACTCGCAGCCAGTGCCAGGTGGAAATGGGATGCGGGGCAGGGCCCTGCTGGCTGACAGCCAGCACACAGCAGGGGCTGTGCTGATGGACCAGCAGAGGGAGCAGCTGGCCCCACATGCTGCATCTTCGCCCCCTTTCCAGTTTTGCACACCCACCCTCATCATTGGCCAGTGGACCTGCCCACTCACTGCTGATGGGTGGGCGACTGGCGAGCAGGGATCCAATCAGCAGCAGGACCCACCAGTACTGATGGGGGGCGGGGAGGGAGACAGAAAATACGGAACAATTTGTCCATTTTAAAGAAAAAGTCGGGACACCTGTAGGAGGGCTTAAATTCAGGACTGTCCCTTTAAAAATGGGACATCTGGTCACTCTAATGACCTTTCTAGTCCTTTCTAGCCTTAAAGTTTATGAATTTCTGAGCCAATCCTGATATACGCTGGTGCTAGTGACATAAGAATGAGGCTCCGCAAATGACATGTCTGGTATGTTATATCCAGAAAATGTGTGTGTTCATGGGCACTGACACATGCCTGGCATGGTAAATCTTAAAATTTCATTAATTGAGCCCCTTACAAAGAAATTCATACCGAGTCTTTAAGACATTAGCGAATGCATAAAGCAGGTGAATGTCATCATCACCTGACATTAGCGATCACATTTCATGGTAAATAATTACCAGCTCCCAACTACAAATGTGAGCTTCTTAAATTAACATGTGTTCACAGCCTGCAAATTGCAAATGTTCATTTTCCACCACAACTACTGCTAGGATATATGCGAGAGAGCCATATGTGCCAATCTGCAGCAAAGACTTTTAAAAGCCAGCTTGATTAATATTGCTATTGTCTTTCTTTCTGGGAACATAATCCTGAAGATTTCAGTATAGAAGAGTGAGTGTGGTTGTGCATTTCCCAATCCCATTCCCAATGTACAAAATCTTTTCAATGATTCTCCTGACTCTACCTCCTAATTAAGGTAACCAAATCAGCCTTCAGAGCTGCTTCTAAAACCCCCATGTCAGAACCCCTTGTGTCCACCCAGCAGCCTCAGTCTGCTAGCAGTTCTGTAAGGACTGTTAAACCAAGGTTATATTGATAAACACTTGTCTTAACAATAACCTTATGTGCTTCACTGGGTTTCCATAGCATGAAATCTATTATGAGATTAGCAGACATTATTAGTTCTTTGTCTGGCAGCTGAATCTAACAGCAAAGAACTTCAGTAAGCTAGCAGAACAACTAAGCTCCTACCTCAGTGTCCACATCTCTGTCATGGTCCAAATGACTCATATACAGTGCTACAGCTGTTTCAGCGTTATTCAGGTTTTAAGCCAGCTTTATCAGTGGCTAAAGTTTATATAAGTAATCTCTACCTCAGCATTTGCAATATAAAGACACCACAAGCAGCTCTCTCTCAGACTTTAAGCTTTGGTAGGATATTATTTGGAGGAATTTTATTTAAAATGCAATATCCTTTTTCTTTTCTTTCTTTTTTTCCCCTTTTCTATGAGAAATTAAATCAACAGAACTTGGATGGAACTGCACTCTTTATAAAAAGGGCTTACATCATTCATGTAAAAAAGGGAAGACTGTCAACCTTGATTGGAAAGTAATAATTCTTAAAAGGAATGAGTAAGGTGTAATATTATCTTTCCCGTGCCTGAAGTGATAGATATTTTCAAGACTTTTAAGCAAACAGACAAAAGCGAATATGCAGTGGATCTCAAAGCTACAGCCATGGTTGGTTTAAAAAAGAAATCCAAAGTAGCGTTAGAGTCTGAAATCTTGCTAAAAGCCTTGAGGGGGCAATGCAATCAAAGCACACTTCTTTTTGGGTCTTTCTACTGCTTTTACACTACAGACAATGGGTGTAACTCCAGTGTGACAATACGCCAGAGAATTGCAGTGGTGAATCAGGCCCTTGGTGCTTGCCATCCCTTTATCTGGGCATTTCATTTATCCTATTCAGCTTGTCTACATATTCTGCAGCATAAAGGTGGTCTACACACAACATTGCACTGGTTTAACTAAAATTGGCTTTAAAGCAACTTAACTTATTTAAATCTGCACATTTAGATTAAGTCAATTCCTTACAAATTAAACGAAATCACTATAAGCCAGGTTCAAATAGTTTGAGAGTTTACGGTTCTAATCCTAGCTCTACCACATATGTCCTGTGTGACCATGGGCAAGTCACTTCACCTTTCTGTGCCTCTGTTTTCCTTCCTGCCCTTTGTCTGTCTTATCTATTTAACTTCTAAGCTCTTCAGGGCAGGGACTGTCACTCACTATATGTTTGTATAGTGCCAGAAACAAAGAAATGGAGGGTGGGTATGTGTCTTCTTGGCATTAGGGTTTGTACATCCTGTATGTTTATATTGACTCATTCTAAGTTTTAAAAACAGAAATTACAGGGAGAGACAAAAGCCAACAAAATACATCTAGTCGTATAGTTAAAATTAGCTTAAATTCTTATATACCATAGGAAAGTAATCTAAGTAAGGAGGCACCCAAACTTTGTCCACTGAGACACGCTGGCAACATGACAAGGCCATACCAAATTTGTATTAACTAAACAGAATAGGCTGCAGCACCCCTCACCTTTAATCCACTAGTTCTGCAAGCTATAGGGTCCAGTCTGTTATGTTTTATTTTGATGAGAGAAGACAACTGTTAATAATAATAATAATGGTGCATGATGGGATTTTGAGTCTCCACAAGTTCATCTCTGTACTAATTAAAAAATGAAAACTACTGCAGACTCCATTGTAGAACTTGATGAGTCCCATTTGCCCTCCCGGCAGCCAACCACATTTCACCAACCCCGAAAGACATTTTTTTCCATGTAAATGTTATGGTTAAGACACTTCTTAATTCAATTTCTATAGTAAAAGGAATTTGCAGATGGAATAGTTCAAATCCGTCCATTTCTGTTTTGCAAATTTTCTTATGGAGAGATTAAAATTTTGTTTCTTTTCTTGTTCTTTCACAGAGGAAGGCTGGGTTCGTGGTTAAGGCACTGGTTTACAGCAGATGTGGGTTCAATTCTCAGCTCCGTCCACAAACTTCCAGTATGATGGTGGGGCAATTCACTTAATTGCTCCGCACCTCAATTCCCCATCTGTAAAATTAGGGTAATTGTTTGTCCTGTCTATTTAGATTGCAAACTCTTTGGGGCAGGAACTATCTACTGCTAAGTTTGTTTTTTGTGAAAATTTCTGAATTTGGTCAAGGTCAGAATTTCTGTCAGCAAAAAGGGGTTTTGTTTGTTTTCCTCAGCAAAAAAATGGGCACCATTTCACCCCTGAAATAAACTGCAAGTTTCATCCATTTGCTTTTAATAAAATTATATCATTTTCAAGATGAGAGATTATCCCTATTGGCAGAGAAAGT
Organism: Chrysemys picta bellii; assembly: GCF_011386835.1. Lineage (NCBI taxonomy): Eukaryota > Metazoa > Chordata > Testudines > Emydidae > Chrysemys > Chrysemys picta. The sequence goes on from NC_088791.1 coordinate 298,718,871, forward strand.
CATTTTTACCCCGCTGCAAACATTTTCTCTTATATAGTTCTAAAAAAAAGCAAGAAATCTTAGGTAAAACAGAAAAGAATTTCAGTTTTTGTGAAACAGCCAAAAAACTTGAACCAAACTAAAAACAACAATAAAAATATTTTTTTCTACAGGAAGTGCAAATAGTTTTTCCTAACTGCAGCACTGGTTACTCATTGATGGTTTTTCGTTTTCATAACTGACAGATATCTTTCTAGCAAATATGTTAACTGGCTTGTGATAGGCCCATAGAAATCTTCCCACATATAGACTGTTCCCATTCTTTTAGAGAGAAAAGGTGGGTGAGGTAATACTTTTTAATGGACCAACTGCTGTGGACCATGTTGCATTCCAATAATATTATGAAACGGTACCTTCAAGCTGGTATTGGGATGAACAGGAATTAAGTAAGAACGGTCTGTTTATATTGTTGGGGCCAAATCCTTCCCTTGGGTATATGTAAATAACTTCCATGTTGTTTCTACTGAAGCCTATCATAAAACTGACTTCAGTAGGAGCAGAGTTAGGCCAATGCTGGGCAATTGAAAATTCCACCAAATATTCTTGGATTCATTGATGGCTGCATGCGTGTATCTAAGGGCAGAATTTTGCTCTGTTGTATTGCTTAATGAGAATTTTCATTGAACTACAGTGCAGTTAATTTAAATATATCACATAAATAATGCCCAATAGCATAACCTCCCTGAAATGATATTAAAATTGCAATATTTTGGAGCTTGACAATGGTTTCTCAGCCATGCAGGGTCACATAACTTACAGCAGCCCAACTGCCTAGTTGATTATTCTTTGTTTCTTTTTGACTCATTTTTTATGTTACCGTTTGTTGTGTTTTGCCAGTTGTGTGACCCATGTGAAATAACTTGTTCCATTGCTCCATTATTGTAACCAATACTTGGGCAGTGTTCATTAATGATAGCCATATAACTGCAAACCTTGACTAAGATTTTCAAACATGAACTGTGATATTTGGCAACTCCCAAAAATAACTAGTCACTTTTGAATATCATGGCCAATATTTCTTTTAATTTTCAAAACACAGTTCTCTAAAATATGGATGATACCCTGGCCCTAGCGAAGTCAATGGCAAAACTTCCATTGACTTGAATGGGCCTAGGATTTTGCCTAATCAAAAACAAGAAATGGACTCAAGTCAATATTTGGTATGTGCAATGTGATATTTTTAATTTTATGGAATCTAAAGAGACCCACCCTAACAAGGGATAGTGCAAAAACAAACAAACAAACAAAAAAACACAAAGCCTCTTGCTGGAACTTAGGTCAGTCAAGTTTGTATATCAGCAGGAGATGGGCTGGAATTTAAACATTCACACTGAAATACCCAGAATCAGGCACCTGACCAACCTGTCACAGTCTTTCCGACATTATTGGTATTCAGAATGATCCCCAAACCCACAAATGACTGGAAGCTGGACTAAAGACTGTATACGTGTAACTCTTACAGTGTAAAGGACAAGAACGAAAAGCTGTGAAATGGAGAGGGTTAAAAGGAGAGCTCTGCGGAGTAGTTGGGGGAACTGTCATTGCTGGTAAACATGGGGGCAGATGCACGTGCGCACACACGCTCCTTAGCTGTGGTAATAATCAAGAATTTCTCACTCTATCGCTGGGTCTATTGGGGAGAATCTCCATTATGCATGGGGCTTGATCTAACACTCATTGAAAACAATGGAAAAGCTCCTGTTGATTTCAGTGGAAGTTGGATCTGACCTTTAGGGAGGAGCAGTTTGTAGAGGATATTATAGGACTGGGAAAGGGTGGAGCAACTTGAAATGGAGTGTGGGTTGGTATATGGAGAGCCAGGGAAGGCTGGAGAACCAGAATGAACAGAAGGGATTTTGCACACCCCAGAGAAGTTGAATCAGAGACCGTAAGATGCAGGGGATGGTATTGAATGATTTTAGGAAGATTGTCCAGATAGGCTTCTCAGTGGCAGAAGAAGCTAGGAGGTTTGGGGAGAGACACTCTCCTTGAGTGCAGGATAAGAATTGTGACTTTCTCATTGCATTCAGTGACGTTTTAATTAAATAAAATGTCTGCCTGATGCACTCAGAAAGCCTTAAGGATAACTCTGGGGTGCTCTGTTAAGCAGAGAGCTTGTTGAATACACGAAGACACTCAACTTATCACCAACAACACACCCACGTAATTCATGCAAACTCCCAAATGGAAACTTCCCAAAAACAATACCACAAAATATCTCTCTTCCCTTCTCTTTGTGATAGGCAGTGGTGCAGCTAAGGGTAGGCTTGGTTAGACAGAGTATAATCACTTTTTATTTTTGGAGGCAAGAGTTTGCCTGCTTTTTGGCAGCTATGAATGCTGGTATGCAGGGGGAAAAACTGTTGACATTACATGGCTTCCAATCCTCTTGTTTACTGAAAACAACCCCAAGACAGCTGCCTTGTTATACCTCCTGGGTGCAGGATCCTACCTGCTCAATAAACCAGATATTCTCTTCTGCTAGATTCAGAATACCAATTAGAAAAATAAATCTTCCCCTCCCCTCCACTCCTTTCAATGCCATGGACTGACTGCCTTGCCCAGCTACTGTACTAGTCTCCCGGTGACAGGCATGGGACGTGGTCAGTTCTTAATTATGGATTTGGTTTCGGAAGCATTAGCAGTGTCAGCCACATTCATGCTGGTCTATAAGAGACAATAGTAGTGTGGGAAATCTGAGCTGGCAGTGAGGGGTTTACGTTGCTGTCATGGCCACAAGGGGCTAGCATGGAGGAGGCAGTGTACTGTATGTACAGTTTACCAGCATTTTATGGCCAAGATTTTCAAAAATATATGCACAAAAAGGGTTTTCAGTACATATTTAGATACCTAAATAAGTGGCCTGATTTTCAACAGTGCTGAGCAGCCAGCAGCTTCCATTGAAGTCCAATTAAGCCCTCAAAAATAGAGCTGGGAGAGGTGAGCAATAATAATTTATTAGTGAATATTCAAAAAAAAATGTTAAATGTGCCTATATGAATAGCCATGAATTGTTTGCCCAGCTTTGTAAAATGGGCAAATAATGAATACAAGTTTACTGACTGATAATTTAATGACAAATTATTGTGAAGTTCATTGAAAAATTATTGAAGTCCTAATCCAAAATTCCACTGGAGTCAAAGGGAGACTTTCCACTGACTTCCATGGGCTTTGGATCAGGCTCCAGATTATCATTTGGCCAGCTTTATACAAAAGGTAGGAGATGCCACAGTTAAGCTTGCATGTACAACCCTAACTCTGCCCTCTTTTGCCTATGCATTATGATAACTGCATATGATTAGAAACTATTTCTCCACCAATCAATTTGTTCTGTGATTTTAAAATAATTTGTGTATGTAGGGTGACCTGTTTTCATGTATATTAAAACCTCTATCATAATACACATGTACTAGCAGACAGAGTTATGGTTATATATTCAGTCTTTTGACCTTTCCTGATTTTGTGAGTCTAAGTATATAGCCTTAACATTTCATTAATTTAGGTTTTTTTTTAAATTAACGTTCCTAGTTTATTGAGCAAAACAAGGGGTAAAGGAAACATCTAGGCCTGTTTTGTTTTCACAGCTTAAAACCTGATGATATAACTTACTTATTTCTTCATATCTGATGCTTTTTAAATAATCACAATGGTTCTAATAACTTGTATAATTATTGCATACAAAACTATGGATAAAAATCCAAAATGATTTAACAGTCCCAATGCCAGCTGTCCAACAAAAAGTGATAGCCTCTCTCAACGAGCCATCCTGATTCTGTCAACCCTTCATCTCAAGAAAAACCTCAGAAAATAAATGTGTCTTGCCAGCATGCCCTGAAGCTCAGTAAATCTGGACTTTCTCAGATCAGGAAGAGGAAGGAAGTTTCAGAATTAAAAAAAAGATGTGTTAGTTCAAGTTCCTCCACTGATCACTCCTGTGGTAGTATGGTTCATGCAAAGAGAGAAGGGATCTCTCAAGTAGTCACTTCCCAAACCCTTTAGGGCCTTATCGATCTACACCTTAAACTCCACTTTGACACTAAATGGAATCCAATATAGATTACAGAGAACCAGTGTAAAATATTCTCTTTGCAAAGCATCAATTAATACATAAGCAGCCACTTTACGCACTAACTTAAGTTCCCAGTGAATGGGAACTTAAATGGTATCCTTTTAAGGCTTGGCCACACTAGAAAATTACATCGTGATACAACAAGCCTTGAAGGGTCATGGTAACTAACACAATGTTAAACAGGCTGTTAAACACTCAGGATGGACAGGGACTGTCATGTTTAACATCATGCCAGTTAGTTGGGTTTAAGCGTAAATACCATATCCGGGTCCATCCTGGGTCCAGTACTTTTCAGTATTTTCAGTAATGATTTGGATCACAGAGTGGAGAGTATGCTCTTTAAAATTTGTGGAGGAAAGCTGGGAGGGGTTGCAGCCACTTTGGAGGACAGGATTAGAATTCAACACAACTTTGACAAATTAGAGAATTGTCTGAAATCCACAAGATGAAATGTAATAAAGACTGGTACAAAGTATGTGTTTTAGGATGGAAAAATCAAATGCACAGCTACAAAATGGGAAATAACTGCTAGGCAGTAGTACTCCTGAAAAAGATCCAGGGGTTATAGTGGATCACTAATTGAATATGTCAACATTATGATGCAGTTTCAAAAAAAGCTAATATTGTTCTGGGCTGTATTAATAGGAGTGTTGTAAGTAAGACATGGGAAATAATTGTCCTGCTCAACTTTGCACTGGTAAGGCCTCAGCTGGAATACTGTATCCAACTATGGGTCTTTAGGAAAAACGTGAATGAACTGGAGAGATTCCAGAGGAGAGCAACAAAAATTATAAAAGGTTTAGGAAAACCTACGAAGAAAGGTTAAAAAAACTGAGCATGTTTAGTGTTTAGAAAAGAAGACTATCATCAGTTACCACCTCAATCTTCAAATATTGTAAGGGCTGTTATAAAGAGGATGGTGATCAATTGTTCTCCTTGTCCATTGAAAGTAGGAGAAGGGGTAGTAGGCTTAATATGCAACAAGGGAGATTTAAGTTAGTTTTAGGGAAAACTTTCCAACTATAAGGGTAGCTAAGTTCTGGAAGAGGCTTCCAATGGGAGGTTGTGGAATCTCTATCATTGGAGGTTTTTAAGAACAGGTTTGACAAAGGATGGTCTAGGTTTACTTGGTCCTGCCTCAGTGAAGGAGGCTGGACTAGATGATTTCTTGAGTTTCCTTCCAGCCCTACATTTCTATGATTTGTGATTTTATGATAGTCCCTCTTTATGTTGAGTGTTTAACAGGATTTTAGTGGCCATAATTCTTCAGTCATGTTCTAATATAATCTAATTTTCTAGCATAGACAAGCCCTTGTAGAGTGCATTATGCTAGTCTAACCTCATTGTGACAAAGACACAGATAATTGTAGCAAGGTACCAAGGACAGGTGGCTAATTAAGGCTGCTCTAATTTACACCAAGGACTTAACCAGCTCCAGCATACAATGACCACAAAAGGTAGCTAAAACCCACCTTTCTCCCCTTAGACCTGCGCTGAGTGCGGCTCAGCCAGGTGACAGAATCTGATCTTACATTTGCAGCCTATGCTATGGCTGGGCAATCATTGTATTGTGCTGATGGTATAAATATCGGAGAAATGGCATCCTGAAATCGTAACAAGCCCTGACTTTTGGAGAGAACTTATCTTAGAACAGGAGGAAGTAGAGACAAAATGCATGAACTGTATTTGTGTGCAAGCAACATGGTGAGGAAAAAGATGACAAGCATCTGCTTTCCTTCATGTGATTGGGTATGATGCATTGGAAGTACATTTGGCTTTGTAATGTAAAAGGATAACATGAAGTTAACTCTACCAATGGATCAGTTCCAGAACTATTTCAGCCTGAAGAAAAATGTGATATTTGGATGTCTCTTTTCATTTATTACCAGAAATGAGGCTGCTGCAGAAACAATAGATCAGTATGTGAATGTTTTAAAAATGAAGGCCAGGTCTTGTGATTCTGTGCAGCTTGACGGATGACAAACTCCATGGCTGACTATTGAGAGGACTAGATCTTTGGCCTTTAAGGGGAAAAATAAAAGAGCAGAGCAAGTGAAAACAGGCTTTCCTCTGAATGAAAATGAAAACAACACACACATGGCTTAAAGCAAAGAAATGGAAATCTATATACCAAACAGTGTTAAAAGAACATGGCCCGTGACAGTGTGACTAAATATGGGAGTGCTTATTGGGCAAGTTTTTCAGAAATATGTATTTGAAGTTAGGCTCTTAACCCTTGACCATTATTATTAATAAATAAAGTCTTTATAAAGTGCCTTAACCTTGCATGGCACTTTACAGAGATTAACAAAATAGACATGGACTTCACCCTGTAGAATTTCCAATTTAAGAGCTCCATTTTGACATCCTTACTCATATTGGCTGGTAACTTCCTATAAGAGAAGGCTCCTTGATTTCAGCAGGACGGCTGGCATGGTAAAGTACTACCTAATATAAGCCAAGGTTGCAGAATCAAGCACTAAATCAGACCATGAAAGAATGGAGGTAGGGAAAGCAGGGATGAGTTCTAAAACTGATTTTCTAAAAAGTGAGCCATATGACATAGTGAGCAAATCAGATTTATTCTGATATTTTAAGTGGAGACTGAGCTAACACAAGGAAAAGAGAAGTAGACAGCACCAGAACAGTGGCTTTTGAAGAGAGATTTGAATGAAATGCATGAAGGGGGAGATGATGTTGTTTCAGGCATAGAGAGCAATGTGAAACATGGCCCTAAAGTGAGAGTAGGAGACAGATATAAAGGGAGTAGTAAAGTGAGAAGAGTGGAAAAAGCATGAGGGGTAAAGTGGAGGCCCACCGGAGATTAGAAACAAGATGATGTTGAGAGCAAGGCTGTGTGCAGAGCCTTAAAAGTGAGAACGAGGAGTTTGAACTTTAAATGAAAAGAGATGGGGAGCAACGAAGGGACGGCACTGGGACCTTTTGCTGTTCACCATATTCATAAATGATCGGGAAAAAGTAAGCAAGCAGTGAGGTGGCAAAATTTACAGACAATACAAAATTACTCAAGATAAGTGCAAAGCTGATTGCGAAGAGTTACAAAGGGATCTCACAAAACTGGGTGACTGGGTAACAAAATGGCAGATGAAATTCAATGTTGATAAGTGGATAGTACCCTGAAAACATCTGCACAATGTGCAATGGCAGTCAAAAAAAGCTATCAGAATGTTAGGAACCATTAAGAAAGATTATAGATAATAAAACAGAAAATATCATAATGCCACTATATAAATCCATGGTATGCCTATACCTTGAATACTGTATGCAATTCTGGTCACCCCAATTGAAAAAAGATGTATAAGAATTGGAAAAGGTACAGAGAAGGAAGCTTCCGTATGAGGAGAGATGGAAAACACTGGGACTGTTCAGCTAAGAAAAGAGACGACTAAGGGAGGATATGATAGAGGACTAGAAAATCATGACTGGTGTGGAGAATGTAAATGGGGAAGTGTTATTTACCCCTTTGCATAACACAAGAACTAGAGGTCACCCGATGCAATTAATAGGCAGCAGGTTTATAACAAACAAAAGGAAGTATTTCTTCACAAAATGCACAGTCAATCTGTGGAACTTGTTGCCAGGGGATTTTGTGAAGGCCAGTTGCATAACTGGGTTAAAAAAAAGAATTAGATAAGTTCATGGAGGATAGGTCCATCCATAGCTATTAGCCAGGATGGTCAGGGACACAACCCCTTGCTCTGGGTATCACTAGAACTCCAAATGCTAGAAACTGGGACTGGACAACAGGGAATGGATCAAAATTGTTCTATTCTGTTCATTCCCTTTGAAGCATCTGGCATTGGCCACTGTTAGAAGACAGGATACTGGGCTAGATGGCCATTGGAATGACGCAGTAAGACTGTTCTTATGACTCTTCAGGGGAAGGGGAGTGGTGACATGGTGAGAGCGGGGGAAGATGATGATTACTTTAGCTGTTGAATAGGTTGAACAGGGAAGAGACTAAATTGAGGATACCACACAAAAGAGTAAAAGGGTTGTACTTGATCTCGCATCTGATCCTCTGTTGCCTCAGATCCCTCTTGTTGCGGTTCTCGAAAACTATACCCAGACTCTTGTAAGTCAAATAACACCCCAGGGATCAGGTGATGGCCTAGTCACCTGGTCATTGAAAAAAAGGCCAACAAGAAACTCAGTTAGGAAAGACATCTGTAGGGTGACCAGACAGCAAGTGTGAAAAATCGGGATGGGGGTGGGGGGGTAATAAGAGCCTATATAAGAAAAAGACCCAAAAATTGGGACTGTCTCTATAAAATCGGGACATCTGGTCACCCTAGACATCTGCAAGTGACCCTGGGTCATGGGAAAGGACCTGGCTGAAGCTACCTGCAGGGAGGGGCAGAAGCCTGAAGCAGCTTGAGGGCATGCCAGGCAGTGGAAGCTGGGTTTTGAGAAAGAAATGTTGAACCCGGACAGAATTTGAAGAAACTATTGAGCTGGGGAAAGGATTGCTTTTTAAGTTGACATTTCAACTGTGATGACATTTCAAATATCACCCTCCACAGGAGAGGAGGAGGGAATGGCTGATGGATCTGTGTAGTCAATGCCCACTGACTAATTGGGCAAGGATTTCACCCACAGATTTTAAGTCCAGAAGGGACCACTATGACTGCGCAGTCTGATATCCTGCAACATGGGACATAGAATTTCATTCAGTGATCTACTTGCCCCTTCCCTGGTTCAGCCCCTTAAATTCCCAAGTGTGTTGTGGTACAAGGTGCTACTTGTGCTCCAGGACAGGGAAGGACTTTGCTAGTGGTTCAGAAACAAATAAGAACTGACTCAAACAAATCTTTTTTGAGGTTCCTAAATGCTCAGCTCAGCTAGCTTCCTGCTCCCTGCCCACCAATCTCCCATTTTTATTTTTTTATCTTTGCGTATCTCTAAACTTCCTGCCTTTGGCTAGGGCCAGTAATGTAAGAGTCAAAATACCATTTAAAAAAAAAGCTGGTTTTGATGTTATTTCCAACCCGACTGGAAGCAGGAAATAACTGGAAATCTCATGGGGAAGCCTCTTCTCATGAGATTTCCAGTCCAATTTTAGAGTGGTAGCCGTGTTAGTCTGTATCAGCAAAAACAACGAGGAGTCCATGTGGCACAAGTCCTTGTTGTTTTAGTCCAATTTTAAAGATTCAAAGTTTCAGATACTTTGGATAAAGTTCAAATACGCAACCAAGACATGTATGCATGCAACACCCAATGAAGCCAGTGGGAGTTCTACATATCCAGTGGCTGCTAAAGTCTGCCCCCAGACTTTTGGGTGCTTATTTGAACTAAACTCTTGAACAGATTGTATAGAGCTGTGCTGCAGTAGTACCTTGATTCTGAACACCTCCAAAGTCTGGACTGGGAATACCAAATTTAGGTTACACCCTGGTCTCCATCCAAAATAAAAAAAGCAGGAGGCCCATTTCTGGATCTGAGATCACAGAGAAGGAAATAAGCAAGAATACTGTTCTCATGTTCTCATCTCCGCTTTCTGTTCCTTTTGCTGTTTCACGGACATTGTTGATTTCATGTTGCAATATGCTTCATTTCTAAAAGCATTCATTTCAGTACAAGCACCATTCCCAAGCGGACAGACATGCCCAAAGACAGCACAATTGACATAAATCACCATCAGAAATCAAATACAGTAGCAGCATTCATGATTGTTATTATCGCTAGATGCTATACACACACCTAGCTGTACAATGTCTCTGCCACAAATTGCATGTTTTTTGTTTGATCACATTTACTGTATACCCAAACTAGGTTCCCTATCCTATAGCTTTTGTACCCCACAGTTTTCCTGTCTCTCTTATTGTCTCTGTTTGGACTCAGGACTGTATTCTCATTCGTTTACACCCATTCATTTACACTCATTCTGTCTGTATGTTCTGTCTGTATGCGTGCTTCTGCTCATACGTTTTGCTGACTTTTACTACCTCTTTGCATTCCATAATAAGGGGGGGGTCTCATATCTGAGATGAATACTATGGTTACAGGCAATATGCTGGGTGTTACATCTCCAGGGAGTAGTAACCGGGAGAGATATTACAGTATTTGAGTAAAAGTGCCTTTTCATTATATGGAACAGCTGCCCTCACTGAAACCACACTCGCTGGCTGCTTACTCCTGGGCGAATGCTGAGCCAAAAATTAAAAATTCTGTGCACAATATTTTAAAATTCAGCATATTTTATTTGTCAAAATAACACAATATAATCATGCCAGTGTCAATTATTTTGTAATTTATTTCAAAATACCTGTCAGCAAGTATGTCTGTAACAATACAGACAACAAAAAGGATTCAGGAAATGTTTTTTGACAAATAGATTCCTTACTAGGCATATTAATACAGAACTTTGAGTAAACTACAATACAGAACTGTATTTCCTGCACCCCTCAGAAGCGGTGCAAAGGCTTGGGGGAGTCAGAGGTAATGGAGGAGCTGAGGGACAGGGAAGTAAATTGTTGGGAAGGAGCCTGGGAGTGAACCTGGAGGGCTGTTGGGTGTGGGTGGGAGAAGTATGGAACAAGGAATTTTGGGGGGGGGATTGCTAGAGAGTTGGGGAGTCACCCCCATGCAGACCCTGACTGATCCCTAGCCTCTCTCATTCAGTGAGGCACATCGGCCCCTGTCTCATGTGTCCCTGCACCCCCACTCAGCCACCCTCCTCCCCCCATCAGTGTGACCCTGCACCCTCCTTCCATTCAGCCATGACTCAATGCTGTCACCCCAATAGCCCCTGTGCCCCCAACACAGTCTGGCCCCCTCACTAGCCCTTCTGATCCCCAGTCTATGTGACCCCCCCCAGCAGCCCTGCGTGTCCCACTCTGTCCGTCCCCCCCAAAGCCCCTGTCTCCTCACCCGGCCCTGAGGGCAAAGCGCTGTGAAGAAAGCAGCCTCTCCTCTTCCCTATGCATGGCTGGCTGTTCTGGCCCGCGAACCAGCTGCCCTCTGTTCTGGTGACACAGCAACGCCTGGTGGGTGAAAGGTGTAATTGCAGCGCCTCTCTGACAGAATGTGGTGCAGAATTCCCCCAGGAGTAGCAGCTGCTCACATTGTGGCAAATGTTGGTTCCCCCATTGCAGGTACAGAGGGCCTTGACAGCGGTGGGTATGGTGAATGGGCAGCATTCTGGAAGCTATGTATAGAGGGAGGAGGTCCCAGTGCATTGTGGCACAAAGCTGCATGGGAATCATTGCATATGTCTACATTGCAGTTAAAAACCCATGGCTGACCCAGGCTCGCGCGGCTTGGGCTATGGGGCTGTTTAATTGCAGTGCTTGCAGACATTTGGGCTCAGGCTGGAACCTGGGCTCTGAGACCCTCTCACCTCACCGGGTCCTAGAACCCGGGCTCCAGCCTGAGCCCAAACATCTACACCACAGCTAAACAGCCCCTTAGCCTGAGCCCCATGAACCTGAGTCAGCTGTCATGGGCCAGCCGTGGGTTTTTAATTGCAGCGTAGACGTACCCACTAGGGCCCAGTGCCTAAGGTGCTTTGGTGAACAAGATGGAGTAGGCTGGGGAAAGAGCTTCGGATTTCCCATTAAAGGAATGTTTGGTCACTCCGCCCTCCCACACATTGGGCTGGGGTGTTGATGTTGCCTGGAAGCCACTACATTTATAAGTCTGCCCTAGTGGCTGCACACTGATTCCACAGACAGGGAAGAAGGTTTCCTTCCCCCCAGACTCCTGTGTAGGTCCCCCGTGTGCATCTCTGCTACTTAGCCTGTGAGCTGAAGACTGTAATTGACCCTTTGAACATTTGGAAGTTGGGCAGTTTACTTTCCTCTATTTTTGATCCATTTTTGGAATATCTTTCCCCCTGCCTAGGAGCGAATGATCTGGCCAGTATCTCGTTAGAATATTGTGTGTTATTCGATTCTGATTTATGGGAGAGGGAAAAGCAAAAGGATTTCCTAAGAAATCCCAGGGTTTGATTCCACCAGTCACTCTGTGTCATCACCACCTGTGATACATGCCCCCAAGCACAGCAAGTCCTCCCAAAAGGGGTGTGTGCGCAATCGTGTAGGGTGTCCTGAGGTGCCTCTGACACAGAACCATGTGTGAGTAGCACTGGCTAACAAGTGGACATGGCCAAGACACCCAGGTGTAATCAGAGCCTCCTAAGGCAGCTTCTGCCAGCTGTGCTCCTGACAGCAAATTAAAACTGACGTCTGGCAGAACACCCCAGGATGGCAGCTCTGCAAATACTGCCTACCCCTGAAAGTAAATCCTTCTCCACCTTTGATTCAGCAGCCTTGGCTGGTGCAGAGACGGGGAGCGTACACGTCCTTATGTCACTGGGGAAGGGGTGACGTCCCTCAGCTCTCCCATCCTGTGGAACTTTCCACTGGGAATAAAAAACTGTAAAAGTGTCGAAAAATCTGTGGCGCTCTTGGCAGGATGGAAGGGGAAGAGTGCAGCGTTGTCTTCATGTCAGTGTGATTTTTACCACTAGCACAATAATAATCCCACATAGTACTCCTGTCCTCACTGTGTGCTCAGCAAACGCCATGGACATGCAAAGATTTATACACATCAGCCACTGTCAGAGAAGCATCGATAAATGTTTCAGGAGCCAATTTATGTGGAAAAGCCTGAGAATGCGTTTTCTGACCAGCCTAGCCTTTATGTGCCTGAGCTGAACAGCAGCTGTTTGTTTACTATTATCTTGTATTGCTTGTATTGTATGTAGAGCCTGGGGCCGTAACTAAAATTTGAACCCCATTGCACTAGGCATTGTACTTGCACATAGTAAGAGACAGTCTCTGCCCCAAAGAGTTTATATCTAAAAAATGGACAAGATAGGAGGGAGACAGGAAGGATTATTATCTCAGTTTTACAATGAGGAGTTGAGGCACAGAGAGATTAAATAATTTGACATGTATTTTCAGAATCCACTCTATTCTACAAACACGCCAACCAACTGCACCATTGAACCAGGGTACCAGATTTAACTACCAGAACAACAATAGGCATTGTATACTACAGGGAGGTAAAGTATTGAAAAATGATTATCTTCCCCTCCTCCCCCCAGATAATTATGGATTTTTTTGCATCATTTTGTATACTGAAAAATGTTGGCCAAAAATTGAAATATTTTTGGCTGAAATATTTTGTTTTTCGGGCATTTGGGTTTTTCATGGAAAATCATAATTTTCCACTAAAAGCAGTCACTTTTCATGAAAAATTGTGTTTTGTCAAAATCCCCATCAAAAACCAATTGTGATGGAAAATTTTCACCCAGCCCTTCTAAAAAAGATTGCTGTCAAAGTCAGGACCAGGAATAATCTAATCAGCAAATTAGCCGGTTCGACATGGGGCACAGGCACACAGACACTTCATTCAGCAGCTCTGGCGCTGTGCTATTCCCCAGTGAAATACTGTGCCCCTGCGTGGTGGTGTTCACCTCACACTAAATTGATCGATGTTGAATTGAGCTCGACCATGTGCATCACCAGAGGCACACTGCACCCCACTCCTATTCCATGGCTACAAGTTCTGAGCCACAGAGCACCTCCACTCATTCGTTGCAGAGAGTCTACAGCCAGACTGCTGGAAAAGCTACGTGCCACTCCAGGTCTTCCACTGTACACAAACATCTTCAGTCACCCCAGAACATGACTTATGCCAAGGCATCCATTGTGGTCTCAACTGCCAGATTGGAATCTGTCAGCAGCAATCCTATGGTGCAATGAGTGGTCGGCTAAAGACTTTGGAATGGTTTCCTTCTCACTGATTCAACTGTGCAACCATTGGGATTTGACCTGCCACGTCTTTGGACTCCACTGAACAGGTTCCGAACCAACCAAGGAATATGTTCAGCCAACCTCTAGACGTGGAGTCTGTGTGACAACCCGCTTTGTCAATGTGGTCACCGTCAATCAATGGTGCATGTTGTCAACGAGCATCAATTAGCCAGACTTCATGGTGGTCTTAGGGCCCTTCATTCTGCTGCTGAAGCTGCTGTTGGGTAGCTTGGCAAGCATTGCAAACATTAGAAGAAGAACCGCACCCTAATGTAAAGTATGTCTCTGAGCAATTCATTTTTTGCTTTTGTATCCATCTCCCCGTACGGGTCACTGAATAGCTGTGGTCCCCCAACATTTGTTCTGATACAGTCCTTGGTAGCGCACTGTTGCCAGCTCTTGCAATTTTCATCATGAATCTCACTATTTTTGGTGTTTTTCCTTACATGACTCCAGGAGCTGGAGCTCTAGCTCAGTTTTCATTAAAAAGTACAAAAAGAAGCTTCTAGCCTTCATGGTTGTGGAGAAAAAGGTTGGAAATGTCAATCCAAAAGGCTGGAAAAAACCCCAAGGGAAATAAAGACTCTGTTTTTTTCAATGCTTGGGGTTGGTAATACTGAGCACACCAGGTGTTGCGTGACTCAAGAAAAGCATTTAAGGCACTTCAGCTGCTAGATGTGGCACCTAGTGTGTCCTATGAGCTCTCCAGCAATGGCGTCTATCAGCATCTTCCAACTGCCCCGGAGCCTTCCTTCTGGAGACAGCTCCCATGCCACTGCCTCTGACCTGCTGCACCTGCTCACAAGCTGTTTCGGTCTCTAGCCTAAGCCTGATCCCCTACCAAGCCTGATCCTTTGGAGCAGGTGGGAGAAGAGCAGCAGATTCATCACATTGCTATCTGCTGACCTGTAACTGTTCAGCCACTTTTCTTTGCCCTGATCACAAGCAGAGGTGGAAAGCCAATAGAATTGGCATGAGGAAGCTGGGTAATAGGGAGCAGTCCAGTTTGGACTATTGTCTTGAGTAGTTGTGTTACAGTGGGCAGGTGGTAAAAGCCCAGGACCGGGAGCCAGTTGCTTGGACACCTGTGTTGTCATCTCCTTAGGTGCCATTAAGTACTCATTAAATATTCCTCTCAGGACCGTCAATCCACAAGTCTTGATTCCTTCATCATAAATTCCTTGTCCTTCTGCCTGAATCCATCCTGTCTTTGATAAGTAGTGCTGGCTTTTTCCTCCTTGGGTCAGACATTGAGTCAGACTTCTGTTTTATCCCCTCTGAATACAGGAAAAAAAATCTTCCCTTGGTTTTTCTTTTCCTTTTCTTTTGCTTTTTCTTCCTTTTTGGTTTTGATTTGCCTTGTCTCAGGTTAGACATTCCACCACTTTAGATCATGTCCGCTTGCCCTCCTGCTGTTCTGGGATCCAGTGCGGATCACCACAAGGAAAATGGATGGGGTTAATAATCACAGCAAAAATGTATTCATCCCCCCAGGAATGTGATAAAGTGACAATTTCTGATCAGTTTTGAATACACCTTCCTGCAAGTCACTTTGTCCTGGGACTAGATGTGGTAGGGATACATAGACAGCCTTTTGTCACAAAACTAATAAGAATAAGCGTGTGGGGGGTAGGGAAATTCTGTGGGAATGGAAGCAGTGGAGGAGGAAGAGGGGCCAATGGGGCTGTGAGGTGCAGTTTAACTGGACAAGCAGAGATATTATTTACTGCAGACAGTCAGGAACCTGAAAGCCTCTGTTCACAGGGTCCACATAAGACTAAGGAAGGCACTTCCTGTCAGAGCTGGGCAGAAAGGCTGATAAATTTGCACTAGAGCTATTCACCCAGATGAGAGTAGAGGATCAGCTCCATGAATAGACAAAACTATATGAGCTTCCTGGGTGCAGGGAAATATGTATTTCCCCCAAATTTGATTATCGTGGTAGCAATGGTGTAGACTGGCCGGTAGCATTTTAACTATCATGTCAATGAACCCTGTTCAGAGCAGATCTAGATGTCACTGAGTTTAAAATGATGGTGGATACTGGCATTTTGTCATGGCTGTAATTCAAAGTCAGGAGTTCCTGGTCCTCAGTCCTATGCACACACCTTTAGACCACACCTAGGACCACTATTGAAAATATGAATGAATTGAATAATAAAAAAAAAGGTTAAGAAAATGAAACATTTCTCCTCTATTGAAAAAACCAGTAATAGTGAAAACCTTAGAGTATGATAGATACTGAATGTATCAGGATATCTATGCCAAGTACTCGCTATCAAAATATTTTCACAAATTCTAACACTTCAGAAGAATGTTTCAAAAGAAGCTAAGACCAGATGTTTCATGCCGTAAATATAAATAACACAAAGGAACATGCTTATATATTTTTTCTTCTTTCCCTTCTACTTGTGCTGAGAAGAATACCATCAAGTAATGAAAAGGTTATGCCAGGGGCTTGGCTTAGAAAGCTTGCCGCTTCAAATAATGTCTACTAATAGAAACATAAATACAGCTTTAGAGCGACATGTCTCCAAGGGGCAGGGTGGGTGGCCCTAACGGCAAGAAGAGCTTCAGTACATGGGGCATCTTTCAAAAGCAGTTATTTGGAAGACAACGTGCATTGTTTGTAAATTAATTCTGTAGCAGAAAATTGTCTGAAAGGGCAAAACCCACAAAAATGCAGGGGGGAAATGTTTTGCAGTGTTGTCCATATACTTTTGAACTACAATTAGCTTAATAGTTACAGTAGCATGAAGATTTGTGTGGGCGGAAAAGGAGGATGTAGTATATATTAATATAAATTCTTAGCAGTTCTATGTGTTTTTTATCTTCAAAGGCCTCTTAAAACATGAGAGCACAAGTATGCATTTCTTGCACATCTAGGGAGCTCTTTGACTTCATTGGGAGTTTTGGGTGACCAAAGGATATGAGACTGGGAAAGGATATGCTCCAGAACATGAGATTGGCACATATTCTACACACAATGCATGCTATATGTATTCCCTGTATGGATGTTTTTTGTAACTAGCTATTGAATTAAATAAGAATTTAAGAAAGCAAGACTATTGTTCCATGGGGTTTAGATTCCAAGTGTTGCAACTGATCTGCTAGTAAATTTGTTTTGGAACAGGCATATGTGTTAGAATTAAGCAAAAGTTACTTAACATGAATTAATATATTCACACTTTCTCAAAGACTACAGGAATGATCTCCATGATTAGAACTAGCAAAACCATTTCTGTTCAGGACTCCCACTGAAATAATGGATGTTTCATGCTTGAAGGGATTGCAAGAATTGTCTGTCGTTAGCATGCCTGTAATAGTGTGGCCTGCCCCATGGGCTGGAGAGACTGAGACTATGGCTTTGTTTACACTGGCAATTGAACGACAAAACTTTTGTCTTTCAGAGGTGTTAAAAAACACACCCCGAAAGATAAAAGTTTTGCCAACAACAAGCACCGGTGTGAACAGCATGTTGTTGGCAGGAGCGCTCTCCTGCCAACAAAGCTAACCCTGCTCATTGGGGTTGGAAATTTTTGGTCGGAAGGAGAGCCAAGAAACAGCGGCTACACTGCGTGACTTTTAGTGGCACGGCTGTAGCAACACAGCTGTGTCGCTAAAAGCTGTGTAGTGTAGACATAGCCTAAGCCAGCCATGATTACAGGATGAGCCCCACCTGAGAGGAATCAGGTGAGTCCAGTATAAAAGGAGGAGGATGTTGCAGAGAAGGGGGGAAAGCATAGATGCTGTTATAGAGTTGGTGGAAAACTCTCCAGGGAGATACTGCAAAGGCCCCAGCCAGGAAGGTCTGGGAGGAGGAAGAGAAACCTTGGGTTATGTGGACTTATGAATGGACTTTGTTTTGGGATTCTATGTTGACGTGTATTTTATATTACAGTCATATTATTTAAAGTTTGTTATATTAATAAACCCAGTCCCCAAGAAGGGGTATTTTTTGAACAAGAGAAAGCCTGAAGCAAAGTTTATTTGAACAGTCCAAGAGGGCAAACTGAGGCAGGCTGCCTGTAGCGTGATCGTAGGCCCTGAGGCGGCACGTGGGAGGCAGCTGGCCCAGTTGCAGTGTCCATCATCATGTCTGAAATTGGTATTGGACACTTTATTAACAGCTGATGAAATAAGTAGATGCACATAAAACTGAACTTACTCCTGCAATGGCCATTAAGCCAAGATCACTACCATACTGTGTATTATCCATATTAGACAGTGAGATAGCTTGAAAAACCTTAAGTGCTTGTCACAGCGTGATGCAGACCACCTACCGCCTATTCACCATTTGTGATTATTCAGTACACCTAATGCCAAGGTTTTTAAAGCGTTTTTGGAGGGATACGATTACCAATGAAAATGTTATAGACTATACATTTTACTTGGCTCCTGACGACTATCTCCTGTATATGTTCTACCTGTGTGTTTGTATCTGGGGTTCACATTAATCAAAGAGTGCTAAAGGTAGCACTTCCCTTCCATGCTGAGCTCAGTGGTCACTTCGTTTGCAGAGTTGTTTCTAGCATATACCATGCTCCCTCTTGGAGGCTTTATTTTTGTCCTTTCTTGTTATTGTCCTTAGTCTAAAAATAAAAGTATTTAAGGACATGTTTTGCTAGCTTTGTGTCTGTGTGGAAATGTAACCAAACACATATTTTCTTAGAATTATGACTTGGGAGAGACCATACAGAATTATGGTTTCCATAATCTACGTGATCAAGAGAAATAGGAAAATACAAGATTATTTCCAAATATTTTGGTGCCAAGCCTATTTGTTAACCTACACAAATCCCCTAACCCTACATTTTGGCCCACACCATTAAAAGCAGCAGATGGGTCAGGTTTCCCTGTAGACAGAGGCAAAAAGCCATAGCAGTAAGGAGCAGCAATGGTCTTCGCAGGTCTGTGGTTCATTATATTTTTCCATCTTCTCTGAATATGGATGTATCTTTTTGTGAATCGAGTTTAAATAGGAGTTATGCAGGAAGGACCAAGTCAGTTTTAAAATACTCCTGTAGTTTAATCAGTGTAAGTTGGTGTGTAGACAATATTTGAGTCCAGGCAGCCTGTGTTTTGTTTCCCTGACAGCGGATGACATAGCAAAAACCTTAAGCACTGCAAGGAGCACTATTCCTCAGGATCATTAAGGTGATAATGACTGTAGCAGGGAGAGAAAGGCAAAACTGGGAGTGTCTGAACTCAAGACTTGACAGATAAGTGAAGGATTAATGATTTTAAATAAAACTTAAATGTATATATTTGTGATTCCCACATTCTCCATGATTTGGGATTGCACTCAGGTTTTGTTATTTTGGTATTTATTAATTTATAAATATATCTTTTAACATTTTGCTTCACTTTTAAAGTAGCCAGATTAAAGAATAACTGCAGCATCAGAGCCCGGTTGTAGAAGTGCAAGTTCTATTAAATTTGGTGTGGTTTTCTTTTCACGTGTTGCAACTTTTTTTTTCTTTTGGTTGAAGTAACTTTTTTTTAATACCTCCAGCCACAAAGTAGTTTCATCTCAGCAGATGTCTTAAGCACATTCAGCTGCATCAGCAGATATTCCTGAGATGGTATTGCTCCCCTGTGACTCTGAACAGAGATTTTAGTTTTTTTTTTTTTATTTAAGTGCTGGCAACATGGTTATTTATAACAAGGAACATATTTCAGGACCATTTTCTATATCCCTATCTATTACTCCAATCTCTATCTCAGTAAATAAAACCCTGCGTTCAAATTTGGATATTTTCTCCCCCTTCCCTGTACAGTTTTTGCTTTTCAAACAGCAGCATGTTGGAGAACGCTTTGGCGAAAGTGCTGTTTGACTAGTATTATAGCCCATAGCAGACTCAGCATCATTAAGCAAACATTTTCTTTACACCATTAGTTCTTTCACTTACCAGATATATCAAATTAAAAGTTTGTAATGCTGCTTTTTCCTCATGTGTGTTTCAATCTTTCTGACATCTGGAAAAATGTAGTTTCTGACTTGGTCCTTCCTGCATAACTCCTATTTAAACTCGATTCACAAAAAGATACAGTGTTTGCCTATGGTTTGGGTGATTAAGGATACTTCTCCTTTCGCCTGGCAATGCTACAGTTCTTTGGTAGAAGGAGCCTCAAAAGAACTACTATGGGAATTGTCACATTTTATGATGTATGAGGTTCTTTTTCTTTTTTTAATTTTGCCATAAGAAAGAGAGAGCGGGCTTCCATCTGCACAGACCTGTTCAGCCCTTCTAAAGACTGAGGGTTGGAGCTGTTTAAAAGTTAGAGCAGTGGTACCCAAACTTTAACAACCTGTGAACCCCTTTTACTAAAATGTCAAATCTCGCAAACCCCCTCCTGAAAATGAATATTTCCAGGGATTTTCTCCTTTACCCGAGTATAAATTATAAAAGCAGTGATCTTAGAAATATAAAATTTGTTTTTATAACATGCTTATTACACACTATTTATTATTAACTATTATTTACCATTACAGTATTTTTATTACGTTATGAAAACGGCAACACTCTTCCAAGATCTCACTTTCGTAGCTTGTATCACTTTGAATAAGCCTGTTATAAGACAAGGCTCCTATGTTTCATAAAGGAGTATCAGATTTGAAACAGCATGAAGGTATTTAAGAAGCCAACTCAAAGAGTTCCTCCTACACAAGCATTCAGATCTTGAGTAGTCCAGGCAAACAACGCATGTTACAACAAAGCTTAAACTTGTTCTTCATAATAATTTTAAAAACAAAACTAGCTCCCTATTTAATTTTAAAAACAGCAAAAAATATCCACCTCTCTTTTTTATAAGGAATCTTGAAGTTTAAATCTCCTCAGTATGATAGAGATGCTTGCTTTGATCTGCTTAGCTCTTGGAAGTCTAGGGGCTCCAGGCTGCTGGCCCCGTGCTGCCCAGGGTCCCTAGGGACAGTTCTATCCGCCATTAGAGATTTTTTTTCCTGAGAACTCCCTGTAACATTTCGTGAACCCCCTGAGGGTTCACGAACCCCAGTTTGGGAACCACTGAGAGTGAAAGGCTCAAATCCTGCAGTGCTTGCTCAGCCAAAATTCTCATTGACTTCAGTAGGTGTTTTGCTTGATTACGTACTAGGGCCCAAATCCTTAACACATGCACAAAGCCTGAATAAACAAGCTTCATGCAAGGGTCTCTCTGGTGGGACAGGATCTTTCCCCTGGCTACGGTGCAATAGTGGAGTTGCTTTGCAGCTACTACTGCTACCTTAGGGCTAAAATAATAGCTGTGATCCCTCTATTTCCTCTCCAGAAGGATTTTTTAGCCAGTGGATCTGCATAATTACAGAACCACTGGCCACTCTCTGGCCCTGCTTCTCCACTGAACCATTCCTGAGCAGAAACGGGGCAAGGAGCTTTGTACTCTCCGTATTCTCAAACCATCCAGGGGCTTGGCTTGCCCAGCCTCCTCCATAAATTAGAGCAGCCTCAAGGAGCCAAAATAAGGGTTGGTATGGTGCCATTCCAGCAGCTGGGGAAACTCCTTATGCCAGGAATTTATCTGGGGTTGTTTCTCCTTGGTTTACAGAGGCATAACAGAACAAGGGTGGAAAAGATAGTCAGCCTCATCTAAGGACTGTCTACATTCAGGAATAGCCCTGATTCAGCAGTCAGTGAAGCTGTTCCAGTTTTGACCTATACGTGAAGACAAGGGCAAGCTGATGTTTGCACTGACTGAGCTAAGTGGTGCTTATCTCTGGGATAAGCTCACGTAGGGTATGTCTACACTGCAATTAGACACCAGTGACTGGCCTATGCCAGCTGACTCGGGCTCAAGGGGCTGTTTAATTGCGGTGTCGACATACCCAAAGTGGTGAGCACTGGTACAACCATAGACTGCTGGCTGGCTGTTGAATCAGAGTTGTTTCCAACCCCTCTAGCTTCCTTAGTGTTATTAATCAGGCTATGGAAAAGCAGAGAAGAAGCTATGAGTACTTGGAAAGGCTGCTTGACAGCATCTCTTTTTCTCCCCCACTGTGAAAATAGCTCTCTAAATTCCTGACACTAAGGAGAATGTAATTTAAAAGCATTGCCCACTTGCATAGCAATGCTCTGTCCATGCAGCAAGGGGATTATTTTAAAGTGTTGGTCAAAAGAATAATGCTTCTTTTTCACCTCTCTGCAACAGACCCCCCATCTGATTTATGAATGGAAAACTATATTCTTTATTTTCCTTTGCCAGCTGTCAGACCCTACCCTGATTTCACCTTAACTCAAATAAAAGGGTGTCTTTCTTTGCACACTCTTCCCTTCAAAACTGAAAAGTCCAGCACCAATCTCTGGTTTTGTCCAGTTTAGAGAAATATTCTGTCATCTAGCATTAGGCCAGTGCCCCTTTCACACCTCACCACAACAGAGCTGGCCCCAACCAGCACCCAGATTCCTGTCCTCCAGAGGGACCCAAGCCTCCAGCTACCAATCCCCTGAGAGCCCCCCTCCCAGACAGCCAGACATCCCAGCAATTTCACACCAGGCCTCACCCAGCTGATACGTCAGCAACTACAGACACCCTCTAGCATCTACCCACCAATCCATGACATCATCCAGCACCTGCCCCAGCACTCTAGATACCCCTACCTTCTCCAGCCTCCTAGCTGCCAAATTCCATACAGCTCAGTGTTCTACATGTCATTGCTTAGAGCAGGGTATATTGACCGTAAGATGAAGTTTATAGTTATGCCAATTATTTAAAAGAATGAAAATAAGCTTATTAAATAATTTGCATATGTCACACATAGAGCTGCACAAAACTCAGCAGGTATCCTTTTGAGTGATTGAAATCGGACTCCAGATCCAAATTTTGTGACTCTAACGTTCATTTAGGGCTCAGTCATCCCTTGGAGGGAGCGCTGAAAGACAGAATGCCTCCTGCTCCCGGGTGCAGAGACTTACACCCCTTTGTGGTGCGGTCAATGCACAGTGTGGCACAGACACAGCCTTTCCTTCTCCTTGCTTGCTTTCAGACACCATGCATCTCTGATGGAGTAGGGACAGATCAGGGGCTGTAACATGGGGAAGGAGTGTGTGCATATACGTGGGCTGTATGAGGGGAAGGAGAACAGACACCTTTCCCTCCCGCCATACTAGGCACAATCTGGCCTTTAGATGATCAGTTCTTCAGGGTAAGCATCTTGAGCTGGATTCTTATTTCATTAATGCTGGTGTTAATCACTGCAATTACCCTGGAATCAAAGTGGTGTAAATAAGATCAGAATTAGGCCCTTTCACAGGCTGGCTGATCCTTTAAGGCAAGTCTGGCTCGGCCTTACCTGTGACCGACCAGCTAATCCCCAGCTGGTGGTGATACGGCAATTTAATGCTAATTAGTGAGCCCAGCTGCAGGGAATCCGGAAGGATTACTTCAGTAGAGCTGGGAGGTCAGCCTATAAGGAAAATTGTGGAGAAGGGCTAAGAAAGAGCCGAGGTCTGTGCCTCTGGAAAAGGTTGGGAGAAGGTAGGATCCTTCTGCAGCTAAGAGAGCCCCCAGGGAGTAGAATCAGGTTCTGGGGGAGAAGAGCTCTGAGATAGGGCTGACAGGGAGGAACTATGGGGAAGCTGCTAGAGTCCCTGGGGAAGGGAGGTAGTGAGGGAAAACTGGCTTGGCAACCCCCCTTCCCCCCCCAAAAAAAGCCATAAAGGGAGAGCTCTACAGGAGCAGATTAGGCTCTTAGGTAGGGTTAGTAAAAGCAGTCTAGTAGAGTCTAAGGGGGTGGAAGACTTAGTAGCGCAGCATATGAGAGAAGCCAGAGGCCTGAGAGCCAAAGGGAGGCTGTGTTAAGCACAGACTGGAAGCAGCACAAGCAGGTGTGGAAACAGTAGCATATCTGAACAAGCAACCCTTGCTGCTTCATCTGGTGTCCCTGGTCCAGAGCTCAGAGGAGAATGTGGGCCTGGGTTCTCAAACTAGCCCATGAGGAAGGAACATGCAAGCCCAACTGTGGCACACATTAGGCTTCTGTGGGGGAGGCCCTGAGACAGAACCAGTAAAAGTACTTCAGTAGAGCCTGAGAGGGATGGAAGAATTATAGATTCTAGAACTGGAAGGGACCTCGAGAGGTCATCAAGTCCAGTCCCCTGCCCGCATGGCAGGACCAAATACTGTCTAGACCATCCCTGATAGACATTTATCTAACCTACTCTTAAATATCTCCAGAGATGGAGATTCTACAACCTCCCTAGGCAATTTATTCCACTGTTTAACCACCCTGACAGTTAGGAACTTTTTCCTAATGTCCAACCTAGACCTCCCTTGCTGCAGTTTAAGCCCATTGCTTCTTGTTCTATCCTTAGAGGCTAAGGTGAACAAGTTTTCTCCCTCCTCCTTATGACACCCTTTTAGATACCTGAAAACTGCTATCATGTCCCCTCTCAGTCTTCTCTTTTCCAAACTAAACAAACCCAATTCTTTCAGCCTTCCTTCGTAGGTCATGTTCTCAAGACCTTTAATCATTCTTGTTGCTCTTCTCTGGACCCTTTCCAATTTCTCCATATCTTTCTTGAAATGCGGTGCCCAGAACTGGACACAATACTCCAGCTGAGGCCTAACCAGAGCAGAGTAGAGTGGAAGAATGACTTCTCGTGTCTTGCTCACAACACACCTGTTAATACATCCCAGAATCATGTTTGCTTTTTTTGCAACAGCATCACACTGTTGACTCATATTTAGCTTGTGGTCTACTATAACCCCTAGATCCCTTTCTGCCGTACTCCTTCCTAGACAGTCTCTTCCCATTCTGTATGTGTGAAGCTGATTTTTTCTTCCTAAGTGGAGTACTTTGCATTTGTCTTTGTTAAACTTCATCCTGTTTACCTCAGACCATTTCTCCAATTTGTCCAGATCATTTTGAATTATGACCCTGTCCTCCAAAGCAGTTGCAATCCCTCCCAGTTTGGTATCATCCACAAACGTAATAAGCGTACTTTCTATGCCAATATCTAAGTCGTTAATGAAGATATTGAACAGAGCCGGTCCCAAAACAGACCCCTGCGGAACCCCACTCGTTATCTGCACATTTAGCCTGGACTTTAGTGGTCCCTTCTCTCCTCTTGGAAGAGGACTGAACTTTGTGACTTGGTCAGAGGGCTGAGCTCAGGTGAGAAGCAGCTAACCGGTAGGAGGTGCTAGAGACAAGGGCCCCTGGCAGCATTGCAACCTGTTGCAAGGAGGTGCTACAGGTGGTGAGTACACTACCTTATGGGGCCCCTTTGTGCTTGTCTGTAAAGTCCCTCCTGTCAGTGCCATGTGAACAATAATGATGATCTCCAGTGGAATATACATGCACTGTAACCTCCCTATCAGAGGGTCAAATTTTCTTTTAACTGAGTGTTTGAGTTGTCAGGATCCATTATAGCATGTTTGTTTATGGATTTGTTTGTTCCAGTTTTTAATGAACTACTTTAGCAAGGGGCTAGATTGAAGTGCTCACTAAGGATGTCAACAGTAGCCTAGCTTCTGTCCCAGACCGAAGCAATTGGTGCCTGAGCAGAGGGGCCAATTGAGCTGGAGGTGTCAGCAGATCTTTGGCATGAATAAAAGGGTTTTCAATCTGAGTTACAAATTAGTTGCTTCTATAATGTCCACAGACTCTATTCTGATATCCTCTACTTTGGTATAACTTCACTGATTTGAGTGGTCCTTATCCTGATGTTACAGTGGTATGGCTGACTTCATAATCACTAAGAGAACGGTTGTAGAAAATCAGCCTTTTTTCCCCCTGACTGGACTGATCACCTCACTTTTAGCAGCTGGAATTTACATAGGTATCTGACAAGGGGCAAATCCTGCTTGTCATAGACATTTGATCAGTCCCATTGACTCAATGAGACTATTCCTCCTTTGAGTGAGATGTGACCTCTGGTGAAATATTAGGAGCCCAGTTATGCACTTTAAGCATAACCAGTACTAGTGACATCACTATTTTAAATCCCAATTCTGCCACCCTTAATTCTTTTAAATTAATGGAGATATCCTAACTCCTAGAACTGGAAGGGACCATGAAAGGTCATTGAGTCCAGCCCCCTGCCTTCACTAGCAGGACCAAGTACTGATTTTGCCCCAGATCCTTAAGTGGCCCTCAAGGATTGAACTCACAACCATGGGTTTAGCAGGCCAATGCTCAAACCACTGAGCTATCCCTTCTCCTTCCCCCTGCTGAATAGTACCCTAGGCCCCAGTGCTGCACTGATCTCAGTGCAGGTGGATCCTGTGTCTATACAGCTCCCATTGAAACCACAGAGACTCCACATGGGCACACAGATCAGGGCTATCCTGTGTAGGTAGACCTGTTAATATCATTGGGACTGTAAGCTGGTGGGTAGCTTCACTAGATGGGATAGAAATAATGCTCCAGGTCTCTTCCTCAGGGCTTTTTATCCATAAAATAGTCGCAAAACACCCGAAAAACACTAGGCAATAGTCCCCGGTGGCTTTCCTTGCTTCGGAAAGCCTGGGGAGGAGAAAGCATTCCCTTCCCCCTTTGTCCTCTTTTGACCCAGCTTCACTTTCCTTTCGCACTCCCCTCTTAGCAGCCATGTGACCAGCTGGGACCTGCTAACTCTTTACAGGTGGCAGAGTCTCTACCTTGTCACAAGCACCTACCTGCAGAGTAAGGGTGGTACTTTTCTCTTTATTTAGAAAAGTGGTAGATTTGTGGTTTTAGTTATTATTCCCAAATCTTGGTGAGCAGCATGCAGAAGTATATTTGTGTTGGAGTTTTGGAATGATCTCTCCTCATCCCTTTTTTCCCACCTCCATTTTGGACTAAATTTATCCCTGATAGAAGAAAGAATAATAACTCCTCTGAAGTCAACAGAGTTGCACCTGTGTACACTAGGATTGCCAACCCTCCAGGATTCTCCTGGAGTCTCCAGGAATTAAAGATAACGTCATCTGAAAACCTCCACGAATTCAAAGAATACCAAAGTTGGCAACCCTAGTTTACACTGCTGCTGAATTTGAGCAATCCTATCTCCCACTTGGAAATGTACACTCCATTCGCTTTAAAGTGGTGTAGATCTAGAGTAACTCCCATGTCTACACTGGACTTATGTTGGATTTGTACCAGTGTAACTGAACAGAATTTGGCCTATAAAGGTCTGGATATTTATGTGCTGGGAGGGAGGCAGGAAGATGGAGGGGAAAGGAGTTGCTGCCTTACAGTAATGCAGTAGTTAGGCAGGTTGTTTGATATTCCGTTTCCACTTCTTCCCCTGGTGTCCCCACCAAAAAAACCCTGGCATTTGGATTTTTTTAAACTCTATTTAGCAACAGAATCCTGATTAAAGGTGCTCAGTGCTGTCTGTACATGATCACCATCTCAAGTCACTTTTCACTCTCCTTAGCTGAGTAGAATTGTAAAGCACAGTAACAACTTGCAAAAAAAAAGACTGACAGGAAGAAAATCACTAAACCTGACTTAATATTATTTAGGGATTTAAAAAAAAACACATTTTTGTGCTGATGAAACAAGCTTTTGAAAGTAATGTGGAAAAAGTGATTTCATTTGAACACCTTTCAGCCAAAAAAACATATGCTGCTTTTAATTCAGCGCAATAGCGGAACTTCTGAGGGGACGAGCCTGTAGAGTCTTCACATCTTGAAGTCTGTGGTTCAACTGCTGGCACCTCTGTCAAGTGAGAACTTGCAGCTGTGGTGAAACAGTGAGCTTCAGAGTCTTGATCTGAGCCAGCGGGGTGCGGTTTGTTGATAGAGTGCTGGTCCCCTGGAAGAGGGCAGTGTTTCAAAAGAGCATCGGAAAATGACTTAGCTTGCACCTTTGA
This sequence comes from Chrysemys picta bellii, assembly GCF_011386835.1. Lineage (NCBI taxonomy): Eukaryota > Metazoa > Chordata > Testudines > Emydidae > Chrysemys > Chrysemys picta. The sequence continues at coordinate 298,746,578 of NC_088791.1, forward strand.
ACTACTGTGTGAGCCACACTGCTGAACACACATGTGCCAAGCTGTTCTGCTGTCTTCCAAACAGGTGGCCAGCACTTTCACTGCTTTATAACTAGTGCATATGCTTTGGAGTTCATGCTGCTCAATCTTGGTGCAATAGGTGCTGCCCAACTGTCTAAAAAGGACTGTCTATATCTCATTATCAGTTGGCTGTTTAGCACTGACAATGAGCTATGTGCTGTAAATGATGCAAAGATAACGATAGTCCTTGCCTCAAAGTGCCTGCACTCTAAAACGCAGATGCGGGAAGAAAGGGCACATGCAGAAATGAAGAAGGAACTCGTGGCTTTGTGTAATATATATTCTAATCACTGTCTGTTTGGGACCTCACTGCTGTTGGGCAATTTGGGAGAAGCGAGGTTTTAGGAGGGATTGGAATCAAGAGTGGGTGGCTGTCTCATTTTCTTAAGCAGTATCTTATCCTCTTTATAATTGATAGCTTAATATTGGCACTTCTGTGTGGATGGAAGACTTACTAGGGTTACACTGACTGACTCACTCTGCCTGCTGTGAGATGGGATGGTGTATGGAACACACAACACTCAACAGCCAGAGACAGTTTTGGCTCCTATGTTAAGAGGAGCACAGAAACTGCTGCCTCCATGACCCCTCAGAGGTACAAACATAGCTGCAGGGGAAGAGATGAAGAGGAGGCAGAGGACATGGCCTATATTCCTCCCCAACCTTGTCATTAATTTGCAGAGCTGATTTGATGAGTTGAAGGGGCAGATTCCACCATCTAACTGCCCATTCCCCTGGTAGCTGGGGAATCTTTGAGTGAGATCATTCTTCTCTGAAATCAATGTGGTGTGTGTTAGCACATCCCACTCCTTACTCATTTGCAGGGCTTAATTTGTAATGAAAAAGGTGCCTAGGACTCAAGCAAAATTTTTTTTTACTTTCATAACTGATGTGGCAAGCCCAAAGGTGTCAGGGCTATGAACTGCCAAGCTAGAGGTGCTGTGTCTCAGCCTGGGAAGTTCTGGCACAAATTAAGCACTGCCTAAGTGCCACAGTCTAGCTCCTAAATGATGGCCCAAATTATGCCCTCAAAATCAAATCCTACAGATTTTGTGCAACAGTAGTTTGGCCTGAAGTCGATGGGATAAACAAGATTACTGTGCTTGTCAGAATTACTCCAGACTTTCTCTGCTATAACTAAGGGTATGTCTACACTACGAAATTAGGTCGAATTAATAGAAGCCGGTTTTATAGAAATCGGTTGTATACAGCCAATTGTGTGTGTCCCCACATAAAATGCTCTAAGTGCTCTAGTCGGCGGACCGCGTCCACAGTACTGAGGCTAGCGTCGACTTCCGGAGCATTGCACTATGGGTAGCTATCCCACAGTTTCCGCAGTCTCTGCCGCCCATTGGAATTCTGGGTTGAGATCCCAATGCCCGAATGATGCAAAACAGTGTCGCGGGAGGTTCTGGGTACATGTCGTCAGGCCCCTCCCCCTCCGTCAGAGCAACGGCAGACAATAGATTTGCGCCTTTTTACCTGGGTTACCTGTGCAGACAACATACCACGGCAAGCATGGAGCCCGCTCAGCTCAGCTCACCGTCACCATATGTCATCTGTGTGCCAGCAGACGTGGGACTGCATTGCTACACAGCAGCAGCAGCTAACTGCCTTTTGGCGGTAGATGGTGCAGCATGACTGGTAGCCTTCATCGTCGATCTGGGTGCTGGCAGCCGTAGGGCTGGCAGCCGTAGGGCTGCATTGCACCAGCCCCTTGCCTTTTGCCTTTTGGCAGTAGATGGTGTATTACGACTGGTAACCGTCCTATTACAAGTTGGATCATCACACATTAGCAGAGTCTTCCCTGAGCAGCAGATCGTGCAATAGGCCTGAAGGCCATCGTCATCATACAGGAAAAATGTGGCTATTAGTCTTAGTACACTAACTGCCAAGAGCCCAGTATTTGCTGCCAAGCACCCAGAAGATGCCGAGGGATATCAGTCATGCTGCACCGTCGTCTTAAGATGTAAAAAATAGATTTGTTCTGTATTCATTTGCTTCCCCTCCCTCCGTGAAATCAACGGCCTGCTAAACCCAGGGTTTTCAGTTTAATCTTTGGGGGGACCATTCTGTGTGACAGTTGTTTGTGTTTCTCCCTGATGCACAGCCACCTTTCTTGATTTTAATTCCCTGTACCTGTACGCCATGTCGTCACTCGGCCCGCCCTCCCTCCCGTCCTCCTTCCCCTGGTCCGTCAGATACTAGTTTCGCGCCTTTTTTCAGACCAGGCGCCATAACTAGCACTGGGATCATGGAGCCCGCTCAGATCACCGCGGCAATTATGAGCACTATGAACACCATGCGCATTGTCTTGGAGTATATGCAGAGCCAGGACATGCCAAGGCGAAACCCGGACCAGCCGAGGAGGCGATTGCAGCGCGGCGAAGAGAGTGATGAGGAAATTGACATGGACATAGACCTCTCACAAGGCACAGGCCCCAGCAATGTGGAAATCATGGTGTTACTGGGGCAGGTTCATGCTGTGGAACGCCGATTCTGGGCCCGGGAAACAAGCACAGACTGGTGGGACCGCATCGTGCTGCAGGTGTGGGACGATTCCCAGTGGCTGCGAAACTTTCGCATGCGTAAGGGCACCTTTCATGGAACTTTGTGACTTGCTTTCCCCTGCCCTGAAGCGCCAGAATACCAGGATGAGAGCAGCCCTCACAGTTGAGAAGCGAGTGGCGATAGCCCTGTGGAAGCTTGCAACGCCAGACAGCTACCGGTCAGTCGGGAATCAATTTGGAGTGGGCAAATCTACTGTGGGGGCTGCTGTGATCCAAGTTGCCAGGGCAATGAAAGACCTGGTGATATCAAGGGTAGTGACTCTGGGCAATGTACAGGCAATAGTGGATGGTTTTGCTGAGATGGGATTCCCAAACTGTGGTGGGGCGATAGACGGAACCCATATCCCTATCTTGGCACCGGAGCACCAAGCCACCGAGTACATAAACCGCAAGGGGTACTTTTCAATGCTGCTGCAAGCCCTGGTGGATCACAAGGGACGTTTCACCAACATCAACGTGGGATGGCCAGGAAAGGTACATGATGCTCGCGTCTTCAGGCACTCTGCTCTGTTTCGAAAGCTGGAGGAAGGGACTTTCTTCCCGGACCAGAAAGTAACCTTTGGGGATGTTGAAATGCCTATCGTGATCCTTGGGGACCCAGCCTATCCCTTAATGCCATGGCTCATGAAGCCGTACACAGGCAGCCTGGACAGGAGTCAGGACCTGTTCAACTACAGGCTGAGCAAGTGCCGAATGGTGGTGGAATGTGCATTTGGACGTTTAAAAGCGCGCTGGCGCAGCTTACTGACTCGCTCAGACCTCAGCGAAAAGAATATCCCTATTGTTATTGCTGCTTCCTGTGCGCTCCACAATATCTGTGAGAGTAAGGGGGAGACATTTATGGCGGGGTGGGAGGTTGAGGCAACTCGCCTGGCCACTGATTACTCGCAGCCAGACACCAGGGCGGTTAGAGGAGCACAGTAGGGCGCGGTGCGCATCAGAGAAGCTTTGAAAATGAGTTTTGTGACTGGCCAGGCTACGGTGTGAAACTTCTGTTTTGTTTCTCCTTGATGAACCCTCCGCCCCCCCACCCAGTTCACTCTACTTCCCTGTAAACCAACCACCCCACCCTCCCCTCCCCACTTCGAGCACCGCTTGCAGAGGCAATAAAGTCATTGTTATTTCACATTCATGCATTCTTTATTAATTCCTCACACAAGTAGGGGGATAATTGCCAAGGTAGCCTGGGATGGGTGGGGGAGGAGGGATGGAAAAGGACACACTGTATTTTAAAACTTTAACACCCATCTGGGGTGGAGTGACTGGGTGGCCGGAGGCCCCCCCACCGTGTTCTTGGGCGTCTGGGTGAGGAGGCTATGGAACTTGGGGAGGAGGGCTGTTGGTTACACAGGGGCTGTAGCGGCGGTCTCTGCTCCTGCTGCGTTTCCTGCAGCTCAACCATACGCTGGAGCATATCAGTTTGATGCTCCAGCAGACGGAGCATTGACTCTTGCCTTCTGTCTGCAAGCTGACGCCACCTATCATCTTCAGCCCGCCACTTGCTCTGTTCATCCCGTGATTCAGCCCGCCACCTCTCCTCTCGTTCATATTGTGCTTTTCTCATGTCTGACATTGACTGCCTCCACGCATTCTGCTGTGCTCTATCAGCGTGGGAGGACATCTGGAGCTCTGTGAACATATCGTCCCGCGTCCTCCGTTTTCTCTTTCTAATGTTCACTAGCCTCTGTGAAGGAGAAACATTTGCAGCTGGTGGAGGAGAAGGGAGAGGTGGTTAAAAAAGACACATTTTAGAGAACAATGGGTACCCTCTTTCGTTACAAGGTCGCATTTTTCCTCTTATAGTGAGGGCCTGCCGGTTTGGTATGAGAGATCACTCACGCAGTGCCAGGCAACAGATTTCGGCTTGCAGGCAGCCATGGTAAGCTACAGTCTTTTGGCTTTTTTAACCTTCTTAACATGTGGGAATGGTTTCAAACAGCAGCGCCCTCATTTCCCATATCAAGGATGAATTGGGTTGGCCATTTAAAATGGGTTTTCAATGTAAAAGGAGGGGCTGCGGTTTCAGGGTTAACATGCAGCACAAACCCAACTAAACCACCCCCCCACACACACACCCAATTCTCTGGGATGATCACTTCACCCCTCCCCCCACCGCGTGGCTAACAGCGGGGAACATTTCTGTTCAGAAGATCAGGAACGGGCACTTCTGAATGTCCCCTTAATAAAATCACCCCATTTCAACCAGGTGACCGTGAATGATATCACTCTCCTGAGGATAACAAAGAGAGATAAGGAATGGATGTTGTCTGCATGCCAGCAAACACTGGGACCATACGCTGCCATGCTTTGTTATGCAATGATTCCAGACTACGTGCGTGGTAAAGTGTCCTACCATGGCGGACGGGATAAGGCAGCCCTCCCCAGAAACCTTTTGCAAAGGCTTTGGGAGTACATGAAGGAGAGCTTTCTGGAGATGTCCCTGGAGGATTTCCGCTCCATCCCCATACACGTTAACAGACTTTTCCAGTAGCTGTACTGGCCGCGATTGCCAGGGCAAATTAATCATTAATCATTAAACACTCTTGCTTTTAAACCATGTGTAATATTTACAAAGGTACACTCAGCAGAGGTCCCCTGTGTGCCCTCAGGGTCTTGGGTGAGTTCGGGGGTTACTGGTTCCAGGTCCAGGGTGACAAACATATCCTGGCTGTTGGAGAAACCGGTTTCTCCGCTTCCTTGCTGCTGTGAGCTACCTCCATCCTCATCTTCCTCGTTCCCCGAACCCTCTTCCCTGTGTGTTTCTCCAGTGAGGGAGTCATTGCACAAGGTTGGGGTAGTGGTGGCTGCACCCCTTAGTATGGTATGCAGCTCCGCGTAGAAGCGGCAAGTTTGCGGCTCTGCCCCGGACCTTCCATTTGCTTCTCTGGCTTTGTGGTAGGCTTGCCGTAGCTCCTTAATTTTCACGCGGCACTGCTGTGTGTCCCTGTTATGGCCTCGGTCCTTCATGGCCTTGGAGACCTTTTCTAATCCTTTGCCATTTCTTTTACTGCTACGGAGTTCAGCTAGCACTGATTCATCTCCCCATATGGCGAGCAGATCCCGTACCTCCCGTTCGGTCCATGCTGGAGCTCTTTTGCAATCCTGGGACTCCATCACGGTTACCTGTGCTGATGAGCTCTGCGTGGTTACCTGTGCTCTCCACGCTGGGCAAACAGGAAATGAAATTCAAACGTTCGCGGGTCTTTTCCTGTCTACCTGGTCAGTGCATCTGAGTTGAGAGTGCTGTCCAGAACGGTCACAATGAAGCACTGTGGGATAGCTCCTGGAAGCCAATAACGTCGAATTCCGTCCACACTACCCCAATTCCGACCCGCAAAGGCCGATTTTATCGCTAATCCCCTCGTCGAAGGTGGTGTAAAGAAACCGGTTTAAAGGGCCCTTTAAGTCGAAAGAAAGGGCTTCGTCGTGTGAACGTGTCCAGGCTTAATTTGATTTAACGCTGCTAAAGTCGACCTAAACTCGTAGTGTAGACCAGGCCTAAGAGCAGAATTTGGCTCAAATCTTGAAAATGAGCCAAAAAGAGGTATAGTTCCTTGTGTCCAAACAACTCCTGAAGTCCTAAACTGAACCTCTGTTGCCTGAAAATAAGCTCCACACTCTTCACCGTATCCCTTTATTTCTTGCTTTTTACAAGTCACGAAGATGCAGCTGACACAGATTCCCCCGCAAAACACGCCCCAATGTTTCTCTGGTGCCATCAGAGTGACTCAGTCTCCATACAATACTTTTTTTAGCTACACTAATATACTATAAGATACACTAATAGGAGGTTTGTAGCATCCCTTAGAATGAGGAAACTCATCTACTTTGAAAATTATTCTGGTGTATTATGTTCTTTCACAGCCAAAATGATATTCAAATGCTCTGAACTTTTTTAGATATTGGTTCTCAGTAAGGATGAAGGCACACAATGCCTTTACTTTGGCAAAGGTGAAAATGTATGTAATTATCAGAGGCCAAGTTTTGATCTCCATCTCAGGTAGCGGTGGACAGGCCAACAACGCCTAATGCTAAAGCATCATGGCCCATCTAGTTATAGTTTATATTTTTGCCTGGTCTGAACAACCAATGGCTATTTCAACCACCAAATATTGTGAAGCACCAAGAATAGGAATGGACATTCCAGAATGATGGGAACACCATTTTTTCCCCAATGGTGTGTAGTGGCTTTCCCTAGATTTTTCTGGTTCATAAAATATTGGGCCTTAATCACATAATTCTGACCACTGTCTTGCCTTTTCCCCTCCACTTCTACTCCAACCTGATATTAGTGGCAGCTGTTTTCAGGACTGTTTAGACTTGAAGCAATTTGGAATAGGGTAACCTCGGTTTTCAAATAGCAGAATTCAGTTTGAGTCTGAATTTGCAAAAAGACTGGTTGCTAAAATCATGCTGGAATTGAAGTTGAGGAAGAAGAGGAACATAATTGGAACAGCCTGATTCTCTAAAGAGTGTTTGTCAGCTAACATACTCAGTTCAAGTCCCATGCTGCTGCTGGCTTCATTAGCAGTCCTGGTTTCCTCATTTGCTAAAACTACACAGTGACATTAAATGGAGAAAAATACTGAAATTGATTTAAACTGATTGGACTGCTATAGCGCCTACCACTTGAACATAGAACTCGCAATTGCTTATGGCAGCAGCAACAGCACAGAACTCCGACATCCATTTGAGAAGGAATCCCAACTGAAGGGAAGTTATTGATGCTAAGTGTTGTAAAGCTATTAAAAATTTATAATCAACAAGAGATCTTGCATCTCTCTGCTGAATCCTCCCTCTTGTACTCATCTAAATATTGCATAAGGTTTCACAGACATTTACTTGTATGGTTCCGGACAGTTGGCAAAATCTGTAAATAAAGTGAGTCAAATAGAATGAGAGGAACTCTTTCTACTCTGGCTAAGCCAAAATAACCTTTGTAGAATGGTAGTAATCCTATGGACAACTAATACGGTGACTTTTTACTTTTCTTCTTGGGTTTAATGTGTGCCTTAGCATATTCTTTTTGGATACTGTCATGAAAATTATTCAGCCAGACATTGTTTTGAAATTGAGAATAATTGATTTATAAACTCTCTCCTCTAACTTGGTCTTTTTTCCCAGGGTTATTAACAGTTTTTGTTAAGGGATAGCCGTGTCCTGCTTAGCTTCCTCCCCTCAAGTTGGGAAATTGCACTTGTTATATAGTTAGATTGGAAAACATGCTTTGTTTTGAAACAGAAGTATTTGTGTAACCTTAAATAATGGATCACTTTATATTGTAACATGACAGAAGTTGAAAAAGGTAGTGGGTGTTAGGTGGAAGGGAGAAGTGTAATCCTGATTCTAGCCTCTTATGTTAGTTTCATGCTGGTTTAGCTCAATTCTGTTCTGTTCTGTTCAGGTACTTGTGCCACACCCATGGCATTTGAGTACCTGACTTATTAGGAAATGTATGAACTAATTGGCCTGATTCTGGTCTAAGACCAGGATAAATCAGGAATGATTCCATTTAAATTGATGGCATTACAGCACTGTAAGTGAGTCTGATATCAGAATTGGGCTTCTTGTGGTAGATATATATTATTTATACACGTAACAAATGGAAGAAGTGCTGCCTATAAAAACAATAGACTCTTTCCTTTTCACTTAATACTGTTTTTATTGCTGGTTCCAAAGAGTTAGGGGCTTGTGGGAAGGGCTGGAGATTGCAGCCCCCTATTCATTCACAGGCCAGGTGCAATGCTGGTAGCTGAAATGTGAGCTTCCCTTGGGCTCTGTAAATGATCCCCACCTGGGCCCACAGGACTAGCCTCTCAAGGGATCAGAGGCAGCTTGAATACAGCTTACAGTTTCCCTAGATGAGAGAGTGGAGCTCACTCTGAGTGAGCTAAAACCTGAAGCTGTTCATGTTCAGGACTAAAATCAGGGTAAGTGGTGAAAGAGCAAGTATTTTATTTTCTCACTTGTTTCAGAAACAAGTCAGGGACCATAAAGCTTTCTGATCTCATCTATCTGGTGCTTCTCTCATTCACTGCTCTATTGCAAGAGTAACTGCTATGGCGGATGTCTGACTAGATGATCTTAGTGTTCTGTTCTGGCTTTACATTTTGTAAATCTTTTTGGAGCCTATGGCATTAAACCACTGCAAAACTGATACATAGGGCCCAGTTCTGTTCATTCTTAATGTGAACTCCTCCATTTTGTTTTACTGTTCTTTATGGCATCTGCCACTTTGAAAAAAATAAATAGAATGTTCTGATAAATTTTTTTTACAGAAACTGCTTCCCAACCCATTGGCTTCACCCACTGTGACAGGGTGATTTGATTTTTTTTTTTTTAAATTAAAAAAAAAAGCCTTTGTCCCAAAGAGACACAAACCCCTATTATCTCTGGTTGGAGCTAACAATGGCCATATGCCAGAACGAGTCAGCAATATTTACTCTGTATCTTTGGGAATAACTCTTGCATCTGAGCTTGGGGATGACTCAGCAAAGAGCCCTGCATTCCTGGATCCTGACATCCTCCTACACAGTGTTTATATTTCAGTGGAGACCAGGGACTTGAAAGCTATTTCACATGGTTCAGATCCCAGGGCCCCCAACAGGAACCACTAGAAGAGCTCTCTTTGAATCAATGGGATTTCCAGGCCCCAAAAATCAGCATTGAGTGCTTAGAGTAAGAGGGCGTCTAAATAGATCCTGCCATTGGCCCTGAAGCTGTACTCTGCACCAGCAGAGCCTCCTTGATCTCAGTGGGACTCCATTTAGGTGCCCGTGTCTGCCCAGTTGTGAGAATGGGACAAATTTTTGATCTCTGGAGAACAGCTTTGAAAATGTAAGCTGATTTTCGCAACAAAATAAGGCTAGAAGCTTCTTTATTTTAAAATGAAAGCTGATGTTAGTCTTGTTACTGAATCCCAGAACCCTGAGCGGGCCTCAAATGCCTACTCCAAGAGGAAATGTTTTAGTGTGGTCAAAGGGGATATTAATAGACCTAACAAAATGAAGCTAAGGAGAAAAATTGAATATCAAGAAGAATTTCCTAATGGTGAGATCTATTAGTTTGCAAATAAATCTTTTAAGAGAAATGGTAGAAGTTGGTTGACAGGTGTCCGGTTTTCAACTGGAACACCCGGTTGAAAAGGGACCCTCCCCAACCTGGTGAAAACAAGCAAGTGAGGGTGGAGAAAGTGAATGACAGAGGGAGGGGGGTTCGAGTGAGCGGGGCAGGGCCTCGGAGAAGGGGCGGGGCAAAAGTGTTCGGTTTTGTGCAATTAGAAAGTTGGCAACCCAAGTATTGCTAGAGGTTCCAGTTCAGCAGTTTATCCCTGTTCCGCGAAGCACTCACATGTGCCTGTCTGGTTTGCTGAATCAGGCTGGATGTAAGCATGTCTCCAATGGTTTGCTGAACTGAGGTCTTGATCTATTAAATCTACACTGAACAAAACATGAGAATCTCAAAGCAACCAATCCTATACTGTTGTGTATTTCTAATATTGGGCACTTGGTTTTAGTATTGTACATAATGTGGTATATATATGCAAGATGAGTAAAATATTGTATCTAACCGATGCAATTGATTGGTTTAAAACTGGAATAAACTTCTGAATAGCACATTCACTATTACAAAGGCAACTGTCTGGGGACAGTAGCTACCAAAGCATATTTGTAAACATAAAGTCCAAAGGCCCCAATCATGCCAGCTTGCTCACATGCTTAACTTTATGCACATAGGCCTACTCGCATACAGAAAATGACACATGCTTTAGAGTCCCAGCTAAGGGAAAAGAAGGAAACTTTATTCTACCACAGTATTTTTAACTGCTGAAAAGATCCAGTCAAACATTTTTAATATGAAATATAAATAACTTGTTTTAAGACTGTTCTAGAATTTTTTGGAGGAATTTAGAAAAAATAATGGAAGGGCATGATGGTGACATGTCTGTATAGGCAAATCTCCCATTGATTTCAATGAGGGTTTTGCCTCTAAGTGTGGCAGGGATGATGAGGCTATAGTTTTCTCTGGAATGTTTCCCATTCTGTTGGCGAACAGCTAAAATTCATTTTTTCTTGTGAGTTCCCAGTAGGTTTAAGGTTTGCCCGGTCTTCTGTACAAGCGCAGTATTTGGAACCAGCACTTACATGAGAGTTGCTGTCTAGCTGAATATGAGGTTTGTCATTTTTGAATTTATAAACAAAACTTAATTCTGTTTCACAGATAAGTTTTAGGAATGGCTGACAGTGACAGTATGAATAAAATACTTGAAAAAGTCAATCTCTTGCCTTGGGTCTTGGTTATACTAGGTCTCTCTGCCAGTAGTGCCATCAGAGCTACAAAAGGGTATTCAAGTCATGGCTCTTGCTGTTTCTGTAAGACAAACTACTCAAAGATCAAGCACTCAAGCCTCAATTTATGTGGAAGTGTGTGTGGGACATGAACACTTTGAAGCTCTTGATCTAAAGACTTTTTAAGCCATCTAATAGAGCGCTCAGTAGAGGAGTTGTTGCCTAATGACATAACACACTCCAGAGTGGCTTAGTGCGGTAGTAGGTTATGAAGGCATGCTGTGAGTATTTTGTGAGGAACATGGATGAAGGTCAAGTGCCTTCAACCACCCAAAAAGTGCACCAATAGCTTACTGAAACACAGCCTGCTATGCCATGTTGCTAGTAGATATGGCTCATTACATTTAAATATCATTTAGAACTTAACTGAAAAAGAAGCCTACATTTGTATGAATATATGTAGTAGTGATGGTGCTGGGGTTAGAGCAGGGTTTCTCAAACAGGGGTTGCCGCTTGTGCAGGGAAAGCCCCTGGTGGGCTGGGCCGGCTTGTTTACCTGCCCCGTCCGCAGGTCCGGCCGATCGCGGCTGCCCCAGGCCAATGGGGGCTGTGGGAAGCGGCAGCCAGTACGTCCCTCGGCCCGCGCTGCTTCCCGCAGCCCACATTGGCCTGGAGCAGCGATCCGCTGCTAGTGGGAGCCGCGATCAGCTAGACCTGCGAACAGGGCAGGTAAACAAACCGGCCCGCCCCGCCAGGGGCTTTCCCTGCTCAAGCGGCGACCCCTGTTTGAGAAACCCTGGGTTGGAGTATATCCTTCTGTTTATGCAAACTAGTGTGAAGTAAGTGTGTGTGTGTAAACACACATGACTTCCCTCCTCCATATGCCACGTGGCCTATAATTCCAGTGAGGTGGGGGTTCCGTTAGCTCAAGGTAAGGCATAAGCACTTGCAGCAGGAACGTGAGTTCTTTCCAAGGTGTTAACATGAAATTGTGGCTGTCCATTATATGCGGCACAGTGGCAACCACAAAGTCCTAATTGGCAGTGGGTTTGTTATAATAGTTTCTAGCAGAAGAATAAGAGGAAGTAGTAAAGGAAAAGTTGCTATTTTCACGGTTATTTCAAATATCCATGTAATATATTTGAACATCTCCCTTTCTTTGAGGTTCCCTAGACTCCTTTTTCACTCATATGTCTCAAAAGCCCAATTGCTCTTCCAGAAGCAGTTTATGATCCAACAGTTACTTCCAACTGGCTTTCCTTTTATATAAAAAGGTTAAAGGCAAATTCTGCCCTCATTTAGACACCTGTGATGCCAGTTAGCTCAAGACAGCTCAAAGATAAATGTTAAGATTCTAATCTTGTATTTTATTCTGTATCCATTTATGTTGTGATAATAGGCCCAAATTATGCTGTCACCAACTGTAAAAAGTACACAAGTTAATAAGATGTCAAAATAACAAATGTTGATTGGGGGAGGCGGGGGAAGTATGAAAAGTAGACAGACTGAATTAGCCTAAACAAAAAGGCCTACTGATATAACTGAAGGACTATGTTAAGACCATGCTTAGTACACGAGAAAATGTAAGTGCAGAAATATCCAACTAAATCTGGGATCAGATATTGGGCCTAACTTGTGTGTGCGGGGTGGGGATAAAGAGATGCGCCCTTCTATCCATAGGGTTGCCAGGTGTCTGGTGTTTGACCGGAATGCCCAGTCGAAAAGGGACTCTGGCGTCTCCGGTCAGCACCACTGATTGGGCCATTAAAAGTGCAGTTGGGGGTGCTGGCAGGCTCTCTACCTGGCTCTGTTTGGATCCCTGGAAGCAGCAACATGTTCCTCTGCTCCTAGGCAGAGGGATGGCCGGGGGGCCCCTCATCCCCGGCCCCAGCCCTGAGCTCCCTCCTGTACCAAACTCCCTCCCAGAGCCTGCACCCGCACCCCCCCTGCCTCAAACCAGAGCCCCATCCCACACTCTGAACCTCTCAGCTCTGCCTCTAGCCTGGAGCCCCCTCCTGCACCCCAAACCCCTCATCCTTAGCCCCACTCCAACCCCCTGCCCCAGCCTGGAGCTGCCTCCTGCACCCTGAACCCCTCATTTTTGGCTCCACCCTGGGGCCCACGCCCGCAGCTTGAGGCCTCATTCCCTCCTGCACCCCAAGCTCCTGACCCAGCCTGGTGAAAATGAGCAAGTGAGGGTTGGGGAGAGCCAGCACAGAGGGACGGGGGATGGTGTGAGTGGGGGCAGGGCCTTGGAGAAGGGGTGTGGCAGGGAGCAGGCCAAGGGTGTGCAGTTTTGTGTGATTAGAAAGTTGGCAATTCTATCAACCTATCACTTGCTTTTTTGGGTCAATAAGGAGACTTGGCGGGGGGATAGAAGAACAGATGAAGGCTTCTGGAGCAAGTGTTTCCATTATGGCTGCCACCCTCACTGTTTCCTCAACCCTGGGCCTTGTCTTCCTGATCCTGAGAGGTGCCCTGATTAGACTAGGCCAGAGAGAGGGATCCAGATGACATTGCCACGCTGAATCCCAGACACCATCTGGGATGAAGTTGGCTCAGACTTTAACAGCTCCTATCTGTTTCAACTAACATCCTCACATGAAAGGATAGGTATATCATCTTTAGTACCGTCTCAGATTGTTGAACAAGGGTTTTTTTCCTACTAAAAATTTCTTCAGGTAAAGGGAACAGGGGATGCTGTTAAAACGAAAACCTTACTTTACATTTCAAATACTTTTCCTTTTCTTTATCCTTAATAAAAGGTTAAAAGAACTTTTCATGTTTGCCATGGTACTAAGCAGGCTGAGGTCTCCGTATAACAAACCCTGGATCTTGTTTCCCACAGTTTAATGTTGAACACTGACTGGGTAATGTTAAGACCTTTGGCCCATTTATTCCATCTAAATTAATGCAACAGTTTTTGTACTGTGCTCATCACTGTACTATCTCAGCACCTTCTAATAGTACATTAAAGCAACATGTCCAACATCTGTGACATATTTGTTCTCTCAGCCTCTCCCCAGGGGCAGAAGTGTGTGCAATAATTTGTTAGAATTTTTTTATGCTGTGTATTTACATGTTGCTATATATTTTTATGTCTAACTTGGGTACTTTGGTTAATGATCATACATTTGTTTTTAGTTTAGTTGCATGCTATTGACTAAAACTTGTCCTGAGCTTTCCTTTCAATTTAAACATAATAATCTTATTTGGTGCTGCAGCCAAAAACTTACTGCTGCAGCATGTAAAAATGAAATCGTCCAACAGTGCAGACTAAACTAAAACTAGTGTTGATAAACAGAATGCAGCGTGGACTAAGTCCTGACTGGATACATCACTTATTGCCATGAGTTATTGATGACCTTTCATAATTCACAAGTGGCTCAGGTTCCCTTCACTGCATGTGAGCTATAAGGTCATTATTTATGTGTGGAAATAAATAACATTGTATATTTCCTATTGCTCTTTCCCTCCGTGTATTGTGTGTGTCTCTGTATAATATTTATTTCAGATACAACAAAATTCCCACTACTGGCTGTTGCGAAGAAAGTCTTATCTCAGTTGTATTTCACAGCTGTAAGGTCATAGCCATAAAATATGGCTGTTTCATGTGTTTTAAAAAAAGGGACAACTTCTATAGCCATTTTAACCAATAAGATTACTGTATGTAAATTAATTTTTTTTTCTTGTGCATTCTACAATGGTTCTGATTCTACTGACTTATACACTGAACTCATTGGCAGTTGTGAGAGGTGTCTGTCAGGATGGAATTGACTCTGCAAATCTCACAGAGCACAATGGAATCACAACTGGGATGAATTGGTCCAGCATATTTATCTCTACACTTTAGAAAAGTCTTTTGACCCTAAATGTGCTTTAGCTTCACTTATCTGCCAATTCTTCGCTTAACTCAGAGTAATGTGGTTCTCTCAGCCAAAATCTGAACTGATCCCAAGTCCGTGGAATGATTTTACTTCTATTTATTTTAGTCTTTTGATCTGACCCTAAGAGCAGCTGTCATCTCAGGTTAATTGAAGTGAAAATTGTCCTTAATTTTACTATTAATGAACTTTGCCCTGAAGTTACTTCATTCCTATCTTTTTCCAATACTGTGTGTAAATGCTGTTTTCTGTTCTTCATTGCTCATGCTGCTTTCAAGCTTTGTTCTCATCAGTGGGAGTTTGTCACAGTAATAAGAATATTGTTGTACATGATCTTTCATCTCTGCATTTATTGTCTTGTGCATGTTTACAATTCTGTGGGTCGCTGCTGCTATTGAAAGAAGTTTCCATCCAATGTCTCAAACTTCCTGGTAGTAGCTGAACAGACTTTCCATGTTCCTTCTGGCAGATTCATCCTGATGTTCTATTCCACAGCTTTATAAAGCTGTGCACAGAAGACAAATGCATGATGGAAAGAAGGCCAGTGGGCATACTGTTTGTATCCCTGCATGCATATTGTGTGGCCTGTTTGATAAATAATTGATTTCTAAGTGATGGGTGAAAGTCACTTTCAGCACATTGGGTAGCTCTCAATCTACCATGCTTGGCCTTGCCTAACAGAATACAGAAACATCCTATTAAATGTGATGTTCTTTGTACTAGTATAGGAAACCTCTGTATTAACCAAATGTCCGTAACAGCAGTTTGCTTTTCAAATAGGAGAAGCCATTAAGTATAAACAGACGACGACTATTTAGATTTTAAAATTTCTTTGTATCTTCATTGCACTCTGTACACTTGCTTCATCTATGTTTAAATGAAGTTATATCGGAGAAATTCACTGCCGCAGCAGCAGCCTGATTCTGACACCTCTACTCATATTGAATAGTACTTTTATTCGGGGGCAGAATGTGAACCCATTCCTCCCCTTGTAGCTATTCCGGCAAGTCATGTCATAGAGCTGGATTCTACAGTACACTAAATCTTATGTTCTAGGTAACCCACCATCCGAATTATAGCTGGCTTCCCTATGGCTTATTCACTCCAGTGTGTCCAAACAGAGCTCTGTTGGCTGGAGCCTCTTAACTTTAGTCAAATTGCTCCCTAATGGACCTTGACAATCCGGTGAGGTAAATCCTATTAACTTATCTGACGATAATGGACAAGTGGAAGCTGAGAGAAGAACTCTGCTCCCGCGGTGTGACAGGACAGCTGGAATTCAAGAGTACAGGAGGGTGGAATTTTTTTGACAAATCCATTTATTTGCTGAAAAATGATATGAAATGATTGGCAAATTCAACATGAAGGTGCTAATCACTTCAGCCAAACTTTGTCAAGATTCTAGGCAGCATTCACAAAATGGGAGGGTGGGGCAGTTTATAACTCCTAGCCCAGTGGTTTGGGCACTCACATGGAATGTGGGAGACCTCCGTTCAGTTCCTCCTGCTAAGGAGGAAGGGATTTGAATGTGGGTATCCCAGGTGACAGAATTGTTCTCCTAGTAGCTAGGGCTACATCTGTTCAGCTGGGGAGGGGGGAAATTGTTCCACTTTTTAATCCTGTACCAAAGAGACTTTAGCACAGGGCCATGAACTTGAGTCTCCCACTTCTCAGGTGAGTGCCACTGGGCTATAGGGTCATTCTCCCTTTCTCTGGGCTCAGTGACTATTGAAGCCAGGTGCCCTACTGCTTCAGATAGTCCAATGCGTAGGGTGGCAGATAATGGTGCCTCTGGTACGGTGATCCCAAGGGAGAACAAAGATTGGAACTGCACACACTTCTCCAGCTATAACCCAATCACAGTGCAGGGATTAAACATGCAATACTACTCTTAATCCAAGTCCTATGTCAATAGGGGTATAGTGATGGGAAGTGGCAGAGGATGCGGGAAGCTTTTAGTCACAATCCTGCATGAAAGCAGCCTGGGAGTGATGGTCATTCAGGGGAGACTGGAACAGATGCTGCAATTGTATCCTTCCTAGGTTTTGGAGCAGTCCTATTTAGGGGACGGCACTGCTCTCCTCAAATGGGAAATAGGATGGAAAAAGATCCCAAACAAAACACCAAACCCACACACCTTTCTCCACTCAAGCTTGTCAGCATGCTCCACCTGCTTGCTCATATAGATCTTCTGTCGTCTGTAAGGAAGATCCAACGAAATTTTGCAATGTGCAGTGTTCACACGCTCTCCCCAAGAGAGGCAACAGACCTGAGCATAGAACTGCTTGCCTTAGTAGACAATAGGCATAGTACACTCACTGAGGGGCAATATCTATAGCTGACTTGCTGGCTAGTCGCAGCCAAAAGCAGCAGGTGCTGCCTACCACTTTTACTGGAGTGACATGAGAGGATGAATACAGATGCTCTGCTATGGGGTTAACTATCAGCTATTTCATTTGCCTGCAAACTTAAGGCATGTTCAAAAGGTGTTAGGCCAAGGCACAGGAGAATAAGTGTTACTTACTAGAGGTCATATATTTCTATTGCCAGTGCATGTGCACTGGTAACAGTTCATCCTGGTGAGGATAAAGAGGACTTCATCAAGCCCTTGATAGTGTCTTCAGGTCTGTCCAGTGTGAAGATAAGCTGATCATTGTAGTTGATTTCAATGCCAGGGTATATTGTGACACTGCAGCGGGGGCAATGTGATAGGTAGTCATGGAGCGGTTAACACAATCTCTGCACAGTTGGAGAGTAGTGACAAGCTGTAAGAGTACAACCCAGTCGTCATCAACAGTGTTTCAACAGGCCACAAGTATAAAAGCAAACCCTTGTTGAAAACAGTGAAGAGTTCTCCACCATGCCAGATTCACATGCCTCCTGAGAGGCACCTACTGCTGGTCAAACCTTAGACTCACAAGAAGTCAAATATCACTCCATATTGTCAAGCAATAGACAGTCTGAATTCCAATAAGAAACTGATGGAAGCATTTCCCTCCATTACAGAAGCCTCCGTGAATGCTGAGACAGCCTGGAAACTTTTTTGGGGACACGACTGATATAAAATGGCTGCTGAAGTTCTCGGCTTTAAGATGAAACCTCAGGACTGGTTGGATGAAGAATGGCCCTGAAATACATTGGCTCCTGAACTCTCTGCATGTTGCCCATCAAGCCTACATAGACAAGGATTTGGCAGCTAGGAAGGCTGCATATGAGCAAGACAGATGGTTCAGACTAGACTTTCACAAATAAAAAGTGATGGGGAAAGAGAACAGCAGAGTTAAAACTGGTAGCAAACAGCAAAGGCCCAAAAAGCTCCCCTCTTTCCCCCCCCACCCTCCACACTGGCCTTTCATGGGAGGGTGGCCCCAGATGGAATGGAAAAACACCTGGATGGCAGTTGACTCAGTTGACAAAAGAAATCAACTGATGGATGGAACATTTGTTTTGCTTTTTAATCACCCGTCCAACGTTTTCTGGGGAAGCAATTAATGCTCTTCCACAACACCCTTTAAAAAGAACTTGCACTACCTCCTACTTTGAGGCTAAACAGCAAACAAGCAGATGTCACAAGGGAAAGCACCTGGACTGCATGGCATTCCAGCAGAGATCTATAAGCAGGGTGGCTACTACACTGCAAGGCTTCTCACGTGGATCTTTAATGTTCTCTGGGGACTAGAGTTGCTGCCACAGGATTTCAAGGATGCCAACATTGCCCACCTCTATAAACATAAGGGTCATAAGGCAAATTGTGGTGATCACTGTGGCATTTCCTTTCTGCCTGGGTCACAGTGAATAGACTTAACACCTACCTTGTGGAATCTCTCTCACCTGAGTCTGTGTGGATTTCCTTCTGGATGGGACTCTGCAGACATGACTTTCCCAGCCTGTCTGCTTCAGGAAAAGTTCTGGGAGCAAAACCATGCTCTTTATAGGATGTATGGCTTAGCTAAAACTTTTGGCTCTGTAAACCATGAGGGACTCTGGAAACTTCTTGCTCATCTTTGGATGCTCTGCAAAGTTTATTTCTGTCCTTTAGCCCTTCCATGATGGGATGATGGCCAGAATGGTGGAAAATGGCAGGATATTGGACTCCTTTCTGGTTATCAGTGGCACCAAACAAGATGGTGTACTGGCTTCATCCTCTTCTCTGCTATGATTATGGATGTATTTCTTGACATTGCCAGAGAACAGTATTCAGTGCTGCACTGATGGGGAAGCTGTTCAATCTGTAATGCTTCCATGCTTCCACAAAAGTGGCAGATTTACTTAAGGAGCACTTTCCCTCCCCTCCCCCACCCCACCTGCCGCTGACTGTGAAACCCAAACAGTTGACTGACTGCACGAGTAAAGAGATTAATGCCAATTTGTAACTGATCAAGTGAGCTACCCAATTATTAAGATTAACCATGGTCCTCAAATCCATGGAGAAGGTTCCCCATATAGGGAGTATGCTGTCACAGAATGCTATAGGTGGTGATGGTGATATCCCTTGTACAGCCAAGGCCAGCTCTGGATTTAGAATGCGGTCATGCTACCTGTGGAATGATAGGGACATCAAAGCAAATTCTAAGCTAAATGTCTCTCTCTGAAAGGCAATCACGCTTACAATGCTTCTATGTGGTTGTGAGACATGGCCAACATATCGCCGCCACATCAGGAAGCTTGATCAGTTCCATATGTGCTGTCTTTGGTCTGTTTGCAGGGTCAAATGGTGGGAGAAGAGTCCCAATATCAAAATCCTTAATCGTTGTCAGATGTCTGGCATTCAAAGCATGCTCAGAAAGCTCAGCTGCATGGGTCTGGGTGTCTCGTTTTCTGTATGACTGACTCGAGGATACCCAACGCCATGTTTTATGGTCAGCTAAGGTAAGGAACCCATTCTCATGGTGGCAGTACTAATGATATCAAGATACACTCACGTCAAACATGAAAGCATGACAGATGGAATTCAGCAACTAGGAAGCAACAGCCCGCAACAGAGCAAGGTGGTGGCAGACTTGTCATGTTGCTGTTAACCACTTTAAAGCACGGCTCATTTTCACTTTGTGTGAGAGACATGAACATCACAAAGCAAGAATACAACAGCCTGCAGTAGTTATGGACAGTCTTGTCTGTCCTATATGTAACCAGGGTCATGGTTCTCACATTGGTCTGACCTTGCATATAGGTGTTTGCTGAATCTTTGTACGTTGACATCGCATGACACTACCACCACAAAATGAAACAGCTTCAACAGGAGAGAGAGAGAGAAAAACCCAGATCAGAATATTTCATAGCCCAGTGGCTAGGGCTCTCTTCTGCCACTTGGGAGACCCAAGTGCAAATCTCTTCACAGCAGGCATAGGGAAGAATTGAACCTGGGTGAGTGCCCTAAAACTGTGCTAAAAGTTATAAAGTGGGCATGTCGTCATTATCTGGGCATTTTAGGAATCTAGCCCTTCATTTCCTTTGGTTCTTATGTGGGGAAAAGTACCCAGAATTTAAATAAAGCAGTTTTGTTTTGGGTTGAAGTTTGTCAACTTCACTCTGCTGATTGTTTGTTTGTTTGTTTGTTTTTTCAAAATTTCCAGATTCAGTTCAACCCCAACTGTGTTGTTAATTTTTAATTTTGGAACAAACAAAACATCTACCCAGGTCTACTTATGTTTTTCCTTTAATTTTATATTTTGGACATGGAAGGAGAACGGGGGTCTTAATCTCAGAGGACAACGTCCCATTTAAAGGCAAGGAGGTAAAACTGCATGTAGCTAAGAAATTTTAAAGACAGCAGAAGTGTAGCTACAACCTGCCCTGCCCAGAATTGGACAAAAATGCTAAACAGATGTAGAAGATAAAGCCCCATTTACTTCTGTGGAGCCTATTCTGGGTGGATACTGAATGTGCTTAAACTTTTTTGAAAGAAACGTACAGTCCCTTTAAAAAAAAAAAAAAAAAAAACACTTCAACAGCTTGTCTCACAAACAAGATATTTGAATTTGCATTGCTAGTAGTGCAGTTGTAAAAGGGCCAAAGAATGTAAATTTGCTACTTAATTCACTACTTTTTTTTTAAACAGTTAAGTAATACTGTTAATGTGGATGTACGATTGCCTGGGTGTAAGATTGTGCTTCACCTTCCAAATTGTAATCTTGTACAATACCAGTCAGATGCATATTTTTTAACATTGCTCCACTCATCTCTTGCCTGTGTGTGCTTTTTCTTCATCTACTGCTAGCTTTTAGTCATACCAGTGAGTAATTTCTTATACTGGCCTACACTACCATGGTAGGGTGACGTAATTTGCCTTGTGTCAACAGATTTATGCATGTGTCAGCAATCAAATTTGTTTCCTGCTGACATAAGTGCCCCGTTAAGGTGATGTTTTAACACTATCTCCCCAAATGGCATTTAAGCCAAGGCAAACATGCTGGCACTGCATTGGCCACAGTATAGATGCTGCATTACCTAACAGCCCTCCAGCAGCTGTTCCACAGTGCCTAGCAGTGACAGCTCATGATAGCTGTGAGCTCTGCTGCCCTACGGTCATGAAGACCAGAAGCCACCATCCACCTTTAAAACTTTTATATCTTTGGGATGCCTCTTCCTGATCACCCAGCTCAGCAAGCCCACATAGCAGTGCTCCTTTTGTTGTGTGCATCTCCCCAACTGACCACTGCACTACATGCTCTAGCTGCATCCCTGCCTGGAGTAGAGCGGAGTTATTGGATCTCCTGAGCCTGTGGAGAGAGATTGTGCAGGTACAGCTACAAACCAGTCCTAGAAACATGAACATCTACAAAAAATTGCACAGGGCCTTCAGGCAAAAGGGCACAACAGGGATCAGTAGCACTGCTGTGTGGAAGTGAAGAACTGAGTCAGGCAAACCACAAGGCCAGGGGGGCCAACAGTAAATTCAGTGCCGAGCTACAGCACTGCTACTCTTACATAGGGTTGCCAACTCTCCTGTTTGGCCGGGAGTCTCCTGGAATCGGGCTCTATCTCCCGGTGGCTACTGAAGCCAAACCAAAAGATTTTTAGGCTTCTAAAAGTCTGGCGGCGCAGCAGGGCTAAGGCAGGCTGCCTGCCTATCCTGTCCCCGCACAGCTCCCAGAAGTGGCTGGCATGTCCTGGGGATCTCTGTGCACTGCCCCCACCCTGAGCACTGACTCCACAACTCCCATTGGCTGGGAACTGCAGCCAATGGGAGCTGCGAGGGCAGTGCCTGTGCGCAGGGGCAGTGCACAGAGGCCCCTGTCCCCCCCAGGGGTCGCAGGGACAGGACAGCCACTTCCGGGAGTGGCACAGGGCCAGGGGAAGCAGGAAGCCAAGCACTCCTTACTTTCTAAGCACCCCCACCCCACCCCAGCTCCCCAGCAGGAGCACCAGGGCTGGGAGGACTGCAGGCAGTAGGGGTCCCCTAAACCACTAATATGCCTCTGCCTTCACATCTGGAAGTTCTGCAGCCACCGCTCGTCCTCTCAAACCTTCGTTAAGATGCAATCCTACCATTAAGCACTCATACCTTGGGTCCAGAAATGGTGCTGCAGCTTCTGCAGCTGCTCCATGAATGTCAATAACCTTGAATTGGTTTTGCTATGACCCTTAGCAATCTGTCCTCAAACAAATTATGTCCTTCATTGTTGTGGTGCTCCCTGTGGCTAGGCAAATACCAGAGGATCGTTCATCCTATGTTTGCAGCCTTCATGACAGTAGTGCAGAGCTGTGTGGGCTCCATGTTTCTGTCAGAGGTGGCGGTCAGCGACAAATGGTATTTTATAAAAGGCATGACAATAATGGGATGGGGATGATGTGGGATGTAGAAAGTTGGATGATCAGAACTTAACCCTGAGTTCCCTGCACGACTCATTTCTACCTCGCAACACATTGTAAAAAATCCCCCACAGGCATTGTGCCAGAGAGGGGTGTATGGCATGCTGGGATACCTACTGACAGTGCCTTGTACTTTGAATCGACACAAGCACTCCTGGTAAGTAAGCACAACGCTGATGTAAGCAGCCAAGTATGCACATGCATGAGTGATATACTAACTCCAGTGGCTTAATGCACATGTAACTTGTGTCAATTAAAATTTGTAGTGTAGACATGGCCTATATCTCACTGCTATAAGCCAGTCACTCTTCTAGAACATTGAAAGAATTAATATTGTTTTTACTATAAGTAATAAAAATCTAACGTTCACAATACGCCTGAGGCTTCCTTAGTTACTGTTTGCACAGTGCTTTGAGGGAGTAAGCCCCTATCCTGCTGCCACTGAAACCAATGGCAAAACTCCCACTATATGAGGCTAAATCTGTACTGTACTGAATGCTGACTACAGAGCAGTCAGCACCCTTGGCTACGGGTTGGGATTGCTCAGCAGCTTATAGGATCTGGCTTTATAAGAGAACTATTAATTACTTTATTTGTATTATTGGGGCACCAAGGAGTCCTAGTCAATAAACTGGGTCCCATAGCGCTAGGTGCTGTACAAAGACAGAACAAAAAGATGGTTCCAATAGCTCACAATTTAAGTATAAGAGAACAGATAACAGATAGATGCAGACAGACAAGGGATTGCAAGCTAACAATAAGGCAACGTTGTCCGCATGATCGGAGGTGGCCTTAGCACACCAGTAGCCTAAGCACGGTCAAGTTTTGCTTTGTTTTTAATAGGTGTCACAGCAGAGGAGAGTTTTACAGGAGGGATTTGAAACAAGATAATGAAGTAGCTTTGCTAATGTTCACAGGGAGCTCTTCCCAAACATAAGGTGCAGCAAGGGAGAAAGCACTCAGGGGGTTGTTTGAAAATGTAACAAGTGGGCAATAAAGGCTGGCATCGGATACGAGATTCGACATTTCAATACTGACTGGAAATTGACAGGTAGAGTGGGAATAGGGTTGTGAGGAAATATGTGCTGAAGATGGATGGGTCACTAGAACAGTGAGGACACTGGCTGAATTCCTCAAATAGAAGGGCCCTTAGCTTTACCTATGGCTCTTCCCCCCCCCCCCCCACTCCTGCCAGTTTGCCCAAATCTTAGCTCAGTTCCTCATGGACAATGTTTCACTAATCTGTGTATCCATATTAGCAGATACCAGTCTTTGTGCTGGGTAATCCCAGGACTGAAGTAGCTGGAGTAACATGCAGAGTAAATCACCTCTTGGCCCTTAGATGCAGTCACCTCTCCAATCCAGCAATGAAGTGATTGATGGAGTAGCACAGGAAAGCTTGCATTCTTGCTGTCTGGCAAAATAATAAATAAAATCACTTCTTTAATGGACTTTAGAGAGGTGAGTAACTCAAATCTGGTTAACATATGAGAGCTGAAGCCGTTTTTGTCTGTTGGACAATGGAAAAAATATTGCTTTAAAAATTCATCTAAATATCCTGTTACCCTTGAAAAGAAAAGTAGGTTCTAATCCCCCTTAGAAAATTTAGCTGTTATTTCATAATGTAACCAACCAATTTTAATATCCATTTGAGGCAAGATCTATCTCCAGATGAAGTCAATGTGAGTCTTTCCATTGACTCTAAGAGGAGTTGGGGTGGATCTGTGGCATCCTGCACTGATTTGAGAATAATAGAGAAGCCAGTACCCATAAACTACTCAAATTTGCCACAGTAAGGAATGGGTTGAACGTATTGTAACAATACAAGGATACCTGATTTTAGGAAAGCAGATTTTAATAAATTAAGAAACCTAAGATTTGATCTTGTTCCCAAGCCTCCCACTGACATCAAGGGCAAAACTCCTGTTCATGTCAGTGGAGCAGGATTGGGTCCCTAGTCAGTAAACTGTGATGGGAGAAAGTTTTAAAAGCCACAAGTGTGGGAGAAGGCTGGGGGATCCTAAAAGACATAGTAACTAAGGTACAACAGAGTACAAATACCCTGAAAATGAAGAATGTAAAGAGTAAGAAGTGGCCTATGTGACATCACAAGGGACTGTTCATAGATTGGAATTTAAAAACAAACCTAAACTATAAAAACAAAAAGCGTCCTGGAAACAGAAATAAGAGCATTTCTCACAGTCTAGTAAAATCTTACTTGAAAAATTAATTCAGATTAATATGTGGCTATGAACATCATCACATGATCTGAAAGCTGGCAGAAAGTCTGTAAATTGAGTGGAAATATTTTCTGGCATGTCACAAAGACTTTTTTTTTTTTTTGGTCTCATCTTTGTTATGATCTGAGAGGTGGGTTAAACAGCGTATTAACAGATTATTTTTATTCTAAACTGATAGGTGCTATGAATGTTAGAGAAGAGAGAAATAATACAGATAAAAATCTTAGTTTAGAAAAATGGGTGGGAAGTAATATAAACTGAATACTTAAGGGAGACATATTCCAAAGTACTAGGAAGAAACCTGGAGCCAGCTTGGAAGCAGCAGTGCTAAAAGATGCTTAGGAGTGGCAGTGGACAGCAAAACATGAGTTCGTCCCTGTGGCAGGTGCATCTCCTCTTTGAGGAGATGTTTGGCCAGTGGATCCATATAGTCATTTATTATCCTTCAGGTCCACTCCTTCCTTACCCCCAGAAATTCTACATCCTGGGGCAGAAGGGAGCCTTCATGGTGCACAGCTTTTCAGCATCGCTGGATATTGTGCATCCTGCCCTACTCCAGACCAGAGGAATTGTACTGGAGCTAGGTTGTGTACCTCCAGTGACTGGTGGCAGAGTGGAGATAGGGGCAGGATTTTCCCCCATTATTGATTCATATTTTTAAAAAAACGCTAGAATATTTTTTTTTTTTGCCTGCATTCGAATGGGAGATTTTGCTTTTTAGTGTCTGGGTTATTTTTCACAAAGTCAGTGGCGGGGCGGGGGGCAGCTTGAGGGAAAATCAAGCTTTTAATGGCAACCTGCTTCCGCTTTAACTATGGAGAGCCTTTCATCCATAAAACACTGCAGGAGATCATTCTCTGACATGTGATCTTAGCCACTTTTTGTTGAGAATAAAATATATGAAATAGTTATAGCTATAGGATTTTATCAGTGTTCTGTTCACGAATCTTATGTCCTGGTGAGACTCAGACCTAAGCAGAATAAAACGACTCCTGTTTCTGTTAGTGATAGTCCGGCGCTGAAGGTGACTTTCGCATCAGAGGATTGTTTATCTTGGTGTGACATCATTCTGTCTGGTCTTTGAAAACTTCAGTATTTGCTGCAAAAATGAAGAGGAATCAATGTTGGCTCTTAATGTCCCGCTGATGACGGAACTCTGCCTGACTGTTTCCAAAAAAGCCAGTGCATAAAACTGCATTACTTCATATGTCACAGGGATATTTTAAAATGGTTACATAATTACGTTGACTATTGCACTCAGACTGGATGATAGAATTCTGAAACCTGAAACTCATTCCAGAAAGTGATTTGATTTTTTTTTCTTTGTCTTCCACTGTAACCCATGAGCACATAGAAACCATAGGCGTTACTCAGAGAGCAGGGGAAAGTTACTAAGAAAGATAAGAGAGGGAACTGGTGACTGCATTGTTTGCTCATCTTCAGCGTATTTATTTTTTTTCATCATCCCTCAAATTTTGAAAGAGGAATTTTAGCCACCCTCATTCCCGTTGCTTTTGTTGGCCTAACTGATACCCCGGATCTGAACACACACCTTCTTAAACTTTACTAAAGTTTGGATCAAGGACAAGCTGTTCTCAACCAAATATTTAATTATACAGCCATTCCCGGTGGTGGAAGGGGTCAGTCAGTACATAGGACATGTGCTACTGTGGGAGAAGACATGAAATTTTGTCCAAGGACACTAGGACAACCCAGCCAACTGCCATCAGCTCATCAGCGTCCACACATAGCAGGCAGGATTTCAATTTTTCAGGTCTTCTCTGCACAGAATTCACTTTCTACTTCAGTTGGAAGAAAGGGTGAATTGACATTTCTGTGTCTTGAACCTGAGGTTCCAGGGAATCTTAGATGTTTCACGCTTGACGTTTGGACTATTAATGTCTCGTCTCTGAACAGAAGCTATTGTTTACATTTTAGACTTTAAATTAGAGCCTTCCCACCTTGCATATCAAACAGCAGCCAAGTATAATGTGCTCCTTGCACTTTGTACCCCTCTAAATGAAAGGATTGCCCTAGGGGCCTGATCAAAAGCCCATTGAAGTCAATGGAAATGTTCCAGTTGACTTCAGTGGGCTTTATATCAGGCCAAAGGATAGCACTGGTGGAGTTAGCCTCTTCAAAGTGGATGAGGCTGAGCTGTAATCCTGCCCTTCTCCCCATACCATTCAGCAGAGCTTTGTGTGTGCAGAGGAGAGCTGCATACTCTTCAAGGATGGGGCAGAAACTGCACTGGTAGACGCTTCAGTCAGCATTGTGCCTGACATGGAGTGTATGCTGGGTTGCAGTGTGTTTCCTCAGTGCCCCCAACATGGGGCTGTGCCTAAAAGGCATGTCAGATCCCTTAGAAAATGACTGTATACAATTCAGGATATAGTGAAATTGCTCTATGAAAAAGTAAAGTGAACCCAATGCAAAGTAACTTCTTTTTATTTTTAAAGCAATAGCAAAAACGTTTAACCTTTATAATAGTGAACCCCACTTACTAATTTTTATGTTAATCTATCCACATAGGTATTATATAAACCCCTCCCCTACATTACTAGCCTTTAGACCCTAACCTGCACTTTCTGATTCTGGCTAAATGATCATTGACTTCCATTGACTTCAGGACCTCACAGGATCAGGCTTATGATGAACATCATTCGAAGCATGTGATGATCCAGTAAGTAGGCTGGGCTGGGTTTTTGTTTGGTTGGTTGGTTAATTGGTTGGTTGGTTGTTTTTTAAGTAACAAGAATTTTGTGGAGCAGAGATGAAAAATGAACCTAAAAAAAACTTTGAAAAAGAAACCTCTTTAAGCATGTACTGTATCTCACATAGAAAGGAAACCACATTAAAAACCCCAAAAGTCTTAATTGAAATATGACTTCAAAAGATTTTCCTAATAAATATGTAGCCATGATATCTGCCTCTTGATCATATGGTTAAGCATGAGGGAAATTCAGCTGATTTCTCTCTCAGCTGCACAATGAAGTGTGTTACAAAATGTAAAATTAGGAAATTATGCTGGGATCTTAACCTTTTTATGTCAGACAAATGGATTCTTTATTCTCCAGTGTGTGTCTACTGGAAGTGCAAATAGGGATATGTCCTAAGTGTGTTAGGAATCTGGAGTCTATCAAAGTTAGGTTTTAATTGTTTTTTTTCCCATACTAATTGGCTAATTTTTCAATGTACAGGTTTTAGGTTTTCTAATTGTAATGGAGTACAACATTGGTGATTGATTAACTGTAGTAAGTTTAAAGTTCTTTCCTATGCAATACATAAACACCCAGTAAAGCCAATGAATGGAAAAAGATATAAGTTAATACAAGAAAGGCTGATGCTGGTATGAGGTCATAATACTTGCTTCTTGTGATCTATCAGAAGTTGTTTAGACCAATGAAATAGTTATGTCATTCTAAATATTAAAACTGTTATTGTACCAAGTGGAATATTTGCTAGTCAATTGGCATTGATTGATTGCCAAATAGTAAACAATTATTAACTGACATCAGCCAGATTATCTTCATAAAGTTCTTGGTAGCAAGTTGCATTTTTATGATTAAAGTGCTTCCTTGTGGGGAGATGCAAACAATAGCCCTGCCTCTATTTGATAGGGTTGCCCATGGGCTCTGAGAAACCCCACCCACTGGGGTTGGAGCTGAGAGGGCAGACCCTATTGTCAATAATCTTGTGGATGAAGGAGGCACTTGGGCCTCTTTGCTACCCATATGCCAAACTGGGAATGTGACTGTCCTTAGGCACTCCAGATACTGTAATTTGGTGGTGGGGACCATACAAGTACCTAGATAGATAGAAGATGTTGTTTAGAGAACTGGGGAGATTTGAAGGCAATCGAGGTGCATCACCCAAACGACAACTAAATGTAATTGATGTGGGAGAGATGAGGCCTAGGAGATCACATTGGGAGGCTGGTTTTTGGAGAGGGCAGTTGGCATTGAGTTTCCTTTCTTCTTGCCAATACCTGGAAATTGAGCTCAGCAGGTGGGAGTTTTCCTGCTTTTGCACTGCCTGGGGCTTGGACTCTTGGGTGAGGGACTCCTCACCTTGTCCCTCAGACACACGGGTTGGAGGTGCACTCGAGGATCCTTTGTCTTTCCTCTCCTCCACAGGATGGGGCATGCTACCAGCGCTGATGTGCTTGTAGCACAGTGTCACTTCTGACAGAACTCAAAATCACATGGAATGCAAAGCCAGTGTCATATAGATCTACCTAGCTGTCTGCCTAGCTCTGAACACACAGGTTTTGGGAAGTTTTGAAAGCAGGCAAAATGCATTTACTTATGCTGTTATGATTTATACACTACCCAAGTGTCCTGGGCAATTGACAGAAAAAATTAGAATCCATGGTTCCTACTCAGAGGAGCTTACAATCTAATTTTAGATGACACGAGTGCAACTAACAGTGGGGTGGAATGGGGAGAAGGAAGCACAAAAGGGGTTACATTTATAAAATGAAGTCGTTAGTCAGGTGTGCACACATCTCGGTATTTACCTAGTAAAACTATTTAGTTGTTTGATTATTTAAATTAGTTCCATTTAGGTGACATTTTAGATTTTTAAGCTTTGTCTAAGCATTAATGTAACTACAAGAGAGCATTTTTCTATGAGATTTTTCACTAACACTGAATTAGAGCTGAGCAAATAGCAGAAACAGTTTTCTCTGAATATTCATTCCGGTCTGAAAACACATGAAAATCAGTGTTTAGGATTGAATGCTCACATACTGAGTATCTGAAAACAAACATCCAGTTGTATATTTGACTGTAATGTTTAAAATTTGTGCTGTGTTGGTTAGTCACATAAGCCACCTGTTCAAAAACTACGCCATGCGAATTACATAATTAAATAAAATGGCCTGGATTTTGGAGTTTGAAAAACAAATACTCCCAATGAACTGTTGCAAAAAATTCATTTGGGGGAAAAATTGTGAAGAAATCATTTCAAACAATGCTGAGATACCAGGGCAATGAAATAAAATAGAACAAATACATCAGATGACTTGTGACCTGTTAGCAAATATTTCCCAAACAGAAAAAGACATCGGTTGAATAAATTATTCACTCATCTTTATTCTAAATCCAATATCAAATTGCCCTTCTGGTTTCCATAACTCTTCATGAGCTTGCTGCTCATTCCACAGCCCCACACCAGCCCCTGGGGAAAGCTCTGTCTCCTGCACAGCTAAGCTTCTCCGTTTCAATTACCCCATCTGTAAAATAGGGGCAGCGGCACACACCTTCATTCATAAAGGCCTTTGAGATGCCAAGTACTATATAAAAGTAGTGTGGTATTAGCTTAGTGTTATTTCTAAATGTTTTCTAATATAAGGAAACAGGAAGAATCCCAACACAGATGGGTGGTAATCCATAAAATGCTTTACATCCCATGAAGTGAGAGTTGATTTCAGTCCTGTTAACCGGGCCAGGACACTTATATAACTTTTGAACTGATTAGCTCAGGAGTTTGGGTGCATTTAAATAAACACAAGACTAGGGCTGCTATCATTATTCTCTAGTGATTCAAGGGGAGATGTTCAAAACTGCCTAAGTGAATTTGGAGCACCATTGCATTTGAATGGGACGTGTGCTCCTAAATCACTTACTTTCTTTTGAAAGTCCCACCCAGAGCTTTTTGATCTGCTTTAGAATATATTTTGTTATTGAATCTATATCTCAGTTGTTGCTGTGCCTTATATATGTAAGAGAACTGATTTTATTTTAGTTTATTTATTTATTTATTTTTTAAAGGCCCAGATTGTGATATTCCCACTCTCAGGAGCTAATACGCTACAACATAAGTAGTCTTACTGATGTCAGTGGGGCTACGTGTGGTATAAGGTACTAGTACTTAGCATGAGTGAGGGTTTCACAATCTGGCCCAAAGAGTGGTGCATTAGCCCTTGAGCAGTCCCATTAAAATTAATGAGACTGTTTGAGGACTATAATACTCCTCGTCCTCACTGTGAATAAGGGTGCCCCATGGTAAAGAAGACTGGAAAGAATCTGAATATATGCATGCTACTGTGTGCTATATATTAATAAAAAGCTCAGTGTGAAAGTGTTCACAGGAGTAAGTCAAATTTGCAAACTGAAATAGATGGAATGTCAGCCTCTTCTGTAAGTTAGCATATCAAACCTCTACAAATGTGCTTACAGTACATGTACCTCCTAAAGCATGGCTGTTTCTCATTCCCTGAACTTGATTTGTTAACGTGTCTGCTGTCAAAAGATCTGTTTCTTATTTTTGTTGAGTTATATCTTAAACATGTCTTTTTTTGGCTACTTATGCTTCAGTTTCTGCACAGCAGCAGCCAACTGGGGGCCCAACTGTTCAATCCTGGCTTTCAGATTTACTTTTGTGCCTTTGATGGGTTGAGTCTGTCCTACCTGTCTCACAGAGCATCTTGACTTGTCCACTCACAGACCTGAATTGGCATTGCAGTCTTAGCTCTGGAAACAATTTTGCTGACAATGGAAATCCTTGCTGGGGGTGAGTGGTTTGTTTTACATATTGTGTAAAAGCTCATCAGAGTCCTGGTATCAAGCCCACTGGAATTTCTTTTCTTCCTTTCTTCTCAGTCCACTTTCTGTCATCCCTCTAAATCTTGTTTTACTTCTGTTTCTTTTCAATTCCCCTATGCATAATACCTAGCTTCTTAGCCTCTTTTGCCATAATCTCTCCTTCCTTTTTTTTTCTTTACCTGTGAACTTTTCCCTCACTGTGTTTCTCTGGTGTAATCTCCATTTTCACTGCCTTTCTACCCCCTTTGCTCCCAGAGCTCCTTTTCTCTTTCTCCCTGAGCTCCCATTTTCTTTCTTCCACTGGCATCTAACACCCCTTCCTAAATGGAGTTTCATATTAATGGGACATCCCTTTAGAAAGACAGCTCCCTTTGTCAGTCAGTATTATTACTATTTATTTGTGTTACAGTTAGCAACCAACCTTGGAGCTCCATTGTTCCATGTGCTGTGCAAACGCCTAGTGAGAGAGCAGCCCTGCCCCAAAGAGCTTAAATTCTAAATACACAAGGGATTATTATCTCTGTTTTCACAGATGGGGAACTGAGACTTGAAGAGATTAAGGGCCAGATTTTCAAAGGGGCTTAAGCTCCTAAAGATGCAGAAGGGGCCTAGTGGGATTGTCATAAGTGCCTAAGCAGAATTAGATGCCTAGTTCCCTTTGATTTCCTCCTTAGGAGCCTTTGATGATCCCACTAGGCACCTATCTGCATATTTAGGAGTATAAATACGTTTGAAAATCTGGCCCTAAATGACTTGCCCAAGGTCACGAAGGAAGTCTGTGGCACAGCAGGAACTGTAATTACATCTCCAGAGTCCTATTGCAGTGCCTGAGCTACAAGACCATCCTTCCTCCCTCAGAAGCGTAGTTAGTGCTCCAGAGATGAGCAAAGTTGAAAGGAAAGAGCAAAACCTGGAGACTGCAAAACCAATCTAACAGTGCAGACTATGTACCTTGTACTGTACCTGATCCTGGTCCAAGGCCTTGGACTCAGCAGGCTGGGGCTAAACTCTGCAGTAATGTCCCTGGATTCTTTAGCACTCCAGTGCAGCAATTTGGAAATTCTACAACAGCTTCATTAACATTTTAAAATGGAAGTTTTTAATGAATTAAACATGAATAATACAATCAACCCAGTATCTCCCTGTTATTTATTTTAATATTTAATGCAATTGATTTTACATTGTTGTCACATTTTCAGTTTTTGCTGTGCCACAGATTTTCATATCAACACATAATTGCATCATGGAAGTTCCTTTGAGGACAGGTGGTGATATGAACAATTGATGCTTCTGGCCCTGGGAAGGCATAGGAGGTACTTTGGAGTTGTGGGATAAGCCCATTAGCTAGATGTTTCTACTAAAATGGTCAGCAGTGAAATAGTTAACATTCTCATTATCATCTTTAGCTTTCAGAGTTAATGTCCCATTGAAATGAATGGGGATATTTCCCACCTCTCTGAGCTATTTCAGGATGGCTGCAGAATCAGGAAGACCACACATCAGTTTACACTCAACCTTAGAGTCTCGGAATGCATGGGGCCTGGCCCCGTTGTGTCTTTTGTGCTGCAGGTCAGAGACTGAATGTAAATTGAATCTTGTTAGCAAAGAAAGGGGGAATATTTCCCAAGGTTTAACACCTCCATACAAACCCCACTCCCTACCTTTGGATCTACTGGCCACTTCTGATAGCTCCATTTCCTACTGGGTGAGTGTTTCTAAAATGCTTTTCAGCTCTAGGAAATGATGATTTCCTGAAGACCCTGAAACTTCATATTTTTGTTGTTGAATCCATGTTTATTTAATGGCCTGCCTTACTGTGCAAGTGTGCAGAGAACAGCAACAGCCTCAATCGTGGCTGGGGATGGGGGAGGGATTAGAGATAGTGGAATGGGGGGTGGGGGAGTTAGACATAGTTCACCAAAACCTATCTTAAGTGAGACAGATTCTGTACTTGCTTACTGACTCATGGAGTGGGGAAGGTTCTGATTTCACATACACGGGGGTAATTCTATTGATTTCATAGATAGTTAACTCCTGATTGACACTGACCCCAAGTGAGATCAGAAATAGGTTTTAACCTTTTCTTACTATTTCAGCAAAAGTGTCTAGAATTTCAGTTACGGAATAAAAAATAACTATTAGCATAAACAGTACAAATGTATAGTTTACAGATTATTTTGATTCATATTATAATGTGCTGTAAACCGCAAACAAGTATAATTATAAAAAGTACTTAAACTTCAGGGGCCCCGTTATCTACTTTTCCATCCACATCTCAGGATACAGTAGGTGTTAAGTATCAGAGCGGTAGCTGTGTTAGTCTGGATCTGTAAAAAGTGACAAAGAGTCCCGTGGCACCTTATAGACTGACAGACGTATTGGAGCATGAGCTTTCATGGGTGAAACATCTGACGAAGTGGGTATTCACCCACGAAAGCTTATGCTCCAGTAGGTGTTACTCATCCTTTGGTGGAATCTGATCTAAGGGTCCAAATCTGGGCATGTATTTTACAAAATAGTGTCACTGACATATGAAGTGCCTGATTCTCCACTCACAGTTGTGTAAACCAGGAGTAGGCACACTGAAATCAATGCAGTTACTCTAGTGTAAGTAAGAGAGAATCAAGCCCAAAGGGTGTAAATTACACTCCAAAAGACTTATCTCCTGGCATGATGCTTTTTAACCTTTTGGGCATGTGGTTGAAAAGTGGGTGTTGCTTTCCACAAAGGAAGTGTGGTCAGTTTGCTCTCCTCCAAAAGCAGCATAAAAAAGATTAGCAACAGGAAGCAAGTTAAAAGATGTCCAAAGACACTTTTTAAAATGTACTTTTTCCACTTTGCATGTGTCAGACCATATCAGGTGCAGGGTTCCTAGGTATAAAGGGGTTAGATACTGTGGGGTAGAATGGTGACAGAAGTATAAGACTGATAAGCTGCTGTCAAGGGTTTGCTAGGGGAATCAGGAGCACATTCAGAGACATTCCCCAAAATTCCCTGCATAGCGTGTAATCCAGGTTGAAGGGCCTTGTTGCAGCTGTTTTACCTAATGTGGCTTGAGGATTTTAATTCCATCTTTCCTCACACATAGTTCCCTGTACAAAGCTTGACTACTCTGACTTTGCATAGGGAAGGGTGAATTTCAGCCAGTATACAATATATTGGTGCTTGTGAGCATGGGGCTGTGTTTTTCTGTTTGTTCAGTTATATCTAACTCAGTGTGTGGATGCTGTGTTGGTTGCAACTTTATTTATTTTACCAGTTTGTCTCTGAACAGAAGTCTGATCACTGTTTATTTTACTATGTTTCTGCATTTCCAATATGTGCTCCAGGTAGAACATAACTTCAGAATGGACAGGTATGTAAAAGTACAGCAGAATTAATACTGTATGCACTGCGCTTTTAGATATGGTATACAGCAGCAGCGATTGTACTTATTCATACTGGCGTCAGCTGTGTGTGTCTTATAAGCTTCTGATTTATTTCATTTATCATAAGTTTTCTCTCCTGCAATGCTAAACTACTTTCCTATTACCCACTCATCTTTACACTTTCGCCATCTGTCTGCCTGCTTCTGCTGATGTCATCAGTTGCCACTGCCTTTGTGCTGTTAAAGATTACAGAAATTTTTCACATGCAAACTGATTGCGATGATAGGCAATCTGCTGTAGGCTGGATCTCCATGAGTTCTAAACAAGGAGTTTTTACAGTATTTAGGTAAACATTGCCTCATCCTTATATAGAACATTTGCCCTCATGGAAACCATACCCCGGATTACCACCATGTTTCCAGTGTGCATGTTTTTGTTGGGAGAATAGAATGCAGTTTCCACATTTCTGGGGCATCTTTCTCCCACTTCTTTTTTCTCTGGGGGTGAGGGGGGTGACTGCGCCACTAAGGTATTTACAGCATATTAAATTATTGCATTTTCCTCCTTTCTAGCTCAGTCTCCCACATCCCCCCTGATTTCTGTTCCTTTCTTTCTCCTTTCTCTACCCCCTCACATACAGCTAGAAGGGATTGAATAGGTCATCTAATCTAACCCCTTGCCAAGATGCAGGATTTGTTGTGTCTAAACTATCCAAGACAGATGGCTATCCAGCCTCTTTTTGAAAACCTTGTGCCTCTTTAATTTTCCCTGCGTCCTCTCTTTGCCTGCCTTTCTCCCTTCTCTTTCGGTGTCAAACTTTGGGTACTTCTTCCCTCCTGTGGCAACTGAGCTTTCTTTCTTTCTCTGCTTCCCCTCTCCCCCCGTAAGGCTTCTTGGAGATTCCAGAGATCATTTGGTCTGTCCTCCATCTCCTTGTCTTATCTCTCTCCCAGTCAGGCATAGCTGAAGCAAGGCAAAACTTTTCTTCCTCATCTTGTCAGGTGTCTCCCTCTCCCCACCCTCAAAGGTCAAACTCAGCATTTATGGAACCTACAACCTTTGCAGATCCAAGAGCCTCTTGCCCAGTTTTGATAAAGGTAGACATCGTCCAGGAAAGGTTTTCCTATTTAAAATCCCTTGAGCCTCAGTTAAGCTGTCACTGGAGGTGAGGGGAGAAGCTAAGGCTCCCTTTGGAGAAGGAAAAATTGTTAGGAGGGAGCGTCATTATGTTTCAGCTAACTGGCCCCTGCAGCCAGGGGTGCCTGCTGCCTTTTCCAGCACCGTATTTAGTCTACCGGGTGCTAAAAGGCAAGAGAATCACAGGAATACATTTAAAGTAACTCCAGGTACCATAAAAACACAATGCAACATTTACAGCTGCCTTGGCTTACTCTGCCATCTTCTGGTGGTACCTGCGGCAAGATCAAAGGTTAGAGGTGAAATGAGCTGAAATAATTTATTACTAAGAACACAAGGGCTGGCACTTGTCCAGTAGAACAATTTTCTTAAATAACTAGTTTAAATATACTGCACAGTATAAGCTCCTTGCAAGAAAAGTGAGGATTTTAGATTTTGATGCAACATCTTCTAACAGTGTATTTATTTTACTGAACAGTTCTCCAGTGGGCCAAATATCAGAGGGGTAGCCGTGTTAGTCTGAATCTGTAAAAAGCAACAGAGGGTCCTGTGGCACATTTGAGACTAACAGAAGTACTGGGAGCATAAGCTTTCGTGGGTAAGAACCTCACTTCTTCTTGCATCTGAAGAAGTGAGGTTCTTACCCACGAAAGCTTATGCTCCCAGTACTTCTGTTAGTCTCAAAGGTGCCACAGGACCCTCTGTTGCTTTTTACAGTGGGCCAAAGAAATTTTTCTGTCCTGATGTTCTTGTCCTGGCAAAGTCTGATGGAAAAAAAAATGTACTACTCACTTCTCTAGCATTATAAAGCACCAAGTAAACTGAGCTGGTTAGCGTGGTTGATTGGCCAAATATTCAAGACTCCATTTTCAAATTTTAGATGTTCGGTTGCAAATTGCTTTTCTGAATCATCCAAAACCTGACTCTGACACTTTCTACAAAAAACTGCTGGTCTGTTGCGTGCTCTCTCTCTCTCTTTCTCAACTTAATAATTTTAATGGTATTTTTGTTTTTTTGTGGGGGGTTTTTTGTGGTTGTTTTTGTTTTGATATGGCTGCTCTTCCTGCTTGTTTCCCATTCTGCTTACAATCTCTCCAGAATTACTCTGCTCATCTGCTTGTAGTTTCTGGTCCTACTGTTCCCAATACTGCTCTTTTATCTAGGCATCAGCACTGGCTGTCCCCAAAGTCATGTATTCAGCTTAGAGTTTTTCTTTGACATTTAAGGCACAGCTGGTTGGAAACTGTTTGGTGGTTTTTAGAGGAAAATGTTGATGTTTTATTGGAAAAGCAAAAATTAATTCATTTTTTGGCAACAAGATACTAGGCATGTGTTAAACCTACATGCAATGTCTCTTCTTTTTAAACAAAAAAAATCATCGGTTTTGGTGTTTTCATGGAAAGCGGACACTTTCTGTGGAAAAAAATTCATTTAGTTGATCCTTCCTCATTCCTCCTAAAGTAAGGTCTTTTATATTGAAAGGATTTGGTTCACACTGACTGTATCCTGCTTCTTTAGTTATTCTATTTGATTCTTCAGAACCTTGGCCCTGTTGCTCTGTTCCCACCTGGGCTCCCCTTTCTTTTGATCTTTTCACTGTTGACTCAGTTGCTTTATTTTAAATGGTTTCTTTCTTAGTTCTGTCTCCGTTTAACCTGCTGGAGGCCTGCGTAATGGAGCTGTTGTTGAGCCATATTGTTACCAGTGAAAGGTGCTACATGAAGCATCAAGAGCCAGATTGTGTCTTAGCCCTGTGTGGCCACCCCTGGGCACAGCACTGAGTAAAGACTCCATATTCCCCCACTGTGTGGTCAAACTAGAGCTATCTATATTAAAGTTCTGGGTGCTTGGGGGAGTGCAGGGGCACAACAGAAATGCTCCTCCCCTGCAAACAACCAGGCAAGGAGGAGTGGGGAGTAACTGGGCTGGGTCTCTGCCCCAGCATGGGGATAGTATACTTTACCTATCAAGCAGCATTGCAAGTTACATCCCTGCCCTCAGTGTAACAGGGGAGACCCAGGAGGCATTGTGCTTTTCTGGGGTTTCCAACCAACACCATCTTTAGCCTGGACTGAGTACAGATTACACCATCTAGCGCTACACAATGATAGCCCTAAAATCCCAAAGGGGGAGATTTTCAAAAAGTACCTAACCTGAGTTCCATTGACTTTTGATGGTGCTTGAGCTCCCAAAACACATAGGCACTTCTGAAATTCCTATAAAAAATGCTTAAAGCTCAGGTGTTTACATTTACACTCAGCATCAAAGGGATTAGAGAGTGATGTTTGTGTCAGACCTACATGCTAAGTATATCTTTAGTGCTTAAAAAAAGTCTCCAGGGAAACACTAAATTAAATTAATTTCTCTGATGTTTTTCTGAGCATGTTGCACAGAACCAAGAGTAATTTAGCTTTCTGAACAGAACATCAGTGCAAACAAATTAACATTTTTTGCCCCTATTTTATCGCTTGGTTGCACCTTGCAAGCATTAAAGTATGAAGACACATCAGGAAGTTTTGCTTTGTTAATGTCTGGGGGTATGTCTACACTACCCGCCGGATCGGTGGGCAGCGATCGATCCAGCGGGGGTCGATTTATCGCGTCTAGTCTAGACGCGATAACTCAATCCCCGAGCGCTCTCCTGCCGACTCCTATACTCCACCGCCGTGAGAGGTGCAGACGGAGACGACGGGGGAGCGGCAGCAATCGACTCACTGCAGTGAAGACACCATGGTAAGTCAATCTAAGTACGTGGACTTCAGCTATGTTATTCGCATAGCTGAAGTTGTGTAACTTAGATCGATCCCTCCCCCGCAGTGTAGACCAGGCCTCAGATTCAAAAGAAGGCTAAGGAAAGCTTCCTTGCTGCTGTAGAGATCTACGTGATTTTTCTGTAGTTCACAAGGTTATTTTCAACAAATGATACCTGCCAGGGCCGGCTCTAGGATTTTTGCCGCCCCAAGCAAAAACAATTTTGGCCGCCCCCCCTTTTTTTTGTGGCCCCCTGTCCCCGGCCCCGCCCCAACTCCACCCCTTCCGAATCCCTTCCCCCAAATCCCCAGCCCCGCCTCCTCCCCCAGCATGCCGCATTTCCCCCCCCCATTGCTTCCTGCGGGGCCCCCACGACCTTCCACCCTAGCTCACCTCCGCTCCGCCTGCTCCCCCAGGTGCGCCGGCGAGGGAGGGGGGAGAAGCGGAGCAGCGGCACGTTCAGGGGAGCAGGCGGAGCGGAGGTGAGCTAGGGTGGGGGGCACAGGAAGTAAGGGGGAGTAGAGGAACCGCTCCCCGCTCCAGCTCACCTCTGCTCCACTACCGCCGCCTCCCCCAAGCGCCCGCTGCTCGGCTTCTCCTCCCTCCCTCCCTCCCTCCCAGCCTTGCTGCGCAAAACAGCTGTTTTGCACGTGGCAAGCCTGGGAGGGAGGGAGAAGCGGAGCGGTGGCGGCGGCGTGCTCAGGGGAGCAGGCGGAGCGGAGGCGAGCTGGGGTGGCGGGGGCACTTTTTCCCCATGCCCCAGAGTCGGCGCCTATGATGGCCGGTGCCAGAATGCAGCTTTTAGAAATGTGCTGCCCCAAACACCTGCTTGTTTTGCTGGTGCTTGGAGCCGACCCTGATACCTGCTCTGTGCTTGTTATAACAAGTATATGGCCTGATGATTCCCCACTGCTTTGCATCTTGAATAGTCTTTTTTTTATACATCTGCAAAGAGAGTGTAAAATGCAACCTAGTCAACGTGGTTGTTTTCTATACCCCCCTTTGCACTTATTTTTCACATGTGTAAATGACGGCAGAAGGTGAAAGGAAGGAGACAATAATGCTCATGATGGGCAGGAATCTCAACCATTCCGCATAAAGAGCCTGTTAGTTTTGGAAAAAAGATCTGGCTCCTAGTTGAAATGATAAGGATGGAGGTTTCATCGGTTCTTGCTTTCTACAGAACCTTTGCGGTATAGGCTAGGCAGTGAAAAAGAATAGTGTCTAGTCTTGGTGTCTAGTTTGTATTAAGCTCATTAGTTTATTCACACTATGCCTTCTGAAGCACCCAGTGCTACAGAAAGGCCGTGAATTTTGGACAGGTGGTGGTAATGTTTGGAATAGAAGGACCTGTTGGAAATAGAGTTCTAAGAACAACATATGCTCTTTTAGGCTGAAGACTCAGCCTAAAGGTTGACCCCCTTTGTCAACGTGACTCCTTTTTCCTAGTGCATACAAAGAAGCAGAATTTGGTCTCAGTGACACTGGTGTAAATCCATAGTATCTCCAGTGAGTTTGATGGAATTACTCTGAATTTACACCAGTGTAACAGAGATCAGAGTCTGGCCTGCAGTCATTGGACCAGTCTGTAGGGGCAACTCCTATCTGAAATCAACAGGAATTATGCTTGTTTACGCAAAGGCCGATTATGACCATTAGCGTGATTTAAAAAAAACATAACACTACAAACATTTACTGTCAGGCTGTGTATAATTAAGAATAGACAAGAGCACCCAGTTCCTGTCATCTCCACACAGCTTTCCACTGCTTCAGCCACTGTTGCAGCTTCACAGGCAGTGAATTGCAGCAATGAGGTTTGCTCGTGTAGATGCAGCCTTACACGACAATGGATATTTTTGGCTTTCCTATACACTGGTCTGAGAATCTGGCAGCCTTCCAGAAATATGGAAAAAATTCATCCAACTTCCCTATGGAGCCAAGTTTGAACAAGAAAAAGCACAGCTACTTATTTTTGAGGATAGTTGGAAGAAGGCAGGGAATCTACACTACATGGATTATCAGCAGCCAGGCTTCCAAACCACTGAAAACTTATTTTGATAAACAAGAAGTAGATGTGATAGGTGAGTTATAAATTCCTAGGACAGAAATTTTTCCTAGATACAGATTCCATGAGAGTGTGCAAGGTGTCAGTCTCTTGAACATGACTTAAGGTTGTGGCTGTGAAGACAGTGCTGAAATGCTGAAAGACCAGAAAAACTTTCCCAAGGTAGAGAAAAGTTCTCCGTGAAGAAACCACTCTTTTCCTAGAAAAGGCAAAAAAATATAGCTAGGCCTTATGAGCTAGATCAGTGGCTTTCAGCCTTTCCAAACTTCTATACCCCTTCCAGGAGTCTGATTTGTCTTGCGTACCCCCAAGTTTCACCTCACTTAAAAACTAGTTGCTTACAAAATCAGACCTAAAAATATAAATGTCACAGCACACTATTACTGAAAAATTGTTTGGGTTTAGCGTTAACCCGAGTAAGGTTAGGGAGGCGGAATGTTCACACCTCTCAGAGCCATTGTTTCAGGTTGCTTTGCATGTCGAAGGTTTTTACATCCATGAGGGCTAGAAACTTGTTGTTTTTAAAAAAACGAAAACTGATATTCTGTAGAACATGAACATTCCATGCAGACAACTTTAAAATTGTCATGTGCACTAAATGCACCCTGTGGGTTGGATGTTTGATACCTCTGATATAAAAGATGAGAATCAATACCCACTTAGCTAAATTAACCCAAGCATTAGCTTTGAGGAGAGGTAAATATAACACATCTCACTTCTCAGAACGAGGGGGCCTAGATTTGGCACTGCCTGGCCAGAAAACAACCCAGCTGGAATCTGAAAGCTAAAAGCAATGTTTAGAGGCCACATACCTTGATGACATTTGGGGTTTCACCTGAGGAAAGTCCTATTAATGGGACTTAGAATCCAAATATAAAACTGTCAAACAAATCTGAAAAACTAAGCAATAATTCCAACTTCTCATTCCCACTTCACCCCTCTGGAATAAATCATGATAGTTTAAATTCACCTAGATTGGTAATTGAAAGAACATTTTGAAAATGAGATGTAAATGCCCAGATAAATGTGGTGGGACATTGCTATGTTGCCCTTCTGAAATATGTAAGCTATTCCTGGTTTGCTGCATGTTACTTAACACCACCATTAAATGTGGTTTATCTGTGAAACCAGAGGTGGAGATTAATGAGTCCAACAAAAATGATGAATTAACTGAGTATGATGAGGTGTATTTGCAAAATGAGCTACTATGGCTAATATTTTGGAAAACCAAGAAATATTAAAGCTGCATCCTCTGGAGAGAATACAAGTATTTCTACTGTAGGCAGAGTTTCTTGTATAGGGGCTACTACAGAATCCATCTCTGGAATGGGAAAATACTGGCGAGATGCATTCTTCTGTTACTGTTGCATAGGTTCTACTTTATCATGCATATACAGTGTCTCTAATTTTAGACTTATTATTTACCAAATTCCTTCTTGCAAATGATTGGAGTACAGTAGGCTGAATGGAGGAAAAGTAGAAAGAGTTCATTGACAAGTCGGAGGAGTTTGGACAGTTTGATCAGGCAATAAATGGATGACTCTGGCTACTTCTTTCTTTGTCTCCATTGTGGACCTGTTCCTGCTCCCAGGTCAATGACAAAACTCCCATTGGCTTCAATGTGAGCAGAATCATTTCCTTTGGGATTTTACAAGTCAATCCGTAAAAACACTTCTCAGGCTACATCCTGATCTGCAGCTGAGATAAGCTTAGTGCAGTTGAGGGAGAAGGAGCTTTAAGCTTCCTTTGCTGCTCCCCATTTCTTGGTCCAGTTATTGGAGTTTAGTAACTTAGAGCAGCCTTGGGGCTTCTCTTAGTTATGCCTAGCTGCCAACAGCTTCAAGGAAGCATCCAGGGAATACAGGACATGCCCGCTATTCCCTGGGTACACACTTTACACCATCTGTTGGGAGGGGCTGGTAGCATAGATAAACTGGCTCTACACCATCCTGGAATTTCCCTCTTTCAGGCTAGGGGAATCCTCAGATGGGCAGATTTGCTGGATTTCCAACTGGTTCGCCTCAGTGGAGCAGTTCAACAAAGCAGGCAGAATGGGGCCAAGCATCTGGTCCACACTCTGCACACCATGGAAACCGCTATAAGTTCTATAAACCACCTAATCTGTGGTGATATGGGCTGCCTTGGATGTGTTATTGTGCATGGAAGCCAGATAGAATCATTACTGAATCTAGCTTTTATAAAGAGTAACTCACTAAAGAGTCCTTGGTACTTTTCCATGTTTTTCTAATAAATGAGCCAGGCAAACATTTACCCCTATTATTGCCTCTAAGAGGAATGTGTTAATAGTTTACCCTTAGCCAGAATGCTTATTGAAAGCTTTTCTGAATCTGAAAACTACTTACAAGGAAAAACTTTAAAACAAACGGTTAATCAAAAGAGACCACAAATGGTGTGTGTGAGACTATTTCACTCATGAGCAATGCAGTGATCCCAACTCTATGGCCACCACAACTTTATCCCACTGAACATCATTGTGGGTGCATCATCTGTGTATTCATAGAAGATAACTAGATGATGATGACAGTAAAAACAAAAGACTGTTTGCTTGAGGCTTATGGAGGAGCCCACTTGAAGTGATGAGGGAAGTGACCTTAGGGCTGTGGTTCTGAGCCTTTGGTTTGCTGAAGCCCCTTCTCTGGTTCCTAGTAACAGATCCCTTCCCCAAGTCCCCTCACACCATGGTCCAGCACACATGGCACCATCTCTACTATTTTCTGCCCCTTTTCTCTCCCTCCTTCTCATCCATGGTGGTCTCATCGCCTGTTTCTGCTCCTTTTCCCCTCCCTTTCTTTCTAGTGTGAATGATTTTTTTATTGTTGTTCTGTGGCCTTTCACTCCCCTGAGATCTCTGTGCTAGTCTGAGCATGTGTTTATGGTGGGGGTCTGCTGGGGGTTCCATCATGCTGCGCAGCCTGTATTCTCTCACAGGCCAGGATAGCAAAGCTGAATAGAAGAGGAGCTTGAATAAGTGGGCAGCTTCCTGAGCTAGCAGCTCCATTGGTGGCTTTTTTAGGTGCGGGGAGAGGCTGCTAGAGGAGCGAAGGAAGGTAGATGGCTTTAAGCAGCCACCTGCTCCTTACAGACCCCTGAGCATGTTCATAGTTGTGCTTGAATTGGAGGAGATCTAGGAGCATGCAACTTCCCTTGTCTTCTCCTGCTTGCCTTCTACTTTTACTTTGTATACTGCCTTCCGTGCAGCCAGGAGACACTGGTTAGGGATTCTTTCAGCCTAACCTCCCCCCACCACACACACACTGTGGCTTTTGAGTTTTGCAGTATTGAGTGAGCAATTAAAACATGGCCCACCAATGCAGAAACCCAACCTATTTTTGCTGAGTCAGGCCCTTTGTGAACTGTCAGTATAGTAGCCGCGGTCTGTTATTCATTGTCTGCAACTCAGAGACTAAACTTCATACATCATCTCTTAATCTTTTAAAAAGACGTTTTTGTCTGAGACACAAGGTGGGTGAGGTAATATATCTTATTGGAGCAGCTTCTGTTGGTGAGAGAGACAAGCTTTCCAACTACACAGAGCTCTTCCTCAGGTCTGGGAAAGATACTCAGTGTCACAGCTACATACAAGGTGGAACAGATCGTTTAGCATAAGTAGTTAACACGTATTCTAAGGAACCATTCCAGATGAAGTGGTCTGTTAAATTGTCCCTCAATTTACCTTGAATTGTGGAAAAGTAATAATGGACCTTTGCGGTAATTCGGAAAA
Organism: Chrysemys picta bellii; assembly: GCF_011386835.1. NCBI lineage: Eukaryota > Metazoa > Chordata > Testudines > Emydidae > Chrysemys > Chrysemys picta. The sequence continues at coordinate 298,791,043 of NC_088791.1, forward strand.
CCCACTCCTGCCGTCAGCCGTGCGTGGGGCTGAGGGCCGAGTTCCTGCTGTCAGCTGCCCGGCTGACAAAATTGTAGTGGAAGCCTAATATTGCAGAATCTGCAATTTCCACAATAACACAAGTTAAGTAGGGCCTTACTTATTAATTTTGTTATTTCCTCAATTCTGTGTGTAGAAGGATGCCATCAACTTAAAAACACACTTATCTCTGAATTTCTGCTTTGTTATAAGAAACATCTTATCTGAAAGAGACCAGAGAAAATATATCTTCTATTTTTCCGTTTGTTTTAAGCATTTGACATCATTTTGTCTATACTGTACCCACCCTTCCCCCATGTACAGTAGTTATTGTTTGTGTGGGTCTTTCATACAGCAATAAGGGAAGAAAACATTTTTAAGATAGGAAAAGATGAGTGTAAAACCACTAAAGTGGGCCAAAGCTCTCCGGGTAGGTATAGTACTTGAAGCATCTTTTAACACAATTTTAAACATTGACTAGATTTCAAGTTGACTGTCCCTATGCTATGTGACATTAACATTTACTTATCAGGGTTTTTTTTTTCTGGAATTTCCCCTTTTTTAAAGAAAAAAACATTTTAATAAATTTTGTAATGTGCAACCACTGAAGTATCATAATCGGCATGCTCCAGAAGGTCTGCAGAAGAGAGCTGCTCTCTTGTGAAACTTAAGAGCAGTGCAGCTGACAAGGTGCACAGTGAAGGAGGCATCCTTTTTGCCTTCACTAACTTTCACTGGACACCCTCAGTTTTTTATTGGGTGATCCACTCTCCTCTTCTAGAGAAGCAGGGCAAGGTAACTCATCTGCCTATACATCAGCCCTTGTCAAAAACCAAGAGAAGCTAAGGGAAGACTCCCTGCATTCATGCAAGAACTGATCATTTTGTGGCAATGGGAGCAGGACTAGGGGATTCCAGCCGAGGGGACTGCATAGGGAGGGAACTTGTCTTTTAAACAAGTCTTCAAAAAACGAGGCAGTGAACTCTCATTGCTACTGCAATACAAATAATAATTAATAATAAACATATAGATGGGGTCATTTCCAATAAAGTCTGGTACTGTATTTTCCTGTTTTCAGTGGGTGGAAGCAGGCAGCGAGTATTGTGTTATTACATGTCTTTTTGCTTCTCCCCCACCCCCGCCATATTATGTGAACTACGTAATGTGTCAAGTTCTGTTCTAAAATTCCCCTTTTCCCAGGGCACTTCAATGAGAGCAATCCATCTTCTGGCCTTCTCCCAGGGGAATGGGTTAGCAACACAGGCACTCCTAATGTAATTTCGGTGGAATAGTGAAATGGGAAAAAGTTAAGAACAGTGAGGACGAAGAATGGCTATCGAGGACGTTGGAATGGAGGAAGATGAACCCAACTGGAAGCTGTAAATTAAATGAAGAGTGGGAACTAAGTACAAATCCCAAAATTGTCAATTTGACACCAGCAATCAGAACAATAAAAATGCAGCATAATCATGGGACCTGCGCCTGAACTTATTTTACACCACTTTAGCTGTTCAAATCAATTGTGTTACTCCTGCTTTACACTCTTGTGAGAAGAGAATCAGGCCCCATGTTATTAAGACTCTAATTATTTAATCTCTCTGGGCAAAAGCCCCTTATTTAAAGTACTTCTGTAAGTCCTGGGTCAGATCCTCAGTTGGTGTAAACAAGCATAACTTCAATGAAGCTACACTATTTGGAACACTTGGAAGAATTAACCCTTGGTGTGTTTCATGTTTTAGTGGTGTGAATGGTTGATATTTGCATGAACCTGCTTTTTCAAATCGGCAGTAGAGAGTTGGCTCAAGGTATTTTGTGTACGTCTTGCTATTTTATGTGTGAAAGATACTGTACATATTCAGCTGGAGCAAACATAGAAATACCTATTGCATTGTCTCCTTTTGCTTTTACACTGCCATAAAATAAAATTGAATAGCATTTTCGTCTCTATTTATGATATAAATCATTGAAGTGCAGCCTGGAGTTCTTGATTATTTTGATTCACTGTGCAACAGACCTTCTTGATTCAACAGAATGGTTTCTTGTGGCTGAAAGTCTTTCTTTGATCAAGTCCAGCTAGAAGGTGTTGTGGGTAAGAGAGTAGTGTAGACAACTTTGAGAAAAACACAAAGTTATACATAACCCTGCCCCAGTGTCTTCTTTTCATCCTTTGCTTATATTGCAAACCTGCTGTAAATGTGCATGATTTCCGTTTTGATGACCTACAAAAGATAATGATGCTTGAATAGGAAATTATGCAAACAATAATTCATGTATTAATTAAAGTAAAACCTAAGTAGGTAACACAGCAAACCCCCACTTATCTGGACCTTTTAAATGTGAAACTCCCTTCTGTTCCAGTCTTTGCATGAATCACTTCCACAGGATTTCTTCTGATTATCCAAACCCATTTGTCCAATAATTTTTGTTTCCTGCAGCATTGCAGATAAATGAGGTTATACTGAAAGAAAATGAGAACTAGCACCATTATAGTGTAGAGTTTCTTGGCTCTATAGCTGGTCTTTTCTCACTTAAGAGACTCTCTATGTAACATAAGGTATAATATAACAATTTAATGTATATATTCTTGTATGTTTTTCCTAACTGCAGTATTCTCAGATTTGTAAACTGAACTAACCATTCAGCCATGTTTTAATACTAACATTAAGATAGAAGAGGGGTTTTTTGGTATCCTGTTATGAAGTGCTATAGATGATTTTAAAAGTCTCTATTTTTTCATATTATTCTGTAGTTAAAAGGAAACAAAAGTTCTAATACTGTATGTAATTAAACCCAGTGGGCCAAATGTTAAGAGGCCTCAAGCCAGACTTCATTTCTGCCTATAATACAGTGGTATAGTGCATGCAATCATGTTGTCTCCTGCTAGTCTAGGGCTCCTGCAACTATACAGCCTGTTAGCTATGAAAAAAGTAACAGAGTTCTTTAGCTCAGCGGATAGAGACCTTTTGGTGCTGAAGGTCCAGGGTTCAATCCCACTGCTCAGTATGGTGTCTGCATGTGTATGTGGATGGGGTTAGTTTCAGGTGCATTCACCTTTCCATTTTTTTGTGAATTAATCCTGCTTCCCCTCCAGGAAAACCATGTTTGATAAACCTTTCCAGTGAATTCAGCAGCACAAAAGTCCACTCATCACATGTGTGTGTTGTTTGTCTCATTCTTAAGTTCTAGGTACAATACAGCCATCTAGCAGCGGTTATGAAGAGCACCCTTCTGTTCCCTGGGTTAGCCTTTTAACCTGCCTCTTTTCTTCCTGGATTCTCCAGCTGATGAGCTAATAACCTCCGTAATTTGTCAGGCTAGCAACAGGTGTAAGTGCTCCCTTCTTCCTCAACCACACCCAGTGCCCTGGGAGTTATAAGTAACCACAGTGTTGGCTTCCATTCAGCCCAGTTGGAAGCTGTTAGCAACACCCTGTCATAGGAAGGTATTGTATTTTTGGACCTGTGTCAATTTTATGGGTCCTGGCACCCTGGGAAGCCTTCTTGGACATGGATGGTATTCTTAGAGAAATTATCAAATAGTTCTTCCCTGCAAGAGGTGCTGTGTTCTGGGAGTGGAGGCATTTTGGATTAGCAAGGGGATTCAAGATCTAAAATAGTTTAGTGTGGTGTGAATTAGTGTCTGATGCTATGGTGGAGTGTGGGATTTCTTTGCTTCTTTCATGGTCAGGCATAAGCTTGTAAGAATTCTTTGTGCCTGAGCCTGTCTGTGTCTTTCTGAGTTTCCCATTGCCAAGTCTTTGGTTTTGGTTTGCGTAGGGTTGTGGGGTTTTTTTGGTCACTAGATGTTAGAGAGCCTAAAAATCTTTTGGGGGCAAGGCAGAGGAAATGGATGCTTTAATGGCTACCGGGCCCGTAAACTAAAATCCTATTCAGAATAACAGTTCCATTGCTCAACTGCTTGCTAAAAGAGAACTCATGAGCCCACAGAGGGCTTCATGCAGAAAAAGTCCATCTACAGTGACCACACCTAGTTTATGTACCTAAACTGCCAAATACCCACACTCTTTGAAAAACAAATCTATAACTGTTACACTGCAGTTAAATGGAAAAAAGCAACCTTTGCCCAGAGAATTTGTACAGTGTTTCTACGGGCACATAAGGCAAAGCTCAGAGAGAGCCCACCACACCCAGAAGTCAAGACAACCGCAACAAATACAAAATACAATCTTCTAATTTTTTTATTTATTTTTCTCCTCCTTCTTGTCTAGTCCCAGGCAAATTTCCAGGCAGCTACTTAGCTGTGTGGAATTTGTAGAGAGAAGTTAAGAATATAAGAATGCTAATACTAGGTCAGACCAATGGTCCATCTAGCCCAGTATCCTCTCTTCTGCTGTGGCCAGTGCCAGATGCTTCTGAAGGAATGAATAGAAAGGGCAATAACTGAGTAATCCTTCCTCTCATCCAGTCCCAGCTTCTGGCAGTCACAGGTTTAGGGACACCCGGAGCATGGAGTTGGGTTCCTGACCATCTTGGTTAATAGTCACTGATGGACCTATCCTCTATGAACTTACCTATTCTTTTCTGAACCCAGTTACACTTTTGGCATTCACAACATCCCCTGGCAATGAGTTCCACAGATTAACTGTGTGTTCTGTGAAGGAGTACTTCCTTATGTTTGTTGTAAACCTGCTGCCTATTAATTCTCCTTGTGAAAACTGACCATTTATTCCTACCCTTTATCTGCTAAACATGTAGAGTATCTCTACTATTCCCAATTGCTCCTGTTCCATTAGTGAGTTCAGTAATTAACATTTCGTCCTGAGTCTGTCAAGTTGAGGCATGAATTTAACTTTTTAAAATAGAATTGGGGAACAGAGGGGAAAAATGCTCACCTGCAGGCTTTGTTTATACAGTGTTTCATTTGAACTCCTGGCAAAATGTCTCCACTCTTTATTGTTTCCTTTGCACCATTTCTGGTTACTCATCTTTTCTTCTGAGCATCTCTCTCTCTTCCCTTCTCCTCCCTCCACTCAACATACATGGCATTGAATCTATTCCTTTGTCAATGTTTCCGGTTAGTGTTTTCAGTACCCAAAGAACCAAAAAGTGCTGCCTGGAAGGGGTGGGGGCATTCAGTGTTGGCCTAACTGTGCATTCACTGAAGTCAACAGGAGTTTTATTACTGACTTCAGTGGGAGCAGAGTTAAGCCAACACTGAGCCCTTTTGAAAATCCCACTTGGTGACTTTGCTTTTTCCCCCACCATCTAAAAGAAAACAAAGATGGAACAAATGTCTTCATGAGGAAGAGTGCCCAAGGTGAGTCCCTCATAAGGTAAGATCGTCCACATTGAATTGCCATACCCCAGCAAACAGGCAGGAAGTCTGTCTACCTGGAAACAGAATAAAATAATAAATTACATAGCTATGTACATGACACGTATAATACAGTAATTAGACAGAAATTTGCTTAGATCATGGCACTTGGCTCAGCTGTGTGGGTCTGACATCCAGATTGCTGCTCCTGTCAGGAGTTGGGACCCAACATTCATGAGGGTTTTTGTTTTGTCATTTTAATAAATAAATTTGGGACTCTGTTTGTTTATTTACCTTCTGGTTTCCAAGCATTTAGAGTGCACTCAGGTTGTGTTTTCAAAGCTTTCCTCTGCAACCATAGGAGCTAGACATTTACCCTTTAAAAAAAAAAAAAAAAAGTTCAGATTCTCACTCAATCTCTCGATTCCAGCAGCTGGGACTTCACAGAAAACATTAAATACCGTGAAGCCACATGATAAAATCATGAGAGTTGACAAGACATGGTTTTCCTATGCTGGTTTTTGTTAACCAGCCCCCCAGATCTGAACAATTGAATTTTGGAGTGTGTAAGGGGGGAGACAAGCCCCGCACTGGCCAGGAGAGGGTTAACAGGGGCCTATGGGCCCAATCAGCCCTGCCCTATTACACCTGGAGTAGTCGGCAAGAGGGGAGTTAAAAGAAGAAGGCCCCAGTCCATTGGGGACTGACAAGGAAGGAGAGCAAACCCTGTGTGAGAGAAGTCTGTATGCAGCTAGCTTGCAGCTAGATGAGCCTCCCAGTGGATAGTGTGGGAGGTGATTGAGCTTGAGGAGACTGATTGGGTGACCATTTGTTTGAAGACAGGGCCTGAAGAGAAAGTTGCCTAAGCTTTGCCAGAGGGCCCTCTTGGAGTTTCTTGTTGTCTCTTGTTTTGGAACACTGGTGCCCCAGAAGAAGAGGGACTGGAGAGTTAGCTGGAAAGCTAAGGCTCTACAACACTGAGAGGTGGTGGCTGGCCATTGGAGACCCTGCGCAGGCGGGGTGAATAGTGCCATGTTGGGCGCTCTGGAGGCCAACCCACCACAGATTCCAGACTTTGCAGCTTGCGGATCTTTCTAGTTTTATGCAGGAATATAAAAGACACATACAGAGATTGGGAGTGTGGGGTGAGCCAACAGAGGAGTTTTAAAATTTGATACTAATTCTTTCTATACCACTTCAAAGGCTGGGCACTCTTCTTTTCCTATGACCTTGTTCTGCCTTAACTTTTCCATATTCTTAGTCTTGTGTATATAAAGGTGGTTGGACAGTTTTATTTATATATCTATTTTAAAGGGGGAAGTGGGATTTAGTGCATTTTGGGGTGAATGCCTTATGGAAGAGCACTGTCGTCATAACCACATGTGGTATTATTTTATCATGTCTGTGTAAGTGATTAATAAGGAAAAACTGCAATTGAATAAATAAGACTGATGAAATCTTTACAGGATGTTTTTATGACATTTTGAAGCAATGCCTGTACAGGACACTGAAAATGAGAATGACGGCAGCTGGCACTGTCTGCTTCTCTTTCTCCTGATTTCACCTCTGGCCATGTCCTGTCGCTGCTGAAGAGATGCCAAGTTTCTCATAAAGGTTGGGAAGAGAATTAGTTCTTTAAATTGTAAAGTCCAAGTTAAATTGTGCAAACGGATAGCATTGTGCGTGTTGATGGCAACAGTGCCAGAGGTCATGTCAGATTTCTTGCTGACATCACTGGTGATTGGTTGTCAAGCTAAAAACTAAATGATGGGCTGTTTAATAAGGAGGTGTGGTGGAGCGGACATGGCACCTATCTGGTAGACAGGAGACCTAGCGTCTAGTCATGGCCCAGCTAAAGACTGACAATGTGACTGGTAAATCAATTTCTCAAGCTATAAAGTGAGGGTAATCATATTTACGCACCTTTGTAAAGTGTTTTGAGGTCTAGAGATGAAAATTGCTAAGTATCATTATTACGTGTGTATTTTTTTTACCCTTTTAAGCCCCAAAGTATTCATCCAAAATTCCATTGCTTATAGATTTAACATGGTTTTTAAAAACTGATTTTTAATAAAACCCTACTATCTAATTATCTTTGTAAAAAAAAAAAACATAAAAATGGAGAGGCTAGACAGTGTTGACCACTGGTAGTGAATCGTACATACCACAAGTAAAAGTGCTCAGTCTTTGAGGTGTATAAAGAATTAATAACATTTCAAAAGCTCTCTTTCTTGCACATCCTTATTAAGTGGCTATATCCAATATTCCTTTAATAGATAATAGCATTACCACTTCAATATTGAAGTCTTTATACATATATTTGTATTTAATTTTGCCTGTTACTGAACAAATGTAGGGTTTGGGTAGGGGGGTGAGATTGAGAAGTTCATGTTAAACGCATTTATGATGAGATTTCACACTTTTGCATCATTTTTGCTCAAATTGCATGGGCTATCACCATTTGATTTTTGGTCACCTGCTGGTGCACCACGGTACAGGAAGATATATGCCTTTCTATTGAAATCAGAGATACCATATTAAGCAAATGCTGAGAAGAGAATGAGGATCTTCCTATATTAAAAATGCTGTTCTGATTTCTGCAGATCTGTCTGTTCCCTTCCACCCCAAGTTCACAATGGGCTATGTGAGTACAGGAGTTTGTCCAATGTTGGGCAAATAAGTCAAGGCACCCACTTCCACACTTGGTCGCTCAAATGCAATATGATTCCTGTACATCTGTTTCAAGTGTTTAAGTGATAATTAGAGTGCCTAAGTATGTAATTGGGTGCTTAATATAGATGCCCAACTCTGGAAATTGGGTTTCTCAATTGAATCAGCAAATAGCATGTAGAAAACCTAGAGCCCTCACTGAAACGTCCAAGTTTCAGTATCTGATGCAGAAAGTTATCTAGCAACCTAAATCCTCAAAGTTTCAAACCCACAGCTTTAGAATTTTCCTGGGGTCATAGTCATTGAACCATTGTTGTTGTTTGATAACCATTTTTACTAGTCATAACAAGAAGATAATCCTTTCGAGTGAGGCAAACGGATGTGTTGAGAGACTGTTTGAGGAGTGAAGATGCAGCTGGTCCCCGTGTGTGTGTTTTTATGTCAGACACTCAAAGCAAAATCAGATTCTGTGGCTTTATTTCCCCTTTGTTAAATAAAAATGTTGTTTCCAATTCCAGCAAGAGACAGGCAGGCCACCATTCTGGCTGGGAAATTCAGACAGTCTTCAAATAAAGGCACAAGAGGAAACTAGAATCTAGCGGAAATGTAAATCAAAACACTAAATCTATTTGCAATATGCAATTCAAATTAAACTCACTCACCTCGCTTGAACTTTCTAGCTTGTTTTATAATAGAATGTGGACTTGCTATAGAGTCTTCACTTTCTTTGTCTTGAAAGAAATCCAGATTTCTCTTCCTGTTGTGTTTTGTAAGATTTGATTTTCAAAACAGGGTTTTGGTTCAAAGCAGGGAGCAGAACATAAAGGACTCAGTTCATCCCTGGCATATCCTTATTAACAGCAATGAACTTACACCAAGGATGAATTTGATTCATAGTGTTTGCTTTTTTCAACTCTTAAGGTTTTTTGTTTTTTTTCCCCACATCATCCCCACCCACATTACATGGAGTTGTCTCTGTACTATTTTATGAATTGAATTTAAAATTCATGAAAGGGCAGCACTGCAGACACAAATGTTTTATTTATCCACAAAACAGAGGCTAGATAGCCAACAGCAGTACAAGCTTCCCTTCCCCACCAGCATACTTCAGCTCTGGCGTGGAGGGACAACCTCTAGTATTAAGAATCTAATTATTTTTTTCATCTGTGATCAGCAAGAACTTCTCTCAGGTGCAGGATCTTGCAACAGCTATCAATGCCTTTGTAACTTGTCGCCCGGCTGACTACAATGAGCTCTACATGAGACTATGCCTGAAGGGCACTCAGAAGCATCAGCTACAGTCGTGCAGAATGTTTACTGAGTTGGGTTTGGTTTTTTTATTTGTTTGGTTTTTTTTGCATGGAGTACATTGCACCTGTGATCTGCATGCTATACTGGCTTCCAGTTCACTTTTGGGTGCAATTTAAGATGTTGGGCTCAACTTCTAAGGTCAAGGTTTTCAGAAGTGAATAGCAATTCAATATTTGGGTGTCCAAGTTGAGACACCATACAGGGGACAGGTGTTCAGAGGCTGGGTCCTCTCTCGAGTCACTTTATCCTGATAAAACAAAATGCGATCTTTTTGGAAGATTTAGCCAAACTGAAATAGTCTGAGTGTAAAGCAAAAGCTTGGTCCCAGACAAAAGAACGCAGACACTTTGGTGACAGTATAGATCAGGGGTGGGCAAACTTTTTGTCCCGAGGGTCACATCTGGGAATAGAAATTGGCAGGCCATGAATACTCCCAAAATTGGGAGTGAGGGCTCTGGTTGAGGCTGTAGGATCCAGGGTGGGGTCAGAAATGAGTTCAGGATGCGGGAGGGGGTGGCGGGTTCTGGGGTGGGACTGGGGATGAGGGGGTTGGGGTGCAAGAGTGGGCTCCAGGCTGGGATCAAGGGGTTATGAGAATGGGAGGGGGGATCACGGCTGGGGCTTGGGGCGTGAGAGGATGAGGTGGTATAGGCTCCGTGTGGTGCTTACCTCAAGCAGCTCCCAGAAGCTGCGGCATGTCCCTTCTCCAGCTCCTATGTGGAGGTGCGGCCATGAGGCTCTGCGCACTGTCCCGTCTGCAGGCACCGCCCCTGCAGCTCCCATTGGCTGTGGTTCCCAGCCACTGGGAGATGCGGGGGTGGCGCTTGGGGTGGGGGCAGCATGCAGAGTGGAGCTCCCTTGCTGCCCCATGCATAGGAGCCAGAGCGGGACCATGCCACTGCTTCTGGGAGCCACGTGGAGGGGCCCCAGACCCTACTCCCCAGCTGGAGTGCCGGAATGGGGCAAGCCCCAGACCCCGCTCCCCAGCGGGAACTCAAGGGCCGGATTAAAACAGCTGGTGGGCTGGATCTGGCCCCCGGGCCATAGTTTGCCCACCCCTGATATAGATCACTGTTTTGATTCCTACACTTTGAAGCTATCTTTTGTAATGGTAGGCCATTGAGTACGGAAGAGTGATGTGTTTTAATGCATTTTTTTCCATCTGTATTCTTATATTGGCATCCATCACCAGAATATTGCCACACCCAAAGAGAAATTTTGGAATGAATTTACATTGACGTTCCTCTAAGATTGTTTGTTTTTATTAATGAGGAATCTGTTAGTCTTTAAGGTGCCACCGGCCTCCTCATTTTTGTGGATACAGACTAACACAGCTACCCCTCTTATTCTAAGATTAATAATTATTTTAACATTCATTTGGCTCTCTTCTCACTTTTTAGTTACATTCACGTCTGTCATCACATTCCCATCTGTGCAACCATAGATGCCTTCTCTGTATGGCACTCTGTGGTTGGGCTGAAAGTGCAAGTCATGTATAAAAGGGGCTGCTCAAAACAAGCGATGGGCCTGAGCAATGTAGTTTGGATCTGGATCCAAATTTTCCTATAGTTTGAGGGTATTTGGATCCGGGGGGCTTTGGTCTGGAGGACCCATAGTTACTCAAAACAAATAAAAGACTGTAGGCCAGGGAAGGGGGACACAGAGTCAGGAACTCCAGAGAGGGAGAGAGCATGAGTTTTTTCCATTATCCAGAATAACTATGCTTATTAAAATCATAGACAGTTATGATTGCACTTTAAGTCAGATCTGCTGGAAAATGCCTGTTAATGCTTGTACATCCAAGAAGGTATTTAAGAACACTTCATCCTTGTGAAAATAATGACCTCAAAACTACGGCCGAGGTCAGGTCAGTGAGACCAAGAGTGATCTGCTGCCTAAGTGCTGGTCACAAGATAACTTAAAGTAGTCTCCAGGCATCTTTATGAGAGCTCAGAGCACAGTGGAAACACTTTCCCACAAATATTCATTTGAATTCAAAAGTGAATTTAGACTTGATCAAGTTCAGAAACTTTTCATGTTCTTGTGAACAAATTTAACACCAGGATATTTGCTGAGAAGGGAATTTTGGATTGCAAAGATCACAATTTGTACTGGCAGTGCAATTGGGGAAGAGTAATAATACCCCCAGATTCATGTAACTAACACAGCACACATTTTGGATGTTTTGCAGTCCGCCATTTACACATCATCAGCAAAACCAGAGCTATTTACTCCATGAACTGGTGAATTATTTGAAACAACAAATACATCTGAAAATATCATGAACTGTTTATGGACAACTTGCAAACATGGGGAGGTGGGGGAAGAGTGAAAATCAGTTAAATGACCTTTAGCTCCAACAATTAACCTATTCTTCCAACATATCTATAAAAATGGGAAAGGAGAATTCGTATAACCTGTGCATTTTGGATAGTTCCTTTATCCATGTTATTTTTGGATCTGTGTCCTTTTATCTCTCTCTCTCCCCAGCCCTCACCCTTTCTTCTCCCCCCCCACCCCCACCCGCCCACATTGCTGATCTGGCAAATTCCTCCAATATTTCAAATATTCAACATTTAGAGACCAAATAGATATAGACCATGACACAATGTAGAAAAGACAGCTTATCCCACTTCTTTTTGGTTCTAATAAAGTGAAAATCCCAGAAGACATTGAGTGTCAGTGAGATTAGAAGGGGACCTTAAAATACTCGGTGCATACATTTGCAAACTAGAGTGAAAATAACTGAAAAATGCTTGATTCAATCACTGCATAGGATTGCTATGCCCTTAGGCCAGGCATTTAACAATTTTCCGTAATGGAGAGATGTAGATGAAAAAAAACACCAGCTAACTGCATCTTGCAGTATTTAACACACGCAGTGTAAAAATATTCAGCATTTAAAAGCACAGTTAACTTTCCGCTAACTAAGAGATTAACATTTTTTTTTGTCAACTTGAATGACCCTTTCCCCTAAATTAAGCTGCCTATTTAGCGCCCTTAATAAATACATAGATAATTTAAACCATATGGCTGCAAATTGAAAACATGGGCTTTTGAACTATATATTTTCTTTCTCATGTTGGAACTTCTCCCTTGAGATATGCTCCAGTCCCATGATTATGTAAAAGACAAATCTGTGTATCTTTTTGATTACATGTTTTACAATATCTTTTTTCAACTACAGTGCAGTGTATGCTTCTGAGAGAAGTATTCCATTGACAGTACATGATACCTCCAAAGATTTCTTGATCCATATATCAATTCAAAATAATGAAAAGAGGATAATATTTCTGTGAAAAGAACTAGTTTTAAAAGAAGCTTGACAGAGTATGTCAATTAACTCTACAGAGAAATTGTAGAAGAAGGGGAAACTTACTTTCTTCTGTAGCATTAGAATTCATAAAAAAAATTTTACACTGTCCTTCAATTGGGAAAATATACCTAATTTCCAGCTTGCATACTGTGTGGTTTGAGCTGAAGAATTTGACCCTAGAGACTATATTCAACTACTGATTTAAACTGTAGTCTTTAGAAAATAATACGCCATTCACTTTAATTAATATCAACCATCATGGAGTCAGTCCATTTAAAAAAAAACACAACATGGAATGTAAAATTCAGAACATTTCTTTGCATTTTTTATGTATAGGAAACATCAAAGGGATCATTTATTGGAAGCTTTGTAGCCTTAGACTTCTTTCATGTTGATCCAAGAAAGGTTCACAACTAGTTTTTGCTAGTCAGTGGCCCATGAGATACAACTGGCCCCATCATTTATCCACAGTCAGAAGAGACACAAGTGCTCTCCTAGACCATTTTACTACAAACACTCTTTAATACTTTATTCCTCAGAAACAAAATCCCGGGGTTTGCTTTCCCTACCACTGTTGAGGATTTCTCCTGCTGGAAAAGCTAATAGTTGAGAGTCCTCTCCCACAATAGGTTGCAGAATGCCCCTTTTAGATATACATTTTAAATCCCATTTTGTACATCATTTAGCCCTTGTTCCTGTTTGAACTAGCCATGTTGATGCATAGGATACTGTCATATTTGTTAAATATTCTTGCCTTCAGCTAAAAAGCCCAGATGTCCATTCAAATAGAGATGTCTCAACCCAAAAAGAAAGGAGTAAGTTTTGCCTGGTAGATTTTTCACAGGGATAAAATGTATATAAAGTTTAATTGTTCCACATAATGTTACATTGAATGAATTTGTCCTTGTGGTCTATTTGACATTCTCATTATTAGGGAAAACAACCCCAAAAGCCCAATTGTAGGACAAAATTCTTGACATCGGTGGAGTTTCCTCTTGTGTGAGAAACAGAATAACTGCATGCATGGAATCCTGAGTATTAGTCTGAGCTGGTGTGTGTGTGTGTGTGTGTGTGTGACAGACTGTCTGAAGTTGGAAATCAATTGTATCATGTAGAAAAGGCACTCTTTGAGACAAAAAGGCACACAAGCTTATCAGGGTGCCTTTATACTATTAGTTTGTGCATCCATATGATTGCATGCAGCCCCTGGATCAACAATGCTTCTATTTGATTGATAATTCACTGAAACTAATCATGTAATAGTAGGACACAGTGCACTGAAATATAATAGTAGGACATTACTTCTTGGCTCATCTGGTAAAAACACAGATGCAGAAAGCAGCATTTTCTGTATTATATTCCCAATGAACAATGCTGTTTATTCATGTCACCACTCTGTAAAGGTATTATCTTCTCCTCCTAAAAGTCCTTCCTCATCACCCACTTCTACTGTCATGTCTATGGGAAATAGCCATTAATGATATTTAGGCGGTGGCCCTTAGGGCTTATTATTTATTATTATTTATTATTTTATTTTATTGTTATATGAATAAGTTGGGACTGGGTGTAAATAGCAAGTCTATGTAACAATCTGGTCCTATCATTGTTACATTTGTCCTCCCTCCATTTGTTTTACATCCACTTGTTGAATCTTGTCTTAAATCAGGCCCCAATCCAGCAAACATATCTGCACACGCAGACCCTGAACCAGTGCAAAGTCCTCTTTAAAGCCTGAAGTTCTGCATGAACAGAAGAGTCTGTAGGATAGGGGTCTTAGGTCTGGTCTACAGTAGGAAATAAGGTAGGTATAAAGTACATCACTCAAGGGTGTGAAAAATCCACATCCTGAGTTACACAGTTAAACTGACTTAATCCCTGGTGTAGACAGTGTTAAACTGATGGGAGAATCCTCCTGTCAGCTCTTGGGGAGATGGAGCACTTACGCTGACAGGAGAATCCTAGCGTCTTCACTGACACACTGCAGCAGTGCTACTGCGCCTCTACAGCATTTTAAGTGTAGACAAGTCCGTAGACTGGAAACTCTTCAGGGAAGGGAACAGCTCTTACTATGTGTTTATACAGTGCCTAGCACAATGGGGTTCTGATCTCTGTGGGGCCTCTGGGCACTACTGTTATACAAATATTAGTATAATTCACTATTTAGAACACAGCAATTGTAATGATTACAAAGTTCAGTATTACTTTTATAGGTAACAATATAATGCTACATGTTAAATAACAAATCTTTTATATATCATTATTTAGCTTAATTTACTTTCTGATTTTTGTAGCAGTCTGAGGGCAGGGGAGTTCACTTACATAGTATATAATGAGGTTCCAAAAATGAGAATTCTATTTTCATTCCATATCTGATAATGTTGCATGAGTAACCAGGAATATAATTAGTATAGTTTTCCTCTCTTGACATTTATGTTTTATGCTTTAAATTACATTACATCTAGGTACAGCAATGCCCATTGCTTTGTATATTTCCCTCCAGTTTCGCTCCCATTATCAGCAGAAATCAAGTCAGCACTCATCCTTCAGCAAGGAGGTAACGAAATGAGATAAATGTGGTTCGTTGATGCTGCCGCCCTTTCATATATACATAATTTCATGCGCATATGAGCTGTAGTCATTAACAGAAGCAAAGTTAGATGCTTAAAGTTAAGCTTGTGATTAAGTGCTGTTGTGAAGGATAGACTTAAACATGCTTAACTGCATTGCTAAACTGGGATTTAGAATCTTTAAAAGTGCAATTTTTCTGAGAGTACTTTGTACATAAATGTCTTGGCTTTATCCACACATTTATCTAATTGCCATTTAAATACTATGTAGATACCTTGGAATCTATGAATGTATAAGGCCAGAAAGGACCACAGTGATTATCTTGTGTGACAAAGTTCCTCTATCTTGGTGGGTCCTGCGCTTACTGGTGGATTTTCTTGCCTCAGAGATTCACCATGTGGGTTGGGGAACAGCCCAGAGACCTTCCCCTCTGGAAGAACCCACAGTCCAGGTCAATTGGGAGGTTTGGGGGGAACACGGGCCCGCCCTCTACTCCGGGTTCCAGCCCAGGGCCCTGTGGACTGCAGCTGTCTATAGTGCCTCCTGTAACAGCTGCATGACAGCTACAACTCCCTGGGCTACTTCCCCATGGCCTCCTCCAAACACCTTCCTCCTGGTGTCTGATAACACTTGTGCTCCTCAGTCCTCCAGCAGCACACCCTCTCACGCCCAGCTCCTTGCGCCTCTTGCTCCCAGCTCCTCACACTCGCACCACAAACTGAAGTGAGCTCCTTTTAAAACCCAGGTGCCCTGATTAGCCTGCCTTAATTGATTCTAGCAGCTTCTTCTTAATTGACTCCAGGTGTCCTAATTAGCCTGCCTGCCTTAACTCGTTCTAGCAGGTTCCTGATTACTCTAGTGCAGCCCCTGCTCTGGTCACTCAGGGAACAGAAAACTACTCATCCAGTGACCAGTATATTTGCCAAGGGGTTGGGCAGCTTGGGTCGCCAGACAGTGCACATGTGACAAACCATCGGCGTTGCCATGACGGCTCCCTGCTCTGTGTTGCACACGGAACTGGAAAGGTTGGAGGGATAAGAACCATCTGGTCACCCTTGTGTTCTTCTCCTTCTTCCGCTGCATCCATTGAAGAGGGGCATGGTCGGTCACGAGGACAAATCTGCGCCCGAGCAGGTAGTAGCGCAATGTTTCCATGGCCCATTTTACAGCGAGGCATTCTTTCTCCACCACTGCATATTTTTGTTCCCTTGGAAGGAGTTTCCGACTGAGGTATAGAATTGGGTGTTCCTCCTCCCCAACCATCTGTGATAGAACGGCCCCCAACCCTACTTCCGATGCATCCATCTGCAGGATAAACTCCTTGGTGAAATCAGGGGCTATCAGTACAGGGTTACTGCAGAGGGCAGTCCATAGGTCTGTGAATGCTTCCTCTGCTGCGTCAGACCATCTCACCAGATCAGGTCCACGGACTTTCATTAGGTCTGTCAGGGGGTTTGCCCTTGTGGCAAAGTGGGGGATAAATCGAAGGTAATACCCCACCACACCTAGGAACGCCCAGACGTGTTTCTTGCGACTTGGTCGGGGCCAATTTTGGATTTACTCTAACTTGCTCACTTGGGGTTTTACCAGACCTTTTCCCACAATGTAGCCAAGATATTTGGCCTCTGTAAACCCTACAGCACACTTGGCAGGGTTTGCTGTAAGGCCAGCTCGCCTGAAAGTATCGAGGACTGCCTTCACCTTCTCCAGGTGGGTTTCCCAGTCTGGGCTATGAATGACTACATCGTCCAAGTAGGCAGCAGCATAACTGTTATGCGGGCGTAATAGCTTGTCCATGAGGCGCTGGAAGGTAGCTGGGGCCCCATGTAGTCCAAAAGGGAGGACAGTATATTGAAAAAGGCCTCTGATGTAGAGAATGCAGTCTTTTCCTTTGCGTCTTCTGCAAGGGGAATCTTCCAGTACCCCTTTGTCAAGTCTAGGGTAGTCAAGTACTGGGCATTACCCAGACGGTCCACTAGCTAATCTATGCGAGGTATGGGGTATGCATCGAACTGGGATACTTCGTTTAGTCGCCGGAAGTCGTTGCAAAAATCTTGTACCATCAGGTTTGGGCACCAGCATGATTGGGCTGGACCACTGACTGTGGGATTCTTCGATGATCCCCAACTCCAGCATTTTTTTTACTTCTGCTTTTATTTCCTCCCTTTTTGCCTCTGGCACCCGATAGGGCCTCATTGTTACTCTGGCCCCAGGGTTTGTGACAATGTGGTGATATGTCTCGGTTGTTCGATCCGGTTTTGTCGAACACATCTTGGTTCCGGAAGATCATTTCAGACACCTCATTCTTCTGGTCTGGTGTTAAATCGGGAGACACTCTCACCTGTTTGGAAGGCTTGTTTTCCTGGGTTAGGTCTTTTTGGACCGTTGTGCATGCCTCTTGTTCATGCCAGGGTTTCAGAAGGTTAACATGATAAATCTGTTCTTGTTTTCTGTGTCCTGGCTGCCACACCTTGTAGGTTACTTCCCCCATGGGTTCAACCACCTCATAGGGCCCCTGCCATTGGGTAAGAAGCTTGCTTTCTGCCATGGGTACCAACACCATAACCCAATCCCCTGGTTGGAACTGTCGCACTTTTGCCTGGCGATTGTAATGGGTTTGCTGGGCCTCCTGTGCCTTCTCCAAATGTTCCCGTACAATAGGGGTAACCCGGGCTATCCGGTCTCGCATCTGCTATGCTGGAGGAAGGAGGGCACAAGAGACGTAACAGGCAGGCAGGAGAAAAGGTGAGAGGGAATAACAGAAAGCAGCAGGAGCTGCAGGGAGAGAGAGGAGGAGGAGCTTCTTATGTACCTCTCTAGCACCCCCAGGAGCCTGGACTGATTAACACCAGCTTCTCAGGGAGCTTTCTGTTTCCTGCTGCTTCCCTGAACCCACTTGAGGAAAACAGGCAGTCAACTGAAGTAGTAGGAGCCAGTTAGGCCCTTAAGACGCTGATATCTTCCCTAACTCAGGCCCTGCTACCAGCCTGCTTATTTGTCCCCTTCAACTGAGTGTTGAGAGCCACTATAGCTGGCACAGAACAGCAGTCATGAGTGAAAGAAGAAAACGCATTCAGAAAAAGAAAGAAAGCAAAGGAAGCTTTTCTATCTAAGCAGGAAGGAGTTCTCCTGAGATACAGAGACACAAATGTTCACGGTGAGCCTTCCGGCCCCAGTGAAGACGTGAGTGGTGAGGAGATGCCTGATCTTCCAGTTAGTCAGAGTACAGGCGAGCTGGTAGCTACTGCAGCATCCATATCTCCATCTCAAATGGATGTAACCATGCACATTCCTGAAGAAAAGTGTAGATCAGAGAAGAGTGTGGTGGAGGCACAAGAAACAGCTGCTGCTGAGTTTAGTTCCTTAAGTCTCAATGATCCAGGACTGTGGACCCACTTGAGCAGTAGCCTGAGGGACTTCCTTGTACTGCATGGGCCACAGCAAGTGAATAACTTCATGTTCCCCAAAGACAATGAAAATAGAAATTTCCATCCAACACATTACTAGCGTGAAATCCCTAATGGTGACAAAGTGGAGAGGCCATGGCTTATGTACTCAAAAACCCAGAATGCTGCATACTGTTTTTGTTGCAAACTCTTCCAGTCTAATGTTCCAGCCACATTGGATTCTACAGGAACAAAGGACTGAAAAAATCTGGCTAGAAATCTGGCATGCCATGAGAAGGCAGCAAATCACCAGAGAGCATTCCATAGATAGAAAGAGCCTGAGATGAGACTAAGGTTAAAGGCTACCATAGATGATCAGCATCAAGAGAAGATTGGATCAGAGCCTCTTTACTGGCAAAATGTTCTGAAAAGGCTCATTGCCATTGTGAGAATGCTTGCTACCCAAAACCTAGCACTGCGTGGCACTTCAGATCAGCTGTATGTGCCAAACAATGGAAACTTCCTTAAAATTGTGGAGCTGATGGCTGAGTTTGATGCTGTACTCCAGGAGCATCTAAGAAGAGTCACCACCCAAGAAATGTACACACACCACTACCTTGGAAAAACTATTCAAAATGAGATCACACAGTTACTGGCAACAAAAGTCAATCAGAAGATTGTGGCAGATCTGAAGTCAGCAAGATATTACTCTGTTATTCTGGACTGCACACCTGACATCAGCCATATGGAACAAATGACTTTAATGGTGCGTTTTGTAACAACAACAGAACCTAGTGAAAATGTCCCTGCAATGGTGACTGTCAGATAGCATTTTCTAGAATTTATTGACATTGATGATACTACAGGAGCTGGTATGACAAATGTGCTTCTTAAAAAGCTGGAAGATACAGGAATTGCGATAGCCCTGACCTCTCATGTCAGCTATGATAATGGTGCCAACATGAGAGGAAAGACCATAGGAGTGCAGACACCGATCCGAGAGTTAAACCCTTGAGCTTTTCTTGTCCCATGCTGTTCTCGTTCATTGAACTTGGTGGTTAGTGATGCAGCTTCGGCTTCTAGTGAGGCTGCTGATTTTTTTTAATGTAATTCAAAGCATCTATGTATTTTTCTCTGCATCAACTCATTGATGACAAATTTTGAAGCAACATCTGGGAACATCCTCTCTGACACTGAAACCACTGAGTGCCACACGATGGGAAAGTCGAGTGGAGCGATTAAAGCCTGTCAAACACCAAATTCGGAAGATAGATGATGCCATAGTTGCCATTATGGAGGATAATGCTATGACAGGAACTGTTCATGGGAGAACAGTGGCAGAGGGAAATGGAATCACCAGAAACATACATAACTTCAGATTTCTGTGTGGCTTAGTGTTGTGGCATGACATACTGTTTGAAATAAATGTTGTAAGCAAGAGACTCCAAGGTGTTGACCTTGATATATCTGGAGCAATGGAACAACTGGAAAAAGCAAAGTCATACCTACAGTCTTACCGGTCAGATGAGGTATTTCAAAACATTCTGAAGAGTGCACAGAAGTTGGCAGAGGAACTTCACACTGAAGCTATTTTCCCACCCATTCAAGAATACAAGAGTCACCGAAGAAGACGACATTTTGATTACAAGGCACAGGATAATCCCATAAGAGACCCCAAACAACAATTCAAAATTGAATTCTTTAACCAGGTGCTAGATTGTGCAATACAGTCAGTTGAAGAACGTTTCATGCAGCTCAAGGAACACAGCAGTATATTTGGGATGTTGTATAATATTCCATAACTCCTCACTATACCTGCAGAAGACCTACACCAGCAATGCAGGGCACTAGAAACAGTGCTGACACATGATGACATGTGCGATATTGATGTAAGTGATTTAGGTGATGAACTGAAAGCCCTTTCAAGATACATTTCAGCAGGATCAACTCCAAAGGCTGTTCTGGAATATATGTGCACAAATAAGATGACCACCCTCTTTCAAAATGTTTTTGTTGCTCTGCGCATACTTCTAACACTTCCTGTAACAGTTGCCAGTGGAGAACGCAGCTTCTCCAAGCTGAAGTTAATAAAAACATATCTACGCTCCACAGTGACATAGGAGAGGCTGGTCGGCCTTGCAACCATCTCAATAGAGCATGAGCTGGCCCAGACTGTGGACTTCAGCAGGAAGCAGTTCAAATCTTTGCAACCAAGAAGACACGGAAAGCACCACTTTGATTATTCAAACAGATAAAAATGCCAGTGTTTACTATGCAGACAAGAAAAGTTACATTTGCTGTTCAGGCATTTGAAAGTTAAGTGTTACTTGAAATTTTTGAACAAGGCATTTTAAGTTGTTAGTTTTCCTTTATTGGGTAGGTAGCAGAGCAGTACCATGAGAGGAGTAGAACAGGAAGAAGGCAGAACTGAGACCTTTCAAAGTCTTGGCCCAAGCGAGGGGGCATGGAGGCATCATTTGCGCTCCCCGCCTCAGGTGCCAAAATGTTGTGGGCCAGCCCTGTTTGTTAAGCTAAGTAGATTGAGCTCCTTGAGTCTACCGTTATTAGGCACATTTTCCAATCCTTTAATTATTTTTGTGGCTATTCTGTGAACCCTCTCCAATTTATCAACTCTCCCTTTGAACTGTTGACCCGGAACTGGATACAGTATTCTAACAGCAGAAATACATAACATAAATAAAAAGAAAGAGGTCAGTGATTACCATTACTGGAGAACCAGCTCACATCTATTAATATTGTCCCTTAACTACTAAAATTACAAGATTAATATTTCAATCAAAATCTCCAACTTTTAAACTGAGATTTGGCTTGATTTACTTTGTTCTTTATGGTATCAAAACTTGGTGACAGCTTAACAAAAAATAACATTGCTTCAGGGAACAAAAACAGAGTACAGTATTTTTAATGGTTTTAATTATATTACAACACTGCTAGTCTTTTTTTTTCTAATATTCACTCCTCATATATTCTGTTCATAGCCAGTTGACAAGGGGATGCTCTTATTCCCTCTTGATATTTTTGTCCTGTATTGGAAATTAGTTACAGAAACATGTATTCACCCAAGAAAGCTTATGCTCCAATACATCTGTTAGTCTATAAGGTGCCACAGGATTCTTTGTTGCTTTTTACAGATCCAGACTAACATGGCTACCCTTCTGATGTTTATCAGAGAGGCACTAGAGCTGCAAGTGGTTCTTCTGTAGGTTATTATCTCTAATATTTGAAAGACCCATTCCATTAAAAAAGAATAATTCTCCTTTTATGCCCATGCATTGCTTCTCTGTGTAATCTCTAACCCTTCCCCTTATATTAGTGAGTATGCATTTCTTCTATTGGATCTACATACTATAATATTTCTGTTTTATATATTTTGTTTGAGACTGGAATAGCTAATGAAGGGTCTGATCTGTAAGCAAACAGTTGATCAACTTTACACAACTCCTCTGTCTTCAATGGGATTGCTCACGTGCTTGAAGTTGCTCACACATGTAAGCTTTTGCACAATTGGGGCCCTAATCACGTTGCACAGTGAGTTGTTGGAAGTTACTCACTCATCATGGTGTTGGACATAGTACAAGAACTGAACTAGAATAGAACAGATTCTGCAACAGGCTGTGTATGAGCATATACGGAACTGTTAGCAGGGTCGGTGTGTATCAGGACCATCTTTAGTATCCTCAACTGGCAAACCCAGTCTCAGCCTCCAAAAAGAAACAAATTGCAACATGGCTGAAACACTATACTATGCTATCAGGCAGGTCATCTTATTTGAAGGAATGGTAAGTGAAATTCAAAAGTAAACATGATGATTGGTATATAGATGTTGATTCAGCAAATGATTTCCATCCGCGTTTTGCAAATCACTACACTTATTATACTGAACATTTGAGGAGACAAAAGACGGGACTAAAGAAATAGATAATGGAAAGAAAAAGCAAGCACATGCATCCAATTTTGCAGTTAGTAAATTTCATTATTATTATTATTATTATTTTATTATTAGGATGGTTTCATTTCCTACAATTATTTTCTGATGTATCTTTGGAGTATTTTTCTGTGTGTGGCATTTTGCAATGTCAATGGGTGGTTTTAATACTAATTTTTAAAATGTCAGTGCATTGTTCTACTATGCTTAGTTTAATGCAGTGTTGGAACCATGGTTTTCATATGTATTCTTTGGGGGGTTTTGCACATGAGGGTGTGATTTTAATAGGTGGTTTCTAGCAGTGTGAGTGCACAGTTCTGTATTTTTAGGCAGCATTAACTGTAACAATACTTTTTAGTGAAAAAGTTAGTGCTGTTAGTGGCCAGAGCTATTATGTTAACCTGAGGCACCGTGATCTAATATGTGGCATTTGATTCATAATTATTTATTTTGTAGCAAATCAAATTATCCACTATTGTAATAATCTTTATTCTAAATGTGCCTTGTGAGTTATTTATTTGAAAACTAATAGCTCTCTGATCATTAATATTCTTGCGTGATGTATGCATGTGGTCTGTATTAAGAGTTATGGATATATGCTGAAATGATGGCTAAAATGTGGGTTTTTTAAACAGGCATGTCAGGGGGAATTGGTAAATGGGTCGGTCCTAAACAAAGGAATGTGGGTTTACCTCAATTTATATGTAAGGAGTTAACAGGACTATCAAGACAATGGGGGGAGGAGATTGTCAGAAACTGAACAATTTGCATTTTAGCAAACACCAGTGAGGGAAAATAAAGCATGGGGCTTCCTTCACCACCAGACTCCACATCACCTTCCTCATCATAGACAATTAGGGTTAGAAGAGACCTCAGGTCATCTAGTCCAAACCCCTGCTCAAAGCAGGACCAGCACTAACTAAATCGTCCCAGCTAGGGCTTTGTCAAGCTGGACCTTAAAAACCTCTAAGGATGGAGATTCCACCACCTCCCTAGGTAACCCATTCCAGTGCTTCACCACCCTCCTAGTGAAAAAGTTTTTCCTAATATCCAACCTAGATCTCCCCCACTGCAACTTGGGACCATTACTCCTTGTTCTGTTGTCTGCTACCACTGAGAACAGCCTAGATCTATCCTCTTTGGAACCCCTTTCAGGTAGTTGAAGGCTGCTATCAAATCCCTGCTTTCTCTTCTCTTCTCTTCAGACTAAATAAGCCCAGTTCCCTCAGCCTCTCCTTATAAGTCATGTACCCCAACCCCTTAATCATTTTCGTTGCCCTCCGCTGGACTCTCTCCAATTTGTCCACATCCTTTCTGTAACGGGAGGCCCAAGACTGGACGCAGTACTCCAGATGTGGCCTCACCAGTGCCGAATAGAGGGGAATAATCACTTCCCTTGATCTGCTGGCAATGCTCCTACTAATGCAGCCCAATATGCCATTAGCCTTCTTGGCATCAAGGGCACACTGTTGACTCATATCCAGATTCTCATCCACTGTAATCCCCAGGTCCTTTTCTGCAGAACTGCCGCTTAGCCAGTCGGTCCCCAGCCTGTAGCAGTGCATGGGATTCTTCCGTCCTAACTGAAAGACTCTGCACTTGCTGTTGAATCTCATTAGATTTCTTTTGGCCCAATCCTCCAATTTGTCTAGGTCACTCTGGACCCTATCCCTACCCTCCAGTGTATCTACCTCTCCCCACAGCTTAGTGTCAATTGCGAACTTTCTGAGGGTGCAATCCATCCCATCATCCAGATCATTAAATGAAGATGTTGAAAACTGGCCCCAGGTCCGACCCATGGGGCACTCCGCTTGATACCGGCTGCCAACTAGACATCTAGTGAGCTGTAGATCACTACCCATTGAGCCCGACGATCTAGCCAGCTTTCTATCCACCTTACAGTCCATTCATCCAATCCATACTTCTTTAACTTGCTGGCAAGAATACTGTGGGAGACTGTATCAAAAGCTTTGATAAAGTCAAGGTATATCCCATCCACCACTTTCCCCATATCCACAGAGCCACTTATCTCATCATAGAAGGCCATCAGGTTGGTCAGGTATGACTTGCCCTTCGTGAATCCATGTTGACTGTTCCTGATCACCTTCCTCTCCTCCAAGTGCTTCAAAATGGATTCCTTGAGGACCTGCTCCATGATTTTTCCGGGGATTGAGCCTGAGTGAGCCTGACCGATCTGTAGTTCCCCAGGTTCTCCTTCTTCCCTTTTTAAAGATGAGCACTATATTTGCCTTTTTCCAATCGTCCGGAACCTCACCCGATCGCCACGAGTTTTCAAAGATAATGGCTAATGGCTCTGTAATCATATCAGCCAACACTCTCAGCACCCTCAGATACATTGCATCCAGCCCCATGGACTTGTGCACGTCCAGCTTTTCTAAATAGTCCTTAACCTATTGTTTCACCACTGAGGGCTGCTCACCTCCTTCCCATACTGTGCTGCCCAGTGCAGCAGTCTGGGAGCTGACCTTGTCTGTGAAAACAGAGGTAAAAAAAGCATTGAGTGCTTCAGCTTTTTCCACATGTTCTGTCACTAGGTTGCCTCCCCCATTCAGTAAGTGTCCCACACTTTCTTCTTGTTGCTAACATACCTGTAGAAACCCTTCTTGTTACCCGTCACATCCCTTGCTAGCTGCAACTCCAGTTGTGTTTTAGCCTTCCTTATTACACCCCTGCATGCTCGAGCAATATTTTTATACTCCTCCCTAGTCATCTGTCCAAGTTTCCACTTCTTGTAAGCTTCCTATTTGTGTTTAAGCTCACCGAAAGATTTCTGGGTTAAACTAAGCTGGTTGCCTGACATTTTTAATTAATTAATTTTAATTATGGAGATATCCTATCTCCTAGAACCTGAAAGGCCCTTGAAAGGTCATCGGGTCCAGCCCCCTGCCTTCACTAGCAGGACCAAGTACTGATTTTGCCCCAGATCCCTCAGTGGCCCCCTCAAGGATTGAATTCACAACCCTGGGTTTAGCAGGCTAATACTCAAACCACTGAGCTATCCCTCCCCCCAATAGCCATAGTTGCTATTCTTTCTGCACATCGGAATGGTTTGTTCCTGCTCCCTCAATAAGGCTTCTTTAAAATACAGCCAGCTCTCCTGGACTCCTTTCCCCCTCATATTTGCCTTTCAGGGGCTCCTGCCCATCAGTTCCCCGAGGGAGTCAAAGTCAGTGGTGAGCTGGAGCCGGTTCGCACCAGTTCGCGGGAACCGATAGTTAAATTTAGAAGCCCCTTTAGAACCGGTTGTCCTGCGTGGGACAACTCGTTCTAAAAGGGCTTTTAAATTTAACAACCAGTAAAGCTCTGGCAGCTCTCCGCCCCGCCCCCAGCTCACCTCCGCCTCCTCCCCTGAATGCTCCACCCCCTTTTCCTCCCCCTTCCCTGCTTCCCGCGAATCAGCTGTTCGCGCGGGAAGCCTGGGAGAGCTGAGAAGCAAGCGGTGGCTTTGCGCAGGTGAGCTGGGGTGAGGGGGTGCGAGAAGGGTTCCAAGGAGGCGCGGCCCGGCCGAGCGGCTCCAGCTCTGGCCCCGTGGCCGGCCTGGCCCCGGCCCAGCGGCTGACCTGCTCCGGCCCCAGCCCAGCGACTGACCTGTTCCGGCCTGGCCCCAGCCCAGTGGCCAACCAGCTTTGGCCCGGCCCCGCAGCTCCGGCCCCGGCCAAGCGGCGCAGCTGTAGCACCGCCAGTCACCTCCAGGCAGCCTGGTAAGGGAGCAAGGAGCAGGGAGGGGGTGTTGGATAGAGGGCAGGGGCGTTTGGGGTGGTGGTGATGGGGTGGATAGGGGTCGGGGCGGTCAGAGGGCAGGGAACAGGGGGATTGAATGGGGGCAAGGGTCCTGGGGAGCAGTCAGGAAGGATCAGGGGTTGGATGGGGCAGTGGGGGGCAGTCAGGGGGACAGAGAAAAGGGGTGGTTGGATGGGGCAGAGGTCCCGGGGGGCCATCAGGAATGAGAGGAGGGGTTGGATGGGGTGGTGGGGGGCAGTCAGGGGACAAGGAAGGGGGGTGGATGGGGCAGGTGTCCGGGGGGAGCGTCAAGGAACATGGGAGGTTGGATGGGGCAGGAGTCCTGGGGCGGGGCAGGGGTGGACCACGACCCCCTCGTGAGGTGAGGAGGAAGGAACCGGCTGTTAAGATTTTGGCAGCTCATCACTGGTCAAAGTTTGCTTTTCTGAAGTCTGGGGTCCATATTCTGCTGCTCTCCTTTCTTCCTTTTGTCAGGATCCTGATCTCAACCATCTCATGGTCACTGCTGCCTATGTTACCACCCACTTCTACTTCCCCTACCAATTCTTCCCTGTTTGTGAGCAGCAGGTCAAGAGAAGCACAGCCCATAGTTGGTTCCTCCAGCACTTGTACCAGGAAGTTGGCCCCAATACTCTCCAAAAATTTCCTGGATTGTCTGTGCACTGCTGTATTGCTCTCCCAGCAGATGTCAGGGTGATTGAAGTCCCCCATGAGAACCAGGGCCTGTGATCTGGAAACTTCTGGCTGAAGAAAGCCTTATCTACCTCATCCTCCTGGTCTGGTTGTCTGTAGCAGATGCCCACCACGACATCACCCTTGTTGCTCTCACCGCTAAACTTAACCCAAAGACTCTCAACAGGGTTTTCTCCACTTTCATACTGGAGCTCTGAGCAATCATACTGCTCTCTTACATACAGTGCAACTCCTCCACCTTTTCTCCCGCTCCTGTCCTTCCTGAACTGTTTATACCCATCCATGACAGTGCTCCACTCATGTGAGTTACCCCACCTAGTCTCTGTTATTCCAACCACATCATAGTTCCTTGGCTGTGCCAGGACTTCCAATTCTTTCTGCTTGTTCCCCAGGCTTCTTGCGTTCGTGTACGGGCACCTAAGATAACTAGCCAATTGTCCTGCTTTCTCAGTATGAATCAGGAAGCCTCCTGTTGCACCCTCCTCCTTGTGTTTCCTCCCAGTATCCCACTTCCCCGTTAACCTCAGGGCTTAGGTCTCGATCCCCTGGCGAACCCAGTTTAAAGTCTTCCTCACTAGGTTAGCAAGCCTGCCTGTGAAGATGCTCTTCCCTCTCTTCATTAGGTGAATCCCATCTCTTCCAAGCAATCCTTCTTCCTGGAATAACATCCCATGGTTGAAGAATCCAAAGCCCACTCTCTGACACCACCTGTGCAACCACGCATTTACTTCCACAATTCGATGGTTTCTACCTGGGCCTTTTTCTTCAACAGGGAAGATGGAAGAGAACTCAACTTTCACCTCAAACTCCTTTATCCTTCCCAGAGCCACAGAGTCTTCAGTGACCCTCTCAAGATCATTATTGGCGGTATCATTGATGCCCATGTGGAGAAGTAGGAAGGGTTAGCGGTCGGAGGGCTTAATCAGCCTCGGCAGACACTCCATCACATCCTGAATTTTAGCTCCTGGCAAGCAGCACACTTCTCGAGTTTCCCGGTCTGGATGGCAGATGGATGACTCCATTCCCTTTAGGAGGGAGTCCCCAACCAACACCACACGTCTCCTCCTCATGGGAGTGGTGGTTGTGGAACCCTCATCCTTAGGACAATGCATCCCATGCCTTCTGTTTGTTATGGTCTGATCCCTTCCCTCAGATGACTCTCTTCCAAGCTATTCTCAGCCGTAGTATCTGTGAAGAGAGCCTGAAAATGATTTCTTATCTCTATCTGCATTGGGGGTACATGGGTTCTCCTCTTTCTTCTTCTGGAGGTCACATGCTGCCAATTTTCTTCCCCGTTCTGCACTGCCCTCTCTGATTCTTTAGCATGCTGTGCCTGCAGTACCAAACGCTGACTTCTATTCAGAAAGTCTTCATCTTCTCAGATGCAACACACGGTTGATACTTGGGTCTCTGGTCCTTTAACCTTCTCTTCCAATATGGCAACCATCTTGCACTTCATACAGATGGAAGTTGTTTCTATCCTCTGGGAGCAAGACAAATATGGCACATCCTGTGCAGGTCACAACAGCTGATCGCTCACTATCCATAAGAGCCTCTTCAGATGTATTTACTGCTCACAGATGCCTGAAAGGCAAAAACTCTGTGGGAACTCCCCCCAGCCAAACTCCCAGGCAAACTCCCTCTGTTTGCTTCTCCTTTGTTCACAGCTGTCTGCTTTTTTATAAGGCTTCTGGCTCAAAGCCTTCCCTCCAATCAACCACTCAAGGCCCACCTGGAACAAAGCACTCCCAGTTCACACTTTTCAAACAAACAAACAAACACACCATCAAACCGTCCCTGCAACCAGCACCAGTTAAAACAAATGGTCACAGCAGACAGACACTCAGATATTCATTCATAGCTTGAATTAACTTTTCTTTTGAGGGGCAACCTTCAGAAGAATTCATTTGAAAGGTTTGCTGGGGTATAAAAAGAAAGGGGCAGAGAACCCCAAGTTTTATCTTTTTCACCTAAGAAGAAAAAAAGAACCAGCACTTTGGGCTTCTGGAGGAAATCCTGATCGAGTGTGGGTGTGGGTGTCAGCCACCATCTTACCAGAAGACTGTGGGTGAGAAAAGCCATCTTGAACAAAGCCTATATGTTGCTAAATTAAGTTTTAGATTTTTAGATGCATTCTTTTCACTTTTATTTGCTTGTAATCATTTCGAACTTTCTCTTTTATACTTGAAGCCAATTAAAATCCTATCTTCTTTTTGTTAATAAACTTGTTTTACTATTAATCTAAACCTACAGTGCTGTGTTTTGAATTAAAGTGAACGTTAACTCCAGTTAATGTGGCAAACTGGTGGGATTGAGCTCTTTAAAGGAGCAAACGGATCTTATTGTTCCTCTGAATGTTGCAGGAGAGTGCTGGACATGGCAGCTCAGGACTGGGGCTGTGCTGGGGTCACCTGCTTACATTAACCAAGTCTGGTAAGACAAGAGTGTGTCTGTGATAACTGCTGGCAGGCTGTTGGATTCAAAGTGGCTGAAATAGAGCTCTTTAACATACAGAACCCAAAGTGCAGGCTGGCTGCGTGTCCCTGGCAGGGAGCCACAAGTAGCAGAAGAATTTTGGGGCACTCAGAGTTCTAATACAAGTGGTGTCACAACCTCTCACTAGTCTGAATTGCACCCCAGAACATGATAGGTAATTACATTGGAGTTGATGAGGGGCCATGAAAGGGTTTTTTCTCCCAGACTTTGAGAGCTCCCCCCTTTCTGACCTTCCCTACCAGTGATCACTTCTATCCATAGCTCTTAAAGATATGTCTGGAGAGCACCATTTTGGCCATTGGAGTGTATCAAATTGTACCAAGTGGCCTGTAATTTTTTTTAAAAAGGGGTCTCCTCCTCATTCCTCCTTCAAAGAGTTTATCTTGAGGGCTGTGAACAAAATGATGACAGGCAGTATATTCATTTCAAAATAAGTTCCTCTTCTGAACAGAGTGTTAATAAAGACTCTGGTAGATAACCACTGTAATGGAGCTCCCTATACAGACTGCCTTTCTGAACCCCCTTGGTTCTCCCAGAGCAGGATCAGACCACTTAGCGCAGGCCAGCCGATGGGAGGGGGGACGACAACAAAGGGGACAATTCCCCAGGGGCCCGGGCGATTTAAAAGGGCCCGGGGCTCACGGCCGTTGCTATTGCAGCGGTGGTGGCTGGGAGCCCCAGACCCTTTTAAATTGCCCGGGCGGGCTGCAGGGCTCCTAGGCACGTGTGGGGTGGCGACTGCTCCAGGCCTCGTGCTTTGGGGGGGCTCCGCGGGCTGGTGGGATTGGCCAGCATGGTCAGTCCCAGAAGTGACGGGTTGGTCCCAGAAGTAATGGATTCGTCACTTCCGCCCCAGGCCCTGCACCCCTCTAGGGATGGCCCTGGGGCCCAGAATTGCTGTCGTCGGGCCTGGTTAAGCAGGTGGAGAAGGCTTCACATAACACAGGCTTGTTTCCCCCAAGCACTGGAATGTGAGCCTTAACTTTTCAAGGGTGTGTACGTATGAGATAGAAACAAATGTGCTGTTAACAATCATCTCCAAGTTTGCAAATCTTGGCCTGTTAAGGGAACTGCTTCTTAACTGGATTTTGATATTTGAATAAAACAGCATTGCTCTTTCCCTGAAGTCTGTGTGTTGAGTTCAGCTGTAAACCTGCCAGATGGCCGAGGTGTAGTGTGCGTGCAGAGGCTGTGTAAATTAGTGCAGCCTATATGAAAATTAACTTCAAGGCCGCTATCCAGGGAAAGGGGCTATGAAAAGCAATGTGAGCACCACTTTTCCACTAAAGATAAAGGGTGGAATTTTTTCTAAAGTATGTAAGCAATTTATTATTATTTATTTATCTTGTAATTATTGTCATGGAGCAGGATCCCATGGTGTTGTGCAAACACAGAACAAAAGATGATGCAGTAGTCCTACAGACGGTTAATGTGGCTTGTGTTGATATAATGGGGTGCAATCCACACCATCTTCTGAGAGGCCTTGGAAGTAAAAGTAATTTAGAATCTGTCTCGGGCTAACAAGGACCGCTGCCCCAGAGTGCAATGGCTGCTGCTTTTGTCGTTTTGGGTGCAAAGAGTGAGATGGTCAGGAGGAGAGAGAGGAGGGGTGTCTTGGGGTGTTTGCCCCTCCTTTTTACAGTTTCCGTTCCCCTCTTGAAAAACATTTCTAGCTGAGAACCAGGAGACAGTCTGTGTGGAAGGAAGTTCCCTGTTTTCACCTGTATATGCTTACATGCAGGTTTCCTTTTGTTTTCTGCTTGATGACTCTGTTTACTGCTTACATGCAATTTAAGGCAAACACATTCCTTTGTTTAGGACAGACCTGTTTGCTGACTTCTGCCTGGGTGGGGCTGTGAGGTTTGGAACATGTGCTAATAACATCATATAGGGGACTCTTATAATATCACATACAATGTTGCTATATACTTTTCACCATGACAGTACTGGCCAGCAAGTTATGAGTTTTCCAAGGATACCTTACAAGGCACACTTTGTACATAGATTATCACAATAGTGTTTAGGATGGGAAGACAGGGGTGCATGCCATCACAGTTGTGCTCCTAAATTATTCAATCTTTTGGAAAATCCCACCCAAGTTGCTTTGTCTCTATGACTTCATCCATTCTCCAGAGGCCCAGGAAGTAGAAATCCACAAGGGTCTCTCAAACACTCGTCTCAATTAAGACCACTGAAGCTGAAGGCAATCTCCTATTCCCTCCCACGGGAGCAGGATGAAGACCTGGGGTTGTGTCACCAAGACTTGGTTGCTTCCTTTTGTTGTCAAAACTAACTGAAAACACAGGAAGCATGTTTACAAGTTGAATAATAAGTATCTTTACTTGTGGGTCTATAATACATTTTTGAATTTTGTTAAATTACCAGTGTATGGAAATATTTGTAACATTTGATGGAAAGAGGTAGAATCCCTATGTTCCCTGTAGTAATGAAGTGCAATAAATAGGTGTGCAAATACCGAGCTTCAGTGTTGACACTGAAGACTCCTTGTAAATATACAAAACCCAGTAAGCTGTTCACCGCTGAAAGATACAGATTCCACTAAACAATAATTCGGACTGGATTCCTCGCATTAACCTTAAGTGGCTGGGTCTGATGTCTGCCAGCATCCTATGCCATGACACCAGCGCGCAACATGATGGTGGTGTTGAGGACACAGACAGGAAATTAGATGGTGTTAATAAATAGCATGTAGAAGTGATCTACAAAAGATGTAATCAGATTTAGAACTAATTTCTGAATGTTCCAATAGCCAAAAATTAAAAGGCATCCATCCAAACATTATTGGTATCAGTTACCACAGACCTTACAAGGCCTATGCGCCACTTAATTCCTGGGATTTTTCTCTTGCACTGTGATGTCTGCAGGTGGACATAGATTTTAATAGGACTCAGTGAGGATGCAGCAGTCCACCCAGTGCAGGGTTGGGTATTAAAGGCTCAGCTGGTACTTCAAAGGTGCACAGTCTGTGTTCAAGGCTCTCTGTGCAGGAGTGAATTTCACCCTATTAGCTTAACATTTCTTTCTGAGTGGTCTAGCAATATCCTGACCTAGGATCAGTGGTTCGCATTCTGAGTCATGCACCAGCATATCACATCCACCATAGAACAGTGATGTGTGGAGATGAACTACAAGGGATTTAGTAATGTGGCTACCTATATCTATATACTCCGCTTTGCAAAGTCGATTAGGAAAATAATGTGTAAAAAAGGATTCCCCTCCCCGCCCCCCAAAACTGCAGTATCATTTGAAAACATACTTATCAGACCAGACACCTTAGGTCAGCTACAGACTTCACCAGGTTAGTATATGGTGAGTAGTGACTCAGCAGGATCCAGCAACCTCCAGAGGTTTCTGCTATGTAGGAATGAAAACTAAAGTGAGTTTTTTAGGTTACTTTTGTGGTAGATGCCTCTCTTGATCTGGCCATTGGGAGTATTCAGTTGATAATTCTAATCTTGGCATTTTACTTGTTTTTCTCATAACACTTCTGTGTCTAATTTTAAAGAGCAGCATGTTCTATTTTTCAAATTAATCTATTCTGAATTAATTTAGAAAATAAACAGTTACAACTTTCCCCTCATGGATTTCAGGCAATGCTACAGCCAGTGGTTAATATCTGGAGGATATTTCATTCTGGCATTCCTTTGTGCACATTGACACACCTCCAGCAGCAGAATCAAATCTAACAGGGAGGAGGAGTCAGAACCCCCATCATGCTACTCTCTGCATTTTATCAAACATGACTTGTAATTAATAGCTAACTTTCTTCTATTTCGTATCTCTGTTTTAAGAAACATTTGTAACTCATCCCCACCCCCACCCCCAATCTACCAGGCTCTGGTTTATTTCAGTGCTAAAATTTCTGAACTTTTAATGTCAAAACACAAATTTTAATGAGAGCAAAGAGCTTCCAGGCCTGATGGACATACTGGGTCAGATTTTCAACAGAGCTCAGAGCCCACAGCTCTTAATGGGCATCTGGCCACTTTATTTAGTAGCTTATCTTTTTTGAAAATCTAGCCCATTGTGGTCCAGATTCTGCCCCCATTTACACCCATGTGACCCCTGAATATTTTTTCTGGTTTATTTTTCCTGAGCCCAATTCTGAAAAATCTTATTCACCTGAGTAGTCCCACTGACTTCAATGAGGTGAGTAAAGATTATTTTTGAGTCAGGATCAGGCTTTCTGTATGCTTCTGACTTAACGCCAATCCTAACCGCAGATCCTAGGGCACGTCTACCCTGTGGGGGCTACAGCAGCACAACTGTATCTATGGCACTGTAGTGGAGATGCTACCTACATCGACAGAATGGGGTTTTCTGTTGACATAGGTAATCCACTTCCCCAAGCGGCAGTAACTAGGTTGGCAGAAGAATTCTTCCATCAGCCTAGCCCAGGGGTGGGCAAACTTTTTGGCCTGAGGGCCACATCGGGGAATAGAAATTGTATGGCGGGCCATGAATGCTCACAAAATTAGGGTTGGGGTGTGGGAGGGGGTGCAGGTTCTGGGGTGGGGCTGGGGATGAGTTTGGGATGTAGCAGGGTCCTTGGGGTTTGGAGAGCGGGAGAGGGATCAGGGCTGGGGCTGGCGGTTGGGGTGTGGGGAGAGACTCAGGGGTGCAGGCTCCAAGCAGCGCTTACCTCAAGTGGCTCCCAGAAGCAGTGGCATGTCCCTTCTTTGGCTCCAATGCAGAGGAGCGGCCAGGTGGCTCTGCATGCTGCCCCATCTGCCAGCGCCGCCCCTGCAGCTCCCATTGGAGCGCCGGAGGGAGCCATTGGAGTGCGTAGGAGCTGGAGTGGGGCCATGCCACAGCTTCCGGGAGCTGCATGGTTTGGCCCCCGACCCAGCACCCTGGCTGAAGTGCTGGAATGGGGCCGAGCCGCGTGGTGTGGCCCCCAAACCAGTGCCCCGGCCAGAGCACCGGAGCAGGGTCGAGCCGCATAGTGCGGCCCCGGATCCAGCGCTCCAGCTGGAGTGCCGGAGCGGGGCAAACCCGAGATCTCGCTCCCCAGCGGGAGCTTGTGGGCCTGCTTAAAATGGCTCGTGGGCCGGATTAATCCCGTGGGCCATAGTTTGCCCACCCCTGGCCTAGCTACATCTACACCATGGGTTAGGTCATCTTGCCTATGAGGTTCAGGGGGGTGAATTTTTCACATCCCTGAACAACAGCTAGATCGATCTGAATTTTAAGTGTAGACCAGGGCTTACACTGAAGCCCTAAATCCACGAAAGCAAAACTTCTGGCAGGATGTAAAGTTGTAATGGGAGAAATGCATGTAATAAAGGCTTTTTGAGGCATATGAATGTATTTACCTGTTACAGCTCTGGACTCCCTCAAGTCACTTCTAAAATGTATTTATTATTAACACATTGAATAAACGTTAGATTTCACCCCTTTAAATAGTGAAATGAGACTTTGGCTCCTATGTAGAACTGGCTGAATAATGCAGTTATTTATTTATTTATTGGTTCACTGGCAATTTTAAAAAAATGAAGAAAAAATCATTCTGGGTCAAACTAAAAATTGTTTTTTAATTATTGGCAAATGAAAAAATTGAAGAAAAAAATTGGTTTGAACGAAACATTTCATTTGACACAAGTTTTTGCTTTGATTTTGAGTGTTTTCTAACACTTTTGGTTGTTTTAATAAAATTTAAAGGAACTTTTGAAATGAAAATATTTCACACCAAAAAAGTCAAAAGGCTCTGTTTTGAAAATGTCAAAACAAAATGTTTTGAATTTTTTGATTTTTCTTTAAAGTGTATTTTAGAATTGTTTGCTTTTCCCAACCAAAACAATTCAGCGAAATAGACAAACATTTTGTGAATGTACTTGCCTTTTTTTTTTTTTTATGAAAAAAGTTTTGGCTGAGAAATTTTGCCCATCTTGATTCCTAAGGGCCAGATTTATGTAGGTATTGTGGTGCCTTGTGGGATTTACAATATCACCTAAGGCTCTATCTACACTGCGCTGTGGTGTGGACTAAGAGGGTGTGAATTGCAGAGCACATCAAAGAGTTGCATTCTAACTAGGGCTGTCAAGCGATTAAAAAAATTAATCACAATTAATCGTGCAATTAAAAAAATAATCATGATTAATCACGCTGTTAAACAATAATAGAATGCCATTTATTTAAATATCATTGGATGTTTTCTACATTTTCAAATATATTGATTTTAATTGCAACACAGAATACAAAGTGTACAGTGCTCACTTTGTATTTTTGATTACAAATATTTGCACTGTAAAAACAAAAAAATAGTATTTTTCAGTTCCCCTAATACAAGTACTGTAGAGCAATCTCTTTATCATGAAAGTTGAATTTACAAATGTAGAAAAGAAAACAATGAAAAACTTTAGAGCCTACAAGTCCAATCAGTCCTACTTCTTGGTCAGCCAATCACTCAGACAAACAAGTTTGTTTACATTTGCAGAAGATAATACTGCCTGCTTCTTGTTTACAATGTAACCTGAAAGTGAGAACAGGCGTTTGCATGGCACTGTTGTAGCTGGCATCGAAAGATATTTACATGCCTGATGTGCTAAAGATTCATATGTCTCTTCAACCACCGTTCCATAGGACATGTGTCCATGCTGATGGTGGGTTCTGCTTGATAATGATCCAAAGCAGTGCAGACCAATGCATGTTTGTTGCATGTGATGGCAGCCCTCAACATCGGTCACGATCCAGATGAGTGGAGACTGTTCATTGATTCATCGAAGACGAGTCTTAAAGCTGTTTTACTGCATAATGGCAATGTTTTGCCATCAATTCCAGTTGGTCATGCAGTCCATATGAAGGAAACCTATGACAACATGAAACAACTTTTGAGGTGCATAATCTAAGACCAACATCAGTGGCAGCTTTGTGGCGATTTGAAGGTTGTTGCTCTCTTGCTTGGTCTGCAGACTGGATACACAAAGTACTGCTGTTTTCTCTGCGAATGGGATAGTCGTGCAAGAGATTCCCACTACATCAAGAAAGATTGGCCACTCCGACAGTCATTGGAGCCTGGGAGGAAAAGTGTTCAGCATCCACCACTTGTTGAATCAAGGAAGATTTTGTTACCACCCTTACACATCAAGCTGGGTCTGATGAAGAACTTTGTCAAGGCCATTGACAAAACACAAGCAGCTTTCAAGTACCTCCGTGGAAAATTTCCAAGGTTAAGTGAAGCTAAGATAAATGAAGGTGTCTTTGTTGGTCCTCAAATTCGTGAACTTCTTCGAAATGATGCATTTAACCATGCACTGCGTGGCAAGGAAAAGACAGCATGGAAAGCCTTCCAGTTAGTGGCAATAAATTTTCTCATAAACAACAAGGCAGACAACTACAGGTTGTTGGTGGAAAACCTCCTCAAGGCATACAAAAGCCTTGGTTGCAACATGTCACTAAAGATACATTTTTTGCACTCTCATCTAGATTTTTTTCCCACCGAACTGCGGAGCAGTGAGCGATGAGCACGGCGAGCGATTTCACCAGGACATTGCAACAATGGAGAAACGCTATCAGGGCAAATGGAGCCTATCAAATCTTGCAGACTATTGCTGGACAGTGACAAGAGATGCTCCATTTAATGAATACAAGAGACAAGCCAAGAAGCGCCGAGTAGACACTGAATAGGACTAAACTATGTACATAATAGTTTTTTGCCTTTTGTTTCATAATAAATTTTATTTATATAACCCTTTTGCTGATTTTTAAAGTGTTACATAAACAGGACAGGTGAAATTTTATCATGTAAAGCAACCATAAACACATGAAAAGACCTAGGTTTACAATTTATGATTAAAACTCTACTATATACACAATATACATAGACATAAAATGTAAAAACTTAAATATCTTAGAAACAGTAGCCAATCAGTTGTTTTAATTGTCATATTTGAATTCAGCACATCAAAATACATAATAAATAGCACATTTTATCTCTGAAGCAGATGACTTCTCAAAAATTGTAGACCAGTGTTATTTTTCCTAGTGGCTTAAGTCTAAAAAGTGCTAGAAGCTGCTAGATATTTTGAATCCTACAGCATCTTGAGCCCATACCATGGCTACTCAGGATGCTAAAACCTCTTTCAGTTTTAAGCTAAAATGAATTGAAAATAACTCGTCTTGGCCCACTCACCATGGTGCAGAGGGATTGTAGCACCACCCCCCTTGCCAGGGGCTGTGCCATGGGAGAGCAACTCCAAACCATGCCTAAATTGCCACTGGATCCTGACTGGGGAGAGTTAACTGGAAAAAGGATTAAATCAGTGCATGCCCAGACCACACCTCTTCGTTTGCCTCCCTTTGTTTGAGCTGAGCTGACTGCGGGCATGGATATTGTGGGCATCTTGCCATCCTCCAGATGCTGTGTCTAGTTTCCTTATTTTCTTTTCCTTGCTGCAGGCCAAATCCTGAAGCCAGTGGCAAATCTCCCATTTGTTTCTATGTGACCAAGATTTGGCCCTGTATAAATATAACTCAGAGTAAAATGATTAATGAGTTGTGACAGAATATTTGTATTAAAGTATATGGATGAAAACTTGAATCTTAGTTAGCCTGTCAGACGTCTCTTGCAATTTCACCCATTATAACAGCTGAACTAGTGCTGCGTCTTCCTGAATACTTACCAGATTATCTGTGCTTTTAACACTGCATTCAAACACATCCTTTCCCCACCCAGATTGTAGGCAGCCCTTTGTGCAACAGGCCAGAGCTCTGCTGTGGGGAGAAGCAGATGGTATTTGAAGTGATGTTTTCACTCACTAAACATGAATATGAAAAAGCCTTCTTTTTTATAATTACTTTCCAAGCATATGAAAGTCAGTAATGTAGAACTGTCTCTGAGAATCGTAACATGCAAATAAATGTGTGTTGCAAGAGTTTATTTTGGTCTCTGCGCTCACTATGAATTCCTAAGATTGACTGATACCCATATCCTATATATCATTGTTTTTATTAACTCATTTCAAACATCAGATCTGTGCCAAAAGGCTGTTTCAATTTGTGTAGGTTTATAATAACGCTGACCTTCATAACGAGCCGAACAAAAGCAACCCCAATAAATGCTCATTTTGCAGAAGTCTCGACTGTATAAAAATGAATAACTGGGATATTCTGAAGCATATTACAATGTAGTGGAGCTATATTTTGGGGGGAAGGTGAGAAACACAGTTGCTGGAAACACTCAGTAAATAAATCATATCAAATCAGAGAGCCTGATTTTGCAGTCCTGGCTAGGGTAAATTATGCATTTATATAACCACAAGCCTTGAATAAGGGACAGTGTGTAGTTGCACTGTCCTCAGAGCAGACTAGACTCCAAAGTCACAATCTGGTTCCTGCTCCCCCCTGGCTTCAAGGGGAAGTAAGCTGCACCAGGTAAAGGGCTGGCACCGTTTACTTCCTTTTCTGTGCCATCTCAGCTGTGCTGGCCAGTGCATTGGTGGTGGCTGGAGTCCCACTTCCTGGTCCTGCCTCCTCACCCACCTATATGGAAGGGAGAGTAACAGCCCTGCAGAGGCTGCTCTCCTTCCTGTGCTGTGACTCACGATGCAGTAGCCCCTGCAGAGGACTGAGGACTTATGCCATCGTACTACCGTGCACGTGCATTCATGATTTGGCCCTAGGGTGACTTACCTAATTGAAGCCAGTGGGACTGTTTATCTGACTAAGGGTGGAAGGGTCAAACCTAGAGTTTGTTTCTGTGGCATTGGTTGGTTTGAAAACAGTGGTAGAAGAAAACATCAATATGTTTCAATACCCAACTTAACGATTTAAGGACCTGATTCAAAGCTCATTGAAGTCAGAAGAAGAGTCCTATTGATTTCAAGGAGATTTGGATCAGACCCTAAAATTCATCATATTTCTGAGAATGATACAAAGTGGAAAACCATGAGAAAGGCACTCAAAAATTTTCTCTGTAATCCTTCACTTGTACCAGCTGTTGGAAAAGATCTTGCTAGACATCCCTTCTCATCATGCTTGCTACAGAAATCTCCTGAACTTGTCCAGCCAGCTAAAACATGAATTTCTACTAAGAGTCACACAGCCCCTCCCCACCCCCGCCCACCTTCCTCACCAGCTCAAGTAACATTAAAGGTCTTATTCAAATACAGAATAACAAGGAAATTCACTCTATGCATCCGAAGAAGTGAGGTTTTTACTCACGAAAGCTTATGCCCAAATAAATCTGTTAGTCTTTAAGGTGCCACCAGACTCCTTGTTGTTTTTGTAGATACAGACTAACACGGCTACCCCCTGATACTTAAAGGAAATTCAGAGTTAAGGCTATCACTGTGTTCCGAAGTGAGGGTGAAGAGGAAGCCAGAACACTGAATTCCATGTTGAAAGAGTCACACTCTTCGCTAAGTTTTCAAACGGCCTTTTAAGTGCACCTGAAGAATTTGCAGTTGCAGTTTGCACACAAAATGAGGAACCCAGAAAAGAGGTACTGTATTTGCAAATTCACAATGTAATTGGTCTATTTACTTACTCTG
The DNA here is from genome assembly GCF_011386835.1 of Chrysemys picta bellii. Taxonomy (NCBI): domain Eukaryota; kingdom Metazoa; phylum Chordata; order Testudines; family Emydidae; genus Chrysemys; species Chrysemys picta. The sequence goes on from NC_088791.1 coordinate 298,830,994, forward strand.
TTTGCACTTACAAATGGATGAGTCTGTAAATTTTGCAAGACCAGTTTAGGAGGCTGCTTGAAAATTTGCTTTGATGCCGTTTAGTTGCTGTTTCATCAGCTTGTATTTTTTTGTTTGTTTTGTTTACAGTCATTTGGCAAAAAATAAATAAAAGGGGGGGAATCTCTGTGGATGTATGAGACACCCCTATAACCTACAATTCATTGAGTCCAGAGACCAGAACAGGCCCATCAATGACCACTGTTTAGAAACACTTTCTGGTAGATGATTGACATAGCAAACCACAATGGTGTTCATTTAAAAAACTATTTGGCTGAATATGTTGAATATGAGCAGTACATACTCTGTGCCCTGAAAAACCTTACTGCACAGTAGCTTCTTTATGAATGTTGATAATTCAGTTCAACACCATGTGCTTAAATACCCAAAGCCACTGGCTAATCCATACTATAGATTAACTATCTCCAAACATTTTTGCTCCATTTTAAATGCTGTTGATTTTTGTAGAGGCAAAAGTTTAAAATGACCAAAGCACACCAACATTTCACTTTTGAAAGAAAGCAAAAGCATTGTTTGAATTAGAATAGAGGAAAAATAACTTTGAAATTACCACATTTATTTGCTGCTTGGTTTTGTGCTATTTTCTAACTCTATATTTGCTTAATCAATTTAAAGCGAATTGCATTTTCAAAAACCAGATCACTGGAGATTTTATTTACAGTAACCAAATCTGGCAATCCAAGAGGGCATTGCATGAGATTAGGAAGCAGATCCCCTACTTCCTATTCCTCTTTCTACTGCTGACTCACTGTTTGATTTTTGGGCAAGACATTTGGGCTGCCCATGCCTCAGTTTGTAAAGAAAGAAGAATGGTCCAGTGGTTAGGGTGCCAGTCTGGGATTCAGGAGATGTGGGTTCCATTTTCTACTTTGCCACATACTAACTCTGTGACCTTGGGCAAATCACTTAGTCTCTTTGGCTATGTCTACACTGCAAAAAAACCTAAACAAACCTGTGTCAGCAAGTCAGTTAGAGCCCGGTCAACTGACTCAGGCTTGTGTGGCTCACACGATGGGACTAAAAATAGCTGTGTAGACATGTCCGCTCAGGCTGGAGCCTGGGCTCTGAAACCCAGCAAAGGGAGACGCTTCAGAGCCCAGCCACATCTACTCTTATTTTTAGCTCTGTCAACCAGGCTCTGAGACTTGCTGCTGCGGGGTTGTGGGGTTGGGTTCCCTCCCTCCCCCAGTATAGAAGTACCCAGAGAGACTAAGTGATTTGCTGAAGGTCACACTGGAAGTGCCCAGGCCTCCATTCCCCCTCTGTAAAATGGGGATTATAGCACTTCCCTCCCTCACAGGGCTGTGGTGTGGAAACATACATTACAGACTACGAAGCCGCTCAAATATTATGGTACTGGGGGCCATGTGGGTACTTTAGCTAGATGAAGTGAATATCATAATACTTGCCTCACAGGTGTGTTGTCAGATTGAATTACTTATTCTTTGTGGAGCTGTTTGAGATTTTTGCACATAAGATACTCCGTAAGTACAAATGATTATTAATGGACTTTAAGGTCAAATTATAAATCCTTGGTGGGCGAGGGGGGGCGGGGAGATTTATAATGAATGTGCTGCCAGGCACAGTTTAGCAGCAGCTCTTGCGGATGATTTTGTTGCAGGGCCTGACCCTGTTCCCATTGGCGTAGATGGTAAAACTTGCACTGACTTCAGCGGAACCAAGGCTGAACCCGTGCTGGGCTCAGTCACAAAATGCGGGCTGAGTGTAGGTGTTTTTAAGTCTGTGCGGTAGCGTATACTAAGGGATGCACATCTGAGTGCCACATCACCTTCTGTTAAATTTTAGCATGCTGGGGAAAGCTGGAATTTTAGTCCTGCTAAATCGCCCTGCCATTAGGGGACTACTCTAGAGGCTCTGATCTAAGCATACGCGGCTGATTAGAAATGTGCATGATGCTGAACTTCTCAAAAATGCTAATACCTTGATGCACTTTCATGTGGTTTAAGTTCTGCATTTGGCATGGAGCCCATAGACAGTGCCAGGAAAGAAGATGAAGAAACTTTTGCCAATCATCCCTTTGTAAATGATCACTGCACAGCAGGAAGCAGGAGAATTTACTTCAACTACAGCCAAGTCAGTGGTTTAATTTTTGTAAACATGTCTTAAGTGCTCTGCCTCTTATCTTTATGCCACGGCTTTTGTACCAAAAAGACTGGCTACAAGCTGCTCAGGCAGCAATCTCAGAGTTTTGACATTCAAATTGTTCATTAATCACTTTCTATTGGTCCTCTTTTCTTTGGCCTTATTTTGTTGATGCAACTACAAGTGACCTAGCATGGCAGCTGAGACTGCTCCAGAATGTAATGTTACTTTAATACAGAAGTGTGAAACAGTGCAAGAAGAAAATACTTCTTTATAATGAATGATTTATAATGAATGTGCTGCCAGGCACAGTTTAGCAGCAGCTCTTGCGGATGATTTTGTTGCAGGGCCTGACCCTGTTCCCATTGGCGTAGATGGTAAAACTTGCACTGACTTCAGCGGGACCAAGGCTGAACCCGTGCTGGGCTCAGTCACAAAATGCGGGCTGAGTGTATGCAACGATATCTCAACCCTCCAGGATCCTCAGGAAAAGTCTTCAATCTGCCAAAACTTCCTTTGGACCCTTAGGATGATGTAAACTAAACTCGGCAGTAGAAAACATTCCAATAATGGGAGGAATAAATCAGAACATCATTAAAAACTATGTTTATTTTAGAATTGAAATCCCTGTGTTTATCTTAGTCTCTCAGGCCTTTCTGGAGCAGTGTCTTATGGTGGACCTTTGCAGTATGCTAGAAGTGTGCGTGTGTGTGTGTGTGTGTGTGTGTGTGTGTGTGTGTGTGTGGGCAGTGGTCTTTAGAATCAACTTTCTATCTGACTTTAAGAAAAATAATTGCTCTCCATTAAATGTGGATATATGTTTGCATTTGATTTTTATGGAGTGTGACAAGATCTTATGTCATCTGTGACATGCCACGAAATAAACAATGGAACAGGAAGCGACGTTGAAATTTAAGGAACTAAACATTATTACTTTTGGAAGGAAAACTGAATAACTGGTCTTATCTTTAAAATAAAACTGGCAGACTGAAATATACTGTTGGTAAGCCAGAAGATAGCAAGAGTTCACTATTTACTAGACAAAGTGGGCTCTGGTGCATACTGCATCTGCAATTTATTGTTTTATTTGTCTCTTATCTCCAGCCTGGAGAGCTGAAGAGCTGCTGATGCCTCAGAAAAACTTTGTAAAACATTCTGTTCACAAGCGTTTCTGTATGTCTGTACCCCATTTGCTATATTTCTGTCCAGGACTTTTGTTCTAGGAATTCATCTCATCTAGCAGCTTCATTACTCACGTGGAGGGATAATCCTTTGTAACATCAGAGTTTATTACTCTGTAGATAATGATGATTGGAAGAGGCCCTCCTCCTTCTGGATCCAAACTGAAACAATGCCCCAGCCTGGTGGTAATGGGTGTTACTATGCTGCTGGAGGTGCCATCTTTGTGAAGAGGGGTAAAACTGAGATCATTGTGGGATTTTAGTTCATGTTGAAGAGACTAATGTGAACTGTTGGCTGAGAGCAAGGTCTTCTCGGAAGAGGGGAAGTCGGGCATTTAAAAAACAAAACACAACAAAAACAAACAAAAACACAACAAAAAATGCCCCCTTGTCTCACAAGGAGGGAGACTTGGAGGTTAGGTCTACACTGGAGATAATACCCAACTCCAGGCTCACAGGCACATGCGGCTGGGCTTGCACATGACCCATATCAGTGTAACCATATCCACACTGGTGCTGTAGTTACCCAGATTTAGGGCTAGGATTTCTGGGGGCATATTCCAGTATGATGGTATGACCAAAAGGGCTAATGCAATCTTAGGATGCATACCAAGGGGAATATTGAGTAAGAGAAGAGAGTTTATATTACCTCTTTATTTGGCACTGGGGTGACCGCTAGTAGAATGCTGCATCCAGTTCTGATGTCTACAATTCAAGAAGGATGTTGATAAATTGGAGAGGGTTCAGCAAGAGTCACGAGTATGATTAAAGGATTGGAAAACCTGCCTCATAGTGATAGACTCAAGGAGCTCAACGGGTTTAGCTTAACAAAGAGAAGTGTATGGGGTGACTTGATCAGTCTGTAAATATCTACTTGAGGAACAGAAATTTGATAACAGAGGGCTCTTCAGTCTAGCAGACACAGGTATAACTAGACCCAATGGCTGGAAGTGGAAGCTAGACAAATTCAAACTAGAAATAACCCTCACATTTGTAAGTGAGTATAATTAATCGTTGTAACAATTTATCAAGGGTGTGATGGGTTCTTCATTGCTGGAAATGTGCAAATCAAGTCTGGATGGTTTTTCTAGAAGACGTGCTCTAGTTCAAGCAGGAATTAATTCAGGGAAGTCCTATGGCCTGTTTTAAGCAGGAAGTCAGAGTAGTTGAACTCAATGGCCCCCTTTGGCCTTAAACTCTATGACCTACATTGAAACTGATGCCCAGCGGCTTCCTGACAGTGAAGTAAAAGACCAGTCTATAGGGGTGCACAATATCGCTGCAAGATATATGCAAAAACAAGACCCATTTCTGGTGTTCTAAGAGAATTCTGATCTGAGGGAAATTTTATTTCATTAAATGGGGATATAATTATGTAACAGTGGGGCAGTTCCTAAGAGCTGGGGAAATTGCAGAAAGTTGTGTAGTAATCCACCAACTGCCAGCATCAGACACTAGGACTAAGAGGGAAACAACCTGACTTTTCCTCATAAATCTGACATGCAGCCCCTCTCTCTGGGAAACCACATTAAAAATAGAATTAGATTCTCTCCTTAGCTATGGATTAAGTTCGGCCAATCGGGGACACAGGAAAAAATACCATGTGACAAGCATTGTGTGGAGCTGCTTCTTCACTGCCTCGCTCCTTGTGTAGTCATTTACACATGTGCAAAGTGAGCACAAAATCTGTGTGAAATGATACCCAATCCAGGGGGTGGCATTTTACACCCACATGTCACGTGTGTAAAAGACTTCACACGGTATAGAGCAGTGGAGACTCAGGCTCCATGCAATGCCTTCCAGATAAACTGCCGCATTCTTGTCACCAACTGCAACCAGCAGCAAGATAAAGTTCATAGAGGGTCAGAGACAACACAAAGTTTTGCAGAAATCCTCACAGACAACTCAAACTACGGCAGACTGTTGTGACTTGAGTCGAATACAGCTCTGTTTATCATTGTTTTATTTAATTTATCTTATTTAGTTCGTAACTTCAAGTAAGGGAATAAGCTAAATGATCTGAAGGGTTAAATCAGGGGTCTCAAACTCAAATGACCATGAGGGCCGCATGAGGACTAGTGCATTGGCCTGAGGGCCACATCACTGACACCCACCCCTTGCTGCCCCCGGCCCCGCCCCCACTCCACCCCTTCCATGAGCCCCTCCACTGCCCCGCCTCTTCCCACCCCTTCCCTGCCCCCATTCCAACCCCTTCCCTGAAGTCCTCACCCCAACTCTGCCCCCTTCCTGCCCCCAGGGGGTGCAGGAGAGGTGCAGGTTACGGCAGGGGGCTCAGGGCAGGGAGTTGGGGTGCGGGAGGGTGTGGGATGTGGCAGAGGGCTCCAGAGAGGGGCTTGGGGTGCAGGAGGGATGCAGGGTGTGATGGGGGCTCAGGGCAGGGAGTTGAGGTGCAGGAGGTGTGCAGGGTACAGCAGGGGGCTCAGGGCAGGGAATTGGGTGTGGGGAGCAGGAGGGGTGAGAGCTGTGGCAGGGGGTCAGGGTGCAGGATGCGGCAGGGGGCTCAGCGCAGGGAGTTGGGGTGCAGGAGGGGTGAGAGGTGTGATGGGGGCTTAGGGCAGGGAATTGAGGTGCAGGAGTTGTGCAGGGGGCTCAGGGCAGGGAATTGGGGTGTGGGGTGCAGGAGGGGTGTGGCAGGGGGTCGGGGTGCCGGATGCGGCAGGGGGTTCAGGGCAGGGAGTTGGGGTACAGGAGGGGTGAGGGGTGCAGCAGGGGTTTGGGGTGCAGCATATGGCAGGGGGCTCAGGGCAGGGAGTTGGGGTGTGGGCTCTGGCCCGGTGCCGCTTACTTAGAGTGGCTCTGGGGTGGCAGCACTGCACACCGTGCCCAGGGCAGGCTCCCTGCCTGCCTGCCCGCCTGCCTGCCCTGGCCCCGCTCCGCTCCAGGAAGCAGCCAGAGTCCGGGGGGGGGGGGAGGGAGGAGGAACGGCACCATGTGCTGATCTTGCTCCTCCCGGTACCTCCCCCAAAGCTTCCATTGGCAGCAGTTCCCCGTTCCCGGCCAATGGCAGCTGCAGGGGGCAATGCCTGGAAGCGAGAGCATGGAGCCCTCTACTTACCCCCGCCCAGCCCGAGGCTGCAGGGACATAGTTCCAGCCCTACGGGGAGCGGTGTGGGGCTCGCGGCACCACGGGGTAGGCAGAGGGGCTGGGGGGGGCGCGCAGGCGGGGGAGCTTGGCGGGCCACACGAAAGAACCCTGCGGGACGCGTGTTTGAGATCCCTGGGCTAGATTTTATCCTGTACAGAGTCAAGATGGGGAGAATTTCTCCCTGCAAAGCCCTTATGCCCCTTCCCATTTCTCCCACCCCTCAGACACACACACTCTTTTTTACCCTTTTTTACTCTTTTTGTAGTTAATTTAAACGCCACTTGATCTGGCTGCAAGCATAAACTAGCATGAATCCACAGAATAGTCCTCCATTTCCCTGCAGGTACATAAGCCCTAATGTCCTGTCATACATTGCTATAAAACTAATTGTAATCAGGACTTTAGTATACAGAGCCTGGACCCAGTCCTGCAATCCTTACAAGTAGTCTTCATTCACACTGGTAGACTTGTCAAATCCAATAAGACAACTTGCATGAATAAGCACAAGAACTAGAGGTCACCAAATGAAATTAATAGGCAGCAGATTTAAAAGAAACAAAAGGAAGTATTTTTAGCACTTCTTGGACCAGATCCTGTGCTCCACTAAGGACTAAATCAAGAATTGCCTCTCCTCTTGTGGGTTCCAGGATTAGCTGCTCCAAGAAGCAGTCATTTAAGGTGTCAAGAAACTTTATTTCTGCATCCCATCCTGAGGTGATATGTACTCAGTCAATATGGGGATAGTTGAAATCCCCCATTATTATTGAGTTTTTTATTTGTATAGCCTCGCTAATCTCCCTGAGCATTTCACAGTCACTATCACCATCCTGGTCAGATGGTCAGTAATATATCCCTGCTGCTATATTTTTATTATTAGAGCTTAGAATTACTATCCACAGAGATTCTATGGTACCGTTTGGTTCATTTAAGATTTTTACTTCATTTGATTCTACACTTTCTTTCACATATAGTGTCACTCCCCCACCAGCACGACCTGTTCTGTCCTGCTGATATATTTTGTACCTGCTATTACTGTGTCCCATTGATTATCCTCATTCCACCAAGTTTCTGTGATGCCTATTATATCAATATCCTCATTTAATGCTAGGCACTCTAGTTCACCCATCTTATTATTTAGACTTCTAGCATTGGTATCTAAGCACTTCAGAAACTTGTCAGTTTGCAGCTGTCTGCCATTACATGATATAATTGAATGGGGCTCTTTTTCATTTGACTGTTTCTCATCAGATCCTACCCATATTTTATCATCTTCCATCCTTTCCTCCTTACTAGAACTTAGAGAATCTCCATTAATAAATCTTCCCCTAAGAGATGTCTCTATTTGTCTCTGTTTATACAGTGTGCTAGAAAAAGGACTGGATAACTCCTCATTTCTATGATGCATTCCAGTTAAGAGCAACAATCTGTTCATCTTTTCCCCCCATTACTACTTCTGTTATAGTGTGTGGAAATCTCTTTCAGATGCAGCCTAGGATTTTCCCTTATATTCAACAGCAGGATTTGTAGATTTGCTGTTGTAGGCAAACTGTTTGGTGTTTACTGGCACCAACAAAGTTACAGCAGTACGTGGAAGCTAAATTTTCATTCTGGCTTTATGCTGAGGGGCTTTGTGTTTGCCATTTCCTAACTGTGAAAACAATGCAGCTAAGATTCTGCATGTGCCAGAATTTTAATATAACTATTTCAATATGATCAAATAAAGAAATTCATGGTTATTTCCTGCATGACTATAACTCCACCTGGATGCATAGTAGGGCTGTCAAGCGATTAAAAAAATTAATCGTGATTTAAAAAATTAATTGTGATTAACTGGGTGATTAATCTCACTGTTAAACAATTATAGAATACAATTTATTTAAATATTTTGGATGTTCTCTACATTTTCAAATATACTGATTTCAATTAATATAGAATACAAAGGATACATGCTCACTTTATATTTATTTTTGATTACAAGTATTTGCACTATAAAAAAATAAAGGAAATAGTATTTTTCAGTTCACTTTATACAAGTACTGTAGTGCAATCTCTTTATCATGAAAGTTGAACTTACAAATGTAGAATTATGTACAAAACTGCATTCAAAAATAGAACAATGTAACATTTTAGAGCCTGCAAGTCCACTCAGTCCTACTTCTTGTTCAGCCTATCACTCAGACAAACAAGTCTGTTTACATTTGCAGGAGATAATGCTGCCTGCTTCTTGTTTACCTTGTGTCACCTGAAAGTGAGAACAGGTGTTCTCATGGCACTGCTGTAACCAGCGTCACAGGATATTTACATGCCAGATTCACTAAAGATTCATATGTCCCTTCATGCTTCAACCACCATTCCAGGGGACATGCGTCCATGCTGATGACAGTTTCTGCTCAATAACAATCCAAAGCAGTGTGGACCCGATGCATGTTCATTTTCATTATCTGAGTCAGATGCCACCAGCAGAAGGATGTTGTTGGGTTTTTTTTTTTTGGCAGTTCGGATTCTGTAGTTTGCACATTGGAGTGTTGCTCTTTTAAGACTTCTGAAAACATGCTCCACACCTTGTCCCACTCAGATTTTGGAAGGCACTTCAGATTCTTAAGCCTTGGGTCAAGTGCTGTAGCTGTCTTTAGAAATCGGACATTGTTACCTTCTTTGTGTTTTGTCAAATCTACAGTGAACGTGTTCTTAAAACAAACAACATGTACTGGGTCATCATCGGAGACTACTATAGTATGAAATATATGGCAGCATGTGGGTAAAACAGAACAGGAGACATACAATTCTCCCCCAAGGAATTCAGTCACAAATTTAATCAACACTTTTTTTTTTAATGAGCATCATCAGCATGGAAGCATGTCCTCTGGAATGGTGGCTGAATGTTTAGCATATCTGGCACGTAAATACCTTCCAATGCCGGTTACAAAAGTGCCATACAAATGCCTGTTCTCACTTTCTGGTGACATTGTAAATAAGAAACAGGCAGCATTGTCTCCTGTAAATGTAAACAAACTTTTGTGTCTTAGCGATTGGCTGAACAAGGAGTAGCACTGAGTGGACTTGTAGGATCTGAAGTTTTACATTGTTTTGTTTTTGAGTGCAGTTATGTTACAAAAAAATCTACATTTGTAAATTGCACTTTCACAACAAAGCGATTGCACTATAGTATTTGTATGAGGTGAATTGAAAAATACTATTTCATTAATTTATCATTTTTACAGTGCAAATATTTGTAATAAAAAATAATATACACTTTGATTTCAATTACAGCACAGAATACAATATATATGAAAATGTAGAAAAACATCCAAAATATTTAATAAATTTCAGTTGGTATTCTATTGTTTAACAGTGCGAGTAAAATTGTGATTAATCGTGATTTAATTTTTTTGAGTTAATTGCGTGAGTTAACCGCAATTAATCGACAGCCCTAATGCAGAAGTATTCAGAGCAGGCACAGGAGGTTCAGAGTGAGTGAGTGCTGAACAATTGGGTCATAGAACATTTGTCTCCTTCTCAGAGAAACGGTTTGAAAACTGATGCAAAGTGATACTTTTTCACTCTAAATTGATGGGCATACAAGAAGTTAGCTGGGCGGGGGGGGCGGCAACAGGAGCATTAAGGACCAACACCAGGCAGTCAGCAGGTGGCTAGGCTAACTGTACATTGTCAGCAGCTGGATAGGACAGTATGTCAGGAATTCCAGGAAACAGGAGGGCAGCACTAGTCAGGCAGCAGATGGACAGAGAAACAGTGAGATCAACACCAGACAGCCAGCAGGTGGATGTGGCTGCAGGGAGGCCTGCACCAGCCAGCAGGTGGAGATGGCTGTATGAAGGGCTATCCTAGGCAGCCAGTAGGTAGACAGGGCATTAGAAATTCTACCTGATACCCCATTGGACACAACTGCTGTGAGATAGAATTTTACAAATACTCTGATAAATTCTGCATGAAAAATTGCATCATTTAGCCTAGTCTACAAGCTGTTAATAAATTTCAGAGTATGCCAGTGTTCACTAACTCCGCTTAGCTGTGTTTTGTTGGCAACTCTTGAGTTTTGTAAGTCAGGTGGAAATTACACAAATGTAAACAGATCGTGAGGTTGAGCTGCAACACCTGGATCTGACGGCTTCCTCGTCAACCACAGGATAAGCCCGAAGGTGAGAATCTAGTGAAAGGAATAAGAATGAACAGATAAGAAATTTCTCCTAAGATCTCCAAAGCAGCACCAAACTGTATATATGAATCATTACAGTATCTGCAGTCACACAATTTAGAATAAATCTTCAAGCTTCAGAACATAAGGCAACCACTAAACTTAAGCAGAAACTGCTCCCGTGGGCAAGTTATTGCATAATTCTATATTATGCGGATTTTACACCTTCCTCCCTAAAAGCTGGTGCTAGCCACTGTCAGAAATAGCATCCTGGACTAGAGAAGCCATTGGTCTAACCTGGGTTGGCAATTCCTGTCTCCCAGTAGTTGTGTTTATCTCTCTGTTTTCTTTCACTTTTTCTTCTAAAAGGCAATCGTGGTATGTATATGGGCTTGTTGTGGAAATGTTATTCATAAAGCTGGAAGAATACAGCCAATGTTAGATTTGCCTGATGACAGAGATGTCTGCTTTTTCCTGATGTTTTTTGTCACAATGATTTACATTGTGCCTTATTTGCATCAGGCAAAATGATGCTGCAGGACAGGTAGGACACCAGATGACAGAGAAGAAAGGAGATGGACAACATAGATCATTCACTGGTTAAAAAATAATACACACAGCCAGTTTCTTCAGAAACTATTATCTCCTCTGCAAGTTCCTCCTGACCAGTGGAAACATGGAATAATTGTTAGAATAACTGGAGAGACATCAACTGCACTCTGCTCTAGGGAAAGCCTTCTGGAGTATGATACTACAGAGAACAGGCAGTGGATGCAAAGTTTAGGGATTCAGTCTGGATTCAGGCCTAAGAGATCCTGTATAGACTAGAGATATTCACACCAAGAGCCATCATAGAGGATTGAATAGAATGGCAGGCTCCACTTATTATTAATTTAATTGATTTTCAAAAGCATTTGACAGCCTGCATAGGCACACATTGCGGAATATTCTTCAGTCTTATGGAATTCCAGCTGAAGTCATCAGCATCATTAAGGCTACATACAGTGATGCAAACTGTGCCATAAGAGAGAACAACCAGACAACAGAATGGTTCAATGTGAATACTGGCATGAAACAAGTTTACTTTCTATCTCTGCTGTTGTTTGGCATTGCCACAGACTGGATAACGAAGAAGTGTAGTAGCAGCACAAACAGTGGCATTGCATGAGTAAATGGCAAATGCTTAGTGGACCACCTTATGAAGGCCCCACCTGGAGGTAACTGACTGCCCCAGGTGGCTGATTAGTAAATGAACATCTCCTCAGATAGAGGAGAACTCCAAAGGGAAACAGGAAGTGGGAGGAACTCCCAGGAGAAGCCTGAGCCAGAGGGCTGAGCTGGGAGCCTAGAGGGTGAGCTCTCTGGGGAACCTTCTGGAATGGGGAGTCTGTAAGAAGTGCTCCTAGAAAGGGGAGCTCCTAGACAGAGGGTTGTAGTCAGCTGACATCCAAGAGGGCCTGGTCTCAACCAGAGGTCTCCCAGACAACTCCCTAGAGAAGAGTTGCAGTGGACAGAACTCCCCTGACTCCAGAGGAGGACCTTATTCTGCTAGGGGCAGGAGACTGGAACTGAGAGAACCCCTGGGTAAGAGCCTGGGTCAAGGGAGCACTGGACTTAGGTAGGGAACAGATGGAGTAAGAAAGACCTAGTCACCCAGCTGAGTTGTTGGGGTGAATGTTTTGTTTATGTTCGGCATTGGCTTTTCTGTTAATAAATGAGACCCCACACAAGGAGGTGCTCTTTAGCATCTAGTGGTTCTGTTTGCACTTGTTGATACCCTGGGTGAGGGAAGAATCAAGTAAGGGCTCACCTGCAACACCACTCCTGCCTGTAATGAAGACAGTGGGGGTTAAATGAGACTCAAGTAGTGCATAGACATTGTGCTGGCCCCTGCACAGAAGCGAATCTCCCCGAAATTGGAATAAGCCCCACTTCAATGTCTCATCCAATGCTAATCCTGTGTGACATGCAGCACTGCAAGCACAAGGCTTCTCCATCTGAGAATACACCACACACTTGGCATGCTCCCTTTACACACTGTTACAGGTACAGTATTCTGGCACATATGTTCTGCTTCTCACAACTGAACACAGCAAGAGGTAGTTTGATCTATATGTTATATTCTGGAAGTATTGGAGTTTACAGATTTTCAGAATTCTGCATGCTAGAAAGCCCATAACTGTTTATTGGCTGGCTTTCCTGGTTTATGGTCACAATTCTTGTCATGTAATGATGGCTTTCTGAAGGCTACTATTGCTTTATTGCTATACAATACCATATCTCCATTCTCCACACACTGCAGTGTGAAAGCCCCTTCAGCATTGCTTCTGTCTATCGTATTTGTCCCTTTGACTTTAAAAAATCGTGTATGCTTTGATACACTCCACCCATATTGAAGTAATTCTGGTGGGTTTTTTGCATGTTACAACAAGTGGATGCATGTTACTGTGGTCAGTTTTAATAGGTACTAATGTACTGAGTAGCAGCAGATTATAACTGTTTCATATTAGACATAATTTTACAACAGACAATTTTACAAGGAAAATGGAATGAATCAAACACAGTAATCTGAATTAAAATATCATTTGCATTCCCAGTGTTCCAGTGGAACTGATGACAAATCTAGAGAAGCATGCTAGAACAAACAGACCAGAAAATTAAATTCTTCTAGCTTTCATATGCCACAGTAGTAACTATTTAATTTTTTTTTTCTTTCTTTTTCCTTTCTATCATGGGAGAAGAGAATGGCTAAACCTTATGTTTCCAAATCCTGTCAGTTGTATTACCCTTTACAGCCTTCACAGAACTATAGGCTCTTTTTTTTTATAGACTCCAAATAGCTGACTGTGGTGACATCATTTCATTTGCATATGAACAAGCACAGTGGTTAGGTCAAAGAGTGGGACCTACGAACGCCTGTGCTTTATTTTTGGTTGTCACTAACTCACTCTGTAAGTCACTGAGCCAGATCCTCTGCTGGTGTAATCAGTATAACTTCATTGTCCGGCCCTCTGTGTCTTAGTTTTACCATTTGTATAATATGGATAATAAAACATTTGCTGCACAGGACTGATGTGAGGATTAATTAGTCAGTGTTTATAAAGGGCTTTGTGAATCATGGATCAAAGGTGCTACATTTGTCTATCTGTTTGAGGATTTTCTATAACAGAGGTTGGCAACCTCTGGCACGTGGCTCGCCAGGGTAAGCACCCTGGCAGGCCGGGCCAGTTTGTTTACTTGCCGTGTTGGCAGGTTCAGCCGATCGTGGCTCCCACTGGCCGCGGTTCGCCGTCCCAGGCCAAGTAGCAGAGAATCCTCCAGCTAGCGACCCCTGCCCCATGCTGCAATAGTTGGTGTCTTTTCTTAAAGCCTCAGCTCCTTCAGTCATGTGATTACATGAGAATCTCAGCCTGGGACCATCACTTCCCCCAGTTCAGTCTTTGTTCCTCAGGTGTTTCCAGGTGTGTTGTTGGGAGAGTGAGGTACAATCATGATGTCATTTCCCCCCTTTTATATCTTCTTCCCACTTTCTGGAAAGTTCTTTTGCTGTGACCTGGATCAAACAGTTCCCACTGTGTAGTGCTATCTCTGAGAGGTTTCTATTGTGCACAGTTCCTGGGGTAATCCAAGTGCTTGTGTGCATTTCCTCATTGTTTGGCCTTTTACTGTTGTACCTAAAAGGCTGATTGTGGGTGTTTTCAACCTCACAACATATTTCAGTAGCAGATACATAGCCAAACTTCATAACCTCACATACGACAATCCAACGAGATATTAATATCTAGCAGATCAAGACTTTTAGAATGATACCTCACAAGGCACACTTTGTATAAAACATATCCTAATTACATGACAGTGGTGAATAAGAGGGTGCCAGGGTATCACAGGAATGCCATACCAGATTGGGTTATCTGGCCATTTATGGATATCTTGTGAATTTTCCTTTAGCCTTTTGGATATTTTTGTGGCAAGCCACTCACTTCCACCTGCATTCCTAGTGCATTTCAGAGCGCTGAGTCATTCCGTCGCACAGGCTTGTGACATGGGGGGTGTGTGTGTAAGATTCAATCAGGGTATGGGCCCTGTCACAGTTCAGGGCAAGTGCACTTGTATTCCCACTTTCAGGCTCCCCAACTGTGACCTCTCTTGGGTGGGGACATGCATCTCACTCTCTCCTGTCTGGGTATTTTCAGGCTGCCCGTTCCCTGCGTATGCTGTGAACTCCCCAGCAAGTCAGACTGCCCAAGCAGGGCTGCTTTGCATTTTCTCCTCAGAGGCTATAAACAGCGTAATTGCCCACAGTTATAAGATACTATAAATGTGGGCAGTTACGCTGTTTATAGTCAAAAGGTATATATTTCCTAAGCAAGTGTAACTCACAGACCTCCTGGGTGTGATGTTCTGTCCCATCTAGTGCCACGAGACCACTTAAAGAGAGAGATCAAATGAGTCTGCTCTACAGCCTTAGCTAACAGCCAGTTGGTTTTTAGCTCATGCGATAGAGGCTCATGCACTAAGCTCCAGAGGTCCTGGTTCGATCCCACCCACTGACAACCGGGGTCTGTCGGCGTTACACAAGCACATCTTATTCTTAAGGTGAACACAGAGAAAACATAGTACAACAATAAAAGAACCTGCACGAGTGCTAATAAACTTATCAAAGATCACCCTACCTCCAAAGGGCTTTGATAGTGATCAGTCCTTCAAACGACACCCAGAGGTTTTTTCTGTGGTTACAAGTTCATAACTTCCTTGGCTCCAAACAAGCATCCCCTGAATCTGTGAGTCACTCCTGTATATCGACTGGGCCTCTGATCTTGTCCTCATGTCACAGGTGATCAGCAGACAAAGGTCCCTTCCTCAGGGGGAAGCTTTAGAAGGCTAAGGCCTTGCATAACCGGAGGGGGTCAATTTGCATATCCCTGCCCCTAGAGCTTTCCCGGGAAGCCCACTTAACTTTGAAAGTTCATTCTTGTCTGGCACATTGTTTCCAATAGTCCTTTGAAGCTCATAACCCTTCCTAGTGTTTACATTAGTCATGCCTCCCGCCTAGAGACATTATATAAATCCCACAATAATAATACCTATACATTTGCATTTTGAATACAATGAACTCCTAAAATACTTAAACTCAATTCAATAATTCAGTAAAGTTTGTCCAGGATGTTGCAGGAAATTGCTATGTCTGTCACAGGTCCTCAGAAATAGGACGTTTGCCAGGGGAACACTTCAGCAACTCAAAGTGGCAGCAACTTCCCTGCTGCAGGCTGCCAGTACAGCCTGAAAAATACGTGGCTCTGCCCAGAGAGGAGTCATGGTCAGGGCAGCCAGGAGGAATAAAAGGGGAGCAGACTGACTCATAGCCTGCAGGGGAAATTAAAGCTCCCTTCAATTAGTTGGCAGACCCACTAAGGGAGGGTGGCAGCTGAAACAAGAGTGAATCTCTCAACACAGAAAAGGCCCCAGGCTAGCACAGAGAGGTACAATTTAAGTTTGACACATATGCATACCACTGGCCTATCCTTTATGTATCAAACATGCTCTGGTGTTCGTGACTGTGTTGCCCTGCAATGGCTGGCCTTCAAAGAGGATAGGAACTCTATTGCTAGTAGGGTTTCTTGGAGATTCTTCTTTAGTTCAAAGGGTAGGGTTCTGTGGACTCTGTACTCCCCTTGGCAGCATGGAGAGAAGCAAAGGTAAGGTCTTCATGTTCAAGTGGGGCAGAGCATTGTGAAATGAATGGAGTGGAAGCTGAGGTGGTATGCTCCTTTACCCACCAGGAATCCTTTAATGGGAACACCTCATGTGTGGGGGTCTGTGGGAATTTGAGATGTTGGTGAAGAAACTACAGAGCAGCTTCCTTGTGGCTCTATGTTGTATGCCATCCAAACAAAACTACAGATTTCCCTATGGATTTCTCATCAGAAGATAATACTGTACCGCTCTTTAGACTGTTAGGTTTTGTTCTGTGGTTTCTACATACAGAAGTGCCATAGAGACCAGTGGCAGCAGAGCTGGCTTCAGGAAGGAGAATGGGGAACAGCTTGGAGGGACAGGCCTCCAGAGAAGGAAGGGTTAAATCTGCAGCACTGAGATCAGAGTTTTGCATCCTTCCTGGGCTCCGTGTAATTTGCGGACTTCCTCTGCACAACCACAAATGCTTGAGCTTTTCATGGTTTCCAAGTCGGGAACACTTTATATGAATTTTGCTCTTCCCAGGACCCTTGGTGAGGAAGAGGATGAGAAGGCCCTGTGTTTTAGAACTGAAGCCCTCCCATTCTATTACTCCTACCACATGTATGTGATTTAGCTGTAATGTTTGTATATGGATGTGGCCACAGATTGGTGCCACTGTTCTCCTTACACATGGCACTCCTATCCCCTATGGCACTCATTCACACTCAATAATAATAGTTGCTTTTTCATTAACATTTTGTACAAGGCTTTCAAAAAGATTGTTTCTGTACAGAAAAAAGGGCTCAGATATTTGGCTGCAGTATAGGAACACTCACCATATGCCCCCCCTCCCCACCCCCGGGGTGTGTGCTAATGATGGAAGAGGAGCATGAGTTTGGATTTGGGAGCTCCGTGCTCTGTTGCTAGCTCTGCCACAGGCTTGTCATGTGTCCTTGCACAAGTATTTTCACTTCTCTGTCTGTTTCCATTTAGGAAAAAAATGGGCTAGTAACACTTTCCTATCTACCTATCTCACAAAAGGGGTGTGAACATTAATGTTTGCACAACACTCTTAATATGCACAGTACAGTATAAATGCTAAGTATTATCTTTGGTGATTGTTCCAGGATTAGCGATGCATGCAAATGACTCCAAGACTACGCATCATCTTGGTGACCAATGGCCATATCCCCGCCACATCAGGTGAGGTGTTGGTAGTCACCAGATTCTTGAAGCATTTTCCTCTTTCAGGTAGACTCAATTCAGTCTGTCTTGGGTTAAGTTTGAGTCAGCTGTTCATGCAGGTGTCAATTCCTTCATACATTGCGATAGCTAGTAGATGGCATTGTCTGTGTTAGATGAAAAGACAGGGAGCTGTGTGGTTATTGGTGTACTGTTTGGATTGTAGTCTGTTTTAACTCACAGTTGCCACTAATAGCTGTACATAGATTTTATATAAGTGTGGCAATAGTCTTGTGGGACTCCACATTTGAGAACTCCGGGGCGAAGGAGCAGATGCCAAACGTTTCTCTTTCAGACCTAATCACAAAAGAGTGTTTAGCACAGTTCTGTCAGTTCCTGCCAGTGTACTCACAGATTCAGAGTTTGCAAGGCCAGAAGGGTTCACTGTGATTATCTAGTCTGACCTCCTGTATAACACAGCCCAGAGAACTTCCCTAAAATAATTCCTAAATCAGATCTTTTAGAACAGTGGTTCTCAACCAGGGATACGTGTACCCCTGGGGGTACACAGAGATCTTCCAGTGTGTACATCAACTCATCTAAATATTTGCCTAGTTTTACAACAGGATACATAAAAAGCACTAGCAAAATCAGTACCAACTAAAATTTCAATATAGACAATGACTTGTTTATATTTCTCTATATATGATACACTGAAATGTAAGTACAATACTTATATTCCAATTGATTTATTTTATAATTATATGGTAAAAATGAGAAAGTCAGCAATTTTTCAGTAATAGTGTGCTGTGACACTTGTGTATTTTTATGTCTGATTTTGTAAGCAAGTAGTTTAAGCGAGGTGAAACTTGGGGGTACATAAGACAAATCAGACTCTTGAAAGGGGACAGGGATACAGTAATCTGGAAAAGTTGAGAGCCACTGTTTTAGAAAAACAGCCAATCTTGATTTAAAAACTGTGCATGATGGAGAGTACACCACGACACTTGGTAAATTGTTCCAGTGGCTAATTACTCTCACTGTTAAAAACTTACACCTTATTTCCAGTGTGAATTTGTCTAGCTTCAACTTCTAGTCACTGGATTAAATATCTGTTTTCCATGAAGGTATTTATAGACTGTAATCAAGTCGTCCCTTAACCTTCTTTTTGTTAAACTAAATAGATGGAGTACTCTAAGGCAGGTTTTCTAATCCTTTAATCATTCTTGTGGCTCTTCTCAGAACCCTCTGCAATTTTTCTACATCCTTCTTTGATGTCAATGGAGTCAAAAGAAGCTGAAAGACCAAGTAATATTAGCCTTGCAGCTTCCTCTCTGTCCTGGTCTGAAGCCAAAGTAAAACTAAACTATCAGTGATTTTTTTCATGTAGATCAGCCACCTCTGATCACAGTTGCTTCCTCCACTATCTGGACACTGCTCAGAAAAAAAGATGACATAACAGCAGAGCAGTTCATCTCTGGCTAGATCAATCTTTCTTCTGTTGAGCTAGTCTTTCCAGAGCTGCCTATTTCTAGTCTAGTATTCACACTTTTAAGGCTAGTGAGTTTTCCAGGTGCAGGTCCTCTTTACATGGTTGCAGGTTGGGTGTGATGGTCTCACAGTTTGAGAAATGTCACTACATTTACCATGTGTCTAGGGTGTCTGGTGAAAGTTGTGAAAAGCTGCTCTGTAGTCAGGGCGCCTCTTGCAGTTTACATTCACCTGTGTACCAACTTTTCCTTTACTTCAGAGAGAATCAGACTGTGCTTAAATGGCAATATAATACTTGAACAGTTATCAAAATTCCAGGTCAGATTGACATGCTGACTCCACTGCAGTACCTTAAATAAGCCTACTGATTTAGGGGGGAACAATTGTGGCATAAGCTATTATTCAATATGTGTCTGGGTTTTGGAATCTGGCCCTTCAAGCAGCAAGTTTCAGAGATGGTATGTGCAAGAAAAAGCTTAATTATAGATACACCAGCTGCATACTGAGGTTAAGCGGACCCCCCAAAATCAATGAGTGCCCCATGTCTTACCCATTCCTGTCTAGCAGAACCTCGCTGATTACACTGCTTGCTGCCTTCCTATCTAATTTAGATTTTTCTATGGCAGCCATCACCATAATATCTAAACACTGATGCTATGGGTGAAATCCATCCATGTGCAGGGGGCTAGTGCAGGCCCTATCTGATACTTTAGACCCACTCAAATCCTGTTTGAACATTTTAGTGGGACATAAGTGACTTTACACCGCACAGAGGTGAATTTCACCCTGTCTGCACCGGCATCACTGCAGATCGGATAAGGGGTAGGGCAGCAGAATTTGCCCCAAATATTGCTAATTAAATGACTGTTACATTTTGTCCACCTATGAAGAGAAATGTAATCTCTAGAAGCCCCATTCCACCTTCCCCTCCTGAGAGGTTGTAGGTACAGTCCATCTCCGTCACTCCACATTTTAAACTTGTAGTCATCTAAGCAATACTTCTGAAAATGAAAAGTAAGAATTTTATTTAGAAATATCAGAGGGGTAGCCATGTTAGTCTGAATCTGTAAAAAGCAACAGAGGGTCCTGTGGCACCTTTGAGACTAACAGAAGTATTGGGAGCATAAGCTTTCGTGGGTAAGAACCTCACTTCTTCAGATGCAAGTGTCTCTGAGAAGGCGGTGCCGTATCTCAGAAGTAGCACTTGCATCTGAAGAAGTGAGGTTCTTACCCACGAAAGCTTATGCTCCCAATACTTCTGTTGTCTCAAAGGTGCCACAGGACCCTCTGTTACTATTTAGAAATAGATCACTTGTGGCTGGAAAAAAGATCTGAGATGTTTTAAAAATCCTTTTCTGTTCTCCTTCTCTCCAATGGAGACATGACCATTTCCATAATCAATAGGATCTTCCTTTGTTTTGTGCTATTTTTTGTTTGTTTGTTTGTTTCCGTTCTGTGAATTCCTCCCACCACACACACACAGTGGGTGAAATCCTCCCCGGTGCAGAAGGCCGGCGTATCGATGAAGTCTCATTAGCATTCCAAAATGGTTTGAAGTTGGACTTAAAGGCAGGCCCGCTGCAAAGGGGTAGATTTTATCCAGCGTTAGCAGTAGCTTTAAAGAAAAACACCAAATATTACAAAACTCAACGATAAAATCATGAGAGTTGGCCATGCTGACAATCTCATTAAAAGAGAGCAAAATGCCTGCTTTCTGAATAACTTTTTCCTCCTTGCAGAGTGCAAGAATCCACATCCTACATTCGTTAGTGTGTCTCTGAGAAGGCGGTGCCGTATCTCAGAGGTAGCATATATACTATATGTATTGTTGCAGTTGCTATGGTTGCTGTGGTAAGTGCTCATATAAAATCTTTGCTGGCCAGAGCACAAGTTAAATCAGGCCCTAGGCAGGCTTAACTCATTCACTGGCCTATTGGGGAACTTGTTTGGAGCATTTCTTTTTATCAGTAAGTACATAGGTTTTCCTGCAACTTAGCCTAAATGTACTGTAATTTCCCCCCACTTCCCCCTGTTTTTTTATCCATGTGTACCTCTTGGGAATTATCCTTCATTATCACGCCTTGTGCACTTGGGGGGAAAAAGACGTTAATAAAAGTAAGTGTCTGCTAGTAGTTTGTGAACAATGTTATGCCGTTGTAGTGCTTGAGGTGTAACTGCCATTTACCAGCCATGGTTGTAAGAACTTCACATAAGGAGGATAAATGTTTCAACTGGGACGTTTAGAAAAGGAACACTTGTGCCCTTCTGATCCAGGACTGTTCCAGCGGCTGGTGAGGCCCCAGACATAACTTAAACAGCCATGAGGCCCAGTCTAATTTAGGGCAGCCCAGGATCTCAGCAGTGCTGTGGTCCCACCCACAAGGTTTGATAGGGGGTCCTCAGGAGACGGCTTTACAGCTGTTTTCCTCAGTTCCTGCCCTAGGGGAATCCTTCCTGAAGTGAATAAGGGTTTTATAGTTCTGGTTAACACTGCAGAGCCATACTTGTCAATCATTTTTCAAACACAGTTTAGGCTAGTAGTATAGTTCTAGCACAATTTTATTCCTTAGTGGACAGATTTTTTTAATAACTATTCTGTACTGTTCTCCTTAGCAGGGTTCTAGCATAATTTCTTAGCATAAGCCCTGATCCTACAAACTCTTACAGATGTGGTAACTTTTACACATCAGTATTTCCGTTGAACTTAATGGGCTGCTCACAGGTGCAAAGTTAGGCACTGGCACAAGTATTTGCAGGATTGAGACCATGGTTCATAATATTCATAGACACAAGCCCGGTTTGATATGCAGCTATGTTGAAAAACCATTTCAAATACAGTTGCAAACACTATTATAAAAAGAGCCAAAGACACCTCAAAATGTAATGGATATTCTGATTATAATAAGCTATTAATATTATCTTTTTAGCCTTAGGTAAATTCTTGTCACTCATATGTTGATCAGTGGATTCACTCAATTTTAATGACATACAAATTTAAAAGATTATATGCTTTCAGACATCATAAAGTGGAATCTTTTCTCAGCCTGTGGAACCTTGTAAATAAGTACTTTAACTAGGGAAACTAATAAATAGTTTTGTAGTCAACATTGATTAATATGTATCTATAGAGTGTAAAATATGTATGTACAGTTGAACATTAGGTAGCTTTATCCCTATTTTTCTTATATATGGTTTATAAAAACAATGATAAAGAACTTACAAATCAAGAAATAGAAATATATTTAGCTATTTTTCCTTCAGAAATTGAAGCAAAATAGGGAAGTATAATTGGCCTCTTTTCTCCTTTTTTTTTTTTAAATCTTTTTATTATTTCCAGTTTATAATAGCTCACAAAGGTATAGTATACATTTTTGAAAAATTGACACTGATTTCTATGTGTAAATATAATCATCATTAAAATGGGAATAATTACTCTCAGAGATGTTGTGAAGTTAGATTAATGTTTATAAATCATTTTGAGATCCTTAAATAAGGGGCATTATATACAGCAATATTACAATAAGTAGTGAATAATATTTTTTTTTTTAAAACAGGCCTTAAGTTCAGATAGTTGAAGTTTCATGTATTTAATGGAATTTTCAGCTTGGTTTATAAACATCTGGGGTGACCCTGACTCTGATATCAACGAGTTTTGGTTAATTGAGTTTCACATACAATTGCCTTTGGGAATTTTTTATTTGATTTGCTTGTTTTATTATCATTGTTCTATTTAGTTTTTAGTTTCTTCCCTTTGTGAAAATAGATTGGATCCTGTGGAAAAAAATAATTGTGATTATGAAATAAAAGACTGTATCACAATGCATGTGTGTCAGGACTTCGAATTAGGTTGCACTGGAACCTTACTTCTGGCATTTTCTGACACTTGAGTCCCGTGAGGAATGATTGAGCACAGGCAGTAGCACTGAGGAGAAGTGAAGTGGGGATAGTTTGGGGATGGACTGGATAGGAGCTTCATCGTTTAGACCCCCAGGGCAGGAGTTTATAGAACAAGAGTGGATGTGGGCTCTAAGGGAGAACCAGGAGTGGTGAGTCCAGAGGCAGGGAGAGGTCTGCACACTCCTGAAAGAGGGGTGGTGACCCTGAGAGAGACTGGAAGACAGAAGCCCCTTTCACACTCCTCTGCATCAAGTGGGAGTAGGATGATTTCCAAACAGAGGGTCTGGGTGACAGGCTGAGGGATGGTACAGACCATCAGTAGAGGACTGGTGGCTCAGAAAGGGTGAAGAGCTGAATGAAGAACATCTGTTTGTTTGTTTGTTTGTTTGTCCGTTTCTTATCCTGAAGGAATGAAATCTTCGATTTGGTCAGAGTGCTAAACTACCTAATTAGTCTGGTGGCACCTTAAAGACTAACAGTTAGTCTTTAAGGTGCCACCAGACTCCTTGTTGTTTTTGTAGATACAGACTAACATGGCTACCCCCTGATACTTGATACCTAATTAGTGGGGAAACTGAGGCAGCAGTCACATTTACATAGCAGAGGTAAGAGGTAGGACCACTCTCTGAATTAAATTAATGATCTATATGCTGTTGTAAATTGTCTGTAGGTCACAAAATGGGTTTAAGTGTCAGAATATTCCCAATTGCATCAATCTTGAATTCACTGGTTGTGCAAAAGAAGTATGATTCTACTCAACTATGCAGGAGTTGAAAGAGAGGGATGCAGTTGGAGTGTGGTAAGCCCAATAAGGGACTTATTCCAAGGGCATGTCAGGAGAAAAGTTCTCCTAAAGCAATTCAGCCACTTGGCGCAGAATAAAAAACCCAGAGATGCGTCATCCCTAAATGAACAGTTCCTCCCCAAGTAATAGTACACTGATGTCTTCATCAGCCTATATCTGGGCAACATGTGCCATATTGTCTGGACTCGAAAAATGGCCCCCGTTCTGTGATGGCCACCTTATCCCAATCAAAATGGGTAAAATAGACTGATAAGTGCCTCTTGCATCTGCCTGTGGTATAAACCTGCCAGTCAGTCTGGCAAATAAATTCCTCTATCTTTAGCTGCTATGATTATTTCTCTTCTTTTTTTTTTCTTCTTGTTGCTGCTAATCATCACCAGACAGTTATTTTGTTGTAAAGGGACAATGCTTTAGAGAACAAGAGGCCTGGGTAGCAAGAACACATTTCCACAGCCCTGGCACAAAGACAAATAAACCATACAAGAATGTGACCACATCCTTCACAATTAGAGCTGTGCATATGCATTCGGTTACTGTGACAGTGAGGAGAGGAAATGTAAATGTAAACTCTGCACCTTGTAGCCTAATGTTTATGGGAATGCTACTGAGTGCAAGGCCCATAAAACCCAGAAAGGGGAAAGATTTATATTCTTCTAAACTTCTTTAGAAACTGTTTAGCTTTTCCCTCACCCTAAATTGCTACTTCTCTCTGACAGATTCAGATCCACAGTGGATTTTTCAAACTCTGCTGCTGATCCTAAGAGTTTTGCTCCCAGTCAGGAAACATGTGACTTATGAGCCCAATAAGAACTGACCAAATCAACTTGAACGTTTAATATCAAATACACACAGTCAAGCACACTCAAATAATGAGGAAATCCGCTCTCAGACAATCTGCAAAGGGAGCTATAGTCATAAAAGTAATTTTTTCACTTCACTCTAATGATAGGAATGTTGCCATTTTCAATAAATAGGAGAAAATTCTTCTCTCTGATTCTCAGGGCTGAAGCTGTAGTGAATATTCTGCACTTCTGATGTTGCTGGAAGCTCCAGAGTACAGGCTATATATAATAAGGATCCACAATGTAAAGGAGAGGAGAATTTTGCCCAGAGAGAGGATATGTTGAAGTGCCTTTGTTGAGCAGCCCCTGCCTAGTATCTGGGGATAGTTTTGAGTTAGGGATATAAGTTGGGACTTTCAAAGGAGCTGACGGGAGTTAGGCAACCAGTCTCCTTTTAAATTAAATGGGAGTTAAGCCTTTAGGTCCTTTAGATACCTTTGGTTGGGATTTTCAAGAGACCATAGTGTGGAAGCTTGGACCCTGGGGAGAAATGCATGTATATATTTAGATATCTGTATGCCAGTCTGGTGGAATATGGGCACCTGTGGTTATTTGTGCTAGAAGTGATATTTTGAATTGCTGCTATACTTAGTACAGAACCACAAAGTATTAGAAACAGGAGAAGAAACAAAAAATGCCCTGAAGGCCTGTCTAGGAGAACAAAGGAACAACTCTCTTTCAAAATCTGGTTGTCACAGAACAGCTGATAAACAGTTGTGTTGACTGCCTGGATGCAAGAATTTCTACCCTGATGAGATTTAGGACAGGACTTATTCTTCAACATATGGAGACTCTGGGAGATATCAGATGAAGGGTATGTCTATTTAGGAAGGTACAATCAATTGCACACATACAAAGTGGGAAATGACTGCCTAGGATGGAGTACTGCAGAAAGGGATCTGAGGGTCATAGAGGACCACAAGCTAAATATGAGTCAACAGTGTAACACTGTTGCAAAAAAAGTGAACATCATTCTGGGATGTACTAGCAGAAGACTTTTGCGTAGAGACTGTCCGGTTTGGCCAATGTACATGGTAGAGGGGCAATGCTGGCACATGATGGCATGTATGACATGATGGCATATATGATCACATTGCTGGCACATGATGGCATATATCACATGATATATCACATGAAGGCATATATCACATTGGTAGATGTGCAGGTGAACGAGCCCCTGATGGGCTCGTTCACCTGCACATCTACCAATGTGATAGATGCCATCATGTGCGAGCAATGCCCCTCTGCCATGTACATTGGCCAAACCGGATAGTCTCTACGCAAAAGAATTAATGGACACCAATCTGACATCAGGAATCATAATACTCAAAAACCAGTGGAAGAACACTTTAACCTGTCTGGTCATTCAATGACAGACCTGCGGGTGGCTATTTTACAACAGAAAAGTTTCAAAAATAGACTCCAATGAGAGACTGCTGAGCTGGAATTGATATGCAAACTAGATACAATCAACTTAGGCTTGAATAAGGACTAGGAATGGCTGAGCCATTACAAACATTGAATCTATCTCCCCTTGTAAGTATTCTCACACTTCTTATCAAACTGTCTGTACTGGGCTATCTTGATTATCACTTCAAAAGTTTTTTTCTCTTACTTAATTGGCCTCTCAGATTGGTAAGACAACTCCCACCTGTTCATGCTCTCTGTATGTGTGTATATATATCTCCTCAATATATGTTCCATTCTATGCATCCGAAGAAGTGGGCTGTAGCCCACGAAAGCTTATGCTCTCAGACATTCTCATGTTTTCTGATGTAGGATCTACTGAGGGCCTCAGTGGAAAGCTGGAGGGAGTGGATAACACTCAAGCGATTGATCTTTGTGTGATGTGAAAATATTGGACAGTCTGCAATGGTATTCTTCAGTTCTATTTTAACCATGCAGTCTGCAAAAATTAAAAAAAAAAAATTTGGGAACCTTAAAATCCCTTGTGAAATCCCTTTTCAGATTTCAAACATCACAGTCCCAAATATCCACACCTGATATTAGGATGAAAAGTCTATGAGTCACTTACCGTATTTGAGGAGATTGCTTGCTCTAATTTAATAGCGCCATAGAACTGGGCTTGTGGAAGAGTACATGGAAAGCAACACAGGTTTGATTTAATGATAAGTGTAATAGAACATTATTTTGGGCTGGATTCTCTTCTCAGAAACTCACATAAAATTCCCATTGAAGTCAAAGGCAGTTTTGTGCATATATCTGAGCAAAGAAAGGAACCCAACATTTGAATGGGGTTGAGAACGACAGCTATATAGATGGGGAAAACCCCCAAAACAAAACAAATACTCAAAGTAAATATATTTTGATTTTATTATTTTTCATAAATATAGACTATGAGTTGACGGTTTTTCAATGCACATGTAAATATGAATCAAGAGTAAAACCACAACTGCACGCAAAGAAAGAAACAAAACTTCTTTATCTGAAATGTTATTGAAATCTTGAGGCCCAGGGTAGCGTTTGAAAAATGTAGCGCTATTAGGGTCCAATTTTCACAGATGTACTTTTATGAATGGCCAATTTATTTGTGTGCTACTCCTAAAGCATATGCACATGCTGTGATGTGTTTGCCACAGTTGGGGTTTACATGTGTGCATGGGGGGACACTGGGGACGCAAAATGAAAATCTAGTCTATGAAGGGAATTTTCTATATAATAAACCTCAGGGGATTGTGGACAACATGGAATTTAGGAAAACTCAGGCTCACATAATTAAGGGTTGCACTGTAATACTATACTATAAAGTGCATGTGTTATGGGGAACCTCTATGTATAGGTTGCCAGATATTTTCCATGATAAAGGATTATTGTGCCCTTTTTTATTAAAAGTCCTATACTTTCATTGTTTGCAGCAGACCTTTGATGTTCAGCAAGGGAATAACTTTTGGTCTGGGAAGTGCCTTGTCTTTATCCTTTGAAATTCTATTCAGTTTTTGATAGAGCTGGGTGAAATTTTTCACCCAAGTAGTTATTTGCTGAAAAAGGCAATTTTGGTCAACCCAAAATGATTTGCGAATTTGGCACAAATCGCTGAATTGTTTTAGCCAAACAATTTTTTTGGGGGGGGACCATAGGTGCTATTCACAAAATGACCGGAAGAGGAGGTGGTGCCACTGCCACCCTTTTAAATTTTAGCCCAGAAGTTAGTTCATTCACCAGGATTCAATTCCCTCCCCCTCCCCCGGATGTGGAGAAGGAATTTGAACTTGGATCTCCCACCCCTCAGCAGAGGTCCCAAGATACTGGATTATGGGATATTCTGGGGCAAGGCTGTGTCAGTCTCTCCTGTTGAAGCTGTTCCCGCTGTGCATAAAATATTAGAATAGTCATTTAGTCAGGGAGCGAGAGGCTCTCTAGCCTAGTGTATTCACCTGAGAGGTGGACACCCATATTTAAATCCCTGCTCCACATCAGGTAGGGAGGGGGGATTGAAACTGGGTCTGCTGTATCCCAGGTGAGTGCTCTAACCACAGGACTAAAGGTAACGAGGGAAGGAGTTACTCCTCCACCACCCATTTAATGAATCTAGCCCTCACTTCCTTTGCTTTTACTATTAAAAGAACCCAGAAAAGAAAATTAAATTTTTGTCTTGTTTTTTGATTTGCTGGAATTTGTGGGTCAACCCAGCCAACCAAAAAATCAGTTACTTGCCCAGCACTAGCCTTTGCTGAGATATAAACTACTAAAAAACACCTGTAGCCTTTGTTACCCAGGGGAATTTTGGCAGCCGGGCAAAATAACAACTAAACATACAAACTTTCTGAGTAGGGTGACCAGACAGCAAGTGTGAAAAATCGGGACAGGGGGTGGGGGGTAATAGGAGCCTATATAAGAAAAAGACCCAAAAATCGGGACTGTCCCTATAAAATCAGGACATCTGGTCACCCTATTTCTGAGGCAAGGCTTTCGTCACTGCCAAAGCAGCTGTGGCAGCAGCAGCTTACCTGGTCCTGGGAATAGCAGTGGGCTGCCAGAGCAGCAGCACTGCAGGTGAGAGGCAGGCTGTGGAGAGAAAAGCTTTGGGCTGGGCTTCCCCATCCCCTGTAACTGGCATATGGCCCCAGTGACCCATTCTTCCTGCTGGTGGAACTCTCCCCTTCTGGGTGGGGGAAGGAGGGGAGAGAGAGGGCATGTCCACATGAACACTTAGTTTGCAGAGAGCTGTGTTGTAAATCTACCCCGCACTAGCCTGCCACTCACTAAACATGCGTGTGGAGCCTGCTGCTGTATACTAAAAGTGCACTTTAATCTGCTCCCATATCAAAACTCTCCAGGGAACTGCTAGTGCACATCAGCAGGGTCCACACAGGCACTTAGTGTGTAGCAGGCTAGCACAGGGTAGATTTATACCTCAATTTCCAGAGAACCAAACATCTGTATAGATAGGCCCAGAGAGAAGGAGAGCTGGGCTGGGCTCCCCATCTAAGTTCCTCTCCATGAACCAGCACCTGGCCCCACACATTCTTCTCCTCCCGCCTCCCCCACACTTTTAAGGGATGCTACAGGAGTTTGCATAACAAGAGCTCCCTGGGGAGGAGGGCAGAGAGCTGAGACAGACTGAATTCCCCACCCTGTATCCAGAACTTGGACCTAGTGGTCCACCTCCAATCTAGGATAACAGCCTTTTGCTGCTACCAGCTAACATTATTAGTCCTGTAGCTCAAGTGGTCTGTGCTGAAGGTTCAGGTTTTAAATCCAGCTGCTGATGCATGATAGGACAAGGTGAGTTGCACATAATAAAACTTAATTTCTAAGGTTTGTTTAAAGGAAAAAGCTAAAAATAATTGCTGTCAGCAGTTGGCTAGCAGTAGCTGTGCAGGAAATGTTTCCACAGCACAGGAGGACAATGCAGAGAGACCCCATACAAGATACGCCACAGATTGATCCTAGCTAGGAAACTTTCAAGTACCTATTTGCTTGTAACAGTGGAGTGGATTGGAAAGGGCACCCCAGGTACTAGGCTGGAGGAGCCCTGACCCTTTACTGCACTATCCTTTGGGGCCAGGCTAGGAATTGCATAAGTTGCCGTAATGAAGATATTTCACAGCCTTTCCCTGTCTGCCAGGCATAGTAAAATTATCTCTGTAGTTTAGCCATCTGCTGAATGGTTATGGGACCTACTGGGGCTCGTGCCTCTAGAGCCTTGCCACTGAAGGAGCTTCTGCTCTTGTCTCCAAGTTGTGGTATGTCTGTGCTGCTGAGTACCTGAAGAGTTTGGGTACATAACAGCCCTCAGTAACCCTATTAATTACAGTCCCTTGGTACCCAACTCCACTTGAGGCCCTAACTGGGGGCCCAAACGTCTATCTGTGTGTGAACATACTTTTGAAAGAGTTTGTAGAGGCTGCCCCATAGCTGCTTTTCATTATACTTCTGCTACATTTGAGCAAAGCAAATGAAAAGCTTTTTTAATAGCATTTTTAAAAACCAGAGACCAATTTCTCTCCCCGTCCCCTTTCCATTTGCGAGGCTTTGCAGGTTAAGTCATACTCTCCAGGTATCTTGTGTTTGAATTGTCCTGAGTGACGTTGGATTGGGGGAAGGCAGCAATATTTGAAACCAAGAGGTTGTATTCTCTGATGTAAAGTGACACATCAGTGTGACTTCAGTGGAGTTGTGCTAGTATGTATCCGTAGTGAATTTGGCTTAGAGAGAACAGCAGTGCCTGGAGAGTGTAGCAGCGAAGATTTAAATAGCTCAGTGGCTGGACATCCTTCTGAACCTGATAGGTTGGGCAGCCAAGATTGAGGAGAGCAGATTTTCAAAGAGCAGGCAGTGTCCACCTTCTGCTTAGAAAATTCTGCTAGTTGTCCAAGCACCCGAAACTGAACCAAAACTGGACTAAAACTCAAATCCTCGGCAGAGCCCCAAAAGAGGTCTTTTCAAAATTCCACTGCACCTTCCTTCTTCTGTGGTTTAGCTGGAGCCCGATTTATTTTTGCAAGCCAGGGTCAATAGAGCAATGGCACATTAATTCACACCTCAGTGACTGTATCTTCCCAATATAAAGATAGCAATGGATTTTTCTTTAATGAAAGATCAGAATTTGCAGAATACTGGGGAATGTAGCACCAATCTGTGACGACACCTTGAAGTTGAAGGGGCTGTGATTGGTTTATTTATTTATTTTTCCAACCCGCAGTTTGTCTCCTGGCTCTGAAGTTAGGGCAGTTTATTTGGGAACACTGTGCTGTTTGTGTTCCAGTTCAGCATTTACAAATCTCTTATGTAAAGTCAGCCTGATTAAAATTAAAGTCCATGGAAAGACTCATGGTGACTCAATGGGCTTTGGATCAGGTGCCCGGTACTCAGCTACTTGAGAGCTGCTGCCAACATGCCTGTAGTATCTGGCCAAATGGGGAGACTATGCAGTGAGATCACAAAAGGGACAGAGCTTCCGTAGGCTTTATTGAAATCTCTGCATGTTGTGAAGTTATTTTTCAAGCTAAAATCATTTGAATTGCCTCTCTCCCTAAGCCTACCAGTGCAGTATTCCTCATTAAAACTTTCTGCATGTGGATTTTCAATCCAAAGTATAATAGACATTCACAAATATGATTGTAGGCAAAATTCTGTTCTCTTTCACACCAGTGTGAATCCAGAGTAACTTTGCTGGTTTCAAACAAGTTAATTGGATTTACACTGGCCAAAAATATAGTGCAGCATTTGGTTCCCTGTGTGTGACTTGAAATCAGTAGGACAATAAGATCAGGATCACTAATTGTTGCTATATTATGAAGTGACAGATATGTCCCGTTCATCTGTGCTGTGATTTTGTGAGTGGTGATATTCATTTCACAGCTCATTTCTCATTTCTGTTCCAGCTAGAATGATAGGAGATGCAAACTTTGACTTATGTAGTTGAAAGAGATATTGTTTGATGGAAGTGTGTGGGTGGCAAGTAAAACAAGCAGCTAAGTGTCAGCACAAGAAGCAAACATTCTCCTTTCCCCCTCTCAACGTAGTTTTTGACGTAATGAGCATTGCTTCCAATTTTCCTTGCAAATAGGCATTACTGGTGACCATGGCAACTGTCATATTCAAAAGATGTCCTGTCAGGAGCCATGAAAGGCCTAGAGACATTTGTATTAGATGGTCACAGCCATGCTAGCTAATGCTTAACAAATACACTACTGGGCTGCATTCGTCAAAATGAAGAGCACAAACATTTGTGTTTCATTAAACAGAAATTAATAAGACTCGAATAGGAAGAAACCAAACTGGACTGTTTTTTTGTGTATACAGCTGTGTTATGAAGTAATACAGGGAACGTTAGTATGAATAATGATTGCACATGTGTATTCAATTTATTTCCTTTACTTTGTATACCGTCTCCTTTAACCCTTTTTCTCTATAGACACAGGTTTCACAGCTGGCCGAGACAGGGGTTTCAACTGTTCCCTTTCACATTATGGAGGTCCAATAGCACTTCTTTATTTAAAAGGCGCTCTGGGTCACTGGTAAATTGTACTTTTGAAAAATGTTCACATACCTGATGACTGAGTACATGAAGCTGGTGGTTTGATTTTTACCAGCAAAAGTAAATATTCCTTGTCTCTCAACAATGAGGGCCAGATCCTCAGCTGGTGTAAATGGAGCTTGGCTTTAACGGAGCTGTGCTAATTTACACCGGCTGAAGATTTGGCCCGGAGTCTATACATTAAAAAATAATGTGAAATCTGTTTTTAGTTTAGATTAAAATCAAAAGTGAAAGTCCAGGAAGCACGCAGATTCCCCTCGTATGACACCCTCTCTTCTGGCTCAATGTTACAAAACATAATTCAGAGCAGTTCCTTCTACTTCTTGCTACAAATAAACAACAAAAGTAGACTGTGTCACACAGTTTGACAGTGACAGTCTGTACTAGCCTTATAGGCCCCAGTTGTTTTGCTTTCTCTGAGCAGCTTAACCTTGCTTCTTTTCTTCCAAAAGAATAAAAAAAAAATTGGACAGGAATCTTGTTCAGCAGTTAGTCCAGGCCAACTGCCCAGTGCATGTGTATGTACCAATGCCCCGATTCTCTCTATCTTAACTGGTCATAATTATTCTTCACTTATCATTTTCCCATTATGATGTCCTAATTTTATAGGCATGAGAAATAATTGTCCCAATAACCATATTTTTATCACACACGGCTTTTATTCCCACAAGGCCTAGTTTTGCAACAGTTTAAAAACTTCAATATTTGTGCCAGCACTCTTTGCCCCTCCCTGTTCTGTTCTCCCTGCACTCCATTCTATCTTTCTTTTAGTCTGTGAAATTCCATTGTCCCACTAAATCTCCATCTTTCAGGCTAAACTGAATAAGACCCTTCATCACAGGCTGGGCAAGTGGGTGGGGACTAGAAAATGGGAAACATTTCTCTTTCTCAATGTGATTGTAAAATGGGAATTTGCAATGCCATTAGCATGCACATGTCCAGACCAGGAATTCTGTAGAAAAGCAGACTCTGATCTAGTAACGTGGATAGGTAACCAAGTGTGTTATTCTGTTATCTAAGGTCCTGTCCATTTTTTTTCTTAGTTCCAGGAAACAGCAACAATTGAGGGTAGGAGGAAACTAGTGATGACCACAGTTCCTCAAACCAAAACTCCAGGTCCAAACAACCCTGAGTTTTGGGGAGTTCAAAATCAGATATGAACCATGTCTAAATCTTGTAGCTTGAGCCCATCTCTGTTTCTAATTCTTATGCTTATAGAGTTCTACAGTTTTTCCCCATCAATGTCATACAGTGGGTGGGAGGGGAGTGCATAGGAATGTCAGGACAAGCTAGCCAATGTCCAATTACAAGCCCATCTTAATTGAAGCTAATCTTAGACCTGGCACAGTCTGGATGCAGGCTAATACATGGAAATGAAACTGCCTTAGTTGCACTGATGGATGATTTCCTCCTGTGAATGGAAAAAGGACAGAAATCCATTCTCATACGCCCATGCTTCTCTACAGCATTCAGCACTGTTAACCATGAGATACGACTGTCTTGCCTGAGAGAGGTGGCAGGGATCCAGGAGAATGCGCTAAAATGATATACGTACTGCCTGGAGGGACAAACCCAGGGGTCAGTGATGGGAAATTGCATCTCCACTATTAGAACTATCACTTGGTCCTTTTCAACATCTACTTGAAGTCACTAGTTAAACTGGTCAGATGACATGGACTGAAGTGCCAGAAATATGCACGACACACTATCTCTACCTATCCATCACTACATATGACCACAGCACCCTCACTGAGATGTCCCAGTACCTGGATTAAATCAGCTCATGAATAAAGAACAGCTATCTGAATCTGAACCCAAGCAAGACAGAGGTAATGCTGGTGGGCAGAGGGAAGTATCCTGACGAACTTGCAATGCTGGTGCTGTCTCCATTGGTTGAAGATACACACTCACAATTAGCTAATTTATTCCATAGTCTAGAAATGCTCCTGGATTCCTTGCTGACACTAAACTCTCGTAGCAGCATCCATGAGTAATGCTTTCTGTTAGCTCCAGTTGGCTCGGAGACTCCGTCACATCCTGGAAGACAATGACCTGACCTCAGTTATTTCATGC
Organism: Chrysemys picta bellii; assembly: GCF_011386835.1. NCBI lineage: Eukaryota > Metazoa > Chordata > Testudines > Emydidae > Chrysemys > Chrysemys picta. The sequence continues at coordinate 298,865,070 of NC_088791.1, forward strand.
CTTCATCATCTATTGGCTGGACTACAGCAATGCAATATATCTGGGCATGAAGCCTTCAGTGCTTGTGTGATGGGGTGTGTGCCCCACACTGGCCCATAAGGAGTTAATAGAGCCCTATGGAGGCTACGCAGGAGGCATCCAATTAGAGAGGGGCTGCAAGGAGCAGCCAATCAGGGCTGGGCTGGCCCGTATAAGAAGGGCTGCAGAGCACAGCAACTTGAGTTGCTCCCTGGAGTTTGAGGAGAGAGGACTGACTGCCTTGCAGGTGGAAGAAAGCTAGCACCTGGGATAAAGCAATGCTGGGCAGGATCAGGGGAGTGAGAGCGAGTTCCTGGCTAGCTGCTAAGACTGGCATGCTGAAGCCCTGAGGTAAGGGTGAAGAAGGTACTAGGGCCATGGGGAAGTGGCCCAGGGAAATAGAATGAGCGGTTGGAGGGGACGCAGCAAGTGGTCATCGTCCCCCCCACCACTTCTCACCATTGGGGAAGTGGCTAAACAGTAGACTGTGCTTGCCACTGAAGGGAATTGCTGGACAGTGGACTGCAGTTCCCCTGGAAGCAGGGAGAATCAAGTATGACACAGCCGGACGGCTGTGTCCTGAAGAGGACATTGTGGTCCTTGGAGCAACACAAGTCCAGGAGCAGAAGCGATGGCAGCAAGGCACCACCAGAAGCGGGCACATTGGCGAACAGATCTAATCCTGGGGACAGCCAGCAGGAGGTGCTGCAGTGGGGAGTCGCACTGCTTCACAGCTTGGGAAACTCAAGCTAGTACAGAGCACTACAGGATATTTCCTCAGCAGCACAAGTTATCATGAGCACATCAAACCTGTCCTCTGCAATCTACACCAACTTCCCATAGAATTTCAAATTAAGTTCACGGTCTCAATCCTTTGACTTTAGGGCGCTACATGGCCTGGGCCCAAGATATCTAAAAGGCCACCTAAAGCTCAAAGGTGAAGATTATGCCTAACCACTTTGCTCCTCTGGCACAATCAAACTTTCTACAATAAGGGCAAAGCTGATCTGTGCAGGAGACAGAACCTTCTCAGGGCCAGTCTGAAACTGTAGAATGAACCCCCTCAAGAACTAAAGACAGGGAGAGAATGAGAGAGCAAACATGTGACAGATGTTGGTCACATCAGTAGAGCCCTGCGCGGATACAAATCGGTATCTGCGGAACCACAGCGGCGAAAGGAGCAGAACATGGGGCCGCCGCTCCCAGGCCCCAGCACTCTGCACTGGCAGCTCCTCCAGCATGGCTGCACCCACCCGCAGTCCCACCCCAGCCCTGACCCTGTTCCTTCCATGCAGCTGTCTGCATCTCCTGTCTGGGGGTCACTTGCATACACTAGTGCGACAAGGGACAGCTGCCAGTGATCCTGGTGCCCGCCTCAGTGGGAAGGGCTGGGGGTGGTACAGCCATGCTGGAGGAGCTGCCGGCACAGGGCACTGGCTCCTGGGAGCGGCAGCTCCACGTTCTGCTCCTTTCACTGCTGCGGTTCCAGGGACAACCCCGTGGTTCTGTGGATACCGATTTATATCTGCGGATATCCACATCAGTGGGAGGAGGGATAGCTCAGGGCCAGTGGTCCCCAACCTTTTCCGTGGGGCGGGTGCCAGACGACTAGCCACCGAGGACCATGGCCGCCGGACAAGCAGCTGCCAAAATGCCACCGTAAAGCGGCAGCGTCAAGAGGCGTTGCCGCTGAAATTTGGCGGCATTTCAGCGGTAGTGCTTCTTGACATTGCCGCTTCACGGTGGCATTTTGGCGGCTGCTTCTCCGGCGGCCAGTAGGCAGGCACACATGGATGCCCCAGTGGGTGCCATGGTGCCCGCGGGCACCGCGTTGGGGACCCCAGACTCAGTGGTTTGAGCATTAGCCTGCTAAACCCAGGCTTGTGAGTTCAATCCTTAAGGGGGCCATTTAGGGATCTGGGGCAAAAATCTGTCTGGGGATTGGTCCTGCTTTGAGCCGGGGGTTGGACTAGATCAGGGGTAGGCAACCTATGGCACGCGTGCCGAAGGCGGCACACGAGCTGATTTTCAGTGGCACTCACACTGCCCGGGTCCTAGCCACCAGTCCGGTGGGCTCTGCATTATAATTTAATTTTAAATGAAGCTTCTTAAACATTTTGAAACCTTATGTACTTTACATACAACAATAGTTTAGTTATATATTATAGACTTATAGAAAGAGGCCTTATAAAAAGGTTAAAATGTATTACTGGCGCGCGAAACCTTAAATTAGCATGAATAAATGAAGACTCGGCACACCACTTCTGAAAGGTTGCCGACCCCTGGACTAGATGATCTCCTGAGGTCCCTTCCAACCCTGATATTCTATGATTCTAGTAGGTATAAATGTGTATCCACACAGGGCTCTGCACATCAGTGAATGCCTTCCTGGAAGACACTCAGATACTATAGTGATAAGGGGCTTAAGAGGGAATGAACAGAACAACGCAACAGAGGGTCCTGTGGCACCTTTGAGACTAACAGAAGTACTGGGAGCATAAGCTTTCGTGGGTAAGAACCTCACTTCTTCAGATGCAAGTCAATCATACAGAACAGAACAAGGCAATCATAGAGTGATCCATCCCCTGTCGCCCATTCCCAGCTTCTGGCAATCAAAGGCTAGGGACACCCAGAGCATGGGGTTGCATCGGTGACCATCTTGGCTAATAGCCATTGATGTTACTTCACCAACCTTGATGACAGGTTTCAGAGTGGTAGCCGTGTTAGTCTGTATCAGCAAAAAGAACAAGGAGTACTTGAAGTACTCCTCGTTCTTTTCACCAACCTTGTCTCTCTAATATAACATTTCACAGTGATCTGACTGATCCATTCCAATACTTTTGAACAACATACAAATCTGGTCTTTCACTTGGTAATTTACTGACCCAGGAGAACTCAGTTCGGGTGTACTATATGCTTTCCAGTAAGGTTCCACTTTAAAAAAAACAAACATTGTTTCAGGTGGATTGACTAAGACAAAAGGAGGTGAAAGTGACTTAATGGAGATCAGTATCAAGGGTGGAGGTTTCATCTTTAATTTTAATTTCCTTGCTTTTGGCTCTTGGCATGAGAACAATGCCATCAGTCAGTGTTTTGGAATGTTTACTCCACTTATTATTTAATGGGACCTTTAAAAAATAAAATGATCTGTCATAGAAACATATGAAAGTTGACAGGAAGAACCATTGTAGCTTATTTGAACTATTGCTAACTACTGTGTGACGGTATTTTTTTACTAGCTCTTTAAAAGTCTGATTACTTTTCCAGTAGATTGGAATATTTTATATCTGTTACAGCTCAATATCAAAATATGTGTTTAGGGACATTTTAAATTAAAAACTATTCACCAATAGATCTTTAGGTTGTGTCTGTTATGTGAATGAATTAAGTTTGCATGCTATATGGCCTAATGATTTTTTGTTAAGAAACAGCTTTGGATACAAGTCACTTTTCCAAATTAAATAAATATGTTGTTTCTGATTTTCCAAAATAGCCAAAGGAACAGCTCACATTCTAAATCAATGGCCTGCAAAATTTCACTTTGAAAAGTTAGGACATTTTTCATTTAGTGGAGCACAAAATATCTCTGAAACAACGAACCTCTCTGCATGGCACCAATCCTGCAGATCTTACTCACACAAGTAAAACTTTTTCACGAGAGAACATTCTTTTTAACAAGGTTATTACTGGGTCTGTTTCAAATATACTGAGGATGGTGCCTAAAGCTGTTAGAAATCAAGACTCCCAATGACTTCAGTGGGCTTGATCCAGCCCTAAGTATGCAGTTCAGGATAATGGACAACTTCCTTGATACAGAGAAGAACAACGAACACCTTTGTTTCCCAAATACCTCAGTAATAGGTGTAGTAGAAATACCAAGGCACAGACACACAAGCCGAAACAGAGAACAGCTTGGGCCACATTCTGCCATCAACTGTGCCTGTGAAATCCCAGTGAAGAACTGAAGGCCCAATTTGGTCCAGGGTATTCATGATTTCATTGTCTGCTTATGTTTATATACCACCTTGACAAACACTTCTGTCCTTTGCGTGAAGAGTTCTCATCTTGGATGAGGTACAGTTCTTGTTAGCATTGGCCGCAGCTGTGCACAACTACCTCTTCTCTATGTTCCCTGCCAAAAAAGTATGTTTAGCTGTACAGGAAGAGTTGGGCCTCTTACACAAAGTGATATCAATAAAAGTAGACTAATATATTTTAAGGCCAAAAAGGGCCATTAGATCATTAGTCTAAGCTCCTGCAGAGCACAGGTCTTAGATCTTCACCTAGTTACCCTTGTACTGAGCCTAATAATTTATATAGACAGTACAGCATATTTTCCAGAATACATCCAGTATTGGTCTGAAGACATCAAGAGATGAAAAATCCATCACTTCCCATGGTAGCTTGTTCCAATGGCTACATTTTCCATTTAACATTTGTGCCTTATTTCTAATTTGAATTTGTCTGGCTTTATTTTCTAGCCATTGGTTGTTGGGATGCTTTTCTCTGCTGGATTAAAGAGCCAGTTAGTACCTGGTGTTTTCTCCCTGTGAAGGTATTTATGCCCTGTAATCAAGTTGCCTACCTCTCATCTTTTTGATAAACAAAACAGATGGAGCTCTTTCAGTCTCTCACTGTCGGGCATTTTCTTCAGGACATGAATCATTTTTATGGCTCTTTTTCGCTCCCTCTCCAGTTTTTCAACAATCTTTTGAAAACATGGATACCAGAACTGGGGACAGTATTCTAGTATGAGTTTCACCAATACTGTATAGAGGTAAAATTACCTCCCTGTCCTACTTGCTACTCTCGTCTTTGCCTCCAATGATTGCATTTAGCTCTTTTTGTCACAGCATTGCACTGGAAGCTCATGTTGAGTTGTTTGTGCACTATACCCTCTAAATCTTTTTCACAGGATATCTTTCCAGGGTACAGGCCCCTATTCTGTAGATATGGCCTGCAGTCTTTGTTCCTAGATGTATGACCTTGCATTTGTCTGTATTAAAACACACTTAGTTCGACTAGGCAAAGTTCAGATCACTCTGTGTAACTACCCTGTCCTCATCATTATTTACTGCTCTGCCAGTCTTAGTGTCAGCCACAAACTTTATCAGCAGTGATTGTATATTTACTACCAGATCACTGCTAAAACAAATATTGAATAGTGCTAGGCCTAGTACAAATCCCTGTGGAAACCTACTGGAAACACCCCTATTCGATGATGATTTCCCATTGACAACTACTTTTTGTCATTACCAGTTCTTAATTCATTTAACATGTGCGTTATTGCTATTGTATTTTGCTAATTTTTTAATCAGGATGATATGCGCCACACAAAAAGTTAAGTAGATTTCATCTACCCCGTTAATTGTATCAACCAACCTTATAAAATCATCAAAAAATGAAATCATTGGTTTCAAAAGACCTTTCCTTCCATAAAGCTATGTTGACTGGCAATAATTATACTCCCATCCCTTAATTCTTTATTGATTTAATCTCTTAGCAGCTTTTCCATTATTTTTCCTAGAATTAATGTCAAGCCAACTGGTTTATAATTACTGAGGCCTAGAGTCCTGCAACTTGACCCCAACTCAATGGGGCCTGACTACAAGAGTTGTGGTCGGGTGGGGTTGACTCTCCTCCTCTTGCGTGTGGGGTCGGCATGGTGGTGGCTGCGTGCCCCGCTGCTGCCAGCTACCGCCAGCTCACAATGCTGTGTGTGTTTGCAGTGAAGTGAGTGTGACAACCTGAGGAGTTGCCTCCATGTCTCTCGCTCTGCAGCACACAGTCCTGGCAAGGCAGTGGCAGCAGTCAGTGGGGGTGAGGCACTGAGCTGCTGCCATGCCAATCTCATGAGCAGGAGGTGGCGGCCTTGACTCAGGTCCAGGTCGAATCAGATCAGAAAATGACTTGACCCCCTCAGGCCCCAGTCAGGTCAGGTCAGGTCTGCTCAGGCCAGCCTTTAAAATGAGGCTCCTGCAGACTCTACCCAGGGCATCCCATTTGCCCTCTACGGATGTTGACCTGACACTAACACTCCTCAGTATTCCAAGATCTATTCAAAATGATCATCAGTGGGCCAGAGGTCTCCTCAGCCAAACATTTTAGGTTTGAGTGCAAGTTATCCAGATCTGCTGATTTTAAAATGTTTATCACAAGTAGATGCCATGACAGGAGTACATCATCCTGCTTCTTTCCCAATACCAATAGAAATATTTATTATAAATTTCTGCCCTTTCTGCATCATTAACAATTTCATCATCTTGATCTAGTAATAGGCCTGTATTATTCTTAGAAATTCTTCTGTTCCTGATACACTTAAAAAAAAACCCTCCTTCTGATTGTCCTTAGCCCGGCCAGCTCTGACTTTTTCCCCTGATGTCTTTAACTCCCCTTACCAACTTTCTGTGTTTCTTAAGATCTAATTGTATTGATTGCTGTCAACTTCACCTATTTTATATATTACTTTTTTATTCCTAACTGCAGCTTTCATTTCCCCTCTTAACCAGGATGGGCTTTTACCCAAAGTTGTCTTCTTTTTTCAGTTGTGGAATTGTGACTTTTTAGTCATTTAATATACTCTTCTTAAAGAACTCTCAATTTTCATTCCCCTTCTTCTGGTTAAGTGTTTCCTCCAATTAATTCATTCTGTAAGAAGCTATCCACACACACCTTTGAAACCATGCCACCAAGTACCATATTTAAAGGGCAGATGTTCCTAACAGGGTTCTAGCATAGTTTCCTTGAGCAATGTGAACAGACACTTTTTATTCTTACAATATATGTGAAGGTAACTTGGCTTCAACCAGAGTACAGACAGGGCATATGTATGTAACTCAGGATGATGGAATAAAACGTGAAGCAGGGGAAGAACTTTATAATCTTCTATTAAAAATCAGAATAAGACTCACAAGGTAGATACAAAAATAAATTATGTGAAAACATTTTCTCTCCACAGTAGAAACGTGTTTAACGAATAACCTTATTGCACAACTCTTTGGTTAAGAGGGCTGTGTTGGCTGCTCCCGAAAAATGCATTAATTTAACAGATTTATTCTTTTTTAAATATCATATTGGTTTTCTAAGCCATTGAACTTTTTGGTGACCTGGCAGTTTATTCTTTTAATGGGTTTATCAGATACAGTAGAATCTCAGAGTTACAAACACCTTGGGAATGGAGGTTGTCCGTAATTCTGAAATGTTCGGAACTCTGAACAAAACATTATGGTTACATATGGTTACAGAAGCTTACAACTGAACATTGACTTAATACAGCTTTGAAACTTTACTGTGCAGAAGAAAAATTCTGCTTTTAACCATCTCAATCTAAATGAAACAAGCACAGAAACAGGTTCCTTACCGTGTCAAATCTTTTTGTTTAAACTTTCCATTTATTTTTAAATAGTTTATGTTTAATACAGTATTGTACTGTATTTTTTTTTTTTTTTTTTTGTCTCTGCTGCTGTCTGATTGTGTCCTTCCGGTTCCAAATGAGGTGTGTGGTTGATTGGGCAGTTTGTAACTCTTGTATTCGTAACTCTGAGGTTCTCCTGTAGTCATTTAAAACCATGCCAATGTAGTTCTATACGTGGTTGGGTATGTGCATGGAACAGTTATTCTTCTAACAGGACTATTCCTTTATTGGTTATTTAAAAGGCACTTCATTTAAGTGAGCTCTACTGTGTAAGCCTGTCCACGGGAGCTAATGACTGCATTTTACAATGAGGTGTCTTTAATGAAGAGGCCATATGCAAGATTTTAATAGAGTCCAGAGTCCTGGCTGATTTGGCTTACACAGCGTTGAAGATTTTTAAATGAAACTAGCAATGGACTTAGATGTCTCATTTTGGTTTGGTGCAATTTCCATCATTGTGTTTTGGTTTTGTAAGGACAAAGCCAAAACCGCTCTTTATTTTGGTTTTGGATTGATGACCCATAGGAAATAGTGGAAGACCCCAAGTCTTTTGGATAGATACTGTAGCGAAGGGTTTTGGATTTATAGAATGCAGTAGACCTAGGAGTGTGATTAAAAGAGGAGTGTAGCACCTAATATGTGTATCAATGGCAGCCAGAGACGAACGACAGAACAAAATTTGACTCTATTGATGTTGATGGACAAGGACATATAATGAGGAGCTTAGTATGTAAATGTTGGAATAAAGTCACCTCTAACAAGAAGGATCTCAATATGTAAATGGTGGGATCACAGGGTCACAAGAAATCCCCTCTAAGAAAGGGACTCAGTATATAAATCATGAGAGCTCAAGCTTGGTGAAAGCCTGCTACAACAAAGAGCACTCAGTATGTACATGGTGGGAGCATAGGTCGCTCCAACTTAAGTCCCCTATAAAAAAAAAAGAGGAATTCAGTACCTAAATGGTGGGAGAACAGTGTCACTGTAAGTCCCCTGTAACAACAAAGAAATTATTTATTTTGGTGATGGAATCAGCTGCCCCCAGGGCTCTGCTATTAACTTCTGTATATAATGCTGCAACATGTATCTCTGTGAGTATGTACAATGTGGATTACTGTACCAGCTCTGAGAGTCTAAAGTGATCTATCGAATGAATGTATTTTTCTGCTTAAAAGATGACATTGATAGCATCTTTCTATTTTCTAAATAGCCAAGTGGTCTGAGAGTAACCCTCTCTGTATTTTGTAAGAGCAGAGTACTGAACAGTTCTCACTTTTTTGTATACTAACAGCTCTGGGTGCTTTATAGATCTCACCCTCTTTGAATATCTAAATTGCTGGTTTTAGAAATACTCTCCATAAATCTCCCGGTGCTATAAGGATCTCACTCTTTCTGAGTTTCTAAAGCGCCAGGGTACCATAGAAATACTCCTCTGTGTGAGTGTGTGTACTCTGTACATGGATGAACCATTCAGGGGCTGCACTTTATAGCTCTCTTTCCCTTCTTTTGTTTTCTCTCCCCAGACCACCCTGAAATCTGCTGGTCTGTCCCTGCACAGCTGTTGGGTTGGGCCACATTGCACCAAGTTTTGGTGCGTTCTGCTTCTTCCTGCATAGCCCAGTACTGCTCTGCACCTGGCACCATGTAGCCGCCTTTAATTAGTCTGGAATACTATGGGCTGCACTGATGAGAATTTTGTCCACAGTAGAGGAATTTTTGTGGAACATCTCTTCTTGTGCCATATTTGCCAGTTCTGAGTTGAAGAAAATCTCTTCTCCTTCCTGCAGTTGTGGCTCACACTTGGATCCAGAACAAATGAACTAGATTTGATGCTCAGATACCAGGGTGGTAAAAGCCATAAAAGTACACAGATATAGATATAGGCCTTTGGATCTGAGCTCCTCAACGTTCAGGGAAGTGCAGATGGAGATGGTGTACCAGTAAAGGACCAGACTGTGACCCATGTAAGGATGCTCCCTTACTCCTCTGTGTTATCTCCCTGTATCGAAGCAGAGCAAGTAGCAGAGTAAGAGGGTGAGCAGCCTCCATGGGGTTGTTGCTCCCCTTCCTTTGCTGGTTGGTGGGGGTGGGGCATGGGCAAAGCTTTGGATCCCCCTAATGCACATCAGTAGAGCTGAGCTGGCACTCTGGGGGAAGTAATCAGCACCACCTATAGAGGTGGCATAGATTATTTCCTCCTCAGAGCAAGGAACAAACCTCTGAGTCATAGTTTGGTTCCTGATCTGCTACTGGGGCAGGACAATGAGTCAAATGGGGTCTAAGGCCTGGTCTACACTGCAGGGGGGATCGATCTAAGTTACGCAACTTCAGCTACGTGACTAGCGTAGCTGAAGTTGATGTACTTAGACCTACCTACAGCGGTGTCTTCACTGCGGTGAGTCGACTGCTGCTGCTCCCACGTCAACTCTGCCAGCGCCTCTCGCAGCGGTGGAGTACAGGAGTCGATGGGAGAGTGCTCGGGGGTCGATTTATCGCGTCTAGACTAGACGCGATAAATCAATCCCCGCTGGCTCGATTGCTGCCTGCCAATCCAGCAGGTAGTGTAGACATACCCTAAGAGTCTTTAGGCAGAGCCCACACCCTCAGGTAGGAGCACCCTCTCTCATTTGCACTGGGATTTAGCATCCCTACCCGCTGCTTAGCACATGAGGTTCAAATTAGGGTGGCGCCCTCAACCAGGACATTCTAAGCACTGTTCTGCTGTCCTTTACTCATACACTACGGATAACAACATTTCATTACCCCTGCACTCAACACTCAAGTTGTTGCCGGCCCAGAGGGCCTGAGTGGGGGGCAACAGGGTTCGTTGCCCAGTTAGACAACTGTGTGCGTCGCACCAATAGACACACCAGGGTGGAGAAGCAAACCAAATTTATTCAAGAGCTCTGAATAGGCACTAGGAGACCAGCATGTCTCAAATCAAGCGCAGCAAATACAAGCAAGTTTTCCATTTTATATTCCAAGCTGTTTGTGTACAAGCCTTTGTTCTGTCCTCCCTTACCCCTCCCTCGGTTACAGCAGGCATTACATTGTGGCGTGTTAGAAAAGTTCTCGTCCGCATGCTTATCTTCGACCTTGCAAGCTCTACATAGTAGGCCTTTCCCTCCCCCTTTTCCCCTCGTTATCACTACTGCTTCTGTAGTGTGAGCGAAACTGTTACATATTCTGCTTTTAGGCTGTCAGCATGTAGGTAGGTTAAGGGTCACAAGATGGAGTTACTGTGGCTCACTTAGACCCAGAACAGGGGGGTTTCATCGGCACTTATGGCCTTCCATCCCCCCCAAGTTACCTGGTAGCTATGCCTAGTGACGTCAACGAAGTGAATTGCAAGCCCAAACCAGCCAAAACTGATCATTTTGGCAAAGTAACTGTCTGCTGGACACCCAGACAGAGTAGGTATGTCTATGCAAACAGTCTGTTCCTGAAATCTGTTCCCTCAGCTGTCAGGGGAGAGTTCATTCAGACCCTGCTTACACAGGTGTAAATCCCATTGAAGGCAATGGATCTGAGCCTTATCTTGTGGACATAACTTTTACACTGGTGTAACTGCATAAGTTCAGAGAAATTCCTTCTGATTTATACTGGAACAGATGACTTCAGAACTGGGTCCATTATATTTAACAGGTTCATTATACTGCACCTGTGTAACTGTTACCTGTGAGAGTAACATTTGGCCCTACTTTTCAGCAGGGCTCCATATAATTTGGATTACACATTCGTATATGTATTTCTGCAATGAGTCTTGCCTTGTGGATAGTTTAACCGTGAGAACAACAGAGCAAAACAAAGAGGTTCCGGTGCGGAGCTAGTAGCGGATCAGGCTCTGATCGGATAACAAGCCTGCAGATCCCTCCTTTAAAAATAAAACTAGTATAATGGTATAACTTCAAATATAAGTTATATGTGTTATGGCCAAGAGTTTCAAACTTGGATGCCTAAAGTGAGGTACCTAACTAAAAGTGGCCTGATTTTCAGAGCTGCTTAGAACCTGCAGCTCTCATAGACCTCCGTAAATCTAGGCCATTTATTTAGGTGCCTAACTCTGAATTTAGATTCCTCACTTAGGGCCTGATCCTGAATGTATTGAAATCCAGGGCAAAACACGCATTGAGTTCAAAGGTGAGGGATCAGGCCCACTAGGCCAAAAAAAAATTTGATCAAAACATTTCATTAAAAAAAAAGGTGGTGAATGTTTTAAAATTATTTCCACCGTTGTATGAAAATGCAACATTCCTATTCAAAACTGGGAACAAAAGAAGCTCTGAGCCAGCAATGCACTTAAAGATGTGGGAAACATAAAGCATGTAAGCAGGCCCAGTGACTTCCATGGGACTACTCATGTGCTTAAAGTTACACATGTGCTTAAGTGTCCTTTCTGGATCAGTGTAGTTGTAGCCGTGTTGGTCCCAGGATATTAGAGAGACAAGGTGGGTGAGGTCATACCTGTTATTGAACCAACTTCTGTTGGTGACAGAGACAAAGATATTACCCCACCCACTTTGTCTTTCTGGATCAGGACCATTTACAGCTAATAGAGTATACTTGTGATGTCCAGAACTGGAAGGGTCTGATTAGTAATTATAAAGGTGGTGAGGGTTGTCTATAACAGTAACAGCCCTGCTTTATTCAAGCATTAGTTGTCATTACCATTATATTCCCTATTTTCCCTGGGTTGTGCCCAGTCTTTTTGAATTTGTGTATGGGCTAAAATTCACCATAGCTATTGGCAAATTGGTTGTGAGCGTTTTTTCCCCTGTGGAATGGTTTGAAATCAACTAAACACTCCTTGAGAATGGAGAGATGGTTGGCGATAACATTTTCTTACCAAAAATGGCTTAGAGGTAAACTCTGAGTTTTGTTGTCAGAGCTTCATTTGGTAGAGCATAGGGAGGGTGAGCAGTGTTGCCAACTCCCATGATTTTATTGCTGTTTTGGCTCCTGTTGCAAACAGTCTTGTGATGATGTGAAAAGCTCTGGCCATCACATGATTCTAGGGAAGCAAAATACGGGAGATCAAGGAAGGCAGAACTAAATCCATCATTTGTATGACTGCATGAGTTGCTCCTACAAACAAAGATTGAGTTTAAAGTATTCATTATCATGTAAGTGTCTTCTGACCCAGTTTCCCTAAAACATTTTGTTCCAGGTTTACGTTACATCATGTACCTCGTACTCTGTCTTCCATTTATTCTCTGCTTCTAGGGTGGTAGAATTTATTATCCCACAATTTTCACATATCAGATTCCCTGGGTAGGTTTAAAATCAATCTTAAAACATTGTTTTTTCTATTTTTAAAAGTTCATTGTATTTTGTTGGCATGTGGTGCTTATGTTCATTCAAATGTACTTGTTATAAAGTGCATATGATGTGTGCTAATGGTGCTATATAAATTAATATAGGTAATAAATCTTTTCAACAAAACGTTGGCTCTTTGAGGACATCTCTCACCACCCAAACTCACAGAAGGCTGTTATGTTTTTTAAAACATTTATTTTTATCTCACAAGAGTTAATCAGCACTGATCACCTCCAAGTCTGTCAATCACCAATTCCACTTTTTGACTGGACGGAAGAATGACTCCAGCCCAGCATTTGAGTAACTCCTGTTTGCTGTAGAACCTTGGATGTGGGAATGAAAGGGAAAAAGAATCCTGCATTGTGGGCTATTGGAGGAAGGGAGCTTGTTGGCATGAGATCTCCTGCTTCTCCGATAGCATGTGCAACTTTCAGCCATGAACCTATTATTTTGCTTTCTGGGACTTCCACAGCAGCCAGGCCAAGTTTGCTGCTAGGAGCCAGAATCTGTGATGGTCTGAAACGTGCATGGCCCAGCAGGCTGTGGATATTTTCAGCTGGATCAAGCCCAGAAGGTTTTCTTTCCATCAAAAATGTTCCTTGGCCCTACCACTTGTGCAAACCTACATGAAGCTATCAAGAAGGCTTCCTCCCCCAGCTATCTTGTTTAGCAGAAATTCAGCTGCCCAGCAAAACCATTTCTTATCCAATTCCTTAGAGACTGGAGAGGAGTGTAGAGATTTAATTATAATCTCTCTCTCCACCTCCCACAGAACATTAATTCTTTTCACGAGCTAAGCCAAAACCTTGTTTTATATGCTGCAAGAGCTAGTTTTTTAAATTTCCAGCTTTAACCAGCTCTGAATTGTAGTAGCAGCAGCATATCCCTTTATCCACATCAGCTTCAGGATTCCTGTTAGAATGACGTGCTCTCAGTGAAACACACCTGATTCTGCTGTTGCCTGGATTTCTCTTGTGTTACAAGGCTTCTGTGCCCACTGACCAGCTAATTTGCCAATTTCAAAAACAGGTCCAAATTTATGAGGGCAAACCTCAAAATTCAGGTGTGGTCTCTTGGTTCTTATAAGTATCCGGTTGTTTGGATATTTACCTGAAGTATATCCAAAACTTTGAGTCCACCGGCAGCAGCAGCCTGATGACCATCCACAGCCCCTACTTGGTGTGAATATATATTTGGCTAAATTCTTCAGACAGTACATTTGTTGGCTTTAATGGCATATACGTGGATGTAAACAAGGACAGAATATTTTGCCCACATTCTATGAAGTGCATTGAGCTGTCTTGGGATGAAAAGGTCTGTACAAATAGAAGATATTGATTTATTTAATTGTTGTTGTCTTACACTGTGTAATGATGACCACCGTACACGAAAGACTGGAATTTACTTCCAGCAACTCCCTAATAGGCATTAAAGGAAATCCTGTACATTGCTCGTTATCAGAGAACAGCTACAGTGGTGGTGTCATTCGATGTTTGAAAGTCCTCTCCTCCAGGGAGCTGCTACTGTTCCCTCAAAGAATATCTATTTATTATCCTGTGGGGGGGGGGATCCATGATGGTATTTAGGCACTATATCCCATTTTTAGGCACTATTGCAATGCACAAAACTCCTGCTTGGCTGTTGGCTAACCCTGTAGGTACCTATGTTTTCGCTTCTGGGCACGCGTACTGCAGCTTCATTCTAAGTGCCCGGGCATCTATCCCCTCCTAAGCAATTCACAAACCGTGGAGGATAGGTGTTTGCCAGCCTAAGTTGCGTGCAGAGCCCGATCTGGTAGGTGTGCTCAGAGGCTACCTACCAGATTGGGCCTGTGACCCTAAAAGCCCCCCCACCCCCAATGGCATACTGTTGTCATATATTTACCCAAAAGGCAGCATGTAATATATCTCTAGAAAACTAATAACTCACTGATCATTAATATTCTTGTGTGATATATGTATGGTTAGCCTGCAAAGAGATGTGCTGGAAATGTGTGACTAAAATGTGTTTAAACCAGGCATGTCACAGGGAGTTGATAAACATGATTTCTCCAGAGAAAGGAAAGAGGCCAACACTTCAGAAAAGGGCTGGACAAATTCAGTGAGCTATTCACTTGTATTGGAGGTTGCAGGAAGAGATCATTTGCATTGTAAAAGTCATCAGTGGGGGAGGAGCCAAGCATGGAGTCTACACCAAACAGCATGGCACCCATTTCCAGCAGAGGAAAGGTGATAACATCTGGGACAACCTTTTAGGCACATTTAGAGTACAGTTTAAAAGTTTACTGCTCTATAAAGATAGGGGAGCAAACCCCTAAGTTGTCCTTCAGCTGAGAAACCAAAGAAACCAAACACTTTGAGCTCTGGGAAGGATCCTGGCTAAAAAACTGGTCACCCATGGTGGAAGAATGACTAGTGAGAAAAAACTTCTTTGAACAAAGGACTCTAGTTTGTTAAATTAGGTTGAAGTCTTAGGAGCATATTCTTACTTTCGTTTGTTTGTAACCATTTCTCTCTTTATTTCTCACACCTGATATCACTTAAACATATGCCCTTTTATTAACAAACTTACTTTACTTTTACTATAAACTAACTCCCCGCTTCGGCTGAGGTGTAGGGTGGTCAACCCCAGGTAAGTTAATAAGCTGCTGTGTGCTGTCTTTTTAAAGCAGCAGTGAACTTGATAAAGTTTTGAGTGCTATAGTCAGAGAGGCTGAGCATTGTGGACAGATGTCTCTGACGAGTTCTGGAATTGGGGTTTACTGATTGTTACCTGCTAGACAAGGTTTGGACTGGCAGAGTGCTAAAGAATTTGCTATCAAGGCAGACAAGCTAGTGTGTGAGGGAGCTGACACGCACAGCTTAGCGATAGCAAAGCTCTCACTTGCTGAGGTGGGAGGAATAACACAGTGATTCGCAGTTCTGGGAACCCCAGCAGATTATCACAAGGCCCCTCAGATGAGTTCACACAAAACAGCTGGGGCAGGAAGGCCCTGCCATGTAACCTTTAGCCTAGTTGTTTGTCTTTAAAAAAAAGTCTCTAACACAAAACTCAATAAAGAGATGGATCCTGAATGCATCGGGTGGTTGATTTTTTTCAAAATGTTTGATTTAAAATAAATAAAAATAAATAAATTAAAAAATTAATTTTAAAATTTAAATATGATTTAGAATCATATTTAGTCATTATTCACATTATAAGTGAATATCTATGTCTTGTACACACAAGCTTGATTCATGGACAGGGACTGGGCACACACAAGCCTGACTGATGCAAGCTGGGTGTACATAAAACCTTTTCTGTCAGATTTAGTCCCACAACAGAGAAAGAAAGGTTCATGTACAGCTGCTGACAGATACAGGGCCGCCTGGGGGGGGGCAAGTGGGGCAATTTGCCCCAGGCCCTGGGCCCCGCAGGGCCCCCCCGAGGATATAGTATTCTATAGTATTGCAACTTTTTTTTTATGGAAGGGGCCCCCAAAATTGCTTTGCCCCAGGCCACCTGAATCCTCTGGGTGGCCCTGGACAGATAAAATATTCTCCATCAGCAACCACAGGTTCACCTGCCATTCTCCCCCACCCCCTAAGCATTCACAGCAAAACATTCAGAAGAACAGGATCTATATGAGTGAGTGTGTAAGATGAGGAGGGGCTAAGACAGAATCTAGGAGAAGGGCCGTCTGTTTTGGAGAAGGGAGGTTGAAACTGTGTTTGGGAGCAGGCACTTTGTCAATGGACATCTAGTGGAGTTAAGGGGCTATTCAGCTTGAGGAAGGGTATCTTGCCCACTCTTGTAGTTTTATCACAAGCCTTGTAATACTTGGTGTTTTTCTTAAATCCCAGCTACAGGAGAGACGTAATTATAAGACAACCTTAGCTTTCGTTTTTAAAAAGTAAGTTTCTAGTCCTCATAGTTTCAAAGGAAAGTTGGGAAGCATGAACCTTAAAGCCTCAAAACCCAAAAGATAATATAGACAAAGATCCCAAAATTATTGTTTTTAAACAATCTCATGAATTTGGGGGCTACACTCATGAGTTTTAAACACTTGGGTTTGACACTACTGGAATCTGGCCTTTACATTGCAAGTTGCTGAGGGCAGGTACCACATGTGCTGTATCTTCGATAAATATAGAATGAAAGTATGCTAGTGCCAAGGGTCTAGTAGTGAGGGTTGCTGGGTATCTGCAGCTTTCACTGAAGTCAATGGGAGCTGCAAGTACTCAGCCCTTTTAAGGATCAAGCCCTTAATCATTAATATATTTCCAGACCTATAAAATGTGTTTCCCAATCTGCTTTATTTCTTTAAGGAATTCCCTGTTAGCTAGAGGCTTTTCATAGCTCCTTACATAGCTCTTTAAAGGCCCATAAGGAACTATGGAAGAAATAAAATGGGGCTTCACTCATGGAGACATACTGGAAATTATTTTTCATGAGTCCTTATTATGGAACCATAGAAGCAACTCTATGTTAGTTTCCATTCTAAGACCCTAATTTTAGGGTTGGTTTTTTTACACCCCTCCTTTCCACCTGAAATTTCATGTGTGGTCTCTTGGCCAGAGGAGATTATTTTTTGAAAGTTTGAGGTTGATCCGATAAGCCTATTTTTAAGTCAATGGTTTGAAAACTTAGGGGTATTTCACTTTTTGAAAATCGTCGAACCTTTCCATGTTTGCTCAGAAGTTGAAAACTGCTTGTTCTAAAAACTTCACATTTGTTTTAGACATTTGTCTTTAGTAAGAGGCAGGCCTCGTGAACATCGTTACTAATTTTTGTGGGACCAGAACTTGGCCTGAAGTGAGATCTCCACAAAAGTTGTAACTGTTTTTAGAAAGCTTTGATTTACTCCTTTTCAGAAATAAAGTAAAACAAAATAAAGTAGAACAAAGAAAACATGGGACAGAGGTAGTACAGTGTAATCATAAGAATACAATAAATGTATGCAAATATATGTCAAACAAAATAAAGGGACAACAAGATCTCCATTTGTGCCAGAGGAAATTCTTTATATCAACATAAAGAAAAAGCAGTTAAATGCAACTTGACTCTTCATTATTTTTAAATGGAGTCAAATTGTACTAAAATTGTTGGGACTTGTTTTTGTATTGCCTGTAAACTTTTCCATAAGGATTGTGTCCCAAATCCATTTAAGCCAAATTATTCTTTTTGCGAATAGTAGGTGAAAATGGAGCATAGCCGCTTCAATTCAACTGGTCAATATCAGATTCTAATAGGGCCAATATAAGAGAAAGATAGATTAGATTAGAACATACCATGTTGAGTTTGTGTGTATACCCGGTGTGGATGAGAAAAATAAATGTTGTCCCTGGGTAATAGATTTAGTTCCCTCTAGGTACCAATAATATCTACATCTCACACTTTAGTCTTTATGCATAGATCTGACGATCTCTCTGACACCAATTTTTATCAGGCCTAGCTAAGATTGGATTAAATGTTTCATTTAAATATTTCCCATTTTAATGAAATCAGAAGCAAAGCTTGTTAATATAGTGAAAAAGTTCTCAAAGAAGGATCTTTCACCTGCATGAAGCATAAACTGAACCTAAGGTAATTTTGCCCTATTAAAGTCCCTGTTACCAACCGATATCTTCTTATATCTCTTGTGACTGCAGTCACTTCAGGCCAAAATTTTCAAAGCTGGAGTGCTTGAATCCATGTTTGGGCTCATAAATAAAGGCAGCCTCCTTTTCAAAGCCGATAAGCATCTACAGCTCCCCATGGCCGTCAATGGAATTTATGGACACACAGCATCTCTGCAATCAGGCCAAACTTACACATGGATTTAGCAACCTAGCTTTAGGCATCCAGGTTTGAAAATTATGGCCTTAGACAACAAAATGGCTATCCCTGTTGTTTAGCTCTAGTTGAGGCAAAAAATTCCTGGCCAACCCAACCAAAAGCCAGTTTACAGTAGAACCTCAGAGTTATGAATATCAGAGTTATGAACCAAGCCCATTTGAAACCAGATGTATGCAATCAAGCAGCAGCAGAGACTTAAAAAAAAAGCAAGTACAGTACTCTGTTCAACATAAACTACTAAAAATATAAAGCAAAAGCAGAATTTTTCTTCTGTGTAATAAAGTTTCAAAGCTGTACTAAGTCAATGTTCAGTTGTAGACTTTTGAAAGAACAACCAGAACGTTTTGTTCAGAATTACGAACATTTCAAAGTTACGAACAACCTCCATTCCCAAGGTGTTCGTAACTCTGAGGTTCTACTGTACTTTCATTGTGTGGTTTGTAATGGAACCTTCATTTGAAAGTTCTTTCTGGATGAAATCTCCCCAGTTCTGAGAACTCTTTTTCTCTCTTGGAGATGATTTAATCCTTGATGTTAATTCTTAAATACTTAAATGCAGGGAAAGCTGTAAGATAACCAAAAATCCTTCCTAACCATATGGCCATGTTGATGTGAACATTGTACTAGTGTGACAGCTTCTTCTGTAGCCACTAAATGTCATTGTTGTTGCATCTGGGTCATTGGCATATATTAGTACATGAAATGACTGTGTTTCTCTCGCCCTTCCATGAAGCACTGATGTTTGGCAGCTTGCTGGTGTAGTAGAGCTGCAGGTTCAACCAGCAAGGGAGACAGAGTTGCCCGCTGTGAACTCCTACTCAAGCTAGTAAGGAAAAAGAAATTCTGTCCTCTTCTAGTCATCTCCTTCTCTGTCCTTTCTCCCCTTTTAGAGATGACCCTTATTAACAGAGAGTGCTCAAGGAATAGTTAAATATTCTGGACAGATCCTCAGCTTGCGTAAATTGGTGTAGTTATACTGAATCAATTAGAGAAGAAATTAATGTAATTCAATACATTAGAAGCAAGAGGAAGACCAAAGACAGGGTAGGCCCACTGCTTAGTGAAGAGGGAGAAACAGTAACAGGAAACTTGGAAATGGCAGAGATGCTTAATGACTTCTTTGTTTCGGTCTTCACCGAGAAGTCTGAAGGAATGCCTAACATAGTGAATGCTAATGGGAAGGGGGCAGGTTTAGCGGATAAAATAAAAAAAGAACAAGTTAAAAATCACTTAGAAAAGTTAGATGCCTGCAAGTCACCCGGGCCTGATGACATGCATCCTAGAATACTCAAGGAGCTAATAGAGGAGGTATCTGAGCCTCTAGCTATTATCTTTGGAAAGTCATGGGAGACGGGAGAGATTCCAGAAGACTGGAAAAGGGCAAATATAGTGCCCATCTATAAAAAGGGAAATAAAAACAACCCAGGAAACTACAGACCAGTTAGTTTAACTTCTGTGCCAGGGAAGATAATGAAGCAAGTAATTAAGGAAATCATCTGCAAACACTTGGAAGGTGGTAAGGTGATAGGGAACAGCCAGCATGGATTTGTGAAGAACAAATCATGTCAAACCAATCTGATAGCTTTCTTTGATAGGATAACGAGCCTTGTGGATAAGGGTGAAGCGGTGGATGTGGTATACCTAGACTTTAGTAAGGCATTTGAAACGGTCTCGCATGATATTCTTATCGATAAACTAGGCAAATACAATTTAGATGGGGCTACTATAAGGTGGATGCATAACTGGCTGAATAACCATACTCAGAGAGTTGTTATTAATGGTTCCCAATCCTGCTGGAAAGGCGTAACGAGTGGGGTACCGCAGGGGTCTGTTTTGGGACCGGCTCTGTTCAATATCTTCATCAACGACTTAGATATTGGCATAGAAAGTACGCTTATTAAGTTTGCAGATGATACCAAACTGGGAGGGATTGCAACTACTTTGGAGGACAGGGTCATAATTCAAAATGATCTGGACAAATTGGAGAAATGGTCTGAGTTAAACAGGATGAAGTTTAACAAAGACAAATGCAAAGTGCTCCACTTAGGAAGGAAAAATCAATTTCACACATACAGAATGGGAAAAGACTGTCTAGGAAGGAGTACGGCAGAAAGGGATCTAGGGGTTATAGTGGACCACAAGCTAAATATGAGTCAACAGTGTGATGCTGTTGCAAAAAAAGCAAACATGATTCTGGGATGTATTAACAGGTGTATTGTGAGCAAGACACGAGAAGTCATTCTTCCGCTCTACTCTGCTCTGGTTAGGCCTCAGCTGGAGTATTGTGTCCAGTTCTGGGCGCCGCATTTTAAAAAAGATGTGGAGAAATTGGAAAGGGTCCAAAGAAGAGCAACAAGAATGATTAAAGGTCTTGAGAACATGACCTATGAAGGAAGGCTGAAAGAATTGGGTTTGTTTAGTTTGGAAAAGAGAAGACTGAGAGGGGACATGATAGCAGTTTACAGGTATCTAAAAGGGTGTCATAAGGAGGAGGGAGAGAACTTGTTCACCTTAGCCTCTAAGGATAGAACCAGAAAAAAAGGGTTTAAACTGCAGCAAGGGAGGTCTAGGTTGGACATTAGGAAAAAGTTCCTAACTGTCAGGGTGGTTAAACACTGGAACAAATTGCCTAGGGAGGTTGTGGAATCTCCGTCTCTGGAGATATTTAAGAGTAGGTTAGATAAATGTCTATCAGGGATGGTCTAGACAGTATTTGGTCCTGCCATGCGGGCAGGGGACTGGACTCGATGACCTCTCGAGGTCCCTTCCAGTCCTAGAATCTATGAATCTATGAAACTTCAGCGGAGCTATGTCAGTTTACACCAGTGGTGGATCTGGCCTTCTAGGTACAACCCCTATATTGAACCAAAATACAATAATCAGTGGTTTGAATTATTAACTAGAAGTTCTGAATTGTTCCAGCCTAACCACAGAGAAAGCAAAGACACAATTCAGTTCCCGTTATCTTTTTCTGCTGACATTTACTTACCTGCTTGGTCAACTTGTTTCATGGCCTGCTAGGATATTTGTTTGCCTTCCACATAGCTGTTGTACTCCTCATTTCCTTTGTTGTTCTTTGAATCAAATTCTAACCCCAGTACTCTTCACCTTCTTTAACATGAAGGAGTAGAGTCTCAATGTAACAGGATGACCTAAGACTTTAGGGGCCAGGAGGCCTGGGGCTAGCCAGCCCTGTTCAATCAGCCCCACCTGCAGCATAATTAGCTGCCTCCGAGTGTAAGAGGGCTAGACTAACTGGGGTGAGGGGATGTCCTGAAACACCAGGGCCTCATAAAAGGGCTGAGAAAATTAAGTTTGGTGGAGGACTCAGTGGGAGTAAATTGGGGTCCTGTGAAAAGCCCTGAAGTATGGTGTGGAAGGATTCCAGGAAAGCAGCCTGGGAGTTAGTCCCCTGTCCCAGAACAGGGAAGATGTGAGGAGACTCTAGGGAAGGAGCCTTGGAATCAGGGGTCTGTCTTAGAGCTGGAGAGTCTTAAAGGTAACGCATGAGGGACAGAACTGAGTCTGGAGAGTGGGCTGAAAAGGAACCCAAATGGGGTGAAAGTACCTTTGTGGTTGTTTTAGGACTCTTGTTTGGACCTTTGTTATCCTGGAAGGGGGTTAAATTTTCAGGGTGACCCATCTCGAGGGCTGAGCTGTTCGAATTCCTGGGAGAGACAGAAAATCCTGATGATGGAAACTGAGGCAAGAAGTAGCTGCAGTTCTATGCTTAGCCAGCAAGGGTGCTATAGGTAGGCATGCCCTATGGCACTCAGGTTTTATACA
This sequence comes from Chrysemys picta bellii, assembly GCF_011386835.1. Lineage (NCBI taxonomy): Eukaryota > Metazoa > Chordata > Testudines > Emydidae > Chrysemys > Chrysemys picta. Next base: position 298,887,421 of record NC_088791.1, read on the forward strand.
TAAAGCACAATTTAAATGGAAATCTCTATCAGTTTCTAATGTTAGCTTGGCATAACTCACTCATAATCCTTTTAAAATGTCTCTTGTAATTTGAAGTTAAAGCTGACAAGTCTAGGGATGAATATAGCCAATCTCTTGAATTGTTAGGGATTCCTCTAGTTCTTGAATTTTGGTTGTGGTGTGTGTGGGGGGGTTATTGTTTATTTTTGGCTTGGGTCTTTTTTTTCTAATCAACAGAGTAGTGGGGAAAGATGACTGAGTCCTGAGGGCAGACTCCTGTTTCAGACGTGGGAAAGAGAGCATTGTGGAATCTATCAAAACTGTTTCTTCTCTACTTAAGATGTCTTTGAATGAAGCTTCCACAAACAGTTTGGGATTCTCCTTTAAGACATGTTTTAATTTTAAGTCTTCCCTAGTTTTCAAAGTCATCAGAGTTGAGCTCCTCCTTTCTTTTCTATTTGCTTTGGACTTTCATCCAAAGCAAGACTGTCAGCCTGAACTTTCACACCTACTTCCATTTCAGCATGCCAGACTGCTAACTCTTCCACCTCATTTTTGAGGTCTTTGATTGACACTTGAATTTCAACCTTCATATATTTCTGATCAATTTCTTTGATGGCAGCTTTTGGAGAAGCTCTGTGCCTATCTTTAGCCATCTCCTTTTGTTTGAGAGATGCTTGCTCTGAGCCAAAGACATCTTGTTGGGGGTGCAGAGGAGAGGAGTTTTTGAAAGTAGTTTACCTCTTCTCCAATATTTAAGCAGTACCCTCTCATTTTCCCCCTCTCCTCTTCTCTCTCCTCTCTTTGTTCCTTTTTAAAAAAAACATAGCAGGCAAAAGTCCAGCAGTAGAGTGGGGATATCCAGTTGATTGCAATGAAAGCAGCCTTGTGGGCAGGTGGCATATGTGTGCATTTGGTGCAAGCAACTCATGGCCCTCAGAGAGCAAGGAAGGGCTCTTGGGACCAGAGTAGCTGAAGTGGAGGAATATGGGAGACAGAGATACACAGAGGAGACTTCCAGGAACACAGTAGTCATCCCACCCCAGTCTGACAGTCAGCTCATTGCCATGGGATGTTGTGAAGGCCAAAAGTATAACTGGATTCAGAAAAGAAAATTCCATGGAGGATAGGTTAATCAATGACTATTAGCCAAAATGGTCAGGGATGCAAGCCCATGCTCTGGGTGTCCCTAAATTTCTGACACCAAGAAGCTGGGCCTGGACAACAGGAGATAGATCACTCGATAATTGCCCTGTTCTGTTCATTCTCTCTGAAGCATCTGGCACCAGCCACTGTTGGAAGACAGGATACTGGGCTAGATGGATCATTGGTCTGACCCAGTGTGACCATTCTTATGTTCTTATTTCTTCTTGTTTCTTTTGCCTCCTCCTTTCCTCTCTTCTCTCTCCCTTATTTTTTCTTCTGGGGTTTTATGAAGACAATTTCTGGCAGGAGGAAAAAGAAGAGAGAATGGGTCTCCTCTCTGTTGCTTTATTTTTTCATTTCAAAGCAGAGATGGTATTTCTCTTTTCCCTTAGTGATATTTTCTTACTCTTCCTTTTCGCTATTGCAAGTTATGTAAAGGAGAGCTGATGGAAGAAGGACAATAGACTCCTGGTTTGATTCTCTACACTGTTACACCAGTTTTCTGCCAGTGTAATTCCATTGATTTTAATACTGACTCCAGCACAGTGGAGAAAAGAGTCAGCTTTTTTTTCAGGTTCTGATTCAGTAAAATACTTAACCCCTATGATTGAATAGGGAAGGAATTACTCACCCCCACCTGTTTAAAGTTAAGCATGTGCTCTGCTGAAACAGGGCCTATTTTTTCTCCACTTTCAGAGCCGGAGGGAGAGGGAATTGCTCTGTAGTAGATATTCCTCTAGTTGGTGATCCTTACGGAGTTTTCCTGCTCCTCTGGCTCCCTCGTGCAGCTTTCTCAATGGGAGGAGGCAGTCTGGCCCCAAGAATTTGGCTGATTTACAGAGACTATCAGATCACTTAATTCATCCACCACAACAACTACCTGTAGGGTGTGATGTTGTGGCTACTATAAAAATAATTCCAACAACCCTGTTTAACTGAAGGACACATTTCCCCATGAAAGCAGTGGAAGATGTAGTGCTGGATATAGTTGTAGGAATGATGAATAGATTCAGATAATAAAGGACAGACCTTGATCCCAAATGTGAACCAAATATTCTTGATGTTCAAAAAAGTGGATATCCTGTTTTCATTATTGTCTGCATTTCTGGGCTCCAACAGAGACCTGAAGCAAAAATGCCAAAATCCCACATGAAAACCTTTTCTCACAAGACTTTGGCTTGAACTGGAGATAAAAATGTATGAGAAATCTCATGAGGCCCTAATTTCATAGTCAAGAGAATTGGGTAGTTTAGATAAATTCATCCCCAAGCAGCCAAGTCTCTTAGTCACTTTTTTTTTTGCTCAAACATATTGAGGCTTGCTCATCACTACTAATTACCCATGTCGGAATTTGGGCAGGACATATAGCCATGGGCTAAGATTACATCTATACCATATTAAGGAACAGCTAGGTGAATATACAGTATAATGTGTCCTTTAATACATACTAGGAGCTTATTCCATTGACTTCAGTGGGCTTTGGATCAGGCCCCAGATGCCAGACTGACACTGTAATATTCAAGAGACAAAGAAGACACCATCAAGTACCTGAGTCTTCAGAGATCGTGGTCATATTGCATGAAGTTTATCTTAGAAAGTTATCTAAATATAGGTACAATATAGATCGAGGCATGCAACATTAGAAGAAGAGCATTTCTTTTATGTATTCCCATTAAATCTCCCAATTTATAACCAGTACAAATATCTAAAAGTAACTGCACTTAAAATATAACCCTTCTCTATGCAGAGTTCACCTCCTTGAAAAAAATACAATGAAACCATTTACATTTTTAAAATATCATAAGTCATATTTGTATAGTTAAAAACAGGAGCTATGTGTCACAGTGGGTAAATAATGCTGACCTTTCACATCTAGACATGTAGTCTCTGATCTGCCACAGGCCTTAAGTGAAAATGAACCTAGTGATCTCCTCCAATCCCCTGTGGATGTTAGTCCACATTATGAAACACCAGAGAATTTGGCATGATCAGCAGTTTCTACTCAAAAGGCCCAGGACTGCAATAGCAGAGGTGTTAGAGATCAGGCCTGATTGGCTGAGTTATGTGGGAAAACAAAGTACCCTTAGTCTCTCACTTCCATTGGGACTGCACTCATTCACACAGTATTATATACAATATAAATGGAAAAATATACTGTATAGAATGCAAGAAAATATTTGTTACAATAATACTTATAAATAAGGCAAACAGCTTGTTAACACCATCCATCCAAAGGTCATGGAGTGCCTTGTGAGCAGGAATAAATTCCGCTTTACGATATCCCTGAGAAGTACAGTCAAATCATTCTGCAGATGGCAAAACTGAGGCCTGGAGAAGGAGTGACTTCGCCAACGCCACCCAGGAAATTTGTGGCAGAGCCAGTACACCTGAGGATCTCTTAACTTTGAGACCTGCTGCCAAAAGGCAACTTTCACCTCGATACTTAGCAATGCACAATGGAAAAAAAATTCTAGTTGAAAAGGAAAAACCACCCCTTATCTTCCCTCTCCCTCTCTTCATTTATTCTTTGTTTTTCTTGGATTGATTCCGCCGTTACATCCTTCCTGCATTTTCTGAGGGTAGAACAAGGGCTCGTCTAGAAAGGATTCTGGGTTTTTTTACTGTAAATGAAAACTTTTAGAGAAAGTCAACAGCCAGTGGAAACTGCTACCCAGTAAACACTGTAGTATGTTGTGAAGCAAATAGTTTGCACTGGCATTGAACCCAGGAAAACAAAAGTCACTTCACAACTGGGAACCTAGCTGAGCCACCTGCAATGCCATTGATTCACAGTATTACAGTGAGCGTGTGTTCCTCAGCTGTGACTCCACCGAAGTATTCTTGCCCTTCATTCCCTTTTCTCTGAATGAGTCATATTGCAAGCCTAGAGCTACGCATGCCAATCACCCTCTCTATAGCATTTTTGTTTCGAAGGCTCTCATCATATGATGTTGGCTCCCCGTGGAAAGCAATATGTTACGACAGTTGTTAGATCCCGTATGAACATCTTCAGGGATATGTTAATTAAAATGACTTGGAGTTTTTCCTGTACAGTTACACTGCATTACGGTGAATCGCACTTAGCAGGATTACTGACTGAGGGCTCAGTTATGCCTGATAGGCAGAGAGCTTGTACTAGGAGTTGCCTGTAGCTGCACTACTCCAGCAGGAGCTCCCAGAATTTCCAGGCAAGCAAAGGAAGCACACCCAGTGCCTATACCCCCAACAGGGCCTTGCATTCCTTGCCGCAGCCAGCTAGCTCAACTGGTGGTGCAGTTTAACCGAAAGTAAAAGTTGGTAGATCTTGGGCCATGTCTACACTTACTGGGGATCGATACTGCTGCGATCGATGCAGCGGGGGTCAATTTAGCGGGTCTAGTGAAGACCCACTACATTGATGGCAGAGCACTCTCCGGTCCACCCCAGTACTCCACCGGAATGAGAGGAGTAACTAAGTTGATGGGAGAGCCTCTCCTGTCAATGCAGCGTGGTGTAGACACCACACTAAGTCGACCTAAGCTACGTCGATTCCACCAGAAGTGTGACTTAGGTCGACTTACCCCGGTAGTATAGACAAGGCCTAGGTGTGAACTGGGGGCACACTTTAACTGTATAAACCCTATATAGTCATTTCTTCTTAGACTTGTATCTATTAGAAATCCCTCATGCCTCATTGTTCTCTGGTTATCCCATGGGTCATTCCCCTTTTCCACTTCTTAAATGTGTGCAATCCCCTCTCCAGAGCAGGGGCAAGTGAAACCACAGAAATCACCCTGGAAAGTTGGGAGGCAAATGGTGGGATTGAGGTGTAATGTTCTCAAACCTCATAACACCTGCAGTACCTCTAGCATCCCATCTGCAGCACCTGAAAAGGTGGCATTGTCCGACCACAGGGCGAGGAGCTGGGGAACGGCCATTCTGTGCGGCATGTTCCTTCTCCCAAAGGACCGCAGAGCTTTAGTGCTGAGAGGTATTAGTAACTCTTAATGTAAAGATGCAGTAGTAACAGAGCTACTAAGAGCAACATTAAGTATCCCCCCTTCCTCTGGGACACTCATCACAGAGTAGAGTTTAGGCAGAAATAAAAATTTCCTGTTGATGAGATCACAGAACGAAGAGATGGAAAAGACCCATTGGATCATTCAGCTCAGCTCCTTGCCAATGCAGAATTGCTCCCTAAGGTGCTTCTACCAGTACTGCGTTTTTAATCAAAAATTTGATGTTCAGTTGCGGAGACAGGGGAGAACCCCTGAAATTGCAAAAATTTGTCAAATTTTGGGGGCTTTCTTGACCAGCTCTAACTTTACTGAATGTTTGGTTTTGGGGTAGGTTTTTGTTTTAGCTTAGTTCTGCATGTCCCAAGTGATGAAACTTCCAACACTTCCTTGAGAGACTCTTCCACAGTCTAATACATCCAGCTGTTGGAGAGATTCTCCTGACATTTAGCTTAAATTTTTCCTTTCTTAAATGCATTCAGTTTTTCCTAATTATACCCTTGTGCATGAAACCAAACAATCATTCTTTCATGCTACAGATCTATTAAGCTATGGAAGAGTCCCCTAAGGAAAGTACTAGAAACTCCATTACTTAGAACATTTAAAACTAGACTGGATATGCAGAAGAGAAGGCAATCATTCTGCATTGGCAAGAGATCGTGAAGTCCTAGTGGGTCTTTCATCTCTAATTTTTATGATTCATCATTCTAACCCTAATTTTGTTTTTCATTTGACTACATGCTTTCTTACATGGCTGTTTAAATACTGGGCATTGATTTCACGCCCAGCGTAAGTTTGATGCAACTCCTCAGAAGCATGACTTGCTCTCACTTAGGCCAAACCTATATCTTAAATCCCAACATTCTTTTGGTGTGGCTTTTTGTACAGTGTTGCTCATTTGAAATGTTTTTTCCATTGTTTCTGGAGATGGCTGAAGTAATCCATACTTTCAAAATGCATTCTGTCTTCTCTCTCACTTCAGTTAGATGATAAGCCTTTCTAAGCATGGGCTGTTCTCCCTTTGGCACTGATCCTGCAACTGGATCTCTATTAGTTGACCCCTGTGCTCACACAGAGCCCCATGGACTCCAGAACGGGGATACAAGGCTTCTGCCCACATGGATACAATTAGGCTGTGTCTTGTTCCACACTGAGCACGTTGCCCTGCTTAATAAATAATAATTTTCAAAAATATCACTTGGATTAATATTCCTGTTATAATCTACCATATTGTAAAGATTCATTGGACTTCATAGCGTTATGGTTAATAAAATGTTCAGTTACTCTAACGAAAACTAGAAAGTGGATTTTTTCCCCCTACACTCCAGGTAATTTTATAGTATTTTTCCAACTGAATTTGCTAAATAAAGAGAGATGAGTCACATGATGGCCTAACATCTTTAAAAGCAATGAGCAATACAAAAGGAGTTCTTTTTCTTGGGAGGGTGGAAGGGAAATGTCTCTGATTTGCTCACAGCCAGAAAGGTTGTTTAAAGGAAAAGCAGAGGAAGCAAGTGCAGAAACTTCTCTAAATAGAAATGCTTCACCCAGTTTGAGTGGGTCGCAGTTTCAACAGCAGTGTCTACCCACAGAAGCAAGAAGTGACTTGTTTGATTACCTGTGAATATGAAGGGAGCTGTGTCATACTTGACTCATAGAAGCTATTTTAAAAGGAACAAAATCACGAGCAGATAATTTGGTTTGGAAAGTGAGTTTTTCCACTCTTTGGCACACTAATCTGCCATGTCAGTATTACTTTGTGTTTTATTGTACTCTGCTGGGCTAATTCAGATCTTGCTTACACGTGTATAAATCAGGAGTAAGTCATTTAAAATCAGAGTGGCACTGGTGTAAAACAGGTGGGAATCAAAATAAAATCAGAGCTTGGGTGTTCAAATTACAGCTAAGCACATAGCAACAGATATCATGATGAAACAGAAGAAAAACTGAAAAATGTGGGGTTTTTATATATTAAAAGAAAAATTAGTGCTACAGTTTCCCCTGGTTATGAATGCAGTTTTAGGGGAAAGGGAATAAGCTATACCAGTATAAGGCTCTTTTATACAGATAGAACTGTGCCCACACTATGGGTTGCAACAATATAACGACATTGATTTAAAAAAAAAAATCCCCCCCTCCCCTCCAATATAGCTATACCAGAACAAAAACGGTTTGTAGACCAGGCATAATTCAGAAACTCACAAGACCCCCTCCTGAGATTTCCACTGCTTTCTGCATTTGGCTGGATTGATACTATTATTTTTTTAAATAGCCCCTTTATGGTGATTGAGGTTCTCCCTCTTCACTCCGAGACTAAAGTGTGGAAGTGCATGGAAATATAAACCAAAAAAAAAAGTGTATTTTGAATTCTGGAAAAGGTTTGAGCAAAAGCACAGGGCAATTACCTTTCTTTCATCAACACCACTTTATCCAATCACTAAAAATATTACTGGGATGGCAGGTCCTTTGCAATCCTGGATGTGACATCACATTTTCCACTTTTAATTCATTTCAACTTAAAGGCCCCCTGAAATAATAATTTGCCTTTCATAGATAGGTTTACTTCACACAGCCATCTACTGAAAAGATATTGATGTCAGGGTGTGTATATAAAAAAAGCAGACCCTAGCTATAATTAAGCCTAAACTGCCTTTTATACTGCAACTCTTTTATCAACTTTCTTGCTTTATAACAACCACTTCAGGATGACATTCAGAATGTTAGTAGCTCCCAGAAGATCTTTTCTCAACAATGTGCAGTCACTGTTTACACTTTAAAGTGTGTCATTTAGCCTGCCACATTTTTCATCTTTAATCCTTCTTTCTTCTTCTTTTTATGAGAGAGGAGTAGCCTCCAGTGTTACATTCAGCAGTACCAGTTCAGATCAAGAGATCAGTGACTCAACAACGACATCCACTGGCCTGCCTCAAAATATCAGCCAAAAGAATCATTCATCGCAGGCAAGCACTGTTGGCAGAAACCTGCTTTTGCTAGGAGGCAGGCTGGTAGCATTTTAGTCTTTTAGCAAGATGGCCTGTTACTGAGTGTGAGTTTACTTGGTGTATTGTAAATGAAAAATTAGACTTATATGGAGCACTTATTACATTCATACTAAAGGACTGAAAAAATATCCCTTTGGAAATCTGATGGGGAAAATGGTCTGAATCCTAAAGTTTTTAGGCAAATTCAAGAATGAATGCTGGGTAAAGACATTAGGATCAGGCCCTATGTTAAAAATACTGTACCATGTGAGGCTATAACTATTGTTTCCTTAAAACTGCAGCAAGGAGCCCCTGCTAAGCTTTAGAGTAACCCAGAAGGAGAGAGAGCGAGAGCGAGAGAGAGCAGCCTTAAGGGTAGCACTGTTTGCCTTATTCTAATAATGCATCTATTCTAGTGCTAGAAGAAAGCTGCTCTTTGTGATTCTTTACCACCGCCAGCTGATAAGATGTCTGCCTGAAACACATGTGGAAGAAAGGATCAACCTGAAAGTACTTGACATGCAAAATTGGAAACTTGAGCTGTTCTGACTGGACACAAGTCACATGGTACACTTCTGTTGCCTGATTGGATGAGTAACTTTAGAATCAGATTTCTGGTGTGAACATTTGCATATAGTAATTCAAAATTTGCATTTTGCTAATATTCTGCAATATTTGCATAATAGTCATTGATCTGGTGACAACTCCTGCTAGAAAAACTCATAAAGTAGATTAGTGGAAAGCAATTACAAAAGAGATACAAGTATCAGAGGGGTAGCCGTGTTAGTCTGAATCTGTAAAAAGCAACAGAGGGTCCTGTGGCACCTTTAAGACTAACAGAAGTATTGGGAGCATAAGCTTTCATGGGTAAGAACCTCACTTCTTCAGATGCAAGTCAAAAGAGATACAGACAGTGAAACAAATTAATGTATACACTTCAATGAGTACTGACAAATTCTATGATAATGACTTTTTAAATGGATTTTTTGTAATTCTTCACATACATGATTTCAGCCATGAACTCTTTTGCATGGCAATAGGTATTAACGGCCAGGCTAGTAGCAACACCTATGAAGGTAGCCCAACACTTGCCATTATGAAACTTTGTGTTTAGTTGCTTATAACTTCGCTAAACTATAACTATTTGGTCTGAAATTTGCCATGCTAGGAGTCTGCCTCAGGCTGAACCTTTTTGGAAATTTTCAGTCAAAATTCAGAAAACTGTTTTGGAGGATGAGGCAAGGGAAAAATACATTGCTTTGCCCATTGTTTTTTTTGTTTTGTTTTTGTTTTTTTTTAATTCTGACCTTTTCTTTGAACAGCTCTAGCACCCCCATGCTTTGGAGCAGTGACTTGAAATGTGGCAGAAGTTTGGCCTTTGCATCAGGGATATGCCTTTTGCCATTCCCAGGGAAATTCACTCAAATTTGGCCAAATTATAAGCTTTTAAAAAAAATCACTGTTCACACTTGCCCGGTAAAGAGGTCTTCGATTTTTAGCAGCAACATTTTCTGAAGATTCCAAATTTTTTTACAAAAATTTCCCCGTATAAAAAATAATCAAAATTTTGAAATTCAAAACATGTCAACAAGATCTATTGTTCAAAAACATGAGGATATATGAAAATGTTAAGACATTTTCTATTTTTTTGTTCATTTTGAAATTTCATCAAAAATGTGCAACTTGAAAACATTCAACCAGCTGCACCATATACACATAAACATACACGGAGTATACTATTGGATCGTTACAGATACTTTTCTCCACTAGGCTTATTTTACTATACTTTTACTATTTTATTTTACTATATTTGTCAGTCTATGACCTGGCTTGTCAAATGAAGAGGGGAAAATAGCACCTTTAATCTACGAGAGCCTTTAACTCTTGCTTGGTCAGGGTTCAGCCCTGATTAGTTTCCAGTATGCTAACCTGCTGACGCTATTTGGCCAATATGTCTTTAGTTTTACACTCAATATGCCTATGGAAAAAACAGCTTCTTCAAACCCTTACTCATGCGAGTAGTCCCTAAGATCAACAGGATTCTTGGGTGAGTAAGGGTTTGAATTATTGGCTCCAAAAGACCTATTCAGAAGAAGAGCATATCTCTTTAAGAGACTAGCATTCATGTAACAAAAGATGGAAACATTTAACCCAGCAAAACAAATTGATTTTGTGGATCTCATGCACAACGATTGTACTTAATTAGGAGGTTTTATTTGAAAAATCCACAAAAGAGAGAAAAAAAAAACATAGTGTCTTTGAAACAAAGATGCATTAGAGCAGAATGTCAGGATTCATTTATGAAATCACAGCTGCATAAACAATGTTTCACTATAAGAACCCAATTTAGAGTATTTGTCATAAAAAAGTAAACACTTTGGGGGCTGCTTTTGTGACACAATGTTGTACCGTGTGATGCTGCAAGCCGGCAGGCACAACAATAGATCAGCAGAGGCAGCTTTCTCATGCTATTTTTGGGCAGCAAATTCTTTTGAACTTCAAACGTTTCATGGTTCTTATTTCAGAAGCAGGACCTGATATTTAGAGCCATTCACTCTTAGCTCTGAATTTTGTCCACTGCTCAGAGAATATGACACACCACACAGAGCTGGTTGCTTCTAACATACGAGAAGATTGGATGATCTGGAACTAAAAGAAAGTTTAATGGCAATATACAATGGGATGTTTGACATGGAAAAGGCCTAATAGATCATTGAGTCCATTGGAATTGAGGGCAGACTGTGGTTCCCAAAACAGGATGTCAATTGCTATTCATTTTTACTACACTTTAGCTTAATTAATGCATTATTAAATAACTCCCTGATCTTCAAACAGGCATAGGCATAACTTTACACACATGTGCAAGCCCACTGATCTCAGTACTCCTGTGAGGAAAGTGTTTCCAGGTCTGGGGCTTAAGAAAATCATTGTACTCTGATTCAGTTATGCAAGCATTTTGAAAGAAAAATTAATCTGCTGCTCCAGTGAGGTTAAGTGTTTATTTAAATATTTTAGTCAAATTTAAATTAAAGGATCCCAGAGACCTTTAAATTTCTAGTGCCCCACAGAATTTCAAAGAATTTAATAGTGTTTTCTTTTTAATGACCTTGACCCCAAATATTCATTTTAAATGGGAGTGTTTGGGGAAGGAAGTGTTCTGGAAATTTTCATCATACGCAGTGATGCCTGCAAAAGGACATTGTTAAGTACTCTTTAAATACACTATATCTTAACCTCTATTGCTTGATTGTTTCTTAGGAACTTGAAAAGAAAATTTTTGTCCCAAATAACTTTGTTCTTTTCTGTGTGGTCAACATTTTGCAGGGCCGCCGAGAGGATTCAGGGGCCCTTTCCATAAAAAAAGTTGCAATACTATAGAATACTATATTCTCGTGGGGGCCCCTCCGGAACTGGGGGCCTGGGGCAAATTGCCCCACTTTCCCCCCCCCCCCCCCCCCCCCCGGGCGGCCCTGACATTTTGTGTATGCACATTGGCAAATGGAACCGAAATCAGCATGGTGGTTCTTGTTTAGTTCCTCATTTGTGTGTACGGTCATCACTGGTTATGTCAGCACAAATTTGTGATTGAGGGCATTTTTATGCTTATGATGTTAATAGGGTCTTGCTGTTGACTTCAAAGAGGCCAGGATTTCACCTGATGTGCGCTGTACACCCAAAAGGTAAGTTTTGCTTTTAAATTACTTTATGGAAAAGAATAGAAACACCTCTCTGTTCAGCTCTAAACACTCCCTTCTAGTGTTTGTCACCAAACACTGTAGATCTGCGCTAGTGTAGGAGACCTAGAAAGTTAAACTGATTAGAAACAACCATACTACTGCAGTAAATGAATCTCATTACTGGGGGGAAGTACGTGAGTATCCATCCAAGAGTTAATGCTCATCCAAGTAGCATTGTCCCCACAGCTTATACTACACCAATATGGAAGAGATAGATAGCACCAATGTGGCTTCTGGGATAACTGGGCTGGCAAGAAGAGGTGAGCTCTCTTGGGGACATCTCCCATGCCAATTCTGCTGCCCCAAAATCCCTCCCCTCTGAGGCAAGCATTAGCAGAAACTCCATGAGCTTCATCTCACAGAATTTCCTGAGTCCTCTGTCCCCTTTCTGTAATACCTAATACAACCATGATATTAACAAAAGATACACAGAACTATAATACATTGTTGGCTTTGCAGGTCACCTTAAAACTTAGCATTACTAGGAAGATCATTACATCTACTTGAAAGTCCCTATATTCCACAAGATGCAAAGGAGGGGCGTCACTGACACAAATGTGTCCCTCCTCCGCCTCCATTTTTCTTGAAGGGAGGTGTGATGGGTTGGGTCACAGAAACTCCCTTGGGACTGCAACCTGATGTGCTGGGACTACCTCTGAGCTGGTTTTCCCTGCCAGCTTGGGACTCCAGTCCCTTTCCTGGTCTGAGCCAGACACGCTTGCCTGTTGCAAACACAGATCCAAGTCTGAACCGCGTCCCCCACAAGCTGCAGGCTTAACTGAAAACAGCTTAAGAAGTGCTCCTGTCTCCAGCACTCAGATACCCAACTCCCAATGGGGTCCAAACCCCAAATAAATCCATTTTCCCCTGTATAAAGCTTATAAAGTAAACTCATAAATTGTTTGCCCTCTATAACACCGATAGAGAGATATGCACAGCTGTTGCTCCCCCAGGTATTAATACTTACTCTGGGTTAAATAAGTACAAAGTGATTTTATTAAATACAAAAAGTAGGATTTAAGTGTTTCCAAGTAATAACAGACAGAAAAGTGAATTACCAAGCAAAATAAAATAAATCACTCAAGTCTAAGCCTAATACAGTAAGAAAACTGAATACAGATAAAAAAAATCTCACCCTCAGAGATGTTTCAATAAGCTTCTTTCACAGACTGGATGCCTTCCTAGTCTGGGGACAATCCTTTCTCCTGATACAGTCCTTGTTCCAGCTCAGGTGGTAGCTAGGGGATTTCTCATGACTGCAGCCCCCTTTGTTCTGTTCCACCCCCTTATATATCTTTTGCACAAGGCGGGAATCCTTTGTTCCTCTCTGGGTTCCCACCCCTCCTTCTAAATGGAAAAACACCAGGTTTAAGATGGATTTCAGTACCAGGTGACATGATCACATGTCACTGTAAGACTTCATTACCCACTTGCCAGCACACAGGGAGACTTACAAGTAAACAGAGCCATCTACAGTCAATTGTCCTACTTGATGGGAGCCATCAAGATTCCAAACCACCATTAATGGCCCACATGTTGCATAATTATAATAGGACTTCAGAGTTATAATTCATATTTCTAGTTTCAGATACAAGTATGATACCTTTATACAAATAGGATGAACACACTCAGTAGATTATAAGCTTTGTGATGATACCTTACAAGAGACCTTTTGCATGAAGCATATTCCAGTTACATTATATTCACACTCATTAGCATATTTTCATAAAATCATATAGAGGGCAATGTCACAGGAGGAAGGGACTCATACAAACAAGTCTTTTTTTTTAATTTCTTCTTTGGAAATACATTTTCATGAGTTTTCTTCCAATTTATAAACTCATACTGAGCCTACTGGGCTGACCCATCATAGACAAAGTTTCAACCCAAAGCAAAAGTCTGTATTCAAGCTAAGAACCACCTCCAAACAGGTGTTTTTATAAAGGAAGGGCTGATATAGCCTTAGTTATAGCTGAGACCGTCACCAGTGTAGTGTTAAAAGGAGTCTCATGTGAACATAAAAGATGGCAAATCAATCCGTATACAGAGTCACATGCGGAAAGTAATCATGTGGAAATTCACTACCTTAGCCAATGGAAAGAGACTATTTTCTATCTCGTACTCTATGCAGAATGCCTTCATCCATACACAAGTACGATAAAAATTGAGCTGAATTTCTCCCTTTCACATGCAGCTACAGAAAAAAACTCAGACTATGGAAACTCCTGGTTTGGCAGTATATGAGCAGAGTTGTATGCCTGTGTGCTGTACAGTTACTAGAGCTGGGTGAGTTTTGCAAAGCAATTTCCACAAATATATGTTTAAATCTTTGAATACATTTGCTTTGGCCACACTTTGTGTCCCTTCTGTCTGCTTTCCATTAGCATTTATGTGCTTGACTACTGAGGGCTTTTATTTACCAGTATTTATTTTTAACAGTGATCCTATTGGATCTAAAAATTTCCCCCCTTTTTCCTTTTCTGAATTGGCAACCCTTCAGATCAGTTGTTTCAGACCAGTGTAGTAAAGTACTCTAGAGAGCGTCTCCCTTTTAAAGCTATCTTTAAATACTGTGCACACAACATACCTCTCAGATGTGTTATCCTGGTGATAAAGTTACATTCTTATATACAGCGCTTTCTGTCTCTGAAGTATCAAACTAGCACAAAGAATGATTTGAAAACATGTTTTCACTAACAGTGATGTAGGTTAATAGAATTCCAAAGGTCCAGTCCTCTTCTCCACCACCATTCTTTTTACCAATGTCCCAATTTTAGGGTCCAACTCTATAGTCCTGGTTCATGTGGGGCACAGTTCTGCAAGGTGCAGATCAACTCCTGGAGGTGCCCTCAATTCCCATTCATACCAGTTTGGCCAGGAAGACAAAGGGTGCTCAACACTTTGCAGGATTGGGCTCTTGATTATGAAATCCTTACTCACGTGAAGTCAATGGGATCACTCGTGTGAGCGGAGGCTTCAGATTCAACCTTTTAAATTACACATAATTTTGGAGGCAATTGAGAGGTAGGGTTGTACTATAACCTCTTACACTTATTAGTCACTCTTGTCTGTGTGACTGTTTCACATCTCTGGGAGGTTTTGTAGGATTTGTCTCAGTGAAGCTTGGGCTATGGCATACAAATCGGAGGGGAAAACTGCAAGTGAATGAATCAGTTTCTCAATGATGGTCCTCAAACACTGGTGTGCTGCATGTAAGTCTCTGTCAAATCGCTGCCCCTCCAACTGTAAAGCCATATGACTGCAGATGTTTCTAAACTGAATGCTATCCTAAAAGCCAAACCAAAAAGAAATAAGTGACAAGTAATGCTTTAGCCATGCACAGCACATCTTTCTAGACAGAAACCTTTGGCATGAACTTTCATTTCTGATCTTTACACATTGCTGCAAAGTGTCGTGACGTGCAACCTTGTGTCAGTTTCACCTACCTGCTTTTAAATGTCACCAGTCTCCTTTGAACTTTAGCAGCTTCATATTAAAAATTATCTTTCAATTAATCATAATTTTAGTAGTTTCATTTGTGATAACTGTCTCCGGCCTGATTTTGATATTCCTGCACACCCAAAAGGCCCTCTGGCTTCCCTGAGAACTTGCTCTGCAAGCATAATCCACGCTAGGACCTGTGTCCACTAGGGAAAGGCATTGTGTTGAACAACGTGCTAATTAACCAGTTCTAACCAAGTGACTTTGCATCTAGTGTAGACCATGCCAACCATGTTTTAAAAGATGGTTGGACATGGTTAACCCTAGGGGGATGCTAACTAATGCTTTTTAAACCATTTATTCTGGTCTATACTTGATGCAAAGTAGTGTTTAACATCATGTGTGTTAATGTATTCATTTTGTTACATAATGCATGTTCCTGATGAACCTTAGGAGAACGTTGGTCTTTGTCCCCGTATAGTAGCTGCTCCACATAAGAGGCTTATGAGTTTGCTACTTCTTCTAGTTAATATACTTGGTCTGTTCTCTGAAATGGTAAAGGCTTGTGCTTTTACTCTCTGAGAACTGAGTTTAGACTCTGTTGTCAGCTGTCGTTCTTAAAGGAATGCAGGTTCAAGCCCCTCATGGGCCAAAGCTCCATTATTCCAAATAAAGCCCTGTTAAAACTGCACAAATGTGTTTAATCTAGGCAGTACCTGCTACATTATGGTAACATTAAAGGTGATCTGCAAACAAAATATCAAAAAGGAGTTAACACTGAAATATGTGCAGAATGGCCTCACTACGTGGGCAGGGGTGAGCAATTGGCACAAAAATAATGCAAAACTAACCAGTTTGGTTTTAGACTCCCTAGAAGTCCTCTGGCATTTGTTGGAAGTCTGCTGCAGGTGCAAAGATTCCATCATTGTGGAATGTCCCCAACTCTGGAAAACTGGGGAGCACTAAGACACGACCCTAGGTAAGTAGCAATTTTTTTTTCCTTTTAAAAAAATATTTTGATTGTTCCTTTGAAGGTCACCTTTCGAATCCTGATCTATAAAGCTCCCTTTGGTAGAATTCAGAAATTTCCTAGATATAAAATCCATAGTGCAATTTATTTTACCTCTTAATATATTTGAATAAGTAAACAAGCTAGTAATGCCAGCTTTTCCAGGTGTTCAGCACATGGTAACTTTGGGATACAGGACAGAAAATGAAAATTTTCATTCTCTCCTTTCAAAAAAAACCAACAACAAAAAACACCTGGATATTAACTAACTGAAGTAAATAGAAAAGTGTGCTTACTAAAAAAGCCCTTCTGTATTAGGACTCCACTGTTCCAAACCTGTGAACTGAAGTGATCGAGAGCAATAGCTCAAGTGGTTCATAGTTTCTATTAAAATACTAACACAATAAATATTTGCAGTGATTTAATTTGAAGTGTTTTCAATTTCAGTGCAGGAGCATATCCTTCCTGCAGCTTTTGTTTGTCAAGACCCATATGTTTAGACAGATGAGTTAATATCCACATGGCACTGACAGAGCTGCACCAGAATAAGAACTGCATAGCCCACTAGTTCTAAATCTCTTAAAATTAGGACTTAAAATATTCAACCAGTCTTTGACTGCTTTAGATATTTGTCACCTGACACTGAGCTGAATCAGTAGGACATTTCTACTTGAACAGCTTTTATTTTTGAGCACTATTGTAAATATATTAACTAATGTTAATTAATTACTAGTGTAATTTAGTTTATGATGATGCTTAACAGGACACCATTAAAGAGAATAAGGCCTGTTTACTTCTGTCATTTTTTTACTCTTAACTGTTAAATACATAAATCAGGTAGATCTTTATGGTTTGCAGTCAGGAAAATTGTTTTTTTCTTAAGCATGCTCACAAGTGCATGGTCTAGTGGACTTGTTATGAAGTTGGAATATAGAAGATTCTAAGTTCCAGTATGCTCTTTTGCTGACTCAGTGGCTGTGTCCACATCAGGCATTTTGACCAAGAATTTTCCACAATGACTTTCCCCAGTTCAGCTCCATTGGTAGCAGCAATGAGGGGAAAGCTAGTGCAGACAATGTTGCTGGCATTCATTAGCATTTTAACCACCATGTTGTTTATATCTGCTGTAAGCAGCGTTAGACAACATGGTGGCTGAAAGGCCTGCAACCACCAAGTGCCTTGTCTATAATACTGCTTCCATCACTGCTGGTACCATTGGTGGAACTGAAGCAATGGTGGAAATTTTTGGCCAAATTCTAGTGTGGACCAGTATTGATCTGAGATGGGGCCTATAGGTGCTACCATAATACAAATTATAATACATCATAATGCCTGGTCTTGAAAAGAACCACAACTGAAGTAAAGTTTTTTAAATGTAATTATAAGATGGTTTGGCCCCATTTAAATGGGCAAGTCCAGTCAATATTAGTAGATGGCTGGGGAGCCATTGTGCTTTAAACACAGTAAAATATTTAGGGAAGATAGTGCTTTAAGCTCCTTGCCTTAATTTGCTCATTTATAAAATAGACATAAGTAAGCATTATTGCATAGAGATGTTAAGAGAATTAGCTAATGTTTGTAAAGCATTTTGAAAATATAAGCATTATAGACGTGCTAAATATTATTTCTCAGAAAATTAAAAACATGTTAGTTTTCTTGGGGTTTTCCCCCCTTCCTATCTTCCCTCTCCCACCTTTGAAAAGAGTTTATTTCACCTTTGTAAAAGGTGCCACAATGACAACACTAAATATTTGAGTCCTCCCTCCTCAGAAGAGGTATAATGCAAGCTTCCCTACCAATAAGCCTCAACTTCTTCCGAAGGAACATGTGTAGGGGTGGTCGTCTTAAAGTCCCTCCAACCATAGTGTTTCAAAACGTTTATATTTAGGAAGACTTTCATGTATTGTTTCTGATGAGACATCTCTCACAAAAAAATATACAGCTATTAATAATTTCTTGTAAAGTCACTGTGTGAAAAAATTAAAACCAGTTATCCTGTGGTTTGCTACCATATAGCATCTTTCTAACAAAGCAGGCACAAATGCAGAGTACAGAGCAATCATCAAGGTGAAGAGATTGTTAATGTCATGTAGCCATGAGTACCTATTTTCTCACTGAATTCATAGTGATTCTGGGGACAATTCCAAAAATGATCTCCATGCTGTTAGAAATAAAACCAAAAATTGTTTATTTGTCAACATTTTAATTATACCCAAACAACTTAAAATGATGCTTACAGTTTGTACTTTGGAGCAACTTCTCCATGGTCAATTTTCATATTAATCACTGTAAGAATGAAAATTCATTGCTAGAAGATACAGGAATTATGTTATAACCTCATTAGCTACCAAAAAAAAAAAAAGTGTGTTCGTGCGCACTTAATTGGTTTAATGTGTGGTGGCAGGTAAAGATTCTGTTGCTGTTTTATAAAAATGTTCTGGTTGCCATCACCACTAAACCACTCTTCATGAATCAGCGTATCGTCTACTCTAGAGCCAGTTGTTTTGTGGGAAAAGAGAACCTTCCCTTTGGGTCAGAAATCAGCTTTCAGAAAATAGGATTTTATTAAGTGTAATTACAAATACTTCATTGCAACAACTATCAGTTCTATAGTGCTTTGGAAAAAATGGTGAAAATCATGTGAGAAAAGAGCATGGTGCCTGTGTTGCTGGCACTACACCCTGGCCATTTTCTGAGTAGCTAATGTGTTGGCATTACAGTATTTTTCAAAGATTATCATAGCTAAAGAGGACTAGCTGGGATACAGAGCCTAGCTCTTCTAGTCCTCCAGTTTGAATCTAGTCTAGGTCAATAGTTTCTGATGTCACATCTGTTGGTTGCTGAGTGAGCATATGGCTTCAGTTCTGTTCCCTATATATTGCCCTCAATATAGCAGAAAAACAAAAATCAACAAACAGTGGCACTGTTGCTGACAGTCTGAGCAGAGAGAGTAGGGATGCAGACCCTGATTCTACAAAGAGTCCCCCTGGCCACACCCTTACTCCTGCACAAAGTCCCACTTCTTTCCTGGTGTATATTAACATAGTTCCATTGATTTCAATGCAGCTATGCCAGTTTACACCAGTTGAGGATCTAACACGGTGAAGCAACCAACAGGCATAAAGATTCACCCAGATGGATCTATTCCTTTATGATCATGGAGACCCTCTCACACATAGCGACAGAACACTAGTGGAGAGGCATGGGGAACTCGCATTGTCAGGCAGGTCTCACTATCCAGAACTATCCGTCTGCCACCTTTCACAAGCACTATTTTTTCTTAAATACCAAAACTGTTTTGAAACTGTGATCGTTATTTTAACTTCCTAGTATAATTTATGTTCCATTTCCAGCTGGCTAAGATCCAGTTTAGTCCAATCCAATCTTGTTATACATTTCTGAGTTAGTAACACTTCAGTGACCCCTCAGTTACTCAAGCTCAGGAGGCAGGATGTTATCAAAAGAGCAGTGGTAATGAAGTCTGCACCTGCCCATAGCACAGGGAAGCTGCACACTCCCATTTCAGGAATCTTTTCATTTTATGTTTTCTTTTCAAATACACACAAAGTGCTTGCCCCAAATACAAAATCTCTCGCTTTTAGTACTGTACTGACTGATCTGTTCATCCTGGAAGTGCATAATTATGGTAGAGAAACATATATTAGCATGGATGTCTGAAATCCAAAGTCACTAGTATATTGTTTGTGGATGATGATGCCAGTCAAGTGACCTGTCAAACTTAAAGGAAGGTCCATCAGAATTCTCACAGGAGCTTAACCTTCCATCATAAATTAACACTGAGCCACTTCTCTCAGGCTTCCCACACCAATATTGTCTGATGCATTCTGGGAGCTAGAAAAAGCATTGCTTTCAGGTCTATGGTAGTCTCTGGAGTATGCACGTTTTACTATGTTATAATGCTGGTTGTTTGGATCTTTTTTCACAAGCCACATGTAGCTACATTTTTGGGCCACTTTTATAGCAACCTGTGACTTTTTTTTCAACTGACACCACCAATAAGAATATAAATAAGACCATTTCTCGACTGTCTGGAGCAGCCCCGCAGAGCAACTGTAGCAAGTAATGAATGTATTTGCGGGATGACTGAGACCAAGTTGGCCATTTAGCACTTATGAGCATTTCTGTGCTCTGAGGATGGTTGTGTTTTGGCTGTAGAAAGTGTGACTGAATGGACAGCTGCTATTTTTATTCTGTTTGAGAGGTTATGTCCATGTCATCTGAGAACTGCAGCTAAAAGTTCAGTTGTAAGAGGCTTTTTCCATCTAAATTTCCCAGCAGGGTGAACATGTAAACTGAATCCTTGGAATCCAACTGTTTTAAAACTAAAACCTGCAGCAATGAAATTACTCACAGCTAAAAGACCTAATTAAATTACTCAGATTTTATGGAAACACACCGCAGAATTTATTTAACCCAGTCATAGAAACTGACCCAGAAAAATCCCAGTGTTCAGTTGGTCCTGATAATGGGCATTCCCTGAAGAAAAGATCTAACCTGACTTCAAGTAGAATAGTAATATGAGAATCCAAAGTTAGTGTTATTCCCAGTGGCATCTAAAAGATGCATTCACCCACACAGATATTAAAGGTCTTCTGGGAAAGAATAGAAAGAAAATAAAGCCACCTTTGAGGTGGATGTATTCTATCTGGTTAGTATTTGTGCTAATGAAGATTATTATTTATTTTTACATATTAGCAATGACGGTGTCATATTGGAAAGTCAATATTACAACATTCCAATAAACAATTGTACATTCGTTTTTCACTAGCATAGGAATGCTAGGTCTACCCATTTCAGCTGATATTTTTTTTTAAATCTTGACTTTTTCCACTTCACACAAGGCTTTTTCCTCTTTGACTCCTTACCCCCCACAAGTGAATTTATTTTTTTTCTTTTTGGTGCCTCAGTTGTTAAGTGCCCAACTTTTGAGATACCTTGGTTTTGATTTTCAGAAGTATTGACCAGCTACAACTTCAGTTGAAGTCAGGGGGAGCATGGGTGCTCAGCACCTCTGAAAAATCAGGTCTGTGACATGTCTCAGACTGGACACTGAAATCCTCAGGCACCTAAAATCAGAAGCAACTTCTGAAAAGGTTGACCTTGGTTTTTTACTGAACAGATATGGCTCCAGCTTTTGGCAGAAGTGCAAGCTTTCTCCCACACTGCCCTGCCAATGCCAATCTGCACCCGGAGGGTCTGCCTGCTAAGGTGAAAGGGTAGAGACATCCGTATATTGGTTCAATTTACAGCCTCTCTGTTAGGAAGATCAACAAGAATGCGAACTGGGGTGAAATGTGCTTTTTGTGATGTGTACATCTGTTGTGAAAAATTAGATAGAGACTACAATTCATTTTACATAATAAATCGTCCTAAGGTAATGACTTTTGGTCACAATCAAGCTGGACCAAATTTCAACCCAGAGACCAACAGGTGATGGACTCTGTATCACACACACATGAATTACCCAGTCCCCTATGCATGGCTTTTTCTTGAATGTCAAAGGGCCACAACAATTTTTCGTGTGATACTATGCACCACCCTTTTACCAGCAAAATGAGGACCTCTTCTTACATATGTTCACTAAATCTCAGCTATAGATATAACTTGTCATTCTGGACTCATATGCGCTGGTTCTCTTATTCGATGAAAATCGACATTTCACTTACAAGTCACTCTTTGTCTCTTCATATTTGTTGACTGGGGCTCTTCAGGTACCATCACAGCACATGGGAGTTTGAGGCTTTATGTGGAAAATGTAAATAGCTCCTAAAAAAAATTCTACGCTTCCTAATTTATGGTTTAAAGCATCACTAGCCCCAACTACAACAAAAGAGCATTTGTATCCAGTACCCCTGCGGTGCTAGCACAAAGGATTGTCGTTGACTTTATAATTAGTTTGTAAACTCTGTGCAATCCTAAAATGATTTGGAGTAATTACTTCATTGCAAATTAACGTAAATAAAACTGCTCCAGTCAGTCTGACAGAATCCAGCATATACAAGGGTGCCCCAAACAGTGCAATTAACTGCCCATTTGCAGAAGGAAGCCCAGGAGAAGAGTCCTTTGATCTCTCACTACTTACTTTTAGGTGAATAGGAAAAGGATGTTCCTGAAACAGAGGGAGCAGGAGAGTCTGTTCCACACTGACAAGCTGGGATGTTGAATCTACTATTCGGGACAGCATGCTGTGCACAGCAATCTGTGCAAGTGTTCGGGGCCTGGCTGGGCCCAGCTGTCTTGAATCCTTTGGCCCGGGCTCACCTGGGTTAGAAAGAGCCTGGGATCCACATTCTTCTTCCTCCTCAGAGGTTTTGCTTGCTGCTCTTCTGCCTTCCTCCTGCTCCTGAGCCTGACTAGACCTGGCTGTGTCCAGGCCCTGTCCCATGTCATGCAGAGCCGGGCCATACATACCTGTGCTGAGCGGTGGAGAGGCCTGGTCCAATTTGTAGTGGGGATGGCAGGCTCTGGCATCCTCACCTTGCTGCTGGTGGTGCAAGAGCTGCAGGGTTTGGAGAGCAACCAGCTGATGGTTGAGAGAGACAAATAAAGGTACTGATCTGGCCATCAGCTCTCTTGCCTCTGTTCCCCTCCACGGGATGGAGTGTTTTTAAACCTTGTTTGGCCTTTTTCCCTCCCCCTCTTTTCCCATCCCTTCTTTTCTTATCTCTTCCCCCAGTGGGTGGCCGCCTGCCCCTCCCCTTCAGCCTGGGGTCAGTAGCTGTGGTTCATTTCAGCACTTGTTAAAAAGATCAGCCCTTCATTGTATTTCTTGGACCCAAGCTCCATGGAGCTTCTCATGTGTACATTTTCAAACAGGCAGCTGGTTTCTTCTCCTTTCTGGAGAACGGCCTGCATATGCACTGTATTTTGTGTGGGTGCCTAAATTTGTAACACGTTTCTTTTAATACGTTTGCACTAGTTGGTATAAATCCTTATATGGTTTCTCCTGGGATGAGATCAATTAACTCTCGCTCATTTGAGGGGTGAGGGAGGGAAGGGAGACTTATTTTGAACTCATGTGTAAGCAATTTTTAAAGTCTCTCTCCCTTTGGAGAGGAAGGATTTTACAATGTGTTTCAGTGAGTAATTTTAAAATGAGAGTAGGGCCAGAAGCAAAACCTTACATCCAAACACCTCCAAACTTCAGGGATGTTAAGAGCTCGGTCTGAATTCTGCAGCTCAGGCTCAACTCTATGTATTAACAGGCTCACAGTAGTTTAAAATTGCTTTCATTCATGTTGCCCCCATCTGACAACTAGACGGCACATAAACATAGTTGTAATGGTCCCTCGCTCTCCCGCTCAGAGGGAGGCCACTCAGGCTGGTCCTGTCTGGCCAGGACCAGAGTCTGCAAGACAGCTAAGAGCCCACAATAGGGCTGGGCGATTAATAGTCACTGTCAGGCTTTAGCCTGGGTTTGGGTAGCTCAAGTAGTCAGCTCTTAAACAGAGTCTATCCAGGCTGGCTTTGGCCTGGGCGGAGCTCACCCAGCCAGCAAACAGAACAGTCTCTAAGGGTGACTGGTAAGGGAAGCTCCTCTTCAGAGCTAGAGCCTCCTTGCACAGTGTAGGGGGTCAGAGGAACGCAGGCCCACCCTACTCCACCGCGTCCCAGTCCAGGGCCCTGGCAGGGGCAGGATTGGCTGTCCATGCATTGGTGGGGATCCAGCCGCAACACGCCGACTGAGCCACACCTGGCTCTGCAGCCGGCTGCTCCAGGACTGCCCCAGGCCACTTCCTGCCACCCCAGGGTTCAGTGCCTCTAGCCTCCAGGCCTCTTCCAGCTCCTTGGGGTAGACGGCAGCAGGGACTCCAAACCAGTCCTTGTCAGCATCTGTGGATTGGGCACTACCCGGTAAGGGTTCCTCTCGGGGACACAGCCAAACCAGCAGAGCATCCTTCTCCTCCACGGACTTTTCCCTAACTGTGCTGCAGGGCCGGCCTTTTATACTTCCAGTGAGGGGGGTGGGGTGATCTAGACTCCGCCCTCTAAGGGGAGTGTAATGGTCCCTCGCTACAATAGTGTAAACAAGACTTCTGGATTGACACTGGTTTTCCAAGACAAATGAAGTGCTTGCTTCTAGGAAAGGGGACACGTGGTGAGATGGATCATCAATCAGTTTTTTTTTTTTTGTATATTAAAGCTGAAATTGTTGTTGGTAACGTTAAAATGTTTATTTCTTTGCTTTTGTTATTATTTTATTAAACCTGTAAGCTTGACAGTGCTCTTTTTGGAGCGAGGAAAAATCCCTATTCAAGCAGGAAAGTAGTTGGAAATAGGAAGGGTGAAAGAGTCCCACCTGAAATAACTCCAAAAAAAGGCATTTTTGGCTTTGGAAAGTGAGCCAGAAGGATCCTATATGTTTTTGTATATGGTCCCCAGGAGACTTAAAACTGTAAGATTTGATGCTAAACCTATTTCTGTGCTGTGAAACCAGGGACAGCTGTACAAATATTTGCTGTTTTTAATTAAACCTAACATTGCTACTTCCTTGATTTAAGTTAGGGCAAAGGACTGGCAATTTTATGCTTTGATAGATGAGGAAAAACAGTTGTGGGTGTTGTGTTTTAGAAAAATGTTATAAAACAAGAAGTCCGAGGGGAAACGCCTCAAAGGCTATCATAGTGCAATCCTTCTGCTTTCTCGGTCAAATCATTTTTTTCCCTTATCCATTAAGCAAATGTTTCTACTGGAATTCTGTTATTTTTTCCTTGAAAATCTTATATCTAAACTTTTCATTTGGTCCCAAATTAAACTTTAGCTCATGTTCTCTTGTTTTCATATTCTTTATAAATGTAAAGAGGTTTGCTTTGGTTGGGGTTTCAGTTCTGAATTCTAATGCCCTACTGAGGTCAGCTGGCTCAATGCCTCACAGTGCTTCCACTGGGGAATTATTGCTCCTCACTGCCCCGTACTCCAGGCTGTGCTTTAATGTCACAATCTGATCCAAAATCATAATCCAGGAAATGGATTTGAGATGAGAAGGAGAGAAGTTGCTTTCATTTTATTTTATTTTTAGGGCAAGGAGGCAGATTTTGTAAAAATGGAAATCCAAGCGTATATATAACATGAAATGGCCAGTCTAGAAAGAATTTGTGTATGGACTGAAATTATGCGAGAACTGAAACTGTCCTTCTCTGAAGCTGCTGAATTTATTTCAGAGAACTCTGCTCAACTTTTTGAGAGGTTTATGATTAATCAATAGATATGTTGTAATGAGAGATTTTTGCTTTCAGCTGTTTTGAAAAACCCTGCAGCACTCTGATAAGAAGCTTGCAGAAAAACCTCGGAAGGGGTTTAAATATCGTGAAATTGCATTTCTTTTAACTGGACATAAAAAGAGTGGTGACAGTATCAGGACCCTTTAGTTTGCATGACTAGTAATTAGTTTTAAGATTAATTTCTACTTAATTAGAGCCTTAATGTTAGTTTAAATTTAGAAAATCCATTGCTGACCAAGATGGTGGCTATAGGGATGTAGTACTGGAGAATGACTCAGCAAAGTCTTAGAATCCAAGATGGCATCAGGGGAGGAGCACTTCTAGAGTGACAGCATGCTAATTACAGGCAAGCACATGTGAGTACATGTGACATTATGCTAATAAAAGGGGAGGATCTAGACAGGAAGAGAAAATATGCTAATATCTGGAAGCTGATTGGTTGAACCAGGTTAATAAATTATGTTAATTAGCCTGCCTTGCGAGAGCAAGCAGCATATAAGGCCAACAGCCAGCAGGCTGAACCTGTAGGGGGTGGAGAACTGAAGCTGCAACTCACCTTCTAAGAAAAGATGCTATCTGGAAAACATCTACCTGAGAAGAAGCAGCAGCAGTAGAACCCTGAGATTACCCTGGCAATGGCTACTATAGCAACCCAGCCAACGAAGAAGGCAACAGCTTTTTGGGACAGCACTGGCTTCTGTATCTGTCACCAGAGGGCAGCTTTCACCTCAGGAGCTTCTCCGAGATCGAGCTGCCACCTCAACTAGCCATAAGACAGAGCAGAAGGACCCTTAGACGTAACAGAGGGGATCTAGAGAAGGAGTGTAAGTCTGATTTTCTATCTATTGTTAAGGAATGTGTGGGTTTCACTTGTAAATAAGGCTGGATGCCAGTGGTCTGAGTGAGATCTCCCCTACCCATTCTGTGACCAACCTGATCAGCCCTCACAGGATGTGAATGTAAATATTAATGTAAATAGGTAGTGTTAGGTATTAAGTGTTTGTTAGATGTTAATGTCAATGTGAATGTGAAGTAAATATTTTATACTTAATCTGTACATGTGGTAATGATTTCTCATATGTGTATATAGAGGCCGCGCATATTGCATTGTATTAAGTACAAGATTAATTGTAACATTAAATTTAAAAGCCTTTGTGTATGCGGGACCCCTATGTGCTTGTTATATTATGTGTTAAATATATTCTATGTAGTCTGTGTCTTTTATTTTGCTGCGGCGCTTTAATTCTTTAATGTAACTCTATTGCATTTTACTATGTTCTATGTATCCTTGCTTGCTTCATTCACTACATTATAACCACTTATTTCCTTTAAATAAATCATTCTTTTGTTTTCAAAGAATTACTGTTTGTGTGTCCATTCTTGATTGGAAGGCTGTATCCATGTCTTTTCAGGGGTTAGCAAGACTAGCTTGCTCTGGGGAGCCCTCTGCGCGTCAGAGATAAGCCCCCTGGTAATACTCTGGCAATTCCTGTAGGGCGGACCACAGCCTTGTTTACCCTTTTTGTTAAATTAGACAAATTTGTAGGTAATTTAATTTAATTAGCAGCTAAATTTGAGGGTAACAAGATCAGCAAAGCAGGGTGGGCCAGTGGATGATGCACTGGGCTGGGATTCAGGAGACATGGGTTTTGCTCCTAGCTCTGTCAGCCATGCTGCATGACCTTGAACAAATCACTTCACCTCTTGGTGACCGCTTCCACCCTTCGTCTAGTTAGATTTGTAAGCCTCACTTGAAGTTTGCCAGCTCCTGGAACTCTGGCCTGAGCCTCTCGGGGGTCGTACTCCCTACAATAATACAACTTAAACAATAATGGCAACCTGAGCCCTCTGCCACCACACCATTCCCCAGTATGAATGGAGACCGAATGGACTAAACTTCTACTAAGGCTGTAGGGAGGCTTCTGTGATGTGCACAAGCAGTTTGCTGGGCCAGTGATGAGCCAGGGCTGCTCAGCCCCTCAGTGGGAGAGGACACTGGAGCAAGCGTTCTGTTTCTTTTCAGTAGTGATCCAGTGTTGGACAGCTCAGTCCAGCTGCCCCTTATCTATCACCTCCCGCAATTCTACAGATTTGTGATTGGCCTCACATAGGGGCTGCTGCAGCTCCTAGGGAGACTCAGGCTGCAGGCAGGCTGGTCTAGGCCAGGCGTTTTGAGAGCAGCCAGGCAGGGGTGCAAAGCCAGTGCTTCATTGGCCATAGAAGGAGGAGAGGATGGAGAAGAAAGTCCCAGCCGGTCCAGTCTCCTCAGGGAAGGGAGGTTTCTGCCAGTCAGGGTCTGTATGGGGTAAGGGGGAGGGAGGAAAAGTCCTGGTTGGCCCTGGTTTCTCTGGGGGAAAGAGAGGGAGGGAGAAGTCCTAAAAATGTGAAGGGGGAGAATTCCCCCCCACACACACACACACACACACACCCTCCTTAGGAAAATTCTGGTTGTGACCCTGTGGTCAGGCATCTGTTACCTGCTCACGAAAGGGATGTGCAATGGGGAGGGGATGACTGTGAATTGGGGGTATCCCTATCTCCCCATCTCTTTCAGGCACCCAGCACACACACACACCCTGCCTCCAGCAGGCACCCATTACCCTTGTGCCCCCTGCATCTTCCTAGACGCATAGCACATGCAGCCCCTTGCAGCCCCACCTTTCGCAGGCATCTGCCCCCTAGCTCCCTACATCTCCCAGCCCTCCTCCCATACCCGATCTCTTCAGGCATTGATCATACACAGCCTTTTATAGAGGCCCTGGCGCGCGTGCACACACATACTTTTTCTTGCTTTCTGATCACTGGTTTTGAAAAAGTCTTGCAGAGAATTTGAATTGGAGGAGGTTTGGTGGAGGACGGTTTGGTGCAAACTAGCCTGTTACTTGAGTGTGAGAGCACGAGTGTGTTACTGGGACTGGCTATGAAGCACTCACCCTGTCCCTCCAGAAAGAGGAGAGAGACTGCATGTGGCTCTTCCTCACTTGTGTCTCCTTGTGGGGTGAGATGGGTGGTATATTGAGACTTACTTTGACTTTGCAGAGTGACTGTGTGTTCGTCCATCCCTCCTTCTCACCCCTTATCCTTATGTCTGCCTGTAGTGTCCACTCACTCCTCTGGGTGGACAGGTTTCTCTCCACATCTGTCTCTCTCTCTCTGCCTTCTTAGCTCCTTCAAGATACAAAAGATCCTCAAGAATGTCTTAGAAAAATTTAAAATGTTTTAAAATTTTAGATTAAACTGTTTCAGAAAGAATTAGATTTTTCTACCAACTTAAGTTTTATATATTTACCAACTTTTTGTTTTGGCTTAACCCAATTTGGCAGCAGTACTAAGTGAGAATGCTGTTTCTGAGCTGACAGAGAAGCAGAACTGCCTAGGAGGTCTCTGATTAACTCCCTCTCCGTGCAAACAGAGTCTTTGAACGGCAGTGGGAGCTAGTGCATGGGCCAGACAGTTCCTGCCCTGCAGAGAGCAGCATTCAGAGCTGCAGAGATCCATGAGGCGGCCAAGGCCTCCACAGAATACCAAACAGAGAGCCAGGAAAGGACCTACCCCACCCTGGGGCAAAGACACTGTTGAAGGACTCGTTTTGTTTAAGCTGGCCTCCATTCACAGCATTGCAGCACTTGTCTCCAGACTCATCCTCCGGGTACCATTGGCCTGGGAAGGTAGCAGGGAGAGAGCTGGGAGTTGGGAAGAGCTGTTAGTGCTGGGAGATAGGGAACTGGTTGATGTGTTAGTACTTATTAGTTAACCCTAACCCTGTCCTTTGCCAGATTGTATTTACCAGTTCCCAGTAAAGCCCCTTGCCGTTCTAGTGTTTTAGGTGGGTCATTTCTTTGCTGCGGTTTGTGTGGATGTACTTTGTTTCTTGTGTAGTGGGTTTTAGACTCATTGCCAGCACTGTAGCATTATTCATTTCCCCAAGGAACATCAGCCCTTCTGACCTGGGCACAATGAGGCATCACCTTGGGTGGAGACACCAGGCGTCACTAGAAAGCACACAGGAGAACCAGGACCCAGCCTATCTGAGAAGAGGAGGAAAGCTGCTCCCAGTAGCAAATTATAGACACATAGGAAGAGACAGTCTCGGACTCAAAGGGTTTACAAGCTGTAGCCCTTCCCATGAGAGCCCATCTCAGGGGAGGAGCTACAGTTTGTAATTCCTTTGAGTCTGAGTGTCTTTTCCTATGTGTTTACACAGAGCTTAGCATAATGGGGCCTCGCTCTTGTTTGAAATTTCTAAGTGCCACCACAAAAACAAACCACGCACCCACACCTAAGAGAACATTATTAAGGCTGCAACGCCACACACTTTGAAGTT
This sequence comes from Chrysemys picta bellii, assembly GCF_011386835.1. Lineage (NCBI taxonomy): Eukaryota > Metazoa > Chordata > Testudines > Emydidae > Chrysemys > Chrysemys picta. The sequence continues at coordinate 298,917,296 of NC_088791.1, forward strand.
AGGAAAGACCAGAACGAAGGAGGCCTGTGGTACCTTAGTTCAGCCCCCTTCGGTATATGCATTAGGATACAGTCTTTAATTACGAGATCACATGTATATGGGACCCTTGTGCTTCAGTCAGTGTTCCGAATGGATGGTGCTCATTTAGTGAGCAACTACTTAATATTATGATTTCTCTTCTTTGTTCAATGTGTGGCCTTAGGCCTTATTTATTGCACGCTATTCAAACCCTGCTCTGAAGACAGGATTATTAATTTCCTCTTGAGCTTTTCTATGGCACTCATCACCATCAGAATGCTTCACAAATATTAATGAATGTGTCTTCACCAAGCCCTGTGGGAGAGGGGGTGGTATCTATTTTACAGGTGGGGAACTGAGCCCTGAGAGATTAAGTTACAAGGTATCCACTAATTTGGGATGCTCAACATGAGATACCTAGGTCCTGATTTTTCAGAGTATTTAGCAGTTTATATATTCAAGCACAGCTCCCAAAGACTTCATCTGCAGTGGTTAGTGCTTAGCGTTTCTGCAGATCAGGCCCTAGGGTTTCAAGTCAAGTGCACAGCAGATGAGGAACTCCCAATTAGTGACCACCTGTGAAAGGTTTTGTTTAAGTGACTTGCCCAGCATCACACTCTGTGGCAGAGGCAGGGATAGAATCCAGTTCTCCAGGGCACCACTCAACTGCCTTAACCATAAGGCCATCCTTTCTCTTCCTGCAGTACCCTGCCTCATTCACCACATACCTTCCAATTTCTGCTAGAAATGAAGCAGGTGGTCCTACAGACAACTGCCTCCTTCACTACACAAGCCTGATGCATCCCCAGAACAGGTCCAGAGTAACTGATAGCAATAGTAGCTGGTCATCTTCTATGAGAACCATAAGACACAGGGTTTGCCATTGGGTTTCACTGTGATTTGCTGACAGCAGAGGAATGGTGAGACTAAGGCACCTTGGCTCCATTCCAGGCTCTGGAAGGAGTGTTCTTGGCACAGAATCTTCTGCCCATTCCTCCCAAGCTTCTTGCTCTCTTCTATCTCAACCCCTCCAACATGTCCCTGTCCCAGCCCTTGCTCTTCCCCACTCTTGGCTCCACATCCCAGTCTCTTTGCCCAGCCAGTCTCAGTTTCCTCCCTCTTGCCCAGCTAGTCTAAGAGGCCATCCCTTGGTTCCATGTCTAATCTGTCTGTCTCCTCCACTGGCTCCCTCCTTAGTCTCCTTCTTGGGCTCCTTATACAATCTCAGTCTCTCTCTCCTAACTCCTTCTTGGCTCCTTGCCTCAGTTTCCCCCCTCCCGAGATCCTTGCCAAAGTCTCTTTGCCCAGCCAGTCCCAGTTCTCCCCCTGCACCCTAGTTCCTTCTCATCTCTGTCTTCCCTCCTGCTGGTTCTTAGTCCCTGTTTCCTTGTCCAGCCGCTCTCCCTCCCTCCCTCAGCTCTTTGACTGATGTCAGGGTTCCCCCATCCTTTCCTCTACTGCTCCAGTCCCATTCCTCCTTGACTTTCAGCCCATCTCCTTGTTCAGCCACTCCCAGCCTTCCAATCCCAACATTCCTTCTTCCACCCATCCCCCAGTGTCCTTGCCCAGCCAGTCTCAGTTTCTCTCCCCCCACCAGGGGACACGAGATGTGTGGGCCCGTGGTGCCTGTGCTCCAGCAATATTCAGAGCATGGGGGCCCGACTCCACCAAAGTTCGGGGCCGAGTCTCTCCCCTGACCCTGCCTGCCTCCCCCCCACACCTCCCCCAAGTGTCCCTGCCTGTGCCCTGGGCAGTGGGTGGCTGACCCCTGCAGCTCTGTGCTGCGGCGCCCGGGATCAACTGCCGCCACAGGGTCCTAGCGCCCACCACCACTAGTGCCAAGGCAGGCTGACCCTTTTCTGGCGGGACTCTGCACAGCCCCGTCCCCCACCCTACCCACAGTCACTACTCCTGCCCCATACTGGGCAAGGGGCAGCCCCACCCCCAGTCAGGCTACAGCTGTTCCCTCCCTCTCAAAACTGAAACCATGGCAAAACGGCTGTTATCTCAATTTGACAGGGTTGTGGTCTGTATCCATAAATCCGAAGTTTCTCTTTTTGTAGACACTGGTCCACATGCTTAGCAACAATATGTGGAAAGGTAAAAATTAATGCAAAAGCTCTAAACAGTCATCACCCCACCCTCATCCAGGAGACAAGAGGGTGTGAATTGGGTAAGGAGAAAGGCCAAAAAAAAAATTGTGGGGAGAACAAAGCACTTGGTTTAACCCACAATGATTGGGAGGGGGGAGGTGTTGAATTTTGGGGTGTTTTTAAACTTATTTTAAATAAAGCTAACTAAATTTCAGAACAAAACATTTCAAATCCAAATTCAAATGTTTCATTTAGAAAATGTCAAAACAAAATATTTATACTGTCAAACTTTTTTTTTTTTTTTTGACTGGAACTGTTTGCCAAATTCACAAATAATTATGGTTGATCTGAAGCTGCATGTTTCAGGGAATAAACTATTCATCCAAAAAAATTTGACCCAGCTCTATTCAGCCTGATCCAAACCCCATGAAAGTCAGTGAGTTTTTCCATTGACTTCAATAGGCTTTAGATCAGGCCGAGGGATTCCCTCTCCAGCCTCACAGCAGGACCCGTAGCCATTCTCCTGCCTCTCCTGTTGCACCCTGTAACTTTGCAGAAGAGAAGGAGCTGGTCTGCAAAGGGAGTTAGCACTGTCTCAGAAAACAGTAACTCTCCATAACTTTTTCTGCTGACTACCACAGTGGCAGGGAGGAATGTGCCACTTCAAGCTTCTCTCATGCCCCTTTCCTTAATACCTTTTCCAAACAACCCATGGGTTGCATGGGTGTCTTGAAGAGGAAGGAATGGTGGCTATGTCACGTAGGGGACCTCCCTTCTGTATGATGCTACTGAGGCTATAGCACAGGTTTGCTCCCTCCCACCCTGCCCAGCGAGGAGGAGGAGGGCGGGGAGTATATATGTCATTATCTGCAAGGGTTTCCTTGTTCCATTATTGAAAAATAGATGCCATTTACTGGTATCAGAGGGGTAGCCGTGTTAGTCTGAATCTGTAAAAAGCAACAGAGGGTCCTGTGGCACCTTTGAGACTAACAGAAGTATTGGGAGCATAAGCTTTCGTGGGTAAGAACCTCACTTCTTCAGATGCAAGACTTGCATCTGAAGAAGTGAGGTTCTTACCCACGAAAGCTTATGCTCCCAATACTTCTGTTAGTCTCAAAGGTGCCACAGGACCCTCTGTTGCTTTATGCCATTTGCTGTATTTGCATATAACAAATGGGTCTCCAAATGCCCTTTCTGTTTGATCTCAGAAACAATTTCTAGCTCTTTCCCTACAAGTGATAAAATTAGTGGTGGTGGGAGGGTGCAGATGAGGGATTCCCTCACTGTCATTGTACCCTTTTAAAAAATATTATGGACCAGATTTTCTGGTTCACTATCTGCTTAGTACCCCTCTTGTCATGTAAAGCAGCCAGAAAGCTGGTTTAGCATGATTACTCTGGGTTTATGGCTGCTTTGTGTCACTGCAGAGATGCATTGCAGCTGGAACAGACTGATGAATCGGGCCTTGAATGTTTCTGGTCTGAAAAAAACAATCAGCAGTGAAATGGTTAATGGTGTTGGCTTGTTAGTAGCCACAATTAGTCATAAGGGGTCAAGGGGTCATAAGGGATCAAGTTCATCTCTTGTATAATTCCATTACAATTCAGTTAGAGTTATACAAGCAAGGAATTTGCCCCACTGAGTTACCAGCACATTCAGCAGAATGAGAGGAAGAGATACTTTTCTTTTCACCTGCCAGCATTTTGAAAAAACGCAGTATTTTTCATATCACAGTTCTTAGACAATCTTTCCAACCTACAAAGCAGCAGAAACATCTTTTTTTCTTTAAAGTTGAGATTCTGTAGAATTCAGCAAAATCCATGGGATTTACATTGCACTTGTGTAACCCTTCTGCCCGTCTGAGTTGGCAGCAACAAGGGCCAGGTTCAGCATCTAGGGGTTCCGTTTCAAGAACGCAATGCAAAACTGGCTCGAGCCCCCACCCAGTGACAATTACGTACCACCCCTGGGTGCCTCTAAGAGGCAATACTTCCCCTCTCGCAAGCACGGAGTCTGAGTGTAGCAAAATCCTTTTAATAAAGGAGGGACACAATGCGGCATTATGTTAGGGAAACACCACAAACAGGATTCATAACATTCAAACCATGAACAAAAAGACCCACCCCCAAGTAAGTTTGGCAGTATCCTTTTCCCCTCAGGGTCTTAAGTCCAACAACCCAAAAGATCACCCCAAAGTCCCAAAAGTCCAGCATCCCAAAACTCTCTGTCCCTGGTCAGTGCAGCCCCAGAGTTCAAAAGTTTATCTGCAGAGTTTTACCCCCCCAGCCTGGGTGGAAATGGAGGGGACAGGGGGTACACAGGGTGTTAAGGGGCACCTTATATGGTCCGAGGCCGACTGCCCCACTTCTCCATGGGGTTCTGCTGCAGCCTTCACCACGAGCCACTCCAGCTGTCCCGCAAACTGCCCCACTCAGCTCCGCTATACTCCACTTGCCGTCCCGTGGGCCGCTCCAACCATCCCACAAACTGCTCCGCTCGGCCAGCTGCTTGCAATATATCATCAGGTGCCCCCACTAGTTAACACAGCACTCAGTGAGCTCAGCTCTTAGTAATTTTAGTTCATAGTAGGGGAGCCCCAGTGCTGGTGTACCACTGGCCCAAAGTGAATTCAGCACAGCAGCCTGCAACTAGATTCTTAACGGAATCAAAATTAGCTCTACTATTCAACAGTGGAGAGAGAAGATGAAATTGGTATTTCAGGCCCTATATCATCAGGTACAAATACCTATCCCCAGCCTCTCTCAATTCACTGGGTTTCACATGGAACCCATGTCCCTTGTCTAGCGAGTGCTACTTAGTTGATGGTGAGTTCCTCTATCATAAAACAGTTCCACTGGCCTTGATTCACATAATCAGGGTAACAACACTTTATTCTTCCTGCCCCAATAACAGGGAAACTGGGGATCCCACAGCAGCCAAAGTGACCATTTGGGCAGCTGTGGGCTCATGCTAGGTGGGGTAGGTGTGCCTATGCAAACAAGACCAGCCCCTGAAGTTCTTTTCCACAACTCGCCACAATTCACCACCAGATTTCAGGGTAGAACTCATCCTGACTCTGCTTACACTTGTATTCTCATAAGAAAAATCAATTAAAATGTGAGTTTAAAAAGGGGGGGAAATCTGCAGGAACATCCTAAATCCAAAGATTCTCTGCACCTGCAGACTTTTCTTCTGTTCCAACTCATATTGTGTTCAGACATAAATAGCAGCTCTGAAGGCAGCGCTCTACTTTTGTTGTTGTTTTTTCTTTTCAGAATCTATAGATATGATTCTTTAAATTCAGGCCTCATTTTTTTTTTGTCATTTAAACTTCCACCAGACAAAATGTGGGTATTTCCAAACACAGTACTAGAATAGTTGGAGACCAATGGGTAGACTGGACGTACCGATCCATGTGAACTTGGGAGGCTGTATGTAGTGATATATGGCTGCATAAATGCTCAGCCATCACAGATGTCAGCTAACTGGAACTGCAGCCGCGTGCCATGAGGAATAGAACTTACAGCTTTTGGCTCCAAAACCAAATCCTATTTAGTAGCAATGGAGTTACATCCTCTTTTTTAATTCCCCAGCAATAAAGAACAAAACCATTACAACATGATAAACATCTGAGTACAATTTAAAGAACCAGGAAGGCTGCAAATAGTATTATGTGTTATTTGAAGCACTCCTTCTGCATTGACAAAAGGACAATAATGGAATCCATCGCCAAATTCATCCCTAGTGTAGCTATACTGAAATTAATGGTATTACACCAGGAATTAATTTGGCTGCTAGCCTCTGTCTGCTTGCCAACACTTAAACCTCCTCCAGACAGTTATATGAAATGTTGAACACATCTACCTACTTTGAAATATTATGTGCAAAGACACTGTTGATGTTAAACATTTTTGCAATTACAGTAGTTCTGAGATGACACCAGTAGAGACCATAATTGGAGGGAACAAGCTGCTTTGGAAGAGTTGGTGTCAAGCATGTGTTTCCAGAATATATTGATCCAATTTGTACATGAAACTATAAATGGAATCAGGCAAAATTATAATACTCTCTCTTAAATCACATTATTTAAAAAAAAACGTTGATGCTATTAAGGAGCAGTATATACAGTTACAAGGGATAGGATAAAAATTTAAAAGGGATATAAACCCTCAAGAATCAAGGCATAAACCAACCACTAACTGCCTGGGATTAGGAAGACATTTACCCTAGAGCAGGTTATTCCATAATTGCCCTTTATCGGGCTTCTGATGCTTTCCTCTGAAGCATCTGGAACTCGTTATTGTCAGACAGACTAGATCGTTTGATCCAGTATGGAAATTGCTATGTTCCTATAATAAGTATATGATGATGGAAATCCTCTTACTTTAATGCATGTCATTCAGAGGTGGCATGCCGCACTTAGAACAAACCACCATTTTTATCTAATAGCAACTAATTTTTTTCCTTGAGTTATTTGTTTTACAACTATTTTGAAGCAGGGAGGTCATATTTATAAAGATATCAGAACACCCACTATGCACTGCACATGCCAGTGAGACTAACAGGTGCTGCGTTTTAACATCTCAGCTAATTTAAAAGCATCACAGGACTAGCACACAGATTAGTTTGGCTGTGATGTGTTGCTGTTGAATGCAGGTGACCAATGTATTTTTATGACTGAGGAAAAGTAATCAAATGTAGGTTCAGTGCTAGAAACAGATGACAAAATAAGATGTAGTGTGTCAAGGTTCCTTTCCCACTCTGAACTCTGGGGTATAGATGTGGGGACCCACATGAAAGACCCCGTAAGCTTATTTACCTGCTTAAGTTAAAAACTTTTCCAAGGCACAAATTCCACCTTGTCCTTGAACAGTATGCTGCCACCACCAAGTGATTTAGAATCAGGGAAAGGAGCACTTGGAGTCTTATTTCCCCAAAATATTCCCCCAAGCCCCACACCCCCTTTCCTGGGGAAGGCTTGAGAATAATATCCTCACCAATTGGCACAGGTGAACACAGACCCAAACCCTTGGATCTTAAGAATAATGAAAAATCAATCAAGTTCTTAAAAGAAGAATTTATTTAAAAATAAGATAAAAGAATCACCTCTGTAAAATCAGGATGGAAGATAACTTTATAGGGTAACAAAAAGATTCAAAGAGGATTTCCCCTCCAGACAAAACTTTGAAGTTAGAAAAACAGGGATAAACCTTCCTCTTAGCACAGGGAAAATTCACAGGCTAAAACAAAAGATACTCTAACACATTTCCTTGCTATTACTTACTATTTCTGTAATATTAGATGTATCATGTAAGTGGGAGCTGGATTACTTGCTTGGTCTCTTCCTTTGTCTCTGGGGAGAACACACACAGAGCACAAAACAAAGCCTCCCACCACCACCCTGATTTGAAATTAGCTTCTTTCCCCATTGGTCCTTCTGGTCAGGTGCCAACCAGGTTATCTGAGCTTCTTAACCCTTTACAGGTAAGGAGGGATTTTATGCTACCCTTAGCTGTATATTTATGACATAGTGTTTTTGACTTTTTAAATGGCTTCTTCTAATATCCACATCTGCATTGTACTGCTGATAGTAAAGGCAATTAAGAATTCTTGTAGATCAAAATATCTTTATTCTTTAGAGTATACCTAGGGTGTTGTCTTCCCTCCATAAATATGTTGTTGTTGGAGTTAGCTAAGGGTTGGTATTTTTCCTGGAAGGGGGAAGTACTGTTTTTTATTGTCCTGGATTAACTCTTTCTCTTACTGTATTTTTAAACTATTGAGTAGTATCATAAACATCTGTCATCAGCATGTTTCTAGTTCATGAAGAAGCCTTCTTTCCTTTCAAAAATCATAAAATCTAATGTAACATTGGCAGGCCAGGTGCCAGCTCTTGCCAAGGCTGCAGACATTAGCCAGGAACTGACAAACTCATGTTTGGAGAACAGATCAGTTCACTTATGTTTTAGTGTTGCTCAAAATAGGTATTAGTCTTATGAGAATGTATTTGGTGTTTAGACTCTATATAATGTTTGTAAGTTGCTGTGTGCATCAATCTCATTTGTAATATCTGTATTCCATGCTATATGGAAATATATACGTTTTGCTTTATAACTTTGAAAATGTTTGCTCTAAACTTGTGACATTAGATGGAAAGAGTGTTTCCCCCCACCCATCCAGAAGGACTATCAAAATCAGATGGGCCATCAAGGAACATCGCTATATCAAGAATTGGTGACTGGCCGTATCACACCTTGGAAATCCTACATGTCAGGAAGCTCATCCTATGGAAGGAAATAAAACAAAGACACAGGAAAATTTTCCTTCTCTCTGCTGTTTGAATTCTCACAGGGCCAGAGACTCTAAACTGAGGCAGAGATCCCTAGAGGTTACCCTCTGGTCTGCCTTGAAAGACATCTTGATTTGACAGATTACCACATTACTGTCATCTTTCGGAATCATCGATAGCAACTCATTCGGAGGTATATGTTTGCTTGCTTTAACCTGTAAATAACTCTCATTTATTTTTTCCAGTTAATAAACCTTTAGATGGTTTATTATAGCATTGGCTATGGGTGTTGTCTTTGATGTAGGATCTGGGGTACCAATTGATCTGGGGTAAGTGACTGGTCGCTTGGGACTAGAAGCAATCTGAATATTTTGTGATTGTTTGGTGTAAGTGACCATTTATCACGAAGTCCAGCTTGCCTGGGAGGTAAGATAGATGGGAGAGTCTAAGGGGACTGTCTGTGACTCCAGAGTGAGGCTGTTATCGTGATCCAGGAGTTCACATTTGTGACTGGGTTGGTGAAATCTAATTATAGAACATATAATTAGTTTGGGGTGTCTGCCCTATTATTGACAGTCTGTTCTGAGGTAGGCACTCACGGTCATGAACCACTCCAAACAGCATGACACCTAGTAAAGCTGACTGTAAATGAAGAAAACATATTTATTTGAAGATGCAGTTCAGGGTCTCAGAGTAAATTGCACCATGAGGTACGGCAATTTTTGTAAAACCTGCTGGCTCTTTTGAAGACTTTGGATCAAGTTTCTCCCTGGTATAACTCCATTAAGTTAAAGGAGTTACACCAGAGAGGGAATTCAGCCCACCTTCCTTCTGCAATATATTAGCCCAGATCCTCAAAAGTATTTAGGCACCTAGATCCAGATCCTCATTGTTTTGAGAATCTGGATCATTGTGTCTAATTTGTGTAAACTAGGAAACAGCACAAAAGGAAGTGTCCATGTGGGGTGACAGATATTAGATTAGAATGGGAATACGAGAAACAAACTTTATTATCCTTAGGCAGGGGTGCTGGAACTAGGGGTGCTGGGGGTGCAGCAGCACCCCCTGGCTTGAAGTGGTTGCCATCAGATACAGAGTTTACAGCTTTGTTCAATGGCTTTCAGCTCCTTCACTATAAAAACTGTTCCAGTGCCCCGATCTTAGGTTCTTTTTAGAATTTTCAAACACTCAAAGTATGAGTGGATTTGTTATAAAGTAAACTGGCTCTGTCAGAGGATTGGGGCTCAGGGTCACCTGTGGCAGGTGTAGTGCATCTTGCCAGGTTAGGTGAATGAGTCAGAGGGAGGGGTCAAATGATGAGAGTATGTGCCTTAGAACCAGGCCTGCTGGGAGAGACTAGAGGCAACCTGAGTTCAGAGAGAGGCTCAAAGGAGCAGGAGGGGTGTATAAGCTTGTGCTATAAAGTCTGTTTTGTGCTACCACGCCAAAGGCCTGGGGATTGCAAGAGCCAGCTGGAGCCGGAGCCATGTAGATGGAGTGGAGAAACAAGCCTGCTGGATGAAGCTTTAGCAGGGATAGGCACATGACCCTGTAATAGGGATTGCAAGCCAGTTAAGAAGGTGGGATGGAAAATTTTGGGTTGTTTTGCAATTTGTTAATAAACCAAAGTTCCAAAAGGGAAGAGTTATTGAGAAAACACCTGCAGTGTGATGTCATCTTAGTTGGTGAAGGAAGGAAAACTGAGGCAGAGGCAAGGCTCAAAGCCAGACTTGGGAAACCCGGTGACAAGGGTTCATAATTCTGGATTCACTCTGCCCTTTCTACAGAATCCAGTCTTCAAATAGGGATGCCTGAACAGGACTATGATGGGGAGCTCACCCCACACTAGCCCATAAAGGGTTAATGTGGCTCAGAAGAGATTAAGTAACCTGATAGGTCATGCCTGAGGGAGAGTTAGGCTTGAGGAGCAGGCACTGATTAAGGATGGTGCCCAGCTGGGCAGGAGCAGGTGGGGCTGGTATATGGCCAGGAAGTGAGGGCACCAGTGTGGAAGCTTGCAGTCACTCTCTGGGCTTAGAAAAGGAAATGAGGAAAAGCAGGAGGAGAGTGGAAGCCCTGGGATCCTGTCCCAGAAGGAAGGGTGTACCTAGAAGGGTGGTCGAGCAGAAGCCTGATAGAGGTGGAGTAGGAAAAGGCTCAGTGAAATGACAGAAAGGTTTGGAATGGTGAAAACCTTGGCTGCCAATTTGAGGGTTCCTGGGCTGGAAATTGGAGTAGTGGGCAGGGCCAGGTTTTCCTTCCAGCCACTGGGGAAATGGCATAGTTTTGAGATGGAGGAGTGCCAGGAATGATACCTGGCCAACCAATCCAGTAAAACTTTAATACTCCAGAAGTGGAAAAATGTATAGAGACCTGATTGGAGGCCAGGCCACAAAGAGGAAGCCCTGTAACTCTTGAAGTGTGAGAAGGGTCACAACGTGAATGAGAAACTGAAGGGGGCATCAGACCAAGCAGAGCTATTCTCCAGATGCAGACACAAGGAGGTGTCCCAGTAGTAAGAAGAGAACCTTGTTACAAGGACATTGAGCTCTTATGCATTTGGAGCTCAAATCAGCACTTAGGCATGCAAGTGCTCATTTTCTATGACTAACTGGTGACTTGTACATCCAAATGTGGGACTGGGTATCTATTAAAGAGCTACAGAGCAAAACTTGACCAAGAGAGCCATTTACCTCACATTAAAGGTAACCTACATAACATTTAACTTCCTATGTTTTTAAAAAAAGAATGAGGTCAGAAGTATGGTATAATATGAATAGGGAATAGTGTTCTTTAGCAAATGAGGGTGAGTCAGGTTTTTGGATGAGAATATGAGGGTAAAGGTACAAACAGATAATTGTACAAATATTTAAATATGCAGCATACATGACACACTGACCTCAGTATGATCTCCCAGTGTTCCAGCCTAGTATCTTGTTTATGCATATGAGTTGGGGGAGTGGGTCACTGGGTACATATTTCATGGCTAACTCTGTCCTCAAAACCACTAAAGATCTCAAAGAAAAATGACAGCAGTCTCCAAGCTACAGTGCTGATCTGCCAATATGTCAACATCCTCCAATAATTGCATATTCCTGCATCCACATATCTTCTACAGTTGTGATGGCACCAAAACAGTGTAGTTTGGCCACATGCTCCCACAGCACACGAGTTCTTCATATTCTGCTCTCTGAAACAAGCATATCAGGAGCCAATTTATCAAGCATAATTTATTCCAGACCCTTGCTGAAATATACAGTGCTCTTGAGCCTCCACAGATGTGTAGCCAATAGAGAGCTGTCTGGCTAAAGGTTTTACACATCTTTCAGCTAAATCAGAAATCCACACACAAAACCCAGCACTCAGGGACCTCCACTGGGATTTGTGACACTCCCTGGTGAGTTCCCTGGTGGTTCTGTAACCCAATGCAGGAATTACGCTCAAATATGTGTTTTGTTTCTCTGTGTGAAATATAATGTGAATAACATTGCTCATTTACAGAATCACAGAGGTTAGTGGTGGAAACGACCTGTTAAGACACTTAGTTTATCTCCCCTGCATTCTTCCCCAGCGTGCAATTTGTGGGATCTTGTCCTGGCTTACTAAATGTCCCAAGCAATGGGATATTTAGTAAGTAATCCAAGTTTAACCAGATGAAATTTACTAAGATACATTAAAACTATTATTCTTCAGTGGTTTCAGAACACATTTGTGAAGGAAATAATGGAATAGAATACAAAATTGCCATCCTGGACAGTGTGTATATTTTTGTTTGTAACACTCAGAAACAGGATGTAGAAAATTATAGCTATATGGGTTTACACACATGTATATAATTTTACTAATTTCTATCTTGCCTCTCATTGTTACTGAGTGGTGCTTTAATCAGAGATTAAAACACAGAATAAGAACTGAAAAACTAACAGTTAATCAAGTGCTAAACTAAATCAATGTGTTTTGCATCGTCTCTACAGTGAATTCCTCAGCTAAGAAAGCCCTCCGGCCAACCATGGAGGTCCTCAAGCTGCATTGAATGCCCTCAGATGTAGGGATGAGTGGTGGCCATAGAGAGCCAGTTGCAGCTCCCTGATCTTCAACTGCCTGGCCCTGGAGGAAGTTAGAGTAGCAGGGGGCCTATTGATAACTTCTGCCTCTGGCAAGTGGCAGATCAGGTGTAGGGAAGCTTCCCCTCCACTGTGCCCCCTCCTTCTTTTCAGTATGCCCTCAGCCTGCCCCCTCTGCTTCCTCAAGCTGGGACAGGGGCAGCTGGTATAGGAGGCAGCTACCCCAATGGAGATTTCCCCTACTCAGAGGGAGTTCTACTGTAGCAGTCTCAGGCAAGTTTGCTTTGCACTGCGTAAGCAACACAAAGTGAAGTTGGCTGCAAACCGAGGATCTGGCTCAGTGTTTAAACTGACATTCTGATATCTACAGGGAGGCTCTTTCTCTTAACTGCCATGATGAGGTATGCAGTGAGAGATGGTGTCTCTGGAAAACTATGTCATAGGACCACTCAGGACTTTAATGATCAACACCAACCCCTTGAATTGTATCTGGAAGCAACAGGAAGCCAGTGCAGAAAGTTAAGCACAAAGGTTATGGGTTCATGCCAACCCACATCACTCTGGAAACGGGTAGCTGCATTCTGCCCTGGCTGGAACTCCCAGGTGAACTTCAGATGTGTCCCTAAGCACTTCAATAGTCATGTCTAGGGCTAACAAAAATGTAGATGACTATTGTGAGGCTTTATTTTGAGAAAAAGAACCATAATTTTCTGGGCAGCTCTAGATAGTAAAAAGCAACATGGGCAACCACTTCTGGTGGGAAGTTGATGAATTTGGTTGGACACAACACCAGTTGTGTGCCATGCTGGTGAAAGTTGGCCAGACAAATGGGATAGATAGATCCTGCCCTTTCTTTTAAATTCTTCACCAGACTGACAAGCCTGGTTTTCATTTTTTCTAGGTTCCATTGCAGAGAAACCTGCCTAACCTCAGGCCTGCCTCCATAATCTCAGGATTTTTATTGGTGCCATGGTTGTTGGTGGACGATGGACCCTGCAGTTGTGAGTATGATGCTGAAAAGACTACAGGAAGTGTAAGAAGAGTGGCCCTTTCTAGCGAGGCTCCACAAAGACAGTCCTTGAATTGTTTGGCCCACCATGGTCCAAATTAAATCAAAGGAAGGAATATAATATTTTTTAAATGGTAGAAAGAATCCATAGTAGGGACATGAGGGGGAAATAGGATCAGCCAAGAGGAAATGCTCAGGCTTTTCAGTTTCTCATTTTAGGATGATGTCATTGCAGCCAGTTCACTTTCATTCAAATCCCTATCTCATCTGACCCTGAGAGAGCATTGAATTCTCTGCCTAGTGGTACTATGTATCTTTTAACCCAGTTATAACATGGCTCAGCCTTCAGGCTGAACCATGGAAGAACATTACTAGGCAGCAACTGAGATTAAGCTCCATTGATAAACTTGATGGTTTGCCTTTGAGATGGGGCCTTCCTCAGATTTGCTGGAATTATTGAAGTTTGCACTCTTGCTCTTCAGAAGGACAGAATGAAGTCCCGAGAGTAGAGTTCTTTTGTGCAAGTTTATCAATGAAAAGGCCTAGCTGGGTTTTAGAATAGATCCCTGTGCAATCTATAGCACTAATCCTGTAGACCCCTGAACCTTTGTGGAGTGCCATTACTGTCAGCAGGGTTTTGTGCATGTGTAAATTTTCAGCTTGCAGGAATAAGGCCTAAATTTGTAGTCCACCAAGAATACATGGGACACAAACCTTCCACAGATATGGCTCCTCTTACACAGTACTTCTCAAGTGGGTGGTATAAGGAAGACTAGTGTTCAAACTACTTAAGACTGATGTGAAAAGGTTGGGTTTATGTTCCTGAATAAAAAAACCTGTGGGAGTTTTTGAAGGACAGAATACCTTACAAAACTGCCTCTCAAATGTTTGGGTTTTTTTAAAGACAATTTCATGGCACTTGTTCCATCAATATGGCTTTTAATGTTAACATAGTAATGGGACATTAATTTATAAGAAAGCTAGTCCAAATGTAAATGTCCTTTTGCTGGTTCTCTGCTATCTGACCTAACTCATCTTAAATTTTGGATGTGTAGAAACTTTCAATGAAATAGTTAACCATAATAAAACATTAATAGTAACAACTTCATTTATCAGTGCCCATGACCAAAGGATGCTGATTTTTTTAAAGAAAAAGATTGTCAAAACATAATTTATCATTATCGAAGTAACGTACCTGAAAAGGATCAATCTACACTAGGTGGTAACATGGTTCCATAGCATATAAGAATGGTTGGTCCTTTCCACACAGCCAAGTCCTAAACATATTAGAACATAATTAGGGGAATATTGGTTTTTTTAACACAGTCCCCTAACACGGTCCATTTGCCTGGATGATCAGGCTTTCATTCACACCTTTGCAATTCTGATGGGCTTTCTGGATCTATTATAATGAATTAACAGTCCCTTCTTGAAGGAGCTATTTCCCTCACTCCTCTGAGGCAATGAATGACCTTTGACTGCAGTAAAAGTTAGAGGAGCTAGAAAGTTTAAAAGAACCGAACTGTCTGCTTCTCTCTGTAGGAGAAAGGGGAAAGCTTGGTAGGATTCATTTACATAAATTATAATTATAATTTTGCTTCCCTGTAGCTATATAGTGTGTAGTGTTGAGTTATTTGGCAATTGTTTGTTCTGATTTTCTGACTGATAATAGCTTCTTAATGTAACAGTATTTGTGAAGGGGCATATCAATTGTATAAGATATGCCCTGTAGGAAATTGGTCACCCTGAGCTGACGGGTAGTGCAACCTAAGTAGGTAAGGACTCCAAACAACAAAGGGGCCTGGGGATCATGTCCAAAAGACTGAGGTTCTGTCTGGGGTCCTGCTTTACTCTGGATTTCCCATATAGAGGTTCTAAGCCCTGTATAGAGGACATGAGTTTGTAGACTTATCTCATGGCTTGTAGGACTAGATTGCTGGTGCTGAAGAAGGAGACTTTGGAAGACCAGACTGAGCAATAGCTGAGGAGGAGCTGACTTTGTGAAACCAGACTGGTTAGCCACCAGTCAGACCAGCACCTGGTGGTGCAGGCTTTGATGGACTAGAGCATACAAGTGGATGAGTGCTGCCCCCAACACCCCACTTGACCACTGATACCTGGCAGGTCAGTTACAAAAGGCATTTAGAACTAATGCAGGGATACAACTTTTATAGCTTAATATCAACATACAGATTCAACTTCATAGAATCATAGAATATCAGGGTTGGAAGGGACCTCAGGAGGTCATCTAGCCCAACCCCCTGCTCAAAGCAGGACCAATCCCCAACAAAGGGTCATCCCAGCCAGGGCTTTGTCAAGCCTAACCTTAAAAACCTCTAAGGAAGGACATTCCACCACCTTCCTAGGTAACCCATTCCAGTGCTTCACCACCCTCCTAGTGAAAAAGTTTTTCCTAATATCTAAACTTATATATCTAAATCAACCTAAACTTCCACATTACCTTTAGGGCAGAGCTATGTGAGATTCAAAATTTCCATCCTGTGGGAAAATTTTATCCTTTGTTTTCATCCCAAAATAGGATAAAACATTTACATTTCAAAATTTTCTACAGAATGGAAAGTCCAAAAAGTTTGTTTGGAAATATCTAAACAAAACTTTCAACATTTTCAATCAAAATTAAACATTCCAACACTCCTGAAATCCAAATGTTCAGTTTTGATTTGCTGACATGACCTAAAATGCCTCGTTTTGAGTAATTTCTACATTAAATTGCATTTTCTTATGGTGGTGCATTGTGAGTTGTAGTTCAGAAGCCATTTTACCCTATCAACCAGGCTCCCTGGCTGGACTATGTCTCCCATAATGCACTGATTCATGTGACTCCCGTGATGCAACCCACTGTTTGGTCCATATGAAATCACAGAACTACAGCTTCCATAGGACAATATACCACCATGATAGGAAAATACAGTTTTTAATGTTCTGTTGAACTGATTCTAAATTAAATTATCTAAAATGTAATAGTTCATTTTAATGTTGCCAATGGAAAAATCATAATTTTTTGGCAAAAATCAAAATTTTACCTTCAAAAATTTCAATTTTGTGGAAACTACATTTTCTATTTGGAAATTTTCCATCTTAATGATTTTTTAACCAGCTCTAGCTTTAAAGTGGTCATCTCAGCCTAGGGGCTACTTAGGGATCTGGGGCAAAATCCGTACTTGGTCCTGTTAGTGAAGGCAGGGGGCTGGACTCAATGACCTTTCAAGGTCCCTTCCAGTTCTAGGAGATAGGATATCTCCATTTATTTATTTATATCTTTCTGATTTATAAATCTACTTCTATCTTCACAGAGATCATCGCTATGTAGATATGCTACACTGTATGTCTATTAGCATCTCCTCTTTAGAATTTCACACCCTTAAGTATCAGGAAACTTCAATCTGAAATCAGAATGAAAGGTTCTTTTCTATTCCCTTACTTAGCATGAGTCGCAAGGCTGTACTGAATTATGCATCATTTGCAAAACATTTTGAGATGTGTTTGCATGAGAACGCACTGTAGAAATTGAAGTGATGGGGCCAAATTCTGCACTGCACTTACCATCCACTGATGACTTACTAAGGAAAAGCCCGAATGACAGCATATAAATGAGCACAGATCAGAGCCTAAACTATTCTCAGGTGGAATATGGGATAGAAGGTGTATGCAATGTGAACTTTAATCTAGTTCTATATGGGAACAGATGCATAATGATAGCATATACATGTTCTGTTTTTAAAAGATCATTTTCATTAATAATACTGAAATTAACTACATATAAAACTTCATATTCTTGAAGCAGTTCACAATAGCTTTCCTAAAGGTGTTAGTCACACTTTAAAGATTTGGATGCTGATAAATTAAACTTCGCATGTCTTCACAAATCTCTGCAAATAGGGAATGCACCTAGATGTCCCCCAAAGCTGGGGAACAAAACACAAGACATAGAGTTTCATTCTCTCACTCATTCTCTTTGGTGCTGTAATTCACTGCCAGAAAACTAGCATCTGTCTTTTGGGCATTTATTTTTCATACTAAAAGCTGTAAGTCCTATTTATAATAAAACTTCTAATAGCATCATAGAAGGAACATAATAGATAAGAATGGCAGTGCCATTCAAAACCCTTGTTGCAGTTGCTTATATTCAGGGACAATAGAAATCCTGGACATGGAAATTGTATAAAATCCAGGAATTTAGATTCTGGAGAGATAGGAATATCCATCTTCTATGGGAAGATACTAAACTTTCATTTTAAAAACTTGGGGCCAGTTCCTCAGCTGATGTGAATTAGTATAACTGCTTAGAGCTGTGCTGACTTGAGCCAGCAGAGGCTCTGGCCCTAGAATTTCAGCTATTTTGAAGATAACCTTCACAATATAGATCTAGACTTGCACCTGTGTTGCTAAGAGCCACATCCATTGAAATAACTGCCCTGGAGACTCCATCCTGCAAGCTGTATGTGCACAGATCTCCCACTGAATTCCCTGGGTGAAGCACTCACAGGATCAGGCCATAAAAGGATTGAGAAGTGCCCCTTCTTTTTAATGTAGTGTTAACTCTGATGCCAAATTATGACACTTTAAATGTTAATTTTGTTAAACATTTAATTGTTTATCCAAGGAAAATTAAAAAGGAATAAGGCTGCAAGTTTAAATATGCCAAAAGCTTTCAGATGTTTCTTTATTTTTTGAGTATTCAATGGAGGACATTTCCCCTCGTCTTTACTGGAAACAGTCTATCAAAATACATGAGGGCAGACTTAAAGATTGCTAAGGGAACCCCAACTTTTGTGACATTAAAACCTCAATCATATCATTTATGTGGCACCAACTGTGTTCCAAGCACTTTTCAGAACAAGTTATAAACATGGTCCCTGTCTCAAGGAGTTTATAATCTATGGGGCTGAGGGAGCCACTAATGCAGTTCTCGCAGATTCCATCTCTGCAATGGAGCTGTCATATGGAAAAGAACACAGAGCTCCATTGAGTTGAAGAACCTCCACCAGGGAAACCAAAGATGAGGGCTCCTCCATTGACTCCCAACTCTCACTCTGAGGTGGTAACTTGTTTCTTTAAAATTGTGTGGTCCACTCCCCAGGCAACTGTGTGGAGGTTACTGCAGACCTATGATTCTAGGCTACAGAGGGGAGGGGAGAAAAGGGTCTGGAAGTTGTGGAGAGCTGCATGACTTCCCCATCTTCTCAAATGGCTGCACACTTTGCTCCTCAGTATGGACACAATGCTGCGTCTTTCACCCTGCACTGATTGTCCTTGGCATCTGTCAGCTTAGTGTGGAACTGTATTACATAGTGCTAAGAAACAGAGCTGTGCGAATAACTGAGTTTTTTGATTTGCTGCCTGTAGGGTTGCCAGGCGTCCAGTTTTCGACCAAATACCTGGTCAAAAAGGGACCCTGGCAGCTCTGGTCAGCACCGCTGACCAGGCCATTAAAAGTCCAGTTAGCAGCTCAGTGGGGCTAAGGCAGGCTCCCTGCCTGCCCTGGTTCCACACAGCTCCCAGAAGCTGCCGGCATGTCCCTGTGGCCCCTAGGCGCAGGGGTGGCCAGGGAGGCTCCTGCCCAAGTGCCAGCTCCACAGCTCCCATTGGTCAGAAACTGCGGCCAATGAGAGCTACAGGGGCGGCGTGCAGAGCCGCCTGGCCGCACCTCCACTTAGGGGCCACAGGGACATGTCAGCCACTTCTGGGAGCTGCCCAGAGCCCGCACACCCACACCAGGGCCGGCTCCAGGCACCAGCCCACCAAGCATGTACTTGGGGCGGCACCTGGAGGGGGGCGGCGCGGCGGGGCGCTCCGGCCCAAGAGCGGGGCCGCGACTGGGCTCGCCGCCCTCCCCGCGGCGCTCCTGCCGCGGCGGGCTCTCCGCCCTGCTCCCGGCACTCTGGCCGCCGGGGAGAGCGGAGAGCCCCGGCCGGGCTCGCTGCCCTCCCCCCAGCGCTCTGGCCGCCAGGGAGAGCGGAGAGCCTCGGCAGCCCGCCCTCCTCCCGGCGCTCTGGCCGCCGGGAAGAGTGGAGAGCCCCGGCTGGGCTCTCCGCCCTCCCCCCGGCGCTCCGGCTGCCGGGGGATTGCTCGGCGCCCTCCCCTGCCGCGCTGGCGGGGCGGGGGGGGGGCAGTGGGTGGCTTTTTTGCCTAGGGCGGCAAAAAAGCCAGAGCCTGCCCTGACCCACACACACAGCCCAACCCCTCGTTTTATTTAAAAGTCATATTGAATTGAAAAATAGAAATGTTCTGATTTTTCTCCCATTTTTTGTTGTTGTTGTTTTTAACCAAAACAGTTTGTGGAAATTAACGCAAATACATGAAATGTTTCAGCTGAGCTGAATCTGAATTTTTTAACTGAAAAACAGTTCCGCAAAAAAAATTTGCTCCTCTCTAGTAAGGTGCTCCCATACCCCTTACTGTCATGTAATCAGGAGAGAGAATTTGGCCTTAATGAATATGATTTCCTCTGCTTTTTGAGATACTGTCAATTTGCAATATTGTTTCTACTTCTTGCCATCCAAGAAATATTTTACAGTATATTTATACTTGTGTATGTGAGATCAAAGAATGAGGCAAACAGTGGCTTTAACAGATAATAAATATTAATATACACAGTTTAAAACATAATGAATTCAAGACTACAGAGTACAGTACAGTCTACATGAGGGGCCAGGATGACCGAAAAAAGTTAAGAACAAAGTTATCATGCTACAGATTACAAGGAAACTGAAGTGTAATACCCTTAAAGAGTGAGTAATATACAGCCTGATCCAGCTCCTATTGAAGTCCCATTGAGGGCCTGATCCCAGTGAAGTCAACAAAGACTCCCACTGATTTTCAGGAGGAGCTGGCTCAAGCCTTCAATGCATAAATATTTCTGAGCATTTGGATTCTTATACACGCTCTCTGAGCTTTAAGGGAAATAGAGTTGTTAGAATCTGCAGTTCACAAGTCCAGAAAGCATATTCTTAGATTTTCTTCTTTGGCATCAGGGATATGAAATCTAGTCCCTTTTCACCCGAGGAGGCCCATGGAGCTAATCTCTTATAAATCAGGTTTTAAGCCTTTCATTTCAGCAGCCCTTTTACATGGCACCTTGACTCTGTTTATGCTTTTATCTGAGCTTAATCATTGTTCATTTAGTCTTGTGTTCTGTGTATTTAGTAGTTTAGGACCTTATTCTATAGTGCAGAGGATGCTCAGAAAGTTTTAAAGATTTTTTTTTTAAACAAATGATTCTATAATACTATGTCTTACAGCCCAGTGGGTGTGGATGACTCTTTACAGACCAAATAAAAAAGCCTTGAAGAGCTTGCAGTGTAAGAGCTTGATTGCATAATCACTTACTATTAAGCATATTACTCATCTCTCCATGAGAGCTGCTCTGCTTTGAGTCACACCAGAAGCCAGTGTATTATTTATGTCTAGACACTATTGTCTGGGTCTGAACTGATCTGCAAATTCCTCAGAATGGGGACTGTATATTAATATACATTTGTACAGTGTCAAGCGTACTGCTGATGCTAAATAAAATATAAGTCAAGGGGCTCCAGCCATTTTTCAGCTCTGGTAATTTACGCTCTGCTCCCAGAGGCCTTGATTCAAGAAATCTCTTAAGTATGTGCTTAAGTCCCACTAACTTCAACAGGAGTTGAGCATGTGCTTACCTTTAAGTTCATGCTTAACCACTTTCCTGAATAAGTAGTATTTCCTTAATCGGGTCTAGAGTACAAGCCCTATAGTAAAAGCGCTAAGCACCGCCTGAAATGTACTGTTTGGCCTCAGCTACCTTTGATGTCAGTGGAATTGGCGGGGGGAGGTTGAGAACCTTGCAGGATTAGAACAGCTGCATTAAAAATACTGCAATAGGGATGTCCAGAATAAGATATTACATTAACAAAACTTGAAATTAATTTTTCAGATAGAAATGCCGAACAATATGAAATAACCACCTAGCAGATTTAAATGATCAGGCATCCATTTTAATACTTGCCTTTGTGATACCAAATAACTTTTTTTGAGAACTCAGTGTAGAAAGGTCAGTTAACTTTTACAGGCTTATTCTATAAGTCAGTGTTTCTCAAACTGGGGTCGCCGCTTGTGTAGGGAAAGCCCCTGGCAGGCCGGGCCGGTTTGTTTACCTGCCCTGTCCACAGGTCCGGCTGATTGCGGCTCCCACTGGCCTCGGTTCGCTGCTGCAGGCCAATGGAAGCTGCTGAAAGCGGCGGCCAGTAAGTCCCTCAGACCGCGCCGCTTCCAGCAGCTCCCATTGGCCTGCAGCGGCGAACTGAGGCCAGAGAGAGCCGCAATCAGCCGGCCATGCGGACAGGGCAGGTAAACAAACTGGCCCGGCCCGCCAGGGGCTTTCCCTACACAAGCGGTGACCCCAGTTTGAGAAACACTGCTATAAGTACTGATTAGAACTCCAATTATGGTTCTGATTTTTTTATTTCTTTGTATTAGAAGACATTATTATTTATATATGTTATTTATATAAACATGGGCATAAATATTGTTGTAAAAGTAAATACTAACATACGAAAAATCAAAATAAATAATAGAAGAGAGGACAAACGTAGCACATCAAAAATAAAAACAATTGTTATAAATATAATGGCTTTAAATGTTTGCTTTTATGTGGCAGATGTTTTTTACCAAATTTCTGGGTTGGCAGTTTGAGTACACTTATGATTTTCATTTATGTAATATTCGCTTTTAGTATTGATGTCGATTTACAACATCTGTGAAGGGTCTGTAACCTGAATTTGACAGGGGAAAGCTAACATACTGCTATTGGAATCTTTCCATGGATTCCATGTAACAGACTGTTATCAAAACTCTTAAATAACTATTCTAATCATCAGCAGGGTTCTTGCGCAAATTATATTAGACCCAAAAGACCCGATTAACTTACAGACATGAAACATAAATTTTGCTTTCCCCCCCTTTAGAATAGGAATCGGATCATACAGTGTATGCCGGTTACATGCACACACACAAATCAGTATGCAAGTCAGACTTACATCAAGGCAGGATTCCATTTTCAGAATTGGGAAACCAAACTCGTGAGTACAAAATAAATTTAGCCCCTTTTTTCCCTGAAATGTAAACACACCGATTTACAACCAGAATTTGGAGCTACGCAACTCTTTCAATCAGCTGGAAGGCAGACAAATTCATAGCAAAAGGCAGTATTAATATATCAACTATAGGACCGGCTCTAGGCACCAGCAAAGCAAGCACGTGCTTGGGGTGGCACAATTCCAGGGGCGGCATTCCGGGAGGGTTGCGCTCTCGGAGGGGTTTTTTTTGATTCAACTGGCATTGATATTAAAATTATATCAGTAGAGGTAGAGTCAGGATTTCTGCTGGAGTAGAGCTAAGTCCCGCTGATCAAGAAGCATTGTACGAACGTAGTTTACAATTATCGAAGCATGAATGAGTGAACATGAGCTCTCCTTTGCTATTAATTAGTTAATGTTTATATTGATCTTTGAATTGCTAAGTATCTATCTCCCAGAGGCCCTATCCAGAGAAGAGAGTCCTTGGCTATTTGCTTACACTAATCAGGGGTCATCATTTACCCTACCATATGCCACTTAGCCCACCTCCTCCCCTTGCTCCCACACATACTTTGTTTGACCCCCATCTATACTATAAAAACTAATTAACAACAGTTGTTGGATTAGTTTGTAGCCCTACTTAGGGACTGCCTGCCTTGTACTTCCTGCTCCTTGACTGTGACCTTGTGGTATCCTGACCCAGCCTACCACCTGACTCTTGCTCTGCCCTCTGGCCTGAATTGGACTCTGATTTCTTGCTCTGCCCCTGCTTGCCTCTTCACACCTGATTCTCAGTCTGCCCTCTGGCACTATCGCAGATGATAATCTCCTGGTATTTTACCCAGCCTGACTCCTGCTCTGACCACAAGTCAGACCACCCACATCCTTGTTGTGACACAATGTGACTTCCCACCCGCTAAACCAAGGGTCGGCAACCTTTCAGAAGTGGTGTGCTGAGTCTTCATTTATTCATTCTAATTTAAGGTTTCGGGTGCCAGTAATACATTTTAACGTTTTTAGAAGGTCTCTTTCTATAAGTCTATAATATATAACTAACCTATTGTATGTAAAGTACATAAGGTTTTTAAAATGTGTAAGAAGCTTCATTTAAAATTAAATTAAAATGCAGAGCCCCCTGGACCGGTGGCCAGGACCCAGGCAGTGTGAAAATCAGCTCACGTGCCACCTTCGACACGCGTGCCATAGGTTGCCTACCCCTGCGCTAAACCAATTGTTCTGGGCAGGGACCAGTCTCTTGGCTAGAGTGAATAGATTTCCCACAAGTGAGTACTTAACAGTCAGCCACCTTCTTTGTTGTTCTTTTGCCACCAGCCATTGGGAATTTTCAACCCAACATAGAAGCAAAGAGACCATAGAGAAGGCAAAATGCTGCACATTCATAATGGAGTGTGCAACCGGACACAGACATGTAGGTTCATCATCTCACACAGCATTCATAAATTGTACAGGCATGTTCCCAATTCATCACAGCTGGGAGAAGCCCAAACAACACCAAGTTTCTAAATGAAGTGGTGTTGGTAATTCAATAAAGAACACTTTTCCTTCTGAGTTAGGACTGATCCAATGCTCCAGTGTGATGTTAGAGGATCCACAACCACTAGAGATGCTGTCCTGTGATAAGATATAAAGTCAAGCTGTGATAAGATGATCAGAGGCCTGGGTGGCCTAGCAGTTAGTGCACCTAACCTCTGGCCCCTTGCCTCTTTGTCAAGGTGGTAGAAGTGCCTGGTTCTTGATCATCAGTCAGCCACAAATCTTCTGGCCTCCACTTGCCTCTGGATCTCACCTTTAAGGGGGTGTGGTAGTAGGACCTGGGCCCTCCCTCTCCACCAGGCACCAGCCCAGGGCCTGTGTGAGAAACACCAGCAGGGTCCTCCCTGCAGACAATCTAAGGGCTAGTCTACACTAGAAGCACTACATCAGCACAGCTGCGCCAATGAAGCTGCACTGATTCAGCTGCGGTATTGTAGTGCGTCTGGTGAAGGTGCTCTATGCTGACGGGAGAAATGGGAGTTTTCCCATCGGCATAATTACTCCACCGCCACGAGAGGCGATAGCTATGTCAGCGGGAGATGCTCTCCTGATGACGTAGCGCTGTCTTGGGGTGCTTAGGTCGGTATAACTTGTGTCACTCGGGGGATGACTTTTTCACACCCCTGAGCCACGCAAGTTATATTGACATAAGCGGTAGTGTAGACCTGTCCTCTGTCTGCTGCTCTGGGCTACTTCCTACCTATAAGTCCCTTCAGGTTGGGACATGGCCCCTATAGTCCAAACAATCAATCGCTTACCAAAAAGAGTCCAAATGAGCAGGGCTCTGCAGGACCTGCTGATTCTTAAAGTGGTTGATGGTTTCAGAAGACATTGCCTGTGGGCCTTACCCTCTTTATGGTCCCATCTCAGGCTCAACCATCTATCTGGATTCCTGGAGGATTTGTCTCTCCTACAGCCTTCCCACGACCGATAGTCTGGGCTTCTGAGCTCCTTTTAACCCACTCCTCCAGTAGTCATATACTCAGCAGGCCTGGAGAGGTTGTGCTACCTGGGCCCAGTATGGCCTTTTAAACCCTTCAGGCCCAGTATACCACATTACAATCTATGGGACTTTTCACCAGAATAAGTATCCTGTCCAAACTGGCACACAGAGAGTATGAAATAAGTGTGTTAAGAATACATAGACAGATTAACTATGATATACTGGATAAATATCCCATTTTTGTAGATTTCATGTTTGTAATCATAGAATCATAGGACTGGAAGGCACCTCGAGAGGTCATTTGGTCCAGTCCCCTGCACTCATGGCAGGACTAAGTATTATCTAGACTATCCCTGACAGGTGTTTGTCTAACCTGATCTTAAAAATCTCCAATGATGGAGATTCCATAGCCTCCTTAGGCAATTTATTTAGTGCCCAACCACCCTGACAGGAAGTTTTTCCTAATGTCCAACCTAAACCTCCCTTTCTGCAATTTAAGACCATTGCTTCTTATCCTGTCCTCAGAGGTTAAGAAGAACAATTGTTCTCCCTCCTCCTTGTAACAACCTTTTATATACTTGAAAACTTTTATCATGTTCCCTCTCAGTCTTCTCTTTTCCAGACTAAACAAACCCAATTTTTTCAATCTTCCCTCATAGGTCATGTTTTCTAGACCTTTAATCATTTTTGTTGCTCTTCTCTGGACTTTCTCCAATTTGTCCACATCTTTCCTGAAGTGTGGCACCCAGAACTGGACACAATACTCCAGTTGAGGCCTAATCAGTGCGGAGTAGAGCGGAATTACTTCTTGCGTCTTGCTTACAACACTCCTGCTAATACATCCCAGAATAATGTTTGCTTTTTTTGCAACAGTGTTACACTGTTGACTCATATTTAGCTTGTGGTCCACTATGACCCCGGATCCCTTTCCGCGGTACTCCTTCGTAGGCAGTCATTTCCCATTTTGTATGTGTGCAACTGATTGTTCCTTCCTAAATGGAGTACTTTGCATTTGTCTTTATTGAATTTCATCCTATTTACTTCAAACCAAAGCTTCCAAAGGTTCACTTCAGAGAAGCACTCAGAAGTTCAGATGCTTATTCAAACTATCAAAACCTCTTAAATCAATATACCTGAGCTGGAAAGAGGCTTTCTTGTGAGATTTCCTTTACTTCCTACTTCCAGTTGAGTTAGAACTACTATGCCATTACAGCAGTGGGTCTCAAACAGGGGTACATGTAACCCTGGGGGTACTGAGAGGTCTTCCAGGGGGTATATCAACTCATGTAGATATTTGCCTAGTTTTACAACAGGCTACGTAAAAAGCACTAGCGAAATCAGTACAAACTCAAATTTCATACAATGACTTGTTCATTTTGCTCTATATACTATACACTGAAATGTAAGTACAATATTTATATTTCCAGTTCATTTATTTTATAATTATATACGAAAATGAGAACATAAGCAATTTTTCAGTAATAGTGTGCTGTGACACTGTTGTATTTTTATGTCTGATTTTATAAGCAAGTAGTTTTTAAGTGAGATGAAATTTGGGATATGCAAGAGAAATCAGACTCCTGAAAGAGGTACAGTATTCTGGACATTTTGAGAGCCACTGTATTAGAACATCCTCTCTGAGTATTTGATCACTACTGCTTCTTGTGCCAGCCAGAACCTTAAACTGGAAAAGGGCACAAAAGCAGAATGAAAAATTCAATATTTGTTCAAACATTATAAACGATTCAGCTTGAGTTCAGTGAGAGGTTTGGGTGATAGTTCAAGTTGCTTCTTATTTTATTCAAACTAATTTGTCCCCCTCTAATTTCAAACTCTCTTGTCAGAGACAAGGAAGGTAAGCTAACATCATTTCTTGGACCAACTTATGTTGCTGGAAGGTACAAGACTTCAAACCACACAGAGTTCTTCTTCAGGTTATCTATGTAGTTGAAAAGCTTGTACCTTTCACCAACAAAAGGTGGGTCAAAAAAAGATGTTACCTTCCCTACTTTGTCTCTGTCATATCCCAGGACTAACACAGCTACAACAACATTGCAAACAAACTCTCTTGATGTCCTTTTTGAACTAGTTGTTCTCCAACTTTCTTCTTTTAATAATAGCTGTATCCCTCCCCAAACAATTGAGCACATTTAAATCATATAACCATGCATCTCTGCTGATCTTGTGCATTTAGCCAAAATTAAACACATAATTCTGAGAGAGGCTGAGAAATCACGACTCACCAGTCTGGGTATGTTGAGATGACTTAGAAACAGAATAATAAAAGTGCTGACTTCAACTGGTATGCATCATTTTTTTTCCAGCAGCTCCTTTCAAAAAGGCTTTGATCTGTTCAACAGATTTGTGGTATATGTAGCAGATTTTGTTCCCACAACCAAATAGAATTTTTTGGGCATACTTCAAACTCCTGTGTTTCTTGAACTACATTGTTTTCAGGTAAAGACAATATTTGATTGTTTCTAATTTGTTCACAACATGTTTTAACATGAACTATATGAGAATTTCTTATATTTCTGTGCAGTGTCTTCTCTGCATTATCAGTGATGAAATTAAAGCAGATCCACTGTTTAAAATAAAAATGTTTATTAATTTCTTTTTTTAAAAGTACAGTAATTACCTACATTTAATATTTTTAAGTATATTCCCAATACAATGCCCAGAATAATCTGTATACCTGTCCTCACCCTACCACTGCCTTTTCCCAGAAATTGAATGTAAATCTCATATAGTTTTAATATATCTTTTGCTATAGGATCTGATGGTATTAGAGTCCAAATACTTAACTGTTACAGCAAGCACTATTGCACTGCCTCATGCTTACATTTTAAATCTCTCTTTGACCCATGACCATATTCCAAATAAATGAAACATGCCTTGATTTTTCCCATCCAGAAGACAGACGATAACATGTCTGTTTCAGACTATAGGCGTGTTACTCTTCAGCAAGTCATTTCTAAAGATATGGAACAAGTACTTCAGTCTTTAAGTTTAATATTACCCTTTCATATTTTGATCAATTTACAGTCTTTTTTTGTAATCAGTTTGGTTTCTTCCCAAGCCCAGTACAGGGGATGCTTTATTGCCAAATCTATGTCTTTGGTATGATGTTCTGGATAAGGGTTATATCAAATACAACAGTTCTTGATCTGTCTAGAGCGTCTCACACAGCCCCTTTGTTTAAACAAATATATATATGGTAAATATACCTTAACAAAGCAACTCTCTAGTTATCTGCATTCAAGGTCACAAAGTATTGTTAAAGGTGTTTCAAACAACAAGGACCCTTTGTCATCTAGAATTCCTCTATAGAATGTTCTTGGCTGGAATCTATTTTTATATATATATATATTAATAATATAATCTCTTAGCAGCTCTCAATAAATAGTAGGCTAATTTGCATTAGTGAAGACACAACACTTTATAAGTCAATGTTTAATTCAACTGATCTTTCTGATTTCCAGTCTGATGTAGAAGTAACATTAGAATATAGCTGGTTCCAATAGCATTTATAGACACAGTAACACAAATACCATTCTGAATTAAGAGTTAACATTTGAAAGTCAGTAACTGAAGAAAAGACTTAAATACATAGCATTTAAAAAGGAATACTCATTACTATGGGCCAGATACTGCCATCCAAGTGGCATTCCAATGGGACTAACTGTGGAATAATGTGCTATTCAATACAAGTAAAGGTAGCAGAATCTGGCTCCTTTGGTTGAAAGAAAATGTAATTTGTCATAAAGATACAAACATTAGGATAAAGAGTGGAATGACAGTTTCTTAAAGATGCATGTCAAGGTCACAGGGCACCTCTGGTTTCTCTGAATGCACCCCATTAGGTTTCAGGCCTCGGGCCTTTGGCTTTTCTGGGATGGAATTCTACAATTTTCCCCCTCCTAGACCAGGCCATAGACTAGAGTACCTTGTTGTTGGCTGACTCATAAACTCAGATTTCTAGGTCAGAAGGGACCATCATGATCATCTAGTCTGACCTCCTACACATTGCAAGCCACAGAACCTCCCCCTCCCTTCCAGCCACTCCTGTAATAGACCCCTAACCGCTGGCTGAGTTACTGAAGTTGACAAATCATGATTTAAATACACCTCTACCCCGATATAACACTGTCCTCGGAAGCCAAAAAATCTTACCGCGTTATAGGTGAAACAGTGTTATATCAAACTTACTTTGATCCGCCGGAGTGCAAAGCCCCACCCCCCGGAGCACTGTTTTATCATGTTATATCCGAATTCGTTATATCGGGTCACGTTATATCGGGGTAGCGGTGTACTTCAATGGCCCATGCTGCAAACGAGATCCACTCCAATTTAGGCTCAGCCTTTATTTTGTATGTTTTAAGACAATGATATTACCACCTATGAATTACATGTACATGCAAAAACAGATAAGCCAAGAAACTTTTCAAATAACTCTTTTCAAATCTCTGTTCTTTCCTATGTCGTCTTCACCACTTTCCTATTACCAATTGCCTATTTTTACCCCCTGTTCTGCAACTTCAGGCAGACTCAGTTTAATGAGTTATCTAATCTCTACACATGTCCATTCTAAACCCCAGTTAAAACATTCTTATGCATAAATCCCAATAACTAATGCAAATTAATCCATTTTTGCTTATCCTGCTAAAAACCTACTTTAATCTGTCTATTTCTGCCATCTATTCTTTGTTGTTAACCCATCTAGCTCCCTCCAGTTGTTTCTATCTTACTGGTCTGTGTAGGGTTTTGTTTTGTTTTGTTTTTTAGTGGCTTTGGGTATGTGCTTGTTAGCATGTTCAGGGCACACCTGAAGTTAACAATTCCCTCATGTCACTCTGTTTCACCCTATTTTCACAGATCAAGATTTTACAACTAACACACACACACACACACACACACACACAAGCTTTCATGGTTTACGCAACCCTGAAGCTGTTTCAGCTAACTTCTGAAATGCTGCATCAGCAGGAACACACACAAAAAGCAAAACATTCTTTATATTTTCCTATAATACTATATATAATAATATTCATTTCTCTAACATTATTTAGTATATATTTGAGTAACACAATTCATTACCCAGTTTTCCAGCACTCGATGTGCATTACTCCAGGAAGAGAGCCAAGGTTATGATTGAAATTGATCCTGGTATACGACACTCAAAGATGTCGGAGTATCATTGGGGAAGGACTAAGTAAAGCTTCAGTAAGAGAAGAGTTTTGAAGGAAAGTAATTTAAATAATTCTATTTAGGTGTTTTAAACTATTTCATTTATAGCTCATCTATATCACAATTCACTCATTTTTGGACATAATTTGAGGAGGAGGAATTTGGCTTGTGACAGAATACACCTCTACCCCGATATAACGTGACCTGATATAACACAAATTCGAATATAACACGGTAAAGCAGTGCTCCGGGGGGAGGAGGGGCTGCGCACTCCGGCGGATCAAAGCAAGTTTGATATAACACGGTTTCACCTATAACGCGGTAAGATTTTTTGGCTCCCGAGGACAGCATTATATCGGGGTAAAGGTGTACTGGCATTGTGGCTGGGACTTGCCTACAAGTAGCTCTTTGCACTATGACAGCATGAATGGGGAGAAATCTCAGTGATGAGAATGTCATGAAGATTAACTTTCCTTTAGCTCCTTCTGGCAGGTGGGGATGATCAGGTGGGCCTTTTATATACAGTCTCTGTTATCTGCTCTCACATGACACAACTCTTACTGTAGAGAAAAATTGCCCAAGAAGAGTAATTTGAGACGTGCCAACATCCTCCCACTCAAAATGGACAGGAGAAAGCTTGTAAGAAAAGTGAAGAATGACCACAGGAATGTTAGGAATCAGGGAGAGCTTTTATTAAAGTGCCTGGCCCTCAAGAGTTGCTACTAAATGTCCACAATCAATAAACTTGTGGATGGAACTTTGGACAACACCTGCAGTGAGTAGCATTCTATGATGTGGAAGAAAATGCATCCCAGCTCATATTTCTTTGGAAGATATTCCTTTAAAATTTACAGAATTATTTATTTGAATTTGTAATCTGCTTTAACAATATATATTCACCAGGTGTTACAAGATGGCTTTTCATTCTCTCCTGACTGGCCTGAGTTTCTCTGTCATATTAGTGGAAAATGCCCTAAAAATGTATTTTTTTCTAAATTTGCAGTATAATTATAATACAGACTTTTGTAATGGGTTTACTGACTGGCACTATTATAGATCACTCATTACAGAAGAGCAGCAAATCTGACACTTCTATCATAGCTTATCTGTCCAACAATTTGCAGGATATAAATTCATTTTGTGTGTATGCTAGTCAAACAGGGTATGAGGCCTTGAGTTTGTAGAAATTAAGGTCACTGGTTCTATTTACCAGATTTCTAGCCACAAAAAATGTTGAAGGCAAGAGAGCACTCTGTAGGTGACTACATTGATAGCCAAATCTGTCCAAAAGCTGTTGTCTTCTAATAATAATAACTAATAATAATAAATCACCTACTTTATGAGAATAAAGACAACAATGAAACTCAAGAATTGTCCATCTTTTGTCTTCTGTTCTATTCAGTTTAATTTTCTTGGCTGCTGCATCTGCAGGGTCTGGGCCACCAAAAGGCCTTGCATTTTTGAAGCACTCCTCAGGATGGTAGGGCTTCTGAGAAATCCCCTGAAATCCTGAAGATAAGGCTAAGGTGACCGTATTTTCAAAATGAAAAACTGATACTTTTGTGGCTATATCTTTTAGGTTGGTGAACCACTCATGCAAAAGGGAAAAGTACATTCTTAAAAATGTGTGCTGGTGCCCCCTACAGCCAGCTTCTGACTCAAGTTGCTCAGATTTTTTGGAGCAGAGGAGTTCTTGCAGTAATTTAGTGTTGAGAATAAATTTATCATGAAATATTTAACAAGTGTTAACATTCACTTTGAGCAAAATAACAGCCTTGACAGTGTTTACACTCATTCAACTTTTCTCTCCAAACACTGCATCACACAGAATGCTTTCCATTAGACTGTTGCTGGTAAACAGAATAAATTCTACCTCTGATAGAAACACATTTTAAAAATGAGCATGTTCATTGATGAAATGAAAAACCTGGACATTTCAAGTGCCCCAAAAGAAGGGCCTGGGACCCTCGGACATCATACAAAAAATGAGGTCTGCTTTGGTAAAACTGGAACATAAGGTTTCTTTAGATATTCTTCAGCATATGGCTTAAGTCTTTGCAGGATCAATGTCCAAGTTATTATTGTTGTCAATATTTACAGAGAATATTTTCCATAGGAAAAACTTTCTCTGTAGACAGGTTTCAACATAGTAACCACTTCTGTTTGAAATATAGGCCTGGTCTACACTATGAGTTTAATTCGAATTTAGCAGCGTTAAATCAAATTAACCCTGCACCCGTCCACACAACGAAGCCATTTATTTCGAAATAAAGGGCTCTTAAAATCGATTTCTGTACTCCTCCCCGACGAGCGGAGTAGCGCCGAAATCGATATTGTCATTTCGAATTAGGGTTAGTGTGGCAGCAATTCAATGGTATTGACCTCCGGGAGCTATCCCACAGTGCACCATTGTGACCGCTCTGGACAGCAATCTGAACTCGGATGCACCGGCCAGGTAGACAGGAAAAGCCCCGTGAACATTTGAATTTTATTTCCTGTTTGCCCAGCACAGGAAAGCACAGGTGACCACAGAGAGCTCATCAGCACAGGTAACCATGCAGGCCGATAATCGAAAAAGAGCACCAACATGGACCGTACGGGAGGTACTGGATCTGATCGCTATATGGGGAGAGGATTCAGTGCTAGCAGAACTTCGTTCGAAAAGACGAAATTGCCAAAACTTTTGAAAAAATCTCCAAGGGCATGATGGAGAGAGGCCACAATAGGGACTCAGAGCAGTGCCGCGTGCAAGTCAAGGAGCTCAGACAAGCCTATCAGAAAACAAAAGAGGCAAACGGTCGCTCCGGGTCAGAGCCGCAGACATGCCGCTTCTACGCTGAGCTGCATGCAATTCTAGGGGGGGCCGCCACCACTATCCCACTTCTGACTGTGGATTCCAAGGCGGGGGTAATCTCATCAGCCACACCTGAGGATTCTGCGGACGGAGAAGAGGAGGAGGAGGAGGACAAGCTTGCGGAGAGCACACAGCACTCCGTTCTCCCCAACAACCAGGATCTTTTTCTCAGCCTGAGTGAAGTACCCTCCCAAGCCAGTACCCAAGACCATAACCCCATGGAAGGGACCTCAGGTGAGTTTACCTTTTAAAATATAAAACATGGTTTAAAAGCATGCGTTTTTTAATGATTAATTTGCCCTGAGGACTTGGGATGCATTCGTGGCCAGTACAGCTACCGGAAAAGTCTGTTAACGTATCTGGGGATGGACCGGAAATCCTCCAGGGACGTCTCCATGAAGCTCTCCTGGAGGTACTCCAAAAGTCTTTGCAGAAGGTTTCTGGGCAATGTAGCCTTATTCCGTCCTCCATGGTAGGACACTTGACCATGCCATGCTAGTAGCAAGTAATCTGGTATCATTGCATGACAAAGCCTGGCAGCGTATGGTCCCGGTGTTTGCTGGCATTCAAGCAACATCCGTTCTTTATCTTGCTGTGTAATCCTCAGGAGAGTGATATCGCTCATGGTAACCTGGTTGAAATACGGGAATTTAAAGAGGGGACAGAGGTGGCCGTTCCTACTGGGCTGTTTGCCTGTGGCTGAAAAGAAATCCTTCCCTGTAGTAAGCCAAGCGCGCGGGGGGGTGGGGGGGGATTGGTGCTGAGCTTTTCACGGGTGGCTAGCAAGGATCTTCCCTGATACCAGCCACGCGGTGAGGGGAGGGATAAAGAGATCATCCCAGAGAATTGGATGGGGGGGGTTAGTTTGGTTTCTGCTGCTGCAGGTTAACAGGAAAACCGCAGCACTCAACGGGCTTTGCTTGGTATGTGGGAAAGGAGGGCGCAGAAGCTGAAAGACAATGGCTTACCATGGCCGCATGCAAGCCAAATTCTATTGCCCGGATCTGCGTCTGTGATCTCTAACAGCAAAGCCACAGGCACTCAATATTAAGATGCAAAATGCTACCTTGCACAGAAATCATATGTGCTATGTAATGTGAATAGTGTTGTTCACCGTGAAAGAGTATAAGCATTGTTCTGTAAAATGTATCTTTTTAAATACTTCTCTCGCTTTTTTCCCTCCCTCCCTCCAGCAGCTGCAAATTTTTCAAGCCTCCCTCCTCCATCCTGAAGGCTATCTCAGATAAGGCGTTGGAAAAAGAGGACGCGAGACGAGATTTCGCGGAAATCATGGAATCCACCCGCAATGAAAAGAGCCCATCTGAATGAGTGGAAGGACACAGTATCAAAGTACAGGAAAGATGCCAGTGAACGTGAGGACAGGAGGGACCAACGTGTGGACAGAAGGGACCAACGTGAGGAGAGGAGAGACGCTCGAGATGAGAGGTGGCGGCAGGAAGATCAGAGGAGGTAGGATGCAACACTGGGGCTGTTGCGTGAGCAAACAGACATGCTCCGGCATCTGGTGGAGCTTCAGGAACGGCAGCAGGATCACAGACTGCCACTGCAGCCCTTGTATAACCACCCTCCCCCATCACCATGTTCCATAGCCTCCTCACCCAGATGTGTAAGAACGCGGGGGGGAGGCTCCGTGCACCCTCCCATTCCACCCCAGTGGATAGCCCAAGCAAAAGGCTGTCATTATTTTAACCTTTTTTTAGTGGCCTTTACCTTCCCTCCGATCCTCCTCCCAAACCCCACCCGGGCTACCTTGTCAGTTCTCTCCCTCTTTTTATAATCAATTAATAAAGAATACATGATTTTTAAACGATAGTGACTTTATTTCCTTCTAAAGCAAGCTGTGATAGAAGGGGGAGGGTGGGTTGCTTACAGAGAATGAGTCAATAAAGGGGGCGGGTTTTCATCAAGGAGAAACAAACAGAACATTCACATGGTAGCCTGGCCAGTCATGAAACTGGTTTTCAAAGCTTCTCTGATGCGCCGCGCTTCCTGGTGTGCTCTTCTAATCGCCCTGGTGTCTGGCTGCGTGTAATCAGCAGCCATGCGATTTGCCTCAGCCTCCCACCCCGCCATAAAGGTCTCCCCCTGACTTTCACAGAGATTGTGGAGCACACAGCAAGCAGAAATAACAATGGGGAGATTGGTTTGGCTGAGGTCTGAGCAAGTCAGTAACGTGTGCCAGCGACCTTTTAAACAGCCAAATGCACATTCTACCACCATTCTGCATTTGCTCAGCCTGTAGTTGAACAGCTCCTGACTACTGTCCAGGCTGCCTGTGTATGGCTTCATGAGCCATGGCATTAAGGGGTAGGCTGGGTCCAAGGATAACTAGAGGCATTTCAATATCCCCAACGGTTATTTTCTGATCCAGGAAGTAAGTCCCTTGCTGCAGCCGTTTAAACAGAGTAGTGTTCCTGAAGACGCGAGCGTCATGAACCCTTCCCGGCCAGCCCACGTTGATGTTGGTGAAACGTCCCTTGTGATCCACCAGGGCTTGCAGCACCATTGAAAAGTACCCCTTGCGGTTTATGTACTGGGTACCCTGGTGCTCCGGTGCCAAGATAGGGATATGGGTTCCCCACCGCAGTTAGGGAATCCCATTGCAGCAAAGCCATCCACTATGACCTGCACATTTCCCAGAGTCACTACCTTTCGTAACAGCAGCTCAGTGATTGCTTTGGCTACTTGCATGACAGCAGCCCCCCACAGTAGATTTGCCCACTCCAAATTGATTCCCGACTGACCGGTAGCTGTCTGGCGTTGCAAGCTTCCACAGGGCTATCGCCACTCGCTTCTCAACTGTAAGGGCTGCTCTCATCTTGGTATTCTGGCGCTTCAGGGCAGGGGAAAGCAAGTCACAAAGTTCCATGAAAGTGCCTCGTTTTTCTGGTCCTGGTTCAGCATAAACTGCACGATAATGCGCGAGGTGTTTACAATGTTCATGACTGCTGTCTTGAGCTGAGTGGACTCCATGCTTGCCGTGATATGGCGTCTGCAGTGTTCACCCAGGAAAAAAGGCGCAAAACGGTTGTCTGCCATTGCTTTCATGGAGGGAGGGGTGAGGCTGTACCCAGAACCACCTGCGACAATGTTTTTTGCCCCATCAGGCACTGGGATCTCAACCCAGAATTCCAATGGGCGGGGGAGACTGTGGGAACTATGGGATAGCTATAGGATAACTACCCACAGTGCAACGCTCCGGAAATCGATGCTAGCCCTGGTACATGGACGCACACCGCCGAATTAATGTGCTTAGTGTGGCCGCATACATTCGACTGTATACAATCTGTTTCCAAAATTCGAATTCTGTAAATTCGGATTAATCCCGTAGTGTAGACATACTCATAGATGTTCTGGCAGAGATTACAAACACAGCCAGCTCCAGAGGATTTTATAATCACGGCAAACACAAACAGTGGGTTTTATAAACTCTGATGGTGAATTTTGCAAATCTGGTAGCATGGGTAGTTTGTAAGGTCCTAAAAAGAATAACCGTGGAACCATATCAGGCCATCACTTACTAAGCAGAACTTTCCAGTGATTTCTGCTTTACAGCAGATGCCGTAATATGGTTCTTGGCTTTTCCTACGTCCCTATCCCTCTTTAGGTAAAAAAAAAAAAAAAAATCAAGGAACGTTAAAATGAACGTAGGTTAACATAATTTTAAGGGTATAAATGTATATAGCCAAACATCAGGGAATTATTTTCTGTGACATGAACGTAGCCAATTGGAATGTCCTGGCCTTTGCTCCTCCTGTGCTGCTGCTGTTTGGGTTTTTTTTATAACGTTGTATGATGGCAAACATCGTGCGCTGCGCTGCTCTTTAATGCCCGCCTTAACAGATGCTATTAACAGTAGCGTGGAGCGGCTCTTTGGGGCCGGGATCGCTTTTGTGTTGAGTCTGGGCAGCACAATGCGGCCCCGCTCCAGGACCGCAATACCCGGCACAAGTCCTGGGCACGGCTGAATGCGAGATGCGGAGACGCTCGGCGCTCCCATGCCCAGGCTCTGGCGGGTGTGACTCTAACGCTCTAGGAGTTTCGGGCTGTTCCTCCGCTGGGGCTGGGGGGGGGAGGTGGCGAAGGCCGTGTGGGGGGCGGGGTTAGGGGACGTCAGTCCGTCCCTCAGCTGAAGGCGGAGCACGGCAGCGCCTCACACCGGGTGAAGGGCTCAGGGGGGAGGGGAATCAGCTCCGCCGCACAGAGGGAGCGAGCGCGAGGCGCCGCAGTGTGTCCGGCCCCGCCTCCCCCCCCTCGGGCTCGTACCATTTGGCGGCGCTGGTGCGGGGGTGCGCGGCAAACCCCAGCCAGGGGTTCCCTGGCTGCCGCGCGAGCGACTGGGCTCCCCCGTGACCCCCGCGCGCAGATCGTGCGGCCCCCGCCTCCCCCGGGCTCTCGGGCCCCGCTGGGCCCAGGGCGGCACTGGCGGGAGGGCGCTGCGCGCGCGGCTCCCCCGCTCCGCGCGCCCGCCCCGGCCCCGCCGTTATTCGGATGCGGAGGCCGAGACGGGCAGCGCCGAGAGCGCGGGGGTCCCGGACCATGCTGGGTAGCGGGCGGCGCCGCTCGGCGGACTCGCACGCCAACCAGTGGGTGCTGGTTGCACCAGGTAACCCCCCCTCCTCCGGGCCCCGCGGAGAGCTGGAGCCCCGTCGCCCCGTCTCCCCACCAGCGCCCCCGGGGGAGAGTGGACCTCCCTCAGCGCCCCATGTCCCATCCCCCACTAGCGCCCCAGGGGAGACTGGAGCCTTGTGACCCATCTCGGCCAGGAGGGGCACGACCTCAGTGCAGTGAGATTTGATCCCCTGGTCCACTCAGGTTTCCCTTGTTGTGCCCCGTCCAGTCCCAGGGAGCAGGACCCAGCGGGGGTTGAGGGGCTACTCATTGTAGAAGGTTAAATTATTTGCAGCTGTATTACAGTCAAGGGGGCAGCTGCAGGAGGTGTATTAAGGCAGGATGTGACGATCTATATCTGCTGCCCCTTCCCTCACCAGTGAGCTAGATGCATCTCAAAGGCTACTGATGTTGCAGAAGGAGAGAGAGCTCTTCCCTTATCAAGTACACCTCTACCCCAATATAACGCTGCCCTCGGGAGCCAAAAAATCTTACCGTGTTACAGGTGAAACCGCGTTATATCGAACTTGCTTTGATCTGCCAGAGCTTGCAGCCCCGCCGCCCTGGAGCGCTGCTTTACCGTGTTATATCTGAATTCGTCTTATATTGTGTCGCGTTATATCGGGGTAGAGGTGTACTTAGATTTCCTTGGCTGATTTGCACCCTAGTCAAGACCTCTTTGTATATCCAGCCAACGCCTATCTTGCTAAGTAGCTGGATCATCTACCAGATCTGCCTGTGTGTCACCTTAAGCAAAGTCTTACAGAGTTCACCATTCTGCTTCTCAGTCTTGACTCAATATTTTCCTACATCACTGGGATATCACAGGGTTTAACTCATTAGAATTAGTAAATTGCTGTGAGATCCTTGGAGAGAAGGTGCTCTACAAGTGCAAAATATTATTTCTAGAGTACTCCCACAGGTGCTTGATCTCACCTGTTTTTGACAAGCTTTAGTGAAGGAGCCTCACCTACTTCACAGTTTATTCTGTCTTCTGTTTTCTAAAGGGAATAGCATAGAGACATAAACATCAGCTTTGAAACACTTAGACCCCTCTGAAACACGAAGTTCTAAACCTGATCAGGGATCTACTCAACCCTTCATCCTTGTAGAATAAATAAACAGAATTCCCTGTATCTGATGGAAGAATGTTTCAGAGGAGGGCCTTAAAAACTGAAATCCTCTCTGGCCTGTATTTCCCTCCACTCCACAACTGTCATTCAGTGTGTTTTGTAAATGTAAAATTGCATTACTGCTAATTTTTTGCAGTGTCTGGATTAAAAATATCATCTGATTCTTACCTTCAGTAATCTCCAAACAAAAAATTGGTTAATTTTTAAATGAAGGTGGCCGAGTGAGAGAGAATGTGCACAAATTGTAGGAAACTGAGAAAAGATGCATTTCTCAATCCTATTTTCTTCTGGATTTGCTGATTCCTCCCTGGCTCCATTCTTAGCTTTTCTGTTCCACACTCTTGGATCTGACATGCAGAGAGTACAAGATGCTGCTGCTGATAGTAATAATAACTAGGACTGTCAATTAATCACAGTTAACTCATGCGATTAACTCAAAAAAATTAATCACAGTTCAAAAAATTTATCACAATTAATTGCACTTATAACAATAGAATACCAATTGAAATTTACTAAATATTTTTGGATGTTTTTCTACATTTTAAATATTGATTTCAGTTACAACACAGAATACAGAGTGCACAGTGCTTACTTTATATTATTATTTCTGATTACAAATATACACACCGTAAAAATGATAAAACAAATAGTATACATCAGTTCATGTCATACAAGTACTAAAGTGCAATCTCTTTATCCTGAAAGTGTAACTTACAAATGCAGATTTTTTTTTTTTGGTTACATAACAACACTCAAAAACAAAACAGTGTAAAACTTTAGAGCCCACTCAGTCCTACTTCTTATTCTGCCAATCGCCAAGACAGACAAGTTTGTTTACATTGACAGGAGATACTGCTGTCTGCTTCTTATTTACGATGTCACCTGAAAGTGAGAACGGGCGTTCACATGGCATTTTTGTAGCCAGCGTTGCAAGGTATTTACATGCCAGATATGCTAAACATTCGTATGCCCCTTCCATGCTTTGGCCACCATTTCAGAGGACTTGCCGATGATGCTCATTAAAAAAATAATGCTTCAATTAAATTTGTGACTGTACTCCTTGGGGGGAGAATTGTATATCTCCTATTCTGTTTTACTTGCATTCTGCACTCTTTACATTTACTTGCACTCTGATGCAGAAACTACAGAACCCAAACCACCAAAAAAGAAAATCAACCTTCTACTGGTGGCATCTGACTCAGATGAAGAAAATGAACATGTCGGTCCGCACTGCTTTGGATTGTTATCAAGCAGAACCCATCATCAGCATGGAACCATGTCCTCTGGAATCATGGTTGAAGCATGAAGGGACATATGAATTTTTAGCACATCTGGGATGTAAATATCTTGCAACGCTGGCTACAACAGTGCCATGTGAACGCTTGTTCTCACTTTCAGGTGACATTGTAAACAAGAAGCAGGCAGCATTATCTCCTGCAAATTGTAACCAACTTTGTTTGTCTGAGTGATTGGCTGACCAAGAAGTAGGACTGAGTGGACTTGTAGACTCTAAAGTTTACATTGTTTTATTTTTGAATGCAGTTCTTTTTTTTTTTTTTTTAAACATAATTCTACATTGTAAGTTCAACTTTCATGGTGGGGAGATTGTACTGCAGTACTTGTGTGGGGTGAATTGAAGGATACTGTTTCTTCTGTTTTTTGCGGTGCAAATATTTGTAATAAAAAAATAAATGTAAAGTGAGCACTGTGCGCTTTGTGTTCTGTGTTGTAATTGAGGTTAATATATTTGAAAATGTGGTAAACATCCAAAAATATTTAAAATAAATTATATTCTATTGTTGTTTAACAGTGCAATTAATCATGATTAATTTTTTTAATCACTTTGACAGCCCTAATAATAACTACTAGCTCTTATATCATGCATTTCATCTGCAGATCTCAAAGCAATTTACAAGGGATGTCAGTATCATTCTCCTCATTTTACAGCTGGGAAAACTGAGGTACAGTGCGAGGTGAAGTGAGGTCACCTACCAGGCTAGTGGCAGAACCAGGAATAGAACCCAGAATTCCTGAATTCCAGTATAGGATGGGGATCCACTTCTTACTTTGACATGTATGCAAACTTCAGTTCAGAGTTAAGTACTGCATTCAAACAGTTGGCTTTGCCCACAAATGCCTCTGTCCTATTAATTTCAACACACTTAACTTTATGCATGTGACCAGTCAGTTCTGTGCAAAATGTTAATCTCTAACATCAGTATTTTCAGGATTGGAGCCAGAGCTTGTAACTTCCATGAACTCAAACAGGTTTCCTTACAGAGGCTATGTGTACACTGGGGGGCTTTACTGGTATAGTATAGGTATAATATACCAGCAGAGTGCTCCTGGTGTGGGAACAGCTGCACTGGCAAAGCTGCCAACTTTGCCAGCACAGCTCCAGCAAAGTTTATAAAGTTCATCAAATGTATAGGAAAGTTTATTAAATTCAGTAGAACCTGAAAGCACATACTGAGTTTCAAAAGTCCACAGCAAATAGCTCCAAGGTTTTACTGCTGACATAATCAGAAATAGTCCTAGGTCTAATTGGTCTAATAGTTGAGGTCTAATTGAAGACCATTGAATATAATAAATTTAATGTTTTTTTGATAAAGTGTTTTTGATAAATTACAGAAAGTTGAATATCCCTTTTTGAAGTCCCATATTTCAGAAGTGTTTTGTCAGAATTTCTGTAAAATTCACTTAAGGCTATACTTGCAAAATTTGACTTTGCTTTCCAAATTTCCAACAGAATAGTCTGTTTTTTGAGGAAGTTAAATTCTTGCAACTCCTTTGTGGGGTAGGTAAGTAACAAGTTTCTGATTTTATGCAGGGAAACTTATGGAGAGAAAAGATTTGTTTTACTGTTACAACAAGAAGCACAAAAGAGCTATTTGTTACTTTTTCTTCTTGGAAAGTAGGTACATCCAAAGGATCCAATCCTACAAACACTAAGTCACACCTATAGCTGCTCGCATGAGTAATCTTAACATTAGAATAGCTCACATGGGTGTTGATATCATGTACCACCCTATATATTCAGTAGCATTATTTTCACCTGGACATGAATAGTTCGTCTTGCTTTGATTGTGCCTTTTTTTAACGTTAATGGAGATGATGGGCTAATTCTGCAAAGAAGCAGATGTCTTGGAATCAATCCAGACAGAGAAGGGAAACTGAAATTAGGGGACTTGTCAGCAAGTATTCAGAAATGAAACTGAAGCGCTTCTTAAATCATGTGTATCTTGATATCTATCAAGCCCCAAGCAGCATGGCAGCAGTTTGTTATACTGAAAACTGTGAAATAGAGTGCTACAAAGTTAGGGCTGACCCTGCAAACACTTAACCACACACACAACTTTTCTCATGTGACTAGTCCCATTGTACCGAGAATTAGTATTGTATTAATGTCACAGAGACCATTGGTCAGCCCTCGCATGATTTTTAGTTGCTAATGGCAGATTGGATTGAAAACAGCTAGAAATAAAAAGCTCTGTTATTTCCTTATCCATCTCCTGACTCACCATTAAGTCTGATAAAACAACGAGGAGTCCTTGTGGCACCTTAGAGACTAACATTTATTTGGGCATAAGCTTTCATGGGCTAGAACCCACTTCATCAGATGCAACCATTCAGGCTGATAGTAAATCTTAATCTGAAACTTTTGCACTTCAATTAATGGTGACATGCTTTCCCTCGGCTGATCACTGTGATGCAGCATTAGAAAGGGCAAGATACTGTCAGTACTTGCAACAGAAATCAGTGGAATGCCAAATAGTTAAATTGGAAGGCTGAGCGGTGCAATTTCTAAGACTTCAGTTGAACTAATCACATGAGCAAAGAAAAAGCCTGTTTTCATTGTTTAATAATGAAAGGAACAGTTATGTTATGGCTTTACTTTTTCATCTGCAGGATACTTGGCATGTTTTCTGAGCAAATGTTGCTTACCAGATTACATTGCTCTACAGCCAAAATGCTTCTGAAATAAATGTAGTCAAACTTTACTAATTCTGGGTCACTGAGAACGAAAATGATGCTTAAAATTGTTGATTGGCTCTAGTTTTCAAGATATGCTATTGGGTCAGTATATACGAATGGGAATGGCGGAGGATAAGTGAGTTATAAAGGGAAGGGATCTCAATTTAAACCAGAAATGACTAAAATACGTCTTTGACTGGATCTATGAATAAATCTATGACTGAGTTTGGACAGTACTTGCTTTTTAGGCAAAACAATGAATGATGCAATCTGAAGCTGGTATTGCGTCATACATGATATGAATTGCATCATGTTATTCCTAGAAGTCATGGATGATGCAATCATAACGAAGCTTACATCCCTGTGCTGAACAAATTGCCCTATATCAGCTCTAGAAATCATACAGTGTCGTGCTCTCTTATTTGTCAGTGTTTAATTTTGCAAAGGGACACATTTCTGTCTAGCCAAAGTGAGCAGAGATGCCTCGTACTTGTGTGAACAGTGCAGATGACTTCTGCTATGTTTGTGGTGAAGTGACTTTTGCATCACAAAAGCGCAGTATAAGCACTATGGTTAAGAAAGCCTATCGCCTTTATTTTGGCTGCAAAATTGGAGATCAGGACAAGAGGTGGGCCCCACACATATGCTGCAACACTTGTGCAACAAATCTTCGCCAGTGGTTGAACAGGAAAAGGAAATCTATGCCTTTTGCAGTGCCAATGATATGGAGAGAGCCAACGGATCATACCAGCAATTGTTACTTCTGCATGGAGCCTCCAGTTGGGAAAGGTGTGTCAAAGAAGAAAACGTGGACTGTGCATTATCCAAACATTCCATCAGCTATACCAGTACCCCACAGAGAAGGACTGCCGGTTCCTGATGCACCAGAATCATTCTCACTTGAGTCAGATGAGGAAGAGGATGAAACTTCTGGTCCTGAACCATCAATGTCACAGGACCCACATTTTCTCCTATCCTCCTCCTCTGAACCACACCTCATAACACAAGGTGAACTGAATGACCTTGTCAGGGATTTGGAACTACCCAAGAGTAAGGCAGAGCTGTTGGGCTCCAGACTACAGCAGTGGAATCTCCTGGCAGGTGATGTTAGGGTTTCCATGTTCCGTGACCGTCCAAAGAATCTTGTCCCATTCTTCTTCTTGAAAGGTGATCTTGTAGCCTGCAACAACATTGATGGTGTGATGGCAG
The DNA here is from genome assembly GCF_011386835.1 of Chrysemys picta bellii. Lineage (NCBI taxonomy): Eukaryota > Metazoa > Chordata > Testudines > Emydidae > Chrysemys > Chrysemys picta. Next base: position 298,961,321 of record NC_088791.1, read on the forward strand.
CCCTCAACATCGGTCACGATCCAGATGAGTGGAGACGGTTCATTGATTCATCGAAGACAAGACTTAAAGCTGTTTTACTGCATAATGGCAATGTTTTGCCATCAATTCCAGTTGGTCATGCAGTCCATATGAAGGAAACCTATGACAACATGAAACAACTTTTGAAGTGCATAAACTATGACAACATCAGTGGCAGCTTTGTGGCGATTTGAAGGTTGTTGCTCTCTTGCTTGGTCTGCAGACTGGATACACAAAGTACTGCTGTTTTCTCTGCGAATGGGATAGTCGTGCAAGAGATTCCCACTACATCAAGAAAGATTGGCCACTCCGACAGTCATTGGAGCCTGGGAGGAAAAGTGTTCAGCATCCACCACTTGTTGAATCAAGGAAGATTTTGTTACCACCCTTACACATCAAGCTGGGTCTGATGAAGAACTTTGTCAAGGCCATTGACAAAACACAAGCAGCTTTCAAGTACCTCCGTGGAAAATTTCCAAGGTTAAGTGAAGCTAAGATAAAGGAAGGTGTCTTTGTTGGTCCACTTCTTCCAGATGATGCATTTGACCATGCACTGCGTGGCAAGGAAAAGGCGGCATGGAAAGCCTTCCAGTTAGTGGCAATACATTTTCTCGGAAACAACAAGGCAGACAACTACAGGTTGTTGGTGGAAAACCTCCTCAAGGCATACAAAAGCCTTTGTTGCAACATGTCACTAAAGATACATTTTTTGCACTCTCATCTAGATTTTTTTCCACCGAACTGTGGAGCAGTGAGCGACGAGCACGGCGAGCGATTTCACCAGGATATTGCAACAATGGAGAAATGCTATCAGGGCAAATGGAGCCCATCAATGCTTGCAGACTATTGCTGGACAATGACAAGAGATGCTCCATTTAATGAATACAAGAGACAATCCAAGAAAGGCTGAGTAGACCCTGAATAGGACTAAACTATGTACATAATAGTTTTTTGCCTTTTGTTTCATAATAAATTTTATTTAACCTTTTGCTGATTTTTAAAGTGTTACATAAACAGGAGAGGTGAAATATTATCATGTAAAGCAACCATAAACACATGAAAAGACCTAGGTTTACAATTTATGATTAAAACTCTACTATCTACACAATATACATAGACATAAAATGTAAAAACTTAAATATCTTAGAAACAGTAGCCAATCAGTTGTTTTAATTGTCATATTTGAATTCAGCACATTAAAATACATAATAAATAGCACATTTTGTCTGCTTCAGAGATGACTTCTCAAAAATTGTAGACATGTCCATCTCAAAGTATTTTTTTAAAACTGTTCGGTGTTACTTGATGAATACTGCATAGATTACTGTAGACTATATCTTAAATAATATATATGAAAACCAATTTTAGAGAGACAAGGTGGATGAGGAATATTCTTTTATTGAACCAATAAAAAAAAGCTCAAAAGCTTGTCTCTCTCACCAGTAGAAGTTGGTCCAATAAGACAGTGGTTCTCAACCTAGGGTATGTGTATCCCTGGGGGTACACAGAGGTCTTCCGGGGGTACATCAACTTATCTAGATACTTGCCTAGTTTTACAACAGGCTACATAAAAAGCACTAGCGAAGTCAGTACCAACTAAAATTTCATACAGACAATGACTTGTTTATACTGCTCTATATACTATACACTGAAATGTAAGTACAATATTTATATTCCAGTTGATTTACAATTATATGGTAAAAATGAGAAAGTAAGCAATTTTTCAGTAACAGTGTGCTGTGACACTTGTATTTATGTCTGATTTTGTAAGCAAGTAGTTTTTAAGAGAGGTGAAACTTGGGGGTACGCAAGACAAATCAGACTTCTGAAAGGGGTACAGTAGTCTGGAAAGATTGAGAGCCACTGCAATAAGTGATATGACCAAATCTACCTTGTCTCTCTAATATCCTGGGACTAACACAGCTACAACAATACTGCATAAAACCAGTTTTGACATTTATTTAAACAGCCCCATAAAGACATTGTGTTTACCTCTTAATTACACTGGTCTACAATTTTTGAGAAGTCATCTGCTTCAGAGATAAAATGTGCTATTTATTATGTATTTTGATGTGCTGAATTCAAATATGACAATGAAAACAACTGATTGGCTACTGTGTCTAAGATATTTAAGTTTTTACATTTTATGTCTATGTATATTGTGTAGATAGTAGAGTTTTAATCATAAATTGTAAACCTAGGTCTTTTCATGTGTTTATGGTTGCTTTATATGATATTTCACCTGTCCTATTTATGTAACACTTTAAAAATCAGCAAAAGGGTTATATAAATAAAATTTATTATGAAACAAAAGGCAAAAAACTATTATGTACATAGTTTAGTCCTATTCAGTGTCTACTCGGCGCTTCTTGGCTTGTCTCTTGTATTCATTAAATGGAGCATCTCTTGTCACTGTCCAGCAATAGTCTGCAAGCATTGATGGGCTCCATTTCCCCTGATAGCGTTTCTCCATTGTTGCAATGTCCGGGTGAAATCGCTCGCCATGCTCGTCGCTCACTGCTCCACAGTTCGGTGGAAAAAAATCTAGGTGAGAGTGCAAAAAATGTATCTTTAGTGACACGTTGCAACAAAGGCTTTTGTATGCCTTGAGGAGTTTTCCACCAACAACCTGTAGTTGTCTGCCTTGTTGTTTCCGAGAAAATGTATTGCCACTAACTGGAAGGCTTTCCATGCCATCTTTTCCTTGCCACGCAGTGCATGGTCAAATGCATCATCTGGAAGAAGTTCACGAATCTGAGGACCAACAAAGACGCCTTCCTTTATCTTAGCTTCACTTAACCTTGGAAATTTTCCACGGAGGTACTTGAAAGCTGCTTGTGTTTTGTCAATGGCCTTGACAAAGTTCTTCATCAGACCCAGCTTGATGTGTAAGGGTGGTAACAAAATCTTCCTTGATTCAACAAGTGGTGGATGCTGAACACTTTTCCTCCCAGGCTCCAATGACTGTCGGAGTGGCCAATCTTTCTTGATGTAGTGGGAATCTCTTGCACGACTATCCCATTCGCAGAGAAAACAGCAGTACTTTGTGTATCCAGTCTGCAGACCAAGCAAGAGAGCAACAACCTTCAAATCGCCACAAAGCTGCCACTGATGTTGTCATAGTGTATGCACTTCAAAAGTTGTTTCATGTTGTCATAGGTTTCTTTCATATGGACTGCATGACCAACTGGAATTGATGGCAAAACATTGCCATTATGCAGTAAAACAGCTTTAAGACTCGTCTTCGATGCATCAATGAACAGTCTCCACTCATCTGGATTGTGACCGATGTTGAGGGCTGCCATCACACCATCGATGTTGTTACAGGCTACAAGATCACCTTCCATGAAGAAGAATGGGACAAGATCCTTTGGACGGTCACGGAACATGGAAACCCTAACATCACCTGCCAGCAGATTCCACTGCTGTAGTCTGGAGCCCAACAGCTCTGCCTTACTCTTGGGTAGTTCCAAATCCTTGACAAGGTCATTCAGTTCACCTTGTGTTATGAGGTGTGGTTCAGAGGAGGAGGATGGGAGAAAATGTGGGTCCTGTGACATTGATGGTTTAGGACCAGAAGTTTCATCCTCTTCCTCTTCCTTGTCTGACTCAAGTGAGAATGATTCTGGTGCATCAGGAACCGGCAGTCCTTCTCTGTGGGGTACTGGGCATATAGCTGATGGAATGTTTGGATAATGCACAGTCCACGTTTTCTTCTTTGACACACCTTTCCCAACTGGAGGCTCCATGCAGAAGTAACAATTGCTGGTATGATCCGTTGGCTCTCTCCATATCATTGGCACTGCAAAAGGCATAGATTTCCTTTTCCTGTTCAACCACTGGCGAAGATTTGTTGCACAAGTGTTGCAGCATATGTGTGGGGCCCACCTCTTGTCCTGATCTCCAATTTTGCAGCCAAAATAAAGGTGATAGGCTTTCTTAACCATAATGGTTATACTGCGCTTTTGTGATGCAAAAGTCACTTCACCACAAACATAGCAGAAGTCATCTGCACTGTTCACACAAGTACGAGGCATCTCTGCTCACTTTGGCTAAACAGAAATGTGTCCCTTTGCAAAATCAAACACTGACAAATAAGAGAGCACGACACTGTATGATTTCTAGAGCTGATATAGGGCAATTTGTTCAGCACAGTGATGTAAGCTTCGTTATGATTGCATCATCCATGACTTCTAGGAATAACATGATGCAATTCATATGTATGACGCAATACCAGCTTCAGATTGCATCATTCATTGTTTTGCCTAAAAAGCAAGTACTGTCCAAACCCAGTCATAGATTTATTCATAGATCCAGTCAAATATGTATTTTAGTCATTTCTGGTTTAAATTGAGATCCCTTCCCTTTATAACTCACTTATCCTCCGCCATTCCCAAGTCAAGGGTCGTATATACTGACCCAATAGCATATTTTGAAAACTAGAGCCAATCAACAATTTTAAGCATCATTTTCGTTCTCAGTGACCTGGAATTAGTAAAGTTTGACTACATTTATTTCAGAAGCATTTTGGCTGTAGAGCAGTGTTACCTCATTTGTTAGGGCTATAAAGGCACTCTATATTTGTGTAAATCTGTAATATAGGCATATTCTTAAATGCTGTGCTAGATGAACAAATGTCTAGTTTATCTATTGCTAATACACCCACCTTTACTGGGTGAGCGGTTTTGTCTATCTGCCTCTATCTTGGTACAGTGTCTAGGTGCAGTATAATTAATTGAAAGGCATAATTTCTAATCAAAAGACCTTGTACACTCTCGCTAACTTGTTTTTTGCTCGTATAAAAGAAACTCTTTGGGGCAGAGTTTATAAAAACTATTCTTGTATATTGTGGCAAACAATCCACCATCTTCCTTTAGGATTTAACAAGAGACCTCTTGCTGCATCTTTGGTTTGGCCTTTACTTTTATTCTCCAGTTTTTTTAACCAATTATGGGTCTTAGACCTTAAGACAAAAGACACATTTCAATTCTTAGTTTTCCTGGAAACAACAAAGCTGCTTTGATATTTCTTTTTAAGAAAACCCATTAAGTCAGCAACAACATTATCTTTTTCACTGAGTGTGGGACTGAAAACCTCAAAAAAAGGCAATCCGGTTACCTTTGTAAGTAAAGATCTCTGTGCCTTTCACAAGGTTTGTAAAATGTGGTCTTTTTTCTCTTATATCTGATGCCCTTTCCACAAAAGTAATGCTTTCTTACCCTGACTTCTTATACAGGAGAGAATACTAAAGAATGTGTTCCACATAAATAGGAGTTTCTTAATGTTCAAGACCAAGTTGGTTTGGTATCCATTTCTGCACGACAGCACCCTTGCAATGTTCTCCCCGTCTGCATGCCAACCTGATTTTCAAGCATAACTGATTTCTAATGAAAATTACTTCTAGTCAATGTAAGAAATGACAGAGTAGGTCATGCTGGTGGGGACATGGCATTGTATGCGAAAGAAAGCCTAGAGTCAGTTAAAGTAAACAGCTTAAATGGATCAAAGTGTACCACAGAATCTCTATGGATAGAAATTCAATGCTTGAACAATAAAAGTATAGTAAGTAGTAGGAATATACTACCGGCTCCCTGACCAGGATGGTGATAGTGATTGTGAAATCCTCAGGGAGATTAGATGGGCTACAAAGATAGAAAATAAATTAATGATGGGGGATTTCAACTATCCTCATATTGACTGGGTATATGTCACCTCAGGAAGGGACACAGATAAAATTTCTAGACATCATAAATAACTGCTTGTTGGAACAGCTTGTCCTGGAATCCACAAAGGGAGAGCCAATTCTTGTTTTAGTCCTAAGTGATACACAGGATCTGGTCCAACAGGTGAATATAACTGAATTGCTCAGTAATAGTGACTATAATATAAAAGACAGTAAGAGACCCAAAAAATGCCACAATGGTTTAACAGCAGAGTAAAAGAGGTGGTTAAAGGCAAAAAGAAATCCTTCAAAAATTGGAAGTCGGGTGAGGAAAATAGAAAGGAGCATAAACTCTGGCAAGTCAAGTGTAAACTAGGGCAGGCCAAGAAAGAATCTGAAGAGCAGCTAGAAAAAGACACAAAAACTAACAACCAATATTTTTTTAAGTACATTGAAAGCAAGAAGCCTACCAAACAGTCATTGGGGCCACGGGACGATCAAGGTGCTAAAGGAGCACTGTAGAAAGACAAGGCCGTTACGGAGAAGCTAAATGAATTCTTTGTATTGGTCTTCACTGTATTGGATGTGAGGGACATCCTTGCACCTAAGCCATTATTTTAGGTGATAAATCTGAGGAACTTTCACAGCTTGAGAAGTCAATACAGGAGGTTTTGGAACAAATGGATAAATTAAACAGGACTAGTTGATATTCGCCCAAGAGTTCTGAAGAAACTCAGATATGAAATTGCAGAACTACTACCTGTGATATGATACCTATAACTTAAATCAGCCTCTGTATCAGATAACTGGAGGGTAGCTAATGGAACACCAATTTTTAACAAAGTCCCCAGAGGTGATCCTGGCAATTACAGGCCAGTAAGACGAACTTGAGTACCAGGAAATTGGTTGAATCTGTAGGTCAGAAAAAAATTATCTTGTACATAGATGAATACAATGCATTGGCTTTTATAAAGGCAAATGCTGCCTCACCAATCTAATAGAATTCTTTGAAAGTGTCAACAAATATGGACAAGGGTGCTGGATATAGTGTACTTGGACTTTCAGAAAGCCTTTGACAAGGTCCCTCACCAAAGGCTCTTAAGCAGAGTATGCAGTCATGGGATAAGAGGGAAGGTCCTCTCATGGATCAGTGACTGGTTAAAAGCTAGGAATCAAGGGGTATCTCTACAGTGCAGTTAGACACTCATGGCTGGCCTGTGCCAGCTGATTCAGGCTCCCAGGTCTCAGACTAAGGGGCTGTTTAATTGTGGTGTAGATGTTCAGGCTCAGGCCTGAATCTCTACACCACAATTAAACAGCCCTTTAATCCAAGCCCCGTGAGCCTGAGTCAGCTGGTACAGGCCAGCTGTGGGTTTTTAATGGTAGTGTAGGCATACTCAAAGGGTAGGAATAAATGGAGAGAGGTAAATAGGAGGGTCCCCAAAGGATCTGTGCTGAGACCAGTACTGTTCAACATACTTATAAATGATCTGGGAAAGGGGGTAAATGGTGAGGTGGCAAAATTTGCTGATGATACAAAATTACTTAAGATCGTTAAGTCCAAATCTGACTGTCAAGAGTTACAAAGGGATCTCACAGAACTCTGTGACTGTGACAAAATGGCAAATGAAATTCAGTGTTGTGACAAAATGGCAAATGAAATTCACTGTTGATGAAGGGTGAGGGATAGCTCACTGGTTTGAGCATTGGCCCGCTAAACCCAGGGTTGTGAGTTCAGTCCTTGAGGGGGCCACTTGGGGATCTGGGGCAAAATCAGTACTTGGTCCTGCTAGTGAAGGCAGGGGGCTGGACTTGATGACCTTTCAAGGTCCCTTCCAGTTCTAGGAGATGGGATATCTCCATTATTTATTTAAAGTACTGCATTTTTGAAAACATAATTCCAACTATACATACAAAACAATGATGTCTAAATGAGTTGTTACCGCATAAGAAAGAGATTGTGGTGGCACTATGGCTAGTTCTCTGAAAACATCCACTGAGTGTGTAGCAGCAGTCCAAAAAAACCCCCCAAAAACAAAAAGCTAACATAATGTTAGGAACCATTAGGAAAGGGATAGAAAACAAAACTGAAAATATCATAACGCAACTGTATAAATCCATGAACACCCACACCTTCAGTACTACGTGCAGTTTTGGTCACCCCATCTCAAAAAAGAGATGTATTAGAAATATATTCAGATATATTAGCATATATAAGATATATTAGGGATGCAACCCCACTCTCTGGGTGTCCCTAAACCTCCAATTTCCAAAAGCTGGGAGTGGATGACAGGGGGGATGGATGATTGGAAATTGCCCTGTTCTGTCCATTTTCTCTGAAGCACTGGCACTTGCCACTGTCCTAAGACAGGATACTGGGCGAGGTGGCCATTGTTCTTGTCCAGGATGGCCATTCTTGTGTTCTGATGTAATGGACATACTCTGTGGCTTTCGGGGGGAAATTACTAGTATCTGAAAGGTAAATCCAATTAATACAGACCAGTATGTTGGTGAAGTATGATGGGGTGGGAAAGATCTCTCAATTTATAATTTTATAATTCTTTTCAGAGCCTGTTACTGATCTTCCTATGAAACCTGATGGTGGACCTTTATTTACAAGACTGCGTAATCCAAGTACAGGCAAGTTTGCAACAGTTAAGGACACTGTTAATATTATGGTTAATTCTCTCCTTATCTCTAGGATTAATATTTTGCAAACTGAAATGATGATAGTGTTAATCTCATGTGCCAGAGATTTTGCTGAGGATGCCATGTAGTTAATTCAGTTCAAACATTTAGGCTGTATTTTATAATTTTAATTGGTGGAACTGTTCATCAGAAATCTTGGCAGCACAAAAAAGTGGTATATTTCAAATGTATCTTTTAAATGCATTAGTTTTTTGGGGATCCACAGGCCTTTCTTATAAATCCAAATTTAGATTCTTCCGCTAGTCACCTTATGCTATAAAATAAACATTCAGTTAGGAGAGGCTTTTATTACACTTGCCAAACTTTTGAGCCTTTTCATTTTTAACTACAATTTTCTTTTTACTTAGTCCAAAGTGTGGTATCTCTTTTCTTGTCGGTAGATGATGATTTACCTTTAAAATTAGAAACATATTGGAAAAATAAATAATGTAGAAAATTTAATGAACCTCCCTCCAATCTCCAAAACAATCATTTTCTTCTTTGGTTGTATAGCTAGAGTATCTTAAAGCTGCCTTTGTCTAAGACTTTCTTTTCATTAAAGTATACAGTATTAAACCCTGTTTAGTTTATTTAAACAGAAAATCTTCACATTTAAAGTAGGTTTCAGAGTAGCAGCCGTGTTAGTCTGTATCCGCAAAAAGAACAGGAGTACTTGTGGCACCTTAGAGACTAACAAATTTATTAGAGCATAAGCTTTCGTGGACTACAGCCCACTTCTTCGGATGCATATAGACTCCCTATATGCATCCGAAGAAGTGGGCTGTAGTCCACGAAAGCTTATACTCTAATAAATTTGTTAGTCTCTAAGGTGCCACAAGTACTCCTGTTCTTTTTACATTTAAAGTAGTTTGAAAAAATCTGGTTCAGGTTGTTTCTTCGCTCCCTTCATAAATTAATTTGCTTTCGGTAGGATCACTGGGTTTTTTAAAATGTCACCACTCATGTTTATGGCATTAAAACACATCAGAGAAACTTAATTACAGGTGCAGATAATCAGCTAGTTTCTGCTTTGTGCCTAAAGGAAGAGATTAGTGAAAGAAAAGAGATGCAGAATGGAAAGAGAGTTTATTAATTCTGTTTAAAAATATTCAGAATTTAGCTTCAAAATATAAAGCAATACACAACTTCCATCTGCTGTACTGAATTGGCTTTGCAATTTGTCACCAGAATTGAAAAAAGGTGGATAAGAATTTATATTTTACCAGGGAAGGAAGTGATCTATTTAACTTGTAGAATGAAAAGTGTGTCGGTAAGGCTTTTAGAGAAAAAGCTTTAGGTGTAGTTGTTGACACCGAAGCTGGGTAACTTACTATAGAATTACAGGAAGCCTATTTAAAGATCTGTAATGCGCAAACTTTTGGTTATGTAACCTTATGTATGAGTGCAGAGTCTGAAATAGGAAGAGAAGAAAACACCCTTTTAGCATCTTTTTAGAATATTTGTGTTTTAATAATAAATTGTTGTCTCCAAATATTGTATAAACACCCATGCAATGTTGGTGTGCTCTTGAGTGCTCAGCCAGAACTAACCAAGTCTGCAAAATCATACAACTTCCAAATCAAAGTCTTGGTGACTTTCCATTATAGTAATGGAGATTGTCAGCCTTGTTCACAATATATTTGGCATTTCGTAATCAAAACTAAGATCGGGGGGCATAAAAATGATCCATTCCACTTTGTCCATGTGAACCAGTGAAAAGCAGGGGGATTTTGCAAAGGGGCCTAAAACAAAGCATTTCTGTCATCTCCAAGATTTCAAGTTTCTAATGAAACCCACTAGTTCAGCTCCTTCGTTTACCTAATTCATTTAACCCATACTCTCCCTACATCTGTACCAACACACAAAAATAAATGACAAACAACAAAATGGCACTTAAAAGAGTCGGGACTCTCATTCCCTATCCCTGAGTCAGATAACTCAGAGACAGACACAAAGAAAGAAGAGCAAAATTCTCGCTATCACCACCCCCTCCCATATAGACAAAAGCTAATTTCTTGTGTGATCTGATTTGGGTTTGAATCAAAGGCTTTGCACTGTAAGATGAACTATTCACACTTCTTATTTATTGATTCAAAATTGAGTAGGGATTATAGAGCTGGTAAACGAACATCTGTATATAATAGTTTTCTTTGTCTAAGCTTTCTTTGTAGTTACAGTGTATGTAGAATGTATGTATGTTTATGTATATAATAGGCACATTCTTCAGACATATTGGATAGTCTTTTGATTTTCATGAAAGCTTGCAAATACAAACCAGATTTCTTTTAACAGGGGAAGCTGCCCTCTACTTATTCAATAGCAGTGCACAGCAGCTGTTTGAAGTAAAAGCTTTTCATGAAGAATATCGTTCTTGGTTTATAGGTCAGACTGTTCAACATGGTGAGTAACATAGTGTTTTCTCTCCCTTACCTGTAAGTGTAACTAATATTCATACATTTCCCCCCCATAAATTTACTGGTGTATCTCCTAATTGTAGAGTCCAGTCACACAGTATCTCCACCTTCTGAGGCACTCACATGCCATCTGGATTTAGCCAGGGGTGGGGCTTTGTGGTCTGTTAGAAGACTGCCTTTGGCAGTCTCAATTAGACAGATGTTCGTGTGTCTTGAAAAAAATCAAATTGTAGTAAACTCAAGTGCCACAAAATATTTAGCTTTCCTTGTCAATCAACCTGACAAGTCCTCAGGGAACGTATGTATATTTTAATTTAACAGAAAAAAGCATAAATGGACCCACTTATTTTAGCAATGAAATATAGTTTCAGGCATTGAAACATTTGGTCCCTCTTCCTTTCACCTACCATTCTGGTTCCCAGAAAAGCTTTGGGATCTCAAGCTGATGGTTCTTTTTCTGAGGCTGGTATTTAGGAATTTCATAACCTGGAGCAAGTTCCCCTATATATTCACAGCCCTCTCCTTATCCTAATCTATCTTTTTAAATAGAAGGCAGACAGCTTTCTGTACCTTCTCACCAAGGATCTAACAATGTTTTTATCAATGAGGATGTCACTAGAGAAAAGTTTCTTGCCCAGTCAATTACTGCATCCTATTTTATTTGATTTTTTTTCTAGAAAAAGTATCATTTAATGATACACACAATTTTCTAAAAACTGTGTATCTTCTTTAATTGCATTATCCCTAGGTGTGTGTTTAATTCTAAATTTCCTTTGCACAGGTGCATATAGGAATAACCAGATTGCAAGTAATGCTGCTGTAAGCTTTGAGTTGTTGTGGATGGGTGTTGAGCCAAGGGAGTGTGAATGCTTCATGCTGCTGATTATGTTGAATTTTCTATGTCCCCTTCTCCTCCCACCTTCTGCCTTGGCCCCTGAGAAATAGCTGTCCTCAGGAACCATCACCTGCATTTTGTTTAGAAGCCTGGAAAGGTGTTCCTAATTTCTTTGAGTGCTGCAGGGGCATGTATAAAATTAACTTCTGTACCTCTGAAAAAGTTGTTCTTCTGATGATAATTTTCCAGCTTTTTGTTTTTGTTTGAGTATTCTAGCTATGTATAAGTCTGAAATTCATTAGTTTTTCACTTCCTGTAAAATGGGTCCGTGTTCAACCTAGTTTTTGTTAGTGAGCCTTTCAGGTTCCTGAGTGGAGTTTCCCTGTCTTTTCTCCCATTTGTCTGACATATCGATACTTGTGCCATGGAATCTCTCATTCTTGATTTCCTGCATTCTTTCCATCCCCTGAAAGAGGAGCTTGCTCCAATTCCCTGTAATTCATGTTATCTTCTCTTGTTGGCCTTTTTTTTCTTTATATCCCACTGCTGATGCAAATGCACTACCTGGAAGGTGGGTTGAACTGCCTCTCAAGCAGTAACATATTTGTTGTGGCTCTTAATGATCTAGACTACAGAAGCTGCTGTTTGAAAAGCATGCTCCATCTTCAGCTGTTCCAGAAACTTAGACCTGATCTACACCTAAAACATAGGTTGACTTAGCTACGTTACTCAGGAGTGTGAAAAAGTAAGCCTACCAAAGCCTCGGTTTAGACGCTAATAGATTGACGGAAGAATTCTGTCAAACTAGCTACTGGCTCTCAAGGGGGTGGATTGAGTACACCACTGCAGCTCTGCCATTGTAACACTTGTAGTGTAGACATATCCTGAGTTTCCTGCTGCCTTCCAAAGGCCTGTCTTTCTTTCTGCCTTTTTATTATTTATTTTTAAATATTTAATGATGATCTCATTGTTTGGATTTTTCTCATATTTTTCAAGTGACAGTAATGCATTACTAGACTCATTGCTACTGGAAATGTTGTTTTTACGGGAACAAATGAGTGTGTAGAGAAATAGAAATACATTTAGAATTCTATGTCCCCAAAATACAAAAAAGCTTCTTTAAAAAAAAAAATTGCTTTCTCGGTGCTATGATGGTACCTTCCAGCCATCAGATTAAAAGGTACCAATGGCAAGGAATATATGACTGTAAGACTGAACTTGGAGAATGAGGTTTCATACTTATTTAGTGATCTTACTCTAAAATGGAGAAGATTTGGAAATAAATATGCAAATTAATTAAAGACATCACAAATTATAATTTACCATTGGGCCTGTTGGTTCTGTCGTTAGGTCTTCCATTGGAAAATCAACACTTTTTGAAATATGAAGAATGAATTATTAGTTGTAAGCCAAATGATTCACTAATACCCTGATCTTGGTTTAGCGAGATTTAGGAAATACAAAATGGGAAAAGTATGTTAAAATTTCATTCCCTGTTAGTGAATTAAAACAAAAAGCTCTCTCTAGCTGTCAAGTCCAAATATCTGCACTCATTTTTAGTTTTCTAATGTCAAATGGTTATCAATTATTAGATCTTATCTAATGAATTGCTTTCATGTTACATTGTTGTTTCCAATTATTTATATTGAAGGCTCTGTTAAATGAAGGCCCCATATTGCAATTGGTATATATTATTAAACATACACACTGGACCATATTCTCTGGTCTACTAAGTTCACTTTGTGTCACATAAGAAACCAACAGAGAATTCCCCCATGCAGAGGGAATCTCTGACCTTTGTGAAGCATGCAGATTTCAGCTACAACTCATCTTCTGCTTCCTACTGCAGAGCTTGCTGCCTGATGTAAGTGGGGCAGGGGCCACAGCAGAGCGAGGCCTCATTATGCCTGATTCTCTGCTGATGGAAGGGATTTCCCCGTAGCATTCATTGAAGCTAGACCCCTGCAGCTTTAACTTATGCCAGGACTAGGGGGAGAGCAGAACCATTGAGCTACAGTCAGCTTCCTATCAAGACACCTGTCCCGCAGTATTTGAACGTGGCTTAGGCACAATTGAGAATTGAGCCCTCTTATATTAAGGCATTTATAAAACAAAATAACAGAATTTACTTAACTGCTCCATGAAAACGCTGCAAAACCCATCAGTAAAATTAAAAGGAAATAATCAAGCTGCCTATGTTATGTTTCTGAGAATAAAATGTTCTTTCATCTTTCTGTCCATAGATGGACGCCTATTGTTTGCAACCCCAGTGGATCCTTTATTTCTGGTGCTTTTCTACCTCATAAAGGCAGAGAAAGAGGTAAGTGTCCTTGATTCTGGCATTAGAAATTTTAGGGGAAACAGCTATTTATTACTTTAAAGAATTAAAATAACTTTTAGAGAAAATAAAGTGGGACTCCCACGCTAAATGAATGTTAAATTATATTTCACTGGAGCATATGTACATGTCCCAGACAGGTTGTTGTCATCTTTGCCACTGTTGTTTGGTGATCAAAGATGTAGTGTGTTGTCATGAAAGGATGTTATAGTTAAGGTTATATTTTGATTTTGATCACAAGCCTTATATTTCTCTCTCTGCTCATAATTATCTGAAAAATTTTCAATTTCATCTGAAATGTTTCATTCTTGGTCTCATCCCAAAGGTGAATATTTTGGAAAGTTTGAGATGAATTCATTCATCCATTTTTAATTATGGAAGGTGAGGGAAACAAAAATACTTTTACCACTCTAGAAAAATGTGAAGATGCTGCTTTGCACGTTGATGAGTTTAAAAATGGCTGACCTTTCCAAGCTGAAATTTCCACATGTCTAGTCCTTACTGAGGACTTATCTCTAAGCCATTTTGCCTAACTAAATATAAAAATTAACAAAACAAGCTGAATTATAAGCATTGTAAAAATTTGTTTTGTGACTGCTCAGCACAAGATTTCCCCCTAACATTTGAGTTACGTTTTTTTGGCGCCAGTCGAACAAAGCACTTAAACACATGCTTAAGTACTTTGCTGGATTGGGGCCAGGTTGCTTAGGACTTTGTGGGATTCATAGATTCCAAGGTCAGAAGGAACCATTGTGATCGACTAGTCCACCTCATGTATAACATGGACCATAGAACATCCCTGAAAAAATGCCTAGAGCATATCTTTTAGAAAATATCCATTCTTGATTTAAAAATTGTCAGTGATGGAGACTCCACCATTACCTTTCGTAAATTGTTCCAATGGTTAACTACTGTCACTGTTAAAAATGTAAACCTTATTTCCAGTCTGAATTTGTCTAGCTTCAACTTCCAGCCACTGGGTTGTGTTACACCTTTCTTTGCTAGATTGAAGAGATCATTATCAAATATTTGTTCCTGTGTAGGTACTTATAGACTTAATCAAGTCACTCCTTAACCTTCTCTTTGTTCAGATAAATAGACTGACATCCTTGACTCTATCTCTGTAAGGCATGTTTTATAATCCTCTAATTATTCCTGTGGCTCTTTTCTGAACCTTCTCCAGTTTATCAACATCCTGCTTGAATTGATGGCACCAGAACGGGATATAGTATTCCGACAGCAATCACACCAGTGCCAAATACATAGGTAAAATAGCCTCTCTACACTCAAGATTCCCTGTTTATGCATCCAAGGATTGCATTAGCCCTTTTTGCCACAGGGTTGTACTGGGAGCTCACAATCAACTGATTTTCCAGCATGACTCTCAAATCACTGCTTCCCTGGATAGATCCCCCCGTTCTATAAGGATGGCCTACATTCTTTGTTCCTAGAGATTGAGGCCTATGAGTCCCTGTGACTGTGGTGCCTGGAGGGGCTACACTGAGAATGCTTATTCAGGACAAACTGCAAAGAATAGGGCAGACAATCCCCAAAACTGGTGGTTCTTCTTCGAGTGATTGCTCATGTGCATTCCACAATAGGTGTGTGTGCTTGCCACATGCACCAGTGCCGGAAGTTTTTCCCCTAGCAGTACCCATAGGGGAGCGCCCCTAGCGACCCCTGGAGTGGTGCCGCCATGGCACGGTATAAGGGGCACTGCGCGCTTCCCCCACTCTCAGTTCTTTCTTGCCTCCAGTGAAGGTTCCCTGGAACTGCTGTGCTCCAACTCTCAGCTATCGCTTTCCCTGTTTGGACTGTCGTTTAGTTTGTAGATAGTTAGTACCTGTGTGTGTTTAAAAAAAAAAGTTATATAGATAGAGTAAAAAAGTGTGCTGGAGTCGGGGCATGCCCCAGGCTTTAAGTCGTGCAACACTTGTAAACAGCCTATACCTGTAAGTGATCTGCACAATAGCTGTTTACGCTGTCTTGGGGAAATCCACCTCAGCAACCGCTGCAAGATTTGCAGATCATTTAAGCCTCGGACCAAGAAGGAGAGGGACATACGGCTCCGACCCATATTGATGGAGTCGGCCCTGACACCGCTATGCCAGTCCAAGTCGGCACCGAGCAACGCAGCATCGGTGCGTGCAGCGACCCAGCAGTGCCCTCCACCAGCCAGCACTTCTCCCCATCCACAGGACACTCTAAGAAGACGAAGAAGAGATCTTCTCTGTCAAGGCCCCGGGGCAAGGCTGGGAGTGAGACTAGACCCACATTGGGCAGCTCTCAATCCCCCTCGACCTCGCGGCCTCCAACTCAATTTGAGCGGAGTAGCCCAGCCCACTCTGAGTCGGCCTCCCTGGACGCCAGTGGCCACATATGGGTGCCCTCCATGCCGGAGGCCCTGCAGGCAGCTTGAGACATAATGTCTCTCCCGGTACCAGCTGCACCAACCCCAGCAGCTCCCCGGTCCAGAGGCAAGCTGGCACTTGGACCGCCACAGTCGCCACCCGGGCAGTACCGCTCATCGTCATGGGAAGGTTCCTGATGCCATTCTCCACAGAGTGACTGTCCCCCTCCCCCCTCGCAGCCCGTGCCGGTCCCCATCGACCCCCACCAGATTGTCTGGTTGGGTGCCGAGCAGCAGGGAATCCAGGCAGAGCTCCACATTGAGGGAGTGAGGCCTCGAGATCAGAGCGTGCCCCACCGGGACTGGGACAGACACCGACTCCAAGAAGCCGCTGTAGCCCCTCATAGTACCGATGTTAACGCCGCTCACGCTCTCCGTCCCAGTTGAGGTCCCCAAGCACGGCACTGCTCTCTCAGTTTCAGGCGTAGAACGCTAGCAACCGGCCATCACGGATCTGCCCAACGAAGCTGTTCGCAGAGCAGCTGTTACAGACGGTACTCCCGCTCCTCTACACCAGACTCAAGGTCTCGAGCCCAGCACAGTTCACGACACCGTTACTCGTCCCCATCCCAGGATAGCGGCCGTTCGTATGCCAGCCCGGCCTCCCCTCAGAGCTGACAGTTGGTGGACCGGGTGAGTCCGGCAGGGCAGCCTGTTCCCACAGTGCCACAGCAAGTGCAAGGGCACCAGGCTCCCTGGCCACCGTTCTGGTACCAATGGACCCTGACGCAGCCCCCGGTGGTGGCTCGCTCGGTTGCTGGGGTTTCGGAAAGACCATCGGCCTCCCTCTCTCAGCCCCCCAGGAAGGGGTCAGCGAAGCACTCTTCCCCAACCCCGCGCTCAAAGGGGACCAAGTGTTGGGTTCTGCGGCACTGGTGGGGATGCAGAGCACCTCGCCCCCATCCTCATCCTCCCCTGATGAGGCAATCACGGCGCCTCCTCCTCCTGTTCCCCAGGAGGACCCAAAAGCCCACCAAGAGCTCTTGAAAAGGGTGGCTTCAAGCCTCAGTGTACAGGCTGAAGAGGTGGAGGAGCCTTTGGACTCCCTCTTTGATGTCCTCCCTGCCACAGTGCCGGCCAGGGTGGCCTTTCTTCTCCACGAAGGGTGGCGAAGATCTCTAATGCCCTGTGGCAGACCCCGTCTTCCCTGCCCCCCATATCTAAGAGGGCAGAGCGGAAGTATCTCGTGCCCGCAAAGGGGCACGAATATCTATACACCCACCCCGCCCCCAACTCCCTAGTGGTTGAGGTGGGTCAACCACAAAGAGCGTCAGGGCCAACCCGCTCCCGCCTCTAAGAATAAAGTCTCGAGGAGGCTGGACTTGTTTGGTAGAAAGCTTTATTCTTCCTCGAGCTTCCAACTGAGGGTGGCAAACCACCAAGCCCTGCTGGGCAGATACAACTTTAACTTATGGGGCTCAGTGCCAAAGTTTGTGGACTCCCTCCAGGAGCGTGATAGGAAGGAGTATAAAGCCCTGGTAGAGGAGGGCACAGCTGCCTCCAGAGCAGCCCTTCAGGTAGCCTCCGATGCAGCGGACACAGCTGCAAGAACTAGGGCCTCTGCAGTGTGCATGAGGGGGGGTCGTGGCTCCTCTTGTCCGGGTTGTCCAGCGAGGCACAGAGCTCCCTGCAGGACTTCCCCTTCGATGGCAAGCGCAGCAAACAGATGTGAAATTACATGGTCTCAAAGACTCTCACATGACCTTAAAGTCACTTGGTCTGTATGTCCCACCCTGGCCAGGACCAAGTTCAAGCCTCAGCAGGCCCCCAGCCAGGCCCCCCACTCCAGATACAAGCCTCCCTATAAAAAATCTAGGGACTATAAGAAACACCCACAGCAGCAGTCTCTGCTTGCGCCCCAGCCTGGCCCCTTTAAGGGCAAGCAGGTGGGTAAGCGCCAGATTTGATGGGACTCCTGGGGATGACTTACCATTCTGCACCACGGATCCGCCCGGCCTACCCTTCTCCAACTGTCTATGCTCTTTCCTCCCGGAGTGGTTGCAACTGACCTCGGACCGTTGGGTCCTCAAAGCCATCTCCCGGAGCTATACCCTCCAGTTTCTCTCTACCCCACCTACCCACCCGCCCTCCCCATCCCTCTTCAGGGACCCCTCTCAAGGGAGCCTACTCGAGCAGGAGGTGAGGCGGCTCCTTCACCTAGGAGCGGTGGAGGTGGTGTCTGCGGAGTTCAGATACAAAGGGTACTACTCCCGCTATTTCCTTATCCCGAAGGCCAAAGGGGGCCTCAGGCACATCCTAGACCTGCGAGGCCTAAACCAGTACATGGTAAAACTCAAGTTCCACATGATCTCCCTGGCCTCCATCATTCCCTCCCTGGATCCCGGAGACAGTTACGCCTCCCTCAATCTCCAAGATGGGTACTTCCACATTCACATATTTGGGGGCCACAGGCATTTCCTCCGCTTCACGGTAGGACAGGAATGCTACTCCCGTCTGACCTCTCGATGGCACCCAGAGTCTTCACAAAGTGTATGTCTGTGGTGGCGGCCTCTCTCAAGCGTCGGGGGATCCAGAGCTTCCCCTACCTTGACGACTGGCTGGTCAAAGGCAGCTCCAGATCACAGGTACAGAACCACGAAACACTCCTCCTGTCCACATGCACCACTCTGGGGCTGCTGGTAAACAATACCAAATCCACGTTGGTACTGGTACAACGTATAGAGTTCATTGGCGCGATTCTCGACGCGACATCGGCCAGAGCTTCCCTCCCACTGGACAGGTTTGAAACCTTGAGGGAGCTCATCCAAGTGATCATGAGATTTCCTGTGACAGCTGCCAGGGCGTACCTCCAACTCCTTGGTCACATGTCAGTGTGTACCTACGTGGTACATCACTTCAGACTCAGGATGCGGCCCCTTCAGCTCTGGCTGACCTCAACGTTCTCCCAGTCCAGAGACAGGCTGGACAAGGTCCTCACCGTGCCCGAACCCGTTCTAGCCTCCCTCCATTGTGGGCCACCCCGGAGAACATGATCTGAGGGGGTCCTGTTCAGGAGCTGCCCCTCAACTATAGGATTGGTGTCTGATGTCCGGGACTTGGGGTGGGAAGCCCACGTGGAAAACCTCCAGACCCAAGGCCTGTGGTCCACATAGGATCTAACCCTGCACATAAATGTCAAAGAACTCAGGGCATTCGCTCTGGCCTGCGTGGCCTTCTGCTCGTGCCTTACAGGCAGGGTAGTCAGAGTTCACATGGACAACACAGCCTCGATGTTCTACATCAACAGGCAAGGTGGGGCTCGCTCCTCAGCCCTCTTCCAGGAATGGGACTTCTGTATAGCCCACAATATCAGCCTGGAAGCCCACCACTTACTGGGTATCTGGAACTCTCGGGCAGATCGCCTGAGCCAGGACTTCTCCTCCCAACAAACGTGGGGCACTCCTCAGGTGGATCTCTTTGCAACTAGGCAGAACCACCGGTGCCCTCGGTTCTGCTCCAGGAGTGGCCTGGGTAAGGGCGCAATTTCTGACGCCTTCCTTCTGTCCTGGTCGGGTCAGCTTCTATACGCTTTTCATCCAATTCCGCTGATCAGCAAGGTCCTAGAAAAAGTCAAGCCAGACAGGGCTCGCGTCCTCATGATTGCCCTAGCATGGCCCAGGGAGCACTGGTATGGGACTCTTATGAGCCTGTCCATGGCTCCCCATGGCCGCTGCCAACCTGCCCAGACCTTCTCTCTCAGGACCAAGGTCGCCTCCCCCATCCCAACCTGGCAGCCCTCCACCTCACGGCGTGGTTGCTCAGTGGCTAGGCCACAGGGAGAGGACCTGCTCGAAGGGTGTCCAGCGAGTCCTCCTAGAAAGCAGAAGGCCCTCCACGCGTCAGGCCTACCTGGCAAAATGGTCTAGGTTCTCCCGGTGGGCCGCGGATCGCGGCATCTCACCAGTGGCTGCTCTGCTCCAGCTTATACTGGGTTACCTCCTTCATCTGAGAGCCCAAGGCCTAGCGCCCTCATCTGTCAAAGTGCATCTGGCAGCGTTATCTGCCTTCCACCCGCCAGTGCAGGGCCACACAGTATTTTCTCATGCCATGACCGGTTGATTCCTTAAGGGCTTGGATCACTTCTTTCCTTATGTTAGACCCCCGGTCCCTCAGTGGGACCTGAGCTTGGTTTTGGCCAGGCTGACAGGGCCTCCATTTGAGCCTCTTGCTACATGCTCCTGGTCCCATCTCTCATGGAAAGTAACCTTTCTTGTGGCAATCACGTCCGCTAGGAGGGTCTCGGAGCTCCGGGCCCTGACCGCCGAATTCCCATACACGTATTTCATAAAGATAAGGTGCAGCTCCAACCACACCCTTTGTTCCTCCCTAAGGTGGTCTCTGCCTATCATATGAGCCAGGACATTTTCCTTCCGGTGCTCTCAAGCCTCACATGTCTAGTGAGGAGCGCTGCCTCCATATGCTAGATGTGAGACGGGGCTCTGGTCTTTTACCTGGAACGAACAAAACCATTCAGAAAGTCTTTGCAACTGTTCATCGCCACGGCCAAACACATGAAAGGTCGGCCAATCTCCACTCAGCGGCTCTCCAACTGGATCGTTTTGTGTATCCGTACTTGTTACAACCTGGCGGGAGTTCCCCCCCCGCCAATTATGAGGGCGCACTCGACAAGGGCGCAAGCCTCATTGGCCACCTTTCTGGCTCACGTCCCTATCCAGGACATTTGTAGCACTGCCACATGGTCATCGGTCCACACATTCACTTCGCATTATGCGATCGTCTCCCAGACTAGGGAGGACGCCGGGTTCGGCAGAACAGTGCTCCGTCCCAAGTGTCTGTGAACTCCTACCCACCTCCAACAGATATAGCTTGGAATCATCTATTGTGGAATGCACATGAGCAATCACTCGAAGAAGAAAAGACAGTTACCTTTTCCGTAACTGGTGTTCTTTGAGATGTGTTGCTCATGTCCATTCCACATCCCGCCCTCCTTCCCCACTGGCGGAGTTGTCTGGCAAGAAGGAAGTGAGGGTGGGCGGAGCACGCAGCGCCCCTTATACCGCACCATGCAGTGCCACTCCAGGGGCCGCTAGTGGCGCTCCCCTACGGGTACTGCTAGGGGGAAAACTTACAGCACTGGTACACGTGGCAAACACGCACACCTATTGTGGAATGGACATGAGCAACACATCTTGAAGAACACCAGTTACAGAAAAGGTAACTGTCTTTTTATTCTATAACTAGATTTCACCAAACCAGTAACCAAACAACTTCTGTAATACCTTACTGGTTACCAAGAAACCAAAATACGGTCCCCTTTAAGCAATCCAGCCTTTGGCTTCCACCCAGACAGCCAAGTTTAATATAGTGACAGTTACTAAAAACCTTATTCACCATATATAAAGTGCTACCAATCCCAAGAGAGCAGATGTATTGCCAGGTCAATGAATATTTCATCTCTCACCCACACTTACAGCCAATTCTTATTAACTAAATCTAAGATTTATTAATAAAAAGAGAAGAGAATTGTTATGGTTAAAAGATCAATATACATACAGATATGAGTAAAGTTCTTATGTCTGTTTCATAGCAGAGATGGTGAGGCTGCTGATCTGCAAAAGTTCTTCTAGAACAGTGTTTCTCAAACTGGGGTCGCCGCTTGTGTGGGGAAAGCCCCTGGCGGGCCGGACCGGTTTGTTTACCTGCCCCGTCCGCAGGTCCGGCCGATCGCGGCTCCCACTGGCCGCGGTTCGCTGATCCAGGCCAATGCAGCTCCCATTAGCCTGGATCAGTGAACCGCGGCCAGTGGGAGCCGCGATCGGCCGGACCTGCGGACGGGGCAGGTAAACAAACCGGTCCGGCCCGCCAGGGACTTTCCCTACACAAGCGGCGACCCCAGTTTGAGAAACACTGTTCTAGAATCAGTACCATAGGTTATAGTCCTATAGGCAGTCCACGTGCAGAGCTTGTTCAAATTCTTCCATTAGAATTTCAGGATGGATCCAGAGTAACCTGGAGACCTCAGTCCTGTGGGCTTAGACTTTCCTTGTCAAAGTTTAAACAGAACTGAGATAAGATAAGGATCAGGCCCAAGTCTTCTCTTATAGCTGAACAAGCCATGGTCACAGCAGGGCTTTTCTTGGATGAGAATAGCTAATGTATATTGTTGCTTTGAAGCTAATCTCTGTTTCCTGGTAAGAAGTTGTATTCATTAGCATAAGGCAATTAACCGTTCAAACAGTTCACAGGTAGTTTACTTATGTGGAATTTACAAGTTTCAAAGAAAAATGAACCAATAATATTATTACACTAAAAGTCCCATCTAAATTATAGTATCCCTTTTTGATCTCTGAATCAATAGAGTACAGTAATGAATCATTAAAGACAGGAACAGAATTTTAGCATCTACAAGTGAATTAGATCACATTGTTAAACTTCTAACAAGATATAGGTAAACACAGACAAATACAATTATAATCTATTCTTGGTTTTCAAACCGTATAAGCAAACATCCGAGTTTCTAGTCTACTTAACATGGCTTTGATAACTGTCTACAGGGATTGATCCTGTTTATCATTTCAATACCTTCTGTTGAGGAGTTATGGGTCATACATCAGTTGATCAGTGTCACACCACACTGCAAGGGCTCAAAGAGGGAGAAAAATTAAAATTAATATATGTGAAAAACCTCCAGACATGACCTAAAATAACTTTAAAATACTACCATTTTAAAGTAATTTATGTTGCAGCCCTGCAGGGCCAGAAATGAATGCTGGTTCCCATCTGGAAACAGAATCTCCTCTTTCCTGTCATCATAAAGCACCTGAGTCTAGGCCTGTAGAGCTGGGAGATACTGGAGTTTGAACTGATAAACTGCTGTTTGTGTAGGACTGAATAGTGCCTATCCTGAGCCAGAGGTAGATGCATTTTTGTGGGGAACCCGCATGTTTGTGAGGAGGAGGAGGAAACATTTATATGGCAGGTTGATCTTAAAGGAAAAAGGTGGCTGTTTGAAATAGTTACGGGGGTTAGAATGTAGATAAACCCTGGAATGGCAGATTATGGGCAAAGGTATGCTTAAGTAATCCAAGGCAGATAATAAATGAATTGATCACATGGCTCTTCAAATTCTCATGTGCAATTTAAAAGTACAATACATCAGGAAGAATAGAAAAATGCACTTAATTAGTTAATGTAATCTCTTGTTCATGAGCCAAAGGACACTAGCTTATCTAACTGGAAGAATTTAAATACCACTTTTCATTCATGCCAAATGGAGGCAGTAAATTCAGGTTACTTATCTGAAAGGCTTCTCTTTCCTTCAGTACCTATTTCTTGTTTCTCCCTCTAAGATTTCCTGTTACTGTTTCAATGAAGAAAAAGTATATGGATGGGAGGGAATTATTTTCTTTATGCTTTTAAGTTGTGGATTGAGGTTACAAAATCTTTTATGCATGTTCTTTTAGCAGTCAACACCTGCTTGATATTTCTAACCAGTAATTTAACCTATATTGTGTTGGAAATGTTTCATTGTTTTATGATAGGATAACCATAAATATGTATGCTTTATAGTATTGTAGTCCATCACAATCTTTATAGTAGTCCACATTCTTATAAACAGTTATAGAAGAATACCTTCAATGGCTTTCCATGTACCACACTTCATTCAGATTTAGTAGCCTTTTGAAAACCTTATCCACCGATTAATTTTAATATAAATGTATTGTTTTATTCTTGTAATCGTTTTCTTATTTTGATTTTCTCTACTTTTTTCTGCACTAGAAACAAATAGAAATCCTTTGTTTTGTTTTGTACCTTGTACATTTCAGTTGGTTATTTTATGAATTCTCTGATTGCTCCAATGAGATTATTCTCTAATAATGAATGCGCAAGTGTTTTTTTGTCACCCTGACCAGCATAATGACTTCAGCTTTGGCCCTTAGAGACCATTCACTCTAAGGATGGAGAGCTAACCGAGCCTTTGTACTGATGTGCTCAGGGAGATTTCCAAAGGGAAAGCTGCCAATTGTGCCAAACCGTGCTGAATAATTACGCATTGTAATGTCTGGCAAAGGCGAGATTTGTTTGATGGTTCTGTCGTGTACAGTGCTATTTAAGCTGTGCCAAAACCACTTTATGTAAGACTTTAGGCCAAACTGGAACTCACTTTCCAGAGATGAAAGGTTAGCACTATGTTCCTTAAGATGCACTGCTCCTCTGAGATTCCTCTTTATGGAAAGGAAAAAAGCAAAATTTGAATGAAAGTTATGATGCTGAATTTAATCCAGCAGGTTGTGTCTAGAAAAGCTGTTGGTACACATTAACTACTGTAACATGCTGTCATCTTCCAAAGTAAACCCTCTGTACTTTGCATTTGTTTGTCTCCATGATGTTTTACAACTGGACCTTTTTAAGCACACTAATTGAAAAGTTCAGTACTTTGTAAGTATTTACGGTTTTGAAATATTTCTTTATAGTTTGTTGCTCTGTAAACAGAATATGCCATGGTACTACTAGCAATCCAGCCTTTGTAATCCTTGGTTTAAGGCATTAGCCATAAAACATTTAATGGCTTATTATATTTTTGCTATTGTTGACAGTAATGTTTCTATAATCCCTTTGATTTTTTTTTTCAGAAAGGAAAGTTCCAACCACTGGATCAAGTTGTGGTTGATTCAGAATTTTCTAGCTGTACGATGTTGCTACAGTGTGCAAGAGTTATGGACTCACTACATCATGTGATAGAAGAAAAAGGTACAAGATTTGGGATGTTAATTTAGCTAACAGACTAATTCTTCAGCTAATGTTTGATTCTGAAGGGTGTATTTATTTGTTTCAGTTGACCTCTGCACAGTGGGACTAGAAGCCACTCTGATGCTAAGCCAACAGCACTAGGCACTGGCTTTTACGTCTTGTTTCACCAAGCATCTTTGGTGTGCCAATATAATCTGCCACATGTCCTGCTGCATTTTATTATTAGATTCCATTCATGTGGTTGATCATTCTCCTAAATTTGGAAAAAGTTTTCCCTCCATAAAGTAACTGCCATGTTTGGCAAATTAAACCTTTCTCTTTTGTTTATAACTTGTATCTCAGGTACGGCTCTATTTTTTAATTTTATTTTTTAACTGTGTATGTACGTGGCTGTGCATTTCTATGACTGCAACTATAACCACCACAACTACAGTGAAATCAGGGATCAGCAAGAGTGCTTTCTCAGTAGAGGAGGGGTCTTACTAAAGATTAATCAAAACTGTACTCTACTGGAATACTTGAAGATTTTTAAAAGTGCGAGTTTACGCTGAAAAGTGACTACGTAATAATAGCACCACCATGCTCATCATTTTGTGAGTTATATCTGTTGATCTTAGCAATAAAACATTTTTTATTGCTTTTATTCTGGTTAGTTGGGCTGTTTTTGCCAAATTACAAGTGAATGACCTGGATTTTATTCCTTCTTTTGCATCAGCAACAGAATTGTTTACTCAGTTACACTTGTATATTACAGTTGCACAGGTATTGCTGAAGGCCTAATTGAGCTGTTACTTTGGGTGATATGTGTGATAGAAAGAACCTAGCTTGTGTTTACATTCCAGGTTGAATTTGCAGGGTTGGCAAGTAAAACAACCAGCTTTTCACTTATAAATGTTTGATCTGAAAAACATTGAGACAATAAACATGTAACCCCCTCAATGTCATTGGCTCAGAGTAGAACTGCACTTCAGTGGTTGTTTAAGGAATGATGGGGCTTCCTTTTATAAGTGATCTTTATTTCAGTATTTTAAAAGGTGTTGCACTTGGCTGAAATTATATACTGCAGCTCTAAATTAGTAGCATACCGTTCCACCATTTGGTGGCATCAAAAATGATATATCATTAAAGTTGTAAAAGGAATCCGAGTGGTTCCCTTATCCTGTGAGCAATATCTCTTTTTCTGTTGGTAAGCATCACATGGGTCTTGGAGTGACTCGTCTGCCAGTTGGATGGTCCACTAAGGAGCAGTGGCACCAGTGTCCTCTGTGAATTACAAGCGCAGTATATGGAGAGTAAGCAGGCCCAAGCTGGGATGGGCTGTGAGAGGCATTTCAGGAAAGGAGAAGAGACAACACAAGTGCCTATAGTTTTCCACAAGCTTATGGTGTGGTGTTAAAATTAAGTAAAAAGAAAAATTTATTTTAAAAAAGTCAGCAGTTGTCTGCTATTGTGAGCTTTGTTCTGAAAGGGGTGTTGGTAGAATGAGGTGATAAACTGTATTAAAGAAAACCTGAATCAACTCCATCTGTCAAGGGTATACACATACTGTCCTTGATCTTTACACAGAATTCCCATTGATATCATTGGGAGTTCATGTGTCAGTTGAGGACAACATATGGCCTTAAATGTTTGTTAGATACATTTAAATGCATGGCTTTTTTCATAGCACAAGCTTGGCAGACATGGAAAAGAACCTTCATAATTCATAGCAATATCGTCTGAAAATTTAAGACTTGTAAAAATCCCGAAGGGGCCTGTCTTTCAGATAGGGGCCCCCTTCTGTGCTGACCTCCTGACTGAATGGAGAGGTAATCATTCAAGAAGGATACAGAAGTTAGAGAAAACAGAATTTTCCACATTGGCCTTCTTTTTCCATTAAAAAAAAAATCAACCAGTTTTTCTATTTCTATGCTGTGTTGAGCACCTACAAGGCACTAAGGTATGCGAACAAGAAGGCTTGTTTGAACCAATTCCTGTAGCAATGGCAGGCTGCAGTTGTCACTGACAGCTTTGGGAGGGAAGATTTAGGCAGTGTTACAAGGATAACTACCAAAGAATTGAAAAGTAACAATGGAACAATAAGCACCACAAACAGAAGAAAAATACTAAAACTTGTATCACTTATTGTTTCATCTAACTTAACAGTAACCTGGAGAGGCATGTTGAACTTTTAGGGAACCAGATATATTCTCACAATATGAGATGATGTTGTGTCCTTATGGGTAAGGGTTGTGTTGCATGTGTTCAGCCGTTTCTTCCTAAAAAGCTTCATTTGAACATAAAGTAGGACATGCTTCCATTGAAAATAGTCACCTTTATTGCAGTGAGAAAGCAGGACCAAAAGAGAACATACTGATTACACTGTTACTACCTATTTGTTGTGACCAGGAATACTGAATGGATACTAGCTGCTGCCAGAAATGAGAGGATTTAATTATAAAGCCAGGGTGGAAGGAAATTAGATTTCTATCTTCCTTAGCCTCAGCCTGGCGACATAGATGAAAGAAATTCTGGGACACAAAGTAAACTTTCATTAAGAAAGGAGAAAGTGTCCTTACTATTCCCAGTTACACATACAACAAATAAAGTAATCCAGCTGTGGGCCTGGCTGGAAACCTGTGCTTAGCTTGCGAAAGAGGGTAAACAACTAAAGAAATGATACACACGTCAAAGGATGAAAGCAGGAAGTCTTGTCTGTAGAGGCCTTTCAGTGGTAGTCGAAGGTACACAGCATCTCACAGGATTGGGTCCCAGGTCAGCGCTCAGATTTACCATTCTGAGTTGCAGATTATTTTGTTTGGTTTCAAAACTAACTCTTCAGAAAGGCTCACATTGCACATAGTTTTAGCAGATATGAATAACTGTTTACTTTAGAGCTAGATTGTGAGTTTGGGCACAAAAGCCTAGACAAAGGGGTGGCGCAAAATCTGCGCTACCCCATGAGTAACCCTAGAAGGCACTGTGTGACATACAGATATGCCTCCGGGTCACTGTTTTTCCCTGCTTCCTCCTTGCTCTGGAGTGGTAGTAATTTTACTGCTGGTTTGTACCAAAAGTAAATTACAGTCTCCTAAGCCCCACCCCCATGCTGGTCAGCGAGTGGAGGAGGAGAAGCCAAGGTTCTATCCACCTACTCCACTAAGGGAATAACCTGGTTTACTCCTGAGCCACCCAGACTAGGAAGTCTGTATAGGAGTAATAAGGAGGATTGGGTTGTTCCCTTGCATGGATGCCTAGTATAAATCACAATGTAGCCCTTAGGGGGAAAATATATATATAGTGGTTACCATAAAAAGTTCTTCTTTCTTAACCTTATCTCAGTGTTAGTTCTGTAAATAATATATGCAGTTATAGTACAACAAAGCAACCTCTGGGAAGCGCCTTTATTCCTTTAGACAAATGGGAATTATTTACTTTTGTTTATACATAAACTATGTATGCATATAATTTTATATAATGTATAGCCATTTCAGCAACTGGCAACAAACTCTGAAAGCCAGCATCTTTATATTTTGTTTTGAAATATGTAAAAATGTGATTGACTTTAATTCAGTGGTTTTTATACAACGTTCTTAGTCATAACCATTTCTGGGTCTCCAAGTGCTGCTTGTCCCATTTGTGTCTGTTTTATGGATTGTATCTTGGAGCAAGAATTTTAGCTATTTTTTCTCTTTTACAGCACCACACACATTAATATGTAACAAATACACTCGGGGCTGTTCATCACGTCTCACGTTTCCTTTCCACCAACCCACTACTCACTTGTCATTCAAATCACTCTTAAAGATTTACTTTCTCTAGTGTTCACAAGAACTATTGGTATTATGACTAATGCATTTTTTAAAGAATCTAGTGCTTCTCTACCAAGGCCTCTCATTGCTCTGTGTACTCTATCTTATTTGAGAGTAAGCTCCTTGGGGCAAGAAGTATTTGTGTTGTGGACAGCACTGAACATGGTGGCAGTGCTTAACAAATAAAAAAAAAGCATAACTAGCACTGGGAATCCGGGTAGTAAATTCTGAACCTAGAGCACTGATAGTTTACACTCGCTGGGCTAACATTAAGAAGTCTCCCTGCCTGGCACCCAGCGGCCAGGGCACTGAAGCAGTCGGAGTTCTGTTTCTGTGTAAAAACCACTCTGAACTTGCATTCACCTGCTTCGTTGGTAGAGGAAATTACTTCTTTCTGTTCACTAGATCTAGGTGTGGAGGATTGTTTCAAAATAAGTTCATGTATGAGGGAGAGACTATGATAGAAAAGGATTAATGAAGGGTTATGAACTTCAGTTTGTGAGTGTTACTCTTTGTTTCGTTTTGCAAGGCAAAAGTTGCACTGTGATCTTGTCTGATGTGATTAATATGAAGAGCCAAGAAAACTTACCTGATTAGAATAGCTAAGTAATATTGCCAAGCTTGTATTCCCAGAAGGTAGGAAAAAAGGGGCCATATGAGTTTCTGAGTTATGGAAAATACTGAGAAAATAGATGTTAAAATGTGCTTTAGGCAGTTTGCTCAACAATACATCAGGGAAACTTCCAAGTATACATAGCGATTACCCAATTGCTGAACATATTATTTAATTGTAGAACCACTTATATTCCATTTGTATTTCTCAAACCCAATCTTTCCAGATGTCTCAGACCAGTTTTATAGGCACCAGACACATTAGGGAACAAAAGCCTTTCCAATATATTCTCATATTATCAAACATAGTCGCTAACTTTCACCAATATCAAATGTGCATTACATGTAAAATCCATGTTCCAGTATTGAATCCTTTTGTCAGCAGTTTGTGACTTTCACAACTCATTTCAATTCTTCAGAGGTCTCAAATATTGTCAGTTCCTAGTATTTAATAGTACAAACTGTCAAGTGCATAAAGTACTTTCAAACAAAGTGATCTCTGAAGGGTTCAATGTAATTATTTTTCATATGTTTTAATGAAAATGGCTTCACAATTCTACATTTCCTTCCCTAACTGAGTCACTCTGATTCATGCTGTTTGGGGATTCTGCCTGGAAATCTGGTCTTGAACTATTTTTCAACATGGATTGGGGGAGGATGGCAAGAGGATGTCCTCTTCTCGAACTTTCTCAGATAAGGGAAATCCAAAAATTGTACATTATATTCTTGAACCCAAATCATGTTAGTTTCTTGGAGCAACAGGTTCATGTATCCCTTTTCTGCTTCTATCAAACTTATTTTCTTTTAAGACCCATTTAAAAACTTTTTTTGAGTCCCAAAAGGCTGTAGCCAACAATATCGCAGCCAACTACTTTATCTGCAATGGATCAGTTATAAAATGAAGGATAGTATTTGGAGTTTTCTTTTCTTTTTTGCTATGTAAAAGTATTTACTTTTTTATTCTTCTACAATGGTCTAGGTGAAATTAAACTATATCTTGTATGTAACGTTCCCCCAGCCCCTCACCACCCCCTGCTATGCACACACAAAAAGTACATAACAATTAGATATTTATATGCAATGTGAAAGAGCCAAGATACACCTCAAAGAAGGAAATGCGGACGGAACCATAAATAAAGCATTGTTGGTTGTTTGCAGGGAGGGAAAGAAACTCCATGAACCTAGTGTTGGAGTATGGTATCAGACCTTTTAAATTACTTAAAACAGATGTAAGTATTTATGGTAATGTTATATAGGTTATTAAGCCCTATTGAAATACCTCTTAAAGAGCAAGAATGAACTGTTGTGTGTTCCAAAGTCTCCTGTATCATCTTATTAAACATTTCATTCAATTTCCTGACTTTATGCACTATTAATTTAGTGTGCAGTTCTATGCTGAAATTTTCCTGAAACCTTTGTAATTTCCTCTCGCATTTGCCCCAGCACACCCAGATAACTAATCATTCATCAGCAATGAATGTTTATGCTCTCATAGTTGCAGACATGGAAAATATTTTTAATACATATATCATAATTTAATTTATATTGTGCTTAACAAATAATAGATAAGATAACCTTCCCCAAATAATTTGCGTGTTTCACTTTTTTTTAAGAACAACAACTTGTTTGACATTTATGTTAAATTATTTTGAAGCAGAAGGAGGTGATGAAAAAGAAAATGTTGCTATCCACCATCCTATGAGTCTTTGGGGGAGAATGCTTGGAAGGACAGTAAAATATTTTTTGTAAATCATTCTTTTTTCTGCCTTTGCTGCCAGATGCATCTGTTTACAAAGTCCAGGTTTAAGATATGAGGCTTAACAACAAATTGACTGGGAACTGAACCTGAGATGAAAAAAACAGCTATGACCGTATCACTTATAAATGTAACCGTCTGTTGGCATGTGTCAAAAGGGATTCAGCAAAGCACTTAAGCATGTGCTCAACTTTGATCGTGTAAATAGTCTCATTGAAGCCACTTTTGAAACCTTTGGGACTGAGACTATTCATATACTTAAATAATGCACGTGTTTTGCTGGATTAGGGCTAATTAGAGAAAATTAGACAATTATCAAGTTGCATGGATTTGTGAACATCAGCTTGCTGTGTTGTTTTTCCGCATTTCCAATATTTTTAAGTATTATTACCCTGATGACATGTGCAAACTATGAAATAACTTCCATGCCTTATGTGCATCTTTTGAGTTTTTAATGTATTGAAAATGAAAACCAATTATGACTTTATTCCCCTGTTTTGTTTTATCCCAGAAATTGGCAATAAGAAATTTTATAAGTACAGCCAAGAGAAGACATTGACGTGGTTAAAGAAAAAGGTAATATGTTTCTCTTTTGCTTTTAAAGAGCTTTTTTGTTCAAAATTTAAAATAATAATAAGTTTCTTCACATTATATTTGAATCACAAAACGTGAGTAAATTCAAAGTCCATATCCAATTGAACAAGAGCAAACACATCAATAAAGCTGTCATACTTTAGAATGTGACAAATATAAAGTGTTAAGGAAATAGTGGATTTCTAGCAGATTCCCTCTTAGACGTAACCAGACTGTGGCTGGTCCCTGCACAGGCGCAGAAAGGTCTAGGGTAAGCTACAATTGCTATTTCTATGCTGTCCCTGAACTCAGCATATGGACTGCTCTTTGCCTTAAAGCATGGGAAGGAGGCAAGGCTGTGACCATTTCTCCCTCCCTAGACCATCGCAGCCAGCAGAGCTGGCCAAACGTGGAGGGAAGCACACTTTGAACACTGCTGTGATTTGATGCAACAGCTCTGTTCCTCATGACCTCTCTACATTGTCTCCCCTAATACTGTTTGGGTCGTGCAACTATGCATCTCCCGTGAAACAAGCCTGCCCACACTCTCTGTGCCTAAACGAAATTGTACTGTGTCAGGTAAGCTCTACTTGTCCACGCTGCTGCACACAAAGAAGCAGATTATTTTAATCAGAATAGATCTACTGCAACGGCATCCATCAGAGAACATGATTAAATGTATGTCAATCACAAGTTGTAAGGGAGCCTTGAAAAATTGTCATTAACATTTACCAACCCAAGTACAAAATCTACTTCCCACCTTTTGCTATGATCATGGAAGGGGTGCGGGGATAACAATAGTGTTCTTGCCTATTAAAGAAAGTACTGGTCTGGGTTGAGTGAAATTTTTCCAAGACTGGTATAAGGGAAAAATATCACCTGGAGGAGCCTATATAGTTTCACATCTCTGATATTCATTTTCACATCAATGGCTGAATATTTATGTTTTTGCAGGTGCCTGTTATATTGTTATACTGTTCTTGATCTATTGATAAGGTTAAGATTTTCTCAGGGTATTTTTAGTAAAAGTCATGGACAATAAACAAAAATTCAAGGAAGCTTGTGACTGGTGTGTGACTTTTACTAAAAATACCTTTTCGGGGGGAACTAACAGTTGGAGCCCCGTGGGGGGCTGGCCGCTGCTCCCACCCGGCCTCTGCTCCTTGGTTGGGGCTGATAGCTTCTCCAGCCCCGGGGGCTGACTCAGCCCAGCTGCTGCTCCTGTGGCAGGGGGTGACCACCGACCACTACTCTAGCCCCACTGCTGCTCCTGGGCAGGAGCTGACAGCTTCTCCAGCCGCATGGGCTGAAGTAAAAGAAGTCATGGAGGTCTGTTAAAGTCACGGATTCCATGACCTCCAAACAAAATCGGATCTTTCTCTATTGACAGTCTCTCTTATATTGAATCTGACAATGCCCTGGCCTACAGAATCCTGGTGATTACATTCCATTCCTGTTCAGGACTCCATTCCCATTCCAATAGAAATGGAAAAACCCTTGCTTTTCTGAGCAGGTGCATGAATCATCTGTAAAATCCATGGCTGCTCCAACTGTAAATTCCAGCCTGTCTCAGTGGAGCTGCAAATCTAGCTGCCATGTCTCAAAGGCAGCAGGCCGGAACACCCTGGATCCTTAATTTTTCGAGATCATATGCTAGTCATTACAGATGTATATTAAGTTTCATCACAGTTCATAACTTGAGCATTTTATGTGCTTTAAACCAAATTACAAGGGCTTTGTCACTGTATTAACACACGTACATAACAACGTTGATTTAGACATTTCAATCTGTGGCTCCTTATAGGTCAACCAGACAGTGAAAGTACTTAAAAGCAGCAATGTATGTGTGGGTGGAAGGGTGCAATCGGCTACATTTATCAGCGGCAAACAAATCACAGATGTTAAAGAAGGTAAGAAAACTAAGTGTAGTTGTAACGAAATATATCTTTATGTAATAAGATACCTGCAGCTTAGATGCTCAGATAGAATCTAACAATAATTTTAAATGGTTTGTAAACATTTAAAAATATTTCTTGCCCAAAATGTTTTTAGTGTAGTTACTGTAGTGGTGCCATGACTGTTTTGAGTTCTGTGGTTTCTGAAACATGGTAACTGTATAATGCACCAAATGTACAGGGAGAAAGGTTCTGAATAGCTTCTAGTGAGATCTAATTGAGGCGCCAATTCAGCAAACCGTCCCTATTCATTGATGTGCTCAGAGAACAAATACTCAAGTTGGGATCATATTCCTGTGCAATGATTATGCAGAGAGAGAGAGAATGTGCATCTTGTGTTATCTTAGTATAATAGATATGAATTATCTCTATACAGTATTTTATAGGCATAGTTATATTATATACACTCACATCATATAAATTATGGTTTAATAATATATTGAATACACACAATATAAAGGGGGATTTTCAAAAGTGCCTTGTGCGCACAAGTCCTACTGAAAGTCACTACAACTTGTGTTCCTAAATCATTTAGGTGATTTTGAAAACCCCACCCAAAGTGTTAGTGTTATTACCATAATCATTAAGTTGTAAAGTTTCACCAGTCTCTAAGGTGCCACAAGTACTCCTGTTCTTCTTTTTGCGGATACAGACTAACACGGCTGCTACTCTGAAACCTACCATTATTTTGATCACCTTTTTTCCTGAGGACAATGTCACAGAGGGGTTGGATTATGAAATATCCTAGATATGCCCTTCAGAATATGCACTATGATGAAGAAAAATATCAAAATTTTAAGAGAAGAATTTCCAATTCAGAAAGTAATTAGAGCAAATTAAGCAAAGGAGATGATTCACTTTACTAGGAGGTTCAGAAGCCTGCATGCAATCTAAAAATAAGGGAACAAGGAGCAGGTAATCGTGGCAGACTTCTTGAACTCTGAGTACTGAGTATGTGGAAAACGAGTTATCAAGTAATGATATCAAAGGAAAAAGCATAAATGAGATTTAAGAGCCATCTAGACAGTTTTATAGGGGTGCATTATAATATATAGTTTCAGAAAGGAGGTGGTGCTGAGAGACTTGCGTGCCTTTACAGTAACTTTTTATTACTTCCAAAAACATTAAATAAATAAAAGGAAATTGCAACTGTCAGATCAGGTCCATCTTTACTATATTTAACCATTATCTTTGGTAAATTTATTGTTAGTCTCAATCTACAATGTTTTCTCTTGTATCCTCCTACCTTACAGGAAGGTGTGTATATTCTTTATTATAGTTTTTCCATTGAAAGGGATCTAGATTTAAAAGAACTACATTGAAGGAGGGAATATTGTGAGTTAAAGGTAGATCAGTTTTGGAGGAGATTCTAAAGTCTCTCTAACTACTGTATGTAGCAAAGGGAATGGCAGAAACTTATTTTTTATCATTCAGTGATAAGAGAGTGCAATTTATTTTTGCATACAGTTGTTGATTCAAGAGTATGGCAGAAATCTTCACTGTCTACCTGTAAATGCAGCTGTGTAGATTACAGTAATAACCGCCACGTAGCATCTGTTGGTAAGGCAGAAGTGTTGTAGGGCATCCAATGGGAGAATGAGTACCAGGGAAACAAGGAAGGATTAGCATTTAGGATCTGAATGTTTTATTAGAAAGGAAGGTTGAGAGTCATATAACCTAGGGAGAAGAGATGGGATTTGAGATGAGATTTGCTATTAGGGAGGCTATTTCATATGGTGAGAGCAGTGTGGGAGAAGCCCACTGAGAAAAGACAAGGAAGGGATATACAAAATTCTCTGACATTTGAGAAGAGAAGCAAATGGCCTGAATAAATGGAAAAGATGGTGGCAGGTTAAGAGTTAGGGTATGGGTTAGAGTGGCAGCAGGAACTCCTTGGAAAACTCTGTATTGGATTTTTAGATAAATAAGGAAGCCAGTGAAGATTTCTGGAGGGTGGGGGTGATGCAGCCTCATATCTGGGTCTGACAGAAGAGAAGAATTGCTGTAGTAACTGACTTGACCTAACAATTCAGGGCCATAAAAAGAAGAGCAAGATAACAAGAACATCTCTGTTTAGGTATAGATTGGGTATAAGGGTGAAGTTCAGAATCGGTGTGTTGGATCTGGACCGCTCCTTTATGGTTTTGGATGCCAAAGGGGGTTAAGGAAGGAGGAGATCTGCTTTTTTTTGTTGTAAAGCACACAGGAAATTGGTGCCAGTATAGCTAAAATGTGCACACTGGGACCAGTTTATTCATTTTATCTGTTTTGGCACCAATTTGCTTCATGCTATTACAAAACGTCATATAACTGTGTGTAACAAACCATCTGACACAGGAGAAATACATCTTTGCTACTCTGGGAGCTGGTTTACCATATGCTTCCATATAGTTCTGCGGAGAGTGGGGGTGGAGTTGAAGTGCTTGGCTCTTTTAAGGCTAATTAAGAGGCAAGGTATTGGCTTGGGATCTGCTTGTGCAAACATTTATGCATGTGAGTAAAGTTACTCTCTAATAGCCCCATTGACATCAAGAAGAGTTTGTAGGATCTAAGCCTTGTTTGTGGGGAGGGGGACAGAAAAAGAGATGTTTTAGGACTTCATGTTGCCAAAGGTTTGATTTCCAGAAAAACTTTTATAGCAAGAGTTCCCTGTCCTGAAAACAGCTTCTAGTAGTTCATATTTCCACAGATAATTATCCTGTCTTGCCAGTGATGTTTAGATATGCCTTGGCATTTTTCATAAAATACTGACATTAAGTACAAGGCTTTGAAATAGACTCATTGTCTCATCTAATTGTTTTCAGTTGAAGCCAGAAATATATTTTAGTACTGAAACTCTTGCCAAATAATTGTAGGATCCAGATGCTTTAAAATTAATGATTACACATTTTGTTGAGTCAGCTTTTTACTTCTGCAGCATTTTTTTTAAATTAATTGTGCAGAAAAAATACATTATATTTAGTGTTCTCAGAAAGCAAACAGGTTTTGTAAAGTACATGCCACAAAGATTAATAACATCTGTGCTGACAAAGTAAGCATAGCAACTCCTTGCTTTTTAATTAAACCTACAAGTGTCATATAACATAAACTACTCAACAAAGAGAAAGATCACGTGTCTGTTAGTAGTTTCTTAGCATTAGCTCATCATCATGGGTTATAGTGACATACAAGAGCATGGATTGGAAAGAAGTCCTGTGACTGTATAACATGGATGCACTCTGTCTTCCCCGAATCACTTTTTTTTTTTTTTTTTTTTAACTTTCAGATGACTATGTACGATATGCCCATGGTTTAATATCAGAGTATATTCCTGAAGATCTGAGTGCTGAGCTATCTAAGTACTTACAGTAAGTATTGTTTTAATTATTTGTTAGCGTTATATGACACACATTGCTCTGCAAATGACCTTTTCTATTGAATACTGTAACTTTGACCATTAAGTTACAGTGAATGATAGAGATATTTTTGTCACTTATTAAATGTCAAATCCTACTGAAGAAAATAGAAAGGAACATAAACTCTGGCAAGTCAAATGTAAAAGTATAAGTAGGCAGGCCAAAAAAGAATTTGAAAAGCAATTCGCAAAAGACACAAAAACTTACTTTAAAAAAATGTTTTGCTGTTTATCAGAAACAGGAAGCCTGCCAAACAATTGGGGGGGCCAATGAGTTATCAAGGTGCTAAAGGAGCACTTAAGGAAGACAAAGCCATTGCCGAGAACCTAAATGAATTCTTTGCATCAGTCTTCATCGCATAGATGTGAGGGAGATTCCCACACCTGACCAGTTCTTTTTAGTTGACAGATCTGAGGAACTGTTCCAAATTGAGGTGTCAGTAGAGGAAGTTCTGGAACAAATTGATAAACTAAACAGTAATAAGTAACAGGACCAAATGGTATTTACCCAAGAGCTCTGGACGAACTCAGATCTGAAATTGTTGAACAATTAACTATGGTATGTAACCTATCACTTAAATCAGCCTCTGTACCAGATGACTGGAGGACAGCTAATGTAATGCCAATTTTTTTTTTTAAAGCTCCAGAGGCAATCATGGCAATTACAGGCCAGTGAGCCTAACTTCAGTGCCAGCAATAGCAAAGAACAGAATTGTCAGACACATAGATGAACATGATATATTGGGGAAGAATCAACACAGCTTTTGTAAAGAGAAATCATGCCTATTAGAATTCTTTGAAGGTATCGTCAAATGTGGGCAAAGGTGATCCAGTGGACATAGTGTACTTGGACTTTTAGAAAGACTTTGAAAGAAGGTCCCTCACCAAAGGTTCTTCAGGCATGGGATAAGAGTAAAGTTCTTCAATGGATTAGTAACTGGTTAAAAGATAGGAAACAAAGGGTATGAAGTGAGAAGTAAATAGTGGGTCCCCCAAGGATCTATACTGGCACCAGTATAGTTCAAGATATTCATAAATGGTCAGGAAATGAGGGTAAACAGTGATGTGGCAAATTTTGCAGACAATACAAAATTACTTAAGATAGTTAAGTTCAAAGCTGACTGGGAAGAGTTACAAAAGGTTCTCAGAAAACTGGGTGTGTGAGCAACAAAATAACAGATGAAATTCAGTGTTGATAAGTGCACAGTAATGCATATTGGAAAACATAATCCCAACTATACGTACAAAATGATGGGGGCTAAATTAGCTGTCACTACTCAGAAAGAGATCTTGGCGTCATCATGGATAGTGCTCTGAAAACATCTGCTGAAGTGCAGCAGCAGTCAAAAAGCTAACAGTGGTAGGAACTATTAGGAAGGGGACAGAAAATATCATGTCACTATATAAATACCTGGTATGCCCATACCTTGAACACTATGTGCAGTTCTGGTCACTCTGTCTCAAAAAAGATATTAGAATTGGAAAAAAGTACAGGGAAGGGCAATAAAATTGATTAGGGGTATGGAAGAGCTTCCATATGAGGAGAGATTAAAAAAAGACTGGGACTGTTCAGCTTAGAAGACAGATGACTAAGGGGGTAATGATAGAGATCTATAAAATCATGAAGGGTTTGGAGAAAGTGAATAAGTGTTATTTACCCCTTCACATTACACAAGAACCCAGGGTCACCCAATGAAATTAATAGGCAGCAAGTTTAAAACAAACAAAAGGAAGTACTTCTTCACACAACGCACAGTCAACCTTTAGAATTGTTTGCCATGTGATTTTGTGAATGTCAAAGCTATAACCAGGTTCAAAAAAGAATTAGGTACGTTCATGGGGGATAGGTTCATCAATAGATGTTCGCCAGGATGGTCAAGGACGCCTCCCCATGCTCTGGGTGCCTCTAAACCTCTGACTGCCAGAAGCCAGGACTGGTTGACAGGATGGATTACTCAATAATTTCCCTGTTTTGTTCATTCTCTCTGAAGCATCTGTCGCTGGCCACTGTCAAAAAACAGGATACTGGGCTAGATGGACCATTGTTCTGACCCAGTATGGCCATTCTTAAGAGGAGTGGAGCTCTCTTTATTAAATCTAGGTTGGCGTTGTGAATGTAAACAGCATGTTTTGCTAGTAGAAATATACTAATAATTATGATAATAATACCTAGCCCTTCATAGCACTTTTAATCCATTCATCTCAAAGTGCTTTACAAAGGTCGTTGTTATCACCATTTTATAGAGGAGATGCTGAGACAGAGAGAGGTGAAGTTACTTACCCAAGAGACCCAGTGGGCTAGTTGCAGTGCCAGGAATAGGACCTAGAATTCCTGGGTTCCACTGTAGTGCTCTAGCTATTAAGCTACACTGCCTCTCCATTCTCACTCAATAAGATGCTATCTCCATCCCAATGCAATTTTTCTGGGGCTTAATTTAAAATCTAACCTATATTGTGTTTTAGGTGAATTCAGAAGGTAATCCTGGATTAGGGCCCTGATCTTACACTTCATTGTTTGCAAGAAGACTGTGGCATCCCCTGGTGCTTTGCTGGGGCTCTGTGCATGTGCAGTCTGCATGCAACATATTGTAGGATCAGGGCCTAGGAATGTACTAGCAGTTTACCCTTCAGAAGTGTAAAATGTCCATAAAATATCTTTTCACAGATCATAGCCAAGCTTTTCAGAAGTAACTAGTGATTTGGGTTTTCCTCAGTTTTGGGTGTCTGACTTGACACCATTAAAGGGGACCGATTTTCAGAGGGTGTTTGCTCAACACTTTCTGAAACTCAGGCCTCTTTCAGTTGTCACCTAAGATGATTAAACCTAATGGGCACCCCGCTAGCCACTTCTTTCGAAAACTTGGCTCTCATCATTAGTGTGTCATAAAATTAATATGAAATGAAGTGGAAAATATTTTGAGGGTGACTGATGGGATTAGCATTGATGCCCTCTTTGTGGGAGAGTAATGTAATTTGAAGTTAACATATTCAAAAGTTTTATTCCAATATATTAATTTGTTTCTATATGAAAACTGTAACTTAAAATCTTTTATTCTGAAGGCTTCCAGAACTTACAAGTCCAGAAGCAGACCCCCCGCTAAAGGTAGGAAAATAGTAAAATAGGGAAAATTTTAAGATAGAATAACAATAAAACTTCTTAATAGATATGTTTTGTTGTGGATTAGTCTCTCTCAAATGTTTGAGGCAATTAAAACTAGACTGGACAAAGCATTAAAAAATACGCAGTAAGGAGCAAACCTGCATTGTAGTAGCACTGATCAGAAATATAGGGGGAGGTGGATCACAAAAAATGTTGCCAAATATTTTTCTATTTTTTATTCATCAAAATTGCAGTCATCTTTGTATCTAGTCAAAAACCAGGAACAATTTTTGTCAATAATTTTTTACTGTTTTATAATGAAAAATCAAAAAATTTGGGCCTCTCTTGTTGGTAGGTTGATGGAACTATATGACTTCATGTCTTTTTCATAAAAGTTACACCTATCCAACCACATGGAAGTAACTGTGGCCACAATTTATTCCTTTGAGCCAAGTCATATTCATTAGGTGTTACACTAACTCTGTTGAGCGTTCTTGTGATGTGGATTATACAATATGTATGAATGTCTATTATGCTGTTTGGATAGTGCTGAGAATTTGTTTTTAGAAAGGTCTAGTGACTTCTAAAAATAATCAACAGTGTGATTACAGCTAAAGCCATTTTTAGAATTTTGTTCAATAGTTTGACTGTGAAATAATGTCTGCGGTCCCATTGACTTCCACATGGCTGCTCACGGTGTGTTGAGCACATGTGTAAATCTTTGTAGGTTCAGGGTCTAAAATGCTACTTTAATATGTTTTATCTCACTGCTTCAGAAGACCAAGCCATAAATTAGGTGAAATCTGATTTGCTTTAAACCTTCTGTTTTAGCTTATTTTAAAATTTCTTTTATGTGAAAGCAGGTGTTTGTAAGGACAAAATGTATGGTTCCTACAAATCAAGACAGATCTGATGTACGTGTCTTACTAGTACAAAGTAATTGTTTGTTAAATAATAATCTAAAATAAATGTCCGAAGGGAGAGAGACACAGGAGCCTTAGAGTTTAGCTACAAATGTCCACTAGCTGGGGGATATTAGAAAGCTTACTCTTCCATTACAAGATTTTTTGAGGAAGTCTGAATTCTTCATGTGACATATGCCAACCATCCCATTAATTGTAACCACCAAACTTGCATTGTAATCACTATATCTTTTCAGGGTAGGAAGTCTGGTACTGACAGATCATAATATATAGCCACGCAAAATACTTAAGATCACTTAGAGCTGAACTGCAAAAGTTTTACTGAAAGTTAAAAACATGAAGATTCCAAAAGAGGGACATCATCTTTTATTGTTAGGCTGTCATTTAAAAATGTTCTTATAGTGCAGCATTTAAGAAAACTACCTCCCAAAGGGCCTGTTCCAACTCCAATTGAACTAAAAAAAAAGCTGCTGTTGGATCTGGTCCTAAGGGCCTGAGAAATCTAAGATGCAGACCTGTTTTTTGTGCCAGAGTGAGAGAGATCACAAGTGCCAATAAATAGAGTGAAAAATAGGGATTTAAAATGGAACGGTTACCATTCAAGTTACTTGCAGTATCACTCACTCTGGCACAGAAACTAGAAAGGCCGCAGCTCAGATTTCACAGGATATTAAGGCAATGGTAATTGTCTCTGAAATTTTTTTTTAAAAAAAGCACTCATTACATTTGTGAAATGCCAAATACACACAGCGTAAGGAAAAAACATGCACTCTTAAGGCCTGATCATGTCAAGTGCTGAACTCCCTTGAGTTCCATTGACTTCAATAGTAGTTAAGGATAGCTAGCAACTTGAACAGTTAAGCTCTTCGATTGTCACTGAACTAAAATTGGAGAGCATTGAGCAAAAACAAGTCAATGTATGTCAAACAAGTCAACATATGAACGTTACCAGATTGTGGCAGGTAAGGATCCTAAGAGAGGTTGTACGCAACAAACAGATTAGACATTGTTCCCAATGTAGGATTGGTTGGTGCTTTCCAGTCCCAAGAGACCATGAGGACTTGAGTTTTGTCCCCTGTTCCTTGGCCAGTAGATAATACTTTCTAGCACTAATCCATAAAGATGAGTCACATAGTCTCTGAATTAAAAACTAAAGGCAAAGGATGGAAATTCAGATGTGTATGTAAGTGATTCTATAAATCAGTCTTCTGTGGGCAAAAGAGAAGAAAATGTGTTTCCTACAAAACTAACCAAAGCTCTCTGAATAGTGAAGAGAGACTGTTTATCCTCCTGTTTCTTGAGGAGACTGTTATGAATATTGCATATTACTTGTTCAGTTGCCTGTGCCATTTCAGTGTCTAGCTTACACCAGAAAGCCCGCAGGCCTTTTCAGCATTAACATTCAATGTGTGTACATCACAGTAGTGGTTGACAGAGCAACTTCATCACTCTAACATTTCAGAAAAGGAAATTCTCAGATGCACCTGTGGAAGCAGAAGAAGACTATACTAAGTTTAACAGCAGTGATCTCAAGAACAAAAAGGTACATGTGCTTTATGTGTGTGCATGCTCACATTTTGTTAAAGCGTGTTTTAATACTGGTCAAATAGTTATACAGGAGCCCCCTTTTTTGCAATTTGCCTCTTAGTCAGAAAAGCAAATATAAAATAGATGTTTTCGGAAAGTACATTCAGCATGTTCTGAATAAAAATCAATATACTGTATTGTAGGTGGGTTCACCTTGATAAGAACCAAAGACTGAAAGTGACTTCCTAGGTCATTGAGTCCAGTTCCCTGCTATCTCAGACAACCCCATCATATAATCCTGTTCATAAACTTATCAAGCT
Source organism: Chrysemys picta bellii (assembly GCF_011386835.1). Lineage (NCBI taxonomy): Eukaryota > Metazoa > Chordata > Testudines > Emydidae > Chrysemys > Chrysemys picta. Next base: position 299,004,349 of record NC_088791.1, read on the forward strand.
CCATCTTGAAACCAGTTAGGTTCCTTGTTTCTGCTACTCCAGTTGGAAGGCTGTTCCCGAACCTCACTCCTCTGATGGTTAGGAACCTTCTTCTAATTTCCAGCCTAAATTTACTCTTGGTCAGTTTATATCCATTTGTTCTCATGGCAGCACTGTCCTTTTACTCTTCCTGGTATTTTACCCCCTTAATGTATTGATCCTGCTATGTCTTCTAAAGCAGTCAATAGTTTTTTGAGAAACTGAATTGTTTGTGAATAAGGCAGGTCAGAAAATTTTGAAGCAATCAAAAAGGCTTAAAATGAAGGTTGTGACCATATATTATCACCATTTATCATGGCACGTTTCATAAGAGGTACCATAGAAGTGTTGATTCAAGAGTCCTGGAAAAAATTTAGTGAAAGCAATTACATTCTGCTTCTTTAAACTCTACCTGCAGTTTCCATTTGACATGATAAGTCTTAATTTCCCACCCTAAACTGTTGTGTAGTGTTGCAGTGTAATGTTAAATAACTGCAAAGGTGACTAGGTTTTAGTGGTGGGCCTTAGATAGCCACTTACTTAACAAATGTTATAAGGCTTAGTGAATGTTTATGAAGCTTTCTGAGCCCCTTGGATGAAAGCTACTACAGCAATGTAAAAGATTATTATTATTTATTTATTTATTATGGAAAATGATAGTGCAATTAGTTTGCTATTGTATTATTTTAAAAAAGGGACAAGGGAGGCAACATTGATTTAAATTCCCAGACATTTTCAAACAGGTCTTAATTTACCCACAGATGATGTATGATGCAGTTGTTTGTGTGGGTTAATAAAGTAAATCAATACCAAGCTGCCTAATTTACCAGCTTCAATGCAAGTTTTCAGGGAAGTCCAATGGAGTCTACCATTTTGTCATTCCAAGGGGGCGTTCCACAGCCTTAAAAGAAGGTACAGGAGTGCCCCTAAATTCTTGTGATAAATGACTCAAAAGCTCCATTTTTTCCCCACTCCCATACAATGTACATGCAGTTTTGAATCTTGGCACAAAGATACAAAAAAAGTCTGAAGAAAGCTTTAATATTAAATTTGATTTACTTCTGAAATAACAAAATATGTAGCTAAGAGCATCTGGGAAGGATGAATTGGCTCGTGGGTTCTGTTCAGTGTACTGCACTTTTAAAATACTTTGGCAGTGTTTTTGTTTGCACTGTAAGTAATGCAGACAGTCTTACTGTTGGTTGCATATCATTATCCTGTCCATAACATCATAGCTGAACCCAAATTGAGTGAAATTGTGAAGTCCTACAGTAGGAGGACTATCAGAAGGAAAGGTCAATGCAAAGATTTCTTAATAGGGAAAATGGCTAGAGATGTGAAGCATACTATTTTAAAATGTAAGAAAGGAAAGAGGTCAGCTCTATAAAATGTAGCACATAAAATGTGTGTTAGGTGTAACAGTCTCTAGGAAGCTGTCCCAGTGGCCTCAACATGCTTTTCAAATCTTGGTTACCTCTTTCATCGTGCGTGTCCTTTCCTCTCTTTCCCTTTATTTCACTGTTCTAAAAGATTTCGATAGTAAATCAGTGTGAATTATTCATTATCTGTAATGCAAGGCTGTAATTCAGCCTGCTGACAACCTAATCATGAGATTGAGTCACAGGGTACAGTATGCATCTGTTATGTTGCATGCATTATTCCTGTTAATGTACACTCCAGGATTATCCAATGTAAGCATTTGAGTTAGGATACCTCATTCTGCAGGAGGGAGAGATATTTTGCTTCTTTTAACAGATGCTTTGTCTTTGAGGTTAGATAATTCATGACAACTATTTTCTATTGAAAAATCTCAATTGTATTGTAAGTTTTTTTTTCCCTTCAATTTTATCCCACATCATCTTTCCCTGCGGCATACTGTAGACTAAGAAACCAAGCAAACCTTTAATTGATTTCAGTATGTATGAGTTTGTAGATTAGCATCCCCTCCTGTAGATTTGCTCAGTAATTTTTCTCTTTTTACCTCATTTCGTTAACAGACAACTAGCAAGATGTCTGCTGCTCAGAAAGCTCTGGCCAAAGTTGACAAGACTGGAATGAAAACCATGTCTGCTTTCTTTAGTGCAAAAACTAAAGCAACAAAATAAAGATTTGAAACTAAAACATATATTTTGGTACATAATTATTTTTGTAGTTACTATTGTTCTAAAGCTAACCCTTGTCCCCTGAGTTTTTTTGTTGGTTTATTTAGTCCGTCAACTAATGAGGATTTTGAAGCAGGTTTTTGGATTAAGTGAGTGTGTTACATTTCTGAGATTTACAAGTTGTATAAAATCAGACTAGAGCAGCTTCTTAAGGTTTCCTTATTAGCCCTGGTCAAAGCACATGATGTGAGAGCTGCTTAGGGCATGTTATCTTTGCAACCAGAATTCCTGCGTTGTTTTTGTTGTAATTGCAATAAATAATAAAACTAATATAGCATAATAAATTGATGTATGAAACAAATGTTTGTTGTGTTTTCTGTATTCATAGAAGTATGCTGAGTTTTAGATAAGCTGTGGCACTTGGGGTATGTCTACACAGAGATAAAAAGCCCTTGGCTGGTCTGGGTCAGCTGGTTCTGGCTCCAGGGCTAAAAAATTGCTGTGTAGACGTTTGGGCTCAGGCTGGAGCCTGAACTCTGGGACCTTCCACCCTCACAGGATCCCAGAGCTTGGATTCCAGCCTGAGCCTGAACAGCTACACAGAAATTTTTAGCCCACAAGCCTGAGTCAGCTGACCTGGGCCAGCCGCAGTTGGCCTGTGAGTCTCTTATCCCTGTGTAGACGTGCCCCCATAGTGCTTCCCTGTATATACACCTCTACACCTTCTTGAAAAATTATAGGATCACTGAAAAGTTGTGTGATAAATCTGCTAAAAAATCTATGTATCTTTCACTGTTTGTTTCCAAGAATCATAGCTTCTTACCAAAATAAGTTGCCAAATGTTTATTTAAAGACAAAGACTGAGATTTTCAAATAAGCCTAATGACCAAATCTCAATAAATCCAAATAAGCAAAAGGGGAGAGGGGGTGCCCTAACCACCAGCCAATAGTCTTTCTCTCTGGCTCATTGATTATTCATGTATTTTATAAACAGTGGAATAGCTTCAACAGGAGAGACTGAGAAAGCTGCAGACCAGAATATCCCATAACCTAGTGGTGCCTAGAGGGTGCCCTTCTGTAATGGGGGAGACTCAAGGTCATCGCATCAGGCACAGAGGGAAATTGAACCCAGTCTCCCATTTGAGCCACTTGGCTAAAGTGTCCAAGTGAGGCAGAAGGACCTTCTCCTCCCCAGCCATTTTGTGGATCCAGCTCTTTTCTACAATGCCTAAAATCAAAACAATTTTTTGAGTGGAAATTAAACATTTTGTTTTGACATTACCAAAATGTTTTGATTTTTTTTCAGTTCAGTCAGAAGTGTTCAGCAAACTCTTGGGTGCCCCAACTTTTGTTTTGCTGTGTAAGGAAGTTGGGATGGAAGGACTGACATGACAATGAAATAAAGAAATAATTCACATACACATACAATATAAACCATGTTAATCTGATCATAGTTTATATATTTGTTCACTGCTTTACAAATAAGTTGTAGGAAACAAGGCGAAAGATAAATCTCAGAACATGGTAGGTTTGAAAGAAAGAAAGAAAACCATGCAGAGCCATGACATTCTGATCACTCTGATCTATAACTGTCTTCAGCCCTTTTACACCGGACCATTCAGCAGAGGTTCCTGTACCATTCTGAAGTCAATATCTGTCAACTAACCAACTTTTAAAAATTAAGACCGGATGTCATCACGTCTGTGTTCTTTCTGTCAGTTATAAGCAACTCTTTTGAGACCTCCCTTGTCACTTTGCTGTACTAATTTTCTATCCTGGGAGTGTAAGTGATTTCCAGCATTGTGGCACCATATGGAATACTAAAGATCAGCTTGTAGGAAACATTCTTGTGAATTGGTAAGAGTTTTAAACATAAACAGTTGTGACCTAGAGTCTAAGGATGTTTTCAAAACCACTCATTATTACCCTAACTGTTCCCATTGAAGTCAATGGTAGAATTCCAATTAACTTCAGTGGGAGTAGTTAGGCCAATGATGAGTGCTTTAGGAAAATCCCACCCTTGAGTTCCAAGTGGGGAAAAGCAAACTTTTATGGCTATTATAACTGGAATGCGTCAAGCAATCTGTGGTGGTTTAGAAGTATTTTGGAAGACCGTGACGAAGCTTGGTTTATGTTAACTGGAAGTCTGCTTCAAGCATTGAAAAGGCAGTGAGGAAGAGGGCACAGAGTTGGAAGTGAATGAAGAGAATGGTCAGGAGGAAAGCTTGAATGGAACACAGAGATTGGAAGGTGTTACAGGAGAAGCTGAGGATAGAAATGTAGGAAAGGGCAGAAGCATGGAGAGTGGATTTCTAAAGCAAACACTGATTCTGGGTTTTACACTTTGAAGTTTTAAAAGTCAGAGCACCAATGAAATACAGTTTTAAAAGCAAACCTTTACATGAGTTAAATGAGTTGTGAACTTTGCTCTTAAAAAGGCAGGTCAAATTAACTCTTCTGAATGGGTGGGGGATAGGTCACCAACAGAACAAGTCTGTTACAGATGGAAAGTATCTATCTTGACTTCTTATCTAGTGCACCAATTTTCTGTACATGAATTCTACATTCATCCCTGCTCGCCAGGGCAAGTCTGGAGTTCTTCCTGTGAGCACAGATGCATTCTGCATTAGTATGTCACATCTCAACTACAGCTGTCAGCCATGCAGTAACTTATAACAATAGTAATTTTATTAGTGAATGTCTTTGGTCCAGCAGAAATTCATGCATGACAAGCTGTTTCCAAAAGCAGTAGAGCTTTCAGGTTAAAAAAAAAAAAAGACAATTTTTTTTTTAAATATCCTTTCCCTTTAGGAAAGAATAAAATACATTTTGCAACTTTGAAACTTCCTTAACACGAAGCTGTAAGAAATTATAAAAAGCATATTGTGCCAGATACATAAAATAATGTTTCCGACCACAGTGAGGATTTAAATATAGTAACAATGAAAGGCCAGCAGTAGCAGAATGGTCATTATGAAGTGTTGCTGTGACATTTTTTGCTTGGTTAGTTTAGTTACTAAACAGTATCCCAGCACTGCTACAGAAACGTGGTTTTACTTTTTGTTCCCCCTGGATTAACATGTCTTTGCTAAATTTGCATGTAAGTATCTGATGTTTTTCCCTGTTTTTATGGCTGTTGTTTGGGATAGATCACATTTTTTAAGATTGCATATCACAAATGGAGTGACCTCATTGAGTGTGGAAAATATCCTGTGGATGGAAATGATAGCTCTCAGGGATCTTTCAGGGTTGGACTTTCACATAATCTGCAGTCTAAAATAATAAAACTAGCTCTATTTGGGAAGTGACTATTTGATTATTTTATTTTCCATGGAAAAAAAGGCTTAAACAGCAAAGCTTGGATCTGGATCTGAAATTTAAGGAACTTCAGTGATGTTTGTATACAGAAGTTTGATTGTGGCTTTCTCCAGCTTCTTTAAGAGAGAGAATAAAATGCATTGATTCTTATTTGAATAGATTGATGTTTGTTTTTTTCTTTTCTCTCTAGATATCAGTAAAAAGATGTCAGAGGAAGAAATGAAGAACATAATGAGGCTTGGTTATATCATTTTTCATACTCTCAAAGCAGCTTTTAAAAACTTTTTCTTATGTGCTTTTTAAAAGTGAATTCTTAGAACAAGGCATCCCCTAAGTTTTAAGAAACAGTTAATGTCAACAGATAACATTGTTGAACAAGCTGTGTGTTAATTCTATGCGGCTTCAAATTTTATAGCTAATACAATATTGCTCTATAAGGCCTTTTCAGGAAGGTACTTTAAGCACATGTGTAAATGTAAGCATGTGAGTAGTCCAGTGAGTCTGCTCATGTGGTTAAATGCTTTGTTTGGTGAGGACCCAAGTGCTCAAGCCTACAAGGTGCTGAACATTCTGACCCTGATCCAGCAAAGACACATACTCGCATGCTTAACTTGAAATTCATGAGCAGTCCCACTGACACGTTTGCATTTGTGATATCCATAAAATTCATGCATAAAATTAAGCACACGCTTAAGTACTTTGCTGGATCAAGGCCAGAGGTTTGAGAATTAGCTCCTAAAAAATGCCATGTTTCTGTAGGATTTTAAATAATTTTCACTCTTTTATAAAACTTCTGATTAAGTGGTGACTATTTCAATTTTAAGAAGATTCGGTTACATATCTATGTACATTGTTGAGGAGCGTCTCTTATGTTGTAGGCTCCAAACTCTGCTGGGAAGCAGAATTTTCATTACAGATAGGAAAGCATTAAAAATTGGGCAAAAAAATTCCCTTGCTGCTAAATTCTGAATTTGGGAATAAATTAAAAATCTATTATGTGAGTAAGCTCCACCCTAACCTCCTGAAATTATAGTAGTTTGATTTGCATCATTCTACAATGTTTAGGCTTGAATCAGTGTTTTCGTTATAAAGGCAGGAGTATAAAAATATGATCATAACAAGGCTGAGAGCTAATATTTTTATAATGGATAAGATACTGAAAATGTGCATTTTATGATACTAGAACTAAACAGACGGTTTTACCTTTTTACAGATTAGTCCATTTTGTTGGATTATATGGGGGCAGTGGCAAGCCAACAGATAATGAGAAAATCTTAATTTCTGTGCATGCATGATAAATTCTAGGGGACTGAGTTTCAACCAAACTATCCTGCTGAGAATATTTAGAACGTAGATTGTATGTGCAAGAATAGCAGCGAGATTATATGAGAGGCCATAACTGCCCTACGTGGTCCAAAACCCACTACTTAGTCACATGCACTGTAACTGTTTCTATCGGGCATATGGTATGTGTTTGCAAAAATGATTGCCTTTACCAAACTGCTGTTAACATGAAATTTTGCGGTATAGCTGTTGTAAACTAGTAATTAAAAGCAGTTTTAAAATGACTGGCCATATATTTCTATGAATCTTAACTATGGGCCCAATTGACCAAAGCACTTAAGCAGGTGACCTATATGTTTACATAAAGCCTAAATATGTGTATGAGAGTGACGAGGTGGGTGAGGTAATATCTTTTATTGGACAAACTTGACACGCTCTTGAGCGTGGAACCTTGTGTCCAGCTGTGACATGCTGAGTACCTTTCTCAGACCTGAAGAAGAGCTCTTTGTAAACTTGAAAGCTTGTCTCTGTCATCTACTGAAGTTGGTCCATTAAAAGTTATTACCTCACCCACCTTGTCTCTCTAATATCCTGGGACCAACACGACTACAACAACACTGCAAATAAATGTAGTGTTGAGGTGGAAAATATTTTGGCCCAATTCTGCAATCATGTGTCATGCCCGGGGAAGTCACTGAGAGTTCTGAGTAGAGTTGATTGGGATATTTCTGGGAAACTATATTTCAACAACAAAAGGGGGAGGGAAGGGAGGAGACTATTAAATTTTCGTTTCAGTTTCTGACCAGCTCTAGTTTTGAATAGGAAAGAAGGATTGGAAAGGACTAAGCCCTTAAATGTTTAATACTCTTCTATGAAATAAGTTATTTTATGAATGCTCTCAGGGATCCTTTTAGAATCCTATACTGATATTGTCTCTTTTATTGGCTTTGCACTGGACTAGTTAGCCCTGATCACTATCACTTGTCATAGCTGGTTAATGTGTATTTTAATATAGATTTCAAGGTATTCTTGTGTGGAGGATTCAGCAATTTGATGAAAGTCTAAACTGCATTTTCTGTTTTTGCTAACTTATATTCAAAATATGAGATGTATAAATAATACACTTACCCATAGAAACTTATGGAACAGCCTTTGTTGGTCATTGCAGTAGCTTCACATGGAAAATAAAATACAGTAAACTAATATATTAGTCTGTGCTAGGTAATCAAGTGGTCAATTCTTGAACTGAGTGGAGTCAAAAAATAAGTTTATTAACATATACAGGGGAAAAAATTAATCATGGTGTAAGTGGGTACAAATCTAAAGGTTCACGATGGCAAATTCAGTAATACACTTAGACCCATACTTAAGTACTTTTCTGTACTGATGCCTGCGTATTGTGTGCATCTGTCTATTTATGAATTTGCTCAGGGGTTTGGAATGCTAGAATAAGTGCCTCTGAGGTGGATGGATGGGAAGAGGTCATATGATATCCATGAAATTTATCACATAGATATCACCACCATATACCCAGTAAAATGTATGTATGTGTACATACAGAATTGTACTGTAGTGGTAGCCAGTTTATTTTCTCTGACTTTAACAAAGAACTGTTAATCAGACATAGGGGATGAACTATATGTTTGCCAAAACATTATTTTGGTGTCTCCATGAATATGTGCTAAATGCTGACAAGAACTTATCGGAACTGTCAGGAGACTTAATTTACTCCATTTTCATTTTCAGACACCAGAGAACAAGGTGCTAAGCAAAGGTGTCATTGTTCATTGGTGGTCAAATCTCTGAATTAGTGTTAACAAGAACCAAACAAGAAAGTAAACAAGGTTCAGATCTCTTCACCTATACATCTTTCAGCTGTGTATGTTTTTCTTTAGGATATGTGCATTTATTCCCATGAAGGATGGAGCAGGAAATCAGTGTTATCACTAACATTAAAGGAAAACAACACCCACATTGTGCTTAGCCCAGTAGGAACAAAAAAAAAATTGTTTTCATTGTTCTACATCTTCAAAGCACTATAACGAAGGTCTATAATACAACCTCATTTATCCAAAGTTCAGTTTTCTGAAACTCTGTTATCTAAAACAAGATCATGTCTCCCAATGTCTGTTACATTGAAAATTGCCTTGATTATCCACAACCTCAATTATCTGAACTTACTCAATGTCCCCTAGGACATTTGGAAAATAGAGATTATATTGTAGTTAAAATAATACTCCTGTGATGGTAGGCAACTACTATCCCTATTTTACATATGTGGGAAATGGATAGAGAAGGGAAGGGCCACATTTTCAAAATTGCCCTCTAATTTTGGGTTACTCGGTTTTCAGGTTCTCAGTGTTACATACCTTGTGGTCTGCTTTGCAAAGGTGTTGATCATCTGCAGCTCCCAGTGACTTCAGCTCGAGTTGTAGGTGCTCAGCACTTAAGACCACCACAAACAAGATATCTCAAGCTGGCCATTCAAATATGGAGTCACCCAAAATCGGAGGCTGATTTGAAAAATTTGGCCCAGGCTTGCCCTTGGCATGCATGACGAGTCAGGGTCAGGAATAGAACTCGCACACATTTTTCTCTCTGTAAACTTATAAGTTATTAGTTATAATTGGCATTTTGGTGCTTAGTACTGGAAACAGCCATCTTGCTGAAAAGTGATGGTTTTTTTGGTGTGTGGGGTATGTATGAGACTGTAAATACATTTCCACCTGATTCATTAATATTTGAATGACCCCCAAAATAACCAATGTTTTAGTTTTTAAATATTTTTCTTTTTATTGTTAAACCAGCTGGCAGCAACTGATCAAAATGATTGCTGAGTTTCCGTAACTGAAACTTGCATCATTGAAGGGGTAGGCATATTCTGTCTGATTTCTTTATACAAAGACAAACAATATATAGGTCTCTACAAAAAGTCCAAAATTACCCCAGTTTGATTTATTACTAATCAATAAGACAATCAGTACATTGCTGAGTCATTGGTCTGCATGGCACTAACTCACAATGTTACAAATGAAATTAAAAATACTTCTTAAAAATGAATTAATTCAGCCTGAGTTTTACCAAACTTCATCTGCACAGGACATGCAACCCTACTGGAGATGCTAGGAGACATCATCTCTTGCCCTTTTTAAAATGATGAGGAAATATAAGCTCCCCTTTCTGCTGCCATAAATAGTATGGATGAGGTGGAAAGGGATAGAATCTGGCACACAATAGATAAGGCTGACCCAATATCCCAGACCTGAACAACCCTTAAGATTGGGAAGTTTCGGTCTAGAGCCAGAGTAAAAGTTTGCAGGTTGGGCTTGTATCTAGAATATGATTACTGAAGGATTAATATCTCGGTTTGTTTCCCACAACCAAAAGTTCATAGATTCTAGGACTGGAAGAGACCTCGAGAGGTCATCGAGTCCAGTCCCCTGCCCGCATGGCAGGACCAAATACTGTCTAGACCATCCCTGATAGACATTTATCTAACCTATTCTTAAATATCTCCAGAGATGGAGATTCCACAACCTCCCTAGGCAATTTAGTCCAGTGTTTAACCACCCTGACAGTTAGGAACTTTTTCCTAATGTCCAACCTAGACCTCCCTTGCTGCAGTTTAAGCCCATTGCTTCTTGCTCTATCCTTAGAGGCTAAGGTGAACAAGTTTTCTCCCTCCTCCTTATGACACCCTTTTAGATACCTGAAAACTGCTATCATGTCCCCTCTCAGTCTTCTCTTTTCCAAACTAAACAAACCCAATTCTTTCAGCCTTCCTTCATAGGTCATGTTCTCAAGACCTTTAATCATTCTTGTTGCCCTTCTCTGGACCCTTTCCAATTTCTCCATATCTTTCTTGAAATGCGGTGCCCAGAACTGGATATAATACTCCAGCTGAGGCCTAACCAGAGCAGAGTAGAGCAGAAGAATGACTTCTCATGTCTTGCTCACAACACACCTGTTAATACATCCCAGAATCACGTTTGCTTTTTTTGCAACAGCATCACACTGTTGACTCATATTTAGCTTGTGGTCCACTATAACCCCTAGATCCCTTTCTGCCATACTCCTTCCTAGAAGTCTCTTCCCATTCTGTATGTGTGAAACTGATTTTTTCTTCCTAAGTGGAGCACTTTGCATTTGTCTTTGTTAAACTTCATCCTGTTTAACTCAGACCATTTCTCCAATTTGTCCAGATCATTTTGAATTATGACCCTGTCCTCCAAAGCAGTTGCAATCCCTCCCAGTTTGGTATCATCCGCAAACTTAATAAGCGTACTTTCTATGCCAATATCTAAGTCGTTAATGAAGATATTGAACAGAGCCAGTCCCAAAACAGACCCCGGCGGAACCCCACTCGTTATGCCTTTCCAGCAGGATTGGGAACCATTAATAACAACTCTCTGAGTACGGTTATCGAGCCAGTTATGCACCCATCTTATAGTAGCCCCATGTAAATTGTATTTGCCTAGTTTATCGATAAGAATATCATGCGAGACCGTATCAAATGCCTTACTAAAGTCTACGTATACCACATCCACAGCTTCTCCCTTATCCACAAGACTCGTTATCCTATCGAAGAAAGCTATCAGATTGGTTTGACATGATTTGTTCTTTACAAATCCATGCTGGCTGTTCCCTATCACCTTACCACCTTCCAAGTGTTTGCAGATGATTTCCTTAATTACTTGCTCCATTATCTTCCCTGGCACAGAAGTTAAACTAACTGGTCTGTAGTTTCCTGGGTTGTTTTTATTTCCCTTTTTATAGATGGGCACTATATTTGCCCTTTTCCAGTCTTCTGGAATCTCTCCCGTCTCCCATGATTTTCCAAAGATAATAGCTAGAGGCTCAGATACCGCCTCTGTTAGCTCCTTGAGAATTCTAGGATGCATTTCATCAGGCCCTGGTGACTTGCAGGCATCTAACTTTTCTAAGTGATTTTTAACTTGTTCTTTTTTTATTTTATCTGCTAAACCTACCCCCTTCCCATTAGCATTCACTATGTTAGGCATTCCTTCAGACTTCTCAGTGAAGACCGAAACAAAGAAGTCATTAAGCATCTCTGCCATTTTCAAGTTTCCTGTTACTGTTTCTCCCTCTTCACTAAGCAGTGGGCCTACCCTGTCTTTGGTCTTCCTCTTGCTTCTAATGTATTGATAAAAAGTCTTCTTGTTTCCCTTTATTCCTGTAGCTAGTTTGAGCTCATTTTGTGCCTTTGCCTTTCTAATCTTGCCCCTGCATCCCTGCATTCCTGTGTTTTTTGCCTATATTCATCCTTTGTAATCTGTCCTAGTTTCCATTTTTTATATGACTCCTTTTTATTTTTTAGATCATGCAAGATCTCGTGGTTAAGCCAAGGTGGTTTTTTGCCACATCTTTCCTAACCAGCGGAATAGCTTGCTTTTGGGCCCTTAATAGTGTCCCTTTGAAAAACTGCCAACTCTCCTCAGTTGTTTTTCCCCTCAGTCTTGATTCCCATGGGACCTTACCTATCAGCTCTCTGAGCTTACCAAAATCCGCCTTCCTGAAATCCATTGTCTCTATTTTGCTGTTCTCCCTTCTACCCTTCCTTAGAATTTCAAACTCTATGATTTCATGATCACTTTCACCCAAGCTGCCTTCTACTTTCAAATTCTTAACGAGTTCCTCCTTATTTGTTAAAATCAAGTCTAGAACAGCTTCCCCCCAGTAGCTTTTTCAACCTCTGAAATAAAAAGTTGTCTGCAATGCAGTCCAAGAATTTGTTGGATAGTCTGTGCCCCGCTGTGTTATTTTCCCAACATATATCCGGATAGTTGAAGTCCCCCATCACCACCAAATCTTGGGCTTTGGATGATTTTGTTAGTTGTTTAAAAAATGCCTCATCCACCTCTTCCACCTGGTTAGGTGGCCTGTAGTAGACTCCTAGCATGACATCACCCTTGTTTTTTACCCCTTTTAGCCTAACCCAGAGACTCTCAACACTTCCGTCTCCTATGTCCATCTCTACCTCAGTCCAAGTGTGTACATTTTTAATATATAAGGCAACACCTCCTCCCTTTTTCCCCTGCCTATCCTTCCTGAGCAAGCTGTACCCATCCATACCAACATTCCAATCATGTGTATTATCCCACCAAGTTTCAGTGATGCCAACAATGTCATAGTTGTATTTATTTATTAGCACTTCCAGTTCTTCCTGCTTATTACCCATACTTCTCGCATTTGTATATAGGCATCTAAGATACTGGTTTGATCTTTCCTCCCAGTTTTGTCCTGACCCTCCTTTCTCTCTGCCAATATAGCCCACACTCCCTCTCGTTTCTGACCCATCTCCCAGGTCTCCATGTTCCCCACTTACCTGTGGGCTTTGCTCACTTGTCCCCGTCGAACCTAGTTTAAAGCCCTCCTCACTAGGTTAGCCAGTCTGTATCCAAATAGGGTCTTTCCCCTCCTCGAAAGGTGAACACCATCTCTGCCTACCAGTCCTTCCTCGAATAGCATCCCGTGGTCTAGGAAGCCAAAGCCCTCCTGGCGACACCATCTTCGCAGCCAGGCGTTCACCTCCATGATGCATTTGTCTCTGCCTGGGCCCCGACCTTTGACAAGAAGAATCGAAGAGAATACCACCTGCGCTCCAAACTCCTTCACCGTACTCCCAGAGCCCTGTAGTCACTCTTGATCCGCTTAGTGTCACACCGTGCAGTATCATTTGTGCCCACCTGGATGAGTAGCATGGGGTAGTAGTCAGAGGGCTGGATAATCCTCGACAATGCCTCTGTAACATTTCGGATACGGGCTCCTGGCAGGCAGCATACCTCCCGAGATGAAATGTCAGGGCGACAGATGGGCGCCTCCGTCCCCCTCAGCAGAGAGTCTCCGACCACCACTACCCTACGTAAGTTGCCGCAGTTCTTTATAAATGAAGTTACTACTGTATCATTTTGATTTTAGCAAACACCAAATATAACTGCTGTTATCTCCCGGGTCATAATGTGTTGCAGTATATAGTATATATAAGGGGCAAAGGGCCTGACTACTGCCATGCTAGCCAAACATGTTCATGGGATCAGAGTTTGCTGGATGCTACCACAACGTCTGGAATCTAGCAAGGACTCCAGTAGATACAGTAGTTCTCTGTGCCTGCTTCTCCCTCATCCATCCGTCTAACACATGTGCACAACACAGGGCAGAATCTTTGGGCACGGCTACACTAGAGAGTTGACAACAGCACAGCTGCACTGCTGTAAGCTCTGTAATGTAGCTGCTCTAAGCCAACAGGAGAGAACTCTCCCATCAGTTTAACTACTCCAGTCCCCGCGAGCGACAGAGGCTATGTCGGCCAGAGAAGCTCTCTCACCAACATAATGCTGTCCACACCAGCGCTGAGGTCGGTATAACTTATGTGATTTATTCACCCCCCTGAGCGACATAAGTTATGTCGACATAACCTGTAGTGTAACACAGCCTTAGCCCTGGTCTACACTGGGTGGGGGGATCGATCTAAGTTACGCAATTTCAGCTACGTGAATAACGTAGCTGAAGTCGACGTACTTAGATCAAATTACCGTGGTGTCTTCACCGCAGTGAGTCAACTGCTACCGCTCCCCCGTCAACTCTGCTTTGGCCTTTTGCTGAGCTGGAGTACAGGAGTCGACGGGAGAGCGCTCAGGGGTCAATTTATCACGTCTAGACTAGATGCAATAAATTGATCCCTGTTGGATCGATCGCTGCCCGCCCATCCGGCAGGTAGTGAAGACATACCCTTAGCCTACCTGTCTTATGCTGTTCCAACACAGGCATCAATAAATGCCAAGCTACAATTCCATACTAAATCACTAGGTGGCAATGACTGAGAGTTGTAGGGAAATTAAAACAGGGAAGAAGGAGTGAGTGCAGTAGAAAAGTCTGAAATGGCTTCATTACAATAAAGAACTGCTGACGTAGCCCATTGCCATCTGTCTCTCTTTTGCTAGCCAAGTGGTTGGAAAGCACAGCTTAGACCAACAGGCAAACTGTAGGATGATTGTCTAGTGTGGTTTTCCTTTCAAAGGCAAGTTGTGATTGTTTTTTAAGACTAACTCTTTTAAGTTTCCCTTTCAGTGCCACTGTTCAGTGACCAGGAGAACCTGCCAAAAGTTGTGATTCAGGGACAGGAGCATTTATGCAGCAAGGGAAGAAGAAAAGCAAGAAGAGAGATGAAATAGGAGGAGTGAGAGGATGAGAAGAGAGGTGTCGTAGGCAGGATTGGGGGCGATTGCATAAAAAGTGATCCAAGATCCAGTTCTCCCCATAGAATTTTTCCTAGTCCAACACGCTTCCAGCCTTCAGTTTTTCCATGTATTTTACTATATCAGGAAACAATCAAACCACAGTAGGCAATTCCTCCAATCTCACGTCTAGAATATGTGAAAAGCATTAGGTAGTAGGTTAGTACTGCTTTTTAAAAAGCTATAACTCATTACAATAGTTGTACTATCCTGTGCTTGAATTTAATATGTTATTGGAACAGATGGTTGGGTTCTAGTTTAAACCAATAAGCCAATCAAAATAAATGAGTTTGCCAGTGATTCTTTACTATAATTGGGGCCACTACACTTCCAAGGCCTTTCTTGGCCATTTTCTGTAGCTTTTTGACTGATTCTATGGCACTGTTTATTTTTACAGTTGACCAAGTCATGCTTGGCCCCTTAAAGAACAGATAGGCGGCACTATCCCTGTCCCCAGAGAACTTTCAGTCTAATTTTAGACATGACATAATGCATGAGGGTAGTAAATGAACAAAATAGGGAAAGGGGTGACAAAGTGGGGCTTAAAACATGGGCAATCTGGGATGTGCTGGTACACGCATTCTGCTAAACGTGTGTGTGTAATAGTTGAGATTTTCAAGGCTGAATTGGCCACATAACTGTCACTGGTGTTAATGGGAGCTGTATGGCTAAATCCCCTAGTGAGCTGTAGAAATATCTAATTCTACGTGGGTTGTGAATTAACTCACATGTTGTAGGTTTGTGGATTCATAGACTATAAGGCCAGAAAGGACCATTGTGATCATCTAGTGTGTCCTCCTGAATAGGTCTGAATTAATTCCTGTTTGAACGCAAACACATATTTTAGAAAAATATCCCATCTTGATTTAAAGATTTCCAGCAATGGGAAATCCACCACAACCCTTGGTAAATTGTTCCAATGGTTAATTTCTCTCTCTCAAAAATTCACACCTTATTTCTAGTCTGAATTTGTCTCACTTCAACTTCCTGACATTGGATCTTGTTATATCTTTGCTAGATTGAAGAGCCATCTATTATAAAATTTATTTCCCTCAGGTAGGTGTTATAGACGGTGATCAAGTCACTCCTTACCCGCCTCTTGGTTACGCTAAACAGGTTGAGCTGCTTGAGTCCTTCACTGTAAGGCAGTGATTTTTCCAATCTTTTATTCATTCCCATAGCTCTCTGTGAATCCTCTCCAGTTATCAACATCCTTCTTGAATAGTGGACCCCAGAACTGGACACAGTATTCAAGTAGTGGTTGCACCAGTGCCAAATACAGAGGTAAAATACCTCCCTACTCCTACTCCGTATTCCCCTTATTATACATCCAAAGATCACATTAGCCCTTTTGGCCACAGTATCACAGTGGGAGCTCATGTTCAGCTGATTACTCACCCTGACAGCCCCTCTCCCCCAGTCCTTTTCAGTTTCTGCTTCCCAGGGCAGACTCCCCCATCCTGTAAGTATGGTGTCATGGTCCGGTCAGGGTTTGGGGGTGCAGTCCAAATTGGTGAGGGGTTGTACCACTGCCTGCCCTGTAACCCTGGGTGTCTCACAATGCTTTGCTGCTGTAGCTTCCAACATGGGCTTCTCACAACCAGCCTACCGGCACGCAGGTCACACCCAGCGCATCTGTGTAAAGCTGCAGCCCTAGCCCAGCAGCTGTGTCTCCAGCAGCCTGCTTGCAACAAACCAGTCACACTTTGGCTTTAGCCTTGGTTACAACCAGCAACTTGACCACAACACACACCCAGTCCCAAATTTCCTCCAAACCATGTGCCCTGAAGTGTCCAGCCCTCTCCTGGACAACTCGGAGACATACTAAGGTTTGTTGCTCCTGTAAAGAGACAAAACTGCATCACAGCTTAATTGGGGGTAAATGTACCCTTCCCTTTAAACACACCACAGAGTTGGTTTATGGTAAAAATGAAATAAATGTATTAACCAAATATACATAGGTTTAAAGTATAAGGAGTGAAGATAGAAAGTTACAAGTAAACCAAAACAAAATATACTTAGTCTAAAACAATCTAGCATGATGCAGGCCTTGTTCAAGATGGTTTCTCTTACCAGTCATTCTTCTCCCCAGTCCTGGCTGGCTTTCCCTTACTCAGGACCTTCCACAGAAGTACAAGGTCCTGGCTTCCATTTTCGTCATAGGTTAAAGATCTTTGCCTAAGCAGGTTTCTCACCAATATTCAACCCTGCTTGGCTGAAGGACCTATCTTTCTCAGTTTGCAACAGCTCTGGCCTCCTGTGTCTGTCTAGTGATGGATGCCAAAGATGGCTTCAGTCCTTGCTTGTATCTCCCAAATTTCGGTGACTTTGCTTCAGGAGGCAGGAAGTCCTCCTGGTGTGCTCAGCTTGCTGTGTCCACCAGGAAGCTGGGCTCATGCAGTTCTTCCCTTCCTGTGGGCTTCCCATCCCCCTGTATGTAAATGGAGCTTCCATTGGTTTGATTCCACCATGCTTAATTCACATAAGAGACAGGTAAATAGCTGTCCCCACTCCTCCTGTCCAGGTAGGAACTGGTCCTTCCTTTGTTTGGCCCTATGCTTTAAAATGTAATATCAATGAGTATTCATAATTCCTCCTCTCGTGTTCATACATTTCACAGTGATAGTAATCACCAGTATGTCACTAGCTTTGAAGAAAGACCTCATTCCATATGTTTTGAATACAATGTTACTGTGTTATAAATCAGCTGATTCAGTTGCTTATCACTTGAACTTCAGCCCCGTCTTTAGAGACCAGTCAACCTTTGAAATGGCTTCTTCTGTAAAGTAAAACCCAGACTAAGCTTCTCTCTCCTGCTGGGTGTAGACTCCGTGCTGTCTTCAGGGCCATCCCTAGGGGGTGCAAGGCATGGGACATAGGCACCCAATTCCTAATCTGCCAGGGGGTGCTGCCAGCCCCACCCCCACTCCACCCCTTCCCCTAAGGCCCCACCCCTACCCCACCTCTTCCCTGGCCAGTTCCGCCTCTGCCTCGAGTGCGCTGCACCCTGGCCCCTCTCCCCCCCCCCCCCACCTCCTGATGCCACTAAACATCTGAGCCGTGGTAGGCAGTAAGCAGTGAGAGGGAGGCGCTGATCGGTGGGGCCCGCTGGCAGGCAGGAAGCGCTGTGGGGAGGAGAGGGGGAGGTTCTGGTAGGGGGGCTTCTCCCCCCTCCACGTGCCACTCACCTCCCCATTTGCCTCCTCACCCTGCTTGCCCACCTGCCTCCCACCTCACCTCCCTGCTCGTGGGGCCCCACAAAGTGCGGGCCTGGGATGGTAGCCCCAATTCACCATACCCAAGGGATGGCTCTGGCTGTCTTCTCCCCCACTTGTTAGTGTGACATTTGCCTCCACTCCCTTGTTAGCTTGATGTCTGTTTACAGCTTATATGTAAATAGAGGTAAACACACATTCCTTTGTTTAGGATAGACCCTGTTTCACAATTCCCCTGACATACCCGGTTTACACACACTTTAGTTCATAACCTTAATACCCATTATGTACATACACAGGGCCAGCTCCAGGCATCAGGCAACCAAGCACATGCTTGGGGCGGCCAATCTTGGGGTGGCAGGGGGCAGCGCGGCGCGGCGCTCGGCGGGGGGGCAGCCCGGGGCACGGCGCTCGGGGGGGGGGAGGGTTCCAGCGGCGCTCGGCGGGGCGGCGCTTTTTTTTGCTGCTTGGGGTAGCAAAAAAGTTAGAGCCGGACCTGTACATACATCACACACAAATATTAATAATCAGCGAGTTATTTATTTTCAAATGATACATACAAGGCATATTTTGTTCAAAGATTATTACAGTAGTGTATAGGGTGTGACTACAGTGTCACATGGTCTGCTGTCTTTGTTACTATATGTATAACTTTACAGTTGGCCATATTGTTTGCTTGCACCCAGTTTACCAAGCAATCCAGATTGTTCTGTGTCAGTGACTTGTCCTCTTCATTATTTACCACTCCCCCTAATCTTTGGGTCATATGCAAACTTTATCAGTGATGATTTTATATTTTCTTCCAAATCATTGATAAAAATGTAAAATAGTGTAGGGCCAAGAATCCTGCTAGAAATACCACCACCCCCAAGAGTGATTGCTTGTTTGCAATTACATTTTGATACCTGTCAGCCAGTTTTTAATCCATTCAATGGGTGCCATGTTGATTTTGTATCCATCTAGTTTCTTAATCAAAATGTTGGGCAGTACTAAGACAGATGTCTTAATACAAAAGTCTATTTTGGCAATATATTACTTTTATCAACCAAATGTGTAATCTAATTTTAAAAAATCAAGTTAGTTTGACAGGATCTGTTTTCCATAAATCCATGTTTACTGTGAAACACTAAGAGCAAATGTAAGAAGGAAGCGCATGGTGGCTTAGTGATTACAGGTCTTCCATGGGATAGCCAGGAAGAAGGCATGGAGGTGACAGTAGGAGAAGGAATAAAATGGGGTGTCAAGGCTAGCATTACTGGGAGGCTGAAGGGAGGGAGTACTGAAGGAGACAAGGTCAGAGATGTGGGAATCCCAGATATAGTGAAGCCAGAAACAATTATACAGCCATAAAATTATGGATTGCCACAGGCCCTGAATATAATAATTACTGGTCGTTCTTTGTGATACTGAAATGCTTTAGAATGAATTAGAACTTCAGAAAGTGTTTCTTTTACTAATAAACAGTTCATAATAGCAGAATTTTATCTACAGGAGCCAAGGTACTAAGCACCCAAACTCCACTTGGGACTGATCCCTATAAGGTTTCAGAGTCAGGTCTTAGCCCTTCTACAGGCAAAACTCAGAGAGGGTGAGGCTGGGTAGGCCAGTGGACCTGGATGTGTTCAATTCCTGGCTCCGTTACAGCCTTCCAGAGAGACCTTGAGCGAGTTACTTACTCTCCGTGCCCCAGCTGTAAAACAGCAATAATAATCTTTCCTTTTTCCCACCTTTTGTCTTGTCTATTAAAACTGTAAAGGCTTTGGGCCTGGGCTTTGTTGTGTTTCTACAATTCCTAGCATAATGGGGCCCCAATCTCTGCTTGGGTCTCTCTGTACTACTGTAATACAAAGAATGAGAGGTTTTGCCTGAGTGAGGACTGCAGGGTTTGCCCATGTAAAATGCCCATTAAATGAGCACATCGCCCATGGATAGTGCTATGGGATGTGTGTGTCTCTAAATTTATTAAATAGATCAATTTGATAGAATACTTCCAATTTTCCATTGAACCTGATCATTGTGCACATAAGCCTGCTTTAATACACACACATTTACTGGTCTGTGTTGGTTCAAATATTTATTTTAGAAGCAGAGCTTTATTAATATATTCTATTCTTTGGGCCCAAAATTCCTATTGATTTCAATAGGGGAGTGATAAGAACCCCGTATGTCTGCATTCGCTGACTGCCAGCATCGTATTGCTGTTGGTCTGGTACAACCTGGGAGCAGCAGGAGGCTACGGCGCAAGGGCACATGAGAGCGGCACAAAAGATTGCTGAATAAAACCCTGTAACAAACAACAAAATAACCGAGTGGGAAGACTGTACAGCATAAGGATTTGAAATGAATTTCAGCCAACATATACTGTGTGCGTCGCATTACAATTAAAAAAACACACATACAGCTGAGTGGAAAGCCCACTAATTATTTTATATACTGCGCCAGAATTGTGCGTGGATCTTTTTAAACAAATAACATTAATGCTCCCTGCCCTGAGAAACTTACAATACCGAAAGATGTATGATAAAAGGAAAAGGCGTTATTTAATAAGTCTGATGTGCAGCATTGCCTACAGTGCCTGCTTTTGCACTGTAGCCTGTTTAAACAAATTCCTAACAGGAGAAAAAATATTAAATATACTTGATCGTGTTCATTTAAATTGGAGTGGGGCAAAGATGTCGTGGAAAGCATTTGTCTGTATTTTAATAGGTTCCTTTAAGCCTCCTTTACAAGGATGACTTAAGTGATCTCGTTGTCATGTCATTATCACATTTTGAAGTTAAACAGCTACATGATCTATGAACTCTCATCGCACACTTAATTACTCCTGCGTTTTTCCCCTGTTCTTGAAATACATTATATTTCTTTGGCAGTCCGCCGGGAGCAATGACTGCTTTTGTGACAGCGACATTGCCAGTGGTGTAAAAATCTATGCATCTGTCAGGTTTCCCCATGTGAAACATAATTGCTTAATTTCCATTTGAAAGTACATCCCTGACATTAGAACAACGTAGACGCACCAAGGATAACAATGATTTCCTGACACCTACAATGGGGCATAATGTGGTAATAAATATGTGTGCAAAATGAATGCTCTGTGCACAGAGGGAGCAGGTCTGAATTTACAGCTGCAGATGAAGTGTTCCTCAGGAAAAAAAATAATAAAAAGAACGAAACCAACAGATTAGCATCAATGTGAGTCTATGTCAGCCAGATGGCTTGCTGTGGAAAAAGAGCTTCCCTGCTTTATTCCAGTAACCCTGCCTAACAGGCTGAATGTCTGAGATGAGAGGGGGGAAATGAGCTCATTCAGCTGGTTTTTTTGTTTTGTTTTTTTGCCTATGTACAGCTTAAGCTGAAGCGAAGGAGGCAGCTTGAAACGAATACAGAAGTTGTACCTGAACAATGATGTGTCAGACTATATTTATAATTCAGTGGCAAGGGCCAGGAGAACTCAAAGTCAGGCGTTCGAACATTCAGACAGCATAACATAAAAGCAGTGACAGTAAAGGTGGTGAAAACCCCTGTGCTACTCCTGAAAGTGCTAAGCCAACATTGTGCTGCAGGATTTAATGTTGTAGTCCAAACCTTGGGGAGATTGGAGTGTTTAGAAATCTATATTACTAGAGGGGAAGATATTGAGGAAATTTGCGTCCAAAAATAAGTCCATGTTTTCAAAACTGGCTGCCAAATGTTAGGCTTCTAAATTCATAGCGGCAAAGAATGTTGGTCTTGTAATTACAGTCTTGCCTGAGGTTCAGGTAGTCTGAGTTCAATGGCTGACCTCCACAGACATCCTGTATGCATTTGGGCACTGAACACCTATCTGCCTCAAATCCTCACCTATAAATAACACTGATCTACAATTTTTGAGAAGTCGTCTGCTTCAGAGATAAAATGGGCTATTTATTATGTATTTTGATGTGCTGAATTCAAATATGACAATTAAAACAACTGATTGGCTACTGTTTCTAAGATATTTAAGTTTTTACATTTTATGTCTATGTATATTGTGTAGATAGTAGAGTTTTAATCATAAATTGTAAACCTAGGTCTTTTCATGTGTTTATGGTTGCTTTACATGATAATATTTCACCTCTCCTGTTTATGTAACATTATAAAATCAGCAAAAGGGTTATATAAATAAAATGTATTATGAAACAAAAGGCAAAAAACTATTATGTACATAGTTTAGTCCTATTCAGTGTCTACTCGGCGCTTCTTGGCTTGTCTCTTGTATTCATTAAATGGAACATCTCTTGTCACTGACCAGCAATAGTCTGCAAGCATTGATGGGCTCCATTTCCCCTGATAGCGTTTCTCCATTGTTGCAATGTCCTGGTGAAATGGCTCACCATGCTCGTCGCTCACTGCTCCGCAGTTCGGTGGAAAAAAATCTAGATGAGAGTGCAAAAAATGTATCTTTAGTGACATGTTGCAACCATGCCTTGTATGCCTTGAAGAGGTTTTCCACCAACAACCTGTAGTTGTCTGCCTTGTTGTTTCCGAGAAAATGTATTGCCACTAACTGGAAGGCTTTCCATGCCGTCTTTTCCTTGCCACGCAGTGCATGGTCAAATGCATCATCTGGAAGAAGTTCACAAATCTGAGGACCAACAAAGACACCTTCCTTTATCTTAGCTTCACTTAAGCTTGGAAATTTTCCACGGAGGTACTTGAAAGCTGCTTGTGTTTTGTCAATGGCCTTGACAAAGTTCTTCATCAGACCCAGCTTGATGTGTAAGGGTGGTAACAAAATCTTCCTTGATTCAACAAGTGGTGGATGCTGAACACTTTTCCTCCCAGGCTCCAATGACTGTCAGAGTGGCCAATCTTTCTTGATGTAGTGGGAATCTCTTGCACGACTATCCCATTCGCAGAGAAAACAGCAGTACTTTGTGTATCCAGTCTGCAGACCAAGCAAGAGAGCAACAACCTTCAAATCGCCACAAAGCTGCCACTGATGTTGGTCATAGTTTATGCACCTCAAAAGTTGTTTCATGTTGTCATAGGTTTCCTTCATATGGACTGCATGACCAACTGGAATTGATGGCAAAACATTGCCATTATGCAGTAAAACAGCTTTAAGACTCGTCTTCGATGAATCAATGAACAGTCTCCACTCATCTGGATCGTGACCGATGTTGAGGGCTGCCATCACACCATCGATGTTGTTGCAGGCTACAAGATCACCTTCCATGAAGAAGAATGGGACAAGATCCTTTGGACGGTCACGGAACATGGAAACCCTAACATCACCTGCCAGCAGATTCCAACTGCTGTAGTCTGGAGCCCAACAGCTCTGCCTTACTCTTGGGTAGTTCCAAATCCCTTACAAGGTCATTCAGTTCACCTTGTGTTATGAGGTGTGGTTCAGAGGAGGAGGATGGGAGAAAATGTGGGTCCTGTGACATTGATGGGTCAGGACCAGAAGTTTCATCCTCTTCCTCTTCCTCGTCTGACTCAAGTGAGAATGATTCTGGTGCATCAGGAACCGGCAGTCCTTCTCCGTGGAGTACTGGGTGTATAGCTGATGGAATGTTTGGATAATGCACAGTCCACGTTTTCTTCTTTGACACACCTTTCCCAACTGGAGGCAGCATGCAGAAGTAACAATTGCTGGTATGATCTGTTGGCTCTCTCCATATCATTGGCACTGCAAAAGGCATAGATTTCCTTTTCCTGTTCAACCACTGGTGAAGATTTGTTGCACAAGTGTTGCAGCATATGTGTGGGGCCCACCTCTTGTCCTGATCTCCAATTTTGCAGCCAAAATAAAGGGGATAGGCTTTCTTAACCTTAGTGGTTATACTGCGCTTTTGTGATGCAAAAGTCACTTCACCACAAACATAGCAGAAGTTATTTGCACTGTTCACACAGTACGAGGCATCTCTGCTCACTTGGGCTAAATTGAAATGTGTTCCTTTGCAAAATCAAACACTGGCAAATAAGAGAGCATGACACTGTATGATTTCTAGAGCTGATATAGGGCAATTTCTTCAGCAGAGTGATGTAAGCTTCGTTATGATTGCATCATCCATGACTTCTAGGAATAACATGATGCAATTCATATCATGTATGACACAATACCAGCTTCAGATTGTATCATTCATTGTTTTGCCTAAAAAGCAAGTACTGTCCAAACCCAGTCATAGATTTATTCATAGATCCAGTCAAAGATGTATTTTAGTCATTTCTGGTTTAAATTGAGATCCCTTCCCTTTATAACTCACTTATCCTCCGCCATTCCCAAGTCAAGGGTCATATATACTGATCGAATAGCATATCTTGAAAATTAGAGCCAATCAACAATTTTAAGCATCATTTTCGTTTTCAGTGACCCAGAATTAGTAAAGTTTGACTACATTTATTTCAGAAGCATTTTGGCTGTAGAGCAGTGTAATAATTTATTCCCACCTTTCTCAATCTTGTCTATTTAGACTATATGCTCTTCGGAGCAGGGACAGACTCTTACTGTATCTTTGTATAGCACCTAGAACAATGGGGCCTTGGGCTCTGTTGGCGCCATAACGTGCTACTGTCATACAAACTTATTGACAAGTTAATAAAATTAGCCTGATTTCAAAGGTGCTTGTTGCCTGCTCCCATTGGTTGCAGAGAGATCTGAGGCTGCTCAGCAGGTCTGAAAAACAGACAGTTTATAATGAGGTGAGTAAAGGTATGCACCCATTTTTTAAAAGCATGGTCATAGTGTCCAGCTCTCTAAAGAGAGGTGAGAACAGAATACTGTATTTACAGGAACACCTTGCTAGTCAAGTATCATTTCAATACATTTCTGATAAGGCAGTTACTTAACCAAACAGCTGCTTTGGCCAATGTGCTTTGCATAACAGGGATGAAGGCCTAGAATTTCTGGATTCCAGTGGGAACGAAGCACACCTTGGGAGCTGTGGCGAGCACTCTCCTGAAGAAAGGCTGCAGAAGTAATCAGAGTGAGTGCTACACACACTCTGGCTGTTAGATACACTGAGTAGGAGAGAGTCTTTTTGTTCTCAGTAAGAGAGTGGGTCAAGGCCTCTATCTAGGATAGAGCTTGGTGCAGTTGGCAAGAGTTGGGTGGTTGTTTATTCTGCACCCAATGAGGATTCCTTGGAGCATGAAGGGGCAGATGAGGACCCCTAGTTGCTTGGATGTTTACCTTAGATTTGGTTTTATGTAGATGCTAATGTTAAATGTGCTTAGAATATCCACCCCTTCATTCTCTGCCTGTCTTTGGCAGTGAGTGAATGTCTGTCATATGAATGTCTACAAAAAATTACCGTTTTAATGACCTGTTTGCTTCAATTAAGGCTGAGCTATTATCTTTCCAAAGGGGAGAGGGAGGAGCAGATCAGCAGGACGTGTGAGCAGAGCATTTAAGGGGCCAGCTGAAATGCCATGTGTGTGGATTTGGAAAGGCTGTGTGATGAATCTGTGACATGGCAATATTTCAGTCATCACATTTCTGACTTTGGTTCATGCATCATTTGCTATGAAAGTTTTGAGATTTTAATCAGTGTTTGAAGAGTAAATTGATATAGTCTAATCATTTTGAATCTCTGGCAAACTACCAAAGTGTATTATGTTAAGTGTATGTTATGTATTATACAAGCTGCTTGCTGAAAATTAATTGAGTATTCCCGTGCTAGATAATGTTTCCACGTTCCCTGGAGCTCATCCCTTTGCATGTGAGTGTTTTCCCAAATGCAATGCAGATGTCAGAGAAAAGGTGAATCTATAACATATGTAAAAGACTGGCTTTGTCACACACAATATAGTATCAAGCTTTCTATCCCTGTTTACTGGTTTGTGTGGTTGTTGATTTGTCTACATAATGTGTAATAGAAAATCTGCTGGACACAAAATGAAATGTATCTTCAAAAGCAGCAAAGTAAAGGCAAGCCTGTGCCACAAGACTATTAAATAAAAACCCAGATGTGTTCGCATTCCCTCCTATGAATTATATGGCTTGGCATGTGGATTACACCATATAAATGACAGATTTAAGTCCTCAGTCAATATAGTAGGACATTTGCTATTGTATGGTGTCTTAAAGAGCCAGTTGATTACCTATGTAATGTTCATCTTCCCTCTTCTGCCTGAAGTGCACTTGAGACAACTCTCTGGTCAAATGTGTAGAAACATGTTCATTCTCAAGCCTAAGCATAGAGGGAGAAAGTCATTCATTTCCCATGAAGAGAGAACAATTCATGTAATTTGTGTCATTTCCCCCTTTGATTAAAAATATGAGAGGCTTTTACTGACTTGGGAGAGGGGGTCAGTTCATCCCTCTTGACCCCAGATAAGGTGAAGCCCAAAGATGACTGTGGGTAGAAATGGGATTTGAAAGGCCCTTG
This sequence comes from Chrysemys picta bellii, assembly GCF_011386835.1. Lineage (NCBI taxonomy): Eukaryota > Metazoa > Chordata > Testudines > Emydidae > Chrysemys > Chrysemys picta. The sequence continues at coordinate 299,030,895 of NC_088791.1, forward strand.
TCCCTTCACAAAAGGGCCATGACTATATTCAGTGGATTTAGTATGCTCACTGGCTTCGAGGATTTGATATATAGTAACTCCTCACTTAACGTTGTAGTTATGTTCCTGAAAAATGCGACTTTAAGCAAAACGATGTTAAGCGAATCCAATTTCCCCATAAGAATTAATGTAAATGGGGGGGGGGGTTTAGGTTCCAGGGAAATTTTTTTCACCAGACAAAAGACTATATATATATAGTCTTTTGTCTGGTGAAAAAAATTTCACCAGACAAGTGAAAGCTTGTATATAATGAAAGTGTGTGTGTGTATGAGTGTGTATATATATACACACTTACACTGTGTGTGTGTGTGTGTATATACACACACACACACACACACAGTGTAAGTTTTAAACAATACTGTACACAGCAATGATGATTGTGAAGCTTGGTTGAGATGGTGAAGTCAGAGGGTGGGATATTTTCCAGGGAATGCCTTACTGCTAAATGAACTAGCAAGGGTTAACTCATTGTTATTAATGTAGCCTCACACTCTACAATGCAGCATGGGGAGACAGCATGGCAGACAGAGACACACACCCTGTGTGTGTGAGAGAGAGATGCGCATTTCCCCTTTAAGTACGCTGACCCCACTCTTAAGTACACTGCCTTGTTAAGTTAATCAGAAAGCTGAGGTGCAGCTGCTGCCAGGAAGCTCCCTCCATCCTGAGCCGTGTTGTGTGTCCCCCCTGCTCTATGGAGGTGGGGTAAGTGGGGTGCAGGAGCAGGAGGGAGGGGGACACCCTGACATTAGCCCCCTTCTCCCCCCCACACAGAAAGCAAGAGGCTTGGGGAGCAGCTCCAAGGCAGAGGGCAGGCGCAGCACATGGCAGTCAGGGGAGGGACAGCTGAACTGCCGGCAATTGGTAGCCTGCTGGGTGACTGCAGCACAGGGAACTTAGGGGAGTGGGGAGCTGATGAGGGGCTGCCGGTCCACCCTGGTTCAAGCTCCCACCAGCCAGCTCCAATGGGCTGCTCTTCCTGCAAGCAGTAGACAAAGCAGGCGGCTGCCAAATGATGTTATAAGGGAGCATTACACAACTTTAAATGAGCATGTTCCCTAATTGATCAGCAACGTAACAATGAAACAACGTTAACCGGGACGACTTTAAGTGCGGAGTTACTGTAATAAGAAAAGGGATTCTTTACAGTGCAGCTTTCATCCCAGCTCTTTTATATGTGGCAGCAGTAATATGTTGCAAGACAACTTCTAATCATTTGACACTTTTCATTAGTATGTTGAGTATAAACAATAGAAAATTTAAATACTCTTGAGCTTCCCTGCCAATGCGGTTCTTCAAGCCCCCTCATCTAGGGCAATGGTTCCCAAACTTTTCACGGTCAAGCCTCCCCTTACCCTGTTTGTGCCCCGCCACCTGGAGCCGGGCTGGGAATGGGGCCAAGGCTCAGGTGTGGGGGCATGGACAGAGGTAAGGGGCTGAGGCTGGGGCCACAGCTGGGGTGGGCCTGGGGCCGGGAAGGGACTTGCGTCTAGGGGCCGAGGCTGGGGGCAGGGCCGGGAGCAGAAGCCACGGGTGAGCTGCAGTGGGGGAGACCAAAGCTGGGGACGGGGTTTGGTCCAGGGCCCTGGCTGGGGGTGGGGACGGGGCAGAGCGGGGCTGGGTGGCACTCCCTCCCTACGCCTGTGGAGGCTGGCCCGGAACCTTTTGGGGGACCTCTGCTCTAGGGGTAAGAAGGTAGTTCAATCTGTGTGCCCATCAAATGTTTGTACTCTCTGGTGGTGGTATTGGGACCTGGAATGAGACTGCCAACTCCTTTCACCTGGGCCATAGTACAGCCTTTAGAACTTAACTGTCACTCACTTCCAATATGGGAGGTACCTACTGGAATCACTTATCTAGTGGTGAATGCTTGTGTTTCATGAACATTTCCCAGAGCCAGAACTGGGGGAAGGGAGCTTAGAGACAAGGGGGACTTTCATTTTAGACTGACATGCCAGAATAGGGAATTCTGGGAGCTCGGAGACCCAGCTCTCCCACTCACTTATTTACTGTGTGGCCTTAGGTGAATCATTTCACCTTTCTACCCCTGTTTCCTCTTATGTTAATTAGAGATAATTATCTGCGTTGGGAGATCTCACCATGAAAGATGCTGTATTATGTCACCGTGCAACCAACTCACCACAGGCTGTTCATGGGGACAGAACCTGGGAACACCAGCAGCAAAAGCACAAGCAACCAATGCTCAGCTAAAGGGGTTAACTCTGTTAGCCCACAATAGCAATCTCAGGCTCTTACCTCATGAACTTACCATGTTATCATCAAGTGGGGATAGAACCCATGATCCTCAGTCCCTGTTATTTGAGCTAAGGGGGTGGGGGAAGCCCACAGAAGTAGGTAGCAACTTTTTAGTTGCTATATATATGCCAGCCACTAGAGGGAGACATGAGCACAGCTACTTAGCCAGCACCTTACATGCACCAATTATTACTGGGTCTCAGAGTCACTGAGCTTCAGTTTTAATGTAATTTCAGTGCTGGAACCCAAGAAGTCTGGGTCAGTATTACCTCTGTGCCTTCAGGATAATGCAAAGGATTTGATTTGTGTAAGTATTCAGGTAGGTTATAAATTCTGTCAAATTATGTGGGTACTTGTTAATAGCACAAAATACTATTTTACTAAATTAGCTACTCAGTCTTATTGACAAGCCAAGCAACCGGAGCTCTGTCTTCATTTAAGGTGCAGTTGCTGTGTCCTAGCTAATATCACATTTGTATATTAAGAGCCAAGTGGAGAGGACACATACAGTATTAGATTACTTTTTAATAAGGAACAAAAGCTCATCTGTTTCCCTTGAAAGCAAAAGCACTGAATTTACCTTTCTTATTACAGTATTGGATTGCTTAACATCAGGAATGAAACTTTATTATCTTTCATTACAGTGCTTGATAACAAATGTTCTGAATTTTATTGTTCCTTGTTTTCCTTTTATTACAACAAAACACAAAAGCTAGAATGTGCATTGCCGTCGCTAAAGTGCTGTGTCCTCGTTTGATCTGAAAGCTGCTGTTCCGCATCACCCTTTGTACGCTCTCCATTACACAGCCTGGCTTCAGCCTCTGACAGATAACAAGTGAGAACAAAAAGAGGTGTGAAAAAAAATAAATGAAATCGCCAAGGAGTCCCCTGCTGTGAACAGAGCCAGCTTTTTAGCCATCCCAGGAGGAAACACTGACAAAATTGCTGATACCCTTTCTTAGACGCTGGCTTTGTCCCATGGGAGCAGATATTCTCATAGGCAAAGTTGATGCATTCAGTTCTGCTTTATCTGACAGAGCGGCTATTTTGTTTCTAAACTTCTATTGTCACTTGACATGTATCGAGTTCTGTACTTCTGTGTAACAAAAGCAACAACAAGAGCTAAAACCTCTAAGTGAAAGTGTGCTAGAAACCTGCTCAACTAACTGGTGGAGAGATGGGGAAAAGACAAGAGAAATGGAATATACCTGGAGTCAGAGAATGAGCATGAGGTGGCTAGCAGGAGAGCACAGGATAAAAGGGAGCTGGAGGAGGGTAAAGTCCCTAAGACATGCATTGTACCACTCAACACCCACCCTTCCAGTGGTTTAAAAGCAGTGATTCTGGCCTAGAAAGTTATGTTCTAGGAGCCTGGTGGCTGCTAGTCAATCCGTCTATCCTAGGGTTTTATACTGCAGACTGCCATCATAACATGGGAGCACCTTCCACATAACTCATAGACTTTAAGGTCAGAAGGGACCATTATGATCATCTGGTCTGACCCCCTGCATGCTGCAGGCCACAAAACCGTCCCTACCCTTCCTTGACTCTGATAATAGCAGTGGAGTCCTTAGTAAAGGCCTTCATGGCTCAGAAAGAGAATTGGAGGGTTGAAGTGAGGAGAAAACAAAGATTCATAGAGCTCCATCGGGGAGGAAGAATTCTCTTGCTTTTCAAAGTGAGGATGCTGAAATGCAAATGACTATGAAGGTAGTGGCTGCAAGATAAATTTGTATGGCATCACTAAAAGCTGTACTGCTGATTAGTCACATTCCCTATAATGTGACAGTGGAAGGCTCTGTCTGCACAAAGTACAGTAACGTGACTGCTTTCACAGCTGGACTTTAGCATCATCAGGGTACAAATAAAGCTGTAGATAAAACTGGTTATAACAGTGTTTGGCCAGGCATAGTGTATGAGGCCAAATCAGGTTCTTGAAGCTGCTTTAACTTGGGTTGAGATTGGAATAGAACATGCTTTAACACAGTTCAATACTGCCCAAACCCTGTGATGATCTGGGTTAGGTACAATAATAGTGTTTAAACCTTGCATAAGCTGTAAATCCTGATTGTTTGCCTTGCGTAGGCCAGTCAATGACCCAACTACATTTATGCCTAGATTTTGAAAGGCCTTGTTTACAACAGTGATTTGCCCAGGGTACAACACTGGTGAACAGCCACTGTGCAGGTACAAACTCTAGTGTAGACAAGCAAAGCCCTGTGAGCTACAAGCTGCACTGGTGCAGTTTACTTCAGTTGCAAGCAGGGGTAAGTCCCTAGGGGTTTTCAATGGTGTAGCCGCCTCAATACAAAAGGCTGAAATCCCCAGTGTGGACATGGTCTAAGTCACTAATCACCATGGTGAGCAGAGGAGACATGACAGCAGACTGTTCTGGATCATCTTTCCCTCTCCTTATGTGAAATAAAGTAGGAGGAGTATTTTGAAATAAATCCTTGATGTACTCACCATATGCAAGGCTGCTGCTGGTGAGCAGCTGCTGGCTGTCCGCGTGCTTCATAACAGCAATAGTCTTGCTGGCTAGATTTCCCAGATCATCTGCCTCTACAAGAAGGGGGAGGAAGGAGACCACACATGTGACAATGTGCACTGTCTATATTAGGCATTTATAGGAAGAGAAACTTTGAAACAAAGGCCTGAAAGTGCGACGAGGAGAAGGGAAGACTTTCTGGGCTACATTTTTGAGAACTGGAAACTTACCTGCACTCACAAAAACAGTATGTGCAACGGTCTGTCTGCATTTGTATGTGCAGTTACCACCGTGACATGTGCAAATTAGGCACTCAAGTGAGTATGTTCCTTAACTTCCCTCCATTTTCTATGCTTTGACCCTAACTGTATCCCCAGAATGCATAGCATGTGTAGCCTCTGTTGTTTACCATGTTCTAACTAACGATTGCACACACGCCATAAATCTGTGATGGTTTTCAAGTTCCTGAAGTTCAAAACAATTAGCTCTTGCCAGAAACAGTCTATCTTTTCACCGAGTTAGATGTGAAGTGGGATCACATTGATTCACTTTTTGGTCACTGACATTCCCCATCTGTCAATATTTCACTAGCTAAATAAGACAGAGGCCTAAAGCTGCATCAGGTGATATGTGAGCAAATGAATGTGCAAAGAGTTTTGCATCTGGACCAAAGTAGGGTGCCTACTTTCATAGTATCTTCATTGTGTTTTGTTTTTCATGGTTTCCGCAGCACAGAAACAACTATTCAACTGCTGGGCTTTGCAAAGACAAACAGACAAGCTTATTTTGCAGCTAACTCCACTCCCTTTGATGGTTGAGCTGTGTTAGTCATGGACTCTCTTTGGCTCCCACTTGCAGGAGCCAGGGCAGCAGACGGTAGAATGGGAACAATGCATGGCTCTGTTGAGAAATGTCCTCTGCTCAAACGAACACTGCAGTGTGAGACATGGGACTGCTCCCATTCTATGCGTTTGCTCAGGAAAGGGACTCTTCCCAAGAGGCAGTGGTGCCATTTTGGTGATAATTGGGGAGAGGAGATGGCAATTTGAATCTACTGCATAAGTCATGTTTCAAAACATTTTGGGTCCTTTTTATTTGTCTGTTTGCTCCCTCCTCAGTCCCCAATCCTCTGCTGTAGCTTCAGACTCTGTAATCCCTGTTCCTCTCTTTGCCTTGTCTCTATGCTCCCCATTTCCCTTTCACACCCTCCCCTTCCTTCGTTCTCTTGTTCCTCTGCACCTATTAACTCTCCCCTCTGCCCTCACATTACACCCTTCTATATTCACTTAAAAAACCCCAAGAACTTGTAACATTTGCCAGCCATCACCTTAATCACTCTTCTTATAGGTTACACCTTTATCCCCAAGTCTGTTGTCTGTCTTGTCTATTTAGGTTGCAAACTCTTCAGGGCAGGGACTGTGTTTCCATTTATAACTTCTCAGTCTTCTAGAGCTAAGGCCTAGATCTAGGTCCATCTCTAACCTCAAGGTATTTTTGCCATCTGTAACTTCTCTATTTCTATTATTATTCTTTGCTGCTTGTTTCATGATGAAATTAACTCTTTGTTCCCGTCACTATTATAGAATCTAAATGTTATTTTTTAAAAGTCACCCTATTATCTCACTTCCAAGTGGCAAGAACCTTAAATCTGAAGTCCTCATTAGCAGCCACACACACACGGGAAAAAAAAAAGATACTTGGCCATAATGATGTAAATGATTGAATTTTTTTAGGGTTTTTTAAATGGGCTTCTAATGAATAAAATTTGGATTATTTGTTTCTTAGTTGAATTGAGCAGGTTATAATATAATTTTCAAGACTATAAAGACAACGTCCATTACATTTGGTTACAAATAATTGTATTTTAGTCACATATATATTGTCAGTTTAAAGTTACTCCCTAGAAAATGTAGTTTGTGCTGACCTTAGGCCTGATTGTCAGAGGTATTAAGCACCAAAACTGTCATTTAAATCAGTGGAACTGCAAGTACCCAGCACCTCTGAAAATCAGGCCCTCTGGGATTAAATGATGGTTTGAGATGCTGTATTAAACGTTAGTTTGAGGGAATAGATTTCAAACCTAAGGCAAGGATATAAGTATGCGATGTAGGTGTAACGTAGGAGGCAAAGGTGTTCTCTATGAAGTATGAGCTTTATGTTAATAAAGAGAGAAATATCATTTTGCATCCTATATATGGATTAAGACGTTTCTCTTAGCTCACCCGTCTGATCCATGTGACTGGAGTGCTGCTTTTCTGCTCTCCCCATGATTTCATTCTCAGTTGCATATAGATTCTGCCTCAGAATATAGGTGGTCATTTTTCCTTTGCCTTTCACCTCAATTTCTCCCCTTTCAACTATTTCGAAGCCTTGATTTTGTAGAGCTCTGCACAATGGAAGATATGGGACAACCATTAGGACAAAGAAGTCTAGGTTGGGATTTGGAGCGAGAAGGATGAAGGATAAATTTTGCAGAGCAATATTTGTAGGGTTGGATGAATTTTTTAGTGCTGTTTTTGTAAACAGAACAGCACTATCAAAGGAAAAGTTTATTTTTCTAATTAGGGTTGGTCTAGAGGCTAAGCTTCTGACCTGCAATCACTTTTGCACATGCTTAGCTTTACACAGGTGACTAGTCTCATTGACATCACAATGAGCAGATATTTATCATGTGAACAGCCTCTCTTATATTTTGTACTTTCCCCTGGCCTTTACACAGGAGCATCAAGCTTAGACCCCTGTCCTGCAAATACTTACGCACATGCTTAACTTTATACACATGAGTATTCACAATGAGAGCCTAACTTAGAAGCTCTTCTGTAAAGGCTGTTTATGCTGGGAAAGTACAGAACAGAAGAGGCACTGTTTAAATGTTACGTGGTTGTTCAAACATACTCAAGACATTTCTCCAAACAGGAAGGTACTCAAGCCCCAATCCTGCAATGTGTAGTGCCTGGGCAACCTGCTGCATCCCAGAAAACCCCACTGAATTTAATGGGTAGAACCCCACCTGACTTCCGCCCAGGGGCAGCAGCCTGTCCATCCACTGCATGTCACAGGATTGGGACCTAACCAATCTGTCTTCAGTTGCATCTTTGGCCATGGTGGGCAAAGTTCCCTGTTAACATAATGTGCAGTTAAACACAGAAAAGTGACCCTGTGAAAATAATGTGAGGTTCCATATTTGTGGCTCGAAATCAACTGTGCTCACTTCACAAGTAAATATTTTTACTCAATGCAAGTCCTGCAAACTCAGCCTCTGCCCTTCTGGCTCATGCATCATCACCAGTAATAAAGATTTGGCAGCTGAAATGTAACAAATCTGTTGATGATGCATGAGTCAGAAAGGAATCCAGCTCCCTCTACCAAAACTGTTTAGCTCTCCAGTGCTAAAAGGAATAGAATATATTTGGTCAATAAAGTTAGCAAGTAAGCGCCTGAGGATGTACTTTATACAGAGCAGTTCTGTTTAGTTAAAACAGTGTCATTTGTATAAAGTTACATTTCAGATTATAACTGTTCTTTACAGTAATTATTGACAGGGTGGAATGTTTTGAGTCTTTAAAATTTAGAATGTTCATGATGAGAGTTTCCAAAGTTCCATATTTAATTAGAAGCCACACGTGAATTTGTATCAGGAATGCAGAATTAAACATCCCCTAGTTGTTTAGCTTATTTAATAGCAGCTCTCCTGTGTTACATTAAAACAAGCAAATATCTTCATCCCACAAATTGCCTGTTGTTGGTTTCTGGCAGGAAAATCTTGGATTGAATGCATAAAGATACTGATGGGCATTTGAGTAATGCGAGTGGATTGGGACTTCAGGTATTTATTTGATTGTGAACCTCTTTGGGTTTCATGCATAGAAGAGAGTAGACTTGTTTATGATTACGGCCATAACATCACATTTATGTTGACTGTCAATCCAATCCTTCAGCTCTTACTCAGGCAAAGCTGTCATTAAATACCACAGGAATTTTGCTGGGGGTAGCAATGCAATGTAAGACTCTTTATTTATTATTTTTGGGCAGCAAGTGTTGCCATGTTAAGAAACTATTTGTGTAAGTTACTTATTGCTCTGAGAGGCAGCATGGCTGAAAAGAAGCTCCTAGTTGGGGACTGCACCTTCTTCACCCTGTCATTGCAGAGCTGTGACTGTATGCCATTGTAGCGAAGTGAGACTCACCAGCGCAGCGCCTCCTGCTGGTCATCTGGGAATTAGCTCTTTTTCAGGACATGGAGCACCCTCTGCAGGCCGCTGTCTTGCCTGATGCTGGCCCCGTGTCCCTTCCAGACCCCAGTGCCCTTTACCTCAGGGTTCTGCCCCAGCGGTACCCCCACTCTCTGGGTCTCCCCTCCCAGGGGAACCCCCAACCCTCTATCCCCACATTGCCTCAGTGGCTACTGCCAGTCATCGTCTAGCCCCCCGCTCACTGGGGCAGACTGCAGTCTGTAAATTATTCATCACTGGCAAGGGGGGTTTGGACCTGCTGCCTTTGCCTAACCCCAGGCTACACCTCTGCAGCCCCAGTACCTCTAGGCCTTGCACAGGGTCTGCAGCCTGGGGAGTTGACAGGCTGGAACTCCCCAGCTCTTCTTGCCTTTTCCCAGCACTACTCAGGATCCTTCTCTCCCAGGCAGCCTGGTCCTTCTCTCTCTACAGCTAGAGAGAGACTGACTTAGCGCCTGGCTCACAACCCTTTTATAGGGCAGACTGTGGCCTGATTGGGGCGTAGCCCCAGCTGTGGCTGCTTCCCCAATCAGCCTAGCCTTCTCTCTCCAGAGCAGGGTAACTGTCCCGCTACAGCCATCAAACCTTGTATGTGCAAAGTGCTTGTAAATAGGCACTTTGTGTGGGTGTTGCTTGAGCAACGGGTACCGTTGCGTCATAGTTTAGGGACTCAGATTTAAACTGTATCCCTCAGTGAATTGTTTTGAGATTATTAGTAAGTGTGAAAATGAAACTTTATCATGTGTGTTTCCAGATTGAAAAGTACTGTGAGCTAAATGGAGTTGGTGCTCTGTGCCTACATTGGCTCTCATCCAAGAGAGAAACTGTTTGTGTTATTAATGCTATAAACAGAAGAGAAGGAGGAAAAGAATTCCGGATTGTTTGGGGTCTCATTATTTAACCTTTTGACACTACCTGAATGCTGTTGGGCTGAGATGGATTTTGTTAGGAAGTCCATGACTTTCCATCCGAGAAGCTGTGTTGACAGTGTCTCCAAACAAGCAATACCTGGGCATCTTCTCACCAACCACTCCAGCCAAAACTGGTCCTGTGTGGATCCCAACTCTGATCTGTCAGTATAAACCCAACATAATATTCTGAAAATCATATTGGCTCTTCATTGATGTCAGCAGCCCATCCCCATCCACCACCCCATTGGATAGTACTGAGCAGTCTCTTCCCCTGTCCTGGGAACTAAGTAGTGGTGCTAGAAAGACCATCAAAGACAACATATGTAGTATAGTTTGGAAACTCTGCTTTTAAGGTATAGCAAGTCTTAAAAATTGTCTTACAGGTTTCCAGAAAAAGGAGCTGATATTACAATTCAGCAAACAATGAAATGGAAGGAGGACTGGCTGCATCTTCTGGCGTTCTCTGTATATCACGCTTCTATTTCTGGCACTGCCAGACTGGGTGGATAGCGGGGCAAGTTCCATTCAGGCATACAGTGGGCACAACTCCCATTGATTTTAGTGGGAAATTGGCACCTGTTCACACCAGGGCTGAACTTTATTTTGCATCTTACTAGGTAAAGCCTGAACCTGCCATGTGGCAATTAAACTGGTACAACTCCCATCAGTATCATCATTTTGATAATATACCCAAAGGGATTTAACCATTGACCAATGTAAAAGGTGTTGCTCAGGGATCGGCAACCTTTGGCATGCGGGCTGTCAGGGAAATCTGCTGGCAGGCCAGGATGGTTTGTTTACCTGCAGAGTCCATAGGTTCGGCTGATCGCAGCTCCCACTGGCCGCGGTTCACCGCTACAGGCCAATGGGGGCTGTGGGAAGTGGTGTGGGCTGAGGGATGTTCTGGCCGCCACTTCCCGCAGCCCCCATTGGCCTGCAACGGCGAACCGCAGCCAGTGGGAGCCGTGATCAGCCAAACCTGCAGATGCTGCAAGTAAACAAACCGTCCCGGCCCGCCAGCGGATTTCTCTGACGGGCCACGTGACAAAAGTTGCCGATCCCTGCTGTTGCTTTTTCCCAGCATTTGTGGTCCGTAAGACTTGAAACAAGAAAACAAACCAGAGCAATCTTGCACCAGAGAACAGATGCACACAGCTCAACTAGGGTGAAATTCATCTCATGCAAATGGCTAAATTTCACCTAAGGACAGTAGCCTATTGCCTAATGGAAGTTGCATCAATGTCTCAGAATAAACCTTACCTCTATGCATAGGACATACATCATTCAATCTACCCACACTTAGCTTTGTCCTCTGTAAGCTGGCTGTTATCTCACTGCTTTGCTGTAAATTATTGTCAAAGAAAATACTAATAAAAATTGGTTATAGAAAACGCCCTGCACTGTTCTTTCTACAGCCCTATTCCCTCCTCTGGATTAGGCAGTGGTCCTTTCTGGTAATAGTTCACACTGCATTTGTATAGTTGTGCAGTAATGATTTGTAAAATAGCTTATACTTTCTCAGCTAACAGGAAAAAAAGCCACCGCCCTGCTCTGTGTTAAGCAGCTCAGACAAAGGAGAGGCAAGCTTGGAATAAATCAGGGTCAACTACTTTTGTTCTTGTTCGGGAGCCATTAACTGACTTGCTAATTATGTACAGACACAGATGCCAATAAAGATACAGCAGATCCCAATGGACTTGCTCCTGCAAGCTGATGAACATGTGCCTAAGTGCTTTGCTAGATTCCCGATTAGTGCTCGGCACCAGGCAGGATTGAGGCCTAAGGCCCAAATTCAGCAAAGTACATAAATGCATTATTATTTGTATTACTGTAGCACCTCAGAACGCTTGCTTAAAGCTACTCACCCACTTAGGCTGTGATTCAGCAAAGCACTTAAGTGCAGTACTTTGTATCAAACTGAGTTCACCTGTTTTATACCTGAATAGGCTCTCCAGTGATGGGGTTCATCACCTGTCTGGCAGCAGTTCTCATACCCAGTGCAAAATTGGCCACTCTTTTGGCATGACTGGCAATAGGCACTGGGACGCCTCCAACTACCATGTATGCATCGCCTATTGTTTCAACCTGACAGACAAGGGGAAAAATGCAGTAGTCAGACAGGGCCTGATTCAAAGCCCATTGAAGTCAATGGAAAGGCTCCTGTTGACTTCACTGGAAAGCAAAACGCCCAGTCCTGTAAGGTGCTGAGTGCCTTGCTCTCCCATTGAAGTAACTGGGGGTTGGATTCGTTCATCATGTCACAGGTCTGGGGATGAATCTAGGGTGTAGCTGTATATGAAATCATTTTTCATTATACTTTATATACTTTATAAACTCTCCAGTGACAAACTCTTAGTTCCTGAATCTTCATGTTGGGGAGAATAGGGAGGTGGGATGGTCCCCCAAATTTTCATCTCAAAAGTTTGAAAATAAGTCAAACTGTGTATTGTGGTGATAGCCATTCTTCTACATTTTAGCTTCTCTTTAGAATTTCAAATATGGGAAACAAAAGTGCAGTAAAGAATAGCACAGAACACAAGTAACAAACACTTACTTTATACACGTTGTGAACACTGGTTAATCGATCAAACTTTGAATACATGGAATTCAGCATGTTCACGATTTGGATAGGCTCACAGCCTGAGCAGATATTTGTGAATGTCACTATATCACTGAAGAGAATCGTGCAGGAATTAAATTCCCCTGAGGGAGAAATCAGATATGAGATGCATATTTCTTTATAAAAGCATCCACTGTTATTTGACTACGTCAATAATAAAAGTTGACAATAGATTTCTGTAATCTGCCAAACAAAATCCTATTGACTAGTTTGAGCCAAAGCACACAGAACTCAATGGAAAGACGCCCATTAACTTCAATTGGTATCAGATCAGGCCTAAAACTAAGAACCTAAAATGCCCAAATTGTATTGATGGGCTCCACCTAAACCAAAACGGAACCATATTGCTGGCGCTTAAAATTAAAAAGGTCGTAGAACAGTTTTTAAACTAAGGGCTAGGGGAAAGCCAACAAGTGCGGAAGAGCATGTGGTTCGGACAGAGACATCCCGTAGGGGAGGATCTATAAATGGAGATTCCCTATGTCCTAATAAGGAGGAGAGGATGGAAAATGATGAAATACAGGGAGGATCTGATGAGAAACAGTCAAATGAGAAAAAGTCCCATTCAATTATGTCATGCACTAGGGGACAACCAAAAAATGACAAGTTTTTAAAATGCTTATATACCAATGCTAGAAGTCTCAATAATAAGATGGGGGAACTAGAGTGCCTAGTATTAAATGAGGATATATTGGAAATGGAAAAGGTTCAGAAAAGGGCAACAAAAATGATTAGGGGTAGAGAGCGGCTTCCGTATGAGGAGAGATTAATAAGACTGGGACTTTTCAGCTTGGAAAAGAGGCGACTAAGGGGGGATATGATAGAGGTCTATAAAATCATGAATGGTATAGAGAAAGTAAATAAGGAAGTGTTATTTACTCCTTCTCAAAACAAGGGGCCACCAAATGAAATTAATAGGTAGCAGGTTTAAATCAAACACAACAAAGTATTTTTTCATGCAATGCACTGTCAACCTCTGGATCTCCTTGCCAGAGGATATTACGAAGGCCAATACTATAACGGGGTTCAAAAGGGAGCTAGATAGATTCATGGAAGATAGGTCCATCAATAGCTATTAGCCAGGATGGGCAGGAATTGTGTCCCTAGCCTCTGTTTATCAGAAGCTGGGATTGGGTGACAGGGCATGGATCACTTGATGATAACCTGTCTGTTCATTCCCTTTGGGGCACCTGCCATTGGCCACTGTCAGAGGACAGGATGCTGGGCTTGATGGACCTTTGGTCTGACCCAGTATGGCCATTCTTATGTTCTTATGAATTTCCATGAGATGTGGGCACCTGACTTTGGTAGGCTCCACTGAAATCCCAGCCTGAATATTTTAATATTTAAAGCTATACTGTCATAGCTGGCCACAGTTCAGCTGTATCTTTTATCTGTTTGCAACATTCTTCTAATCCGTTAGATGGGTTTTAAAAAAATACGGTTCCTATAATGGACTTATATAAAGTTATGCAAATACCCCAGTGACTATGAACAAACCTCTCCTGTTAAGACTGCTGGACTGGACCCAGAATGTTTTTTACAGCTTGTTTTGAAAAATATCAATTTTTCAGCGAAGAGTTTAATAGTAACTCTAAATTCAAGTTCACAGTTTTGTGCAGTCAAGTTCTGAAGCTCAGCTTTAAAGGCACAGACTAAATTTGTGCATGTAAATTGGGTAGATGCCAGAAGTTAAGGGCAGTGTTAGATGGCTATTTGATTTGCATGGGCAAATGTGTTTTGTTCACACAACTGCAAATGTTTGACCACCTGCCAATTTAAACACCTACTTACGTGTTTTGCTGCATGTGGCTTATGAAATCAACCTTTCTTGTTTTAGTAGTTACCAGGTTAAAATCAAAAGAACATATAATCCATATGTGCACATCTTACCCTCACATGAAACCAGCCCTGCTCTTGATTGGTGATAGAGTATTCACCCTTTCAGAACTGCACAATTTTGCCTTTGGGGTTAGATAAGGGTAGTGGTGGTATCACATGCATCTTCTTATTCAGTGACTGCGGAAGGGAATGCCCATGGAATATTCAGTTATAAAGGCAACTGACAAGTTTTTAAGGCCAGCCACACTAGTTGAACCTGAAGAGTGTGAGTGATAATGAAAGTCCAGTACCTGCTTCCACCTTTTTGCCCTCCTTGAGCAGATTGGCTACATGTTTCGGCAGCATGGCATACAGCAAGGTTTCTGTTTTCTTCTTTTCAGCCTCTAAGTTCTTTGAGAGGATCCTGAGCTCTTCCTTCTTTCGCTCCAGCTGGTTGGACAGCTCTATCTCTGCCAGACGCTGCTGGTTCAGGAGAATGAGGTCCCTTGTTGTGTCATGTTGCGCAATGTCGGAGATGTGCATCTTTTGTTCCACCAACTCCTCTAAACTGCGGAGCTTTGGTGAACACAGGTATATCATGCACTGTATGGACTCCATCCAGATCATTTGTCCTTTAAATAGAAAGGCATGTAGCAGTTCCAACACATTTTGATTTACTCCCCTACATATTCCCTGCCTGAAAACTTTCCCAACCTGTACATGAGTCACTGGCAATTCAGCCACGGTTAATTTTTCAGATACGTGCAGTATTACTTTCCCCAACACACTGAGCTGGGCCGGCTCTACCATTTTTGCCGCCCCAAGCAAAAAGAAAGAAAGAAAAGAAAAAAAAGCCGCTCAGACTGCCTCCCAAACTCCTGAAGCAAAAAACAGCGCCCGAACTGACGAAGCAAAAAAGCCTCCCAGACTGTGCCGCCCCAAGAATGGACGGAATGCTGCCCCTTAGCATGTGCCTCCCCAGGCATGTGCTTCCTCTGCTGGTGCCTGGAGCCGGCCCTGACACTGAGACACTTTGGGGGAAATCCTGAAATACTTGGCATTTTTATAAACTAACATAGAGTCTGCATGCACAAGCCAGGGTTAGTATGTGACTGTGGAATATACAATGGTTGGGCATGATGCAAAAAGAAACAAAAGGATATACCTAAAAAATTGCTCTCATTGTGACCTCTAGCTGAGCAGGCTGGTCAAATGATATTGGCTCTTCTTCCTTTTTTTGCCAGGAATTTTTGCAAGCATCCAGGGTCTTCATGGAAATATGAACCTGGATGCCAGTAAAAACTGCTGGAAACAAAAAGAAGCCACCCTAGCTGTAAAAAGCATTAGGGGCGGGATTTTCAAAAAAACACTTAATCTCTATGGTAAAACTTCAATGGGAGCAGAGTTAGGCTAGGGCTCAGTGCTTGTGAAAATCCCAGCCTTGCATATTGTCTTAGAAATGTCACACAGTTGTGACTGGGAGTTTGATTGGGACAGGAAGGGCCTACAAGATAAACTCTCCTGAAGGTTTGCTCCACACTATGACCGATTGGATAAACCATGCTCTAGCCATTAGTTGAAGGACATGTAGCCAAATTTTCCCAAAGTAAAAGTATAGTTAAGAAAATTCAACCTCCAGGCTTTTCAGCTACTCCTCTCTGCCTAGGTATCCCCCCAACACACACTGGGCAGCAGTAAAAAGCAACTGTAAGTTAGTACCTCGGAGCTTCAGCATGGGTTGGTTTCTCCGTGAGTCAGGCAACATTTCTCTGTGTGCTCTGAGGACAAATTGACTGTTGATAAATTTCCTTATGCTGAAAATGGTGAAGGTAACTTGTGGATGGACGACAGTAAAGTATTTATCTACTCTGCTCCCTGGTCGCCGTAGTCCTGGCATAAACTTTTGAATGTTCACACCTGCCTGCTTGATCCTTAGCTAAGAACAGGAAGAAAAATCATAAACCTGGGTCAAAATTAAAAACTCTTTCAAAAACAAAGGAATGTCATGCCACAATTTACCTGTTTGAGGGTGTGGAGGAAAGAGGATAATTTAAAACCTGTTTAATTTTGGATTGAGTAAATATGTGTCCAGTCCCTCACTAATCTGAGACCAAGGGCTACCGCTTTGGTATCTCAAGAAAGACTGCACAAGGTAGCATCCGGGGGTCACACATTCAGAGTCCAAGCTTCTAGCCTGTGTTTGTCTGAGCCCACTTCCCACCCCTGCCCAATAGAAACTAACTTAGAGAGTTCAAGGAGGGGATAGAGACCTAGGCTAGGGTTGGCAGGACTCAAGGTGAGGTGACAGGAGCTCAAGAAATGCACAGCCCTAGCATAGAATCTGGGCATACAGATGAGTTCAGATCTGCTCCCAATGACACCTGTGAAACCCCACTGATTTCAATGGGGTAAAATGATGTAACTTCAGCAGTATTTAGCCCAGTTTAAGTAGTTCTTCTTGCACAGCTACGTGGGAGGCAGGCAGCAACGGCGCTGCAGAGCCCAACACAGAGATTCATGATGGTTAACCATTAGAGTGCCAGACACACAGTCCTGAAGTACCATTGGCCAGTGGGAACGCTGACTAAGATGGCGGGTGTTCGTCAATTCTCATTTTAATTATGCACATGCAGATATCAAGACAAAATGTGATGTTCCTTCATTTCCAACATAAGGTGAGAGAGAGAACAATTAAGGCCAGATCCTCCGCTGCTGTAAATCAGTCTAACTCCAGCTTCCATGAAGTACATAGCGGCTGAGGATCCAGGCCTTAGATTGTTTTCTCTGCCATAACATCTTTAGCTACAAGCTCCCGACCAGGGAGGATGTCTTACTTCTTCATCAAACACAATGTGGAAAGGAAAAGCGTTGCAGAATGTTCTCTCTTCCACCCAAAGCCTCTCTGGATAAACTGGGTCAAAAGTATGTGACAGGTTCCCTGCAAAAAACAAACATGAGGAATAAGGAGGAGACTTTCAAAGGCATCTGGGCACCAAACTTCCATGGAATGTCAACAGGAGTTGGGAGCATAAATGCCCTTTCTGCCTTTGGAAATCTCCCCTTCAGTCAGTGCTTAATTTGCTAATTTTTTACATTCATAACTGATGCAGAAAGCCTAGAGGTGTCCGGGCTCAGCCGTGGCACAAATTAAGCACTGCCCTCAGTCCATCATACTCTGCTGTACAGTTGGTCAAAAATGCACCTTTATTTTCTGTGAAAAGCCTTGATAAAAATATTTTTATTTTTCAGCAACGTTTATTGTGGATTTTTTTTTTGGTCAGAAAAACCAAAAATATTTATGTTGTCAGACTTTCAACAACCCTGAAAGATTTCAACAAACATGGACATTTTTTCACAATTTTTTGGATCAAAAAGCCATTTTTCATCAAAAAATGTCATCCAAGATCTTTTGACCAGCTCTAATCTATTTTTACATGGAGAGGAGCGCAGTCTAATGATGAGGTTTTTAATATCACCTGAAACAGCCTGAACTTTGTTACTTAGTCCCTGCGACAATAAGCAGAAACTTTACCTTGTCCCTTGCAAATGCAGAGATCCTGGCAACAGGCTTACACAGATGCTCCAGGTGTGACAGATTTTTGTTACTAATCTGCCTGAGGCCACAGGATTGTTTGGGGGAGGAGATGACGGAACACTCCAAGTGTCTAAATTTTAAAGCTTTATTAATAAAATAATAAAATAACAGTGGTGAGGGTGGGGGCTGCTCCCACGTCACTTAAAGGAAGCAAAAAAGCATTAGTACCCCAGCCCTAACCCACTTTCATACTCACACATGCACGACACATGGCTGGCCAAGCCTGGGTGTAACGTAAGAAGACGAGGGGGAGGGGTGGACGGGAGTTCTTGCCCCGTGCATTGGTCATCCAGGGTCTGCTGCAATCTCCGTCTTGCTTTGGCTCTCGGGAGGGTTTTAAGTCCTGGGTTCCTTTGGGGATGTTTTCATCCAGGGCCCTCTGTTTCTGGTGCTCTTTGTACCAGTTCAAACCAACTCACTATGGCTTCCTCGGCTTCCCAAAACACCCCGGCTCCAGAGACTTTGTTTTTCCCCCTGTTGGCCTTCACCATCTCATTTGCTCTTATTGTTTTTACTGCTATCTCTGCAGCCCTGCTCAACTTTGTTCTCCTCTTCTCATGGCTGGGCAGCTGCAGATTTTTCGTCGCGCCCATGACCTTGGACCAGGGCCACCGTCTTATGTGCACACGGAACTAGCTGAAGTATCGAGTTAACCTGTTCTTTGCTCTTTTCCTCCTTCCCCCTCTTGGCCTCTTGCTCCCTGCAAGAAAATCTTCCATTCCACGCTTACACCTTTGACCTTCCCACCCCCCTTCCCCAAATGCCTTGTGATGCTTACAACCATGTTAGCACCATACAATGCTGAACTGCCTCCCCATGGGACCCCCTGAGGGAGGGAGTCCTTGGGCCTGTGACACAGGCACAAACCAAAAAAGCATCTGATTGAAGAGGAAGTCAGAGACTGCCTGAGAGAAAGCAGGTTGTTGCATCTAGGCAACAAGGTCCATATCCTCAAAGGTATGTAGGCTCTCAATGTCCATTGATATCAGTGGAAATTAGGAACCGAAATACCTTTGAGAATGTGGACCAAACTGTCTGTTGTGCTCTGTTTTCCTTGACCAAAACATAAGCCCTCACTCTCTGGAACAGGAGAGCTGAAAGACTAAGTGTGTTGCTTGAGCTTCTTCGCTGTCTCACAGTCACTTATAAATGAACACTGGCCAAATGGATTTTAATTTCCCAAACTAAAGGAAAAAAGTAGCTATCAAACTGAAAACTCGCCTCAGAGGCCAAGTTTCTGCCCACAACAGTGTTTTATGAGCAATATATTAAACCCCTGAAATAGAGTTTGTGAAGAAAATAGCTGACAAAGCGCTTGCCCACAGTAATATAAATACCCCTACCGTTGCTATACAAAGCTGCACTGTGTAATGCTGAAGGCTACTTCAGTCATTTTTGATACGACATTTTTTTCATAACAAAACCTTTTGGATAGCACAGAGAAACATTGTCAACAATGCATTTGGCCAGCTAGTAGCAGCAGTAACTGAATGGGGTGCTTAGAATCCTGCAGATGACGGAGTGTGACTAATGGCCTGTTTTTCTAGTTGTCAGTGGAAGAGCTCAAACTGGAACCACACAGCTTCTCCCAAACACATATAACCGCCACACAGCTGGGAATGGAGTGTGTGTGTATGGAGGTGGGGGGGGGGGGCAGGTTAGCACATTAGCCTTTCACCTCTTCAAATCCTGACTTAAAGGTGAACAAGATGGGCAGTTTCATCCTAGTTACCAGCAATGAACATTTTAAAAATTGCTGCACAATTAGCTGGCTTGACTTATGAGAGCACCTAGACTGGAGTATCAACGTGTTACAGGCCAGAAGAGTGGTGTGCTGGCAGAGCAGTATATGGAGAGCGTGCACAGCCCTTGTCCCTACTGTGCCTGGCTAAAGTGGTATTACTGCCTCACTGCCATGATAATTAAATTCATTCACAATACTTTCCGTGCATATGAATTTGGACATGCTGTAAGGTGCCATATTCACAGTCCTTGAGAATGAAGTCCTCTATCTAGCCATGGAACGGATACAGCATGGGCAGCAGTAAAATAATTGACCCAACAGTATCTCAGAGCTGGCCTGGGTGGGACCCCACTAAGGTAGGAAGATAGTTAATTCTTCCTGTTCATTCCAGTCCTTGGCTTCTCTTCAGAGTCTGCCTGCAAGGTTGTGCTGGTGGTTGTTGTGGTGTGGCCACTTCACGCCAGTAAAGTAGACTGGGATCAAGTCTCTTCATGTTGGCCACAAAAACACCCCATAAGTGAAAGCCTTTTCATGCTTCTATTAGTCTCCTGAGTGCAGGGGTGCTCAAAAATTTTGTGGAGTGCTCAGAACCATTAAACCAAACTGTAAAGCCTGTTTATAATGGAAACCACTTCAAGCCAGGGGGTGTGGTAGCACCCCCAGTACCCCTAGTTCCAGCCCCTATGGCTGAGTGGCCAGTCCCATTGCACTATAGTATTTTTAAAATAATCTAAACAGGAAAAGAACATTATAAAAGTCCCACGATGAGTATAGAGACCCAGGCATCAAGCTACATCAATGAACATGAAGAAAAGGGTCTGGGGCAAATAAAGTAATTGCAAATTATGGTCTGATCATATTTAAGCAAGAAAACCTCTCACCAAGTCCAAACTCTGCTATCCGTACATAAATCAATGATATCATCTGGACTGTTTTACGGCCTCCAGTATTTATATCCAACAGGCTGCCATCCTCGTGGGAATGTGTCCATTTGTCTGCACAGCTGAGCCCCATATCTCATTATGATCACTGTAACGGAGGTTAGTACACTCACCTTTCCCAAATTTCACAACACTTCTCACAATATCCCAGTGGGATTTCTTTTCTGGGCAGCACGAGAGAGCAGAATAGTTCTCCATTTTCTGAAAAGCTACGTCTAGTGCCTTCTGGAGAGCAGCAGCCAAAGAGAGGAGAATGTTTGTGTGTGAACGATTCATACAGATGGTCCATTTTAACATGCTACAGTAAGACAACATTAAGGCTGAATTGTTAAGCACTTAAAAGACAGGAAATGCTAAAGCTAAGGTTGCACATATAACCTTCACTTTGCTTCATTGTGCATAGGCATGATAATGCCGTCTTTAATTACATGATCGTGTGCTCTTTCTCAAATTCAGTATATCACATCGTTTTTAATTATTATTTCTTTAATTGATTATTCAGTCTCAGATGTGAACTCTAACCTATGACTTATCCACAGCTTTAGAGGACTATTGCCCCCACTGCCTTGCAGCTTGTGTAGACCTTACACCTCTGTGAGATGCATCCACTTTGCCCTCATTTTACCTAGGAGCAAGGTAGAATCAGACTCACCATCCTCAATCCAGCTCTAAACTTAAAGGGAGAATGCGTGGATTGTTTGCCTTAAAATATTTCTTGTAGATTAAGAGAAACCAGACAGGCACAGAAAACTGTAAGTAAACCTCCCTCATTTCCATATATGATTTACCGCACCTCTTTATCTTTGTGGGAGTCTACGCTTTCTGGATTTGTTGTCTTTTTGGTTTTTCTCTTTGGCCTTTTAACCTTCTGCAGAACAAGAAATATAACATGCTCCTTTTTCCCAGTGCGCTCCTTTTCTTCACTCTGAGTAAGAATTTCCATTGTCACTTCACTGTTGAAGAAGTCTCTGGCAACAGACTCTATGATACCTGAATCAGAAGAAATAACAGATTTATATGGTGACCTATTCATGTTAGCAAAACTTCTTAGGCTCTGTATCTCTTTTCTTCCTTGCCTAAGCTGTACCTCTCAGCAATCTCCACAATTATATCATTTATACTCTAATCTATTGGTATGAAAGATGCCATACGAAGTAACATTATAACCTGATTCTACACTGATTTTCACTGCTGCAAACTCACTGACATCAGTGATTCTGAAGACCATCTTCTTAATTCTGTTATATCAGCATAAATCCTAAGGAACTTCAGTGAAGGCAGAATTCCTCCAAATTCACACCAGTGGAAGAAATTTGGCCTGGAGTAAAAAATGTTCATAAAGTGCACCTTGTAGGGGGCAGTTGTCCTTTCTGTAACTTTTATTATTCTGTTTCTAGAAGGCAAAAGCAAAACAGGTGTCCTACCCCAATGTAAATCAAAGAGCATAATGTTCAGCCGACATGTTAGATCTATTCAGATTTCTCTCTGTCTGTCTGTGGTGTTTATAGAGTACCCATCCTAGTAATAACTGGGCACCAGATGTGTGACCCCCAACAATTTGGATTTTATCAAGTTAACAAAGCCACACACACAAACTTGTAATCATATGGGTCCATTTTGATTCTCACATGTGGAAACAATGCTGCCCTTTAAAAACCCACTATCTCATTACTACTGTCTCTTTAAAAGTGGGTGGGACATGGTACTTAGACACTTCACAAGATCCTGTACCTCAGGTCTGACCTAAGCACAGAAATTGCAGTGGTTAAACTAAAGAGACGTTTTTAAATGTACCAATGCAGGCTAAACCAGTTATAAACCAGGTTTAAATCAAATTAAGTGTGTCCACGCAGGGGTTTGCACTGGTTTAACTAAATCAGTTTAAAAACATGCTTTTAGTTAAACCAGAGCAACTTTTCACATAGACCAAGCCTAAAGTCCTGCACACACTCCATGGCCCCCACCGATTTCCTTCCATGAGAGGAAGGGAGCCCCACAGCTGCTCTGAAAGGATCTCCTGACAGGAATCTCAGGGAATGCTCCAGCTCATAAAATTGTCACCCTTCAAGCATTTGTGCTTTTCTTTTCTATGTGGAGAAACAGCTTAAGGCTCTGTTGTCCATTTTCTACCAAGCACCTAATCAAAGTTGAGAGGCATGGGGATGTGCCAGTTGGGGGGCAGAAACTGATGATGGAGTCTGGTATTTTCTTTGATGCAAACTTGCTTATTTACAAGCAACGGACAAGGTCCTGCTCTTCCAAATGCAGGATGAACCAGAAACAAAAGAATAGTTTCTTAGCTTACAGCCCCAAGCCTCTCTAGCCAACACCAGCTCTAAAAAACTCATCTCTAGCTTTTTCCAGGGTCATGCACCATGCTTTCAGGCTGTTGCTTTCATGCTTTTTGCTGCATAGTCTGTCTCTGATCTGTGTCTGTACCCCAGCTTGTCTATTTCACATACTCATCTGATCAGAACTATTATCCAGTGGAACCTTCCACCTAGTGCTTAATTTGTGCCAGGGCCGTGCCCTGGTACCTCTAGGCTTGGCAGTTCATAGCCCCGGCACCTCTGGGCTTGCTGCATCAGTTTTGAATGTAAAAAATTTGCTTGAGCCCTAGCACCTAATTGCTTGAGCCCCAGCACCTCTTTCATTACAAATTAAGCACTGCTTCCACCCAGCTGGGGCTAGTTTCTGGACAGACTCTATTAGGCTTTGTTTTAGGTGTCCCCACCCCACCTGCCTTAATTGTCTCTTATCACTGTCTCAAGTGAAAGGTGCATTCACACATCAGTTTTAACTCAACCTGGAACAAGGTTTAACCCAACTCATAACAGTATATAAAAACCTTAGAGGGTCCAAATATTGTCTTTGAAGGGCACCAGATAAGCCAAGAAGGGTGGTCTCAGGGATAAAGATAGGACTGGAGTCAGACAGGCTGGGTGGGGCTCCAGGCCACCTCAGAGCCTCATGGGAGTTGTAGTTTGGATGCATCATGGTCCTATTCTCCTCTATCGGATGGACATCTCCCATGATGCACTTAGGTGACAGCAAGAGGCGGGACCATGGTGCATCATGGGAGATGTAGTCCAGCCAGGGAGTCTGGCCCATAGAAGAAACTAGGGGCATATTACCATGTCAGCATTTCTATGGGAGAAAACCTATTTTCTGACCATCTCCACTCTCACATTAGAAATGATCCCAGACCAAAATACTCAGTCTGAGCCCCTAGAGACTAGGGAAATTTGGAGATGGATTCACAGCTGAATTTGTATCTCAGGCCCACCTCAGTCCCACATTAGTCTCCTCCCTCCCATATTAAGCACCCAAATATGGATCCACCAACTTGCACTGGAGATGATCTGCTAAAGCAGCAGGCTGGAAAGGAAGCTGCTTCGTCTGAATTCAGAAGCTGAGGCTCAGCAGTGAAATGTTTTCTTATTATTATTTATAGAGCACTGTCATTGATATGCTGGCCCTTTAAGGGAGCCTACGGATTAAGTAAGGCCCTGGTTCTGGTTCACCCCATAATTAAGATAATTCATTCATTTGTTGGCCAGGAACCATGTGACAATTCCCCCCCACAAGCACCCCCCTTTGTTTTGGACTTTTGTTATCTTCTTGTAGAAGACCTTGTAGTTTGGCCAGCAGGCTAAACCCCATTAACTACCCAGTTGCTGAGGGGAAACTGAGGCACAGCTGTCTCTGATGCTGG
The DNA here is from genome assembly GCF_011386835.1 of Chrysemys picta bellii. Lineage (NCBI taxonomy): Eukaryota > Metazoa > Chordata > Testudines > Emydidae > Chrysemys > Chrysemys picta. The sequence continues at coordinate 299,055,257 of NC_088791.1, forward strand.
ACCAGGTAATTAAGCAATTGCACAACATGCCCCAACAGCATAAGGCACTTTACAAACAAGATGACCAGTCCCTGCTCCAAACACCTTACAGTCTAGACAGACAATGTACTGCTGAAACAGCATGGAAAGCAAAGTGACTGGTGGCATTCAACACGTGTCCTGTTGTTCCCACCATTTTTGTCTCACTCCCTTTTAAACTAAATATTCCAGCATCCTTTTGTTAATGCTTCATTGTAGGGAGTATTAAGAGTCATAGGCCTTTTGGAAGAAGTGTGTCTTAAGGAAGGGCGAAGGAGGAGAAGAGGGAAGTGGAGAGGGAGAAAAGCATGAGGGGACTAACTTTTCAGAAAGAGAAAAGAGAGAGGAGCAGAGAGGTGCAGGAACTAAGCTGAACATGGCCTTGAAGGTGAGGACTCAAAGTGCTAAGGTCCCAGGGAGCCCCGGGTGACAGGTATCTGAGAGCACACTATGGCCTAGTATGAGATAATATTGGTTTTACCTGGGACAATATGACACAGGCCTCTCCTGTCAGAATAGTAGTGAAGTAGCATTGCCCCGTCTGTCCTCTTTTCCACACGAAATGATGGTGCATTCATTTCCTAAGTAAGGAGATGAGAGAACCCAGTACACCTGCATAGTCACCTGCCTGAGAGATGTCATTGAGCTATGCTGATTTACACCAGTTGAGGGTCTGGCCCACTATTTCATCAATTACTTCAAAGACATAAAGACTTATCAGCAAACTGAAAACTGGCATGAAAAAAAAATCTAATCTGATGGACTATGGCGTTGTCTCTTGTTTGCTTGAGGGATTTTTGGTTTTGCACTCTGGGTATTTGTTCATGGGATTCTGGGGTAGCTTTGGCACGTTCCATCATTGCCATTTCGTTTTAGTGAACGCAAGAACCAGAAGTGGCCACAGGATATTTTGAACTCTCTCACTTGTACCTGCAAATCTGCTGTTAGGCATTTAGGGGCAAATCCTTCCAACACATAGAAACACACTCCTTTGGCAGAGGAACCACTGCAGTGCTGTTGCAAAGGGGAGAGGTAAGCCTTGGGAAAGCAACATAGAGAGGGGTGTACAGCTCCCTTGTGACTTCCAGGATGGCTACCTCCAGGGGACTTGGGATGGACCATAGTGGACACGAGAAGGGCAAAGCTGGAGGATCCGGCAGTGCCTTCAGTGTTCCTCCCCATGTGGAGATGGGTTTGTAAAACTCTTTAGGGTGGAATAGCTTCAGATTTCCAATTCCACTGCCAGCACGTGGGCTGATGTGGAGGATTCCCCATCTTCTTACAGGAGCAGGATGGCAGGGAGAAGATTTCCTCCAGAAAGCACAGAACTAGAAAAATTGCCAAGGAGTGGAGCCTCTTTAATTTACATTCACAGAAAGAAGACAATACCTGGTAGGACAATGCAAGGTAACTATGAAGGGCATCTAGATTCTCGATAAATTCAGTTAGATTCCCTCCCAAAGTCTGTAGCATTCGATCATAGCCCGACATCTTACAGAAAGTAAAGAAATATTCTCCAAAAAGTTTCAGCATTGCGTCTTCTGACACATCTGTGTAAAAGATATTCGGATTTACAGCTGTGCAAAGCTATCTAAACCCTGTGACCTGACCTAACCTTTAAGGTCTGAAATGGACACAGGCAAATGTCCTAGGCCCCACAGGTGACCTATTACAAAAATTGTTGTGATCTGGTGGGTAGAGCTGGGAGAAAATGTTTTTGGCAACTAGCAAATAAACTACAAATGCCGTTTTGACCAACCCAAAGATATTTGCGAACTTGTCTCAAGTTTGCCAAATCGTTTAGCCGTAACCAAAAATTGAAAAAATGTTTCTGACTGGAGTCACAAAACAGATGGAGTAACAAGTGGTTGACTTCTCCTTAGAAGCTATGGCCCAGTGCTTAGGGCACTCTCCTGGGATGTAGCTTCAATTCCTTCCTCTGCCTGATATGAAGAAGAGATTTGAACTTGGATCTCCCACATTGGAAGAGAGTACCCTAGGCGATGGGGTACACTGTTATGGGTTTCCCTGTCTCTCCTGTTCCACTTTTTGTAAATAATCATCAGAGCAGGGACTGCAGCTTGGTTGTCCCAAATCCTAGGTGACTATCCTAACCACCAAGCTATAGAGTCATTCTCTTTCCCTGGCCCAATGACTATTCTTGAATAACTTTGAACTGCCACTGTGAATGACAATGAATAGTCATTGGGCCAGGAAAAGAGAATGACTCTATAGCTTGATGGTTAGGGCGCTACTCCTGCAATGCGGGAGACCCAACTACAAATCCCTTCTCCACATTAGTCAGAGGGGGAATTGAAGCCAGGTTCCCCACATCCCAGGAAAGTGCCTTTACTCCTGGGCTAAAGCTTATAAGGGGACCACTGCCTCCTCTCCCACTAGCTAATTTGTGAATCTAATCCGCCTTTGCTTTTGTTAAAATACCTGAAATTGAAACAAAAAATGTTGAATTGGGCTTTTGAAATTTTTTCCAACATTTCAATTCATCACAAATTTTCAAAATTCTCATATTTGGTTCCACATACACTGAACTGTCAGTGAACCAAAAGATCCGTTATGGCACCCAGATCTACTGGTGGGGACAGTTTTCAGCGTTACATCTATTTTTGACTTTAAATACACCAGACCTTAATGAAGCTAGCAAAGAGCCCTTATGGCAGCACCTACAGTGGAAAATGTTGGCTGTGGTGTATGTTGGTGGAATCCATTACCTTCAGTGGGCTTAATCCTGGTTTACACCAGAATAAATGAGTTTGAAATCAGGCCCTAGAATCTAGTTCATTTCATTTATGCTGCTTGCGCTCCACTTTATCAGGCCACTGTTTCCTTAAGATCCCGGTGTTTGTTGCAATGTTGATTAAGCCATACTGTCAAGGCTGGTACTAAACAGAACTGTGGATTCCCTAATTCCCAATAGTAAAACAGCTCTTTTGTGGATAAGAAAAACAGATAAGAGGTATCAGGCTGAAGTAATTTAAGACCACGTTGACTCCCGGGGTTAGTACCATGCTACAAATCCTACATCCCAATACAGCTGCCTGCAACAGCTATGCTTTAGACCAGGGATCGCAGTGAATTTTTCTATATTTAAAAAGAGAGAGAGAGAGATGACTCTCTTTTGGGACTGTAGTGTTCAGTAACCCACCAGCTAGGCCCACCCTGTTCTATAGCACCTCTTATCCAAACGCCAAGAGAATAATGTACCATATGATCCGTGTCTCATGACAACAAAGCTTGCAAAACTTGGATGTGTGAAAGACTCACATCTCACCTCAAATTCACATGGCGAGAACCTTGGGGGCGCTGCTCTCATGAAGGTTTGGGCTGATGGGGGTAAAGTTTTGTGCTTAGAACTGAGAAACCAGTCACCCTCTTTCCCCCAGTCATCTTCTCTCCCCTCCATCCCCAACAATGGCCTCTCTCTGGAGAAGCTACAGGGACATCTCCAAAGCCCTCTAATGTAAGCAGGAGGGTTGTACTGGGGTATCCTCTGCAGGAGGCTGGGGATGACAGGGGATCAGCTCTGGGGATTCCTGGAGTTCACTGATCTCCAGCCTCCAAGTGCATTTATGGGGACTAGGTCACTTCCCACTTCCACAAACAAATAGCAAGGTTCGGTTTGGGAACCCCTTTGTAAACAAACCTCTGCAGATCTCTCTCAGCCCCAGTGCAATGGAAAAGCTCCACAGGTCTGGCAGCTCCCTGACTGGCTCCTAATACAGCTGCTCCGGGGAGCGCCCAGCACTCTGAGACAATCAACTCCAAAGCGCTGGCAAATGCAGCAATGTGCGGCAGGCAGGCTCAGTGCAAAGGCTACCAGACTTGTGGGGCTCCTACCACCCCCAGCCAGGCACTCCAAAGAGAGGGGCTGGGCCATGGACCAGAGCTAGCTGAGCAAGGAGGGAGCACCGGCTGCCTCATCCTTCTGGATCACACACCTTGCACACTCTTCATGCTACGCAGCCCCCAGGAGATGTTTCATGAGCCCTACCAGAGCTTCCCCTTGAATAGCGCAGCTCCACGGCACATCTAGTGGGGGGCGCATTGTGTTACTGCCATGAGCTGGCCTCTTGGCCAGCCAGGGACATTGTCAGTGTGAAGAGCACTGAGTAAGCGGTCAGTCCTCAATAAGCCAGCAATTAGGTAATGAACAGTCCTTACCCAGTATTTTGCAGGCTTCTTGGATCAGCTTCAGGGTAATAGCATCATCATACACAGTGTAAGTCATGAAGGTGTCTTGGACCTCTGCCTGTGTTCTGACAAACACAGAAAATTAAGATTTATGATGACACAGAAGTGTACGGGGAGATTTTGGCAAACCAGTAAAGTACCTGAACCCACTATGGCTAAAAGCAGCCAAGTCAGCAGGCCGTAAAGTGGCCATGTAACAAGCTCAGCTTGACCAAGGCAGGAGGGGAGGGGGTTTTGGGTGCCATAGAAAAGGCAGCTTGACCCCGCTTCCTTCCTGATAAGAATTGGGTTGAAGTTGCTGATACATGCATTTTAGAAGAGCAGGATGTGCTCCTGGAATGTCTATTGGGGTCTCAAGGCTGCAAACTCTGGAAAAACCCACTCCTGGTTAATCGATAATGAGAAGGAGCCTCTTGCTTGACCATTGGAACTGCTTGCTTAACAAGTTTTCTTTAAGGGACATGTCATTCTATTACTAATATATAAATAAGGGGGAAAAATTTGAGGTAGTGGGACTCTTCAGGACTGGACTCTCCCTCTAGATGCACCTTGTGTTCCCCACTGGCAGATGGGCTGCTGCTGTGCCACTCAAGAGTCACACTCAGCTTCGGTAATTATCGAGGGTTGGGGGTGTTCTACTAGGGTTACCATATTAAAACATTTAAAAAAGAGGACACTCCACGGGGCCCCGGCCCCACCCCTTCCCCGCCCCCACCCCAACTCCGCCCCTTCCCCGCCCCGGCCCTGCCCCAACTCCACCCCCATTTCAACCCCTTCCCCAAAGTCCCCGCCCCAACTCTGCCGCCTCCCCTGAGCGCCCTGCATTCCCCCTCCTCCTCCTTCCTCCCAGCCACGCAAAACAGCTGCCCGAGCGCTACCGGCTTCACGGTTTGCCGGGCAGCCCCCAGACCTCCAGACCCTGCACAGCCGGAGCCCGGGAGGGGAAGCGCCCGGCCGGGGGCGCAGGGTCTGGAGGTCTGGGGGATGCCCGGCAAACCATGAAGCCGGTAGCGCTCGGGCAGCTCGGCTCTTCAGCTGCACAGAGTTGAGGTGTTCGGGGGGAGCTGCAGGCGGATTCCCCCGTGGCGGCGGCGGCGGCTGTAGCTCCCCCCAGACACCTCAGCCGCTCTAAGGTAAGGAGGGGACAGGGATGCCGGCAAAGCATTTTCCCGGACATGTTCGGCTTTTTAGCAATTCCCCCCGGACGGGGATTTGAGGACCAAAAAGCCGAACATGTCCGGGAAATATGGTAACTCTAGTTTTACTAACCTGTTGCGGACGCGTGTAAGTGCTTGAGACTAAGTAAAATTTAGCTTTAAGTGAAAGCACTCTTGTGTTGTCCTGTTTGTGTCAGCCATCTATCAGTGGGACGGCCATGTCTCCCCTGATTTATTTCCTGACACCACCTTGCATAGAGGAAAAGTTACCAAGAGCTTTGGGTTGAAAGAACCCCGGGTAACAGAAGGGAAACCACTCAGCCTGGTCACTGCCTGAAACCAATCCATCCATCAACAGAGCTTTAATCCAGTGAAACTAGACCAGAGTTACTGAGAGAGCAGGTTCCAGCATATTCGAAATCTCCATATGGTTATGTGAGCAAGTCCCCAAGAAGAAACTACAGCAGCAAAGCAGAAAGTCACTGAATGGTCCCATTTGTTCCTTGGCACATGAGCCTAGAATTTTCTGGAGTGGGGTCTGAAGGGGCACAGAATGCAAGGGAATAGTTCCTCTGTGCTGGCCATAAGCAGTCTGGTTTTTAAAACTTAAAAGCAGGTGCAAGAAGATAGTCACATGGTCAGTGAGGAAGGAAACTGTATTAATGCTTAATATTTTAGAGAAGGGGCTTCACACCAGTTCATCCTAGGCCCTCTCCTCACCAGTGCAGAGCTAGATGCTAGTTCTCTAGGGTGGGGGGGACAGGAGGAGTGGGTAATCCCTGACCGCTCTGGTTAAGAAAACAATGCAGAAACCAACAAACAATTACTATATTCAAAATATCTTTGTAGCTACCATGATTAGGGACTGTTTGTATCATAGTAGCAGCTAGCGGCCCTGAGTAAGATCAGGGCCCTGTTGTTCCAGGCACTGTATAAGCACATAGTAAGAGATAGTTCCTGGCCTGAAAACCTTGCAGCCTACATAGACAAAGAGTGAGAAGAAGATAATAATCTGCTTATTTTAGAGGTGGGGAACACAGGCACAGAGTAAGGACAAGATTTTCAAGAATTCTGCACTTTGGGTGCCCAATTTAAAGACACTTCAACGGGGCCTGATTTTCAGGTGTCTCAGGTTGCACACTGAGAATCGCTACTACCTTTTGGAAGCTCTTGGCCTAAGTGATTTGACTATGGTCACATACGAAGCCTCTGGTAGAGGGTAAGATTTGAACCTATGTCTGCTCAATCCTAGCCCGCTGTCTTACCCACACAACAAGCCTTTCTCTCTTAGGGAAAACTCTCTGTGTAAACAGGAGCTAACATCACTCCCCTCCATAAATCAGCCAGTAGCAGTAGGCACTGGGAGTACCTTTCCAGGCCCTGAAGAAGAGCTCTGTACAGTGTGAAAGCTTGTCTCTCTCTCTCTCAGAAGTTGGTCAGTAAAAGCTATTATCTCACCCGCCTTGTCTTTCTAGTCATGGTATCAGGCTGATTTGTGTGACATGCGCAGTACATTCAATGTTTTTCCCAACCCAGCCACCAAGGGTTGGTTTAATTTGCGTTCCTGACTTTTACTGTCGGTTTAGTGAGCACCATACATTTGCTCAGCTCTATGCAAACAATAGAGAAAGAAACAGTCCCTCTCCTAATGGTCTTTCAGGCTTCTCCAGTGCTTTATTTGGGATCACGGATTAGTGTTTGCACTTGTTCCTCCCTTTCTGCTCATTCTCCAGAGTGTTAAGCATGTCTCCTGTCCTCTATTCTGTCAACTGCTATACAGTAATCCACTACACTGGGAGATCTTTAGAGTATTGTATCACTTCACAGGATGCATTAGCATTATTGTATATGAGTCCTGTGTGGCGAACATTTAAAGCAAAACCATTTTAGTAGCTAATAGTGGAAAATTGGAGAACAGTCCGAATGACTTGGGTATTTCTGGCAGGCCTGCAGGCACAACGCAAGTAAACTCTGAATGATAAAACTATTATCAGCTCAACATAAGAGGAGTTGCCAGATTTAGACAATGATGTATGTGAGACCCAACATAAGCATGTGTGTGTGTGCTGAAGAGAGCCAAAAAAACTCTGTAAATGTCACAGGACACTCTGCTTCGCTAGAGCAGACATGATAGGCCACGAAGCTGATTCTTGGATCTTTGTGCAAATTGTGATAGTTCAAACTTGCATCAAGAGCCCTGTCTATTATTTCAAATCAACTTCTGCTCCCAGTTACACCAGTGTACATAACTCCAAATTTACACCCATGTAACTAAGTTAATTTGTCTGTGTGTCTCATCTTCATATTAGGTCAAGCAGCACTTCAGGTCGATGTGAATGTTTTTCAAGGGAATGGAAGTGCATGCCATGCAAACCACCTAATAAACAACCACCTGATCTATCATTGCAGAAACTACAAGTGTGAGAATTCACTATTAATTTTTCCACTAGTATAGGCATTTCTATGGTGCTCATTGCTGTGGTGTTTTATAATTTAGTACTCTTAATGAACAAGACCACTTCCAAAGACAAGGTAATGAGCTCTCTTAATAATACACTGTAAAGCTTATGAGTGTTTCTCCCTTATTATATATTTATTCTTTGTGATCTCTTAGCATGACTATTCCTCCTAGCTATGAAATAGGGCTGTAGGGAGGTAACCTGCATGAGATTTCTGTTATGGAGGCTTTCCCATTCATTCCATTGGGGAAGATGTGATCACCACTCCCTAGTCACGAATAGCCCAGCATCTGCTTAGACCTTGGGAGATCTGCTAGAGGCCCAGCACAGGATCGTTTGCATGGAGACCCTGTGTCTCTGCACTGGCTCCAAGTCCTGGTTCCTCACTCTCTACCCCATGGCCACACAACTCTAGTGGCACAGCGCTATGAAGGTTGCCCCTGTCCACCACTGCCTCTGGTGCTCCTCCGCCACACAAAAGAGGAAAGGCTGTGGAAAGTCAATAAAACAACCCGAAAAGTGGCTCGCTATAAGCTATTTAAGCTATAAAAAGGGGGGAGATGATAGAGGTTTATAAAATCATGACTAGTATGGAGAAAGTAAATAAGGAAGTGTTATTTACTCCTTCTCATAACACAAGAACTAGAGATCACCAAATGAAATGAATAGGCAGCAGGTTTAAAACAAACAAAAGGAAGTATTTTTTCACACAACGCACAGTCAATCTGTGGAACTCTTTGCCAGAGGATGTTGTGAAGGCCAAAACTATAACAGGGTTCAAAAAAGAACTAGATAAGTTCATGGAGGATAGGTCCATCAATGGATATTAGCCAGGATGGGCAGGGTGGTGTGCCAAGCCTCTGTTTGCCAGAAGCTGGGAATGGGCGACAGGGGATGGATCACTTGATGATTACCTGCTCTCTTCATTCCCTCTGGGGAACCTGGCATTGGCCACTGCTAAAGACAGGATACTGGGCTAGATGGACCTTTGGTCTGACCCAGTATGGTCGTTCTTATGTTCTTATTTACTGTTGCCTAATCCAGTGGGTAAAAAACCAAGTCTTGCTCTTCCATTGAAATTACGTGGGGCTAGTTTTACAATATGTGATAAATGACATTATGATACACTAGAAATGAATTACCCGAGGGAGAAGGTTAAGGTGGCAGAAGGTAAGGGCATTATGCATCTCAGGGGCAAATCGCTCTCTGGTGTAACTCCACTGGCGTTAGTAAATAACATTTTGGATGAATTTGCCTCTCATGGGCTCTGTTCTGATTTATGCTGAACACCACTCCCTCGGCTGCAGCAGGGATGTAACTCAGCCCAGAATTTGGCACACTCGGCTCATAATTAATTGTAGCAGTGAAACATAGAGCTGTGTGGGCCTGAATTGTATTTATAATGGTCAACAGGACACAGTCAAATTTTAATCCTCTTTGGCGCCCAGGATGGAAGCCCCAAGTCACCAGTACTGTGCTTTTTAAAGGATCAAATACTTACTTGAGTTTTTCCCATGTCTCTTCCCCAAATTTCTCTATAACTAGAGATTTCAGGCAGGTGTTGATAAATCCGTACTGTGGGAGAGAAGACATTAGCATTATGCCTAATGGAACATGGGAAAAGAGCCCTTAATGGGCTGGTTAAGTAAAATGAAATGACAACCCCTTTGGGGAAACAATTATGTCTTTTCCCCATTTCTTGTTAAGTTTGTTTATTTAATAGCACTGTTCATTCCTGCCTTCATGCAAAACGCCCCAAGACTTGTTCTCTACACAGCAGTAGTTCTGGTTTCCATAGAGAAAACATATTAACTAAGCTTTAAAGCCAGCATGCACTTAAGGATGGTTACAGAACGTTGTTTTCAGTTACTCTGAATTCTTTTGGCTCATGCAGCACTGATATGGTTAAAAGATAGGTTAAAGCGGGAAATTAATGGCGCTTATGTCAGCCTGAAGACTCGATTGAAAGACAAATATATTTTAGTAGTAAAACACAGTATAGTTAGTGTTTAAATCTGATTTGAGAAACTAGGTATTGAACATAAAAAAGAAGAGTAATGCTGAAAGACGCTTACCATGGTGCTGCTGTCTGCTCGCCGATTGTGCAGGGCAGGTGCTCTAGGTTGTGCTGGAGTGAGTGAGTTGTTTCATCACACCAGCCGCGCGAGTCTGGTTTTTTTTAACATATCAACTTGGACTGTGTAGAGCCCATCGCACACAAAACAGAAAGATCCACAGGGAAATCAGAAACTAATCATTTACCTGGCCATGTATCTCTCCAAGCAGAGCTTAGCATTACAGCGCAGAAAGTCCAGCACTGAGATAATCAGAGGAAAAGTGGGGTTTAGGCTGAGGTGGAAATGACTATTTTAATGTAAAATCCTGAAGCTGGTCAGCTGGCTCAGCCTCTCACGCAATGTGCTTGAACTACAGATTCAGGGAGTTTGCTGATCATTTGTTTAAGCCCTGTCCATATAGGGATCAGTGCTATCTGTTTGTATCTGTCTTAGGTGCCTTAGAAATGCCTGTCACCCTAGTATCCAAGTGCCATGCAATAACCAAAGATAGCAGTGAGTGTGTGCCTGTAAGGACAGTATTTTCAATCTCCCCTTACCCTGGTCCACGCTGGGTCTATTTGTTCCTTCAACTCTGTCTAGTCTCACCATATCAATGGAATGACTCCAGACTTACATTGGCGTAACAGAGATCAGACTCTGGGCCCTTAAATCGTACTTGGATGTGTAATAATAAGTTTGAAATCTTACCCGAGGAAAGAGATGAGTGATGAGATCTTATCACAAGAAAATGTCCATCAAAAATGCCGTGCTGCCATGTACAGGCAGCCCCTGTCAGATAATACAGTTTATGGATGATGAACAGAACCTAGGCTCCCTCACTCCTGAGTCCGGTGGCCACAGGCATTGCTACCACAATAAACCCTGTGGTAACACAAACACTGCCATTACCAGCTATTTAGGAAGTCCTCCCCAACTCCCTTGCATCTCTACCACTTGTGTAGCCAGAGGTACTTTTGAGAATGTCACAGCAGCAGCATTTCTAATATTGGCGTGTCATTCCAAGAAGTGTTGCTTATCCTGAGGTGTCCCTATGGGAGCATCAGTAAGAAATAGCTTCCCTACAGGGATGGGGTGATCAGCAGGAAACTTGTGCCAAGGGAGTAGAAATCTTACAACGCTGCAGGATAGGCTGTTGTTAGTATTATGTTGCTCACACAACTTGCATTTGCAATCTTGACAATTGAAGCTATGGCCTGAATCAAACCTGTTGTCAGTGAATCTAATCCCATGGATATAAATGCAATTGCATCTGCCTCCGCTAGCTCTGGATTTGGTCTTACAGGTCAGCTTTTCAAAGGTATTTAGATAGCTAAAGCTGCAGATAGACCTCTAACCTGCTTACTCACTTTTGGAAAATCCCACTGGCCACCTAAATCTCTTTGAAAATCTGGCCCTAAATGTGTAACTTCAATGCACTGAATGGCTGAAACTATTGGCTAAATTCTGCTCTTGCTGGATGTATTCCATTTTTTCCATTCCCTTGACACAATTAAATTACTCCAGATTTAGCCCACTGGAACTGAGGACAAAAACTGGCCCTGTGTCTTTGAAACTGCATTAAAAGTGATGCATCAGTTAGGTATATAGACTGATCCACCATATTTTTACTTTAATATGATGGATCAGTCTAAATACCTAGCCGTATGCTTAAGCTACAGCTGACTTGAAAATAAAACAGGATATTTTATTAGCCATCAATCCCCTTCTCCTTTTGCCATTCCCCATGGCACAAGATTTGCAGACAATGATCATTTTTTTGTTTTTTAATCAGGACATAATTCTTCATACATTAAATTAGAAGGAAGCCCAGACTGAAACCCTGGATTTGAACAGCCCCAAAACTTTTTGGAAGTTTGGCTCTTGACCTGACTGGGCCTCTCCCGTATTAAAATAACTGTCTCAGTTAAAACTCTGGCTCTGGACTTTGGGGAACTGCAGAGCCAGGGCTGAACCTTGTGGCTGAGGCTCATCTCGACATTAAACTCTGAGGATTTGAATCCTTGGTTCCCTATTTTTAATTCAACTCTCTCTTCCCTGTGAACCCAAAAGCACTTTTTAAAACGCCTTTACTAATGTCCAATGCACTTCCCTGGCAAAGTGAGAGGTGAGTGCCTGGTAAGCAGCTCAGACAGGATTTGCTGATGTCTCCAGTTTATCCTGTGGTGTCGCAGTCATTCATTTCGAAGGGAAATCTCCTTGGAAGAATGAGGAAACTCACTTAAAGAACTAAAGTAAATTGGTAACTGCAAAATAGAATCATAGAATATCAGGGTTGGAAGGGATCTCAGGATGTCATCTAGTCCAACCCCCTGCTCAAAGCAGGACCAATCCCCAACTAAATCATCCTAGCCAGGGCTTTGTTAAGCCTGACCTTAAAAACCTCCAAGGAAGGAGAATCCACCATCTCCCTAGGTAACCCATTCCAGTGCTTCACCACCCTCCTAGTGAAAAAGTTTTTTCCTAATATCCAACCTAAACCTCCCCCACTTGAGACCATTACTCCTTGTTCTGTCATCTGGTACCACTGAGAACAGTCTAGATCCATCCTCTTTGGAACCCCCCTTCAGGTAGTTGAAAGCAGCTATCAAATCCCCCCTTATTCTTCTCTTCTGCAGACTAAACAATCCCAGTTCCCTCAACCTCTCCTCATAAGTCATGTGCTCCAGCCCCCTAATCATTTTTGTTGCCCTCTGCTGGACTCTTTCCAATTTTTCCACATCCTTCTTGTAGTGTGGGGCCCAAAGCTGGACATAGTACTCCAGATGAGGCCTCACCAATGCCGAATAGAGGGGAATGATCACGTTCCTCGATCTGCTGGCAATGCCCCTACTTATACAGCCCAAAATGCCATTAGCCTTCTTGGCAACAAGGGCACACTATTGACTCATATCCAGCTTCTCATCCACTGTAACCCCTAGGTCCTTTTCTGCAGAACTGCTGCCTAGCCATTCGGTCCCTAGTCTGTACCAGTGCATGGGATTCTTCCGTCCTAAGTGCAGGACTCTGCACTTGTTTTTGTTGAACCTCATCAGATTTCTTTTGGCCCAATCCTCTAATTTGTCTAGGTCCCTCTGTATCCTATCCCTACCCTCTATGTATCTACCACTCCTCCCAGTTTCATGTCATCTGCAAACTTGCTGAGGGTGGAGTCTGTGCCATCCTCCAGATCGTTAATGAAGATATTGAACAAAACCGGCCCCAGGACCGACCCTTGGGGCACTTCGCTTGATACCGGCTGCCAACTAGACATGGAGCCATTGATCACTACCCGTTGAGTCCAACGAGCTATCCAGCTTTCTATCCACCTTATAGTCCATTCATCCAGCCCATACTTCTTTAACTTGACGGCAAGAATACTGTGGGAGACCGTATCAAAAGCTTTGCTAAAGCATAAATGTTTATGAATTAAGGACATTAAAAATGAGTAGTGTATTTGTTTATGCATCTATACACACACACACACACACACACACACACACACACACACACACACACACACACACACACACACACAGAATGTCTGTTGATTAAGTAGGAAAAACACTTCAATTTCCCTTTTCTTTTGCTGATCACAGAAATATGACGACTGCAGAATTGCTAGGAATGAAGTGCCACCATGTGGCCGAGGGACAGTTCAAGCTGCATTTCTAGAAATCTCCCGCAAGAGCTGCTATGAGATCATGTCTAGTGGGTGCTGTCAGCTAATAGCACTGGCTATTAAAGCTCATTCACGCATTTCATTCTATCTGTTCTTGCTGTGCAGTGAGTCACTTTCAACGAGTGCGGGCTTTTAGTAAGGTCCGTCAATCTCACTTTAAAGAAAACAATATAATTTAAAATTTTGATTCCATAGACTCCGTTTGGTTTTAAGGCATCTCTAATGGATCCTTTTGTCCATTGCCCTGTTTCAGGATCTAATAACTATTCCTGAGTCATCCCTAAAGGATGTTTCTCTATTCTAGCCTTGAAACATGCCACATTTTTATTATAAAAGTAATGATGAGCTGTAGTTACTGTATTCAAACTACTTAACAGTGAAAGAGTGTAAAATGGAGCTACCTGTAAATAGACAATGAATGAGTTTTCCCACCACAAAAGAAACCAGTGCTAATCTGATAATAGACCTTATCTGCTGTGTCACACCAATCTGAAAGAATCAAGCAACATGGGCAATATCTTTTGTGCTGCCCATTGTTCAAGCAGATACTGTTAATATTATATTCAGTAAAAATGTGGATCAACCCCACATCTTGAGAGCTTGTAGACTGTGAAAAATACACATCTGTGAAGCAAGGAATTCACAACACAACAGAGCTTGTAAATTGGACACATCAGTTAGTGAGAGATTTTATTTATGGTGTCAGAGTTCTCCCGTTTTTTTTTTTATTTGCATTCATGCACACACGCACACACGCACACACCTAGGAAATTAAATGTAAAGAAACTAACCCTAATGCAACCTTAAGGGTTCAGGATCAAGTGCCACAAAGGAAATCCCTAAAGTGAAAGCTAACTCAGCGACATGGAGTATTTTTCATTCCTCTTTCTCTTGTTATACATAAATGTTTGTCCCTCACGCTTCTTTATTAACATAGGCTTAAAAAGACGATGCACTGTGCAGCTGCATTAATGTTACTGGAACAACTTTCACTGCTGAACTTTGGGCATTTCTTGATGTCTGAGTGTTTGTCTTCTCACGTTGCCAGCTTCTCGCTTTTCACCTGCTCTTGCTCCTTCTTCCAACTCCCTCATCTCTCCTACCGCTATATGGCAGGCTCTGAAGTAGTGGCTCTGGGAATGACCTGTGCCCTCGCTCTGTGGGCTGCATTCACTGAGCTGTGTGTAGTGTCCTGAGTTTTTCAGAGGTGCTGAGTACAGCTGGGTGAATAGTCAATTATTTTATTGTTTGGTTTGGCAGTTCCAAGACCTCGGGGACAGAAATCAGCTTGTCCTGAACTGAAACTGAAAATTCTGCCTCATTTCATTTTGGGGCACTCTTTAAAATAAAAGTACAGAAAATAATGGGCTACAGTCACAAGAGAGATGGAGGAGGTGGTGCCAACCTTATAACTGTCCATGCACTCACCCAGGATCAATTTCCCCTCGGCCTGATGTGAAGCAAAGATTTGAACTGAGGTGTCCTTAGAATCATAGAATATCAGGGTTGGAAGGGACCTCAGGAGGTCATCTAGTCCAACCCCCTGCTCAAAGCAGGACCAATTACCAACTAAATCATCCCAGTCAGGGCTTTGTCAAGCCTGACCTTAAAAACCTCTAAGGAAGGAGATTCCACCACCACCCTAGGTAACCCATTCCAGTGCTTCACCACCCTCCTAGTGAAAAAGTTTTTCCTAATATTCAACCTAAACCTCCCCCACTGCAACGTGAGACCATTACTCCTTGTTCTGTCATCTGGTACCACTGAGAACAGTCTAGATCCATCCTCTTTGGAACCCCCTTTCAGGTAGTTGAAAGCAGCTATCAAATCCTCCCTCATTCTTCTCTTCTGCAGACTAAACAATCCCAGTTTCCTCAGCCTCTCCTCATAAGTCATGTGCTCCAGCCCCCTAATCATTTTTATTGCCCTCCACTGGACTCTTTCCAATTTTTCCACATCCTTGTTGTAGTGTGGGGCCCAAAACTGGACACAGTACTCCAGATGAGGCCTCACCAATGTCGAATAGAGGGGAACGATCACGTCCCTCGATCTGCTGGCAATGCCACTACTTATACAGCCCAAAATGTCGTTAGCCTTCTTGGCAACAAGGGCACACTGTTGACTCATATCCAGCTTCTCGTCCACTGTAACCCCTAGGTCGTCTGTAGACTTCATTGCAGGAGAGTTCACTACCCACTGGGATATGGGATATTTTGGTATGCGGGAGCTCTCCCAGCCTCTCCCATGGAAGCTGTTCCATCGTGTATGAAATAATTTAATCATTTAGAAAATGATACAGTTACATTCATGTACCTCCCCCCCCCCCTTCTGGGGGGAGGCAGTTGTCCTGGTACAAAATTTATTTCTATAAACATATAAAGTTGCTAAAGCAGTAAACTACTAATGTATTTCCTTGTGCACTGCCTAGGACTTTTCCGAGACGTGCCTTTACAATGGCTGTGCTGACACCTTCTGTCTTAACTGTAACTGTACAGCACTGAAATATTCAAATTGGAGTGGACATCTTGTCCAGCTGCCAATTTTCCATTACACACCCACCATCTGAACTTCTTCTGCGTCTGCCAATGATTTATGCAGAATGATGATATAAACAAAGTGGCTTCACGTCCCACAGGCTTGATTTCTTCAGAAGACTTCTTCCCTCTGAAGTTACTTGATTTTTAGTGTATTATTTCTTTCATTTCACACAAGCAACAAAGGAGTGCGTGTGAGAGAGAGAAATTAATAGACAGAATCTCTGTGATACTATGGCTCAACAGTGTCACGAGTGCTAGTCTCTCGGAGTGCCCTCAGGGATACTGGGACTTTGAAACAACAAAAGAAGAGACTTTCGCCTGAGAATCTGTCCCAGGTTTTACTGAGCCTAATGCATGCTGGGACAGGGCTTTGGGAGATCACTGTTGTGTGAATACTCATATAGTGCAGATATGATCAATAAAGCTCCTAGTTTATGTACCTCGCTATCAGGTCTCACTAGTTTGATTGAAGGAGCGCACCTAGGGTGACCAGTTGTCCCGATTTTATAGGGACAGTCCCAATTTGGGGGTCTTTTTCTTATATAGGCTCCTATAACCCCCCACCCCCATCCTGATTTTTCACATTTGCTGTCTGGGCACCCTAAGCGCACCAGTAAACTCTTCTGGGGCTCTGGCACTCAGCAGTGCTCTGGCACTTCCGGGGCTCTGGCACTCAGGAGCTCTTTTGCATGTGCACAAGTCTTCCATGATATTAGCAATGGGCATTAAAAATCTGATCTTGCACCTACTAAAGTCACTGCTAAGACACCCATTGAAGTCAATGGGTGCAAGAGCAAACCCTAATGCTGTATGTTGTGTGCATGACGAAGCTCATGCTAACAGCACTGGTACTGACGGGCACTTGCCCCAAAGAAAAGTTTCGGGAGTGGAAGTATTAAAGGCAGCACCATGCAATCAGGTTAATGAAGTGAGCCATTAAATATGAAAATGAGGCACTCAGACCTTATCTTAAACTTTGAAAAGGGCTTTAATTAGGGAAGCTGCTTTTTTGTTTAGTTTAAATTTCCCTAAGTTTAATGAAGGGGGGATTTAAAATAAAGGCTAAGAAAAGGAATCCAAAGAATTTTTAGGATGCCTTTTTGTTCTCTTAGTCATAGAATAGAATCATAGAATATCAGGGCTGGAAGGAACCTCAGGAGGTCATCTAGTCCAACCCCCTGCTCAAAGCAGGACCAATCCCCAACTAAATCATCAAACTAAAGCCCATAAATCCATAAAGGGACTGCGTGCTGCACAGCGGTGAGAGCACCTCCACAGTACAGTGGCAACAAAATGACACTGTAGCCTTACAAGGAGAGAAAAGATGGTATGAGTGGGAAGTGTCCAACTGGTCTGGTTTTGCCCGCCCATGTACATCTTTCAAATAAAAGCAAAATGACCAGTATATGAGTAAAATCTCTGAAATTGGCACTGAAGCCAATAGAGAGGAGTTGAATACTGTTTAAAAGCCTTTTTATAATCCATGTTAACAATGTGTGCGTGTCTCATAATGTACTTTAATTACTGTTCTTCAGAAAGATTATGGGTTGGCTTTTCCATCATGATCTGCCTCCTAAACACACACTAGCAGCTTGAGGTGGTCAGAAACCCAGTGGAAATGGCCCCCAGGGAATATCCTCCTGTAGGAGGTTCCTGGGATGGCACAGAGCTGCCAAAGTGGCTCTATGCTACCCTCCCAAACCCCCAGCATAAGGGCTATGTCTTGGAAGGGAGAGTGTATGGCAGAAGCATCCTGTGCTCCAGCTTTTCTTGGTTGCTGAATGGTGCCTAGGAAACCATTGTAGCTGAGCTGATGTTAGAGCTGCCCTGAAGCAGTTTTACCCTTCTCTGCAGAGTGGGCAGGGCCAGAATATGGGAAGTGCCAAGGTGGTGGGGTCGGTAAGTAGCAGTGATCTCATAGAAGAACTGGCTGTAGAGGACAACCTTCATTTGAGTGATCATGTGTTAATTTGGTTTAAACTAAATGGAAGGATAAACAAAAACAGATCTGCAACTAGGGTCCTTGATTTCAAAAATGCAAACTTTAAAGAAATTAAGGGAATGAGTTAGGGAAGTGGACTGGACTGAAAACCTCAAAGATCTGAATACGGAGGAGGTTTGGAATTACTTTAAGTCAAAGTTGCAGAAACTACCTACATCCCAAGCAAGGGGAAAAATTCGTAGGGAAGTGTTGCAGACCAAACTGGGTGAACGAGCATCTCAAATAAGTTATTAAGAAAAAGCAGAAAGTTTAAAAGGAATTGTAGAAGGGATGGATCAGCAAGGAAAGCTACCTCTTGGAGGTCAGGAAGTGTAGGGAAAAGATAAGAACTTCTAAAAGCTGAGCAGAGTTGGACCTTGCAAAGGAAATTAAAACCAATATATAAATCTAAGGAAATAAGAAGTGGGACCACTAAACACTGAGGATGGGGTGGAGATCAAAGATCATCTAGGCATGACCCTACACCTAAATGAATGCTTTGGCTCAGTTTTTAATGAGGATAATGAGGAGCTTTGGGGGCAGTGCCAGGGTGGCTAATCGGAAATAAAAATTACCACATCCCAGGCTGAAGCCAAATTCAAACTGCTTAATGGGACCAAATTGGGGATCCTGGATAATCTCCATCCAAGAATATTAAAGGAACTGGCACATGACATTGCAAGTCCAATAGCAAGGATTTTTTAATGACTCCGTAACCCTGGAGGTCGTATCCTATGACTGGAGAATTCCAAATCTAGTATCTATATTTTTAAAAGGGAAAAAAAAGTGATCTGGGAAACTACAAGACTGTTAGTTTAGCTTCAGTTATATTAGAACAAATTTTGAAAGAGAAAGTCGTTAAAGACATAGAGGTTAACAGTAATTGGGATTAAATACAACATGGTTTTACAAAAGGTAATCGTGCCAGACCAACCTGATCTCTTTCTTCGAGAAGATAACTGATTTTCTAGACAAAGGAAATGCAGTAGGGTTAATCTGCCTGAATTTCAGTAAAGCATTTGATACAGTTCCACATGGGAAATTATCAAATTGTAGAAGATGGAGATTAATATGAGAATTAAAAGGTGAATAAAGGAGACACTGCACCGGGTCATGCTGAAAGGTGAACTTTCAGTCTGGAGGGAGGTTACTAGACGAGTTCCTCAAGTATCAGTATTGGAACCATTCTTATTTAACATTTTTATTACGGACCTTGGCACAAAAAGTGGGAGTGTGCTAATAAAATTTACAGATGACACAAAGTTGAGAGGTATTGCCAATATGGAGGATGACTGGAATATCATACAAGAAGATTCGGATGACCTTTAAAACTGGAGTAAAAGAAATGGGATGAAATTTAATTCTGCAAAGTGCAAGGTCATATACGTAGGGACTAACAACTAGAATTTTTGTTATAAACTGGGGAGGGGTCAGTTGGAAACGACAGAGGAGGAGAAAGACCTGTGCGTATTGTTGATTACAGGATGATTAGGAGCCACCAATGTGATGTGGCCATGAAAAAGGCTAATGCAATCCTAGGATGCATCAGGTGAAGTATTTTGAACAGGGATAGAGAAGTGTTATTGCCATTATATAAGGCACTGGTGAGACATCATCTGGAATACTATGTGCAATTCTGGTCTCCCATGTTTAAGGAAGATTAATTCAAACTGGAATAGGAGCAGAGAAGGGCTACTAGGATGATTAGAGGAATTGAGAATTCCTACCTTTTGAGAAGAGATATAAGGAGCTTGGCTTGTTTTGCCTAACAAAATGAAAGATGAGGGGAATTATGATTTCTCTCTATAAATACATCAGAGGGATAAACACCAGGGAGCGAGAGGAGTTATTTAAAGGCTAATGTTGGCACAGAAACAAATGGATATAAATTAGCCATCAATTAAGTTTATGTTTGAAATTAGATGAAGGTTTCTGACCATCAGAGGAGTGAAGTTTTGGAACAGCCTTCCAAAGGAAACAGTGAGGGCAAAAAACCTAGCTGGCTTCCATATGTTCAAGACTGAGCTTGATAAGTTTATGGAGGGGATGGTATGATGAGACTGCCTACAATGGCATGTAGCCAATCTGTGACTGCTATTAGCAAATATCTCCAATGGCTGAAGATGGGCCACTATATGGAGATGGCTGTGAGTTACAAGAGAGAATTCTTTTCCAGGTGTCTGCCTGGTAGATTGCCCACATGCTCAGGGTCTAACTGATCGCCATATTTGGGGTCAGGAAGGAATTTTTCCCCGGGTCAGACTGGCAGAAACCCTGGAGGTTTTTTCATCTTCCTCTGCAACTTGGGGCATGGGTCACTTGCTGGTTTGAACTAGAGTAAATGCTGGATTCTCTGTAACTTGAAGTCTTTAAATCAAGAGCTGAGGACTTCACTAACTCAGCCAGAGGTTTCTGGGCCTATTACAGGAGTAGATGGGTGAGGTTCTGTGACCTGCGATATGCAGGAGGGTTCCTTCTGCCATTAAAGTCTATGAGCAACAGGAACAGAAGAGCAACATTTATACCCCAATTTATTGCTTCAACATGGCATCAGACTTTCTGGATGATGTTGGCAGAATTTATGTTGCTGGATTGGGCAGGACTACAGGCTAAACTGAATGTGGAGGAAGAACATGTAGAACTGAAGTGTAACAGAAGCAAACCCAGTTCATGAATATCATTAGAAAGAAAAACAAAGGATGTTATTCGATCAGCAGGTGTCAGCAGCGAACAGCTGATTCCTTGGCACTCTCCTATCAGGTGAAGAATAGCATCCTAACTCAATAAGATCTGCAGTATGTTTAGCCATTGGCAGGAATTCTGGTCAAGTAAGTCTGTCAAGAAGCAATAGAAATGCAGATCTACAATGCTTGCTGTCTAGTAAATATTACAGTACAGTGTGCATGATGCTTATGACTAATTCAGCAGTCCCTGCCTCTGGATCTTTACCCAAGTCCCTTGTATAGCAAAAATGCTGAACATAGAAATGGCAGGAAGTTGTGCAAAGTACCTTCCCAATTCACAAGGGACAGTGTGACGGGGTGGACTACGTCTGGAGTGCCCGCTGCTGGAGGCCTGAGGCCCTGCCACACCCAACCCCAGAAAAGGGCAGTAGAGAGATCCTTCAAGCTGCCTAGAGCGGCTGTGTCAGAAGCAGCCAATCAGGAACCAGAAGGCTAATATAAGAAGAGCTGCAGGGCTAGAGTGAGTTTAGTTCCTTGCTAGAGCTGGAGGAGTGTGGCTGGTGTGCCTGGCTGGCTGAGGGAGCTACAGGCCCTTGGACAGAGTAATGCTGGCAGAAGGTGGGGGGAACGTGAAGGAGCTCTGGGCTGGCTGCTGGGATTCCACCAGGACAGGGCCCTGAGGTAAGGGTGAAGAATGTACTGGAGCCATGGGGAAGTGGCCCAGGCAATTAGAGCAGCAGTGTGGCTTAGATAAAGGGACATGACACAGCTGCTATCCATAGGGTCCCTGGGCTGGAACCACCCTCCACCCCCACCAGCCACTGGGAAAGTGGCCTGGACCTTGGTACACCCCAGAAGGGCAACTGAACTGCAGCAGCCCAGAAAGGACCTGAGAGGGCGAAGACATTGCCTCCACGGAAGGAGCCCTGGGGCACCGCTCTCTACCAGAGCAGGGACAACTTGAGAGAGATGTTACCGAGGGCACTGAGAGAGGCCTCTGTTGGACTTATATCCCAGAAAGGATTTGCTGTACTTTTACTCACAGACAGAGTGTGTGTGTGTGTGTGTGTGTGTGTGTGTGTGTGTGTGTGTGTGTGTGAGAGAGAGAGAGATACTTGGCTGGAGGGATGAGTCAGCAAAGACCCACCACAAAGAGAGAGCGAGAGAGTGCAGGCACATGCATTTGGCCAATGGGTGATCATGACAGGTGAGTGCACCCCATTGCAGACACAGTTAAAATGGTATATTTCATGCCCAATAAGCCATGCACCAAGGATCAGTACTGATTGGAGGCCAATAGAAAGAAAAGACATTGGAGTAAAACAGACTCTCTCTAACTTGCTTTTCTTTCAGATTCTGAAGAAAGTCAACTTTAACCTGGATAAGGTTCAGACAAAAACTAGGGACTCATAATGACAGTGCCTGGTCCAAACAGCCAGTGCAACATGGTGGGAATGCTTCAGCGTAGTCCCTGAGGTTTTACTTTGCTATTTGTTAGAGAAATAGGCATACTGTATATCACAAATTCGAAATGGTTTATGTAGCATGGCTAAGGTAAAAGCCTCTTCTTAGGAGCACCTCTGTAGTATGGGTTTTTTTCAGTGTTCACTGGAGGTCTCAATGAACACAGATGTCCATGTAATGGGTGTAACCTGGTGCTGATGTGCTAGGATTTATGTTCAGAATTTCCCCCCTGGATTAGAGCGTAGTCCATGTCCTGTTTGTTCACAAATGCTGCTGTTCAAAGATATTACACACCTATAGGAGCGAGTGTAAATGTTTTAAATTCCCATCACCTAGGTAAGGTTTGATCAGCATCCGGCTATTCAAATAAATGGTTGAGGAATTTTTATTTTTATTTTTCTTGTAACCTATGAAAAGAATTGCACAAATCTCCACCTGCAAGGAGCCCTTTATGCTGTCTCCCACAACCAAAAAAAGTTTCCATAAGAGAGCAGAGTACAGGATCTGCTTGACTTTTCTAGCACACAGTGGGAGAGTTGTCTCACAACACAACCTGCTCATGCTGATGCTCTTATTGCTGCTGTTTCTAAGGCCCTTTCAAGGCTGCCTTCTCCACAGCCTCTCGTTGGTGCCACTGCATGCTCTCGGGTCATGGGACTGATGATGGCACGCACTAAATTCTCTGATGCAAAGATGAGGGAAGTCCATTTTGCTGCCCTGAAATTGGAACTCCTGGTGCAAAGTTCACCAAAGATGAATAGAACTGCTTTGTAGCACTAGAGCCAGGAGAGAAATTATTGCACCAGGCAATGCTGGAATCATTGCTTCCATGAATAACACTGGAAAACACTTGCAAAGTTGGAGCTTCCTCCCCACCCAGTGATAAAGCAGGGTTGTTAGGCACCGTGAACTCAATGAGCTACGTTCCAGTGTCACTGCAAACCTGGAATAGCCATGGCTCACAATACAAACAGCATAAAGAACCTTCAGTTAACATGCACTGTTATGTACCTGCTGCAGTGTTGGGTGGGCTAGAGCTTATCAAGAGAAGTAAATGCTACACATTCTATCTTTTCATATAGCTATCTTCCAGCTGGGGCTAGTCCTTCTTACATGATTTTGGTTTAAATTTTAAAGTGCTGAATGCCCCTTCCACAGCTTTGGGTAAATAAATTGGATATCTTTCCAATCTCTTTCTGGAGCCAGTTGTTCTTCTCTGGCTGTTTCTTTTAGACTGGCTTGCTGCCTCTGCTATTTGCAAGGCATCTTGGGAGTGCCTCTGAGGAGCACGGAGAATCCAGTTTGAATGTAAACTGTGCTCACGAGTGCTGGTAGCAACTGAAAGAGAGAAGATAGTTCTAGTTAATAACAGCTTCCCAATGAATGTTGATGTTCAGCTAGTCATTGACAAAGGAGGATGTTAATTAGGTCCTTTCTAGAAGTAATGCTGAGTAACACAGTGAAGGTTCCATAATGGCTTCTACTTCAGGAATTTCTGAATTTAACTTTCTGACTAAAATTTTCTGTACTTTATCTCTAGCTTATAGGTAGAGCTGGCAAGATCTTTCAACCAAAACTTTTCTTAGTGAAAAATGCAGATTTGGGTTGACTGAAACATTTTGTGAATTTGTGTCAATTTCAGCCAATGGTTGTAATGGGGGAGGAGGGTGGAACCTCTCAAATTTCCCCAAAAGTCAATGTTTCACTTCAACCTCTTCGAAACAAAATATTTAGCTTGATTCCAAATGAATTTTGGTTTCAAAATTGCCTTTAGCTTTATTTTTAAAAACTGGAGAGGCGGGAGGGAGAAGCTTGAAATCTAAACAAAGAATTTTATGTCAGAGTAAACAAGATGTTTCATTCAACCAAAAACTACTTGTTTTCTGACTTTTCAATTAATCAGATTTTTTTAAATCATTTTTGGATCAACCTGAAACAATTTTATTGATTGAATTGTCAGTGATGCAAAATAAATAAATCCATTATTTGCACTGTATTTTTTTAATATATGGAGATATCCTATCTCCTAGAACTGGAAGGGACCCTGAAAGGTCATTGAGTTTAGCCCTCTGCCTTCACTAGCAGGGCCAAGTACTGATTTTGTCCCAGATCCCTAAGTGGCCCCTTCAAGGATTGAACTCACAACCCTGAGTTTAGCAAGCCAATGCTCAAACCACTGAGCTAGCCCTCCCCCTTGATGTTTATAGGTGAGTTTTGGGTTTATAAACTTGACCAAAATCAGCCAACCTTTTCTGAATGAGGAAAGAGATCAATCTATATAGAAAGCTATATTTCAGTCATCGATAGATAGATAGATAGATAGATAGATAATGGGGAAATTATATAAGGACTATTCTGCTGATATTTTTAACAGCTCTATAAACAAGACTACCCATTGTAGAAATTGGAAAATATGTGGATCATAAAAATGTCACCCTCCACCTCTCTTCCCTTAGTAATTGTATTTTAGATGCTCTATATAGACTTCACCATCAAAGTCAACATCCACGTTTGGGAGATCTGTCACAGGAACTTTCTGCCATCTCTCTGCATCCAGATCTGCAATCACAGAGTCCAAGAAAGCTATTGCCTCTCTTACATCTGAATTGGACTGTGGGACTCTTTTCTCCATTGATATCTGTTGAACAGATGCGTAAGAAATAAGTACATTGAGAATAATATAGAACTACTTTTTAATAAAAGAACTGTGCAAAGTGGAGTTGCATCTGGATCCAAACAGTGCAAAATTTGATAATTTTATTTGGGCCCATCTCTAGTCCATAGTTCATACCACGCTAAGAAAATGGTCCAAAAATAATACCTAGTGCTTATATTGCTCTTTTCATCAGTAGATCTCACAGCGCTTAGACAGGAAGTCAGTATCATTATCCCCAATTTACAGATGGGGAACTGAGTTTCAGAGAAGGAAAGTGACTTGCCCAAGACCCAGCAGGCCGGTGATAGAGCCAGCAATAGAACCCATATCTTCTGAATGCCAGGCCTGGGCACTACCCATTAGGAGACTCTGCTTCCCAAACAGGTTGAACCTCTTGGAAATAATGGGCCAGATTTTCAAATGCTCATCGCCTGCCCCTCGCCCCGACAGCTGGGGCCAGATTTTCAAAAATGCTTGTCAGCCAACATCCCCTGTCCTGTCCTGACCCGCAGGGGTAGAGTTTCAAACAGCGCTCGGCACTCAACATGTTGAGCTCTTCTGAAAATCTGCCCATTATGTGGGAACTGAGGTCTTTGTGTATAAAGTCTATTTAAGGAGGCTTGTGTGCCACTAAAAGGGAGGCAATTTGATAGTGTGGTGATAACCCCAAAGGAAAACCAGTAGGGTTTAAAAATAAAAACTCTCTTCAATAAACAGCTCTCTGTGTAAAAACTGAAACAGTTATGACAATATGGTAACACTTTTTGGAGTTTCTATGTACTGCTGTGTCTGTATAGGCAAAACTCCCATTGACTCTCCTGGGAGTTCTGCCCAAGTAAGAACTGCCTATGTTCTCACTCAGTTTAAGGCCAGACTGTGCTATTGAGAGCAGTGTGTCCCAACCACACTACCTCCCTGACTCTCCCAGATATCTCTGAAGGATGCAGCCTTCTTTGAAGGAGCAGCTCTCTGCTCTGTGGGCTGGTGAGGGGATGAATAAAGTTTGACCTAGCTTCTTTGCTCCCTAACCCCTCTGGGGTGATTTTCATGGATAGGAGTGCTAAGAGGAAGCAGCCACTTCACGCTTACTGACTGTAGTGACTGCTATTACATCTGGCCCTTAGTGGTTAGAAGACAGTTTAAATAAAACTTCTTGTCAATATCATCCAAGACACAAATTATTTTTCCTTCAGGACGAGCCCAAGGGTCAAAGTTTGAGCCTGAATCCAGACCCAAAGGTCAGATACCATTCAGTACCCAGGCTTTGGTTCAGCCTGTTATATAGACAGACATTCGGATCCAGATCCAAGCCTGCGCAGTGTTTGGTGAGTGCATTTCTACTAATTCTTCATCACGCAGAGAAAGAGAAATGAATTTTCACTGAAGATAATGTTAATGCAAGCAGATAGTGACGTACAAAACAATACATCCCTGTGGTTAAAAAGAAACTTGTGATCACTAAATAAAAGTACCATTTAGAAAGCAGCCAAATAACCCGTGTTATTCTGGATTACTTCTTTAGTCCTTCAGAACCCCTTTCTTCAAAGCCAGTGTTATGGTGCAGTGACTGACCCTCTTGTGTTGGGAGACTGACTCACTGTACAGCGTATCCTGCTGATATCATACATTATCTGTTTCTGAGCAGGAGGCTGGTAGAGTTAACACTCCAGCAGGAATCAAGTCTGGTCACACATGAGAGCTAGTCAGCTATAATCAGATGACATAATACTCCAGACATCTATTTGTTTGGTAAACCAGAGTTCCTTTTCTTTAAAGAGGAATTTTCAATTGTACATAGCACTATAACAACACTCAGGAAAGGTAAGGAGTCTATGTAGACCTTCTGTCTGTAAGGTCTGTTCCACAGTACCTACTGTAGTCAGTGTTTTGCATCCTTTACCACTGTTTTCTTTCCACTGTGTTGACTTGGCCAAATTCTGCTCTCAGTTACACAAGGGTAGATCCAGAATTCCACCACTGATGGCAATGGAGTTAGTGACCCCAGTGACTGTCAATCTCCCATGAACCAAAAGGGAACCAACCCCAACTAATTATAGGCAGGGTGTGTCATAAATTCCTAGGCTACACTCCTCCTAGATCTCAGTGTGTCTATTTTGGATCTTTCTCTCTCCTTGATTCTTCATCTTTTTACAAATGTCTCTGTCTCCCCTTGCCAATACATCTTAAATCTTCTTCCCCTCCGTTATTTACTGAGCATCAGTGTACCGAATACGATACAGATGTAGGTCCTGATCCAAAGCGCACTGAAGTTATGTGAAAGCTGCCATTGATCTGAGTGGGCATTGGATCACGCCCATAGAGCATTAGAAAATATGGTCTCTAGTGCCAGAAATGTTTGGGCTTCATTCAGCCCCCACTGGCACAATTTGCACCCCCACGCACTAGCAGAAGCTACTATATCCAAAGGTGAATTTGTCCTTGTGGGAGGATAGGCAGCGTTTGCACCACTGTTCTCCTTCAGGGCTTCTGTCATAGGAGGTTGACTTCAAAGTGTGGTCAATGCCCTCCTGATAGAGAGTCTCAGGGGATGCAATGAGTCAGCCCTATGTCCCCTCACCACACCATCTACCCCACTAGCACCCACTGTGGGCCCTGCACAGGCCAGCTGTGGCTCTGCTGTCAAAGGAGGGATTGTGGCCACTTTGCATGAGCACAATACTCCGGCAGGCAGCCTTTCCACTGCTGGAAGCTCGGTATCTTAGGTGAATCGAGCCGGGCTAAATCAGCCTAAATTCTGAGCAGATGCAAACGAAACAGTTCAGATACATGAGATACAAAACTGCAACTGAAATGAAAGGCTGCATTCGATTTTGCAACTGTATGATTCTTTACTCTGTAAAGTGGTTGGAGATAGCCAGTATGAAAGGTGCTGCTTCAAAGTTCTGAGCGTAATGACAGTGAAGTGAGAAATTTTGTTTTCTGTTTCTAAAGCAGCTGCCAGTGTATTAGTTAGCAGCAGCTTTCTAGTGAATGGAGCATTGAGAACTAATACTTGCCATGTCCCCATGGCTGGCAGTGGAACTCGTAGTGATGACAAAACTAGTGCTACTGATGACATTGTACCTGGCTGCTCAGTGAAAATCCTGGTTGTTCAATAAAAGAATGTACTCTGTGTAAATAATTTCAAAGTGCAAAGCCAATAGAAAGCCTCTTACTTATCTCAATGGATTACTGAGCTCTCCAGTCAGTACCAGCTATAAACAACCAAGGTGGAGAACCATGAGGTGCCATCTGATGTGATAGCCTCAAACACAATTATCTTTTTATGGATGCATTTTCCAGACTTCATACACACCCACCTCTTTCTCGCTCTCATGCACATTTCCCCCAAAACATTCAGATGAATCTTGACTCATGAACACTCCACATCACTCCAAAAGTGTGTTTACAGGTCCTATGTATTCTCATCTCCCCCCACTCCAGGATTCTCTACCTATTGAGGTACTTCTATGCCCCTATCACTGTACTGTCTGAGTGCCCTCTAAGTATTTATGGTTTATTGTCCTCACAACACTCCTGTGCAGAAGGGAAGTATTATTATCCCCCTTTTACACATGGGGAATGGAGGCACAATGAAGTTACTTGCCTAAGATCACACAGAAGGTCTATGGCAGAGTTGGGAAGAAACAGAATTGCATCTGTCATCACTTTAATCTATTAAAGCATCCCAGCTGTCCTCCAAAAAAAAGGCTGTGGTCCAACCCTACCTCTAAAAGTGATTAAATATAAACAGATCCCCCCCTTCTTCCTTGCTCTTGGTGGAGGGCTATAATTGGTGGCACTTAATAATAACACAAATGATAACTTCAGACTAAGAAAAACCCACCTGATTGATCTGATAAACCACCAGGATCCTAGAGGCAGCAGAAGTCAGCTGCTCCTTTACAGAATGTTCTGTTATCAGGTCAAATCCAGATCCTAAAGGATCCCGCACAATCATCAAATTATGGTTGATACCTGTTCAACCTTAATTCTTATGTTTGCATCTGGGATGCACGGAGAATCAAATTTAATTCAGCAGGTACTACCCAATCTTTATTCACTCTTTATTCACTATTGTATGACTGCTTGTACACATTAAATTATTCTCTATTTCAAATGGTGGCACAATAAGAGGGACTTGATCTTGAATAAAGACCATTGACACAGAAAACCAACAGAGGTTATGCAACGACATGTTACGCAGTTAAGGCAAATGGTAGGTAACCACATGGCAAGAATATTTTCTTGTGCTTAGATACAATAGCCCTTACCTTAGAGGTAAGATACAATAGCCCTTACCTTAGAGTGCCTGGTAGGAAGTGGGTGTAGTGGCTTTTTCCCTGTTTTGGAGGATTTTGTTGACACCGGAGAAATTTCTGATGTCATGTTCATGGATTTTAAGTCATTGATGCTGTCAAGGTATTTTTTTCTCAAAGCTAATAGATCCTGTAAGTACTGTAAGCAATGTTGAGTCTTGGAGTACATCCAGGCCCTGTCTTCCTCTTTCTGCTGGAAGTATGCACAAGATTCTAGACTGGTGGTACTTTTGCATTTTTTCAAGGATTCATTGAGTCTCTGCTGCTCACCTCCAAGAGTGTACATAGAGGTGCTGCGGATCAGCCTTACAGCAGAGCCTGTGCCATCATAGCAAGGGATATCATCAGCCAGACTTCTCCTATGGGAGTTGGGGTGAAAGATTGAATGGATCTTTCTGAACATAATGTGCCACTTTCTTCACCCTGTACCTTGTCTCCTTCAGCCTCTTGATTTTAAGGCAAAATTAGCCAGTCGGTACCCAAGTCTCTTGTTGTTAGCTGAAAGGCAGATTTGCCAGATGCTCACTGGAACCAGGCTAAAAGTTTATGGCTGCTTCAGCTGTTTCCAATATATTTTTTTGTTAAAGATCACAGCAAAATGTTTTCGGTTACATCTGCATCACTTAAACAGCTTTGCTTTTCTCTCTGATTAAAGCGTAGTACAGTAGGTCAAATGCCTTCCTCTGATCTTTCCTCTAGAGTCTCCCCATACAAATCATCAGTGTCAGACAAGACATTTTCCTCTCCATCGTTTCTTTCTTTTGTTTCCATCAGTGTCACATCCTTGAGCCGTTAGCTGTCTACTTCACCTTATAGTTGCATAGATTTGAGATGTCTTTGTGCTGACCATGGTACTGAACTACTTCTAAGGTCCAAAAAATATCCTCTTGGTTAAGAAATAATAAGACATGGCTTAGCAGACCATTAATGGGTGTTTTGTGAAGAAACCATTCAAATAAGCGTAGACCAAGGAGGACTGACTGATCAGGAAGGGAGCACCTGTATTGTCTAGATCATTGCACCTCCAGGCAGGATTTCAGCTGCTCTGAGAAGGGATGTTGTGTTCTGTGCTATGGCAACAGGGGAATGGTTACAGGTATTTGATAGCACATCATTGTTAGGAATAAAGTGAACTCAGGTACCCAGATCCATTACACCCCATTCAAAAGCTTCACTGTGTGAGAAATGCTGTAAAATAAAACTGTTCTAAAATACTCCTTTATCTCAAAATAATAACAGAGATTTTAGTGCACAGAGAAACCATTACATCTGTGGGTTTTGAATGTTTGTTCAAGAAAAAAAAGGATGTGCAAACATTTGAATACTGTGTTTATGGCTGCAGGATTTAGCCTGAAAAATACTGTAAATATTATTAGTATATTAATACTATTCTATGATTTGCCTAGTGTCCACGTTGTGAATGTGCTTTAAGGGAAATAATTGGACAGCAGCCAGTTTTCATTGTCAGAATGATCTAGCTTTTATCTAAAGTCTGCAAGAATGTTTAGGGCTTAAATTTTCACAGTTGAGTTTGTAACTCATTCTGCTCAGGACTTGTGTGTTTGAGAAAGCTATTTTATTTTCAGAAATCATGGGTATGATCTTACAGTTTTCACTCAGGCAAAACTCCCATTGAACTCACTGGAAGTATTGCATAAGGATTTAGGCACCATAACAGTTGTGCAATTGGCTATGGCGATATTGGATGATAATATAAATGTGTGTGTTTAATTTCATGCATTCCTCCATAAACTCAGATTCACTGGGCGATGATTTCATACTATAATTTAGGAGAATATTTACAAATAGGCCCTGACTTCTGGGCAGGGCTGAGCTGTGTTTGGCATAGGATGTAAGGCAGACTCAAGATAGCTTTATGCCACTTCTGTAGCTCTCTAATTCTGGGGCTGGTTTGGCTCCCATTATAAGGAATAGTAGCCTTGGGATTGCTCTAAACTGCACCCAGCAGACTATAATCTAGTGGCTGGCAAGATCTGGACCATAGAGATAAGTTTATATTACCTAATACTTCCAGAGGTGCTCTGCATGTGTTCCCCCATCCAGGTAATTGGTAAAACCAACTTTATGGCCCCTTTGAGCCCCAGAGCTGTGCAAAGAGATTGTCACCTATGTGAGAATCTGTCCCAGTGCCTTGAGGTCTAAGGCAGAGAGTCCTTCTGGTTCATAAAAGTAGTATAGTAAAAAAGCATTGTGGGTTCTCTTTTCTAGTACATATTTTCTTTTACAAAGTATAAAGCTGCAAGGAATCCATAGTTTGGAGCTTTGTATCTGCCTCACTAGTGTTGCAAAGTGCAGTTACTGTCCCAAACTGAAAGAAGTGAGATCAGTCCAGAATATCCCTTTAAAGTAGATTTGATTTGCTGTATCTTCAGGTTTTAGTTGCAGTGAAAGTAATGAGCACCTGTGTTTGCACTCTTGGTCTGCTCCTGTAGCCATCTTGCCCATGGGACTTCCATTGACTTCAGTGACTTGAACATGTATGGGAGCTCCAGGAAGGATTGGAGTCCAGTGATTTGCTGATGGCAATGGGAGTTCCCTAGAGACAAGCTCTGGGATCAAGCACTGCCTTTCCATAGCAGATTGATCTCATTTGGATTTACTAGTAGTTCCACTGCAAGGTAAATCAAACTTTAAACAAAAACCAGGACTGCATTTAATGATAAGAGTACATTAGATGTTATATACCCTGATTAGCAAAGCACTTAAGTATCTGTTTAACTTTAAGCACAAGGAAAATTATTCTTCAGTAAAGTACTTTAAGCATGTGCTTAAGTCCTATTGACTTCAGTCCCTGCAGTGGGTCTTAAGCATATATATCTCTACCCCGATATAACGCTGTCCTCAGGAGCCAAAACATCTTACCACATTATAGGTGAAACCGTGTTATACCGAACTTGCTCTGATCCGCCGGAGCGAGCAGCCCCCTCCCACCCGCCCCTGGAGCTTTGATTTACCGCGTTATATCCGAATTCATGTTATATCGGGTCACGTTATATCGGGGTAGAGGTGTACTTAATTTTAATCACCTGCTTTAGTGCTTTGCTGACCCCAAAATCGTCCCCTTCCCCCATTTTAAAAAATACTGGGCCAGGTTCATTTTGTGCCCCCAGAAA
Organism: Chrysemys picta bellii; assembly: GCF_011386835.1. Taxonomy (NCBI): domain Eukaryota; kingdom Metazoa; phylum Chordata; order Testudines; family Emydidae; genus Chrysemys; species Chrysemys picta. Next base: position 299,087,611 of record NC_088791.1, read on the forward strand.
CCAGGTTCCTATTGCTTCAGGAATGAATTTTAACAAGCAGGGACTAATAAAAGTCATGCATGACTCAATACTGTAGCTATGCTATGTAGGGAACATGAATATTTTTTTCTCTAGAGTCACATCTGTATCTGAAATAACCCTTATGCTTCTAAGATTAAAAGAAAAGACTTTGGCTCTCTTTAAAGGCGATGAATAGATCTTGTGTGTTTTGTGGGGATGAGGGCAGGCAGTGCTTAGTTTGTAATGAAAGAGGTGCCAGAGCTCAATCAACTAGGTGCTGGGGCTCCAGCAATTTTTTTACTTTCATAACTGACGCGGTAAGCCCGGAGGTGCCAGGGCTCAGCCCTGACACGCCCTAGCACAAATTAAGCACTGAGGGCAGGGTCCTGAGCCCCCAGCTCCCACCACAAGGGCATGGAATCAGGCATTCACAGCTGCAGGTGGTTTTCTAAGTAGGCCTCTATTTATTCAAAGCCAAATTACATTCCCCTTCTGTATGGAAGCCATCCCATTTGAAGTAAATAGGACTGCTCCCAGGAGCAAAGTAATGGCAATTGCACTCAGACAGCATGCTCCTCTTCCCCAGCCTTGCTGATAAGAACTGAATATACCTGCCATATCTAATCCTGTTGATAATTAAAAACCCAAGCTCTTATTCCAGAATTGTTTCTTTGCTTCAAACTTGTTTGGGATATTTAGCCGTTAATTCAGAGTGCCAAGTTTGCAGGAAGCTATTAAACTTCCCAAGCAGGCGCTAGAGAGAAATAGATCATTCTAAATATTTAATGGCATCTAGGATTACTAGCTTTGACAATGCAGCTCTCCTTTCATGTTCGTTCATTTGGCCGTTTGACTTTGACTTGGCTGAGTGAAGGCATTTTATTATTAAAATGCTTTTTTGCTGTATGATTTTCTTTACTGTTTCTGGTTTGTGGGGCGGACTAAAGGAGGCAGGTTCTATGGACCATCAGGAGGTGGCTTTTAAAGTTATCCCTGTTATCTGCCCCAGGGTTCTTGCAGTTGTAGAGCCTGATGTCTGGTTAAGAAATATCAATCTACATGGGCTTCCAATGGTATATAATTTATAACTAAACAAAAATCATAAAATCAAAGACATAAATCAAATGAAGACAAAGTGGGTTAATATCAAATCAGTCTAATTATTGGGATGATTAAAACATATCAAATGAACCAACAATTCCTTATTAGCTATATCTAATAATGTAGGAGGAGTCAAACCTTGTTTAGCTATCAGCCTCAAAATGACAGGGCATTATCAATCCCAATGCCAACTGATATTTATATTGCAGCCAAATGGCTGATACAAAGGAGCATCTAATCACTCTTGGGTTGAACTACAGCTCTGATGCTAATTAAGGCAGACTACCCACATTATAGACACATGATAATAACCAATCTTTTTCTCCCCCAACACAGTTACATGAGACATTACAATGCAGTCGAGAATAGCTCAGCTTATTACATTTTACCAACAACAAATGGAGGTGAAAATAACAATTTCTCAGGATTTAAACACGTCTCCCAACTCATGAATTGCATGCACAGACAGCAAGGTCACTTAACCCGGTGTTGTTTTAGATGACTGAGGGTATGTCTACACTACGAAATTAGGTTAATTTTATAGAAGTCGATTTTTAGAAATCAATTTTATACAGTCGATTGCATATGTCCACACTAAGCGCATTAAGTCGGCGGAGTGCATCCTCACTACCAGGGCTAGCATCGACTTACGGAGCGGTGCATTGTGGGTAGCTATCCCACAGTTCCCGCAGTCTCCGCCACCCATTGGAATTCTGGGTTAAGCTCCCAATGCCTGATGGGGCAAAAACATTGTTGTGGGTGGTTTTGGGTACATGTTGTCAGTTGCCCCTCCCTCCATGAAAGCAACATCAGACAATCGTTTTGTGCCTTTTTTCCTGGGTTACCCATGCAGACGCCATACCATGGCAAGCATAGAGCCCGCTCAGCTCACTGTTACCGCTGCTGTTGTGAGCATTGTAAACACCTCACGCATTATCCTGGAGTATATGCAGAACCAGGCTAAGAGACGCCAGCACGAGGAGGATTTTGATGAGGACATGGACACAGATGTTCCTGAAAGCAAGGGCTGTGGAAATTGGGATATCATGGCAGCACTGGGGCTGGTTGATACAGTGGAACGCCGATTCTGGGCCAGGCAAACAAGCACAGACTGGTGGGACCACATAGTGTTGCAGGTATGGGATGATTCACAGTGGATGCGAAACGTTCGCATGCATAAGTCCACTTTCCTGGAACTCTGAGTTGCTTTCCCACACCCTGAAGTGCAGCAATACCAAGATGAGAGCTGCCCTGACAGTTGAGAAGCGAGTGGCAATAGCCATCTGGAAGCTTGCATCGCCTGACTGCTACCGGTCAGTTAGGGAATCAATTTGGAGCGGGCAAGTCTACTGTGGGGGTTGCTGTGATCCAAGTAGCCAATGCAATCACTGATGTTCTGTTATCAAGGGTAGTGACTCTGGGAAATGTGCAGGTCATACTGGATGGCTTTGCTGCAATGGGGTTCCCTAACTGTGGTGGGGAGATAGATGGAACGCATATCCCTATCTTGGCACCGGACCACCTTGCCAGCTAGTACATAAACCACAAGGGATACTTCTCAATGGTGCTGCAAGCACTGGTGGATCACAAGGGACGTTTCCCCGACATCAACGTGGGATGGCCGGGAAAGGTGCATGACGCTCACATATTTAGGAACTCCGGGCTGTTCGAGCAGCTGCAAGAAGGGACTTACTTCCTAGACCAGAAAATTACCATTGGGGATGTTGAAATGCCAATAGTTATCCTTGGGGACCCAGCCTACCCCTTGCTCCTATGGCTCATGAAGCCTTACACAGGCAGCCTGGACAGTAGTAAGGAGCAGTTCAACTATAGGCTGAGCAAGTGCAGAATGGTGGTAGAATGTACCTTTGGATGTTTAAAAGCTCGCTGGTGCTGTTGCCTGAGTAGGTCAGACCTCAGCGCAAACAACATTCCCATTGTTATTGCTGCTTGCTGTGTGCTCCATTAATATCTGTAAGAGTAAGGGGAAGACATTTATGGTGGGGTGGGAGGTTGAGACAAATCGCCTGGCATCCGATTTTGAGCAGCCAGACACCAGGTGATTAGAAGAGCACAGCAAGGCGCGCTGCGCATTAGAGAGGCTTTGAAAACCAGTTTCATGACTGGCCAGGCTGCGGTGTGACAGTTGTGTGTGTTTCTCCTTGATGCAAACCCGCCCCCTTTTAATTCCCTGTAAGCCAACTACCCTCCCCCCTTTGAAATAAAGTAACTATTATTTTGAAACCATACATTCTTTCTTTATTAATTTTTTTAAAAATGAGATAACGGACAAGGTAGCCCAGGTGGGGCGGGGGAAGGAGGGAAGGACAAGGCCACATTGTTTATTGTAGCCACACTAAAAATCAAACTGTTTGAATGACAACCTTCTGTTGCTTGGGCCAGAATCTGGAGTGGAGTGGCTGGGTGCCCGGAGCCTCCCTGCCCCCATGTTCTTGGGCATCTGGGTGAGGCAGATATGGAACTTGGGGAGGAGGGCATGCGGTTATACAGTGGATGCAGCGGGGGTCTGTGCTCTTGTTGGCTTTCCTGCAGCTCCAACAGACGCTTCATCATGTCCCTTTGCTCCCCCAACAGACACTTCATCATGTCCGTTTGCTTCCCCATTAGCCTCAGCATTGCGTCCTGCCTCCGCTCTTCACGCTCACTTAATTGTTTCCTGGCCTCTGCATTAAGCTGTGCCCTATCAATGCGGGAGAACTGCATGGGCTCAGAAAACATGTCATCGCAAGTGTGTTTTTTTCGCCTTTTAATCTGCGATAACCTCAGGGATGGAGATGATAGGGGCAGCGTAGAAACATTTGCACCTGGGGGGGGAGATAAAAAAGGAGAGTAAAATTTAAGATGATACATTTCTGAGAACAAAAGGGAGACTCTTTCACAGTGAATCAAGCAATTCACAGCAGACAGCACATGTGCTTTAGGTACAAGGTCGCATTTTGCCTTTTATATTGAGCGCCTGCCGGTATGGTGACACATCACACATGGCTGGGCAACTGAATTCGGTTTCCAGGCAGCCATGGTAAGCCAAAGGGTACGCGGGTTTGGCTTCTAACACCTTCATAACATGTGGGAATGTTTTCAAACTGCAGTGCCCTCCTTTCCCAGAGCAAGCAATGCGTTGGGTTTCACATTTAAAAGGAGGGGCTGTGGTTTTCGGGGGGATGTGCAGCACACACCTACCCCCAACCCACCGCATGCTATTCTCTGGGATGATCCCTTCTCCCCTCCCCCCACCACGTGGCTATTCTCCGGGATGATCCCTTCACCCCTCCCCCCCGCTGCATGGCTATTCTCTGGGATGATCCCCTTTAGCCAAGCACAAACAGCCCAGCATTAACGGGGTCCTTTTACTGTTCCCTTACAAAAATTCCCCTATTTCAACCAGGTGACCATGAACAATATCACTCTACTGAGGTTAACACAGAAAGATATAGACCGAATGTTGCTTGAATGCGACCAAAACCCGGGACCATTTGCTGCCATGCTTTGTGCTGCAATGTTTCCAGAATACTTGCTATTGGCTTGGCATGGTAAAGTGTCCTACCGTGGAGGAGGAAATAAGGCAGCCCTCCCCAGAAACCTTCTGCAAAGGCTTTCAGAGTATCTCCAAGATTGCTTCATGGAGATGTCCCTGGAGGATTCCCGCTCCATCCCCAGACATGTGAACAGGCCTTTCCAGTAGCTGTACTGGCCATGAATGCATCCCAGTTCTTCAGGGCAAATCAAACATTAAACTCTATTACTTTTAAACCCTGTACTGTAGTTACAAATGTGCACTAACCAGAGGTGCCTTCTCCAGCTTCAGGGTCGGGGATCCCGCCTTAGGAGGGTATTGGCTCCAGGGTGATGAAAAGGTCCTGGCTGCCAGGGAAAACGGATTCCTCACTTGCCTGCTGCACATTCTCCTCCTCCTCCTCTTCCTCATCCACAAAATCCTCCTCCCTGTTGCAAGAGACTTCCCCCTTGCAGGTGTCCACGGACAGTGGTGGGATAGTGGTAGGGTCCCCACCTAGAATACCATGCAGCTGATCATAGAAGCAGCATGTATGGGGCTCTGACACGGAGCGATCATTTGCCTCCTTTGTCTTTTGGTAGGCTTGCCTGAGCTCCTTAACTTTCACGCAGCACTGCTGTGTGTCCTTGTTGTAGCCTCTGTCCAACATGCCCTGTGAGATTTTGGAAAATATATTTGCATTTCTTCTTTTTGATAAGAGTTTGGCCTCCACAGATGCTTCTCCCCATACAGCAATCAGATCCAGTGTCTCCCTTTCGGTCCATGCTGGAGCTCGTTTGCGATTCTGGGGGGACTGCATGGTCACCAGTACTGCCACCATGCTGACCAAACAGGAAATGAAATTCAAAAGTTCCTGGGGCTTTTCCTGTGTATCTGGCTAGTGCATCGGAGTTGAAAGTACGGTCACAATGGAGCACTCTGGGATAGCTCCCGGAGGCCAATACCGTCGATTTGCGTCCCCACTACCCCAAATTTGACCCAGCAAGGTCAATTTTAGTGCTACTCCCCTCACCGGGAAGGAGTACAGAAATCAATTTTAAGAGCCCTTTAGGTCGATGGAACGGGGTTGGTTGTGTGGACGCAGTCATTTTTAAATCGACCTAACGCAGCTAAATTCGACCTAACTCCTTAGTGTAGACCAGGCCTGAGAGACTATCCTGTAGGTTCCCTTCTCAGACAGATTCTATGGGTTCAATACACACACACACACATACACACACACACACACACACATACACAACCAGTCACCCACCCCCTGGAATTAAACAAAACAGAACAATCTCTTCAAGGCATCACTTTATTAATAAAAATTGGTAAAATAACTCCCAAACGTTTGCGATAGTTGTCATGACTTTTGTTGTTTCATTCAGCTGGGGTGCCATTTGAGTAGAGTGTGTGTGTGTATGCGGGGGGGGGGAAGGGGAGGGGGATTGGCCTCCCCCCATGCTTCAGACCATGTGTTAATTTTAAGAACAATACATAGATCTAAAAATGTATAGTTTGTATTCCTGCTCTTGTATTTTACAATTAGGGTGACCAGACAGCAAGTGTGAAAAATTGGGACAGGCAGTGGGGGGTAATAGGTGCCTATATAAGACAAAGGCACAAATATAGGGACTCTCCCTATAAAATCGGGACATCTGGTCACCCTATTTATGATTTTCCCAGCCTGTGCCTACTAATTTCACTTCCGCCTATTAGTGGCAGGAAACAGGCTTGAATGCTCTAGTCTACAAAGCATTCCCTCAGGACGGTATTAATGACAAACAACTCACAGTTGCTGGCAATTGTTTTTCCATCACCCTCATCCTGGTAAGTCAAAAATGTAACTTTTTAAAACTGTATCATTGGCAAATAATTTTATTCTGGTGAAGCTTTGGTGATGAAATCGGTCACAGACGTTTAGCCAATATATTAATAAATGGTTCACAGATAGTTTATCAGTCTTTGTGGCTGGTTATGATTCCTAATGTATCACATTCAGTAAAGAAGTTCATCTTCGGTTTTCAGTCAGTTGCAGATGGAAATTAAGTTGACTTAGCTGCTTGGCAAAAAATAAAAGAACACTTTTTACTGATTATATTAGTGGCAGCTCAGCATGTGAAGTAAGTGAGGCTCTCTTCATTCACTTAGAATTTTCATGTCACAGATTTCCCTAATTAAAACGCTTTGACCAACTATTTTGCATTGTGTTTTATTCGTAATGTGCTCTGAGTGTAGTAAAGCACTAATTTAATTGTTTCTAACGTTTAAATCACCAATTAATATTTCTGCATAAGGAAACATTTAGTGCATTCAAATAAAAGCACCACTTATGCCAGAAGGACACATCACTATGGTAAAGATATCTTCGAGTTTCATACAGGAGGTGTGCAAGCTCCCAGGTAAAGCTCTTAACTTCAGCACAGCATTAGTGTGAAATGTAAGTTCTGCAGAGGAGAGGTGCCCCTGGGGCAAGGAGTCAGTATTTTGTTTACAAACAGAGGCAGGGTGATTAAGATAAGAAAGGGCTGGTGATTAAATTAAGGATATGGAAGAGGAGTCCCTCTGTGGCGGGTGGGGAGGAGGGGTTGTTTTAGAGAGAACAGGGGACTCAGAAAAAATACAGCAAAGCACTGAGCTTAGGTTACATTCAGAAAAGGGGGAGATTTGGGGGCATAGGTGAAAAGAAGGGGTCAAACCCAGGGAAGGGCTAGCAGGGTATAGAGAAATTCCCACTCTACCTGTGCTACTTATGTGGCCCCATCACATAGTATCTGAGGCTGTGCCGCACTATGTCTAACCTATTTCTCCTCCCAGCCCCTTGGTGAGGTAGAGCAATGCTGTTATCCCTATTGTACAGATGGGGCACTGAGGCAAACACAGACTAAAGGCCAGATTTTCAAAAGTATTTAGACACCTACTGAGATTTTCAAATGCACTTAGAAGGTTTGGTGCTTTGTAAACCCCACTAGATATCTAGCTGCATTTTGGGGTGCCTAAAAACCTTTGAAATTCTGTCCTTAAAGCACTGGCTTGGGGTCAGGCAGGAAGTCCTGGGGGAGAGTAGAACCCCAGTCTTTCAGGGCTAGCTCCCTATCCAGCAGACCAGCCTCTCATTTGTTACTGCATCCTGCAAAAAAAGAGAACTTTGATAGATAGGAGTAAAACCAAGTTCTCTGAGGCCTTGTCTACACTACGAGAGTAGTTCGATTTTACTTGCATCGAATTTTTGTAATCGATATTGCAAAGTCGAACGTGTGTGTCCACACTAAGGACAGTAATTCGACTTTGTGCGTCCACACTAACGGTGATAGCGTCGACATTCGAAGCGGTGCACTGTGGTCAGCTATCCCACAGTTCCCGCAGTCCCCTCTGCCCATTGGAATTCTGGGTGTAGCCGGCAATGCCTTCTGGGTAACAAAATGAGTCGAGGGTGCTTTTGGGAAACTGTCGTCATCCGTCCATCACTCCCGCCCTCCCTCCCTGAAAGCGCCGGCGGGAAAACAGTTCGCGCGCTTTTCCAGTCATTGACAGCGCGGACGCCACTGTACTCCGAGCATGGAGCCCGCTGCGACCATCGCTGCAGTTGTGGCCGCTCTCAACGTCTCGCAGCTTATCATAAAGGTTTCCCTGAGGCAGATGCAGAAAAGTCAGGCAAGGAGGCTACGGCACCGCGGTGATGTCCTGAAGTCTGAGAGTAGCACAGACCTGTCAGAAAGCAGGCGACCCAGCGCCGAGGACATCACAGTGGCAATGGGTCATGTTGATGCCGTGGAACGGCGATTCTGGGCACGGGAGACAAGCACTGAGTGGTGGGACCGCATAGTGCTGCAGGTCTGGGATGAATCCCAGTGGCTGCGAAACTTTCGCATGCGGAAGGGAACTTTCCTGGAACTTTGTGAGTTGCTGTCCCCTGCCCTGAAGCGCAGTGACACCCGGTTGCGAGCTGCACTGAGTGTACAGAAGCGAGTGGCCATAGCCCTGTGGAAGCTTGCAACGCCAGACAGCTACCGGTCAGTCGCGAACCAGTTTGGGGTGGGCAAATCTACCGTGGGGGTTGTTGTGATGCAAGTAGCGAAGGCAATCGTTGATGTACTGCTGCCAAAGGTAGTGACCCTGGGAAACGTGGAGGCGATCATAGATGGCTTCGCAGCGATGGGATTCCCAAACTGCGGTGGGGCCATAGATGGAACTCACATCCCTATCCTGGCACCGGACCACCAGGCCACCCAGTACATTAACCGAAAGGGATACTTTTCCATGGTGCTGCAAGCACTGGTGGACCACAGGGGACGTTTTACCAACATCTACGTGGGATGGCCGGGCAAGGTTCATGACGCTCGTGTTTTCAGGAACTCTGGTCTGTTTAGACGGCTGCAACAAGGTATTTACTTCCCGGACCACAAAATAACTGTTGGGGATGTGGAGATGCCTATAGTCATCCTCGGGGACCCAGCCTACCCGCTAATGCCCTGGCTCATGAAGCCCTATACTGGCGCCCTGGACACTGAAAAAGAACTCTTCAACTACCGGCTGAGCAAGTGCAGAATGGTGGTGGAGTGTGCTTTTGGCCGTCTCAAGGGGAGATGGAGAAGCTTACTGACTCGCTGTGATCTCAGCGAAACCAATATCCCCATTGTTATAGCAGCTTGCTGTGTGCTCCACAATCTCTGTGAGAGCAAGGGGGAGACCTTTATGGCGGGGTGGGAGGTTGAGGAAAATAGCCTGGCTGGTGATTACTCACAGCCAGACAGCCGGGCGATTAGAAGAGACCAGCGGGAAGCGCTGTGCATCCGGGAGGCTTTGAAAGCAAAGTTCCTGAGTGAGCAGGGTAACCTGTGATTTTATAGTTTGTGTACTGAGAAGCTAAACCTGCCCCCGTTTCTTTACCCAGGTAATGTTGACTATCCTATCCAGTTACATACCCCCTTCACCCCCCCTCCAACACACGTGTCGAAATAAAAATAGTTCTACTTTGTTAAAGCACACCGTTTTCTTTAATACTGTTTTAGCGGGAATTTTTTAAAACTGGGACGCAGACTGTGGTGCGGGGCGGGTCTAGTGTTGTGATGCGAATGCAGCTTCTAAACTCAAGGATTGACAGGCTCCGCTGCGGTGGGATGCTTGTTTCAACGGAGCCTGTCACCCCTCCTGATCGGGACTGTGTGTATGGGAGGTCTATTTGACTTTGTGGCAGGGGGAGGACGGTTACAGATCCCATGCTGTGTGGCTCTGTGATCCTGTCTAAGGACCGGCGCTTAAGATCTGTAAGTGCCCTCCCCCGCCACAAAGTCACAGAGCAACCCACCCCCCCCAACATTACATCAAAACAACCTCCCAGACTAACCGGGGCAACTAGTCACTGCATCACTGCACTGTGTATGTGCCCTGCTGCTGTGCCTGCCCCCGACTATGTACCCTGCCAAAGGAGACTGTCCTGTCCAATTTCCAACCCCCTTTCCCCTCCTCCTCCAAAAGAACATGATTGAAACAGTAGTTAACAGAAACGAATTTTTTATTATCAACTACACATGGCATTGGGAGGTGAAACTTGGACGTGGGCTTGTGTCAGGCGGGAAGGAAAGAACTTTTCAAATTTTGGGAAATGAGAGCCTTCTGCTACTAGAGCTCTCTGCAGGGGTGGAGTGAGAGTTAGCAGGGACTCTGCCGCCTCTCCTTCTTTGCACTTTGGGTGAGGTGGGTATGGGACTTGGTGGCGGGGGAGGGCGGTTAGAGATGGACTGCAGCGGGGCTCTGTCCTCCTGCCTCCGTTCCTGCAGAACATCCACAAGGCGCCGGAGCGTGTCCGTTTGCTCCCTCAGTAGTCCAAGCAGCGTTAGAGTCGCCTGCTGGTCTTCCTGCCGCCACCTCTCCTCCCGATCCATGTTGGCTTGGTGCATTCGGGTCAAGTTCTCCCGCCACTGGGTCTGCTGTGCTGCCTGGGCTTGGGAAGAGGCCATAAGCTCAGAGAACATGTCCTCCCGTGTCCTCTTCTTCCTACGCCTAATCCGCGCTAGCCTCTGGGAGTGTGATTCCAGGCTAGGTTGTGAGACAGTCGCAGACGGGGCTGTGGAAATGGGAAAAAGGGAGTGAATTCCTCTGAAAGATAAATGTAGTTGTGAACAAAGAACATAGTCTTTCTCTGTGAACAAGACCATGCACAGCACCTTTCACATGCGCACTCAGCACAAGGTCGAATTCTCGGCCTTCGCATTCTGTGCCTGGGGTCTTGAACAGCACATTTGAGAAGCGAGGCAGCACAACGGAATTTCTGTTGCAGGCAGACATGGTAAGCCGTACACTTGTGGCAGTTTAAAACTTTTATATTACCACTGGCCTCATTTCACATTTAAATCAATGTCAGTCCCTGCTGCCAGCAATCCGGCAAGCGGGAACTCTGCCCCTGTCCCACCCCCTCGCGGCTGTCCCCGGGAATGATCCCTTTCGGCTGCCCCTCTCCCGCCTCCACCGCGTGGCTGCAAACCAGCGGTGACAGTTCTGTAAAGGAACGGGAAAGCAGTCCCAACACTAACATTCCCCTACCTAATTAAAAGCAGGTCACCATGGCCGACATCACCCTGATGAGGATCTCCGAGAGCGACAAAGAGAGAATGCTCCGGGAAAGCCTCCAAAGACCAGGGCCGTATGCCGCCCTGCTGTGCAGAGCAATGATCCCCGAGTACCTGATAATCTCGTGGCGCGGCAACGTGTCGTACTTCGGAGGACCCAATAAGGCCGCTCTCCCCAAGAACCTCATGCAACGGCTTTCAAGTTACCTCCAGGAGAGCTTCATCGAGATGTCCCAGGAGGATTACTGCTCTATCCCCGCACATATAGACCGCATTTTACTGTAGCTGCAGTAGCAGGGAATACACAGTAGAGCGGCTTGTGCAGGACAATCACTGAAAACCGGACATTGCTAGATTTCTTTTCAAAACTTGCACTGCCCCTTACTAAACCGTTAAGCGCCTAGGGCACACTAATCATGAACAACCCATTCTTTTAATTGTTAATATTCCTGTTTTGTTAAAAATAAATGTTTAGATGTTTACAACACTTACTGGCTGATCCTTCACCAGATTCTGTGTCCGGGGTAATGGCTGGGGACGCTTCGTAGGGGATCTCTGTAAGGGTGATGAAGAGATCCTGGCTGTCGGGGAAATCAGCGTTGTGAGATCTGCCAACTGCCTCGCCCTCCTCATCTCCTTCCTCATCTTCCCCGTCCCCTAACATGTCTGAGGAACCGGCCGTGGACAGTATCCCATCCTCAGAGTCCACGGTCACTGGTGGGGTAGTGGTGGCGGCAGCACCGAGGATGGAATGCAGTGCCTCGTAGAAACGGGATGTCTGGGGATGGGATCCGGAGCGTCCGTTTGCCTCTTTGGTCTTCTGGTAGCCTTGTCTCAGCTCCTTGATTTTCACGCGGCACTGCGTTGCATCCCGGCTGTATCCTCTCTCTGCCATGTCTTTAGAGATCTTCTCGTAGATCTTTGCATTCCTTCTTTTGGATCGCAGCTCGGAAAGCACGGACTCATCGCCCCACACAGCGATGAGATCCAAGACTTCACGATCAGTCCATGCTGGGGCTCTCTTTCTATTCCCAGACTGCATGGCCATCACTGCTGGAGAGCTCTGCATCGTTGCCAGTGCTGCTGTGCTCGCCACGATGTCCAGACAGGAAATGAGATTCAAACTGGCCAGACAGGAAAAGGAATTCAAATTCAAATTTTCCCGGGGCTTTTCCTGTGTGGCTGGTCAGAGCATCCGAGCTCGCACTGCTGTCCAGAGCGTCAACAGAGTGGTGCACTGTGGGATAGCTCCCGGAGCTATTAGCGTCGATTTCCATCCACACCTAGCCTAATTCGACATGGCCATGTCGAATTTAGCGCTACTCCCCTCGTCGGGGAGGAGTACAGAAGTCGAATTAAAGAGACCTCTATGTCGAACTAAATAGCATCGCAGTGTGGACGGGTGCAGGGTTAATTCGATTTAACGGCGCTAACTTCGACATAAACGCCTAGTGTAGACCAGGCCTGAGACTCCAGCAAATGGTCCCAGGGTGGATGTCCTGGTTGACAGCATGAAAAGCAGTACAGAGGTTTGGCAGGCTGGAGAATGAGAATCAGATGAGAGGAGATTACTTAACTCCCAAAGAGTGAGTGGCAGGTTCTGCGCTATGCTGGGTTGTACAGCAATGCTGTGTGTGATTTTACATTTTAACTGAAAACCATTTTGTTCAGTCATTTTTTGTTCTGAGTTTGAGAAAAGGAAGGAATGAGAAAGTGTCATGTAAGTATCAGATGTGATTATACATCAAATTCTTAGGGTTTCAGCTGTATTCAGGCCAATTCCAGAACAAAGAACAGAAACTGCATCCACGGAATCCATAAAGTTGACAATTATTGTCATGATTTGCATAATTCACTGGGCACCATCTGTGTGCTCAGCACTGTTCAGAATATGCCAGAAAATCCAATCCCTGCGCTAATGCATATAAGATATGTAACTCTGGATAAGATGGCTCAGATATTTAAGTATGAAGTGTATAGTTATTGACCACACATGTTATCACATGTTCACTGTGATGTTTATGTCTGAGTGGAGGCACTGATAGCAATAGAAGTTTTAGTTGATTAAGGACTAGAAGATTTGACCCTCCAACTTTCTTTCTAAAAGAAGAGCTGCCCAGAGCTTCTGTTCCTGTCTATTTTCCTTTCCTGCCTGCAGTGGCCCTGATATACCTTGGACGTCTGTTTTTTTCTCAACTTTAAAATATAGAATTTTTTTGGTGTTTGGTTTTAAATATACTCTTGTGAGAACTACAACTCAATTGCTGTAGTGTTGTGTTTAAGAGCCTTCTGGAAAATAACTAGCCTTTAACCAGAAGTAAAAGCAGTGTTGCTAACTCTCACAATTTTGTCATGAGTCTCATGATAACTGTTTTCCTTAAAGCCCCAGCTCCTGGAGTCAAATGGATACATGATGATTTCAGCCTTCATTCTTAAAGCAAACTGAGTTTCTAGTCTTTGTGGCTGTGGAGAAAGCTTCAAAATGTGACCCCAGTGCACCGTAAAGGCTCAAAAAGCAGAAGGCAAATAAAAAGAACCCCAAATCTGTTATTTTTACATAATCTCATGATATTAAAGCCAATCTCATGATTTTTGGTGAGCCTGATTCATGTTTTTTTGAACATTTGGGATTGGCAATACTGTGAAAGTGACTTAAAAGTGTCAGTTTCACTCCTGTTTAAGGTTAGTTTCTTGTCTATTATTTGTAGTAAGGTGACACCTTTAGAGCCCCAGGCAGGTGCAGTATAAACTCAGAGGCCCTTGCCCTAATAGGATGTTTCCAAAGCTAAATGATAGTGAACTGCAAAAAAGTGATAAAAAGTAATCAAGATTTTTCTACAATTGTTTCAATTGTTGTATTCAAGAGTTAATAACAAAGAATATACATTAAAATGTAACCAGTGTTAATTAAGTGACTTGACACAAGATGTGAGAATATGTTAGTATTAGAGCTGAGTGGGTCTAATATTTATTAAATCCTCTTTTTTATATATATAGGAATTAGATACAGTGCTCCTATCAGCTAATTTCTAAATTATCTGCAAAAGCCCTGGGATTTTGAGGTTCCTAAGTAGCTCTTGGAATCACGGTTAAAGTTGGCCCCCCTCTACCAAAATCTGACATAGTGCCTCTTTTGCTTAATCTTAGGCAAGCAGCAGATTGCCTACAGGCTCTGGTGTGATGAGGATTTGTGGATCGTGAGGCTGATTGAAAGTTGGACATTGGGTGGAGAATGGTATTGGTCAGTTGACAGTGATATTATTTGGTTTAGAAATAAGTGGTGCAAAACTTCCACTTGAGGAAATTCTTTGTACGTCTAATTTGAATGGTATTTGCAATCTAATGAAAAACAAAAATAAATACTGTATCAGGTCCTGTCTTAGGAGAAAATTTTAAACCAGGCAACAAACATGCTCTATAATAATAACGTATGTTGTCTGATTTGTAGGGTTTTGGGTACATATTATGCTCATATTAATTTTATTCTTTGCAGCATACAGTGAAGCTTGTACCACCATTGAAAAATAATATTTTATCGTTTTTTAAACAAAAGGGCCCTGCAAATGAAAACTGTGAAAGCTGAAGAGCCATCCTTGAAAAGGAATTGTGGAAAAGCTTCTGCAAGTAACAGTGTCCTGCCATCAACACTGAAAACATAGTGGATGATGATCTTAGTGGCAATACATCATCAATGGCCATGTGCATACCTCAAGAAGCCCTGGGTGCCCTGATATCACCAGAAGGCTGTTGTAGGCACGTTTGTTACCTGCTCATGATGGGAATAATGACAGCTGTAGATATTTCATTGTGCAAAGGTGATCAACCGATACAGACTAAATAGAATTTATATCCTCTTACAAATGGTCTATGTTTCAGCTAATGTTGGTTTTCATTGTACCTGTTCATTGACTACTCAGCCGTAATGGCTTTTGTTGGGGTTTTGTTTATTTGTTTTCCATGTTGTCACTTTGCTACTCAAAGCACAGTTAGACCAGGAGAACAGATTGGCAACTGAACATTCATTGAGCGTGGTTTTAAGAAATGGGAAGATTGTCAAAGTTTGTTAAAACAACATGTACTTAGTTCCAGGCATAAACCAGCATCCCCTGCATGGCAAGAGTACAAGAAAACTTGAAACTAATTGTTTGGCATGTGTTGTACACATGCTCATTTCCAGTCGTTGTACTGCCATGGCTGAAAATCAACAGCATGTTGAAATACTTTTAATGGTATCCATACTCTGTACAAGACATTGCTGTTGGGGAGCCTGATGAAACATAGAACTCCAGCAATAAAGGAAATTACATTGAAATTCTGGAGCTGGTTGTTTCTACTCAACCAGCCATTTCAATCGAGTGAGAAGTGAGTAGCTTTGGACGTTATACATCTCATGAATACCAGATTGATGTAATACATTCTGCTGCAGAAGTCCTGAGGGAAAGCATTGCTGAAGAGGTCAAACAAGCCAAGTATTTCTCTGTCCTTGTTGACTAAACTAAAGATGCATTAAAAAAAAAAAGAAGAACAGCTGTATCCCCTAGTGTGCTACCATCGAAAATGAATCATTTAGGAAAGAGCTCCGGGGTGCTTCCACATGGAAAACTTAACTGCTGAATCTGTTTCTAGCCTGATTATTCAAGAACTACAGTGTTTGAAGCTTGATCTCAGTTACATGGTTGCCCCATGCTATGAGGCAGCTTTTGTGCTGAGTGGGATTTACAAGAAGTCCAAGACTGAATTTGAGAAAAATTACACATTTCATTTATGTGCACATCATGCTTACAGGCTTAATCCCGTTACTGCAGGCACAAGTTCTAGCATTACCCAGTGTCAGGAAGACTTTACCTTTGATCAGGAGCTCTGCATCTTCCTCAGAAGTAGTTACAAGTGCCATGAGCTGTTAAAGCTTAGCAAGAACTTGACCAGAAGGTACTTGAGCTTGGCGAATTATGTGAAACTCATTGGTCTTGCCAGTATGATTCCCTAGGAAAATTGCATGCAAGATATGGCACTGTAGTGCAAACACTGGAAGCTAATTCAATTCAGACAGCTGATAGAGCATCAGCTAGCACTGCAAATGGCCTCTTTGGGAGATTGCAGAGCTATTCCTGTTTGCTGAGGCTCTTCATCTTGGAAAAAGTATGCGAGATTTTGAATTGTGCTTCAGAAGTCCTGCAAAAATGAAAATCTGACTTTATCTTGTGCCCTAGAACTAGTAGCAAGCAGTATTGCTGCTCTCCAAGAAATGAGATCATCTGGAAGCAAATGGAAGCAGCTATGTAATTAAGCTGAAAATATGACCAAGGAACTTGAAATTACCATTTCCAGTCAGACAGTAGCAAAGGTTGACCTAAGCAATGCAAACACAGCAAGATCACAAAGAACAAACAAAATATCCTCTAGCTAGCACAGTTCTTTGTTTCTGGCTCACTGAGTCAGTCATAGGCACATCCTGTTCCCAAAAGCAGCCAAGAATATATAAAAAAGAAGAACAGGAGTACTTGTGGCACCTTAGAGACTAACAAATTTATTAGAGCATAAGCTTTCGTGGACTACAGCCCACTTCTTCGGATGCATAAGAATATATAAAAACTGATTTTTTACTATCCTTGCTGAGCTTGACGGACAATTCACCTCCAAGTCTAGTTTGCTTTCTGCACTAAGTGCCTGTAATCCAAACAGTGACAGTTTTCTTGATTATAACAAATTAAAGATAATTGCAGATCACTATGCATCAACAGACACCCATTTTCACAATCTTGATGTAGAAATTGAAGCTTCCAAAATGCACTTTGCACCACAAAACTTGACATCAAATTCTAGAATGTCCTGAACAAATTATCAAGGGGCTATCAGTCTGTGTTGCCAATTGTCAACATTTGTCTTGAGTCTCCCAGTTACTCCAGCATCAAATGAGAGGTACTTTTCTGTGCTACAGAGAGTTAAAGACTGCTTAAGATCCACAATGGCAGAAGGGCACTTAAGCAATTTGGTGCTCTGAGCCTCTGAGTGTGAAGCTGCACAACTGGATGTCAACAAGGCCATTGATTACTTGGCCAAGATGTTATCCCCTACTATAGCTGATATCAGAAGTTTCTTGCTTCTATGTACTTTTATATTTTTCCCCTTCAAGCAGTATCGCACTTAGTTGTTTCCTGTAGAAAAATATTCCAGCTCCAACATAGTTAATATTTTAAATTAGAATGAGGAAAGTCATGAAACCACCTGGAATTATTTTTGGACTTGAAGCATCCAGGGATCACACCGCAGCCTGCAGTAAATGTTTATGCCTCATAATGGGGGATTATGGGTAGTGGGTGAGATGGGGTCCCCGAGGTGCGACCTAGACTATGGGACCATTAAGCCCTCCCTCCCACCAACCTGTGTTGTCTCTCACACTGTGGTGCTGATGTCAAGCTACAAACAAGTACTGCACTTACACAGACATCCACAGCTGTGTTCCATGAATGATCTCAGAGCCACTCATGAACCATCAATAGGGAAGCTCCAGCCAATTCCCACCCAGCTCCCCAGCCTTACACCCCAGGACTGTACTGCTCAAGTCCCCCTTGGGCAGTGCAAATTCATTAAGTAGTTCGCAACTCCCAGTGTGGAGAGGACACACACTAGCCTTTGTAAACTGAGCTGAGATTTCCCGAGCACTTCAACCAAAACACACTGTTTTAGGTAAAATATCAAACAAGTTTATTAACTACAGAAAGATAGATTTTTAGTGATTACAAGTGGTAGGCATAAAGGTCAGAGATAGTTACCTTAAGAAAATAAAAACTAAACATGCTTTCTAAATCCTAAACTTTTAGTCTAAGCAAGAGTTGAACCAAACAGCTTTTCTCACCCTGACAAATGGTACAAGGAGGATCAAAACACAGGCTGGGACTGCCCTCCAGCCTGGGACCACCCTCCCCAGTTCAAAATCTTTGTCCTCCAGACATTCTTCCAGGTGTTGAGTTGGGGGAGGAGAGCGTGGGGCCAAGTGATGATGTCACTTCCCCTTTTTTATATTTTCTTCCGGTTTGCTGGAAAGGTCTTTGCTGTGATGTGGGGCTCAGGCAGCCCCCATTGGTCAAGCAGTCTCCATTGCATATGTGCTCTCTCTGAGAAGTTTCTGGGATGGCCATTGGGAGAGTGGATACCCTTTAATGGGCCATCAGCACATGTCTGGCTGGTCCTTTCTTGTAATTGAAAGGTTGGCTGTGGGCGTCTAACAACATATTTCAGTAACACATATAGCAATACGTCATAACTGCACATACAATGACAGCACATACAATCCAACAGATATTAATGTTTAACAGATCAAGACTTTTAAAATGATACCTCACAAGTACAAAAAATATCATACTTATACAACAGTGGTGAATATGGGGTTCCAGGTGCTACTTTGAATTACAGAGTGTCACGGGGGAAGGTGGAAGGTAGATTTTGTAAAAATAGTAGCAATGTGTCATGCAGCACTCAACCCAAGGTATAAGAATCTGAAGTGCCATCCAAAATCTGAATGGGATGAGGTGTGGAGCATGCTTTCAGAAGTCTTAAAAGAGCAACACTCAGATGCAGAAACTATAGAACCTGAATCACCAAAAGAGAAAATCAACCTTCTGCTGGTGGCATCTGACTCAGATGATGAAAATGAACATGCGTCAATCTGCTCTGCTTTGGATCATTATCAAGCAGAACCCATCATCAGCATGGACGCATGTCCTATGGAATGGTGGTTGAAATATGAAGGGACATATGAATCTTTGCGCATTTGGCACGTAAATACATTGCGACGCTGGCTACAACAGTGCCATGCAAACGCCTGTTCTCGCTTTCAGGTGAAATTGTAAACAAGAAGTGGGTAGCATTATCTCCTGTAAATTGTAATCAAATTTGATAGTTTGAGCAATTGGCTGAAGTAGGAAAGAGTGGACTTGTGGGCTTTAAAGTTTTACATTGTTTTATTTTTCAATACAGTTATTTTTTGTACATAATTCTACATTTGTAAGTTCAACTTTCATGATAAAGAGATTACACTACAGTACTTGTATTAGGTGAATTGAAAAATACTATTTCTTTTGTTTTTTACAGTGCAAATATTTGTAATCAAAAATAAATATTAAGTGAGCACTGTATACTTTGTATTCTGTGTTGTAATTGAAATCAAAATATTTGAAAATGTAGAAAACATCCAAAAATATTTAAATAAATGGTATTCCGTTATTGTTTAACAACACAATTAATCGTGATTAATTTTTTTAATCACTTGACAGCCCTAAAATTTCGGTTTCATTTTGTAGTGGGTCTGCATGCCACAGGTGTCGAGTGCTTGCCAGTCTGTCTTGTGTTGGTAATTTTGTTGTAGTAAACCAATACAAATTGTTTAAAATATAGGAAATAACCAAAACAAAGGCTCCCAAAATGGATTTTTTTGAAGGATAAAATGTAAAAATCAGTCTAAGAGCTTCCAGGGGCCTGAGCTGCCCCTGCACTCCCACTGAAAGTTGCCTGCCCCATTGAAATCTGAAATGTCTCCCCTGTATTCAGCTCTAGGAAGCTGGTATATGGATGAAAAGATCAGCCAGTGGTTTTCTGAGCTCAGTTCTTTAACAGTGTCAGATTTGCAGACGGGCAAAGGATGTCAAATATTAGATGCTGGGCCTTGCTGGATTCTAACCCCTCAGTGACCAGCTGGGATAATGGAGGAAGTATAGGCCTTCTTGTCAAACATGGTGTTATCACATGGTCAGAGGAAAGAAGGCAGACCAATCAGATTTCTTCTTTTCCTTAAGGGTATGAAGGTAATAGCCTGGCTGGTTCCTCCCCCTCAGAACTGCTTGCAGGAGTTTCTTAGCAAGTCAGAATGGGGCATTCCCCATTGGCGTCATAGAGGCATTTGATAAGGTTGTTTTAGGCAAAGATCCCTGCCTTTCCAGCCTGCAAAATCTTCAAAGTTGTTTGAGATGCGGTCATCCTGAGACCACGCATTTGGAATAGTTGCCATCAGTTTCTCCTGGCCTTGAAGACTGCCAATTTGCAGGAAACAATTTAAAAATTCCAAAAATAATTAACAAAAAATAAGAAGTGAGATCATAGTGTAAGCAGGGGAATGGTCCCGCTATTGTGGGGAACTTTCCTGGCGTATACCTATCCCAGTGAAATGGGCTAGCGAAAGGATCTGAGTCCTCTCTCCCACTTTCTTTAACCAGAGGCCTGCCTGACCTCAAGGGCTCCGCCTTCCACTCTCCCATGTTGTAGAGTCCTCGTAACCCCAACAAGGCTGGGCCCAGATACCTGGGGGGCTTGATACCCAATCTTGTTGTGGTCACTTAGGGCAGGGGCTAGGGTGTCCCCACTCCGGGATGCTCTCTCTGCACTAGATGCTTCCCTGCCCCACTGATCATTACATACAGTTCAAAGCAAATACAATTTATTAAACAGCAATCAGTTTTAAAAAATAAGGAAAAAATGGGAAAGGTTAAAAGAAAACACGTCACCCCACTCTGTGGCATGGGGACATCATGACCAGCAACTCTGGGATGTAAGGGAAGTTCAGTTTGTTCCTCACAAGTCCCAGGCCTCCTGCCCAGGCCCTGGCTGTGCTGCAGAGACGCTGCGGGTTGGACACTTGCTCTGGTGGTGGCCACACACTCTCAGGCTCTAGGTGGCAGGACCCTTCTTCCCAGCATCACCCCCAACCTGTCAGGGTTACAATCCCCCTCCAAGTCTGGCCTGCCAGGCATCTTAGCTGGGGGTGTCTGGGCCCACTGGCCAGGGTCCCCCTCACTCTCCCCAGCTGCTCACCACACCCGGCTCTGGACTGCTCCATTTTGCCTCAGCTCCTGCTCCACTCTGCCTCAGCAATGCTGCTGCTCTGCCTCTAGCTCCCTGGGCTGCTTCTCTGGCCCCTCTGGCTCTGGTTGCTACAGCTCTGCTCTGTGGGCTGCTTCTGTGACTCAGTTCCCAGCTTGGGCCCCAGTTCTCTCCTTAGTCCAGCCCCACTCTGTCTGACCCAGGCAATTCCAGCTCACATGGAGGACAGGACCCCTGGCCTCCTGACTCCCTGATTAGCCTGCCCTCCCTGTCAGTCAGGCTGACCTGGTGCACTGGCCTCTCCCCATTGTTCCTGGGGACTGTCAGTCTCAGGGTCCTGATTTCCCCTCGACCCTTCCCCTTACTTTTGGTACTGGGAGCTAGCCAACCCCCCAAAAAACCCACTGAGTTTTAGTAAGGGGCCAACAGTCCCCTTACAATAGGAAAGCCATCCCTTCCACTTGCCCAGCTATATACACAAAAGAAAGTCCCTCGCTTTCCCAGGTTAAGCAGCTGTCCTATTTTTTAGGCAGATGTTTAACTTCCTTATTTTTATTTTGGTGCTAAGAGACTATCAGCAGTTCAACTTGAACAAGATTTTTAACATAATAATAATAGTAATTAATAATTCTGAGTGAAAAGTTATCTTTTTAACTCTATCAGAGTAATCAGTTTTTTACTGTTCAAAATCATGATGTGAGATAAATTGGCCTGCATATAAAATTAAATCTTACATGTCAAAT
Organism: Chrysemys picta bellii; assembly: GCF_011386835.1. Classification (NCBI taxonomy): domain Eukaryota; kingdom Metazoa; phylum Chordata; order Testudines; family Emydidae; genus Chrysemys; species Chrysemys picta. The sequence goes on from NC_088791.1 coordinate 299,109,354, forward strand.
GTGGGAATAATCTGCTGCTGTGCAGGCTAAAAAATATTATGGAATTCCATGTTTTCTAAAACTCTTCTTTACTTTAAGGCTCTGATCCTACAAGGTGCTCACAGACTATTGTAAGATTCTGCATGCTCTGTACTTATTGCATTTCAAGTGGGCAGCACTCATCAGGATCAAGTCCTTATTGGAAAATATGATTGCAAATGTAGAGGCTTCTTGTGTGTAAAGATGATAGGATTGGACCTGTGATTCCCAAATAAAAATAAAACCCCATTTCTTAGTCTCCAGGTATAATAATGCAGATATTCCAAAGCCAATAAGGGGGTTTTGACATGCAACTCCCCTTAAAAGCTATGTGTCTAAATCCTCTTGTTGGCTTTGAAATAGCAACCTAAATGCAGACAAAATTAAGATGGCAGTGAATTCATGGGAGCTGTGGCAGCTCAGAACTTAAAACATGTAATTTGGCTCTCCAAACCACAAAGTTCAGATCCAGGTACAAATATCTGCAACATTTGGGGATGTTAGGTCCGTACCAAAATACCAGATCCAATCTTCCTTGCAACATAGTGACACTCCTACATATTATGGTGTGTATGATATTTGGTGGCTGCTTTTTTTTTCTCTGAGGACACACCATGTGCTCAGTCCAGCTCCCATCCTCACTGAGCACCCATTGGCTTCAACATTGGCCCCATTAAAATAAGGAAAGGAATAGTAAAAGCTTTAAAAGCACTGCAGCTCTTATACTTTACATCCCTTCCTTCCTTCTTCTCCTCAACTGATACTGTTAGCTTGATGGCTGTTTGAGCCAGTATAATCTAGCTTAAACTTCGGGACAGCTGCCTTGTTGAATTATAAGGCCTATTCACTCACCTGCACTTTTGGTGGTGATCTTGTCAGACCTTGCAAACTAAATATGACCAGAACTGGTCTAGTCTAGGATGGGAAACTTTCAATGAAAGCTCAATGTTGCCGGGAATGGTACTGATATGTCTGAATTCTTCCATCTGAGTCTATACACTACACCATATAGTTCTGCTATAGGGCACTGTGATTGTTGGAAGTGCCCTTCTACTTTTTATTCCATTCAGGTTCACGCTTTACATGACATGATTAACAAGTGTCACCTGTGATTAGTTTTCTCTCTCAGCCTCTCCCAGGGGAGAATTGAGTTTGTGTGGTGGGGTGTTTTGCTTTGAAAGGAATTTTGAAAGGAAAGGCCCTGACCACTTCTGCCCATTAAAGAGCCAATAGAACTTTTAATAAAAATGGGTGTGTTAGCTCTTCTGTCTTGGCCAAATTCCAATAGGAGTAGATACATTTGGCTTAAGTCCTGCACATTTCCCCTACAGTTTGACTGGAGATGACATTTTCATCTTTATTTGTGGTATAGTGTTGGTGCTCATTGTGAAAGCACATCTGTGTCCCATCTCAGAGATGATTTCATTTCAGTGAAGGATGGGATAAATACAAACCACGTAGTTTATCTGCAGGAAAATGCTTTGGAAGGAGCTATATAAATTTTATTATTCAACATCATTTATTTAAATGCTCCTAGTCTCTGGGTTTAACAGGCGTTACACTACATATCAATAACAACAGCTATAGTGATGCTCAAAATACATGTCTTTGTGACTATTGCTGGCAGCATTTCTCAGAGGGTAGCATGGGGCGAAGGGTTATCACATTTATCCATGCAGTACCTAGCCTTTCCTCCCCATTGTTTCCTAAAATAACTCCACTGCCCTTGTCAGCTTCATCTGTGTGACAAGTCTGACAAGCAAACTTTGTCTTGCCCTCAGTAAATCACAAAGGGTTAAGGGACAAACCTTACTTTCTTCATTGGAGGAATTTGTGTCCTCTTGCTAGAAACATTCATAAAACCTTTTAAGGCTTTATTGGTCTCTCTGGGGTTACTCTTTTCCCTCTTGGGTCTTTTGTTCCAAAGATGGCTGTAGAATTATTGTGAGGTCTGGCTAGCAGCCTGCCTCATCCATCAACCCATTGATAAAGTCTCCGGTGGCAGAGGCAATAAATATTTGAGATTCCTTCGTGATAGCTAAATAAAGAATGGATTTCTCTAGCAGCAGTTCTTCAAATTAATGCATAAGAGACAAATATGTCACTGACCTATCTGTCCTGATCTTTACCCAGAATATCTACTTCTAGTTCCAACTAAACTCTGATACACTATTTTTCCCTCCTGCGAAGGATGCCTGCTGTAGCAACTGCCAGAGCAGCCCCTGTCCTCCATGGAGTGAGAGTTTGGCAGGAGCCACATCAACACTTGGGGCAGGGATCAGCCATGAGGGCTTCTTGGAACCCGGCCAGACTGGCCTTCTCCTACCCTCACAGAGGAGGAGAATAGCAGCAGCTGTACCAGTCCCACTCTGGACAGGGACCTGTAGACGTGAGCCGTGTAAACACTTTTCACTAACACAGGTACCCTCGGATTGGCCATCCCTCTATTCCCTCCCGCCAAAAAATCTATGTTGTGGAATGGCCAGGGGGGAAAGCAGGGCACACTGGGAAGCAAAGGAAAAGCAGGTTAGCTTAGGCATGTGAACGATAAGGATTGAGCAGAACTGAAATGTGTTGTGGGTGCTGGAGAGGGTCGGGTGGAAACCAAACATATACCTTAAATAGGGTGACCATACGTCCCGTTTTGGCCAGGAGAGTCCCTTTTTTGAGCCCTGTCCTGGCCATCCTGACTTTTTTGGCAAAAGTGGGCATTTGTGCCACTTGCTCTTGCCAATTGATGCTGTTTTTGCCAAAAAAAGTGGGGTGCGCAGCCCTAGCAGGGCACAGAGGAATGTGCGGGGGGCAAGCGGCGATGCCAGTCCTGCAGGGGCAGGCAGGGTTTGGGCCAGCAACGATGCCAGTCCCACTTGGGAAGAGGAGCAGCAGAGCTTGGGCTTGGCACAGTGCCAGCCCGTGCAGGAGAGCCCTGTGCATGAGGGAGTCAGATCTCGGGCCATGACTTGGGTCATCTCCGTGCAGGGGCAGGAGGGGGGCAGGGCACGGGCCATGTGCAGGGGAGGGGAGGGGAAGGAAGGAGGGGCACGGAATGGGCCAGCGCCATGCACAGGAGGGCGGTGGGGGCAGGAGGGGTAGGGCTCAGGCTAACAGCTCGCCCAGACCCGTGCTGTGTCCCATTTTCCTTTCGGAAATATGGTCACCCTAACCTTGAGCACTTTGATAATGTTTTGTTTATCTTATCTATTTAGATTGTAAGAACTTTGGGGAAGGGACACCATCTTCCTGTGAGTATGTATAATGCCTAGCACAATGGGTCTTGGTCATAATTGGGGAATGTGGATGCTACCACAATACAACTAACAAATAAAAATAATTCTCCTTCATATAAATTCCTTGAGCATGCCATCTAGTGTTTCCCATTAAGCATCTACAGAAGTGGTTACCAGCTGGGGCTATTTACTGTATCAAAGTAAGAACTAGATTGTGCCAGGCGCTACGCAATGCTTCCCATTCACTTTTGCCTAGAGTGACCAGATGTCCCATTTTTAAAGGGCCAGACCCATTTTGGGGGACTTTTTCTTACATAGGCCCCTGTCCCGTTTTTTCACAGTTGCTAGTTGGTAACCCTACCTTTGCATGCTCTTCTCCATAACAGAACTTTAGCTACTCCAAACCCAGGTTCACAATCTTGACTGGGATTGAGTTTTTCAATAGCATTATTGCCTGGAGTGCACACAACTGAAAGGAATCAAAATGGTGAAAATCTTCAATGTGTCTAACTGAATGCATGTTGCCAGCACTCAGTACATTGTTTGCATGGAAAGCATTTCTATGAGGAAAGAGAGCGACTATTTAACAGAGTCAGCCAAAATATTTGGGAGTTTTTAAGTTTGCCCAACTGCAGTCCTAACAATACAAAGTAAATCCCCTCTGCATTTTTTAAAAAAAGGACAAGGAAAGACAGAAAGGGATAAAAAAAATCTACACCACTGCTACGGGAAAAATTCTCCTTTTCTATGAGAGACTATACAGCAACAGCACCCTTTACAACCAGGAATTGAGCAATTTTCACTTACAACGTGTCCAGCATCCTCCTGTGACATCTCACCCAACTGACGACAGCTTCCAGGAGGCCCACCATGTAGGATCTCATTATCGAGCAACTTCGGCAAAAAATATTTCATTCTAAAGTCTGCCGCAGTAGCTACATAGAACTGCAGTCAGGTTTTTTTCCTCACCAGCAAACAGCCTCATGGATACAAGATTGGACTGTGCTAGCCTACCAGAGGAAATGGGGGAGCATCTAGACTCAAAGAAACTTCAAGATTCTGCATCTACATATCTGAAGACACTGAATCAGGCCTCACTGAGGTGGTGGAGGGGAAACACTGAATGGAAATTTCAGAGATTGATTTTATATATATATATTTTAATTCTACGGTGGCTGAGCCTTCAAGAGCCGCTATGTCTCTCAGAGACAGCCAGATTCAAGCCTTCATGATTGTCAAGCACCTACGTAAGTCACAGAGTTACATGGATGAGATTCTGGGCAGGTGAAAAAGCAGGAAACAGATTTAGGTGCGAGCAGACAGACTGGGCAAAATGTTTGCAATGAATCACAAAGCCACATGACACTTGCCTGATTTAGTTACCATGTTACTAAAATCTGCAAATCTTTCAAGTGAACCTGGGTTGGGTTTAAGGGCACACAAAGCTTTATACGTTCACACTGAAACCACACAGAACTTGTCATTTCAACCCGAAATTGGGTGAAACAGAGGTTCAAATATGTTTTGTTTTGAAAGTTTTCAGCAAAACACAGGGAGTGTGAAACTTGCTTAACTGAAACTGAAGCAAATGTTTTCATGACTCCAGTGAACCGAAACAGCTGACTCTCACAGATACTCTGGGCACCAGCACAAACCCACAGAGCCCAGAAAAAATGGAAACGCTTGAGGGAATCAGTGCTCCCTTTGTGACCTTTTCTAGAACTGTTACTAATAAAACCATCTCCAGGAGAGCATGATGATATCTGAAAGTGAGTAGGCAAAGGCAGCAGACAAAATTATAGTCAGAATCAGCAGCATGTAAAGATTGCAAAAGATCTGATTCAAAGCCTACATCAAGGAGCCTTTACCACTTATCTCTATAGCTAAGTGGGTACTGCAAAAATGTCCATAAATATTTATTCTAGTAAGCCAATGGAGCTGCCTCACTGTACCTGAAAGTTGAATATGGCCTATCATCCATAATCTTTCTTGTATGCAAAGAATTCCAATTACCTGAAAGTACCAGGTTTACTAGGTGTTGACTGATTTTATACTTTCTCTTTAATCCAGATCACTCCACTTCATTGATTTTGATATTTCGCATGACAGCTCTGGCAACTATCATTTAAAGCAAGCATTGCTGTTCTCCATTTTTTTGCATAGTGAACATGGTCTCAGTAAAGCAAATATTAAGACTTCCAGTACAATGTGCCTTTACAACATTCTTTTCGATAAAGATCATGAAATTGCCTGGCTCTGAATCCACGTGCTTAAAGTACTTTTTTCATACTAAGAAGTAAAAACTGTTTCTGCAAGGTAATAAACCCTCTTTGTTTACAGAGTTCACTGCATGTAACACAGCCTATAATTAGCATGTAACAGGCATTACTGTTTCCAGGAAAGTCTCCATTTGGTGCATCACTTCTGCACTTCCTTCAAGAAGAGATTAACCAGATTACATTTCTAAGCCACGTGAGAGATAAGAGATGCTCAAGGGCTTTTGACAGAATGATCTTGACCAGGAAAATCATTGTACTCATCACCATCAGTGACGAGGGCAGCTTTCAGTGATTAAGTTTAAAAACTTAGATCAATTCATCTAGATCCTTTTCTTTTTTATACGCACCCATGTCTTACACAGCGTGTCACATTTTATAGTTTATTTAGTACAGTTGATTACCACCACCTGATTAAAATTTCATGCCTGATCTTAATAAATAGAAAAAATAATGCCCTACCATACACAGTATTCCCTTTTCTCTTGACCTCTGTGGTCTCGTCTCCTTCCCTTTCCCAACCTTGGAATTCTTTTTAGGCTGGTTTGTTTTTGTAGTCTCTCCTCCTAATACTCTCCCTCTCTCCTCCCCAACCCACTGAATTATGTAACAGCAACCTAACTCGTAGGAAGCCTTCCAGATCAACCGCCCTCCCTACTCTCTGAGGTCAGCAAGCCACTCTTTCTGATATTATGGGGTGGGGGGGAGGCATATCAGCAGGGTCAACGAGGGGGGGGGAAGCCGGTACAAATGACTGGGGCCAGCAGTCCAGAAGGGGGCCCAGAGCCCGGCTTCCCCCCCTCTTGTCGGCCCTGTTTAGCTGGTGCGCCCTTGCTGGGGGGCCCGAAAATTTTTTTTCCCCGGGGCCCGAACCCGCTCTCGGCGGCCCTGCATACCAGTACCTGGTTAGATAGCTATGCTAGTAACAGAAACCTGTCACTCTGTTTCTTCTACACCAAACCTTCACTGGCATCCTGAGTCAGAAAAGCAAAGCATCCCTATTCAGGATAGCCCTTAAGCACATGTTTAATTTGAAAGCATGTGGTGAAGGTCCACTGACCTTAACCCATGCTTAAGTTCTTTCCCAATTGGGTGCCTACCAGCAGCAGCACTGACAGCACAGCCCTGAAGGGCTTGAAGCGTATGTCTACACATTGAGCTGGGGTATAATTCCCAGCTCAGGGAGACATACCCCAGCTAGGTCTGAGCAAACAAGTGTACTAAAAATAGAGTGTAGCTACAGTGGCAGTGCAAGGGGTTAGCTATCCTGAGAACATACTCATCTAAGACTCTTTCTTCCTTGCCCTTGGATGATGATGCACTATATATGACTATTTACAAGAGTTTCAGCCATTCGAATTCCAGCTAGTAGCTACCTTTGCACCTTTACATTTCACCACTAGATGGGAGCCTTGACCTCCAGAGTTACTGCATGAGACTTCTAATAATTTAAGATTACATAGATGTTTCTTGGAGAACGGGTGGACTGTATCTAATCAGACATTAATATAGGCATTGGTTGTACTAGGACATTCATTGTTGCCCTCCAATTCTTACAAAGCATTTCACTTTCCAACCTTCAAGATACATTCCCAAATTACAGGTTTCAGAGTAGCAGCCATGTTAGTCTGTATCCTCAAAAAGAACAGGAGTACTTGTGGCACCTTAGAGACTAACAAATTTTGTTAGTCTCTAAGGTGCCACAAGTACTCCTATTCCCAAATTAATTATAGTAAAGTTACAAATATGTACTATAAATTAGGGCTGTCAAGTGGTTAAAAAAATTAATCGTGATTAATCATGCGATTAATCGCACTGTTAAACAATAATAGGATACAATTTATTTAAAATTTTGTGGATGTTTTCTACATTTTCCAATATATTGATTTCAATTACAACACAGAATACAAAGTATACAGTGCTCACTTTATATTTACTTTTGATTACAAGTATTTGCACTGTAAAAAAACAAAAGAAATAGTATTTTTCAATTCACCTAACACAAATCCTATAGTGCAATCTCTTTATCATGAAAGTTGAACTTACAAATGTAGAATTATGTACAAAAAAACCTGCATTCAAAAATAAAACAATGTAAAATTTTAGCACCTACAAGTTCACTCAGTCCTACTTCTTGTTCAGTCAATCGCTCAGACAACCAAGTTTGTTTACTTTTGCAGGAGATAATGCCACCCGCTTCTTGTTTATGTCACCCAAAAGTGAGAACAGGCGTTCTCATGGCACTGTTGTAGCTGGCGTTGAAAGATATTTATGTGCCAGATGCACTAAAAATTCATATGTTCCTTCATGCTTCAACCATCATTCCAGGGGACATGTGTCCATGCTGATGACGGGTTCTGCTTGATAAAAATCCAAAGCAGTGCAGAACAACGCATGTTCATTTTCATTAGCTGAGTCAGATGCCACCAGCAGAAGGTTGATTTTCTTTTTTTGGTAGTTTGGGTTCTGTAGTTTCCGCATTGGAGTATTGCTCTTTTAAGACTTCTGAAAGCATGCTCCACATCTCATTTCGCTCAGATTTTGGAAAAAGAACAGGAGTACTTGTGGCACCTTAGAGACTAACAAATTTATTTGAGCATAAGCTTTCGTGGGCTACAGCCTACTTCATCGGAAGGCACTTCTGATTCTTAAACCTTGGATTGAGTGCTGTAGCTATCTTTAGAAATCTCACATTGGTACCTTCTTTGCATTTTGTCAAATCCGCAGTGAAAGTGTTCTTAAAATGAACAACACGTGCTGGGTTATCATCCAAGACTGCTGTAACATGAAATATATGGCAGAATGCGGGTAAAACAGAGCAGGGAACGTACAATTCTCCCCCAAGGAGTTCAGTCACAAATTTAATTAACGCATTTTTTTTTAACAAACATCATCAGCATGGAAGCATGTCCTCTGGAATGGTGGCCAAAGCATGAAGGGGCATACGAATGTTTAGCATATCTGGCATATAAATACCTTGCAATGCTGGCTACTAATGTGCCACACAAACGTCCGTTCTTTCAGGTGATATTATAAATAAGAAGCAGGCAGCAGCATCTCCTGTAAATGTAAACAAACTTGTTTGTCTTAGCAATTGACTGAACAAGAAGTAGGACTGAGTGAACTTGTAGACTCTGAAGTTTTACTTTGTTTTGGTTTTGAGTGCAGTTATTAACAAAAAAATCTACATTTGTATGTTGCGCTTTCACGATAAAGAGATTGCACTACAGTACTTGTATGAGGTGAACTGAAAAATATTCTTTCTTTTGTTTATCATTTTTACAGTGCAAATATTCACAATCAAAAATAATATACACTTTGATTTCAATTACAACACAAAATACAATATATATGAAAATGTAGAAAAACATCCACAATATTTAATAATTTCAATTGGTATTCTATTGTTTAACAGTGCGATTAAAACTGTGATTAATTTTTTTAATTGCAATTAATTTTTTGAGTTAATCGTGTGAGTTAACTGCGATTAATCGACAGCCCTACTACAAATATAGAGCTAGACTGGGCGTGGTCCTGCATAGATGGAGGGGAGAGGATGCAAGGAACAGGAACGTCCCCATTCCTGTGTCCCAGCACAGGGATCAGCACGGTGATCATACTTTGTGATCCCTGAGTGTAAAGACTATGCCAGACTGCTGCCCTTAGCAGCATTAAACTCTCCAAAGGAAGCAGCATGGAGCTCACCCCATGATCTATCCAATGTGGCACAATAGCTGTGCTGTCTGGATCGCCTGACATTTTTCTGATCATGAACTGATAGTGTTTTTCTACTATGTATTCATTATTAGAAATTATTCACCTATCACTTCCTGTCAATAATTCTCCATAGCTTGTTTGTGAGCAATTAACTGCATGTGTTAAATATTCAAAATGCAAGCTGTTTTGATTGAACACATAGGTCACATAGTACAAAACCAAGTCTAAGAGTTACTCACCCAGTCAGGGGGTACACTGATAGGGTGTACCCCCTGACTGGGTGAGTAACTCTTAGACTTGGGTTTCTGCTATGAACACTTATGATTATGAATTTGGAATTTTTTTTCTGTGAATACCAGCTTTGGTTTGATCCTGTTTTATTCAAGTCAGTGGCAGCTTTGTCTTTCCATGGGTGCTGGACGAGACCCTTCAAATCTCATGGTTTTGGCAAGCTGTATATTCATTTGTTAGAATTTTCACAAAATCGAAACCAGAACTGCAGAGAACACAGTCAAAACAAATTAGTTTCAAAATTCAAAGAACTATTCACTGAAAATATTTTGCAATGTTCATCTGTCCCTAGTCCTTACACATATAAGGCTAAAAGAAAGAGAATGTTTGTTGCCTGTTTGAGAGCTAATGTATGGATTAGAAACTCAGTTGTTTAATATAATCTCACTCTTTATTGCTGTTATTTTTCTCACATCCAACACTACAGCTATTATCTATGTAGTGCCACTAATCTGCAGAGTTTTGTACAATAGACAATGTGTGTGTGCCAAACAAAGGATGGAATCTCAGAGTGCACGAAGTACAGAACAATGGGACAGGTCCTCAGCTGGTGTGAATCCATTAAATCAAAGGAGCTCTGCCATTTTACGCTGAGGATGAGGATTTGGTCCAATATAGTACAGAACAATACAAGTTAGTGAAAGAAGAATTTGTTCCATGTATCTGTTCTTACCTTATCTTATCTTTATCTTAGGGTTATACTGCCACCCATCACTGTAATATTTGAGTGCCTTGCATGTAAAATGGAGAACAATAATGAAGTTTTATGGACTTCATGAAGTCTGTGGCATTTCTCCCTTTTTGGGACAAAAACTCTGCTTGGGATAGGTTTTTTAATTTATATATTGATATTTTAGATTTTATTTTATTTTATTTTTGTGTGTTTAGGTTGTTTGTTTCAGGTGGTTTTTTGTTGTCATTCAGCAGGAGGGAAAGTACTAGGTTAAAGCACACTAGGAACATTACAAAGAGATTACTCATTAGAGTAAACACTACTGGAATGAGTAATGTATACAATATACATTATTCGTTACAGTATATACAGAGAGAAAGACATCGACATAAAACTCAAAAATTGCTAAAAATAACCCCCCAAAATGAAAATAAATCCTGAGAAACAGAAGCCCTAATTATGAGCCAAATTGTAAAGCCTTCACTCCTGCTGAGGAGCAAGTAGTTGCACAAAGAGTCCCATGGACTTCAGTGCGAACAGCTCACCAATGTGGGAGTAAGAGATTCACAATCTGCCTGCAAACAAATATTACAGATGGATACAAAGTGCCTACAGCAGACATGCAGTGTTGTACCCGTACAAGGTGAGTGAGGTAATATCTTTTCCTGGCCAACTTCTGTTGGTGTGTAAGATCAAAAACTTGTCTCTTTCACCAAAAGAAATTGGTCCAATAAAAGATATGACCTCACTCATCTGGTTTCTACAACAGACATGCAAGTCCCATTTTTAATGTAGTCTGACCAGCCTGTGTTGTTCACGGTGGCTCTGATAGCTTTGTAGTGGTTACAGTGTCCTACACAATTAGGTTAACAGAATGAAGCCAATGGGGTGTGCAGAGGCAGGCAGACTTCCTTTCGCCAGGAGTCACAACTGTAATGACGTTTGCTCTTGTCAAAGAGAACAAAATTGCCAATGACATCGATGGCTACAAGGGTCTTTCCAGAAATAAAAACTGTCAGTCTTGCATTGCAGTCTCATGCCCTCGGGCAATTGTCCTTCAAATTCCTCCTAGTTTCTCAGTAGTTCCATGGACTTTTCTGAGTGCTGACAGAGACGTTTTCACAGCAAGTGAACTAGTAGTCCTAATTCAAAAGGTGAAATGCTGTGCTCCACAGGCCTGATTCTCTTCTCACTCATGCTGGTGACTTACCAGGAGGAATTTCAAAGAAGTCAACAGAGTTATGTGAAAGTATGGGAGATCAGAATCAGACCTCATTTCTGCTGGTTGCAATAGCTCAGATTGCCCGTACTTCTTTGGAAAGATCCTTTCTACATTAAAGAGCTCATGGCACTTTCCCTAAGTGTGGGCATTTTCTCCAATGTCCTTGGCCAGAAGTTTCTCCTGCCTCCACTTTTGTGCAGATTATCATCCACTGGCTGGGTACCAGCCTCTGACCCCAGAGGTGGCTGCGTTTCAGCTGAACTGTGCTTTGGGATCCTTTGGAATGAACGCACTATATCTTTGACTCTTGTTCCGGCCATATCACAGCCTCCCTCTTTGACTCAATGAGTTTCTTGCTCTCAACTTCAGAGTCCTATATATCTCTGTTCTTCTCTACTTATCCGATCTTGTCTCTAATCAAGTTCTCTCTTTCTGCTCCCCATTAGTAGAGCCCTACAATTCTGCAGATATCTGCTTTAAATCTGCAGATATCCACAGATCATGTTTGCGGATCGGATTTGGATACAAATTATGTATCCACACAGGACTCTACCAATTACCTCCATTCTGCCAATGATGCCAGCCGTGAGAACCCATTTGTCTACTCCCACAAATGTCTTCTTTTGGCAATCTATGGGGTGAGCCATGTGACACTCCCAGGCAGTGATGAGATCCCAAAATCCTAATAACTGGTTCCCTACTGGGTCCTCGGTGGCACTTTGGCAGCGGGGTGGGGGGGTCTTCACTCGCTCTGGGTTTTCGGCGGCACTTCGGCGGCGGGTCCTTCAGACCCAAAGCGAGCGAAGGACCCCGCCGCCGAAGTGCCACTGAAGACCCAGTAGGGAACCGCCCGGTGAGTACAAGCCCCACGTGCCTATCCCCCCCATCCGACCCCCACCCACGTCCTGCCCCTGACTGCCCCCCTCAGAACCCACAACCCATCAACCCCCCCTGCACCTTGTCCCCTGACCACCCCCACCCCTAACTGCCCTCCAGGACCCCATCCCCTACCCACCTTGCTCCACTCCCTGTCCGCTGACTGCCCCAACCCCATCCACCACCACCCCGATAGACCCCTGGAACTCCCACGCCTACCCAACCCCCCTGTTCCCCATCCCCTGACTGCCCCCCCCCGAACCTCCACCCCCTCCAACTGCTCCCTGCCCCTTATCCAACCCCTCCTCTCAGCCCCAGCCCGACCCCCTTACCATGCTGCTCAGGGCAGCGTGTATGGATGCTGCGCGGCCCACTGGAGCTCGCAGCCCCACCCCCACCCGCTTACCATGCCGCTCAAAGTGGCAGGAGGCACGCTAAGGCTCTGCGAGAGGAGGGGAGGTGGGGGAGGGGCCAGGGGAGCCTCCCCAGCCTGGAGCTCAGGCGGGCCGGACAGGACGGTCCCGCGGGCCACATAGTTTGCTCACCCCTTTAACAACCGGTTCTAAACTGGCTTCTAAATTTAACAACCGGTTCGCATGAACCAGTGCGAACCAGCTCCAGCTCACCACTGCTCCCAGGAGTGCCAGGTGTGAGGTGGGTTTGCTTGTGGATTTGGGGAGTGCTGCTAATTAGGAAGCAAGAGGCTTCATTTTATTTGGGTAGTTGAATTGCAGCTACTGATAGACTGTTCCTGGCTTTTTTTTCTTTCCACACATACACACACACACACACACACACACACACACACAAAAGACTTGCAGATCTGACCTAGTTCCTCCTTAGCAAGGAAAGGTGTGAGATTGGGAGGGTTTGGAAGACACAGCGTAGATAAGGCAGGACACTCCTATTAATAAGTTGGCTCTTCCCTGTGCTGAAAGTGGCAGACTCTGCTCTTTCCCTACCTCCCATTTTGGGCTAAATTCTCCAGTGAGCTAACGCTACATTGTGCTGCATTAGTCCATTAACATGTCAGCAGCACAAAGTGGCCTGAAAACAGCCAGACATGCTGGTGAAGAATTCGCCTGGTGATAGGGACTTGTCACCTCCTACACCAGTCCCAGCACAAAGGGTCATGGCTGAGGGGGAGTTGAGCTGAGCTCCTGATCCTCATTTGGCACAAAGACTGAATTTACATCAGTGACAGAACTTAACGTAGGCCTGCTCCTGCTCTTCATGCAGCCGCCTCCCTCCTCTATGTCTGAGCAGCTTGAGAGTCATGCAGAATTGGAACTGTCATTTTTAGCATCTGAAGAGATGCCTTCTTACAAAAGAAATCTTAAGTTACCAGGAATTTTTAATCCAAGCTACCAGGGACTGGGCTAGTATCAGAGGGGTAGCCGTGTTAGTCTGGATCTGTAAAAAGCGACAAAGAGTCCTGTGGCACCTTACAGACTAATAGACGTATTGGAGCATAAGCTTTCGTGGGTGAATACCCACTTCGTCAGACGCATGTGGTGGAAATTTCCAGAGGCAGGTATAAATATGCAGGCAAGAATCAGTCTAGAGATAATAACACCAGGGACTGGACTGTGTCTTGAGTCCTAGCAATTCTGAGGTACACGCCTCCTAGAATGGTTTTTGTGGTTAAATGGGAGTTCAGACAATAAGACAAAGATAAACAGCAACGGCATCTCTTCATGTAGGTGATTTTCTATAGCTTTACCTCTCAATCTGCTTTTTCATACATCTCAGTATTTGTTTCCACTGATAATCATTGAAAAAACAGATGTTACAAGGAGGCTAAGTGGGAGGTGGTACAAAGCCTGTGAAATAAGAGTTATGTGAGTGTGAGCTCAAATTCTGCGTTGGCTTGCGGCTCCTGTATCTACGATGACAAATCTGGTTGATGACCTCAGTAGAATAATGCATAGTAATATTGCAGACATTCCTAAATCAGCTTTCCACTGAACACTTGATTCTCTCATCATTGTTGATTATTTTATCTATCCTTGTGAGAAAACGAGGGGCATAACCTGCCTTGTCCTCTGCGAGCAGCACATGTGCCCTACGCATGAGTGGCTGTAGGATGAGCGTGTTCCTGTTACACAGGAGACCATAGAGAGCCCTTGCAGAGCGGTAGATACTGCAGAGCTCAGCTCCATAGGATCTCCATCTGCAGCAGTGCAGAGAAGTACTTTGGGGGCAGATTGAGTGAGGGGGAGGGCATATGCCTGCTATGGGAGCCCCTGCACAAAGGCTATTTACTAGAACTTTGTGCAGAGGAGAGGATTGGGGCCTCTAGTAAATTTCTCAGATGCAACAAAACAGAAACTACTGAACTGTTCTGTCCAAAAATTAGTTCAGAAATAATGCAGAACATAAAACCAGAACTGCGTGAGAATGAAAAGGCTAAATATCAGTATCTCTGACTAAATAAATACATTGTTACTGACAATTGAGAGTAGAGAGAATTCCTGATCTCTTTATTTACTAGATTAACAGCAGGATTAATAGTTCTTCAAATGTACTAAGAATATATAACTATAATAATAAACTTAGCAGTTAAACAGCACTTGGTATCTTCAAAACACTCTGTAAATGTTAGGTAGTTAATATCAGAGTCCTTGCTGTACAGAACAGCAAAGCTCTTTGTGTATGACTCCTCTTTATCCTAAAGAGACAAATTCTCAGGGTGATAGAATAGCTTACTTTATATACCTTTGCCTCTCAAGTCAGACTACTAAATGTGGTGGTATTTGGGAGATGTGGTCATCTATAATTTTAACTTTAATGGAGATATCTCCTAGAGCTGGAAAGGACCTTAAAAGGTCATCAAGTCCAGCCCCCTGCCTTCACTAGCAGGACCAAGTACTGATTTTTGCCCCAGATCCCTAAGTGCCCCGCTTAAGGATTGAACTCACAACCCTGGGTTTTGCAGGTCAATGCTCAAACCACTGAGCTATCCCTCTGTTCACCACAATAAAAACTCCAATTCATGGCACATGAGCCACTGTCCAGATTCTGGACTTTTAAATCATAGCTGACCTTTGGAGGCTAGATTGAACCAACCACATAGGGGTGGAAGGATCCCCAGCCCTTTTCCAGTCCTCTGAGCCATCTAATACCCTTCTTGAAGCTATTACTGTTGCAAAACTATCCTGTAAACCTCCAACATTACCGTGCTTCAGCATTCTTGTATACATAGCAAATGTTTAAACATATGGTGTTATATTATGCTGCACTTTTTTTTAGCTACATTGTGGGTGGGGAAAGTGAGTGAGGGTTCCTTGTTCCATGTACTTCTCTCAGTGCCCAAAGCTTTGCCAAAAAGGAAGAGTGGAAGCAATCACTCCAACAATAAACATTTTCGTAGCAGTCTTTATGGGGGTGATCTCACAATACACCAACCGCAATAACTAAAACAGTTACTTAAAATAACTATTTCACCATGGAGAAATGTTTTATCCCACAAGAAATATTAATCTAGGATTGATAAGTTAAAGTAGTCATATTAACTACAATAAGTTAGCAGGTATTCAGAAGATTCTTCCAGGGCTAGGAATTTGAGGGAGCTTGTCTGGAGGGGGGAGCAGTTCAGTTTAGGAGCTGTAGCTGTTTGGGGTAGCTGTTGCTCCTTCAGTGTAAAATAAAGTTGTGTGTACCCCTTTTTCCATTGAACTCACCCCATTTTCATGCATCATACAACCTTCCTTTTATCCTTCAAATTAGCCTTTAAAACCCTTCTCTTCCTTGAAACTTTTCAGTGAGCACTTCAAGAGTTCTCTACTACCGCAAGCTTGTATTGCAACCTGGCATATGACCTGGCTGAATTGTTCTGCCTGTATCTACACTTAAACTGTAAGCTCCCTGGGGCAGGAACTGTGGCTTTACAGCATCAACCACAGTCACTCAAACAGTACATAGAAGCAGCTCTGTTATAAACAGATTATAGAGTCTTGAGTTAGATGCAGAAGATTATTATTATTATTTATAAGCTGCAGTGCCCATGATGTGCTGAGTGCTCTCCAAATGTTAGCTCACCGCTGAATGTCAGGCAGGTAGAAAGAAGTCAAGGAGAAAGAACAACAACAGGCAATTTATACACAGGTCACTTTGATTCACTGCAAGCAGCATGGCCAGGGCCGGCTCCAGGCACCAGCCTAGCAAGCAGGTGCCTGGGGCGGCCTATGAAGAGGGGGGCGGCACGTCCCGCCGTTTGGTGGCAATTCGGCGGTGGAGCCGTCACTCCCTCTTGGAGCGTAGGACCTGCTGCCGATCACGATCGCAGCGTGTGGGGCGGCAAAAACGCTAGAGCCGGCACTGAGCATGGCAGAGTCTTTAAGTGGAACCCATGCTTAATTTGTGCCAGGGCTTGCCAGTACTGAGCCCCAGCATCTCTAGGCTTGGCAGTTCATAGCCCCCTAGCACCTCTGGGCTTGCTGCATCAGTTATGAATGTAAAAAAATTGCTTGAGCCCCGGCACCTAATTGCTTGAGTCCCCTCACCTCATTCATTACAAATTAAGCACTGAGTGCAACATAAATGTATACAGGGTAGGGGTCTGGCAGAAGAGCTGAGGGAGGTCAGACCATGATAGTCTTAAAACTGTCAGCTCTAAAAAGTCGTCCGTGGGAGTCGAGGGAGAAAGAAGAGACAAACTGACTCTGTGAAAGTGAAAGCAAAACAGATGCTGAAACCAGAGATGCAGTTTGACACTAGCTTGTGGAACTGATAAATTGCAGGGAGTATCCTACATATCTATATATCAATCAATCCACTTTTCTTGGTTTTATTTTTGAAGATTTTATTATTCTTACAGCCAATATTTTCAAAACTGGATGCTGACAGTTAAGCTTCTAAATTCATAGTTAGGCAGTAAAAGGCAGTGCCCGTTCTCAGCAGTGGGATTTGCTCAGCACCTCTGAAAACACTGCTCTACAGCCAAAATGCTTCTGAAATAAATGTAGTCAAACTTTACTAATTCTGGGTCACTGAGAACGAAAATGATGCTTAAAATTGTTGATTGGCTCTAGTTTTCAAGATATGCTATTGGGTCAGTATATACGACCCTTGACTTGGGAATGGCGGAGGATAAGTGAGTTATAAAGGGAAGGGATCTCAATTTAAACCAGAAATGACTAAAATACATCTTTGACTGGATCTATGAATAAATCTATGACTGGGTTTGGACAGTACTTGCTTTTTAGGCAAAACAATGAATGATGCAATCTGAAGCTGATATTGCGTCATACATGATATGAATTACATCATGTTCTTCCTAGAAGTCATGGATGATGCAATCATAACGAAGCTTACATCACTCTGCTGAACAAATTGCCCTATATCACCTCTAGAAATCATACAGTGTCGTGCTCTCTTATTTGTCAGTGTTTGATTTTGCAAAGGGACACATTTCTGTTTAGCCAAAGTGAGCAGAGATGCCTCGTACTTGTGTGAACAGTGCAGATAACTTCTGCTATGTTTGTGGTGAAGAGACTTTTGCATCACAAAAGCGCAGTATAAGCACTATGGTTAAGAAAGCCTATCACCTTTATTTTGGCTGCAAAATTGGAGATTAGGACAAGAGGTGGGCCCCACACATAGGCTGCAACACTTGTGCAAGAAATCTTCACCAGTGGTTGAACAGGAAAAGGAAATCTACACCTTTTGCAGTGCCAATGATTTGGAGAGAGCCAACAGATCATACCAGCAATTGTTACTTCTGCATGGTGCCTCCAGTTGGGAAAGGTGTGTCAAAGAAGAAAAAGTGGACTGTGCATTATCCAAACATTCCATCAGCTATACGCCCAGTACCCCACAGAGAAGGACTGCCGGTTCCTGATGCACCAGAATCATTCTCACTTGAGTCAGACGAGGAAGAGGAAGAGGATGAAACTTCTGGTCCTGAACCATCAATGTCACAGGACCCACATTTTCTCCCATCCTCCTCCTCTGAACCACACCTCATAACACAAGGTGAACTGAATGACCTTGTCAGGGATTTGGAACTACCCAAGAGTAAGGCAGAGCTGTTGGGCTCCAGACTACAGCAGTGGAATCTCCTGGTAGGTGATGTTAGGGTTTCCATGTTCCGTGACCATCAAAGGATCTTGTCCCATTCTTCTTCATGGAAGGTGATCTTGTAGCCTGCAACAACATCGATGGTGTGATGGCAGCCCTCAACATCGTTCACGATCCAGATGAGTGGAGACTGTTCATTGATTCATCGAAGATGAGTCTTAAAGCTGTTTTACTGCATAATGGCAATGTTTTGCCATCAATTCCAGTTGGTCATGCAGTCCATATGAAGGAAACCTATGACAACATGAAACAACTTTTGAGGTGCATAAACTATGACCAACATCAGTGGCAGCTTTGTGGTGATTTGAAGGTTGTTGCTCTCTTGCTTGGTCTGCAGACTGGATACACAAAGTACTGCTGTTTTCTCTGCGAATGGGATAGTCGTGCAAGAGATTCCCACTACATCAAGAAAGATTGGCCACTCCGACAGTCATTGGAGCCTGGGAGGAAAAGTGTTCAGCATCCACCACTTGTTGAATCAAGGAAGATTTTGTTACCACCCTTACACATCAAGTTTTTCTTTTCAGTTTTGCTCTTCTTTCTGTGTAGCTTTTATAGCTGTACTAGTAACAGGAAAAAATGTTGAAATGTAACAACTTATTGGAAAGTCCTCCAAACCCTTATTAGTGTGAGCAGCCCATACATACCAATGCAAGCAGTCTCAGTAATGTAAATGGGACCACATAACTGACTAAGGATCTGGTCCTCCATTACAATAAATAAATACATTTGAAACAAAATGTACATTTTAAAAGCCTCGGTACACAATAATAAATATTACATCTTCAGATTCGCCATAAATTGTTAATGAGCCCTATTATTTAATTGTCTGCATGCTCGTATTTCTGTTCTGCCCTGGAAACGTGTGTAACTCCCATTTCATGAAAGTCACACACTTGCATTGAATATAAATAGCATCTTTCAGTTCCTGAAGAGAAAAACAAGGACATGAAGATCCCATTTCTTGAATTTCTAAGTACAGAATGGCTGCTGAATTCATTTCTCATGCTCCCTCATGATATGTGTTGTTTTTGTACGTGCTGTCATGCTAGGATGATCACTTCATGGTGTGTAGCAGCCCTATTCTAATACTGCTTGATCCCTTTATAAATTAAGAGACAAGAAGCTGTAGCCTATCATGTAATTCGATTACTGGGATTTGGATTAAGAGCATCCTGTACGTGTTGTTGTCTTTCTTTTTAGCTGCTACATATTAGATGCTTTAAGTGTAGCTTTTGCAATCCTTTTTCTCAAGACATCCTTTCACTGCCTGTCTCTGTGTTCTTGAAGGTCTGTCAGGGACACACTACTTGTGGGCTAGATGCGCCAAGGCCTGGGGAAGGATTCAACAGTCAACAAAGTGCAGACAGTTGATTTTTCATAAATTAGTTCAATTTTCGTTTCAATTTGTCTCATGAAAATTGTGAATGGCGGATAACATAGACTTGAATTAATTCTTCCATTTGAATTGTAATTGCTAGAACATCAGACAGACATCCCTTACCCATTATTTTGTGGCAGTGACTATCTTCCCAGTGGATCTGTGATAGTCGCTGTCATGGTTACAGGGCTAACTGTAGTCCTGCAAGCTGGATTCTTGCACCTGCATAGGGGTCTGTGTGGATGTAAAGCCCAGTCCAGCTGGCTCATTTTACAGAATTGGGGCCTAAATGCACACTGGATTTTTTAAAAGTACACAGTGCTGAGTTATCTCAGATTTCCAAGCATGAATAGCATATTTCATTGCCTAACCTAGTAAGACTCTAACTTTACACATTGAAAGATAGGGGTTCAATCCTCTTCCCCTTTAAATCCATGACAAAACTCCCATTGACTTCAGTGGTACAGGATCAGAATCTAAATACTCAAGATTTTATAACAGCTGTTATTGACTGCTAGATTTTCTCAATAACATTTTAATATACTATAATTTAAATACTACAAGTCATTTGCTTATAAAGATATATATCTAATGCAGTACACCATTCACTGTGTGTGGATGTGGGTATGCTGGGATTTTCAAAGAAGCCTAAGGACAATGGGAGTTGGGAACCAAACTCCCTTAAACTCCATAGTAAATCCCAGTCTTAATACACTGAATGAACAACTTTTTATTGTACACATATTTGTTAACAAATATTATAAGAGGTTGGGTGTATGGCTTGAGATTCACCACCAATGAAATGTGACCTCATCTTAACCCTTTAAAAAAGCCCACTCTTTGTGAGAAACTGCCACAACTATTTTGGCAATATTCACCTGTATGAAATCCATCATTTTAGGGCTGATCTAGCATGAAGATTGAACGGTATGCCAAACTGTAACCCACCTCTGGCTTCCAAAAATGCAACTATCCTGGATTTTGGATACAAAATCCAACATGCATGTCCTGAGTTTGGTACTGCACTTTAACAGGGCCTTATCCTGCTGACTTCATCAACACCCATTGAGAAAACCAGCATCTTGAGAACAAAGCAACTAGCAAAAGGGGTTTGCATGAAGAGCTGATGTTAATTTCCTGTATTAAGTGCTAGCTGGACTTATTTTGTACAAAACCACTCAATAAGAATAGTTTATTTTTCAGGGTTCTTGCAAGATTGCCTCTCATATTGGTGCTTTGTCTCTGATGGTTTTTATAAGCATTGTTGTTACACAATGGAAGGGTTAGAAAGTGGGGAAATTTACGCAGGAATAGTTGCACTAACATTAGTCTAATCTTTATAAGTACCAACATGATCTTCCAAATATAGGGAAAAAATTTTTAGTAACTTTCCTTTGCAACATACCACAAAAGAGTTCATGTGAGGTACCAGTAACAGTAAATAAGAAACAGCTAAGTGAAAAAGATGGCTTAGCACCTCATTCACTAGAATCTCTGACATGCTTGGAATTTATTACAGGGTAGAGTTCTTTTCATCCTAATTACCTAAAAGACCAGAATTAAACAGGGTTAAATGAGGCAAATATATAAATAAAGAGAGCTTCTTGTTTGTGGTAACTTTACTTACTTCCTTAATATTATATATTTCCTTTAAGCTTGTGGGGGTTTTCCCCTGGGATAGATGGAGCAAACTAATCTTAAATGCAGCATAAAATCTATTCCAGATCCTCTCAAATGCCAATGCTTATACATTACTAATTAGAATAGTAAAAGTCAGAGATGGAAACAATCTATTAGTTGCTCATCTAAAAGTCTACTTAAAGAAATTACACCAATTTAACTACATCTGTTTTTAAATTCGTTTAGTAAAAGCAGTACAATTCCTTTGTGCAGACCCCCTTAAATGAGTTTTAGTCACTCTTAAACTGATTTAGTTCAAATTTGGTTTGAAATCAAACTTATAACCAATTTAAAGTGAACTGATTTAAATGCAGTTGCACTGATGTAATTCAATTAATTTATAAATCGATTTAGTTAACTAGGTATGATTTCTGTGTATAGACTGGATCAAAGAGAGGCAGCGAGGACTAGTGACTTGAACACCAGAGTCCTTGTCCTACAAAATGCTAAATACTTACTAAGGGCTGGTCCACACTAACCCCTCACTTCAAACTAAGATACGCAATTTTAGCTGAAGTTGAACTATCTTAGTTCGAACTTACCGCGGGTCCACACACGGCAGGCAGGCTCCCCTGTTGACTCCGCGTACTCCTCTCGCCGAGCAGGAGTACCGGCGTCGACGGCGAGCACTTCCGGGATCGATCCGGGATCGATATATCACGTCTAGACAAGACGCGATAAATCGATCCCAGAAGATCAATTGCTTACCGCCGGACCTGGAGGTAAGTATAGACGTATCCTGAGAGAGGCTCAATGCCCTCAATTGATATTGACATCACTGGGAGTTATACATTCAATGCCTCACAGTATTGGGGCTCAGGTTAGGAGCCAAGAAATGAATTCTGATCCTGGTTTTGCCACTAACTCATTCTGTAACCTTGGGCAAATCACTTAATCACATCAACTGTAACATGGGATAATACTGTGACGCTCTGTACTTCGGGGGAACACCCAGCACTCCCAGGTTCATCCTTGTAAAATGATTGTGTGGTATCCAATGCAAAGTTTGTCATGTCGGGTGTCTTCGGAAGGCTCATGATGCACTGAGCATTGTTGTTCTAGTGATGTTACAGTAATTGTTGTTATAGTAATGTTATAGGTTATAATTTCATGTATATAGTTATGAGGCTGAAAATGTATCCTCATGGCTTAAAGCAAGCCCAGGCAAAAACTCTCCAAAAGCAGAGGGGTAGTTCATACCTCATCAGGGCATATATGGGACAAACCCAGCCCAGCCTCACAGGAACAAAGGACACTGACCTAGGCAACAACAAAGGATCTGTTGGACTATCGAGTGAGTCACCCCCCTTCCTTTGGTCCGTTTGGGACTGTGATGAGGTAATGCTCACCTGACTCTGAAGGAAGGGGGGGCACAGCCAAGGGGGAAGAAAGAACATGATAAAAGGAAGAGACGTTTGCCATGCTCTTCCTCTCTCTTCCATCAAGCGAATGAAGCGCTGATCAAAGGGGAGAGCCTGGCTGAAGAGTAACCAGCCAGCCTGTGGTTAGAAGCATCTAAGTTTGTAAGGGCATTGAAAGTATTAAGATCAGCTTAGAATGTGTTTTGCTTTTATTTCATTTGACCAAATCTGACTTGTTATGCTTTGACTTATAATCACTTAAAATCTATCGTTGTAGTTAATAAATCGGTTTGTTTATTCTACCTGAAGCAGTGCATTTGGTTTGAAGCGTGTCAGAGACTCCCCTTGGGATAACAAGCCTGGTACATATCAATTTCTTTGTTAAATTGATGAACTCCTATAAGCTTGCAACGTCCAGCAGGCATAACTGGACACTGCAAGACGGAGGTTCCTAGGGTTGTGTCTGGGACCAGAGATATTGGCTAGTGTTGTTCAGTTGCACAATCCAAGGAGCAGCTTACATGCCAGAGGCTGTGCGTGAACATCCCAGGAGTGGGAGTTCTCACAGCACAGCAGGGTAGGGCTGGCTCCCAGAGTCAAGGATTGGAGTAACCTAGCAGATCACCGATCCAGATAACACCAGAGGAGAAGGTCACAAATACCTCTTATCTCACAGGGTGTTTTGAGGATTAACTGGTTTAGGACCAGATTCTGCCACCATTGTTCACGCTGCTTAGTAGAGTTCTCTGTCTCCAGTCCTTTAAACGTAACTTTGCACATGTAACTAACCCTATTGATTTCAGTTGTGTTATTCTACAGGAGTAAGGGGGAGGGTGGGCAGAATCTGTCCCTTAATATTTTAATGTATAAAGGGCTATATATGTGACATCCCCCTGATAGTGCAGGATTGTTCCTTATAGGACTAGTTTTTACTAACTCAATGGGAGAGAGGGGGAGGGGTGAGACTTTAGTGAACAGAGCTTATACAGTATATAAGCCATACTTTTTTATTTGAATAATAGGAAAGCTCTTGTATACCAGGGAAAAAAGGGCTATTTTAAACCAATATTAACATATATTAAAATTCATGAAAATATTCAAAACTGCTACAGCCTACAATCCTTATATACCAATGGTATTTGAGGGTAATGGATCTGTATGATTCATAGACACATTGGCCACATGCCTAGACCATCTCTGTACTACCATACAGAACCACAGGGGAATAGTGCCCCAGGGCTGAGGAGTCTCCGCCCCTCCCATGGCCCCTCTGCACAATGATGTACCTCATACAGTGAAACTGGAGTACTCTCACTGTTTTTAGGGCAGCGGTCCCCAAACTTTTGAGGGTTGTGTTCCCCCTCACCCCTGTCAATGCCTCCCTGTCCTCCTGGAGCTGGGGATGGGAGCAGGGATGCGGCTCGGGAGGGGGGAACACGACAGGGGTAAGGGAGCCGAGGCTGGGGCCATAGTTAGGGTGGGTCTGGGGCCGGGAGTGGAGCCACACCAAGACTGGGGATGAGATCAGAGCAGAGCTGGGGACATGGAGGGGCTGGGGGGCACTCCATTCCCACCTCCCATGGGGGCAGGCCTGGGACCCGCCGTGCCCCCACGGACATTCCTCCATGTCCCCCTTGTTTTCTGCACACTCTCTAGGGCATTTTTTAAAACAAAACCCTAGGGGGCCATGCCCCAGAGTTTGGGGACCTTTGGTTTAGGGTCTTTAGGCTGTTTTAGGAATCATCCACTGTTGCACTACTTCTAAACAAGTTCCACTTCCAGGAACAGATATGGTGCAAACAGACCACAAGGCATTTTTTTTAATACGGTGCCACCCTGTGTCTACAACAGACTTGCTTAGAACAGGTCTAGACAACAGGATGTTAACCTATGCCTTGCCTGTACTTATTCTACAGTAAGTGCCAACGCTGCTGCCACCAGTGAAGGTGAACTGGTTATGGTACAATCATGGGAAATTTCCCAAAATCTATGGCAAAGTAGACACAGATATGGAAATCAGAGATGGAAAATACATATGGTATTAAAGCATCTAGTCCACCTTTTGCCAATATAGGCTTGTTTCCCACAGTATATTAGTTAATGTCTTGTCCAATCTCGTTTTAAATGTCACAAATGCTGAGACTTTCACCACTTTCTTTGGTCATAGTGGGGTAATAATACGGATTGTAGGAAATGAGAATTATTTGTATGGTTCTTTTGAGTCAGTAGGAATTGTGTGCTGATTGTCTGCAGAATGGGATGATATAATTTAAAAAGTAATTGTAAACTTTGTTGGAGTTTCAAGCACAAGTTGAAACTGGGTGAGAAGGAAGAAAGCTCCATAGTTCTTCATAGAGAACTAGAGAGAGGAAGGAAGGAGGGTAGAGCTCAGTGGTTTGAGCATTGGGCAGCTAAATCCAGAGTTGTGAGTGCACTCCTTGAGGGGGCTATTTAAGGAAGTGGGGTACAAATCTGTCTGGGGATTGGGCCTGCTTTGAGCAGCAGGTTGGACTAGATGACCTCTTGAAGTCCTTTCCAACCCCAATATTGAGTGAGGTAATATGTGGAAGGTTGAACTTTTGAGCTACACACAGGGCCGGCTCTGGCTTTTTTGCCGCCCCTGGCAAAAAAGCCTCCCACCGCCCCCCGGTGGGGAGGGCGGCGAGCCCGGCGGGGGCCCCACTCTCCCTGACCAGGAGGAGGGTGGAGAGCCCGGCTGTGGGCCCGCTCTCCCCGACCGGCTGGAGCGCCGGGAGGAGGGCAGCAAGCCTGGCTGGGGCCCCGCTCCCCCCAGCCGGCCAGAGCGCCGGGGAAGGGCGGGGAGCCCAGTCGTGGCCCCGCTCTCGGGCTGGAGCACCGCAGGGCACCCCAACAGCCCCAGTATGTTTAAAAAAAACCCAACAACTCTGAGTGCCGCGCCCCTTCAAGTGCCGCCCCAAGCACATGCTTGGTAGGCTGGTGCCTGGAGCTGGCCCTGGCTACACAGATCTCTTCAGGTCTGGGGAAGGAAATCAGAGTGTGACTTTCAATGGGTGTTGGGCATGCAACTCTCTTCAGCCTGGTCTACTAGAAAAGGTTTATGTTGGTTAATAGTTGATTTTTTTTTTAACCAAAATCATTATACTGTTATACACCGGAAACTGTATGCAGTTATAAAGGGGCATAAGGCGCCTTATTCACACATAATTTATTTCATTCCCTGAACCAGAATCAACTCTACCAGCCAATGTAAGCACCTTTACAGCTACCTAACTGCGCCCACGACAGGGGAGTGGGTTGCCCCTTTAACTACTAGTATGGTTAAATTGGCAAAACTTCCAAGTGTAGACAAGCCCTTAGGCCCCTTTGGAAAGCCCAAGCAATAATCCTTTCCATTTCATCCCAGCAGATCTCAAAGTAGGTCTCAGACTATATACTACCACGGCCCCTGAAAGGTAGCCCCTTGTAACCAGCAAAGGGAGGGGAGAAGGCAGACTTCAGCCAGAGCCAAGGCCGGTTCCAGGGTTTTGGCCGCCCCAAGCAGCCAAAAAAAAAAAAAAAAAAAAAGCCGCGATCACGATCTGTGGCGGCAATTCGGCGAGAGGTCCTTCGCTCCGAGCGCGAGTGAGGGACCATCCACCGAATTGCCGCCGAATAGCTGGACCTGCCACCCCTCTCCAGAGTGGCCACCCCAAGCACCTGCTTGCCAAGTTGGTGCCGGCCCTGGCCAGAGTCACTGGAACCAAGCAGAGTTGGTTCCTTGGAGTTTGTGTCATGTGCTCCCAAGCACGTGTGACTCCCACATGTGTTTGTAATAACTAATAGGGCCCGACTGGGGAGCCTTTCTCGATGAAGATGTCACCTATGGGACAGACCCACTTCCAAAGCGTGGGGGGAGGGCCGCGCCCCCTTCTCAGCGAGAGGGTCGCTGCTGCGGAGCGGGCAGGCCACTGGGGGGGCGGGGGAGATGCAGGAGCTGCGCACAAAGGCGGGGAGGAGGCCGGGCCAGAGGAGCGGCGTTGACACCCAGAGCCCCGCGGCGGAGCTGGCTGGGGGCGGGGAGGCTCTGCACACGCTCTCGCTGCCAAGGGAGAGGGGAGCCCGGCGGCCTGCGCTGGCTCCTCACCCCCAGCGCTGGGGGAGCGCGTGGCGGGAGGCGGCCGCAGCCAGCCGGGGGAGGAGGCAGGGGCCGCCGACCGCGGAGCTGGAGCCCTGACGCCTGCCATGGAGAGGAAGCCGGGCGGCGAGGATGACTGCGTGGACTCGGGAGCCGAGACAGGAGGGTGAGTCCCGGGCAGGGGAACAGGCAGCGCAGGGGCTGGGGGCGGGAGAGGAGGAAAAAGGGGGGCGCTGGGGGCCGGATCCGGGTGGAGGGGCCCCCTGCTCTGCAGCGAGGAGCGCGGGCGTGGGGTCCAGGGGAGCGGGGCAGGTTCGCTGAAGCGCGGAGCCGGGATAGCTTGGCCGGGAGCGGTCCCCAGAAATGAGCCCGCTTGGCTTGAATGGGGGGGGGGGCGGTACTTTCCCCCTGCCCTCCCCTGGGGAGCCAGGCGCTACCCCCCACCCCAGCTCTAGGGACACCTGCCTGCGGCGCTAGACAGTGTCTGGGCATCTCGTCTCGGGCTCTCCCGGGAGAGCGCGGTGACTGTCTGCAGCAGCTACACAGAAGTGAAGGCAGCTTGTCCAGCCCGGGACGGCTTCCCCCTTCTACCCCCAGTTCGCTTGCCCGGCTGGCGGCAGCACGGGGGGGATTGGATGGCTCAGCTCCTGCGTCTTGCTGGTTTGATCTCGCAGCGAGACGGACAGAGATGCTGCCGCACGTGTTGCTTTTCTCTGCTTCCTCTTCTCTTTTGCTCCTGCTCCAAGAGGCAGCAGCGGGTTCGCAGCTCTCCCACCCCCCCTCAAAAAAAAAGTCTGTTCTGTGTCTTGCCTGATGAGTTAAGTTAAAGCTTTGTACTATGGGAAAACGCTGAGCTGAATCTGGACTGGGTCATAAATACTCAGAGTATTTGCTCCCTAGGTTTGGCTTTAGGTCAGAGCACACGAAAGATGTACCTATAATAACAGCCACAAATAATCATTGAATGTCGGTGCAGCTGGCCTGCCCCAGAGTGCCCCTTTGATTTCAACTCCGTTTTCCTGGCTGTTTCAGAAAGACCCATACAAACAAGGGAGTGTGCAAGCCCACAGCAAGGGCTCTCAGGGGACATGCACCGGAGCTGAAATATACTGCTGTGCACAAGACTGGGACAGCTGCAGCCAAGAGACTGTCTCCTCTCCTTCCAGCTGCTGCCTCCTCCTGCCCAGCTCCACAAAGGCCTGGGGGGAAGGGGGTGTCTCTTAGCCTGCTCCTGCCTGTTGATCCTCCTGTTTAGTGCCATGGAGAAGCAAGAAATATTTCTATCTCAGTATCAGAGTACCTCACAATCTTAATGAATTGACTCTCTTAACATCCAACTAAGGCAGGAAAGTCTTATTGTCATCCTCATTTTACAGATGGGGGACCAAGACATAGCAAATGACTTGGCCAAGGTCACACAGGAAGACTGTGGCAGAGCCAGGAACAGAACCCAAATCTCCTGAGGATCAGTCCAGTGTTTTGTCCACAAGACAGTACTTTTTTCCAAGTCCCCTTCTGTTCTCACTCCCATCTACAGTTGTTGCAACCTTCTGCCCTTCGCTATGCCAGAGACAGGGTATTTCCCCTGCAGCCCTATATCAGATGCTGCAGCCTTCTCCTGTCACCTGGCTTCCTGTGGGGAGGGAGGCTGAGTCCTCAAGTAGGACTTCTATGGAGGGGGCCATGGACAAGGGACTTGCAGCCCTCTTACCTCCTGGTCTCCTCTCTCTCCTTTCTCCTGTCTTTAGGGGACGTTACCTCTTGGTCTCATCTCCCTCCCTTCTCCTGTCTTTAGGGGGAGGGAGGGAGAGCGCGGAGGGGTGCCTTTAGCCCTTGCTGCCTCTTGGCTCTGCTCAGCCTCTGGCTCCAGCAGGATCAGAGGAGGCTGCCACCTCTCCATCTTGTCCCAGCTGCTCTAGATCTTTTCTGGATCCTACAAAGGGGCTTGAAGGTCTTCTTCCGCCATCCTTCCCTCCCAGGTCAGTACTTCCTCACTTCTTGCCTGGACTTTTTCTCTCTAGCTTGGGTCCACAGAGAGGCATAGGATTGGGCATGTGTACAACAGGGGTAAACCGTGAGATGGCAAATTTTGCCAATGATACAAAACTACTCAAGATAATTAAGTCCCAGGCAGACTGCGAAGAGCTACAAAAGGATCTCTCAGAACTGCGTGACTGGGCAACAAAATGGCAGATGAAATTTAATGTTGATAAATGCAAAGTAATGCACATTGGAAAACATAATCCTAACTGTACATATACTATGATGGGGTCTAAGTTGGCTGTTACCACTCAAGAAAGAGATCTTGGAGTCATTGTGGATAGTTCTCTGAAACATCCACTCAATGTGCATGGCAGTCAAAAAAGCAAACAGAACGTTGGGAATCATCAAGAAAGGGATAGCTAACAAGACAGAAAATATCATCTTGCCTCTATATAAATCCATGGTACGCCCACACCTTGAATACTGCATGCAGATGTGGTAGCCCCATCTCAAAAAAGATATATTGGAATTGGAAAAGGATCAGAAAATGGCAACAAAAATGATTAGGGGTATAGAACGGCTTCCGTATGAGAAGAGATTAATAAGACTGGGACTTTTCAGCTTGGAAAAGAGGCGACTAAAGGGGGGATATGATGGAAGTCTATAAAATCATGAGTGGTATAGAGAAAGTAAATAAGGAAGTGTTATTTACTCCTTCTCATAATACAAGAACAAGGGGCCACCAAATGCAATTAATAGGTAGCAAGTTTTAAAATAAACACAAGAAAGTATCTTTTCACACAACACACTGTCAACCTCTGGAACTCCTTGCCAGAGGGTGTTGTGAAGGCCAATACTATAACGGGGTTCAAAAGGGAGCTAGATAGATTGATAGAAGATAGGTCCATCAATGGCTATTAGCCAGGATGGGCTGGGATGGTGTCCCTACCCTCTTTTTGCCAGAAGCTGGGATTGGGTAACAGGGCATGGATCACTTGATGATGATCTGTCTGTTCATTCCCTTTGGGGCACCTGCTATTGGCCACTGTCAGAGGACAGGATACTGGGCTTGATGGACCTTTCGTCTGACCCAGTATGGCCATTCTTATGTTCTTATGACCTCAAACTGGTGCTCGTGGATTATACCCTCTGCAATGTATAAGAGCCATGTCATTATACTAGTGTATGAGACAGGAAGTGTGACAAAACAGTGAAACTGATTCTGCCACCAGTGCTGTCAGCTGCTGAGTAAACAATTTCAAAATAATATTACAGGTTTTAAAAAAAAGATTCAGCTGAAAATGGGATTAGGTTTATCATTTCCTTTTAGATTCATCATAATCAAATGAGCAAAATGAAATATCTTTGTTATAAATTACACATTTTTCTGCACATTTCTGTAATCATGAGAGATTGTGGGCTATTTTTCCTTTTACCTTAAATAGCTACAATATTGTGGACATGACTAATCCCTGAAGGTTAATGTTTTTTATCTGTCTTCAGCATAAAGGGGAAAAAAAAACACTTCCCTCCCTCCCCCTCTATTTGTGGGGCAACAGGCTTTTCATTTCACCCTATGGGAATCTGGAATGTGAATAAAGGGAAAACAACATAATCAGCTAATTCATAGCTGGGTCAAAGTTCAGAAAATCCTTGACATGTCAAGTCACTTTTAATTTACCATGCTCTTCCAAAACAGAAAAACCTGTCTTTTGTTGGAAGGGGCAGTTGGAAGGATTTGCCCCAGATGGTGACATTAGCCTTTAGACCTTAGTGATCAGCGTGGCAGCTGCTTATGTCTGGTGTAGATGAGCTGTTAATATTGATGATTTTGTGTTGTGTCCCTGTCACACTTCTGACACTGGAACATGTAGCTTTAGCAGAATGCGCTGTTTTGCGGAATTTTAACCATGACATATGGTAATTATCAACTAGAGTGCTTTACACTGAAATATGTTTTCAAAGAAATAGGTCATTACATTTTCATTATTTTACTGTGTTTAGCAGATGTTAGTCTATGATAAACATGTGAAAGAGGCATATGCAACTATATTTGTATTTTTGTTTACTCACCAAATCAACTGCTCATATTTAGGCTTGGATGGATGGTTTTTTTTTTTTTAATCGGTAAATGTTGATTCCCCCCCTCCCCCATACACAACAAACCGATGGAAAAATATTTCCACAGATAATAGAAATTTACACAAGTTCTCAAGCAGTTCCTACTTTGCCAATTAGTCTGACTGAAAGCTATTTACTTTGTATATTTGACATGTGATTTGACAATTTGTGTTTTAATGGTTATAAAGTTTTAACTTTTTTAATCTCAACGGCTGTCATTAAATAATTATTGGCTGACTCCACCCATGATTTCCCTCAACTGTGAAAATTTAAATTGATAAATTGAAAAATGTTTAAAAATATCAATATTATGTGTCAAAATTATATTAAGTTGAATTCTATCAAGGCTACTTATATTGTTTGCTTATTACTCTTAAAGCAGAAATAGGGTTTTCTGTATCTTCATAATAGTATTGCAAAAACTCAGCTGATTTCCTTGTTATGTAGCTATTTCAGTGATGAAAAAGAATCAATTGACACCTATTTTTAAGTTCAGCAATCATACTATGAAAGTATTCTTAGAACAGCTTTCAAAATAATTCAGTAGCAGTTTTATTATTATATATTGAGTGGTCTCTTTCTATCATTCAGTGAACAATAGTGTGTTGACACACTAGCAAATCCAGGCTTTGTGAACCATTTTCATCTCTATTCAAGCATGAGCTTTATATATATGTATTGCTAAAAGTGTTATATAGCAACTAACTACCACTATAATTCATGAAATATCTCCATAAAATGTATTTTCTTGAGCTGATATTGCTGTTAGCCACAATAGTAGGCAAACCCCTAGTCTACAGCAGAGTTTGAGTCCAGTTTTAAACTATCATATTACAAATCCACTTGAATATTTGTGGATATTCAAGATATCTTTGTGCTATTGTATGTTCTTCAGTTGATCATGTTGGAAAGCAGATCAAAAATAGTGTATTTTAAGTTACTGAATCCAATAAGACTGGATTCGGCTGAGTTGCCAAGTACCTAAATAAAGAGAATAGGACATATAAACCAATTAGTTTGTATTGGCTGTTTATTAATGAGATTTGAAAGAGTTCCAGCATCACCTTTGGCTAAACTAATGTATCTTTCTCAGAACAATGTAATTTTCAAAATCACTGCCTTTTTTCAGTTACCGAACATTTCTCTGCCCCCAAAACTAAGGGCCGCCGCTTACAGAACACCCATTGATATTGAGGAAACCTGCATGTTTAGAGAGAGAGAGAGACATGGCCTTATTTTTTCTTATATATAGCCTCTCCTTTAATTAGAAAGAAGGAAGGGAGGGAAAGCAACAACTAAGGGGGAATGACATATGTGTATGCAAATGAAAAATTAATACTAAACAGTCTGAAAGAGTGACTTGCAATAATATGTTTTCTTTGTCTTAATTTTACTAAAATTAATCCATATGGATTTTATGATTCATGACCTTTTATATGAACCATAAGGCATAGTTTTCTGTGCCACACAATTTTGTTTTGGTATTTTGATCCAAAAATATAATCTTTTAAAATAATTTTAGAATTTGTTGTGCATCTACTTTTTAATGCCCAGAACCTAATTCTTGCTGTCTTTGAAATCAATGATAAAACTTCAGTTGAATTCAGTGAGTGCAGGATTGAGGTCTGTAGTAAGATTTTTAATGCATGTGAAAAGCTTTAAAGAGTTAACAACTTGGGATACTAATTTCCTAATGTATTCAAAGCTCTAATTTTCCCCTTCTTTAATTAGAAGCTATTTGAAATTGTGACTTTAAGGAGCTTTTTCACTTACATTTCAAAATATTATTAATCCTTTTAGTCAAAGTTAGGAAAAAACACCCATATAGAACATAAAAGAGAAAGACAGTTATAACTTATTGTATGGACAAAATATAAATGTTCCACTTATATATGTCTTCATGGTTGCATTTCAAATTTTGAATCCATTGCTTGTTAAATTGTAAAGCACTTGCCTAATTTTGGGAGGTGGGAAAACAGTGATGTTTCTTTAGTAACAAGCACTTGCTGGATCATAATTGCGCAATGCTTGTGTCAACATGGAGAAACACAAGCTATGTGGTGTCTTTTTTTTCTTTTTTTTTCTTTTTAAATCTTATATGCATCACATATCAGATATTTTTAAAAGTATATCTGACAAATTATGGACACTTTTCACCTGGCTGCATTGTTACTTGTTAGTTTTTTGTGTATTAAATGTTTCCGTAAACATCCCTCATCATCATTGTGTTCTCAAAGTTGATGACTATATGTGAACTTTTTGACCATGCTACTGTTCTGTAGTGGTGCTACTTGTGGCTTTGTCACTGGATCACTACATAACTATGAATAAAGCATTTAATCCCTCTGTGCCTTGGTTTACCCCACTGTAAAATGGGTGTAAAATACTTACCTGTCTTGTTGTGGTGGGTGGGGAGCTATAAAGTAGTATGAGATTCTAAAATAAAAGATGCCGTGTAAGTGCGAACTATTTTTGTTAGCAGCAAACAGAAAAAAGACTAGACATCTAAAATATTAAACTATTTTGAAACAGAATTAAAATCTATTTTATGTTAATCTACAGACAGGCCTTGATGCTTAAAATAAAATAAATAGTTTCATGAGTTTTTATTTATTTTTATTTTTATTTATTTTTGGTGCAACACAGCTCAGCTTACAGATACTCACTTATGAATTTGTACATTTGTGTGTTAAGATACATCTACACAGGAAAAAAAAAACAACAACCCACAGCAGAGAGTCTCAGCCTGGGTCAACTGAGTTGAGCTCGCAGGTTCTGTTACAGGGCTGAAAATAGCATTGTAAACATTTGGGCTGAAACCCAGCTCACCCACTCAATGATGATTCCCCCTTTACAATTACATTTTGAGACGTGCAAGTTTTTAATCCATTTAATGAGTGCCCTATTAATTGTATATTCTAGTTTTTTAATCACAATGTCCTGTGATCCTACGTATTTTGTGTCAACAGTAATGGTCCAGCAAGCTCATTAGGCAGCTCTTTTAAAACTCTTGAATGCAAGTGTTCTGGTAAAAATGTCTAACTTTAGTAGCTCTTATTTAACATCCTCCATAAATACTAGTGGAATGGAAAGAGTATTCTTATCACCATATGATAAGACTATACCTGTTTTCTCCAAATACAGAACAGAAATATTTATTGCACACTTCTGCCTTTTCTGCATTATTATTAAGTCTACCATTTTCATCTAGTCATGGATCAATACCATTGTCAGGATTCTTTTTGTTCCTAATATATTTAAAAAACTCTTTCTTATTGTCCTTAACTGTGCTGGCCATAGATTTCTCTTTGTGTCCCTTTGCTTCATCTATCAATTTTCTACAATTCCTACTTGATTTATATTCATTACTATCAACTTTCACCTTCTTCCATTTGTTATATATTTATAGCTGCCTTCACTTCCCCTCTTAACCAGGTCATTTTTTAAAACCAGTATGCCTTCTTCCTTGATTGTGGCATTTTTTAGCATCTCTAGGATGTTCATAAATGATTCCCAATTATCATTCACATTTTTCTGATTAAATTCTTCCTTCTAGCTCAGGAGTAGGCAACATATGGCATGTGTGCCGAAGGCGGCACGCAAGCTGATTTTCAGTGGCACTCACACTGCCTGGGTCCTGGCCACCGGTCCGGGGGGCTCTGCATTTTAATTTAATTTTAAATGAAGCTTTTTGAACATTTAAAAAACCTTATTTACTTTACATACAACAATTGGTTAGTTATATATTATAGACTTATAGAAAGAGACCTTCTAAAAACGTTAAAATGTATTACTGGCATGCAAAACCTTAAATTAAGTGAATAAATGAAGACTCAGCACACCACTTCTGAAAGGTTGCCAACCCCTGTTCTAGCTGATTTGGTTCATTCTTCGGATGTCAGTCTCCCATCATATATTGCGTCCATTTATGTGTAACTCTCAGGAGAAGAAACCATTGCTGCTGTAACCTATTTTAAAGGACTGTTTTTACGTTTAGGTTTTTTTGTAACTTTCACATCATATATATCACTCTTGTCATGGCACTGTACTGAATTCATCTGTGATTTGAGTATTCAAATATATAAAATGGACCTTTTGCACTACATTGGTTTTGAAATGATTTCTGCCACCAGACATCACCAATGTAGTGCAAAAGTTCCAATGTGCTCTTTCATATCTCAGCAGAGAAACCTGCTAGTATATTATTATAGATATGGTCCTTGAAAGCAACTTTTACCTAGATTTTAATGACTAAATTTTGCTAGCAGGGAGATCTGTACTGACATCTACTATAACTGAGCCAGAACAGTGTATGCATTATTGGTTAGTGGTTCATTCCTTTGGTGTACTACCCTTTAAAGAACAAGGTACAAAATCCTAGGCAGGTAAGCATTGTGCCTTCAGCCACCTGAGAAATACAGCAGAAGCGGTGTGGCACATACTGTGTGGTTATTGCTATTCCACTGTATTTAAAAGATTATAAATGGCAGCTTAAAGCACAGGAATGATACTGCTACCAGAGGCTCTCCAAAACCATTAAAATGTTAGTAAACATCCCTTTGTAGTAGTTAAATTGAGACACAGATGGTCATACTCTGAACTCACTCTGTCTAGTAGAAATCCAAACTAACTCCATTAAAATGTTATCACTTACACTAATGCAGTGATCTTGGTTACTCTGGTGGAAATCCAGTGGAGTTAGTTTGGATTTATACCAATGTAACTGAAATCATAATCTGATCCACAGGAATTGAGTGACTTGCTCAAGGTCACACAGCAAGCTGGTGTCAGAGTCAGCAATAGAACCTATTTCTCCTGACTCATAAGCCTGTAGTTAAATCACTATACCATGCTCTTCCCCTATGTGCCTGTCATAACTATAAAGGGAAGGGTAACAGCCCTCCTATGTACAGTACTATAAAATCCCTCCTGGCCAGAGACTCCAAAATCCTTTTACCGGTAAAGGGTTAAGAAGCTCAGATAACCTGGCTGACACCTGACCCAAAGGACCAATAAGGGGACAAGATACTTCTAAATCTTGGTGGGGGGAAGGCTTTTGTTTGTGCTCTTTGTTTTGGGGGTTGTTCGCTCTTGGGACTGAGAGGGACCAGACATCAATCCAGGCTCTCCAAATCTTTCTGAGCAAGTCTATCATATTTCAAACTTGTAAGTAAACAGCCAGGCAAGGCGTGTTAGTTTTTATCTTTGTTTTCTCAACTTGTAAATGTACCTTTTTGCTAGAGTGTTTATCTCTGTTTGCTGTGACTTTGAACCTGAGGCTAGAGGGGATTCCTCTGGGCTCTTTAAGTTTGATTACCCTGTAAAGTTATTTTCCCTTCTGATTTTAGAGATGATTTTTACCTTTTTCTTTCATTAAAAGCCTTCTTTTTAAGAACCTGATTGATTTTTTTTCCTTGTTTTTAAATCCAAGGTGGTTGGATCTTGATCCACCAGGAGTTGGTGGGAGAAAGGAGGGGGATGGTAATTTCTCCTTGTTTTAAGATCCAAGGGGTTTGGATCTGTATTCACCAGGGAATTGGTGAAGAGTCTCTCAAGGCTACTCAGGGAAGGGAATTAGCATTTTGGGAGTGGTGGCAGCGGACCAGATCTAAGCTGGTAGTTAAGCTTAGAAGTTTTCATGCAGGCCCCCACATTTGTACCCTAAAGTTCTAAGTGGGGAAGCAGCCTTGACATGGTGGCAGAGCGGTGGGATCATTTTAAACCAAAAGCCAGTAAGATTTTTTTTTTCTCCTTTCTAGCTGCTTGGAAAGCAGAGCTGAAGGTAGATGCATATCTTATCTCTCCTTGCCTGAAGGCAGAGGTGTTAAGTTTTTTTAACAAGGGTCTTTGTTAAGAGAAGGAGTCAAGCAGTGAGCAAACATCTGGCAAAAGGAATTTACAAGCTGAATTGTTTTTTTTTCTTTCTACCTCTCGCGGATAGCTAGTTAGAAAGTTTCTGTTACCTGAGCAGCCTGAGCTGAGTGCATCCCAGTTTCAGTCAACTGCAGAGGGGGTGTGACCCGGCACAAGAAAACAGGAAAATGAGTACCAGTGACATAGTTAACAAACTAGAACTGGTCAGACTAGAAGCAGAAGAAAATGAAAAGAAACATCAGAGACTGCTTCAATTAAAAAAACTCGAGAAAGAAGCTGCTATGGAGCAGAGAGAAAGAGAAGAGAAAGCCAAAAAGGAGGCCCATGAAAGAGACGAAAAAGCCAAAGAGGAGGCCCACAAGAGAGCTATGAAGCAAAAAGAGAAAGAGATGGAGCTGAGAGAAAAAGAGATGAAGCATGAACTGGAATTAGCACGGGCTAGGCCAGATATACCAGCCAATCCTAGCAACCCCTCTCCAGGTACCACTTCCCATCCCAGAAAATTCCCCACCTACAAGGCAGGCGATGATACTGAGGCCTTCTTAGAAATTTTTGAAAGGGCCTGCCTTGGGTACAGCATCACTACAGACCAGTACATGGTAGAGCTGAGGCCGCAGCTCAGTGGACCCTTAGCAGAGGTGGCGGCTGAAATGCCTAAGGAACACATGAACAGTTATGAACTTTTTAAAAACAAGGCCAGAATCAGAATGGGACTAACACCCGAGCATGCCCGTCAGCGGTTCAGAGCCCTAAGGTGGAAACCCGACGTGTCATTTACCCAACATGCCTACCACATTGAGAAAAATTGGGATGCCTGGATATCAGGAGCAAATGTTAAATCTATAGAAGAGTTGCCCTTCCTAAGGCAAATGGAGCAGTTTTTAGAGGGTGTTCCTGAGGAAATAGAAAGGTACATCCTAGATGGGAAGCCCAAAACTGTAACCGAGGCGGGGGAGATTGTAGCCCAATGGGTGGAGGTGGCAGAAAAGAAAAAAAACTAGTAGCAGTTGGAGCGAATATCAGAAGGGGCAACCCGAAACAAAGCCTTACCACCGGAGACAACCCAAGGCCCCACCTACATCCCAAGGGAAACCCCAGACACCTTCTCACCCCACCACACCAGTCTCCACCAACCAGCATCGCCCTGGTGATACCTTAGCAGGGCGATGTTTTAAATGTAATGAACGGGGACAGATAAAGGCTTTTTGCCCCAAGAACCCCAACCGATTACAGTTCATTACACCACAATCACACCAAAGATCCCCAGACCCAGATGCCTCTCTCATACCCTCGGAGCGAAGGGAAACCTTGAGAGTGGGCGGAAAGAAGGTTATCGCGTGGAGGGACACTGGGGCACAAGGGTCGACTATCCACCAATCCCTAATGGACCCCAAACTCATTAACCCGGAGGCTCCAGTGACAATTCAACCCTTCATGTCACAGTCTGTAACCTTGCCTACAGCCAAGTTGCATGTCCAGTACAAGGGCTGGTCAGGAATGTGGACTTTTGCAGTCTATGACAATTATCCCATCCCCATGCTGCTGGGGGAAGACTTGGCCAACCATGTGAAACTAGCCAAGAGGGTGGGAATGGTCACCCACAGCCAGGCTAAGCAAGCTTTCACCCCCATCCCTGTTCCTGAGCCGTCCACCAGGGCCCTGTCTGTGTTACCAGAGACCCAGACAAAGGTGGTGGAACCGGATCCCCTGCCAATGACTGCAACAGCCGTAGTGGATCCAATCCCAGAGACCCAGCCAAAGCCAGTCCCAGAACCGGAACTGGCAACACAACCAGCGCCAGAACCATTGCCAACACTGAGTACAGCGTTTGCAAACCAGTCTACAACTCCAACGCCAGGGGGCACCAGCAAGCCTGAACTGGCAGAAGCAGCAGATAACCCTACCCAAGAGGCTCAGCCAGAGCCTGAAATACAACATAGTGCGCCAGCGGACAGCGGTTCACAGTCAACGGAAACAGCCCCAGCACCTGCATCGCTTCCAGAGGGACCAAGCTCAAGTCCACAGTCCAAGGAGGAACTGATGTCTCCAGCATCAAGGGAACAGTTCCAGGCTGAGCAGGAAGCAGATGACAGCCTTCAGAAAGCTTGAGCGGCGGCACGGAGCACCCCACCGCCTTTCAGCTCTTCTAACCGATCCCGATTTGTTGTAGAACAAGGACTTTTATACAAAGAGACTCTTTCTGGTGGGCACCAGGAGGACTGGCATCCTCAAAGACAGTTGGTAGTTCCTACTAAGTATCGGGTAAAGCTCTTGAGCTTAGCCCATGATCATCCCAGTGGCCATTCTGGGGTGAACAGAACCAAAGACCGGTTGGGGAAGTCCTTCCACTGGGAGGGAATGGGCAAGGACGTTGCTAAGTAT
The DNA here is from genome assembly GCF_011386835.1 of Chrysemys picta bellii. NCBI lineage: Eukaryota > Metazoa > Chordata > Testudines > Emydidae > Chrysemys > Chrysemys picta. The sequence continues at coordinate 299,148,613 of NC_088791.1, forward strand.
GTCTGGTCTTGTGAGGTGTGCCAACGAGTGGGAAAGCCCCAAGACCAGGTCAAAGCCCCTCTTCAGCCACTACCCATAATTGAGGTCCCATTTCAGCGAGTAGCTATAGATCTTCTGGGTCCTTTCCCAAAGAAGACACCCAGAGGAAAGCAGTACATACTGACTTTCATGGATTTTGCTACCTGATGGCTGGAAGCAGTACCCTTAAGCAACACCAGGGCTAAAAGTGTGTGCCAGGCATTAGCAGACATTTTTGCCAGGGTAGGTTGGCCCTCCAACATCCTTACAGATTCGGGAACTAATTTCCTGGCAGGGACCATGAAAAACCTGTGGGAAGCTCATGGGGTGAATCACTTGGTTGCCACCCCTTACCACCATCAAACCAATGGCCTGGTGGAGAGGTTTAATGGAACTTTGGGGACCATGATACGTAAATTCATAAATGAACACTCCAATGAATGGGACCTAGTGTTGCAGCAGTTGCTTTTTGCCTACAGGGCTGTACCACATCCCAGTTTAGGGTTTTCACCATTTGAATTTGTGTATGGCCGTGAGGTTAAGGGGCCATTACAGTTGGTGAAGCAGCAGTGGGAGGGGTTTACGTCTTCTCCAGGAACTAACATTCTAGACTTTGTAAGCAACCTACAAAGCACCTCCGACACTCTTTAGCTCTTGCTAAAGAAAACCTAAAGGATGCTCAGGAAGAGCAAAAGGCCTGGTATGATAAACATTCCAGAGAACGGTCCTTCAAAGTAGGAGACCAAGTCATGGTCTTGAAGGCACTCCAGGCCCATAAAATAGAAGCGTCGTGGGAAGGACCATTCACGGTCCAGGAGCGCCTAGGAGCTGTTAACTATCTCATAGCATCCCCCACCTCCAACATAAAGCCTAAGGTATACCATGTTAATTCTCTTAAGCCCTTTTATTCCAGAAAATTAAAGGTTTCCCAGTTTTCAGCCCAGGAAACAGATAACGCAGAGTGGCCTGAAGGTGTCTACTACGAAGGAAAAAGTAATGGTGGCGTGGAAGAGGTGAACCTCTCCGTGACCCTTGGACGTCTGCAGCGGCAGCAGATCAAGGAGCTGTGCACTAGCTTTGTGCCAATGTTCTCAGCCACCCCAGGACGGACCGAACGGGCATACCTCTCCATTGACACAGGTAATGCTCACCCAATTAGAACCCCACCCTACCGGGAGTCACCTCATGCCCAAACTGCTATAAAAAGGGAGATCCAGGACATGCTACAGATGGGTATAATCCGCCCCTTTAAGAGTGCATGGGCATCTCCAGTGGTTCTAGTTCCCAAACCAGATGGGGAAATACGCTTTTGCTTGGACTACCGTAAGCTAAATGCTGTAACTCGTCCTGACAACTATCCAATGCCAGGCACAGATGAGCTATTGGAGAAATTGGGACATGCCCAATTCATCTCTACCTTAGACTTAACCAAGGGCTAATGGGAAGTACCACTAGATGAACCCGCCAAGGAAAGGTCAGCCTTCGTCACCCAGGCAGGGGTGTATGAATTTAATATACTCCCTTTCGGGCTGCGAAATGCACCCGCCACCTTCCAAAGACTTGTAGATGGTCTCCTAGCGGGACTGGGAGAATCTGCAGTTGCCTACCTTGATGATGTGGCCATTTTTTCTGATTCATGGGCAGAACACCTGGAGCACCTGGAAAAAGTCTTCGAGCGCATCAGGCAGGCAGGACTAACTGTTAAGGCTAAAAAAAGTGTCAAATAGGCCAAAACAGAGTGACTTACCTGGGGCACCAGATGAGTCAAGGAACTATAAATCCCCTACAGGCCAAAGTGGATGCTATCCAAAAATGGCCAGTTCCAAAGTCAAAGAAACAGATCCAATCCTTCTTAGGCTTGGCCGGATATTATAGGCGATTTGTACCACACTACAGCCAAATCGCCGCCCCGCTGACAGACCTAACCAGAAAGAAACAGCCAAATGCAGTTCGGTGGACTGATGAGTGTCAAAAGACCTTTAACCAGCTTAAGGCGACACTCATGTTTGACCCTGTGCTAAGGGCCCCAGACTTTGACAAACCGTTCCTAGTAACCACAGATGGGTCCGAGCGGGGCGTGGGAGCAGTTTTAATGCAGGAAGGACCGGATCAAGAATTTCATCCTGTTGTTTCTCAGCAAGAAACTGTCTAAGAGGGAAAGCCACTGGTCAATCAGCGAAAAGGAATGCTACACCATTGTGTAAGCGCTGGAAAAGCTACGCCCGTACGTTTGGGGACGGCGTTTCCAACTACAAACAGACCATGCTGCGCTACAGTGGCTTCATACCGCCAAGGGGAATAACAAAAAACTTCTTCGGTGGAGTTTAGCTCTCCAAGATTTCGATTTTAAAATACAACACATTTCAGGAGCTTCTAACAAAGTGGCTGATGCACTTTCCCAGGAAAGTTTCCCAGAATCAACTGGTTAAACATTGTTCTAGGAATGTGGAACATATTGTTAGTTTTTATATAATCAGTAGTATGTCTAAAGGTGCATGTGTCTTATTAACTCTGTTTTCTCCTAGAGCTCCAGGAAGAAATCACAGCCAGTGTGGAACTGGCTGTCCAACACTATCTGTGATTTGGGGGGCGTGTCATAACTATAAAGGGAAGGGTAGCAGCCCTCCTGTGTACAGTACTATAAAATCCCTCCTGGCCAGAGACTCCAAAATCCTTTTACCGGTAAAGGGTTAAGAAGCTCAGATAACCTGGCTGACACCTGACCCAAAGGACCAATAAGGGGACAAGATACTTTCAAATCTTGGTGGGGGGAAGGCTTTTGTTTGTGCTCTTGTTTTGGGGGTTGTTCGCTCTTGGGACTGAGAGGGACCAGACATCAATCCAGGCTCTCCAAATCTTTCTGAACAATTCTCTCATATTTCAAACTTGTAAGTAAACTGCCAGGCAAGGCGTGTTAGTTTTTATCTTTGTTTTCTCAACTTGTAAATGTACCTTTTTGCTAGAGTGTTTATCTCTGTTTGCTGTGACTTTGAACCTGAGGCTAGAGGGGATTCCTCTGGGCTCTTAAATTTGATTACCCTGTAAAGTTATTTTCCCTCCTGATTTTACAGAGATGATTTTTACCTTTTTCTTTCATTAAAAGCCTTCTTTTTAAGAACCTGATTGATTTTTTTTCCTTGTTTTTAAATCCAAGGGGGTTGGATCTGTATTCACCAGGGAATTGGTGAAGAGTCTCTCAAGGCTACTCAGGGAAGGGAATTAGCATTTTGGGAGTGGTGGCAGCGGACCAGATCTAAGCTGGTAGTTAAGCTTAGAAGTTTTCATGCAGGCCCCCACATTTGTACCCTAAAGTTCAAAGTGGGGAAGCAGCCTTGACAGTGCCTATTTAAGGAAGAAAAGAAGTCTTTTAGGCATAACTGTGATGTGAAAGAATAGTTCCTAGGTAAAAGGGGGTAGGGAAAAATCTCAGTACAATAGGTGTTATCATGCCAGTGCTGGGCAAGCAAAGAAAGCAGGCAGCAGGTGGGCTGTCGGCTCTTCTATAACTTTTTTCCTGGTATAAAGAAGCCCTGGAGAAGGAGACATTTTAGACATGGGAGGGAGGAGGGGCTGTTAAACCTAGAAATAGAAACAATGACTGGACAGCGAGTGGAACAACCCTTCACACTCACACATGCTCATACCACACCTTGCTTCAGAGCCTTTGTTACTCCACTACCTCCCCCTAAGATACCTTGAGGGTCTGAAAATGATTCTGTATAAGAGATGCATCCTCCTTACCCATTCTTGCCTGAATTTCCCCTTCCATTTCACCTTTAAAAGGTAACATCCTTCATTTAAAAAATGCAGAAGTAATACTGCTACAGAGCCCTGCCTCTGTCCCTGGTACTGCCCAAGACTGTGGCCCTGATACTTCACTATTAAAGTCAATGATAGCTTTGCTACTGACTTCAATGAACATAGGATAAAGCCCTATAACAGCTGCTACTGCTCCACTAGTCGCTTCTTGAATCCCTCCCCCAATCTATGTTCAGAACACAGACCACGGAACACTTTCCTGAGGGAATTGGTAGAAGCTCCGTTACTTGGAACATTTAAAATGTGGACGAGAACAGCATCAGAACATGAACTAGCAGGAACAAAACAACATTCTAGGAAGCAGAGGCTAAATGACTTAGGATATTTTTACTTCTATATTTAACTTGTTTAAATTTAAGACCTGTCAAAGTGATTGTTCATTTTGTATAGTACCTAGAATGCTTAAAATATTTGCAAGAGCTCCAGAACTCCAGTACTCCAGCTAGCTTTCATTATTAGAAAAAGACAGCAACATACTGTTTTGAGGGTTTTTTGTTTATTCCGTGAGCAAGTTATCAATGCTTGTCATATGTCTTTTGATTCACTTTTTTAAAGCTTTTTCTCTGCAAACATGAGGACTAGGAATTTACTTATTTTGAAAAATAAAGCTGAGAGTCTCATATACTCTCTTGCCTCCAAAATCTGGAGCTTTAAGAAAAGCATAAAATATCACAAAATTGAGAGGTGTCAACACATTGTGAATAACTTGCAATTTCTATTAAAAATCTCTTTTGACAAACTTTCAGCCCCAGCTCACAATAAAAAGGGCTTATATTTTGATTTGTAAAATGAAATCTCAGATTAGTTGGTAACCATAAAAGTTTATTAGCTCCTTCAGGAATGAATACAATTTTCAAAGGTTCAGAATTATATAGTGAACAGCTGCAAAATTAACTACCTAGCCTTCTTCAAAATACTGAACAGCACTAGTTCTTGTTGTGGACAATAAATTGAATAAAACTAATGAGGAACTTCTAGATTGAGTCTCTGAGATATGACATAAAGAAGGAAAAAAAGAGACAAAAGACTTCTCCAAAAGGTAAAAACCTCATTCTTCAATGAATCATATCTCTAAGATCAATTTTATGGTTTCCTTCAAACTTTGTGCAAAGGACAATTCAATTTCTCCTCTGTCTACAGAATGCACATTAGAAATTTCAGGTGCAAAGCATTTTTGGAGATATTAGACATTGGATCGGGAGGAGAGTCAAAATCCAGCAGTATTGGAAAACTAGTTACAGCCTCAAAAAGAGTTTCTTCCGTAGTTGTGTAGTCTCTATGGATATTTTTAACATTCCTGCAGAATGTCCGCTACCCTGAGGGCACATTCAGAATAATTTCCATAGTGAGCTATTTTACTATAAAAATAACTGTGTGTAGGTTTTAAGCAGTTTGACGGTTTAAAGCAGTGGTTCTTAACCTGGGGTGCATGCACCCCTTGGGGGTGCCAGATGCCCTTTCTCGAGGGGCAAGACATGTCAGATTTTTGTAAAGGTAAATCATCAAAAACACAAATTAAGCACAGGCACGTAAGTACAACTACTTTGTTTCATCAAATCTATGTATTTATTAACATTATAATTTTTTTAACAATTACTGTAATATACAAACAAAGAAAATACCTAGGTTTAAGGAACTGACCTACTTCAACGATTTTTGAGAAGGGGTGCGAGAACATATTTTGAGAACCAAAGGGGTGCAGGCTGCAGTAAAGATTAAGAACCACTGGTTTAAAGCAAATTAAATTAAGTCAGTAGTTTCCTTTGCCAAATTTGTGTATGATCTTTAAAGATTTAAACATAGTACAGCCCCGCTGAACTAAGATTTTTGTCTTGCAGATCTGAGTACAGCCGCATGTCCTCTACAAGCAGTGAGTATAATTTTAAGACCTTTTTAAAAATAAAATCTCACCCTTTTCTTTTTCATTTGCTATCTGTTAATGTCTACTTAATGCAATAAAGAAATCTCCAGGTTTTCAAATTACATTACAGTGATATGTCTTGGATCCATCTACATTATTCTCCATCATGAGCAGCGATGAGTTTAAAAATCAAAGGAATAATATAAAAGGAGAAATAAAAAGACAAATAAAAGTTTTGATTAACAGACGTTTTACACAAACCCTATATACAATTTAAAAAGCCTCTTGGCTATTGTGTTTACTGAAAGCAGTTCTTCAGTGTATGGGCGGGATTTGCAAAAATACTTGACACTAGATTAACTCTGCTCCCGTTAAGATCAATTTTAAAACTCCCTAAATCTTGGTCCTGCTCTACACAGCAGCACGAAACACACTTTTATATGCCCAGTTTGCACTGACTCAACTGATCCTTGTGTGATCTGGACGGGTGTAGAGAGGGCTCATGCAAATGATCATTTAAATATTTCCTCTCACCATCTCTTTCCACCACCAAGCAGATCTTCATCCCTAGCCTCACTGGGCCTGTGAAGTTCACTGCAGTAGGCTCTGGGGCTTCAGTAACCCATGCAGAGCTGTTGTAAGTGAAAAAGAGGGACTGAGATGAGTCCCCAAAATACAATTGGAAGAGGAAAAAGTAGTCCTCAAAGATCACAGGATGGAGTGGCCCTGATCACTATGTGGGTGGTGTCCTAGATTGGTCCTGTATTCCACTACAAAGTGACAGCTCTATTTCAAAGCTGTTAGCAGGGAATTACGTGTGCCATCTGCATGGTAAGGACCCCATCCATGCTCTGCTTGGAACTCAGTTTGGAAACAGTAGCTCAATGAACGGATTGGTTGGCCAGTGTGGATAGGGCCAGACTGAGTTACAACCATGCTTGAAGATATAAACATTACCCTATCTTCTTATGATTTTAGAGTGAGAATACAATTCTGAAACATGGTTTGGCTATTCAATGTGAATAGGGCCTCAGAGTTTGTAATGATTAATGTCATTTCAGCAAAGGCCACAGGAATTAGAAATGAGTGAGTGCCTATTATAAAGTGGTGCCAAGAAAACATAAGGGGAGAAAATTCTGTAAGGCATTTCTTCGTTTGAGTTTTAAAGAAGTGAGAAAGTGAACTGAATGTTTTCCAGCCTTTCCAAATATTTCTTATGAACAGATTAGATTTCAGGTTAACTAAGTGATAAAAGATGAAACACAGTATCTGGTTTCTTTTTTCCAGTGATGTGATGTGGCAATTTTTTCTGCTTTTGCTAAAAGGCATTTCACATGGTTGCTTTTCAGTCTTCTACAATAATGACTTTATCTTCCCAAAAATATTCTGTCATTTATTGGAAGAACTGTATCTACTACTCTCTGAATCCCAGAAATGGTTGTTCAAGCAAAACTGTAAATAAAGCCCTCTATCAATGTAAGATGGCATTTCTCCAGCTAATTCCCTCCTGATTTCTCCTCATAGATGCAAGCTGTTACTCAAAGTGAACACTACAGAAATTCACAAAGATGACTGTCCCACCCTGCAGCCCTAATTCTCTTATAATCAGAAGAAAGCTGTCAAATGTCCTCCATGCACATGATTCTGGGTGAAACGGGGTTTCTCTGGACAGTTCCACACATGTGTCCAGCTCTCAGACTAATTCCACAGGGTATCACCTAGCCAGAAGGAATAATTTGAGGTTTTATCTATCTCCTATTGAAGTCAGTGGGAGTATTTTCATTGAATTCCAATTCACTGAGAGTTGTATCAGGCCCTTAAAGAATAAATTTATCTACATGTCTGAATCCTGAGCTGATGTGACTGACAAAGGGCTAGCTGTCTCTTCTGTCTGTCTGCTGGATGTATGTCTCCTGCTAGCAGTTCAGGCCTTTAGCCTAAGAATGTTCTTGTTCTTATTTGAATATATTCCTGGTTTCCTACTGGCAGGACTCATTCTCTATATGATTGGTGGGGTGGGGGGGGGGCAACATCCAATAAATCAGTTCTTTGCATTTTTATTAAAAGAATTTTTTATCTGATGTGCTGTTCCTGTTCATTTCCCTCCAGTAACCCAGTTTTTGGCCGTGTATTAGAGTGTATACTACTAGGCCCGGTCAGTACCCTGGGCAGTGACCCAGATTATGGGCCCAATAATAATAATTTGACAAATGAACTCACTGATGAAGTTTAAAGCAAAGTATTTCTCATCTAGACATTGACTTGTAATCAATTATTTATTTGTATTACTGCTGTGTTGAGTAAAAACAATAGGCGCAAACTAATCTTGGTAATTCTTACTCGTAATAGATTTGTACATACAAGTGATTTTAGTTATATGCCAGCTGCAGTTTGTCACGTTAAATGTGGTGACCTAGATGTTTTGCTGAGCAAGGCAGTCCAGGATGTGGTGGGGATTACAATAGTATTTTAACACCAATCCTTTGTCAGTACTGGGAAGTATTATCATTCCAGCAGAGACAGAAAAGTTCAAGAGACAGAACAGCCTTTTTACATACAAACTTAAAAATGTGTTGTCTCTTTTCTGCTTCCAAGACAAATGAGGCTGGTGTAGCACCACAAATCATGGGATTTAGTTTTGTATTTCATAGGCGTTGTGTGGTCAGGCTGTTCAGAAAGCACAAGAGGAATAATAATATTTGAGTAGCTCAGACTGCAAACTCTTCAGAGCAGGAGCTACTTTTCTATTCTCTATAGAGCACCTACGATGAGCAGGCACCAAATCTGATTGGGGTCTCTAGTTGCCACTGAATTACAAATAATAAATTGTAATAGCTTGGTTTAAAACTCTTTAGAAAAAAGAGTAGAGGTTAGCTCTTGGCTTTACAAGTCCACATGAAAACTCATTGCTCTACATCCTGATATTAAATCACTTGACAGCAATGATTTCCATGTCCCCAGTAAAGCGTAAAAACAATGGAGTAATGTTTACTTTTATATTGCTGCTTTCATCCCAAAGGACTTCACAAATTATGTGCATACTATAGAGATCCCCTAAATTAAACTGCCAAGGTTGAGACTAGCAACTAGCCAACACATAGCAGACTGCAAAACAGTTTGGAGAAGGGAAGAGAAGAAATTTGGGGCAGAGATACTAGGGTAAACCCCTACTCTTACTAAAGATTCTCTGTCAATTTTAATTTTTGTCTGATCTGCAAATGTGTCTTCTGAAAGACCCCTTTCCTATAAATGGTAGTTTTCTAACCCAGAAGGATAAAAAGCTTTGTTGGTCCTGCCAGGATTGTAATCTGTGGTTCTGTGGAGTATTGGATTTCAAATTTGAATCTTAAACTCGTAAGCCATTCTTTCTGGCAAATTTCTGAATCAAGTCAGCTGGGCAAGAGTTTACTGCAGAGATGCCAAAGAAGAGACTAGGAAAGAATATGTCAGGTGACTTCATTGCATTCAGTTTAGTTGCTCATTGTGAAGACTGTTAAACTGTGCTGCAGAGAAGACTGCAAAAGTTTTGTAGGCTACTCTGCCAATACAAAAGCATACGAAAGCCATAGGCCTGAGAGGAAGTGTAAAAATATGATTAGGAAGACCATAAAAGAACAGCTAGCCACAGACTCAAAAAGTTATTGCAAAAAAAATAAGTACATCAGAAGCAGGAATCCTTCTAAACAACCAGTGGGGCCACTGGACATTCGAGATGCTAAAGGAGCACCCGAGGACAATAAGGCCATTGTGGAGAAACTAAATGAATTCTTTGCATCAGTCTTCATGGCTGAGGATGGGAGGGAGATTCCCAAAACTGAGCCATTCTTTTTAGGTGACAACTCTGAGGAACTCTCCCAGATTGAGGTGTCATTAGAGTAGGTTGTGGAGCAAATTAATAAACTAAACAGTGATAAGTGACTAGATGATATTCACCCAAGAATTCTGAAGGAACTCAAATGTGAAATTGCAGAACTACCAACTGTAGTCTGTAACCTATCATTTAAATCAGCTTCTGTACCAAATGACTGGAAGATAGCTAATGTGACGCCAATTTTTAAAAAGGGCTCCAGAGGTGATCCCAGCATTACAGGCCGGTAAGCCAGACTTCAGTACTGGGCAGACTGGTTGAAACTACAGTAAAGCACAAAATTCTCAGACACATAGATGAACATAATTTGTTGGGGTAGAGTCAACATGGTTTTTCTAAAGGGAAATCATGCCTCACCAATCTATTAGAATTCTTTGGGGGCGTCAACAAGCATGTGGAAAAGGGGGATCCAGTGGATATAGTGTACTTAGATTTTCAGAAGGCCTTTGACAAGGTCCCTCACCAAAGGCTCTTAAGCAAAGTAAGTTGTCATGGGATAAGAGGGAAAGTCCTCTCATGGATTGGTAACTGGTTAAAAGATAGGAAACAAAGGGTAGGTCAGTTTTCAGAATGGAGAGAGGTATAAATAGTGGTGTCCCCCCGGGGTCTGTATGGGGTCCAGTCCTATTCAATATATTCATAAATGATCTGGAGAAAGGGGCAAACAGTGAGGTGGCAAAACTTGCAGATGAATCCAAACTACTCAAGATAGTTAAGTCTCATGCAGACAACGAAGAACTACAAAAGGATCTCACAAAACTGGGTGACTGGGCAACAAAGTGGTGGATGAAATTTAATGTTGATAAATGCAAAGTAATGCACATTGGAAAACATAATCCCAACTATACATCTAAAATGATGGGGTCTAAATTAGCTGTTACCACTCAAGAAAGAGATCTTGGAGTCATTGTGGATAGTTCTCTGAAAACATCCACTCAGTGTGCAGCGGCAGTCAAAAAAGCGAACAGAATGTTGGGAATCATTAAAAAAGGTCTAGATAATAAGACAGAACATATCATATTGCCTCTATATAAATCCCTAATACGCCCACATCTTGAATACCGCATGCAGATATGACCACCCCATCTCAAAAAAGATATATTGGAATTGGAAAAGGTTCAGAAAAGGGCAACAAAAATGATTAGGGGTATGGAATGGCTTCCATACGAGGACAGATTAATAAAACTGGGATTTTTCAGCTTGGAAAAGAGACAAGTAAGAGTAGGGTGACCAGATGTCCCGGTTTTATAGGCTTTTTCTCCTCTTCTTCCCCCCCCCCCCCGCCTTCTAACCTGCGATAACCTCAAGGATGTAGATAATAGGGGGAACATAGAAAAAATTTGCACCTGGGGGGGGGGATAAAAATGGAGAGTAAAATTTAACATGATACATTTCTGAGAACAAAAGGGAGACTCTTTCACAGTGAATCAAGCAAATTCACAGCAGACAGCACATGTGCTTTAGGTACAAGGTCATATTTTGCCTTTTATATTGAGCACCTGCCGGTATGGTGACACATCACAAACGGCTGGGCAACAGAATTCGGTTTCCAGGCAGCCATGGTAAGTCTTTTGGTACGCGGGGTTGGCTTCTTACACCTTCATAACATGTGAGAATGGTTTCAAACTACAGCACCATCCTTTCCCATAGCAAGCACTGCTGGTTGGGTTTCACATTTAAAAGGAGGGGCTGCCATTTTCAGGTGGTTGTGCAGCACACACCTCCCACCACCCAACTGTGTGGCTATTCTCTGGATGATCCCTTTTAGCCAAGCGCAAACAGCCCAGCATGCGCGGGGTCCTTTTACTGTTCCTTTACAAAAATTCAACCAGGTGACCATGAATGATATCTCCTGAGGCTAACCCAGAAAGATATAGACCAAATGTTGCTTGAATGCGACCAAAACCCAGGACCATTCACTACCATGCTTTGTGCTGCAATGATTCCAGACTGCTTGCTACTGGCTTGGCATGGTAAAGTGTCCTACCGTGGAGGACGAAATAAGGCAGTCCTCCCAGAAACCGTCTGCAAAGGCTTTCAGAGTACCTCCAGGAGAGCTTCATGGAGATGTCCCTGGAGGATTCCCGCTCCATCCCCAGACACATTAACAGACTTTTCCAGTAGTTGTACTGTAATATTGGAATGCATCCCAATTCTTCAGGGTAAATCAAACATTAAACACTATTGTTTTTAAACCCTGTACTATAGTTACAAATGTGCACTCACCAGAGGTGCCTTCTCCAGCTTCAGGGTCGGGGATCCTGCCTTGGGAGGGTATTGACTCCAGGGTGATGAAAAGGTCCTGGCTGCCGGGGAGAACAGATTCACCGCTTGCCTACCTCTGCTCCTCCTCCTCTTCCTCATCCACAGAATCATCTGCCCTGTTGCGTGAGACTCCCCCCCCCTTGCAGGTGTCCACAGACAGTGGTGGGCAGTGGTAGGGTCTCCCCCTAGAATGCCATGCAGCTGGTCATAGAAGCGGCTTGTATGGGGCTCTGACCCAGAGCAACCATTTGCCTCCTTTGTCTTTTGGTAGGCTTGCCTGAGCTCCTTAACTTTCATGCGGCACTGCTGTGTGTCCCTGTTGTAGCCTCTCTCCACCATGCCCTGTGTGATTTTGGCATCTATTAGCATTTCTTCTTTTTGATCAGAGTTCTACCTGCACAGATTCTTCTCCCCATACAGCAATCAGATCCAGTTTCTCCCTTTCGGTCCATGCTGGAGCTCATTTGTGATTCTGAGGGGACTGCATGGGCACCTGTGCTGCTGATCTCGCCACACTGACCAAACAGGAAATGAAATTCAAAGTTTCCTGGGTCTTTTCCTGTGTACCTAGCTAGTTCATCGGAGTTCAAAGCCCTGTCCAGAGCAGTCACATTGGTGCACGCTGGGATAGTTCCCAGAGGCCAATACCATCGAATTGCGTCTGCACTATCCCAAATTTGACCCAGCAAAGTCGATTTTTAGCGCTATTCCCCTCACCGGAGAGGAGTACAGCAGTCAATATTAAGAGCCCGTTAGGTCGACGGAATGGGGTTGGCTGTGTAGACGCATTCATTTTAAAATCAACCTAACGTGGCTAAATTCGACCTCACCCCATAGTGTAGACCAGGGCTCAGTCTCTCCTGTGAAATTGTTTCGCTTTGTATAAAATACTCGATTTAGTTATTGGCTCAAAGAGAGCATGAGACTGACTCTATAGCCTGGTGATTAGAAATTCATCTTGGTCAGGGGGAGATGCGGATTCATAGTCTCTGCTGCAGAGCGATTCTCCCATATCCTGGGTGAGTGCCCTGGTGATTGGGCATAAGAGAGGGCACTCCCATCATTTTGTGAATCTAGCCCTTTATTTCCTTTGCTTTTATTTAAAGGGTTAAAAATGCCAAAGAAAAAATGTTTTATTCAACCAGAAAGAGAATTTTTCTGACTTTTTTTTTGTTTCACCAAAATTTCCCCCCAAAAATTGGTTTTGGTTTTGGTTTGACCTAAACTGAACTTTCTTTAAATTTTTCAGAACTGCCAGCAAACTGAAAAATGGGTCATTTGCACAGTTCTGGATATCCATTATCCCAATAGCTTTCTCCAAAACTGGGAATTTTTAAGCAAAGCCTTGATTTGCCTCGTAGCATTTGAAATATATAGTACTTAGCTCTGAAGCCAGTTACCAATGGCTTTTTATGGAATAACTTTTGCTCTTGGCATTTTTCAGGTATGCAGCCAATAGGAACTGTCTGGACGCACACATTTTACTCGACTTTCAGCTAAATCAATGAGCAAAATGCTTATCTACCCCTATGGGATAGGATGTGTATTTGTGACAGCATGTGCGGAACTTGCGCTACAGAAAGCAACAATCTGTTTTAACCAGAAGCCAATATAACACTAATACTCTTCAATTCAAAACTCTGTGGGTGAGAGGTCATTCTTGGATAGAAATAGCTTAAATAAAGACTGTGAGAGGAGGTATAGCATACTGTGATTTGTGCTCTGGTTCTCAATTAAGTGAAAGGCATGTCACCTGCCTGCTTTGCAGTTAATAGGTCAGTCATCAGCTATCTTTCATTTACTGACTCTAACTGGAAAATGTAATACTTTGGGGGTATTTTTAGGCTGTATGTATTCCTTGACTGTGACCTCCATGGTTAGGATTAGAATTATACTCCTGTTGTATATGTCATTGAAGTTTCTTCCATGCTCAGATTTTTTTTTTTTTTTTTAAGTGCAATGTAATTTCTCCAAGGCAAATTTATACTGGTGTAAGTTGCTAAGAGCAGAATCTGGTCCCATATTTCTTCTGTAACTAGCTAGTATTATTGTAAAGTGTGCATATTGCTTTCTGTTTATAATCTGTTCCTTTGTTAGTGTAAATACATTCATTTTGTTTACTTAACTAGTTGACATATTCATTGTAAATTAAGACGATAAATGGTCTATATTTAGTGCTGCCTTTCAGAGACACAGCTTCTTAAACAGAGGCACAGAAGGGATGTCTGGGGAACTACACTCTGAAAAAGTTACAAGAAAATGGAGTGGTTGTGACATGAATATAAACCTATTTAAAGTACCACCTCTTATGGTCAGATCCCAAGTTGTTGGAGTCATTAGTGACAAGGAGCCTAAATGCTAAGTAGTGTTCTAGCCTACTGCTTGGAATTCACGGTTATAATCAGTGCTCAGAGTTAATTATTTCACTTTTCTTTAAAGCATACACATAATTTTGGTGTAGAATTTTCAAAACTGCCCAAGTAACATAAGCACCTAACATCTCATTAAAAGTCAATTGGACTTAGGCACTTTTAAAACTTTTAACCAGTAAAAATGTTGCTTTAGAAGAGCCACTCTAAATATATACCCTGATGATCTCTTCTCCCATACACATACACACAACCCCTCTGTGCTCTGAAGTTGCAGTGCCCCACAGAAAGGGGAGAAGAAGATTATCTAAATAAACAAGTCTGCTAACATTCAGAGCTACTGGTCAGATTGCAGACTGACTGACTTGTTTTTCCTAGTCACTTTCTGTAAATTGTGCTGACAGATACACTGAGCTCCAGGGAATGTAAAAACTTCTCTCTCCCTATTTCCCCCACAAGAGGATGGGGAGGAAGCTGGGCTGTTCCTCCCCCTCCTTACACCAATCTGGCACGTAGAGTGGAATAGTCTGCACCCCATAAGGGATGTAGTAGTGAGTGTACTTCCCCTGTGCGTAAGAGAATTCAGGGAGGCAGTCTACCTCTGTAACATAGACTAGCTCCCTGTGGCTCTGCCCACTTCTAACTCTGTGCCCAAATGGCATGAATCTAGTGCAAAGGCGCTAATTTTTCACCCTCAGAACACCCTTTGAAAGACATGCATAATTTTATTGAGAAAATGTAGGCCTAATAAAAGGTACAAAAGGACACATGTCCACTGTCAAGATCAGTATGCTGAGAAACCAACCTACTCTTTTTATATTCATTTGCAAAGTTCCAGTAATTCTCCAAATGTACTTATTAGATAATTCCTCAATGTTCTTTTTATTTAAAAAAATACTACTAGTACAATGCTCATCATAGTCATCAGTAATCTTTGAGTGAATATTTCTTTTAAAATATCCTAAAGGATATGGTTCCATTTCAGGCTAAGTCACTGCAATTTTTTGTAGAAATTTACTGTAGTAGGAGTAATAATTTTACATTTATATATTGATCCTTTTATCTAGGAGAATCCAAGAGAGCTTCACAAATAATGTACATACAACACCATTGAAATACAGCCACATCTGGGATAGAGAGGGGCAGTTAACCAATTAACAACTTGGCAGATGTCAGTGAGCAAGAGGAAAGAGGATATTTTGGTGACGACACCAAGGCAAACACCAAATCTTATGAAAAGTGTAATGGGAACTTTAAGGTCTGCTCAGAGCAGATAGGAGAACCTCACAAAATAAGGTTCTCCTACCAAGACAACAGTAAAGTTTCATAGTACTCAGTTTATCCAATTTTCCATTTTGTCATTGCATTGTTGCACAAAAATCAGGCAAGGCATTGTTGGAAGCTTTATTTCTATTGAGGGTCAAGGATGAAGGGACTGAGGTTTTTTAATATAGTGTTTGAATGTATTAAACTATTTTATACTTTGTTTAAAAAAATTAACATTCGCGTATTTTGCTTGGAAAGTCCTTCAATGTCCAACTCACCTCGTCGCTGAGCACCAGCCGGTCGCTGGGTTTGGACCCAAACACTGGCTCTTGCAGTGCTAAACCAACTGAGTCTGAGCAGCATCCAGGTACTGGCTCTGGCCTCTCAGGCTCACTCCTGGGTGCAGACTCCATCTGATACTCCCCTTCAGCTGTATGAACCCCACAGTCCCGCTGCCCTGGGCTCCCCAAGGACCAGTGCTGCCCCCCCCCCCATGTCTTTTCAGTAGCTTAAGCACACCCTTTGCCAGAGCACCACCCTTGTGGGTACTCCAGTTTACAGTTTAACCCATTAGGGACATGTGATAGTTACAGCAAGGAACCCAGAGGCTTTGCAAAGTAGCTTCATAAACACTCACACATACTTTATTCCTAGACCAAGCATAGAGACTTACAGATTCATGTGGAAAGAACAAAACCTGCACCCACAACCTTCCTTCCAGTGTCCTCACCACTCCAAGAACCCCTTGGGATTTGGTCAGTGCCCTTTTAGGGTCCCAAAACCCTCCTGCTCCTTCTAGCCTGCTTCTGATCACCCCTCTTTCCCCCCTTGCAAATGGCTGGTGAGAAAGTCTTCCTTTTATAAACTTTCAGTCCCCTCTGTAAGGTGACTCTCCTGGTCAGTATTGTGGCCTTCCTCAGGTGACTGGAGTCCCCATTAGATAATTATAATCAGTTGCTTGGTTACTGGTTCACCTGGAAGGATGGGTTTCTCTGAGTGGTAGCTGACTCATTGTTCAAGAGAGCTTGTGTTTGAATAGGAGACCCTCTGGGTTTATGACCCTTGGTTGCTTTGCATTGTTGGTCCTCGCAACTTCTCTTGGAATTTCAGGCCAAGATGGAGGCAAAAAGGCAACAGGAAAGGGAAAGTACAGTCTTACAACCAAAATGGTGCTCAGAAAACAAAGTAGTTTGAGATAGATACATATATTAAATCACCAAGGGTTGTGGTCAATATTTTTATCACTGGAAATTTTTAAATCAAGATTAGATGTTTTTCTTAAAGATATGCTCTAGGTTAAAGAGGAACTAATTCAGGGAAGTCCTATGGCCTGTGTTATACAAGAGATCAGACTAGATGATCACAATGGTCCCTTCTGGTCTTACAGTCTATAAAATAATGACACTTTATATGAGCTTCATTGGAAGAACGGGATCCAAACTCAAGTCACTTATGACTTTAGCCTCAATAAAATCAAAAGGTGTACTTCGTGTGTTTATTCCCAGGGAAAGAATGGCTATTCAAGAATTCCTTTGTGCACCAAAAAATCCCATATTTTCTATATCTGACTTGAAAAGCCTAAAGTGTAACTACGGTTGAGGACATTTTAAAATTTGTCATATTCTAAAACTTGTATTTTATAAAGCATAAACCTTCCTTTTTTACCTTGGGAGAGTTGGCAATCCAACTGCAGTGATCTGTGGCTGCATTCATAGACAGATAGCTGCCATTGTACATATTGTGACAAAGTTCTGTTCTTGACTCCATGGGTCCTGCGTTTCCTGATAGATTTTTGCTAGCCTCAGAGGCTCACTGTGACCCTCCACATAGCCCTTCTCTCTCTAGAGGCAAGGGTCACAGTCTACTGAGCCATTTTCATCATAAACCAGCAAGGGAGGTGAGGAGAAACAACCCTCCCTCACACAGTCTCTGTTGTCTCCCAGTATCAGTGATTAATCAGGGAGAGGAGGGAGCCCAGGCCCACCCTCTACTCCAGGCTCCAGCCCAGGGACCCTAAACTTAGCAGCTATGAAAGCTGACTTTTTGGAAATAGGGCATGTACAATTCCCTGGGCTACTTCCCCACAGCAGCCCCCACTCAATATCTTCTTCACAATTACCTCAGGGCCTCCTTCCTTGCACCTGATATGGATTCATACTACTTCATTCCTAGCACAGCTCCCTCCTATAGCTCCTGACACCCACCCCACACTGACTAACTGAGAGGCTTTTAGCTAGTTCCAGCCAGTCCTTGATTGGCTTCAGGTGTCCCAATCAATCTAGCTGTCTCTCCTGCCTTCTAGAAGGATCTTAATTGGCCCCAGGTGTCTTGATTAACCTGGAGCAACTGTCATTTGGTTACCATGGTACCAGGGATTTGTTTAGCCTGGGGCTAACATACCTGTTCCTCACTACTTTACTGTAGCCATCTGGCCTTGCCCCATCACAATATATACATAGCACAGGGGATAGATCTTTTGTAGCAGCAAGAGTATGTGTTGCTTTGGTCAGGATGTCACCCAAAACGGAATGTTCTTTTTCGTATGTTCATTAGGAGAGTAACATTCCAATACTGTTCTGCAGCTATTGTTGGGCTTGTGTCTATGCAGGTGTAATGTTTGTTTGCAGAACTGTAAGTGTAGAAGTTTTATTGGTTTTTGGTTCCAGGTAGTATAGTGGGACTGTTAAAGCTGGAGCCACCTAGTAAGATGGGTTGAATTCTGCTATTTTACTGTTAGGGTGAGTAGTGAATTTTATTTCTCCTGTGGTTTCTTTGTCAGGGAGGATCCACAAGACTTATTTTTTTCTAATTATTTTATATAATGAGTCTGAAATGTCACTGATAAACAAGGCTGCAGGGATTGAGCAAAATTCCCACTGCAATTCCTCCTTCCAGCTACCTTCTCGTCTAATGGCTTCCCTCTGCTGGCTCTCTTCCCCATGGCCTGCTCCACTGCAAAGAACAGTGTGGCCCAGAGATGACAGCCAGCACTACAAGTATCAGGTGTATATAAAAGAAAAATGGTTTGAATATAATGTGTGTGTGTGTAAAAAAATCAGTGTTCTTTCTCTTTAAGATCTTTAAGGTCTAATCTTATTTTGACAGCTGGCAGTTCTCATTAAGTGCAGTCAGAATAAATTAACGGTGTTTATGCAAAGTAACACTATTCAAATAGGAAATAAGTCTTTCAAAAATGTAATGATACCCTCTAATTCTACTGCAGAACATGTGCATGGATTGAATTTGAGGTAAAATGTTTGTGGTTTCTTGGAGCAGAGTTGCATTTCTTTGCTGATTAGTTCCTAAACTGGTTAGCTTTTCTACTGAATCACTGTTTTCACTTTCAAGCCCAGCTGTTGGTTTGAGGCTCTGTGGCTTCCAGTTTCAAAATTTGAAACAGAAATTCAGTATTTTTACATGCATACTCACATTCTAAAGAACAGCCACAAGCTAGATGTTGATAGTCAGTCACAAAGATTATTATGAGTCAACTTAAGGCCACCTGTCCCATCAGTGCACAGAGTGGTTTGTGGGGCAATTATCCTTCAATTTTCAAATCTTTCAGTCATGGCAAATGGCTCCCCTGCCTACTTACTTGTCAGTGACTCTCTCTCTTCCTCCTTCAGTCTTGTTTGTGTTCACCACCAGAAAGCAAAGTTTCTTGTCCCCTTCTGTAAGCAGGGTTGTTTTAATTATTATTTTTTGTATTACAATAGCACCTCAAGGACTTAATAGAGATCAGGACCCTATTGTGCTAGGCAGTGTACAAACACATAGTAAGGGACAGCTCCTGCCCCAAAGAGTTTACAATCTAAATAGAGAAAACGAACGGTGCGAGGGGGGGAACAGAGGCACAGATAGGTGATCTGCTTTGCCCAAGGTCACACAGCAGGTGTGTGTCAGGAACAGAAAACAAGCATCCCAAATCACATATAGCGCACTGTCCTCTAAGGGACAGATTTACAAAGGTATTTAGGTGCTTAAAGATGAGGATAGGTGCCTAGTAGGATTTATAAAAGTGCCTAAGCAGGTTAGATACTTAACTCCCATTGAAGTCAATGGAAATTAGGTGCCTAACCTGCTTAGGCACTTTTGAAAATACTACCAGGTGCCTAGCAGCATATTTAGTTGATCAAATACCTTTGAAAATCTGACCCTAGATCTCACTGGTAAGTCTGAGGTCCCTCCCTCCCCCCAAATCTTCTTAGCTGGAGCTGTACTACAGGAGATAGAGAATGGAATTTACTCTTACTTGACACAATGTGACAGCATTGGAGCTAGAATATTGCCTGCATGCAGCCTGCTCGGTTGTGGCCCAGATAGCAGCAGCAGGGTGACCCCAAACCCTGCTTTTAATCAGGAATTAGAGTGAAGGTTTGGGAAAATAAAAAGACGGGTATAGACAATGTTTTTGGGACGGGGGAGGGAGTGTGCATTCATGCACTACAGTGAAAAAAAAAATACTAGCTGTTGAATCTCTTTTTAATGAGTGGTTTTGTACCATGACTAAATTTGTCCCCTTTTAATCAAGTGAGATAAACTAGCTTGGGGGAGGGATAGCTCAGTGGTTTGAGCATTGGCCTGCTAAACCCAGGGTTGTGAGTTCAATCCTTGAGGGGGCCACTTAGGGATCTGGGGCAAAATCAGTACTTGGTCCTGCTAGTGAAAGCAGGGGGCTGGACTTGATGACCTTTCAAGGTCCCTTCCAGTTCTAGGAGATAGGATATCTCCATTAAAAAAAAAAAAAAAAAAAAGCTTCTGTTCCAATCTCAGTGTTTCCCTTATTAATGCAATCCCCAATTTTTTAGGGGGGATGGGTGGGAAACAAGCTGTATAAATCCTGCACCAATATGGAAGGAGGTAAGGAGCTGCTGTAGGCTTGAGTAGCTATGCCCTGATGCACCTACAAGTCATGCCAGGCATAAAGGGGGAGTTTAGAAGAAGGGAACACCGCTGCTCAGTGGGCAGCCCTGGAAGGGAGCTGGTTAAGTTTCCCAGCTCCCTGGAAGAGATCTGATAGCCAACAGAACCTCTGCCCTCACAAAAAGGAAAACAGATCCCCTCTGCTAAGAAGGGGAAGAGACTGTATCCTATAACTTGTGCTGGAGTCCAGGGGACTCTGAGGAAGGAGAGACCCATATTCTGGCTAGTGATTTTCTTTGCCCCTTCATTTAACTTCTTTTGCTGACTTTGGATTGTTTGTTTCACCCGAGAGCCCAAAAGGAGGGCCAGAAGGCCTTGGCTAGAGGGCTCAGAACTCCTTCTAGACGGACTGGATTGTGCAAGTGCACTTTCCAAGTAACATCCAAAGAGAGTGCTCTGATGGGGACAGATCCTTGAAAAGGGGGTAAGACCTGCTTCCACCCCCCCAAACCTCCAGTTGTCTAGCGCCAAGCTGGCAGGCAGTGGCTCAAGAACGTGAATACCAACCTCAGAGCAGACTGTTAAGAAGCAGGACATAAACCCCAAATTGGTTGTGAATTCTATATTTAGATTTCACCAACCAAGTATCAAGTGTAAACTCCTCAGGCTCTATAGCAGCCTTAACATGGAATCACAGACAGTTCCCTTAGGTATGCCAGCCAGGTAAGATTGCCTTTGTGATAAATGGTTTCTTACACCAAAAGTCACAACACTATTCAAGTTACTTCAGTTGCAAAGGACTAGTCACTGACCCCAGGTCAGTTGCACCTCAGATCTCACACCAAAGACAATGTTTATAGCTAAGGCTACGTTTATGTCACGGAGGTCACAGAAGCCGTGACTTCCAGAGACCTCCGTGACATTTTCTGCTTCTGGGTCTGCGGGCCTGGAGCTGGCAGGGATTCAGGGACAGGCAACAGCCTCTTCAGGGTCTCCCTGCAGGGTTCCAGCAACAGGCGCCAGCCTCCTCCAGGGGCCCTCCTTAGTGTTCCAGCAACCACAGACAGCCTTGTGGGGAGTGGGTGGGAGAGAACCCTGCAACTCCCTATCCCAGCCACCAGGGTGGCGGCGGGGGGGGGGGGGGGGGTAACCATGGCGCCGCAGCAGAAAAAATCACAGACAGGTCACGGCTTCCATGAATTTTTGTTTATTGTCCATGACCTGTCCATGGCTTTTACTAAAAATAACCATGACAAAAATCTTAGCCTTACTTATAGCCAATTCTATAATAAACTATCTAAAGATTTACTAACTAGAAAAAGGAAATATGTTACAACATTAAAGCAGGTAAACATACGTTCACAATTGAGTTACCATTTTAAGTTTCAGAAGGTAATAGAAACTTCTATAATAAGTAAGCTCTATATGTCCCTTATAGCTAATTGAGGCTAAATACTGGGGATCTCTTGCTTATGCCTAGAAAATGTTGCCCCCCCCCACCCCCCCGAGTCCAAGCAGCATAGAGATAAAGTTCCTCCTCATTAGGACTTTTTATTCTTTTGTCCCTTCTGCTTCTAGTTGCAAACTTAGCTGATGGAAGGAATTCACTTGCATGTCTCCTCTTCATGGGGATTGGGATGGGGGGGGTAGCAATCAAGAAAGTCTTTTGTCCTGTGATGTTCCACATTAGTTCATCTGGTGCCGAAGGTCCTGCCCAACAGAAAAGGCCCAAACACCTTCTGTTGGAAGCCAACATTTCACATTAATTCATGTCTCTCTCCTGTCTGGTGATTTGCACAGGTGCAGAGGATTACAATGCAAACATTTAAATATTACCTTATAACATGGGATACAGATATTATAAGTGAGATTAATGCATACAACATCTTACAAGCATTTCATAAAGTCTAAACATAAAGCACATTTTTATAACTCAACATATTTTAACAATACCTATATATTTGTCAGTGCTCGGTTGAAACATGTAGGCCTTGACATGAGCTGGCACCTGGTTTGCCAGCATCACAGTTGACACCCATGAAATGTGCTCTAAATTGTCAGTATTAGGAACCAGGGTGAGCCTGGTCAGTCCTGTGGTTGGAGCAGGAGTCAGGCCTAGCAGTCAGGGCAGGAGTCAGGAACTGGGAAACGGAAACAAGTGTCAGAACCAGAGTCAGAAGCTGGATGCCAGAGCCGAGGGTCAAACCAGAGTCAGAGCCATGAATCCGAACTGAGACTCAGAACTGGGCCTGGGCCAATCAGAGGTCATTGGAGGAGCTGCCAGTCAGCGCTACTGTGGGTGGCACCTTCTGCAGTGACTGGTCTACCAGCACGTATGGTGTGTTGACAGTGGCTCTGCCAAAAGCGTCCAGGGGTAGTGTGACCTGTGGCCCATGGTTCAAGCCCCATAAATTCTTGCAGTCAGTTAACTAATTAAAACAAATGGTTTTTTGGTTACCCAACGTGTGGGAGAGGGACCTTTTGTGTTTGTTTAAAGGTTCCTCATTAGTCATAGTTGATACCACCATCTCAGCACTTCACTGCAGTAGTTTACAACATCCATTCTCAAAGGAACAGTAAAAGTCTCAATACATTGAGATTACTCCTACTCGTGTGGTGTTTGTATCTCTGGCCATGTCTACACTACAAGCCTCCAATTTAAGCAAGTCAATCTTGCATGTCCACACTACGCTCATTGTGTCAGCGGAGTGCATCCTCATTATCAGGGCTTGCATCAATGCACAGAGCACTGCACTGTGGGTAGCTATCCCACAGTGCACATAGCCGAGTGGAATTTTGGGTTGGGCTTGCAATGCCTTATGGGATCAAAACATTGCCACGGGTGGTTATGGGAATATGGTGTTAGCCACCCATGAGGCACTTACCTCCCTCCCTCTTTTCCTGAAATCAATGGCAAACAAGCTAAGCCTTTTTCATGTCTTTTTTCGTAAGCCTGGGTTATCCAGGGGGAGGGATAGCTCAGTGGTTTGAGCATTGGCCTGCTAAACCCAGGGTTGTGAGTTCAATCCTTGAGGGGGGCCACTTAGGGATCTGGGGCAAAATCAGTATTTGGTCCTGCTAGTGAAGACAGGGGGCTGGACTCAATGACCTTTCAAGGTCCCTTCCAGTTCTATGAGATAGGTCAATCTCTCTATATTATTTATATTTTATCCACGCAGATGCCATAGTATGATAAGCATGGATCCCACTCAGCTGTACACTGTTGTTTGAGCATTACAAACACTTTGCGTCTTATCCTGCAGTATTTACACAGCTGACACAAGAGCCGCCGCACAGAATAATGTGATGTTACACAAGCAGTCCTGCTGGAAGACATAGAGCAGAGCAATTCCTAGTTGCTGGCAACAGTCATGCCTCACCTTGACACAGTTGAGCGCTGTTTCTGGGCCCGGGAAACAAGCATTGACTGGTGGGACTGCATCATTATAGAGCTATGGGATGACAATCAGTGGCTGCAGAACTTTTGAATGTGTAAGGCCACTTTCCAGGAACTGTGTGAAGAGCTTTCCCCTGCCCTGAAGTGCAGCAATACTCAAATGAGAGCTGCTCTGATAGTGGAGAAGTGAGTGGTGATAGCTCTGTGGAAGCTTGCAACACCGCACTACTACCAGTCAGTGGGGCATCAATTTGGAGTGGGTAAATTGGATCTGTTGTGATCCAAGTTTGCAGGGCTATTAACAGACTTCTGCTAAGATGGGTAGTGACTATGGGAAATGTGCATAATATAGTGGATGGTTTTGCCATGATGGGGTTCCCTAACTGCGGTGGGGCACTTCTCAATGGTTTTGCAAGTGCTGGTGGATCACAGGGGCCATTTCACTGACATCAACATGGGATGGTCGGGAAAGGAGCATGACGCACTCGTCTTTTTGAACACAGGTCTGTTCAGAAAGCTGCAAGCAGGGACTTCTTTGCAGGGTACAAAATAACCATTGGTGATGTTGAAATGCCAATCGTGATCTGTGAGACCCAGCCTTCCCCTTGCTCCCATGGTTCATGAAGCCATACACTGGCAGCCTGCACAGCTGTAAGGACCGGTTCAGTCATAGACTGAGCAAGTGCAGAATGGTGGTGGAATTTTCCTCTGGATGTTTAAAAGGTCACTGGCGTTGTTTGTTTACTAGGTTAGACCTCAGTGAAAGCAGTGTCCCCATTGTTACTGCTGCCTCCTATGTGCTCCATAATATCTGTGAAACAAAGGGAGGAAAGTTTCCACTGGGGTGGGGTGTTGAGGCAGATTGACTGGCAGACTGTTTTGAGCAGCCAGACACCAGGGCAATAACAGCACATCAAGGGGCTCTGTGTCTCTGTGAGGCTTTGAAAAACAATTTCAGCAATGAGCGAGAGTAATGTGACACTTATCTCTGTTGTTCCTTATCAAACAGTCCCCTCCATTGCATTTTATCCCCTGTAGACTCCAACCCCACCAACCTCCGTGTGTTGAATGAATAAAGAGCCTTTTCTCCTCAATACGTTAAGTTTTATTATGCACACAAACACACAGGGACAGCAAAGAAAAGTAAGATAACCTGGGGCAAAAGGCTGATAACATTGGGGAGGAGGAGGAAACAAGGAAAGCTTGCTTACAGATGCACTGCAATAACAGTCAAAGGTGTGGGAATGGGCGCCTTCTGGTCTTTGTACCCTCCCCTGGTGTTGTGTGCAAGGAATACTGACCTCTTCCCCCCTGGCTCATAGGGTGTTTGGGGGAGAAGGATGTAGAACTGGGCGATGATGACAGCAGGTCCAGTATAGGCTGCAGAGGGACTCTAGCATCTAGCTGCCTTTCTTGAACCTCAACCGGACACCTCAACATGTCTGATTGCCCCTTCATAATCCACAGCATCTCTTCCTGCGTGGCATGCTCTTGTTCCCTGCATGCTCTCCTTTCTTCCCTATCCCTGTCCAGATTCTCGGACAGTGTAATCCTCCATGCTCTGAGCTGTGTCTTGTCACTCTCGGAGGTGCGCATTAACTCATTGAACATGTCCTCCCGAGTTTTCTTTTTTTGCCTTCTAATCTGGGAAAGTCTCTGTCCTGGTGTGGAGGATGCGCCTACAGACAAGGTTTGCAAAGCACAAGGGTAGCACTGACAATGCATACATTGTTTCTGGTGCAAGGTTAATTTTTTTTATAAAAAAACACCCCTCAATACTCTTCACTTCAAGCCACAATGTAATCACAAGCGCTGGCTATTGCAAGAGTCGGTTTGCTGCACCAGCCATGGTGAGTAAGGCCATGAGGCATGGGCAAGCAGTCTTGTGCTGCTGCTTTTGTGAAGACATCCTTGGGATCACTGGTTGGAACTTGAGAAAAGCCCCCTTTCCCCTAGCAACCTGGATGGTGCTTGAGGATAGGCACCAGTGTAAAGCCCCCCAAATAGTTTGCTTTTTACAAAAGCGGCACTGGGTTGTGGGGGAAGGGAGACAAACAGGCAACCAACACCTCCCCCACTTTTTCAATGCTGCTTGCAATTGGATCCCTTCCAATCAAAACCATGGCACATTTAGAAAAGCATGGTTGTGTGATGTAGATTTCACCAAAGGGTGAATTATTTGTGTTTTAAGGGCTAGCATTGAAAACTTCCCCCGTTTCCCCTAAGTGACCCTCTGCAATATCACTCTCCTGCGGGTAACAGAGGTGGCAAGGGAGTAGATGCTGCAAGCATCTGGGTACAGACCTGGTCTTATGCTGCAATGCTCTGTGCTGCAATGATGCCAGCAGAGTTAATACTGGAGTAGTGTGGGAAAGTGTCCTACTGCAGCCCTTCCCAAAACCCATCTGCAAAGGATTGCAGAGTATTTCCATGAAAGCTTCCTAGAGATCACCATGGAGGATTCACGGGCCATCCCCGTGCACATAAACAGTCTTTTTCAGAGATAGATACTTGCTGTACTCACCAGCGGTACCTTCCCTGGCATCACGCTCCGCCACCAACTGTTCCTGTGAAGGGTTGGGCTCCAGGGTTAAAAACAGTTCTTGGCTGTTGGGGAGAATGGATCTCCGCTTGCCTGCCTCACATTCTCCTCCTCCTCTTCCTCATCAACAGTGTCCTCCTTATGGTTGCTCGAGGTCGTGCGGGGTTCCTGGGACGTATCCACGGAGCGTTTTGGGACAGTGGTGGGGTTGCTGCCGAGAATCGCATGCAGGTCCTCATAAAAATGGCATATCTGTGGGGCAGAACCAGAACGACTGTTTACCGCCCTTGTCTTCTGGTACGCTTGCCGAAGCACCTTTATTTTCATGCGGCACTGCTGTGTGTCCCTGATGTAGCCTTTCTCCCCCATGCCCTGCACAGTCTTGGCATAGATGTCAGCATTTCTTCTGCTGGATAGGAGCTCTGCCTGCACAGACTCTTCTCCCCACATAGCAATAAGATCCACCACCTCCTGGGTACTCCATGCTGAAGCGCGTGTGCAGCCTTGAGTCTCCATGATCAGCTGTGCTGACAAGCTCTCCATGCTGGTCAAACAGGAAATGAAAATTCAAAAGTTCTCAGGGCTTTAACAGGGGAGCGGCTGTTTCCTGTGTACCTGGCTGACGTGCAGTGGAGTTGGAAGTGCTCTCCAGAGCGGTCACTGTGCAGCACTGTGGGACACTTCCTGGAGCCAATTCATTTGAATTATGCAACACAGTGTCTTCACTATCCCCATGTCAACCCCGGATGTCGAATCAAGCGCTATGCCTCTCTCAGAGGTGGAGTACAGAAGTGGACTTTACAGGCCACTTAGGTCGGCAGAAGGGACTTGGTAGTGTAGACACATACATTATTAGATCAACTTAACGTGGCTTATGTTGACCTAAGTTTGTAGTGTAGACCAGGCCTCCTTGTGGCTCCAATTGTCCAGGGAGGACACGCCCACACCACTAGTTAGAAAAGAGAGATTGTCAGTTTTTTTTTTATGATTCACTTGCAAACATAGTTTCTTCCTTTTCTGCCCTCCGATTTTGTCTCTTTCTCTGCCTCCCTTTTCTCCCCTTCACTTTGATAGGCCAGACCAGATGGTTTCTGTATTGCCAGCTGAGAGAAATTCTATTCTGTTCAGTGTCCATTTCCAAGAGAAAAAGTAGAGAGAAAAGGAGGCCTTTTGGAAAAGAAAGTGTAGGATCAGTTTAGTATCTGAGAACTATGCCCTTTACTTACTGGAGGATGGAGTCACTGTCCTCACAAGTTCTTTCAGGAGTTTGCATTACATTGAGACAATAAATATACATACAGCACAGCAAAATCTCCACAGATTTCTGTGTATTCTCCAGAATTAGATCTTTTCACTAAAAGACAAAGCTTTAGCCCTTCTGGTTGCATAGATAACCTACAGTGTGGTGACAGCCTCGAGGAGCTGCAGTAGCGCATGTATTTATAGGCAGACAGAAACGATAGCATACAGAGAGAGATGGCCTTCCTCCTCTCGGGTCACTTCAAAGCCTGGCTGCCTTCACGTAACTGCTAACAGTGATGAAAATCAAACTGAGACAGTGGGGCATGATTTTGACTTGGCCTTTAAGGACCCATGTCAAAAAAATAACCTCCCTAAAATAGCTGCCCACTGCAAGCTCAGTTGGTTCAAACCAGCTGTCAAATGCATTAAATTCTGTATTAAATATGTATTTACCTTCATCTGATGTCTCAGCAGACATGTAAAGGAATAACTTTATGGATTTTTTTTTCCTGCTGCAAATGAAGAGATCTCTGCAGATTTCACCCTCCCTTTTCTACAATAAGCAGAAATCTCTTTCCATATTATTTCTCATTTTTACAGTGTTTTAAGAATGGCTAGTGAGAGGCTGTGCTAAATACTATTGTAAAAATAATTTCACGGTGGGTTTACAGTAGCATGATGCATTTCCCAAAGTTACAAAGAGTCCTGTGGCACCTTATAGAATAACAGACATATTGGAGCATAAGCTTTCATGGGTGAATACCCACTTCGTCAGGGGCATCTGACGAAGTGGGTATCCACCCATGAAAGCTTATGCTCCAATACATCTGTTAGTCTGTAAGGTGCCACAGGACTCTTTGTTGCTTTTTACAGATCCAGACTAACACGGCTACCCCTCTGATACTTCCCAAAGTTGTTACTATAAAAAGAAGACTAATTTAAAAATGTGGGGAGAGGAAATTGGAACCAAGTAATCTGAAAGTCTGTCTGCAGCCTCTGTCAACATTAAGAACTCGGAGAATATGTTTATAAAGTTGCAGCAAAAGGCTGAGAGTGAAGGTTTCAGCTCTGTGGAAAATGTGAGGAGGGTATCTTCTTCACCTGTATCCTGGCCTGTGACCTACTGCTAGGGGTAAAGGGCACCATAACCTCTCATGGGTTATGTGACGAACAGAAGTGTCATTGCTACTCACCCACTAGCAGTATGCAGCTATGCTAAAACCATGTTTCTGCTCATCAAATTCCACCAGGCTGGAAGTGGAAGAACTGATGGTTGCATACAGGAAGAAAGTGTCTAGTTTTGGCTCCACTGCCCCAAGCAACGTCAGTATCACTCGTTTCAACTCAGCCCTTGATTTGCTGTCCCAGCTGTACATCTTTTCCCAACTCCTTCCAGGTTTGGCTGTGGTTTCTGACCATTTGCAGCCTGCAAGCTCTCCACCTCTTTTACTCCCAGCAGCAGCACATCTCACCCACTGGCTCCAGCATCCTTCCTATTGACCCTTCCCAATCATCAGAGGATGTAAGTGGAGCCCTGTCTGTCATATACAGCATGGAAATCTGCATATGTCACCATTGCTCGGCATAGAATGCCTGGAAACATCTCCTAAGCTATCGTGTTTTTGTTATTGATTATTTGTATTACAAGCCTCTAGAGTCCCCAACCAAGATGAGGTCCCCATTGTGCTAGGGGCCCTGAGATATGTCATTGTGTGTGGTAATATAGACTCCTGGGAATTAGAGATGAAATATCTGCACGTTCAAAAATAATTAAAGACAGTCATGTCCCAAAGAACTTAGGATCTAACTAGACAAGACAGACAAAGGGTGAGAGGAAAGAATTGAGACATGGACACATGAAATGACTGACCCCAGGTCATAGAGGAATGATGGCCTTGTAGTTAAGGCTGTAATGTGGGGTGTAGGCAGTCTAGGTTCAACTCCAAGCTCTATCACTGACTTATTCTAAGATGAGTACGAAGTCCCTGCTTGAGCAAAGAGTTTAAGTACGTGCTGTATTCACTTGCTTAAAGTTAAGCACGTGGCTATGAAAAACACCA
Organism: Chrysemys picta bellii; assembly: GCF_011386835.1. Lineage (NCBI taxonomy): Eukaryota > Metazoa > Chordata > Testudines > Emydidae > Chrysemys > Chrysemys picta. Next base: position 299,178,183 of record NC_088791.1, read on the forward strand.
ATGGTTTGTTTAAATGTGTCATACCTTGATAATTGTGTGACCGTAACAACGCTTCAGTGCCAACAGGCAAAGGGATCACTGTTCTGTAACAGTAACTCTTGACAGTGTTGACAAACTCACTACACCGAATACATTTCTTTAATAATAATTTATCCAGAGAGGGTCAAGTGAGGCATCTAATAAAAGCTTATATCATACTGAAGCTCTTAATTGTGAGATGTATGTCTGAATGATATTTAAGAAGTCATATGTATGTATTGAAAAAAAGTTTTAGGAAAGTGTGTCCCAGGCAGGATTGTCAAACAGGTTTTGCCAGACAAAGAAAACGATTCACCTGTCTTGCTGTTGGCTGTGTAAATTAAACATAGTGAGTAGGGCTGTCAAGCGACTAAAAAAAATTAATCGCGATTAATCGCGCAATAAAAAAATTAATTGTGATTAATCATGCTGTTAAACAATAATAGAATACAATTTATTTAAATATTTTTGGATGTTTTCTACATTTTCAAATATATTGATTTCAATTACAACACAGAATACAAAGTGTACAGTGCTCACTTTATATTTATTTTTTATTACAAATTTTGCACTGTAAAAAACAAAAGAAATAGTATTTTTCAATTCACAAGTACTTTAGTGCAATCTCTTTATCTTGACAGTTGAACTTACTAATGTAAAATTATGTACAAAAAATAACTGCATTCAAAAATAAAACAATGTAAAACTTTAGAGCCTACAAGTCCACTCGGTCCTACTTCAACCAATCGCTCAGACAAACAAGTTTGGTTAAAATTTGCAGGAGATAATACTGCCCGCTTCTTGTTTACAATCTCACCTGAAAGTGAGAACAGGTGTTCGCATGGCACTGTTGTAGCAGCGCTGCAAGATATTTACGTGCCAGATGCGCTAAAGATTCATATGTCCTTTCATGCTTCAGCCACTATTCCAGAGGACATGTGTCCATGCTGATGATGGGTTCTGCTTGATAACACTCCAAATCAAAGAGGACCTACACATGTTCATTTTCATCATCTGTGTCAGATGCCATCAGCAGAAGGTTGATTTTCTTTTTTGGTGGTTTGGGTTCTGTAGTTTCCGCATCTGAGTGTTGCTCTTTTAAGACTTCTGAAAACATGCTCCACATCTCATCTCTCTCAGATTTTGGATGACACTTCAGATTCTTAAACCATAGGTTGAGTGGGATAGCTATCTTTAGAACTATCACATTGGTACCTTCTTTGCGTTTTTGTCAGATCTGCTGTGAAAGTGTTCTTAAAATGAACAACATGTGCTGGTCATCATCCGAGACTGCTATAACATGAAATATATGGCAGAATGTGGATAGAGCAGAACAGGAGACATACAATTATCCCCCAAGGAGTTCAGTAACAAATTTAATTAACGCATTATTTTATAACGAGCATCATCAGCATGGAAGCATGTCCCCTGGAATGGGGCTGAAGCATGAAGGGGCATACGAATGTTTAGGATATCTGGCACATAAATACCTTGCAAAATGGCTACAAAAGTGTCATGCAAATGCCTGTTCTCACTTTCAGGTGACATTGTAAAAAAGAAGCAGGCAGCAGTATCTCCTGTAAATGTAAAACAAACTTGTTTGTCTTAGCGATTGGCTGAACAAGAAGTAAGACTGAGTGGACTTGTAGGCTCTAAAGTTTTACATTGTTTTGTTTTTGAGTGCAGTTATGTAACAAAAAAAATTCTACATTTTACCTTGTGCTTTCACGATAAAAGAGATTGCACTACAGTACTTGTATGAAGTGAATTGAAAAATACTATTTCTTTTGTTTATCATTTTTATAGTGTAAATATTTGTAATAAAAATAATAATATAAAGTCAGCACTGTATACTTTGTATCTGTGTTGTAATAGAAATCGATATATTTGAAAATATAGAAAAAATCCAAAAACATTTAATACATTTCAATTGGTATTCTATTGTTTAACAGTGTGATTAATCGCCATTAATTTTTTTAATTATTAATTTGTTTTAGTTATTCGCATGAGTTAACTACGATTAATCAACAGCCCTAGTTGTGAGCCAAAACAATGGAAGCCAAATCTGTATACAGAGTAAACAGGGGGTTGGGAAGACACTGGAGACTATACCATGGTTGTGGGGCAGGTGTGAACTTTGAAGAATATAAATAGAATGCAAGGAGACATGAACAGCAGGGGTGTTCATGAATGATTGGATCCTGGTTTGCCAGAAAACCAGTGAGCGCTGCAAAAGACTGAATCCTTGAGGGGAAAACTCCTTTATTATATAGGAAAGGTAACCATTGATTAGTGTAGATCCAGCTTTGTGTTTTATGATTTTGATCTATATGTTTCCATTATCCTTATTCACTGTCTCTTAAATCTTAGCTCTTGATAATACACTTATCATTGTTTTCACTATAAATGTATCTCAGTGCTGTGATGTTATATTTGAGATGAACCTCAGTTGAACCAAACAAGTTGGTGTGTGCACTGTTCCTGTGGAGACAGCTTGTCTGGGAATTTCTGTGACTGTCCAGTGGGTAAGGGCTGGAAATGGTAGGGGAAGCTTTCAGAGGGGATTGGGAGTTGTGGCACACCTGTTGTTTTCCTGCAGGGCAAAGTAAAGGTTGGCAGAGCTCTGAGGAGATTGTTTGGGTGGTTAACAGACTAGTGGTGTCAGGGAGCTGACACCCAGTTAAGTATCAGCAAGTCTTTCTCTCACTGGAGATAGGGGAATAACGAGCCCTGGGCACCTGGAGAGAGTGTGACAAAATTGTATATCTGATCTCTTAATGAGTGGTTCTCAACCTTTTCCATACCCTAATGCCATGTTACAACAGACAAAATGCTCGTGAGGCTCCCCTCCTATCTAACCATAAAGAATGGAAGGCTGACTGTGACCCACCCCCTGTACTTTTTTTGCAGTGTCCGCGTTGAGGACCCATGCTATAAATCAAAAACAAGTAAGCAAATTGCTCCTCTTCCTCACCAACAATCAAATTTGGCCTCGATAACCCCGTAACTACAGTAAGGGTACTGAATGCCGCTCTAATGTTATAGCAAGAAAGATGATAAAAATGTCTTGCAGAAGAAAATTGTATATTTAAGTCTCCTGGTTTACGCTTTCTTATGTGAAAGTATCATTTCTGCAGCTTCCAAAATACTGCGAGTAAGTAGGTAGAAAGATTGTCATCGAATTAAGGGTTACAGAAAAGGTCTTCCTTGAAAATCCAAGCTCAGCTGAAATGATGCTGAAAATGATTTTAAAAGCTTGTAACAGCTGTCCAAATGGTTAAAGCCAAGGAGTGAAGCAAGGAAAGGTAACCTGGTCCCATGCTAACTGTTTACCCACATGCACTATTTATAATAAAGTGGACAGAGCTGCTTGCTATACTGTGCCAATGACAGAAGATCTCTGAAAATAGAGGTTCTTAAGACAGTTTCCATTAAGTTAGTGTTTGACAATGCCAGATTTCTGAAGTTAGTTTCCCAAAGTAGTATTGAAATCCACATTAAAGAGAGAGAGAGAGATTTTTCCCATATGTGATGTACATGCATCACACTCCGTGCATCAAGAGAGCAGAACCCACATGTAAATGCATGTTCTTCAAGTAGATTAATATTACTTTTTACACTGTGCTTGATTGGAGTAAATGTTCTGAAGTATTCCACTGACCTGAGCACCTATACACAAATAGAAATAAGTATTGTGCATGTCTTACATTAATTAATCTTTAGTAATGTCTTATTTAGAAGAAGATATGAGCTGAGGAGAATGAGGGGCGTGGGACTGGCTTGAGTTACATAGATAGTATAAATTCTTATTCTGATCTGATGATCTCATTTCTTACAGGCTTTTCTGTTGCACTCATCACTGTAGTACCATACTTCCTCTCTTCTGCTGTATTCTGTGGGTTGACCTATGTGGTAGTGTATTCATTAGGAATAAACTCAAGTTAAGAACATCCTAGTGAAGACAAGGCAGCTGGTAGTTTCCGCGTGAGCTTGCAAGTCTAGTTAAAGGCTGTTGGGAGCCTAGGATTTCATTCGTCCTGCTAATGTGTGAAACCTGCAAATTGCCTTGTTATCACTGGGATTTTACCTTAAGTTCGCTAACTTGAGTTAAGAATACACCTTTTTTTCCAAGTGAACACAAGGTAGGTGTGTGTCAAATCCTGTTTGCTCCAATAAATTGTGTTCATGTGGGTATGTACAAGCTGTATAAAATGACACACAGTTAAAACACACAATGTAGTAGAAGTTTAATACCCTTTGTTGGGAGCATAGTTTGCCCTTGCAGGTGAATGGACCTGAATAAGTCTTTTTTTCATCTGTAATTTCTAAGAGCTTTGTAATATATTTGCTCGGTTACCAACATGCTAAAGGCAAGGATTTTGGACTTTCGTGAGTGATTTTTTTAAGGTGCTAAACTTCTGCAGCATCAGTTGACTTCAGTGGAATTTCTGAATGTTCAGAACTACTAAAATCAGACCATACACTTCTTTGCAGGTGAGGGGTATATGTAGAAGTTTTGACTTGTCTCTAAAGGCAACAGTACAATTTTTTATTGTTGTTTAAAAGGATAAATTAATTAGGTCAGAGAAAGCACTTATGTAACCTACCAATGTATCAATTCAATCTTAGTCCCATAAAAAATAAATAATTTTATTATTTCCACTTGCATTTTTCTTTCCATGTAGAGGGGCAGTCAATAGGATTTTTAATATTGCTGTGCACCAAGGACAATGTCACCTTGTCATTTGCCTGCTCATATTAATGGACCACGGAGAAATCTTTTATTTCCATCAGGCAAATAAGTGGCATGATTTGTTACATATCAATCTCATTTCAATTTACCACACTTATTTTATCCAGAAATGACCATTGGAAGGCTCACAGATTCTCTATCACGTGGGCCACTCTGCAGATACAGAATGTCCATCCTGAAGTGCATGTAAAAATGTATCTCTGAAGTAAGTTATTTGCCATTCTGCCCTTTCAGGATATATATTCATCAGATTTCTCATCCTCCTTACAGAATTCTTGTTAACTAACTTTGGCTGTCTTGTAATTTAATATATTCCATGCTATCAAAAATAACTATTCTATTAAGAGTTTTTTTACTGTCTTTTAAGGATTTCTCTTGTATTACACCATTTTGAGGACATCTAGAATTTACTTATAGTTTTAGGGTTTGTTTGTAAAATGCTACATACGTACTATTAGCAAGACTAATCCTTACAGCAGGTATCCTTGTTCCTCTGGGTTTTTTATGGATGGGGAAACTGAAACACAGTGAAATAATAGTGTATAATTGAGATTTAAACAAATTTTAGCTGCTAATTTATCCATTTCTTTTCTTGCCCTTTGTTGTATCTGGGTTATCTGGTCTAACTTATTTGATTTAAAAATTAATTAAAATGCAATAACTGTTCAAAATGCCTTGATTCTAATAGATGATGAAGTAAATGTATTCTTCGAGTGCTTGCTCATATCGATTCCAATTAGGTGTGCGCGCGCCGCGTGCACGATCGTCGGAAGATTTTTACCCTAGCAACTCTCAGTGGGTCGGCTGAGACGCCCCCTGGAGTGGTGCCGTTATGGCGTCCGATATATGCCTTTGCCGACCCGGCGCCCCCTCAGTTCCTTCTTACCGCCCGTGACGGTTGTTGAAACTGTGGAGAGCTGCGTAGCGGACCTCCACATCCCTAGCATTCTATTGATAGTTCCTTAGTGTAGTTGTAATTAGTTTAGTAGTTAGCAAGTTTATAAGTTAGTAAATTTAGTGTATATAGTTGTAGATAAGTTGAGGATTCGGGGCTTATCCCCGTTCCTCTCACCCGGTACCGGGGCTCATGCCCAAGGCTCCGGGCTTTAAGCCTTGCACAGCTTGCCTCAAGCCTATGCCAATTGGAGACCCCCCACGACTCCTGTCTGAAGTGCCTGGGGGAAGCTCATCAGCCTGACAAGTGCCGTATCTGTAAGGCTTTCAAGCCTAGGACGAAAAAGGAGCGGGACTTCAGGTTAAAACAGCTCCTGATGGAAGCGGCACTTAGCCCAGTGCCCCCGGCACCGCGCGCAGATCAGGCACCATCGGTCCGCAGCGCGCCTCCTGCACCGGAGCATCCCGGAAGGAAGGAAATACCTTCGCACTCAAGGCCTCTGGTCCGCACAGGAAATATCCCTCCACATCAACGTTCGGGAACTGAGGGCAGTGTGCCTGGCGTGTCAGGTATTCTGCGAACACCTGAAAGGCCGTTGTGTCGCTGTCTTCACAGACAACACAACGGCCATGTTTTATATCAACAAGCAAGGCGGAGCACGGTCGTCCCTGCTATGCCAGGAAGCTATTCGCCTCTGGGAGTTCTGCATAGCCCAATCAATCAACCTGGTGGCATCATTTCTCCCGGGAGTCCAGAACACCTTGGCAGATCGCCTCAGCAGGTCCTTTATGACTCACGAGTGGTCAATACATCCAGACGTCATTCATTCCATTTTCCGGAGGTGGGGGTTTCCCCACATAGACCTCTTCGCCTCCCACAAGAATCGGAAGTGCCAAGTGTTCTGCTCTCTCCAGGGACGCTCCCCAGGCTCCCTGTCAGACGCCTTCCTGATACCGTAGAAAGACCAGCTGCTCTACGCCTTCCCTCCGTTTCCGTTTGTCCACAAGGTCCTTCTGAAGTTACGCAGGGACAAGGCCCGCCTAATCTTGGTCGCACCAGCGTGGCCCAGACAACATTGGTACACCACACTCCTTGATCTGTCGGTGACCAAGCCAATTTCTGTCCCATTATGGCCATACCTGATCACGCAGGATCACGGCAGGTTAAACCATCCGGACCTGCAGTCCCTTTATCTCACACCATGGATGCTGCATGGCTGACACAATCTGAGCTGCGCTGCTCCAGTTTGGTGCAGCAAGTCCTATTAGGAAGCAGAAAGCCCTCCACTAGATCCACATACCTAGCCAAGTGGAAACGTTTCTCCTGCTGGTGTGCCCTGAAGGACGTTGTCCCCCTACAGGTTCCAATACCTACCATCCTAGATTCCCTCTTGTCACTCAAACAACAAGGTCTATCGGTATCATCCATCAAGGTACACCTGGCAGCGATTTCAGCTTTTCACCCAGGCGAAAATGGCTGCTCGATTTTCTCCAATCCCATGGTCAACAGGTTCCTCACGGGTTTGGAACAGCTGTATCCACAAATCCGTCATCCGACCCCTACGTGCGACCTTAACCTCGTCCTCTCTAGATTCATGGGTCCCCCCTTCGAGCCGATGGCCACCTGCTCCCTTCTGTACCTTTCCTGGAAAACAGCTTTCCTCATCGCTATCACATCAGCGAGTTGAATATCGGAGCTTCGAGCTCTTACATCGGATCCACCATACACGGTGTTCCATAAGGACAAGGTACAGCTGCAACCACACCCCGCATTCCTCCCTAAGGTGGTGTCTGCCTTCCATGTCAACCAAGACATCTTCCTTCCGGTCTTCTTTCCAAAGCCCCACGCTTCGCGATGGGAACAGCAGCTACATTCCCTAGACGTTCGCAGGGCTCTCGCCTTTTATATCGAACGAACTAAGCCCTTTAGAAAGACATCCCAGCTGTTTGTTGCAGTAGCAGACTGGATGAAAGGTCTCCCGGTCTCCTCGCAGCGAATTTCGTCTTGGATTACATCTTACATCCGTGCATGTTATGACTTGGCGGGTGTCCCGACTACCCGGCTTACTGCCCATTCTACTCGGGCTCAAGCGTTGTCCTCCGCCTTTCTAGCTCATGTGCCCATACAGGAAATCTGCAGAGCAGCAACTCGGTCATCCGTACATACCTTCGCTTCCCACTATGCTATACTGCAACAGTCCAGGGACGACGCAGCGTTTGGTTCAGCAGTTCTTCGATCCGCAACATCTAACTCTGACCCCACCGCCTAGGTAAGGCTTGGGAATCACCTAATGGGAATCGATATGAGCAAGCACTCGAAGAAGAAAAGACGGTTACTCACCTTTGTAACTGTTGTTCTTCGAGATGTGTTGCTCATATCCATTCCAAACCTGCCCTCCTTCCCCACTGTCGGAGTAGCCGGCAAGGAGGAACTGAGGGGGCGCCGGGTCGGCAGGGGCATATATCAGACGCCATAACAGCGCCACTCCAGGGGGCGCCTCAGCCGACCCACCGACAGTTGCTAGGGTAAAAATCTTCCGATGATCGTGCACGCGGCGCACGCACACCTAATTGGAATGGATATGAGCAACACATCTCGAAGAACAACAGTTACAAAGGTGAGTAACCCTCTTTTCAGCACCACCACCATTAAAAACAGAGTTTATGTTAAGCAATGTGGGATTTCATTTTATTTAAATATTCTGTGTATTCAATCTGTATTAGCCAGCTTCCCGCATTTTGTCATTCTGTTTCTGAGAACAAGAATTTTTTTAGAGTTTCAGAACCAGTTCGCATTTTAAACATTTTAAAATAAATTATCCATTCTTGAATGGAAACAGGAAAAAAATTTTAAATTAATAGTTGAATTAATGATTATTTTAGAAATGTAATATTCAATTTTTAAAAAGTGTATTACTAGCTTTTAAAGAATAATGCTTGCAAATTGCATAGAGTGTATATTTATGTTGATCAACTGTTTCCAGTACACCAACTAGAGTCTTTTAGGAACTAAGCCATAAAATAACTTTATTTTGTAAACAAGGAGAGCCTTTCTGTTTTGTTTTGTCACCCGGGATATTAGCTGAAATGGAATTAGTAAACGTGATAAACACGTACGGTTTTTTAGATTTCCCCTGTGAGAGAGGGTATATTAGGCCCAAAGGCCCCTGGCTGGAGGCCTCAGGATCCTATCACATCCTGCCCCAGAAAGGAGCAGTAGAGAAGTTCTCCACGCTGCCTAGACTAGCTGTGGGGGAAGCAGCCAATGAGAGAGGCTGCAGAGAGCAGCCATTCAGGGCCCAACAGGCTCACATAAAAGGAGTTGCAGGGCCAGAGGAGTCAGTCAGTTGGTGACTGGAGCTGGAGGAATGAGCACTGTTTTTCTGGCTGGCTGAAGGACTGGCAGGACCATGGACAGATCAGTTGCTGGCAGGGACTGCGGGAGCAAGAGAGAGCTTCTGGCTGGCTGCTGGGCCAGAGTAAAAGACTTCAGCCCTATGGTAAGGGTGAAACATTTGTGGAGGTGCTGGGGCCACGGGGAAGTGGCCCAGGCTACTGTAGCGGCATGGTGACTAGTTAAGGGGAATTCAGCAGCACGTAGCTGCCATTCATAGGGTCTCTGTGCTGGGGCCTGGAGTAGTGGGCAGCTCTGGGTCCCCCCTATCAGCCACTAGGGAAGTGGCTTAAGTCCTCAGGAAGGGAGTTGAGAAGGCCCAGAGAAGGGGCTGATTATTAAACTGTGAAACACACCCAGAAGGGGATCAGATGGTTTAGTGGCCCAGCTAGAGCTGGGACCAGAAAGGCCCAGAGCAGGTGAAGAGTGCGTTTCCCAGGAGGAAGCCCCCAGGGGTACATCTCAATTCCAGAGTCAGGATTACTTAAAGACTGAGCCCGGGGAGGGCTACAGAGATACCAATGGCAGGGTACTGGGATAGGTCCAGTTGGACTGTATACCCTAGGAAAGGGTCTGTTTTGTTTCACATACAGACTATGTGTGAGACTCTTGAGGGCTGAGAATTAGGCCCTTAGTCACAAAGCATGCTTTCTGTTACTGCTTTCCTTTCCCATCAGCTAAGGTGCGTATGTGTCTATTTCATGGCACAGTCCTATTAGCTGAGAGGTTTATGTGCCCCAGAATAGTTTTCCATTATTACTCCTTCTGAGAAGTTTGTTGTTTTTTGTACACAAACTATTGATTACCTATGCAGGCACTACCACAAACATATTTTATGGCATGGGACCATGTCTTTGCCAATTCGATGACATTATGCAGTGTACAGAGTTAGCTCTTGGGTCAAATTGAGCAACAGTGTAAGTGTGCACAGCTCCAAAGTATTTTTTAAAAGGCAATGTACTTTCTACCCTTTTTTTAATCATAGTTTTGAAAAACTCTGTTTCAATTGGGAACTAGATTTAAGTAAAGTACACACATACATTAAATCAAACAACTGAAGGAAAGCGTGAAAGGACTCTGATTAACTCTTTGGATGCATTTTGAAAGCTCATATAAATTGTACAGTTTTTAATTTATTGAGAGATTATTAATGGATTTTTTTTTTTTTGCTGAATTAGTTCGCCTTGCAAACTTGGAATAGAGAACTGAAATATAACAAAGATCAGTATCCTGGGTTTCTGCCAAGTATAGCAATTCATATTTTTATTTGGAAAATTTTATGACTGGAAGGGACTTACATTTTTGCAAACCTTAAATCTTCTAAAGTGGAAATCTGGAGTTGGTCAGAATCCAGACTTCATTGTCTTTCAGCTTTTTTTATTCCCCACTAAAAATGATGCAACTCTAGTCAATTCTAAACTAAATGTTACCTAATAATCAAAACAAATATACTAATTATAAATTAGTACTTAATTAACAGACTTCTCTACATTTTTGCAAAATCCTTAACTTTAGAAACAAGACAAGCTGCTATTTTAAGGCCTAATTGTTCTACTGTTACTCATGTTGATGTGGAATTACTCATACAAGTAGTCCCATTGAACACACTGTTCACCAGTGTGAAAAAGGTTGCAGAAACAGGATCTGTTTGAGTACTCCGTCTCTCTTTTCATTTGTGTGACTTCAGTGTTTATGAAAGATGCTGAATTGACAGCTCCCCTATTTCTCCACAGAACAGGTATAGTATGAGTGGTGGCGAAGCAAGTTTCTCAAGCTTCTCCAGTTTACCCCAGCTGTCACACTCAGCTCTCACATGGGAACTGCCCACAGGTAATGAGGTCATTTTAGTATCCAGATGGAGAGAAAGCGAATCAATTCTTGGCTTTTGTGGGCAGACTGCTAACAAAGTCGCCAATTAGAGCAGGTTGTGACAGTGGCAATTACTTGTCTTCTAAACAATTATTTTGCCAATCAACCCCATCTTGATCCATGTCCAAGGGTGGCCTCTGCCATTCCATCCAGTGGTCACCTACTTGGGAGTAAAACTCCACCATAGCCTGTCAAACGGCCTCACCTGGAACACCTGAAAATGAAGATCTCTTTCCATATCACCTTGATACGAAAACTATTGGGAACCTCCTGGGGAGCAGACCCTGTGGTCTTTCATACTTCTGTATTGGCACTGGTGTTTGCTCCAGCTGAATACTGTTTTGCAGTCTGGGGCTGCAGCTGCCACATTCAGCTTGTCGACACAGAGCTGAGTTTGGCCACTTATGTCATTAGTGGCTGTTTGAACTACACACAAACCTGCGGTCTGTATGTGCTAGCACACATAGCTCTGCCAGACTGGCAGTGAGATGTTGTTCCTGTTAAGCCTTCTTGGAGAGCTGCGACAGATGAAACCAACCTATTACATCTCCAGTTGGCTAGTGCCCCAATCTCAGATATATTCAGAGGATGAATCTCATTCCTGTGGTCTGGGATATGACGCCATGGATGAGCTCTCAGCTCCCCTTTGTTACGGCAGCTCATGCACTCTTGGACAAAAGAACTGCTGATCCTTTACCATGCACGGATGATCAGTATCACCAGGTAGCCAAAAATTGCACCTTTAGAAGCATCAGTAGGAAAGAGAGTCTAACACACTAAGTACATTCAGGAGGAGTCCATTGCTGCACCTGCCTCCACTTGATTGTAAATCCTGGACTAGACTTAACAGGTTATTTGCTGACTGAACCAGAGTTACCACAAGCATGCTGTAGCTTGGACTGGTTTCCTCTCCATTCTGTGACTGTGGAGAAGCATAGCAGACAGTAAATCATGTGGTGGAAGAGTGTCCAGCCCAACAGCTGGAGGACAGTCTAAAACATCTAGCCTGTCTTGATAAAAAGGCCACGCTGTGGTTATGGAACCCGGACATCAAGCTCTGACATCTGTTAGGAAAGAGATTCTGTGTTTTTTGATTTCTCAGTTTTGCGAAATGGGCACCTATACAATTGGGAATTGGACAGAGACTCCTAAACTATCCTCACATTTTAGCAAACTTCAGTCATTATTGACTTTGGGGAGATTCAAACCAGCAGCCTAGGGGAGAAAGGCTCTAAATCCCATTACTAATCCCCTGTGCTAACTGTCACAATTCCAGTTTACATAGTTTCCATTAATTTTTGCACCAGACTGATTTGCAAGCTTTGAATTGTAAACATGTAACACCCACAGAAACTCAGAATCCCATCAACCTCCCATTGATGGGGGTTCTTTGTGAAATTGTAGACACTATCTGGGAGTTCTATAATTTTGCAGTTCACTGTTGGTGTGTCTAGCGCAGACAGAAATGAGCTGTGGAGGGAGGGATGGGGATGTATAGGAGGTTGAAAAATTGGTGTCGCCAGTCAGAATGAAACATGTCCCAAATTTGGGTTTGTTCTGTAGAGCAAAAGGGTAGGCACACATATGTGCAACATGCTGCACCTCCTTCCAATTCTGAGCAACAGGTGAGCAGAAGATGAGTACCACAAGTTTATCAAAACACCTTGAGAACCATTACCCTGAAGTTCAGCCCAAAACCAATATGTAGCAGAAGCATAATGGTGTATAGGGAAGCAAACAGAGTTACCTCAGAGCTAGTGTTGCTATTGTGAATTTTGAAATAATTGTTATTTTTCTTAAAGTCCCAGCAGCTGGAGCCTTGTGAGGATCCTCTGGTTTATTTTTTTTAAATTAAGTTTCTAGTCATCATTCTTGTGCCTCCTTTGCGCTCTAAAGGATCAAAAACAAGGAGACAAATAAAAAAGAACCGATATGTATTTATTTAAATCTCATGATTTTTATGCCAATCTCATAATTGTAGGGACTTTATTCATTTATTCTTTTTTAACCCTCACGGTTGGCAGTACAGAGTGCTGCAGCAGCATATTGTCGTGGAGGATAACCAGGGAGGTGTGGCTGAGGATGGTGATTTGTGGCACTAGGGAGTGAGCGAGCTCATTGTCTCAGGAGTAAGAACTGAAGGAGGAGGTCACAGTGCAGGTGAAGAATCTTTGACTCTGGATCAGGAGAGGGAGCTGGAAGCGCTCCACAAGGAGGTGTGTAGGGGGGGGGCTACAAAATATTTTGACTGCTCACCTTCTGCCACAGTGCAAGAGCACAAGCCCCCACTCCTTATTTTTATTTTTACTACAGTCGGCCCCAGAGGCCCCAGTGAGGGTCAGAACCTCATTGTGCTATCCAGACACCAAGTAAAATGTAGTTCTTTCCCCGTGGAGTTAACTTAGATTGTAAAGACAAGATGTAACAGGAGGGTGTAACAGGGAGTGGGGGATAAAAGATGAGGATAAGAACAGCCGTACTGGGTCAGACCAATGGTCCCTCTAGCCCAGTATCCTGTCTTCCGACAGTGACCAATGCCAGGTGCCCCAGAGGGAATGAACAGAACAGGTAATCATCAAGTGATCCATTCCCTGTCACCCATTCCCAGCTTCTGGCAAACAGAGGGTAGGGACACCATCCCAGTCCATCCTGGCTAATAGCCATTGATGGACCTATGCTCCATGAATTTATGTAGTTCTTTTTTGAACCCTGGATAATAGTAGGAGACCTATGCACACAATTTGAAGGTTGAGTTTGGGTTGGGGTTTTTTAAGATATAATGATCTGGACAGTCCCTACTGGCTCCTTGCCTTGCAATTGTGAGTTAGCAATTTAGCAAAGGAATGACAGAAGTGGAACTGAAGGGATTTGAAGGAAGGTGGGGTAGCCCTTAGCTCAGGAAGGGTGTTCCTCACAGAATGCATGGCATGAAAGGAAGTGTGATGTTGTTAGCTGGTGAAGCAATCGATTGGGCAGTCAAGGCTGGCATTATTGGCAAAGTGGAAGAGGAAGGGAGAGAGCATGACAAGATGAGATACAAAACTGGATATGTAGGGAGGAGTTACGTTGTGAATGGCCTTAAAGGTAAGGCCATAAAGCTTGTATTTGACGTGATGGAGAAGGGGCAGGGACTTGGAAAAGGGGGTGATGTGGTTAGGATGACAAGCCAAGAAGATGATCTTGGCAGTAGCCTATTGAAGGGATTTGAGTGGGCTGAGGTTAGTGTCAGAAAAAACAGAGCAGGATGTTGCAGTCAAGGTGGAAATTATAAAGGCCTTTGTGAAGGAGTTCACTCACCACAGGTGCCCTTGGTGGCTGAACTTAGGTGTGGCAGGCTCACTTCTTCTTTCCTGGCATGCCTGCTAACAAGCATTCCTGCAACGGTCTGCCCCTTTCTTGTGACTCAGCCTTGTGGCCAGGTCAGGACACATATTCATATATATACCCCTTTCAGGGTATGTAAAGAATCAGACACAGGATAGCCTGTTGAGGAACAGATTACTGCTCACTGCTCACACTTCATTTGTCAGAAGCCACTAACCTGGAGAGGGAGAAGGCGGAGCTGGTGAATCTGTTGCTGTGATCCCCTCTTGCTTGCTTTATTAGTAGTGTGTGATTTAGCAAAGGACAATGTAGTGCCACTGCCAGAGATGACCATTAACCACTTCTCTCACAGTGATCCATGACATGATGCAATTTGTTGATTAAAATAACTTTTCTACCTGTGCCTCACTGTACAGCTTTCAAGAAACACTCCAACAAAGTGTCAATATGGTAATTAGAGTTGAGCAAAACTTGGAATTTTTATCCCAGGGGAAATTTCAACATGTCAGGATTTGTTTGTGTCCCAAAAAAGGATGAAAAGACAAAATTTCCTGTGGAACAGAAATTCCAAAATGTTTTGTTTTTGGAAATATTTTTGATCCAAGTGAAACATGTCAACATTCCCAAAACGCAGTTTCAAGTCATTTCAACGTTAAACTACATTTCCTTATGGTGGCACATTGTCTTATGGGATTTGTTATTCTGGAGCATGATGCGCCCATTTCCCTGCTATATGCCAGGCTCCCCAGGTTGGCCTGCATCTCCCATAATGCACCCAGAATCATCTGACTTGCATGACTGAAATGAACACTTCACCTTATGGGACCCATACTTCTCCAGGGGGCCCAGCCTATAGGAGAGAATGAGGCCTAGAACTAAACTAATAGGAAAATGCAATTCAATGTTTTATTGACCTGTATCTCAATGAAAAAATTGGGGATAGTTTAAACAACACAATATTCATATTCATGTTGAACTGACCCCAAATGAAATATTTAATTTCAATTTTCCTGATGGAAAAATCAAGAATTTTCAGCAAAATCAAAAATTTTCTATAGAAAGTTTTGATTTTTGTGGAAACTGCATTTTCTGTCAGAAAATCATTCCAGTTGAAAATTCCTCACCAGATATACTTGTAATATCTGATGAAATAATATAGGGAAGATTGGGCTGCTGCCTTGCCATTATGAGACCTCCCGTTTCTCTGCCCAGGAAATAAACAAACATCTATAGTTTAAACAAAGCAAACAGCAACAGAATATCAAGCTGTACCCGCGGAAAAAGAAAAATCCTGGATCCAGTTCTGCAGTATGCTGAGCACCCTGAACTCCCATTGAAGCTAATGGGCACTGAGGGCGCTCAGCCCCTGTGGGATCAGGCTCTCGGTTTGCTAACTTATCTCAGTTCAAAGTCTTCCAGCTGGTGGTAGTAACACAAGTTAACAGATAAGTTAAAACATATATAAATATTATTTAAATCTTGATAATATTTCCCTTTTAGCAATTTTAATGTTTCTGCCACCCCAAAAGGAAACAATTCCCATCTGCCCATGGGGAAAAAATAGAACAGTTGTGAGAACTGTACGGTTTAGGTTCAAATAAATGTTTCAGCATTTTGTTGGTGGGTTTAATCAGTTGCACAGAAAGCCTAATATATATGCAGAACTTTAATTTGCCTCTATGACAATTTGCCAGAGGGCAAATTGAATTGCACTAACTTGAGAAGCGGTGGCTCTTTCCCCTCCCCTTTCTTGATAAGTGCAAGCTGAAGTAGAAAGTCTTGCTAATAGCACAGAAGTAGTTCACACCATGTAATCAGCTTAGGAGAGGTTTCATCAAACTCCTCTCCTCATATTCCTGTTTACATTTTTCTTACCTTAATGAAAAGACTGGCTTTTGCAGGTATAAAGGTAGGACCAGTACTATAGTAGAAGTGTCCCTGCTAATGTAAAGTTGATATGGAAGCTCTTTCAGCTTTTATTAGTTACTCATTTCCCCCTTTGGCTTAGGTCATGGTTTCTTCTAGTTCAACAAAAGATGATTTTCTCTGGTGTATACGTAGCTTTAGCTACTAATGATGGCTTTCTGCTGTACACTGGTGGTCCTCTGAGACTGTTTGTTTTAGCATCTTGTGCTGACGGGTACATTTGGTGATAGCTTTGGAATACTAATGCTAATGCTGGTTCTCACAAAGCTTGGCTTTTGAAAAATGCTTTAGACCATTCAGTACCCCTCTACCATGCTGAGTGACAAGAGGGCAGAAAGGCCATGCTCAGTCATTTTTTTTATGCAAAGTAAGCAGCCCACAGGAATGGTGGCTCTTTGCTTCACATCCTTCTGCCCAGGCTTCTTACAAAGCTGTAGCTATCTATTTGCATAAATATCAGGCCTGTCCCTTGTTGCAGTCTTTGTTACATAAATGCTATCAAAGGAAATGAAGGGAGAACAGATTTGAACATCTTGCATTCCTCTCTTAGAAAAAAGTGTGATTGTATAACTAATCCACATTATTTTCTTTTTGGTTTTAGTAGTGTAACTCTTCTGCCAGGCCGAGTTGATAGCAGCAAGGGCCGGGTTCAGTACATAGGGGTCCCCTCTCAACAGCGTGACACAAAACCAGCTCGAGCCCCCACCCAGGGACCTGGGAAAATCTTACACACCCCTGGGCGCCTCAAAGAGGCAATACTTCCCCTCTCGCAAGCACAGAGCCTCGGTGTAGCAGAAAATGTTTAAGAACATGAGGTAAACGACATAGCTTTAAATTGGGAAAACACCACAACTAGAGTGCATAGACCAAACCATGAGCAAAGACCCACCCCAGCAAATTGGGCCGTGTCCTTTCCCGTTGGTTCTTGGGTCCAGCAATCCAAGAATCACCAAAGTCCTAAAAATCCAACAACCCCCAAAGTCTCTGTCCCTGGTCAGTGCAGCCCCAGAGTTCAAAGAGGGGGGGGTGCGCAGGGTGTTAAGGGGCCCCTTACGTGATCCGAGGCCGACCGGTCGCCTCTCCGTGGGGTTCCGCCGCAGCCTTCATCACGAGCCGCTCCACTCCACCAGCCGTCCCGTGAGCCGCTCCTGCCGTCCCACGAACTGCTCTGCTCTACCAGCTGCTCCGCTCGGCTCCGCTCCGCTCACCAACCTCTGAGCCGCTCCGCTCGCCATTCCTTGGGCCGCTCCAACCATCCCCGCAAGGTTCCACTCTGCTAGCTGCTCCTCCAGCCATCCCCGCAAACTGCTCCACCAGCCGCTTAGCAATATAGCTTCAGGCTCCACCACTAGTTAACACAGCAGTCAGTGATCTCAGCTCTTTTGTGATTTTAGCTCTTTTGTGATTTCAGCTAGTAGTAGGGGAGCCCCAGTGCTGGTGCACTATTGGCCCAAAGTGAATTCAGCTCAGCAGCCTGTAACTAGACTCCTAATGGAATCAAAGCTAGCTCTGACATTCAACGAGGGAGGGAGGGAGGGGGAATTGGTTTCAGGCTCACAAAAGGGGCCCAACACCACCAGGTACAAATACCTGCCCCCAGCCTCTCTCAATTCACTAGGTTTTGTAACCCATGTCCCTTGTCAAGCAAGTGCTACTTAGTTAATGGTGAGTCCTTCTGTCATACAACAGTTCCACTGGCCTTGATTCACAGAATCAGGGTAACAAAACTTTATTCTTCCTGCCCCAATAACAGAGAAACTGCGGATCCCACACCAGCCAAAGTAACCACTTTCAGTTGCTGTTGTCTCATGCCAGGCGGGTGGGTGTGCCTATGCAAACAAGATCAGCCCCTGAAGTTCTTTTCCACGCTCGCCATAATTCACCACCAGATGTCAGGGTAGAGCTCATCCCAACTCTGCTTACATTAGATTTCCTTTCCCCTCAGTCCCCATTCCCATTTCTTGTTTCAGAGTCGCTGTTCCCCCTAGCCTGTAGAAGGACATCAGCAATAGATACCTTGGAGCAATAGCACTTGCAGTATTCTCTGCAGGAGAGCCCTTCTACATTATTATGACCAGTGATTGATTTGCTTCGGATTATTGTTCTCTTCCCTTAACCACTCGGCACAGTCACTCCTCATCACCCATTTCATGACAGAGACACGAGAACTTCACTGCCACTATATTTCTGATAATCAGTTTGACTTGCCCAAATCTCCTGTAGGTTAATGCATGATTGGTATATGCTGTACATACCAGTTACCAATCTGCAGGGAAGGAGTTCACACAGTCGCCAATACAAGGGGAGACAGTCCATAAACTAATCTTGCTATTAAAATGTGCTCCACACAGTTAAAAGCTTAGGAACTATTCGTCAATCTATCATATGTAGGTGTTATGCCTCCACTTCAGTCTCATGCATAAAGGTAATATCAGAGTAACAAATAAAGAGAACCATTTCAACTAGGGCTGTCGATTAATCGCAGTTAACTCATACGATTAACTAAAAAAAAAAATCGCAAAATTAACCATGATGAATCGCAGTTTTAATTGCACTGTTAAACAATAGAATACCAATTGAAATTTATTAATTATTTTTGGATTTTTTTTTACATTTTCAAATATATCTGTTTCAATTACAACACAGAATACAAAGTGGACAGTACTCACATTATATAATTTTTATTTCAAATATTTGCAATGTAAAAATTATAAACAAAAAAAATAGTATTTTTCAATTCACCTCATACAAGTACTGTAGTGTGATCTCCTTATCATGAAAATGCAACTTACAAATATATATTATTTTTGTTACATAACTGCACTCAAAAATATAACAATGTAGAACTTTAGAGCCTACAAGTCCACTCATTCCTACTTGTTCAGCCAATCACTAAGACAGACAAGTTTGTTTACATTTGCGTTCTCACTTTCAGGTGACATTGTAAACAAGAAGCAGGCACCATTATCTTCTGAAAATGTTTTCTGAGCGATTAGCTGAACAAGAACTAGGACAGATTGGACTTGTAGGCTCTAAAGTTTTACATTGTACATTTGTAAGTTCAGCTTTCATGATAAAGAGATTGAACTACAGTACTTGTATTAGGTGACTTGAAAAATACTATTTCTTTTGTTTTCTACAGTGCAAATATTTGTAATAAAAAATAAATATAAAATGAGCACTGTACACTTGTATTCTGTGTTGCAATTGAAATCAATATATTTGAAAATGTAGAAAATATCCAAAAATATTTAAATAAATGGTATTCTATTAACAGTGCGATTAATTACACGATTAATCGCGTTCAGTTTTTTAGATTGTGATTAATTTTTTTAATCGCTTGACAGCCCTAATTTCAACTAAATAGCTAAATTAGCCAAGTGATCTATTGAGCTGTCTGTGGTCTCTGCTTATATACACCTCTCTTCACACACAACTTCAACAGAGTGAAATTGGCAATGTCTCCACTGACCTCCAACCAGCTGTCACTTGGTATTAGCCCAACCTGCTTCTATGTAGTCAGGGAGATTTCAGGGACTACATCATAGAGATTCCCTCATGCGTTTGAGTGGTAACAAGTAACTTTTGCCTGAATGACATTCGGCTTTTGAATACCATGATGTTTGTACTACTTCCTATTACTAAGCAGATACATCTTCACTAAGTATATAAAATCTTCTGATACTTGCCTTCAGGCCCCTTGAATACTCTAAGTCGGTGGGAAACGCTAATGGCAAGGTGATAGAATAGAATTCCATTGTGTAAATTCCATGCACAAAGCCGGGTGGCACAAATTAAAACAAAAACATGGAATGAACAAGCCAGATATCCATTTTGATCCTGACCATTTTGTTTGTTGATTGTATCACTTTCTCCCAATTCTTTGCTTTTTGCCCTTCAGACTGTAAACTCTTTGGGGCAGGGACTGTCTCTTTCTACACTGGAATGTATAGTGCCTAGCCCATTTTGAGTAGTCTAAATACTAGTTTGTTTTCTGTTAGGTTCTTTTATTTATGGCTATATTTACCTTTAGATATTGCTGACTATTGTAGGCCAGCTTGATATAGAAAAATCACTGTAACTGACTGTCTTAGAGGGACAAGTGGCATTCAGCCACCCGAGATTGAGCAATGACTGAATAATGTATTTCTCCTTCATAATCTACATAAATCACGACACAATATGAGGAATTGCTAAATAATTTTTAAAACCTAATACAGATTTTGTTTTTATACTATCAGGTGAACTTTCTGTGGAAGACAATCAGGACCCTTTCCTTGTTAGTATACATATCATTGCAGACCCTGGTGAATCCAAAGTTCTCCAGCAAGCCATTGATAAACTGTTAGCATGGATCCATCCAGACCTCCAGTTGTTCCGAGTCTCAGAAAGACGGGTCTCAAGGAAGCACAGGAAGTCTGGTAAGGCTGCTGTTTCTCAGCCAGCCCTTGCAGTCATTCTGTTTCTGCAGGAGGAATATGGAGAAGAACCAATCTTACAGCTCCATGAAACCTTTCAGAGACCACCTTGGCATTACCACCATACAGAACGAGTGCAAGGCAAGTTCCTCCCTTACATGCCATGCAGTCAGGACTTCTTCACTTTGGCCCATGGGACCCCTTTGTGGGCCATCCGCCCAGTGCATTATGGGAGAGAAATTATCCGCTTTGCCATATACTGCAGGAATGAAAACTTTATTGACATTATGAAACTGTACCAGTTAATCCTGAAAAGACCGGTGTGTCAGAAAAAGGCGGACTTTTGTGTCTTTCCTGTCTATTCTAACATGGATATAGACATTCAGTTCTCTTTAAAAAGACTCCCTAAGGGCCAGATTCCAACCCCTACAGAGTCAGCGGTGCTGGAATTCCGAGTAGAAGATGTTGGACAGCTTGTTCCTCTCTTGCCCAATCCTTGTAGCCCAATCAGTGAAGGCAGGTGGCAAACAGAAGACCATGATGGGAATAAGATCCTCTTGCAGGTATTCTCTAACATCTCTAATTTTGTATGTGATGAAACAGAAACATATTTGCTGATTTGTACAAGAATGCTAATTTGTCCCAGGACAGTAAATAAAGGGTGGGGCTTCCATAACAATATTCTGGTAGGCAGACCCAAGAAAATACTGCTAAAAAGAGAGCTTATCAAATCTTTGTGCACGTAAAAATATATAATTCAATACAGCTGTAGGTGATACCATGATGTTCATATATCCCTTAGCCCCATGTTAGGCAATGAAGAGACTGAGATAAGCCAAGTGTGGAAAAGGGAAAGATTGTGAACTGATAGCTAAAGATGCACGTTTTTGCAGTTTTTATAAGAAACATGAATACCCAGACCACACATTTTTATAAAATAGCTATTAGTGACTAGCTCTTTATTAGAGGTAAACAGAATTTTTGATGGTACAAATTATTTCCTTACATATGTAACCCTTCTGCCCATCTAAGTTGGCAGCAACAAGGGCCGGGTTCTGTATCTAGGGGTTCCGTTTCAATAACGCAATGCAAAACCGGCTCGAGCCCCCACCCAGTGACCTGGGACATTACATACCACCCCTTGGGTGCCTCTAAGAGGCAATACTTCCCCTCTCGCAAGCACGGAGTCTGAGTGTAACAGAAAATGTTTAATAACATGAGGTAAACGACATCAGCATTAAATTGGAAAAACACCACAAACAGGATTCATAACACAAACCATGAGCAAAAAAACCCACCCCAGCAAGTTGGGCTGTGCCCTTTCCCTTGGGTTCTTGAAACCAGCAACCCAAGGATCACCAAAGTCCCAAAAGTCCAACAACCCCCCAAAGTCTCTGTCCCTGGTCAGTGCAGCCCCAGAGTTCGGGGCGGGGGGGCACGCAGGGTGTTAAGGGGCACCTTACGTGATCCGAGGCCGACGGGGTTCCGCCGCAGCCTTCACCACGAGCCGCTCCACTCTACCAGCTGTCCCGTGAGCTGCTCCCGCCGTCCCACGAACTGCTCTGGCAGCTGCTCCACTCTGCTCACCGACCTGTGAGCCGCTCAACTCTGCTCCACTTCAGCAGTCCCTTGGGCCGCTCCCACAAGGCTCCGCTCTGCTCTGCCAGCTGCTCCTCCAGCCGCTCCGCTCCGCTCACCAACCTGTGAGTCGCTCAGCTCCACTCCAACCGTCCCGCAAGGCTCCACTCTACTAGCTGCTCCGCCAGCCGCTTAGCAATATAGCTTCAGGCTCCCCCACTAGTTAACACAGCCTCAGTGATCTCAGCTCTTTTGTGATTTCAGCTCTTAGCGATTTCAGCTCAAGGTAGGGGAGCCCCAGTGCTAGTGCACCATTGGCCCAAAGTGAATTCAGCTCAGCAGTCTGTAACTAGACTTCTAATGGAATCAAAGTTAGCTCTGATATTCAACGGTGGAGAGAGGAGGTAGTGCAATTGGTGTTTCAACCCCTCAGAGAGGGCCCATACCATCAGGCACAAATACCTGTCCCCATCCTCTCTCCATTCACTGGGTTTTGTAACCCATGCCCCTTGTCAAGCAAGTGCTACTTAGGTAATGGTGAAGGACTCACTCAGTCCTTCTGTCATACAACAGTTTCACTGCCCTGGATTCACAGAATCAGGGTAACAAAACTTTATTCTTCCTGCCCCAATAACAGAGAAGACTGGGGATCCCACACCAGCCAAAGTAACCACTTTGAGTTGCTGTTGTTTCATGCCAGGCAAGTGGGTGTGCCTATGCAAACAAGATCAGACCCTGGAGTTCTTTTCCACACTCGCCATAATTCACCACCAGATGTCAGGGTAGAGCTCATCCTGACTCTGCTTACACATATATATTAAAACACTGGGTGACCAACTGCACACCTCAATAGATGGCCCAGGAATCTTCTTGTTCTGCAAAATAGCTATCAGACCCAGAAAAAAGGAGAAAGAAGCAGAGAAGCAACCTGAGCTGTTTAGGAGACATGCTCCCTGCAATCTGCCTTCTCAATCTTATCTCGAGCTGCATGTACTCATAGACAGATTCTGTGGAGAGTTTGGTCAATAGGAGTGGAAAGGTCGTGAAAGGCACAGTACCCATACTGTATCTAAGGCTGCTTAGAGTCACTTCAACATATGCAAGTGAGTTAAATAGAATAACAAATAACAAGCTTTCCAAAACTGCACTCTTCATCAAGATACAGTAATTCCTCACTTACAGTCGCCCTGGTTAACATGGTTATGTCGCTGATCAGTTAGGGAACATGCTCGTTTAAAGTTGTGTAATGCTCTCTTCTAACGTCGTTTGGCAGCTGCCTGCTTTGTCCACTGCTTGCAGGAAGAGCATCCCATTGGAGCTGGCTGGTGGGGGCTTGGAACCAGGGTGGACCGGCAGCCCCCCTATCCGCTCCCCGTTTCCCTAAGTTCCCTGTGCTGCAGCCACCCAGCAGGCTACCAATCAGCAGTTCAGCTGTCCCTCCCCCGACTGCCATGTGCTGCTCCTGCCGTCTGCCTTGGAGCTGCTCCCCGAGTCTCCTGCTTACTGTGCAGGGAAGGGGGAAAAGGGGGGGCTAATGTCAGGGTGTCCCCCTCCCCCCTGCACCCCACTTACCCCTTCTCCATATAGAGCAGGGAGGGGACACGGATGGAGAGAGACAGAGAGAGCTTGGGGCAGCTGTGTGTATATCTATATAATATATAGTTTTTTGTCTGGTGAAAAAAATTTCCCTGGAACCTAAACACCCCTCCTCCCCCATTTACATTAATTCTTATGGGGAAATTGGATTCGCTTAAAATAGTTTTGCTTAAAGTCGCATTTTTCAGGAACATAACTACAACGTTAAGTGAGGAGTTACTGTACACACAACAGGTATGTTGCTCCACAGTTACATTAATGTACATTGTGGCTTTTTGCTTAACCATGTGCCTCAAAGCCACTGTTTTACTAAAGAGGTTTTCTGAGGCTTAACCTTTTATTCTTAAATATTTTCTGATTTATATTTCTGCTCAATAAAAATAGCCCCCACCCACTATTAATTTGCACTTTATTTTTAAAAATCCATGGGACTGATCATCCCCTAAATCCACATGCTATTAATGCTAATAGGGCTAAGTATGTGTGTCAAGGAAAGTTAGACCCTCACATTTAGAAGAATGTCATCATTCCGATTTTGAAGTGGGGAGGTTGACAGTGAATGTTCTTTGTGAAAGGTGCCCCTGCTACTGAAGTCCTCTATCTACAGAACAGGTACCATAGGTTTGATCCTTTTGCTTGGTGGAACTCAGGATGCTGACAGTTGTGGGAAGTTCTGCTTGAACTTGCTGAGCAACCATATCTCCTTCCGTCCTCTGCACACTTCTGCAGTGTTGGGTGTGCGCAGACCATCTCTGCAATGTAGCGGCTGTGTGCCCGTAGCTCTTCTCTCTGGCAAGATCACCACACCACGCACCTCACTATTGCAGATCCCACCTAGGCGGTAGCTCTACCCCTTGCTCCACTGGCAGCAACGGCACTGCCCCATATAGGTGCCTCAAGTCTGACTGCAGCTGAGAAGGCAATTTGCTCTTCCTGACCATCCAGTCCTTGGCCTTTCTGCTGAGACTGCCACTAATTTTAGTTGTTGGACTGGTTTTTGTGATGTGGACTGGATAGGCACTAGGTTGGGATAACCAGTTCATTTCAAAATGTCCACAAACTACCTTGATGTGGTAATCACTTGTGATCACCTTCACTTACTGCTTTTCTTCTATAGACTAAAGAGTCCATATCCCATTAGTAATCTCTTGAATAGTGAAATTCTCTCTGATTCCAGTTTTTAATAGTGAATCTTCCAACTACAATAATTTACAGCATAATGACACTGAATGAAAAAAATTTTAATGTCTTTGCTTAGGGTACTGTACAGGGGTTTAAACATTCCATGGCTATTGTCACAGTATCCGTATTAATTTTCACCTCCCATCAGAATGACATTCTAATATTTTTCAGCTTGCATATAGGTTTGTGTTATTAATAACAAGAATATTTTTGATTGCTACATACTCAGATTGATTATCTCCACATGCCAAAAGTATCACTTATACCCACCAATAATAAATCTATACTTCAGAGCAATAAGAAAGCATTTAATGTGACTGGGATTTTAATATACTTCAGCAATGTGACCTACGTGTATCTTGTGGTATACTTACAGGGGTTGGGACTCCTGCCAACCAGTAAGATTGCTCCATCCTCTTAACCCGTTCTGCAAATGCAATTATCAAGGAGCTTAGATTAAGTAAGAGCAAGAAAAAAAGCGTATTAATGGATGAGTCTGGCATTTGATATCCTTTGTTTGCAAAGATAACACCCTCCAAAAATGTTTTGTTGTGGCACCTTTGCTTTGTCTGTCCTCAAATTAACTCAAACAGCCTGATCTTATTCCAGCTGAAGTCAAGGGTAGATAAGTTGTTGGATTTAGTGTGAGCAAGATTGTCTGTGATCAGTACTGGTTCTGTCATTATTTTCATATGTTGAATTTTTACAATGTATGTAGTGGTTCAGTAAATAACTGTCAAGCATTTCAGTGTAACTCCCAAAAGTAAATCTGTGAGTGCAGAGGTATTCCACCTATGTAAATGAAGGCATTCTGTATGGCCCCGATAAATATGTACAGTACAAAATATTTAAAGACAAGAAGAATTAAGGCTACTGAGCTAAATGAATATCAAATAAGTTGTACTATTTAAAAAGGGATCAAAAACTTGTATATGACAATTTATTTGTTAATCCAGTAAAAGGTTTGCCTTTATCTATCTTGCCTGTGTTCTTCAAAACCAGCATAGCTACAAACACTTTGAGATAAATAGCAGAGTGCATTTCCATTTTCAAAGTCAGAGCAATTACAGTTAAAAGGACAAAAGGGAAGAGAGGGGAACAAACTAACTAGAAATCAAAGGAGGTGTAAAGGAAATGGAAAGTCAAGGACAACCCCCCAAAAAGGTGGGGAAGTGCGACTTCTGCCGAACAAAACTAAAGGATGGTGATTAAAGAAAAATGTGAGACATCTTAAATTAATGGTGCAAGTGGATAGAACAAATTTGATGAACAGTGAAAGGAAAGGAAGGCAAGGAGGGATTTTGACTGGACAGAAGGACAAAAAGAATAGCCTTTACAAAGTTTCCTTTAATTTCTTAGTGTGCTGAAAATTAGAGAAACAAAGTGGGTGAGGTCATATCTTTTATTGGACCAACTTCTGCTGGTTAAAAAGACAAGCTTTCAAGCTATGCAGGGCTTTTCTTCAGGTCTAAGAAAGGTACTCAGAGCATCACAGCTAAGTACAAGGTGGAACAGATTATTTAGCATAAATAGTTAACACCTATTTCAAGGGACCATTCAAGGTGAAGTGTCCTCTTAACACTCCTGCACTCATAAAACAAAAAAGGATTGTTGTACTAAGCCATAAATCCAGTGTCTTTAGATTTTTAGTATCTAGTAAAGTTATGAATTTAAGCTTCCAGCCTCATCTTTTGTGTAGGTTTCCTTTGAGGACAAGGACTGAGAGGTCATATATGGAGTGATCATTTTGTGAAAAGTGTTCCCCCATAGGTGATGTGGTATTTTTATATTTTATTGTTTTTCTGAGTGAGTTCATTCAAGAGCATAGTGATTGTCTGGTTTCACTCTCATCATTTTTATTGGGGAATTTAGTACACTGGATGAGGTACACCACATCTTGTGATAGGCATGTGTTGGACATGTTGCTGAAAATGACAGACCGTTTGTATAACAGTGGACTCAATAAGACATGTCTAATTACAGATATAAGAACCTAACTTTTGCCTCCTGTTTTTAAAAAATTTTGTCCTCTGTGTTTCTCCTGCAAGATGTGCTCTGCCTTTTCTGCCTTAGATGTTTGTGAGTTCTCTAGTATCAGTGATGGTTTTAATAGAAACACACAATCCTAAACGGAGATCTTGGAAGCTAAGTACAATAGGAAATGATCTTTCAGCCATTCTGTCCTTCACCATGAGTGAGAGACAACCTCTTTTATATCTTTTTATTTAAAAAAATATCTTAAATAGAATATCAATATATCGAATGCCATTTTAAACATAACATATAGTCAAAAAAAGCCAGTGTACATCTATAACGTTATAAGATTCCTATTGTGATAACTGGGACTACAAATTTACTGTAATTGTGAGCTCAGCTGTAAAAAGTGAGTGAAAGTTTATAAAATGTCACAATAATCTATAACAACAAATGTTGATGGGGAAAGGTGCAAAAGGGAGACAGACTTTGAATGAGTCCAAACAAAGAGGCCTGGAACCCCGGGATCTACCATGACACTGTTCAGCCTTACTTGCCCTGATCCTGAGAGATGTACTGACCAGACTGGGTCAGAGAGAGAGGGAGTGGGATCCTGATGATGTCACCTCCTCCACTGGCTCTGGCTAAATCCCAACCATCAACTGGGATGTGAGATTTTGTCATTCCTGCTCATGTGTGTCCTTTTCCTTCACTTTGTTCTCTTTCATATCCCTCTCTTTTCTTCTTGTCTAATAAGAGTCTGCCTTAGCCAGCCAAGACTGGACATTTTGCAACATTGCTGAAACTCTGTGACCAGAGAGGAAACTAAAAGCAATGCTCTAAGTAGCTTCGTGCTGATACGAGTTTGCCAGATCTCAGAGAGGCTAATAAGACTAAATGCCATGCCTGTGTTTTGCCAGTGAGGTTGCAAGTGAAAGTCAATCAGAGACAGAAGCTGCATTTTCTATATTTGCTATTCTTTTCTCTCCCCTTTTGTGTGTATTTGTCTTGTTTTGTCTTCTAGGAAACTGGATCAGACTTCCAACAATAGCAATAACATGTCCAGTTCATCTCAGCTAACCTCTTCTCCCCCCCCCCCCTAAAAAAGGGACAGTTATTGGTATCTTTAATACTTTACATGTCAAATGCTGAACTGTTTCCTTCTTTTCTGTATCTTTAATAAAGGATTTAACAGATTTGTAATAATGTGTTTGCCATGGTACTAAGCAGGCAGAGATCTCTGACAAGGTCATTTTAACATCTTTGACTCTTTAGGTCCATATATTCCATCGAAGTTAATACAACAGCCCATCTAACAGAGTAAGATACTAATTGGTGTGAGGAAGGGTGTCAAAATCTGGTCCTTAGATCTTTGTAGTCGGGACTGTCCCTTATCTGTGTTTGTACAGGGCCCTGGTGAGAGTTGAGGCCTCTAGGAACTACTGAAATAAAAATAATTACTAATAAGAGAAATCTTTTTTTTTAAAGGTGGAAATTTCCTTTCTTCTGTCAACATGCAAAACGTTAACTAGCAGCCCTGGATTCTTCTCATCAGATGTAGGAGGCCCTAATAACATAGACTCTGTAGATCTCTGTAACTTTCACCAAAACTTGTTTCCTTGATTTCTGAATGTTTGACTGAATATCCTCCAAAAATTCTGTTTTGATGTGGAGAGATTGTAATTTCCCATAGACTTCATGAAGATTTGTGAAGACTACAGTGAGCATGGGTAACAGACCAAGCATTAGGTTTTAAAAATATATTATTTTTTTTATTATAAAGCTAATCTGTTCAATCAACAATTGTTCTCTCATGGGTATTCATGTGGACAGATATATCATCCTCTCTATTTGGAATTTCAATCAAAATCAACCTTTTTGGTGTTCTAGGGGCTGCACAAGTGGCGTATCAGTTTGTACACAGGGTTTTTGTTCTGTCAGATGGCTGATCCTTTTCCAGTGTAGCTGGACCTTTTGTTTCTAACACAAGCAGCACAGATATACCAGACAGTGCTTTGTCAGTCTGCAGTGAGGTAATGGGCATTGCAAAAAGCAAACTGTAAGGAGGCTGAAGGAAAAAAAAAAAGTATGAGATTTTGCTTCTGAAGTCAGACAAAAGATTTGCCCCACGTGGGGAATATAAAGGCATTATGCTAAAAAGAACAGCTGAGATGTACATGTCATTTACTTTAATAGATAAAAACAAGTGTTTTTCTATTTTCCTCCGTCCAAGATCAGAGTAGCAGAGGAAGATCAGTCTCTCTCGCTCATGTTTCATGTCTCATTTTGGTCCATCACATTCTGAAAATGGGTTCCAAGTCTTTTATTATTTTTTAAATGTGTATATACATTTAATTGGTAAAAGCAAAGAGGAACAGCAGACTGCCTAGCTCTCTGTATACAGTAGTTGACTAGTAAGTAGAGGCATGGTGTAGTGGCCTCAACACAGGACTGAGAGCCAATCTCCCCTGAGTTTTAATCCAGGCTAAAATATGGTTTCCCTCTGTGATCTCCAGCAAATCAGAGAATTTAGAGATGGAAAAGTCCTATTCATTTATCTAATCCAGCTCTCTACCAATAGAGGAGTATCCACTAATCTACATTTGCTAGTGTTTTCTCCGGTCTGGTATAAAATGTGCCAAAAGATGGAATTTCCACTACTTCACTTGGGAGATTATTATACAGTCTAATAATACATCTAACTGCTAGGATGGTTTTCCATGATGTGGGATAAAGGGCTTCTGAAAGTGTTCTAGCAAATATTGCACTTGCCCATATAATTTAAGATGGTATTTGAAAATGTGACCCATAAATTATAGGTCATCTCATTACAAATATTTTTACATAAAGAAACTGTGGTGCAGGGATATAATAACTTGCCAAAGACATCACAGTGCAAGAGTAGAATCTATATCTCCTTTGGATTTCCAGTCCTTTGTATTATCCATAAGACCATCCTCTTTGCCCATGTTAGATCTGTCCCCCAAAGCATTTTTGAGCTCTTCTAGTACAAGTCATTTGACTTGATAACTGTATTTGTGATCTAATGTTTCAAAGGCCCCAGTCCAGGAATCCACAAATAAGGACTCTTAACACCTGTAGGGGGTCCCATTGAGTCTAGCTTCAGTTTCTACTGGTGCATGTTTTGTCTTAAATATTTATCAACTATTTATTTTTTAATTACTTAATCCATCTGTTTGCCATGCAGTTTATCTCACAATAGAACAAATCTGCAGAGAAAATCAGAACCATTAGTGAGTGTAAATTGTATTCATATAGTGGACAACAATATAACAAAATAATTTCCTGCACAAACATAGGAAGTGATGAGATAATTTGTTTGTGTCCTTGAAAATGAAATACTGCATTCTATAGGCTATCCAGAAATGTCTTCAAATACAAATTGATTCTTTTTTCATCAATATACACCTATTAACAGCCTCTGCATAATTTCTAAAATAACTTAGCTTGCCTTCTGCATAAATAAAAATAATATAGCTCCAAAGTCATCTCTGGTAAAACTTCATTGACTACCATTCAATTTGAGCCATTCTGTTTGACTCTTTTGAAATCTTGATCCCTTATCTATTAATGAAGCTGGTACAGTACTGTAGCTAATTTTATTCAAAGATTCAGTTAGTTCTGTGTGGCATTAAGAAAAATAGCCTATTACATTATGGATGGATGGATTACGATGGATGAAAAGATGGATTATGAATTACCATAGCTTCATGTGTTGGTGTATTCATCTACAATACATAAGGGAACTCAACAGGGTTTATGTCCCATAACGCACCCTTGGCATGGACAGTTACAAATGAGCAAACAATTTTTTGCAGATGTGAAAGTACCTTGTTACCTCTACAATCAATGTAATAGATAATGAAAGATTTAAACAGCACATCTTTGCCACTAAAACCATTGGGGTGTGCAGTAGTGAGAAATGAGCAACAACAATGCTTGGAGGTTGTCTAGGCATTAAAGTAACAGTAGGTTGCTATCTGCACTAAATTCCAGTTGTTACCATTTTAAAATTCTTAAAATTTATCTAGTAATATCATTTAAAATATAAACAATGAAGCTATTTGCTGAATAAGTCTGCAAGCTGTCAAGTAATGGATGTGGAAGCTTCAGAGGTGAGATACTTTCTCAGTTCTGATACACTAGCTGTGTGGTACAGTATTTGAACCATGCTGTGTTAAGTCATGAGGTGGAGGACAATAAATAAGGTATTGGCTTATTTGGGCTTAATTTCTCACTTTGGATGTGTGTGAAGCTCCTGCTGCAGTCTGTGGGAGTTGCATGTAAGCGTATCTGGGGGCAAAATTTGGTATTTTGCATCATGTGAGAAATTCCAGTAAAGCTTTCAAAAGAAGTGATTTAAATACAAACTGTTGAAGCCATATTGAAATAACTAATATGAGGAGAAGGATCCAGGAAGTTATTAACCACTCAAAAAAGGTTTGCTAGGAGTAGGGGGGATGGGCAGGAGTGGGGGGAGAAGGGTCCCTTGCTCGAACAATAGATCTTGGAGATAGGGCAATGTTAAAAGAGAAGGGTGATGTGTTTTTCAAAGAGTGGGAGATACTGGTTTTGACTGACACTAAGAATTGGAGTGTTTCAGGGTAATGATATTAGGGCAAGGCTATAGGTGACAGTGCCTTTCTATCATTTGGTGCCCTTCTATCATTAGAATTGAGGTTGGAAGGCTGGGGAGAAAGGGCTGTTGATGACCATGAAGTTCTTCTTCAAGTGATGGTCCCTATTGTATTCCACCAAGGGGATTCAAAATCTGGGCTTCCTGCCCTCGCTTGTTTTCTATCAGTGATGAGCACCGGTGCTGTTTGTACTGTTTGGGGAAATCCCACATCACGTCAAGGTGCAGTATCTTCCTCTCCTTCCCTGTCCGTACATGGGAAAGCTGAGCTCTTTGCCTCAAAAATCACCTAATGGAGGCTGCAATGGGGCCAAAATCGGATCCTGGCCAGGGAATCCCCCCTGTCCATCAGCCTGAGCAACCTAAGAGCGCTCTCCCTACCATGGAAACTCCAGCTGGCTCCGCCAGTACCAGTGCTACAGACCCAATGCAGAGACCTAGCCATGAGTCATGGACGCATGCGCATAAGCATGGCCATAAGTCTTCCTCCAAGTCCAAGAAGGACATTGCCCTGTCAACGAATTCCAGCCATGGAGGAACGAGTTGTTCCAAGGCTCACAAGAGTGAAAAAAGGTAGGCAGGAAGCACAGATTTTGAATCCCCTCAGTGGAATACAGATAAGGATCACGCATCTCAAAGAACCTCCAGTTACAGGTAAGTAACCTGCCCTTTTCATTCCTAGAAAATATAAGGTAGGGGATGAGTTGGATGGAGAGAGAAGTAGAAGCGTTGGTGAGTTCCAGAGAAAAAGAGGGAGAATGAGATTTCTGGGTTTACGTCAGTGGTCAAAATCAAAAGGAAGAACGTAGCAAACTTCTCACCACCCTTAGTGAAGAAATGAATGGAGAAAGAACAGTAACAGGGGTTGGCATTTACACTGTTCATCTTCAACTTCCTTTACTAAAAGAAGAAATGCTGGAAGTAGAGTATGAATGAAGTCATATAATAATCTATATTAGTTAAAAAGTCCATGCTGGTTGAACTTGTAGAATACCAATAAACAGTTTCTCTTTGATTTATTTAACCTTTTAAGTAAAACCCAATCAATATATTAAAATTCAGAATGAGAAAAACTCTGGGATTTTGAGATAAAAAGGAAAACCTGGTGAGCTGGAGTAACTTGCTCCTCTCACCCATCCAATTTTGCCCTGAGCTTCAACACACAAGCTTCAGAGATTTTTTTTTATGTCAATTTCCTATAGTTTTGTTTTTTCACATACTATGTAAGTATGTAATCAATCAATCCAGGCTTTTACTGAATGTCCGATGAGACATTACTTGTTTTTTAAGAGCCAGGTTTTTTTAAATTGGAATAAAATTAGATGCCTTTCCAAAGGGTCTTTCTGAGCTCAGCCTTTTGAAATCTCATATAGAATACTATAGTTCTTAAAAATATTACATAAAGAATTCTCAGAGCACATCTGAAAATTTTGCTACAGTCCTAGAGTCTTAAAATTTCACCTGTCTTCCAAGAGATGAGAGTGTCTTTCTCAGGATTTCACTGTTGTTCCATGGAATTCACCCTCTGAGGCAGGACAGTTTTAAGGCTCCAGGCCTATTCACTTTTGTTTTCCTCCAAGGACCCTTATATAAATATTTGGATTTTGGCACAGTGCTTTCTCTTTATTATTAAAGTGAAATATTTACTGTGACTGTACTGAGTGACAGTCTGCTTTATAGTTACATGCAGTAACAGTTCAACAATGGAGACTAACGGTTGTAAAATTGCCAAGTCTGAGTTAATGTGGTCTTTCCTCTTTTCTTTCCCCCATCCCGCAGCAGGCACGTATTTGGTATAGGAAGTCTGCTAAGCAGAACAAGCTTCATTTCCCATCTTCAAGGGATTCCCGTTTCACTCCTTCACCAAGCTACATTTCTCACAGTCACAGACCTGCCCCTGATCAAACTAGTGAGCATCTGAACTCAGCTGGTCAAATCAAGCTGCATCGGGCAAATGGCCTTGGTCAGTACCTTGGCATCTCCCAGCAGGAC
Organism: Chrysemys picta bellii; assembly: GCF_011386835.1. Taxonomy (NCBI): domain Eukaryota; kingdom Metazoa; phylum Chordata; order Testudines; family Emydidae; genus Chrysemys; species Chrysemys picta. The sequence continues at coordinate 299,211,758 of NC_088791.1, forward strand.
TTGAGAAATGGTGACCGAGGAGACTTCACCCGAAGATCCAGTAGTGCCTCCAGCATTTCATGGTCATTTCAGCGAAGCAAGTCTCTGTTCTGCTTGCCCACAACAAGCTCCTCTCCGGCCTCTGACTCCTTTAACTTTAGTGAACCATTTCAGAATTTAAATACTGGGTCATCTGTGAACAGGTTAAAAACATGGAGATGCAGTCCCAAGCTTAACATTGAGGACTTGGAGGGTTCACAGGAGACTGATGTCGACACAGGGATGAAGCTGTCCTTCTCAGATCTGTCTGTGGTCTCAGCCTACTCTACCTTTAATGGATTTTGCAGTGATTTGGAAGCTACTCTTCCCTCACAAAGGCAAAGTGTCAGTATATCTAAACAGGCTGTCTCCAGGGGAAGGCCGTTGTCAGCCATGTGCAGTACCCTTGAGCTCCCTAGTGGTTCACTTCCATCTCTCTCCGAGTGGTCTTCCAGCTCTTTCTTGTCATCTTCCGCATCCCCCTTAGCATCTCACTGCCAACTCAGACAGTCACCAAGAGCAACCCCTTGTTCTCTGAACGATAGGAAAACAACTGGCAGCATTCATCCAGGCTCTCCAACCAACGAGGAGGAATTCTACATCTGAGCTTTCTCCATGCTGAACCTTTTAATGTAAATTTGTGCATATGTGAATTACAGCAGTGCATTTCCACCATCTGAGCTGGCAAGTTCCTTGCTTCTTCCTGAGGGGAGGGTGTTACATCATTAAATGTTGTAAATGTTGTAAAAGGTTCCCACACACCACTGTAATGGGTGCCTCATAAATGTGTATTATAATATCAGGTGAGATTGTATCCACTGGATTCATGTGGAGGGGAACCTCGATGTGTAGCTGTGCAGGTAAGAGGTTGGTGCTCAGTGTCCTTCAGCTCTGGCGAAGGGGGTTTGGGAGACTGACCCTTAGCATGTAGAGCAGGAAGTGCCCAGGGATGCACATGGTAACCCACCTTCCCCTGACAAGTATCTGTAAAGATGCTGAAAAGAAAATACAACCTCAAGCTGCATTAACTTTTCTGAGAAGCTCTCCACGCTGGCGAACCCTTCCCCACCTCCTTTATGAGGTTCCAGAGGCAGCTATGAAAAGGGCCGACCCTAACAACATGACTCCAGTAGAGCCAGATAAGGAGGCTGAGGGCCCCAGAACCATTGTAGAGGCACAAGCCTCCAGCTGATCTTTGAGAATCTGCAGATTCGGGGAGAGAACGTCCTGTTTGCTCCATGGGGAAGAAGGAACCCGCACCATATCCCCAATCTGATGGACCGGTTTTGGGAAAATGCCAAGAGGGGAACCTTGAGGAGTTTTTCTCCCCATCTCTCCCTCCTCCCTCCCCCCCAGTCAAAAGTGTTTTTCATCATATGGGAAGGGAGCAGGGCGACTCATTGTTAAAAATCCACTGCAGCTCCCTATTTTTAGGGGTTTGTTATTTTGGTTGTAAAAAATTCACCTCAAACATAAACATAGTATTGGTGGTCCCAGACCAATTTCTGTGTAAAACAAATTTCTTGCCAAACTTGTCTGAATTTTTAATTTATCTAAAGGGAAAAACATGTAGAATTGTACTGGCCTTTTTATCAAGTTACATTTTGGCAAGTTGTTACAGTATAATGTGGCAAGCTGTTATGGTGTAATTACTTTTGATATTTTGGAAAAACGTTTACATGGAGAAGCCATTAGTCTGAGAAATGGCTAAGTACCTTTATAAGGATTTTTACCATCTATTTCAAACTTTTCTGACAATATATCTCTGTGTTAAACACTACTGACACTGATTGTTGTTCTGGTCTAGGCACTAAGAACATTACCTGGTTTAAAGTAGTGTTTACAAATCTGTATTTAATAATAGACAGGTACAGCTACAGAAGATCCACTCTGATCAGTCAGTAAATAAAACTAGGGAGGAAGAATGATCTTGTGTGTATTACTCTGCAGCGTTACTCAGAACAATACTATTCATTTTAAAACAGCCTAAATAAATAGTTACATAAGAGAGTGGAACAGCTCCAAAAACCTCCATTCTAACCCCCAACTAAATATACAGTTTATACTATTCCACTAACCGTCCTTAAAAAAAAAAAAGCAGTCTGGAAGAAATAAATATAAAATCATTCTGTTTAAACACCATTAAAGTTGTAACCCAAATCCACAAAAGGCAGGAAATTGACAGTAAAGGCTTGAAGGAATTGGCAGTCAATTCACTGACCCTCCTTTATGCTGTTCGGCATTTTTTGCTTTTTTTCCCCCCACAGTGATAGAGAATGGTGCATCTGCCTCATCTAGAGTTTCCTGCCTGTAGTCAGCTACTGAGACAACATGAACTGCCTGGAAACCTTGTCTTCTGTATTAACTATAAAAATAGGATTTTATTCCAGATCTGGACACCCAGCTGAATATTAGCACTTTCCCCACCACTACCACCCAGAGCTGTTTGGGTTCACTCCAACTTTTGATAAACGACCCTGTTCAGAGATGCTTGGAAGCAGAAACAGCATAAATGAGGGATTTAACATGGTGTTTGAATGTTTACCAACTATCAGCCTGCTCCAAAGCCCATCAAAGTCCGTGGGAGTCTTGGGGTTTAGGTCAGTCAGACTTTTAGGGTATGTCTAAAAATCCTGCAGCATCGAGTCTCAGCGGCTGGGTCAGCTGACTCGGGCTTGTGGGGCTCGGGCTGTGGGGCTAAAAATTGCAGTGTAAACATTCAGACTTCAGCTGGAGCCCAGGCTCTGAGACTCAATACTGCAGTGTCCTTTGCAGCGTCTCAGAACTGTTAGAGCACAGTAGGCCTGATTTGCCACTGTCATGGGCTATATGTAATTATTTACAGCTGGGCAAAATATGTGTAGAACACTACCCGATCAGAATGGTAGCATTTTGCACTCACTTGGCAAATGACTATGCAAGGTGCAAGTCAGTGAAGAATCAGGCCCAATAGGTTTAGACCAGGGGTGGGCAAACTACGGGCCGGAGCCGTTTTAAGCCGGCTCACGAGCTCCCGCTGGGGAGTGGGGTCTGGGGCTTGCCCCGCTCCGGTGCTCAAGCCACGCAGCTCGGCCCCACTACGGCTGGAGTGCTGGATCGGGGGCCGCTCCACACGGCTCCTGGAAGCTGTGGCATAGCCCCGCTCCGGCTTCTAAGTGCTCCAATGGGAGCCGCAGGGGCGGTGCCTGCGGATGGGGGCAGCATGCAGAGCTGCCTGGCCGCACCTGGCTCCACGTAGGAGCCGGAGAAGGGACATGCCACTGCTTCCAGCAGCCACTTGAGGTAAGCACCACTCAGAGCCTGCACCCCTGAGCCTCTCCCCACGCCCCTTCCCCAGCCCTGATCCCCCTCCCACTCTCCAAACCCCTCAACCCCAGCCCAGAGCACCCCCATGCACCCCAAACCTCTCATCCACAGCCCCACCCCAGAGCCCGCACCCCCAGTGAGAACCTGCAGCTCTTCCCACACCTCTGCCCCAGCCCTGAGTCCCCCTCCCGCCTTCCAAACCCCTTGGTCCCAGCCCTGAGCACCCTCCTACATCCCAAACTCCTCATCCGCAGCCCCACCCCAGAGCTCGCACTCCCAATCAGAGCCCTCATCCCCTCCCGCACCCCAACCCCAATATTGTGAGCATTCATGGCCCGCCATACAATTTCTATTCCCTGATGTGGCCCTCAGGCCCACCCCTGGTTTAGACTAACGGCACAATATTCTTCTCTAAAATTTGTGGTGGCACAAAGATAAATGATGAAATAACATTGTGAAGCCATTTTACCAACACTAGCCATTTTCAGATATGACAATAAACAGGAAAGAATTGGTTCACCCTTGTCAAAAAAAGTGTTTTATCATTCATTATTTGGGAAAAGGCATATTCAAAATATTTATAATACTTATAAAAAGTCGTCAAAACATGGAATCAGAAGATCTTCAGAGAACTGACTTCAGCTGACATGTCTATTCGTTCCTGGAACCATGTCAGCGTTCAGACTCCTGACGGAAGCTGACTTGTTCTACTACTGGAGAGAAGACTTGGAAATATCTGTCAATCTACAGCGTGCCTTATGACTGGAGTTCAGCATAGCTGAATGCAATAGCCTGGCTTTATCAGAAGTATTGATGATGTTGAAAGGCTGCAAATTAGCACAAGATAGCAAATTACCAAGTAGCAACTAATGTTAATATACGGGAATGGGAACATCTAAACTCCAGACTGTATCACGTAAACCAATAAAGGAAGGAAGCCAAATTAATTTCAACAGACTCAGAAGAGAGAATTTATATTGTCTCAGATGGTTCTGTTCTTCCAAGTACTTCTACCCTGTTTACTGATATTTAACTAGAAAATAATGTTCTAATTTTTTAAGTTCTGTATGAATAATTCATGGGGTGTGTAACAAAATTGTGGAATCACAAAATGCTCCACTGAGAGGAAACGGAATAATATTATTGTACTGAAACCTTTTATGTTATAAAAATAAAAGCCAGCTTTTCAAGAGTGTTTCAATTAAAATAAGTGTCATTAGTTCCCTTTTCTATAATTTAAAAGGGAGTTGAACTTATCCAGATGACTGGAGATGCACAAGGTTCATGCTATGGCATTTTGCTTATGTATCATATAACTGTTGTTATATTATGAACAGGATCAGTAGAAAATTGCAGATTTCCCCTTAACTTCCTCTCTTCTCCCATGCCAGCATATGTTGCTTTTATCAAATAAAATATAGAAAGAAAGTTAATTGTATTTAAACTTCTGTGTGTTCATTTATTAAACACAGTGGAGTCATATTGGTTACTTTAGTGAGGCCTTCCTCAGATTTCAAAAGATCACTGTATCAGACATAAGCACATCACTTCTGGGCAATGTTGATCAAAGGAGCAAATATAAAATAAACACAGCCCTAAATACAAGAGATGTCTCTTATTTTAGACTCAGATTTACCTCTACAAACAGGTCTTATTTCTCTTTTCTTATTGCAAATTATTTATCCCAAAAGCTAAATGATTAACAGAGGATATGAAAAATTCTACATACATGAATCCAACTTAATTTTGTCTCCTGTATTAGAATCATAGAAACGTAGGGCTGGAAGGGGCCTTGAGAGGTCATCAGATCCAGCCCCCTGTGTTGAGACAGGCCCAAATAAACCTAGACCATCCCTGACAGGTGTTTGTCTAACCTGTTCTGAAAAATCTCCAATGATGAGGATTTCACAAACTCCCTTACAAGCCTGTTCCAGTGCTTACCTATCCTTACAGTTAGAATTTGTTCCTATTATCTAAACTAAATCACACTTTCTGTAAATTAACCTCATTATTTCTTGTCCTGCTTTCAGTGGATTTGGAGAATAATTGATCACTGTCCCCTTTATAACAGCCATTAACATATCTGCAGTGGTTCCCTCCCCCGTTTCTTTTCTCAGGACTGAGCATGCCCAGGTTTTTTAACCTTTCCTCATAGGTCAGGTTTTCTAAACCTTTTAGCATTTTTGTCGCTCTCTTCTGAAGGCTCACCAGTTTGTCCCAAACTGTGGTGTCCAGAACTGGACACAATACTTTAGCTGAGGCCTCACCATTGCTGAGTAGCACGGGACAATTACCTGCCATGTCTTACAGATGACACTCCTGTTAATGCACACCAGAGTGATATTAGCCTTTTTTTGCAGCTGCATCACATTGTCCACTCATATTCAGTTTGTGTGCCACCATAACCCCCAGATCCTTTCCAGCAGTATTACCACCTAGGCAGTTATTCCACATTTTGTAGCTACATGTTTGATGTTTTCCTTCCTAAGAGTAGTATTTATCCCAGTAAAGCTAAATGACTAACAGAGGATATGAAAAATTCTACATACATGAATCCAACTTAATTTTGTCTCCTGTATTAGAATCATAGAAATGTAGGGCTGGAAGGGACCTTAAGAGGTCTATATTGTTTATATTGAATTTCATCTTGTTGCTTTCAGACCAATTCTCAAATTTGTCAAGCTCATTTTAAAATCTAATCCTGTCTGCCAGAGTGCTTGCAGCCCTTCTGAGCTTGATGTTATCTGAAGATTTTATAAGCCTTTTATAAGCATAATCTCTACTCCATCGTCTAGATCATTAATGAAAATATTGAATAGTACTGGACCTAGAATAGACCCCCTGCAGGCCTCCCACTAGATGCATACCTCCAGTTTGACAATGAACCATTCATAACTACTCTTTCAGTACAGTCTTTCAACTGGTTTTGCACCCACTTTACAGTAATTTCAGCTAATCTTTTTTTAAATCCGTTGTCCTTATTCTGCTGCGCTCACTCCTTCCTTGTCTTAGAATCATGAACTCTATCATTTCATGATCATTTTCACCTAAATTGACTTCAACCTTCTGATTTGCAACCAATTCCTCCCTGTTGGTCAGAGTGATGACACTTTTTTTAATATGGCCTTCATTTTTTTGTCTTTGTCCCACAATTACACTATGACTATCTCTTTCTATCTGTCTATAGCCACTCATCATCATGGGATCTGAGTGCATCCCAGAATTCCACAGTATACACAAAGATATGTAGGGAGTTTTACTGTATTTTATAGTTTAACATTGTGCCACTGTAGATGTTTTGCATTCTGCTCCGAAGGTGCTGAGGTTCATGGTCATCCTGATCTCTTGGGGTTGATTTTCAGATCTGGTGTCCTGCACTCTTGAACCTGACATTGGTCCAGAGGAATGTAGCTGTTGTGGTCATAGAACCATAGGCCTGGAAGGAACCTCGAGAGGTCATCTAGTCCAGTCCCCTGCACTCATGGTTTCGAATAGTTCAGTGGGGCATAATTAGTGGCTGCTGCTATGGTGGAGGAAAGATAGGATTTCTTTGTTTCTTTCATCACCAGGGCATAGGCTCTCAAGAATTCCTTGTGCCTGATTGTTTCCTCCTGCCGGCTCAATTTTTTTTTTCCTTCCTGTTTTTACACAGTTCATCAGAGACATGGAGTTCTGTGGTGGCAGTCTGGAGGGAGTGTCAAAACAGGGATTGGCACCACCATGTTGCGTGACGGACATTTGACAAAATTACTGTACTTAGTGACGGACATTGGGGGTGAGAGGGGTTATGCCATTCAGTCATTCAATTTTCTGAAAAATTACCGTGGACCTCAACTTTTTTACCACGGAAATGTTACTGACCCTGTGTCAGGGTGTTGATGGCTTTGGTTAGTGAGAGGTTATGGTGACCAAAGGCTTGATCCAGCTCCATTGTAGCCAGTGGGAGTTTTGTCATTGACCTCAATGGGAGCAGGATCAGACTCTAACTGGGTTTTCTATTCCATGACCTTTGGTAGGGCGGATTTACCTGCACGGATGTTTTATAGTCTGACTAGATCCAGGAGTTTCTGGGGGTTTCACAGGATGTGTGCAGCACTTTAAATGACTGCAATAGTTCTGATTTACAATGATATAAAAACATTCCCTGCAATTGTAGCTAAGTATAATATTGTATGTTATTATCACTTTTTATAATACTATTTACACTATGTTAGTAACTTTGTTAGATTAGAATTAGGGCTGTCAATTAATTGCAGTTAACTCGTGATTAACTAAAAAAAAATTAATAACAATTAAAAAATTAATCGTGATTAATTGCACCGTTAAACAATAGAATACCATCAAAATTTATTAAATATTTTGGATGTTTTTCTACATTTATTGATTTCAGTTACAACACAGAATACAAAGTGTATAGTATTCAGTTTATATTATTTTTATTACAAGTATTTGCACTGTAAAAATGATAAACAAAAGAAATAGTATTTTTCAATTCACCTCATAAAAGTACTGTAGTGCAATCTCTTTATCATGAAAGCGCAACTTAAAAATTTAGATTTTTTTTGTTACATAACTGCACTCAAAACCAAAACAATGTAAAACTTTAGAGCCTACACATCCACTCAGTCCTACTTCTTGTTCAGCCAATCACTAAGAGAAACAGGTTTGTTTACATTTACGGGAGATAATGCTGCCCGCTTCTTATTTACAATGTTACCTGAAAGAACAGACGTTTGTGTGGCACATTTGTAGCCAGCATTGCAAGGTATTTACATGTCAGATATGCTAAACATTCGTATGCCCCTTCATGCTTTGGCCACCATTCCAGAGGACATGCTTCCATGCTGATGACGCTCGTTAAAAAACTAATGCGTTAATTAAATTTATGACTCAACTCCTTGGAGGAGAATTGTATGTCTCCTGCTCTGTGTTTACCCGCATTTTGCCATATATTTCATGTTATAGCAGTCTCAGATGATAACCCAGCATGTTGTTCGTTTTAAGAACACTTTCACTGCAGATTTGACAAAACGCAAAGAAGTTCTAAAGATAGCTACAGCACATGACCCAATGTTTAAGAATCTGAAGTGCCTTCCAAAATCTGAACAGGACAGGGTGTGGAGCATGCTTTCAGAAGTCTTAAAAGACTCCGATTCGGAAACTACAGAACCCAAACCACCAAAAAAGAAAATCAGCCTTCTGCTGGTGGCATCTGACTCAGATAATGAAAATGAACATGTGTCGGTCCACACTGCTTTGGATTGTTATCGAGCAGAACCCATCATCGGCATGGACGCATGTCCCCTGGAATAGTGGTTGAAGCATGAAGGGACAATGAATCTGGCATATGAATAACGCATCTGGCAGGTAAATATCTTGCAACGCCAGCTACAACAGTGCCATGCGAACACTTGTTCTCACTTTCAGGTGACATTGTGAACAAGAAGCAGGCAGCATTATCTCTTGCAAATGTAAACAAACTTGTTTGTCTGAGCGACTGGCTACGCTGGGGTAGGGGGGAAAGCGGAGAGCTCAGTTGGGGCTACGATGAGGGAGGGGGGTTGAGAGCTAGGCCCTGGCTAGGGTCGAGCTTTCAGCCTCAGCTGGGACAGCAGCAGAGCTGTCTGCCCTGGCTGGAGCTCCGAGCACGGCGCTCCGAGCTCCTCCCCCCATTCCACCTCCTTCCATCCACAGCCCTGCCCATGGCCCCACCCCTTTCCTCCCCTTCCCCCATTCCTCCTCCACTCTGCCTCTTCCCCTGAGGCCCGGCCCCCACACTCACTCCTACCCCCCCCACTCACTCCTATCCCCCCACCCCCACAATGGCCCCGAGACCGGAAAAGCTCTGTGCCCTCACTGTGGCCATAGGCGCCGACTTCTGGCTCGACTCCTTCTGCCCCCAGCCCCACCCCCTCCTGCCCCCATTCCAACCCCTTCCCCAAAATCCCCGCCCCAACTCCGCTCCCTCCCTGCCCCTATTCGACTCCTTCCCCAAATCCCTGTCCCGGCCCCACCTCCTCCCCTGAGCGCGCCACATTCCCGCTCCTCCCCGCTCCCTCCCAGTGCTTGCTACAGCTGTTTGGTGGCGGCAAGCGCTGGGAGGGAGGGAGGAGCAGAGACGTGGTACACTGGGAGGAGGCAGAGCAAGAGGTGAGTCGGAGGGGCAGGGCAGGGAGCTTGGCTACCTGTGGGTGCAGAGCACCCACTAATTTTCCCCATGGGTGCTCCAGCCCCGGAGCACCCACGGAGTCGGCGCCTATGACTGTGGCAGCAAGGCCACAGCAGGGAGCAATAGCTCCTCCAGCCCTGGGGCCGTGGCGCAGGGAGATTTTTCTGGGAGACCCAAATCCCCTTTCTCCCTCTCCCTTCAGCTCCATTACGTGCCACCCATGCACTTGTCATTTGCAAATCAGGCCACAGAGAGGACAACTGGAGCCCCAGACAATTCCAAAATTATACTGGCTCCTTCCTTCTCCTCTTTTGAGTCTCTTGAATTATATGTGACTCAAACTAAAGTTAATTGTCCATTTTAATTAAATTTCTCCTGAATGTATGATGCATGAAATACAAAATATCTTGCTCAATGGAGGCATTTAAAATCTAATGTGGTTGTCATAAATGAACATTTCTGACCATTAATACTGAGTGCAATTAGAATTGGAATAGGTTTGCCAAAGCAAAACAATCTATTAGAACTGACTGATCACACAGTAGAGTCATGGTGACAACTAGGAAAATTCCCTGTCTTATTGTAGGTTAGGAACTAGCTCTGAGAGTTCAGGTATCTCAAAGTCTGCAGAATGTTTCAGTACTGTTCTGTGATGATATAAGGGTTTCTGCAGACTGTGCTACTCTGCCTTATGGAACCTGAGCTGGAAGCAACTGAATATGGTCTGTGAAAGCTGCCAGTGCCATCTTGTGGTTGTTTAAAAAAATATAACAAGTGGCACTGCAATGTGAAGCTGTAATAGAAAAAAAATAGTGACATCCCTCCAAACTATCCACTGGTAGGTTCTTTTGATATACCTGATCCTGAATGAAGAGAAGGTCCGACCTTTCCTTAGTAGTTTCATTTGATGATCATCGTTTTTCTCCTTTGAAATTCCAGCACGCTCCCTATTAAGTGTCACAAAAAATTGCTGACCTATTCAAAATAAGTGCTGCGAGGTGATATTCTCTCAAAAGAGCAATGGAGACCATTTCACTGATTTACAAAACAGTTCTGTCTGCCCTGATGTTGTATTAGTTCTGCATTTCATTTTTCTTTGCTGGCAGATTTGGAGACAAGCGCACATACTGTTGTTATGTTTTATTGGTCACCCTTTAACTACTAAAACATTGACAGGGCAACCAGATTGGTTTTCAAACCAAACTGGTCTGCGTCATAGTTTTTACAACAGAACTTAAAAAATTATTTATCTTGCTAACATGCCACATTATTGTAATATGTGTACAATATTACGTTAAGTGCGGTCAATTTTCAAAGCTGTGTCTTGGGATTTAACTGCACATCTGCTATTAACAGAGCCTTGCGTATAATGCATAACGCTGGCAGGTTGTCACAAATTCCACAATTTTTGCAATTAAAAAATAAAAGTCCCAGCAGCTCAATAATCCTTTGCTGAACACCTTTAACTGTCATTTTTAATGGAAATTTTAGTCCTCCTTGTACAAAGATAATCTCCCAAATGGGACCCAAGTGTAACCGATGTAGTGCTGTCTTCCTGTGTCCTACCAACAAACAGTACTTGTACAAGGTGTTCCTTCGCTTTATATAAAGATATGATTTGAGATGAGAGGAAATCTAAAAACAAGTAATTTAGGAAAGAAAACAAGTTCTAGTACCCGTTTTATAAGAACTTATTTGTTATTTTGTGTCTTACAGGTGAATTGGATGAATTTCATTTGGTTTCAACTTGTCTTAAAAATAAAATCAGAACCACAAAATATATTTGCAACTAATATGTGCTCTGACTCTCTGACTTGGGTGTGTTTTCTGCTAAAATTCTGGGGGAGGGTTTGGTGGGTTTTCCCTCTCTCCCCATTGTTCTCCATAACATATTTGTGACTTTTCTGGGGCTGGTTTTGTTTTGTTTAGACAGGACAAAGCCCAGCTTAAATTAATGATTTTGTGGCTGAGCAAATGGTTGCATACTTTTAGGTTTTTGTCCAGTTGCCACAATTCCCTGCTGATGCCCCATAAATCCACCAAAATGCTACATCTGCTCTTGACCTTCTCTATCTGCCATTTTGCCTCTCTGCCTCCTTCCCATCTTTTTATTGTTGTTGTTCTGTGGTTTCTCCAAAAGGGGGATGGGGATTAATTCCATGTGCTAGCTCCCAGGCTGCTCTACTTATAAAGTGGAAGTCAACAAGAGGAAGATCCTTCCACAGTAAAGGCAGCAACAAGGACAGATATGCGCAGGAGCTTAGCCAGGTTTTCTCTCCAAGGGCACATAGGTGTCAGGGTGGGATTGTCATCACTGAGGCCAGGGAAGGTGTGAAGCACACAGCAAGCTACTCTTCTCCTGCAGCTTTGAAGGAACAGTGTAACGGGTAGTCAACAGCAGAAGGTGCTACAGCTCTTACGGGTATGGGGGAGTCTTGCAGAAAGAGGTGGCTCCTAAACTCTCCCCTTCTCCTCAAATGAAACATAATTTCAGTGCAGCTTTGACACTGAAATCATCTGAAGCCAACAGGAGCAGGCACAAGCACAGCTTTGGCAGATTTTGTACCATGGGGGCCAGAGATGGGGCCAAGCCTGGACCACCCCTCAACCTGAACACTCCTGGACCCAGAATTGTGCAGGGGCGATACCTCTCCTTCCCCTTCTGGACACACTAGGACCCAGACTGGGCCCTCCACCCGCCGGGGAAGAAGATATTAGTAGGGAGGAGCTAGCCCAGGGGCCAAAGAAACTGAAGTCAGCAGGAACAAAGGCTGGATTTATAACAAGGGTTGCTGGACATGGATGATGTCCATAAAGCATCTTCTGCAGTTTTGACTGGACATTTTCTGCCCTGTACTGATTGACTGTTCCCTACTTCCGCCTCCTCCCTCAGAGTCTCTTCACCTCAGAGTCTATACCTGCCCTTCATACCCTCTTCCTTCCCCTCCTCTCTTCCCCCACTTTCCTGTCCCATCTCCCTTCCCATGTCTTCCCAGTTAGCTGATCCTCTTTCAACAAAACCAACCCTCCAAAATTAGCCCCCTCTAGCCCTCAAAAGGCACTAAAATACAATTTGCCATCATCGCACTGATCACTCTGTTTGCATGTTCTGCCCCTTTTCCCGCCCGGTGGCTGTCTTGTCTATTTAGATTGCAAGCCCTTTGGGGCAGGGACTGTCTCTTACTATGTGTTTGTACAGCACCTAGCTCAATGAGGCCCCATACTTAGTAAGTCCCTAGGCACCACTGAAATAAACATGAAGGAGCTTGCCACATAACTTAGGTCTAACATGCTGTACAATACACAAGACTTTGCATTTTAACAATAACGAGCATCACGCAGTGACATCCTAGCTCACCACTTTGGAAAATTCCCCCTGTTGCATGTGCTACTCTGTTGACTTTCTTTACTGCCTGTTGTCCGTTAAACAGAAAACGATACTTAAACCTTCTCTTTTGCTGCACACCTGTGTTATTTCTAGGACAATTGCCTGACTCTGCTTGCTGCCTGAACACTACAGACTCATTGCCAGATAGCAAACAGGAAGCATAGATATACTCTGTAATGCCTGCTAGCCTTCAGCTTGACAAAACTGAATAGTGTAGCAGAATTGAGACAGATTGTTTCCCAAGGCCATCTCCGCTGGTATGTTTATCAGGAAGTCCAGCAGCATCGTTTGGTGAAAAAAAAGGAATTGATCTTATTATATAAGGCGCCCCACAGAAATGGGTGTGTGAATCCATATTTATTATTTGAAGTGAAAAGCAAATGGCATCAGAAATGGACATCATAACCATCAGATGTACCTTTGTGTAAGTGGGGGAATGGTCCCATTATTGTGGGGAACTTTCCTGGCTTATACACTACCCCGGTGAAATGGGCTAGCGAAAGGATCTGAGTTCTCGCTCCCACTTCCTTTACCCAGAGGCCTGCCTGTCCTCAAGGGCTCCGCCTTCCACGCTCCCGTGTGGCAGAGTCCTCATAACCCCAACAAGGCTGGGCCCAGGATTCCTGGGGGGCTCGATCCCCAACCTTGTTGTGGTCACTTAGGGCAGGGGCTAGGGTGTCCCCACTCCGGGGTGCTCTCTCTGCACTGAACGCTTCCCTGACCCGCTGATCATTACATACGGTTCAAAGCAAATACAATTTATTAAACAGCAATCAATTTAAAAAAAATAAGGAAAAAAATGGGAAAGGTTAAAGGAAAACATGTCACCCCACTCTGTGGCATGGGGATGTAAGGGAGCGTCTCTGGGATGTAAGGGAAGTTCAGTCTGTTCCTCACAAGTCCCAGGCCTCCTTCTCAGGCCCTGGCTGTGCTGCGGTGGTCACATGCTCTCAGGCTCTAGGTGGCAGGATCCTTCTTCCCAGCGTCGCCCCCGCCCCGTTGGGGTTACGATCTCCCTCCAAGTCTGGCCTGCAAGGCCTCTTGGCTGGGGGCGTCTCCCTGCGCTGAGCCCGCTGGCCAGGGTCCCCCTCACTCTTCCCAGCTGCTCACCGCACCCGACTCTAGACTGCGCCAGCCCCAGCTCCAGCTCCACTGTGCCTCAGCACTGCTGCTGCTCTGCCTCTAGCTCCCTGGGCTGCTTCTCTGACCCCTCTGGCTCTGGTTGCTACAGCTCTTCCCCCTGCGCAGGTCTGCTCTGTGGGCTGCTTCTGTGACTTTGCTCCCAGCACTGACCTGCTTCCTGGCTGCTTGTCTGGCCCCTCTGGCTGGTACGGCCAGGGCCGGCTCCAGGCACTAGCTTAACAAGCAGGTGCTTGGGGCAGCCAAGGGAGAGGGGCGGCACCTGCGGCAATTCAGGGGCAGCAGGTCCCTCACTCCCTCTAGGAGCGAAGGACCTGCCGCTGAACTGCCGCCGCCAATCGCGGCTTTTTTTTTTTTTTTTTTTTTTCGCTTGGGGCAGCAGAAATGCTGGAGCCAGCCCTGGGTACGGCTCTGCTCCCCAGCTCAGCTTGGGCCCCTGCTTTCTCCTTAGCTCGGCCCCACTCAGTCTGACCCAGGCAATTCCAGCTCACGTGGAGGATGGGACACCACCACCCCCGGTCTCCTGACTCCCTGATTAGCCTGCCCGCCCTGACCTGGAGCATTGGCCTCTTGCCATTGTTCCTGGGGACTGTCAGTCTCAGGGTCCTGATTTCCCATCGACCCTTCCCCTTTCTTTTTGTACTGGGAGCTAATCAACCAAAACACCCCGCTGAGTTTTAGTAAGGGGACAATAGTCCCCTTACATTTGGGAGTGTAAATAATTTTAAAAATCCAATGGAATGTGCTAAAGTTGAGAATAGGGGAGCACAAGGGGAGCACAAGAACTGGTGCAGGAGTGAAGATTTTTCACCGAGTGACATGTTAATGTATCAATACAAATCTGAATACATTAAATGTAACCCTTCGTGGCATTTTGGTGATAAGCACGAACAACTGAAGCCCTCTTTCTTGTTTGTTATGGCACTAGAACATCTGGATGGAATTACAGTTTCAGGATCTAATCCTGCATGTCCTTACTCACAAGAGTAATCCTTACTCTCACAGGTAGTCTGATTACAGACCGTATTCTAGGGTTTGCAGAACTGAGATCTTGCAGTGTAAGAACTAGTAGTACAAAATTGTACAAATAAGGAGGAAAAGATCTGCTCTAAAGTCCGTTGAAGTTAATGGGAATCGTTTCATTAATTGTGGTGGGTTTGGATCAGACCACTACAGAGATGCAGTTGTGATGACAGTAAGCCATGGTTTTCACAACAGACATACTTCACATCCCAAAGCCGATTACCCTCTGGTCTTTACACTACACTGAGAGTAGAATGAAAAGTGATAAGATTTGCAAGGCCAACTTGACTATGCAACAAATGGAAATATACATAACTATAATCTATGGCAGTAACAGTTTAATGTTATTATTATTATTGTCATGTTTATTACAGTAATATTGAGGGACCAACCAATATTGTGCCCCATTGTGTGAGACACTGTAACAAACTGTGAAAAAGTCCCTACCCCAGAGAGATTACACTCTGAATAGACGAGACAATCGCAGCAGGGTAGGGAAAAGGAGTATAACATACATGCAGAGTGATCTATGTGATGGCAGCAAATGGCATATTTGCCCCACCTTGTTTTTTGCTTGAATTTTGTTAGGAGGGGATAAGCTAAACAGGAAGACAAAGGAAGGGGGGAGGGGAGAGAACATGAGGGGAAGAAAGAGGAGGGTGAGAGGGAAAGTGAGGAGTGAGGTGAAGATGAAGGAAGGGGCAGAAGGGAGTTGGAGCAGAAAACATTTTTTATGGCTCACTCAGTTATTATATCCATGTGTGACTCTATGGGACCTTGATTTTTAAATACTAGCATTATTAGTCTCTTTAACAAATGAGAAGAGGTACTGAAAGATAGGACTGTCCATTGAGTTTCTTTCCTGCAATTTATCATAGCACACAATTCAGTAAGATGTAGATTGCTTCAGAATCTGCACACTTTGATGTTTAAATGGCTTATTGTTGACTGGGTGTCTTACTCCCTTTCAGCAGCAACCCAGATATAAACATTAGTTTCCAGAACTCATTGCAGAGGAAAAATTAAATATTAACAGTGGAAATCAAACTGAGTGGAAGTTCTAAAGAAATGGGTACAAAAGACAGCATTCTGAAAACACAATGAGAGGAAATACTCTATCAGTGGACAACACAGAGGGCCAGATCAACCATCGTTTTTTAAGCAGTGGAATATAACAAGTATGTATGCCCGGCTCTGTCCATCACCATGATACCTGATACCTCAGCAATATCAGTGATGAATGCTACTTTAAAATATCAGAGGCGTGTTATGGCTTCAAGTGTGGCATACAAGAGGCAAAATAAATAAGAAAGAAAACAAGAGACTTCAGAGACTGAGACCACTCAGGGCAACAAATAATAGATTTGTGTAAGCTGGAAAAATAAGCATATGCACAACAGGAATTGTGATGTGTCACAAAGAGCAGGAAATGTTCATTTTAGAGAACTACATGAGGAATTTGGAAAGAAGAGAGGGAATTGTATCCTGTACACTGTATATAGTACATTACCAGACTATTGTATCTCAATCCCGGGGGGAATCCTCTGAGGCAACAAGATAAACATTTTCCTTGAATGGGAAACAAAAACATGGTGAAGATCTCTTCTTTTCTGATGTGAGCGGCTTATGGCATGTAAAATCCCATTCGGAACTGGCTGTGTACGTGTGTGTGCATCAGGAAGAAAAGATGATGGACACCAGGACAGAGTCACATTGGTGCTAAAGCCAAAGGCCAGCCAGGCTCTTACGGCATTTAACCTGATATGCCGAAGGTAGGATTCAGAGTCAAATCCAATGCACTCACAATGCACCAACCTCAGTGGGGGCACAAAGAAGAAATTGGTTAATTTTATAACAATCTACAGAAAACAATACAAGAAGCTTCCAGACAAGACATGGTATTGGTAATAGGAGATTTTAATGCGAAAGAAGGATCAACATGGAATTCCTGAGCTGGAGCAATAGGCAGATTTGGGCTCGGTGAAGAAAATGAAAGAAGAGAAAGGCAGAAATGTAGTAGCCTAACAACCTGGTGATAACAAATAGGCTATTTCAACAAAGAAAATTGCGGAAGAAATGGACTTGGGTATCACCTGATGCAGATGCGGATTAAGATTTATTGGGGCCTTGGGCACAACGGACATTTGGACCCCCGCACACACACAAACAATCCTAGTATGGGGGCCCCATCCCCTGCTTCTCCCCTTCCCCACAAGCTTCCACCTCTTGGCCTGGCCAGAAGCCAGGGCAGTGGTAAGAGATGCCCAGGGAGCCCAGGCTGCTAGGGGGAGCCCTGGTCCCTCCACTTGCCCTGGGGGCGGGCAGGGACACAGGCCAGGGGCTGCTCTCGGGCCCCCCGGACCCCTGCCCATTTGCTGATCATCAGTTGGCAAGAACAAACAGGACAAATGCCCAGTCTTGCCAAAAAGGGGCTCGGGGGGGAGGGGTGAGCGGTGGGGCAAGTGGGGGAGGGAGAGGCTTGGGCCAGCTCCACACGAAGGAGGGGGAGGAGTTCAGGCCAGTTCGGCACGGGAGGGGGTGGGGGGAATATGCTCACCCTACTACTGCCAGGCTCCAGCTTCCGGCTAGCCAGGGGGCAGGGCCTCAGAGGGAAGAGGAAGAGCAGGGCAGCAGGGCCCTGGGTGGGGAGAAGAGGAGCGGGGGCAGTGCCAGAGTTCCAGCACTCCTAAGGCGGCCCCCAAATTGGCCGGGGCCCCTGGGCCTGGGTCCTATGGACCCACGCAGTAATCCGCCACTGAACTGATGGGCAAACAAAGATCATTATAGATTTTGTACTTGTGAATTGCAGATGGAAATCAGGTGTGTTGTCATGCAGATCATTTGAGGCCAATAACAGATCAGATAATAAGTTACTGTTGTCATCAATGAGGTTGAGCCTGAGAATAACTGAAAAAGTACTGAGAACAAGATCTATGATGTGGACAAATTGAAAGAGCCAGATACTAGGAAAGAATACAAGGAAGCCATATGGGAAAAGTATCAGATCTCTGGTGAAAGAAGAACCAAACACTGAAGAGACATGGAATAGTGAGTGTAAAAAATTGGATTACAAGAGCAGCTGAACTAGTGTTGGGCTACAGTCCAAATCAAAGCAATCGAAGAATGAAGTGCTGCAGTTGAGTGACAAGAATAGGAAACAGAAGGAGAATAAAAAGGAAGATGCAAGTCTAAGAACTGAGTAAAACAGTCTGACCAGAAAGATAGAACAGAAAGTGAAGGCAGCAAATAACAATTGGATAAATGAAAAATGTAAATAAGCAGAAGACTATGCAAAGAGAAATGCAATACTGTATTGCAAGATTGGAGAAGTGAGTGGGACATAGAAGTTGAAAACGTTGGCAGTGAAAGAAGCACTGGCAAATTATTGATGATGAAAAAGCAAAGAATAAATGATGTAAAGAATATTTTGAAGAGCTTCATGACATGCAGAACACAGTAGATGGAATGGTCCTAGAGAAGCTTCCCAGTACAAATGAGGGAGAGCAGATGCTAGAATTTTTAGAAGAAGTAAAGATCTCAATAGAAAGTTTGAAAAGGAAAAGGCACCAGGAAGTAACAAAACCTCAGAGCTCTTGCAAACAATCGAGAAACACATAGTAAAGGCAGTGCACAAGCTATTCAACAAGATTTACAAGCAAGAGCAAGTGCTAAGTGAATGGGGTAAAATGATAATAGTACCAATTTATAAGAAAGGAGATAAGAGTGAATGTAAGAACTATAGAGGAATCAGCTCATTGAGTGTGCCAGAAAAAGCATTCACCAAGATATTGCAGAGTAGAATGAAAAGGTACATGGAAGTGGCACTTGCAGAAGAACAGGCTGGATTTAGGCTAGGACAAAGTATAATAGATCAGCTATCGGAGAAATACATAGACCACGCCCAAGCCTGTTGCAACAACTTTATAGTCTTCAAACAGGCTTTTGATAGCATTTGGCAGAAAGGGTTATGGCAAGTCTTGAGAATGTATGCTGTCCCTGGCAAAATGATCAAGCTGACAGAAAACATGTAAACACACAAAATGGATGAGTGCCGTCAGAGCAGACAAGAAGCTGGTGGACTGTTCAGGATGAGCACAGGCGTGAGACAAGGATGCATGCTATCACCAGATTTGTTTAACTTGGCATTGGAAGTAGTGACGGCTGTAACACTGAGAGATGAAATGAGGAGTCATGTTGCGTGGGAGGACAGTAAATAACTTTAGATTTGCAGACAATATTGACCTCTTAGAATTGACCAAGGAGGATGTACAGAGAATAACTGACAAGGTAGACCAGGAAAGCAGAAAATTCGGACTGAAGATCAGTATGGAGAAGACAAAAACTATGTCAAATGGAAGACAAGAAGAAGACGTAAAGATCAAAAACAGAGACAAAGAACTAGAATAAGTGGAAAATGTGTGTACAATGGAGGATTGAAGAATGTGAATTGTGAGGATGACATAAAAAGAGAAGACTCAGACAAGGTGCTATTACATTTGGAAAGCTCTGCAACATCTGGAAGGCTACAGACATTTAGATAAAAATGAAAATCACCGTATATGAGACAATTGTGCTGATATTGCTGTATGGGTTGGAATGCTGAAGTATGAGGAAAGCTGACAAACATAAGATATTGACTGCAGAAATGAACTGGCTGAGGGGGTATCAAGACAGCAGAAAATTAAAAAATGAAGCGATAAAAATACGGCTAGGGCAAGAAATAATGCTGTTATACAAGATTCAAAAAAGATGATTGTGATGGCTTGGACACATGTCAGGAATGGACCCAGAAAGATACTGTGTGAGCAGGCATAGCTTCCCTCCAAGATTGACAGGGAAGGAACACCGCACACGGGAGGCAACGCACACCTCTCTGGAAGCAGAGGGGTGGTACAGGAAGTACAAAAGGTGAGCCCTGAAGCTCACTTAGGCAGTAGCTGCTGAGGGAGACAGACACTTCCCACCCACTGCTGGAATGGGAAGTTGAAGAGGACCTCCACTGCCCCGAGGACTCGTCAGATCTTCCAGAGCTGCCAGGCACCCCAAACACTGAGGAGCTGCTGGGACTGCCCCTAGCAGTGTACTCCAGAGAGATGGAGTACAAGCCCAAGATCCAGGTACACCCCGAAGGTAGGGGAGGAAGTAGCCCAGGGATAGCAACTGTAGTCTGCATATTGTCTCTAAGTTCAGACAGCAGCCTGAGCAGCCAGTCCTGAGGCATGGGGACAGGGACACCCACGACATCAGCCCCCGCACAGCAGTCTCTCACACACACATCTGCCCCTGCCTACCTGCCTCTGCGTTTGTAGTGCGGGAGACAGCAGCATTCCACGTTAATGATTTGCTCTTTGCCCCCAGAGCAGAGCAGCACAGTGAGCTTTGAAAAGGGAGGGGTGCATGCCTGCAGGGCAGCCGAGTTGGAAACAGTGAGCCCAGCAGTCACGGCAGGCATTGTGGGATACCGGGGGAGGCCAGTTCTGGCGATATAATGAAGGGCAGCATCTACACTGACGCTTTGTCATTTTAACTTTGCCACAAAAAGCCCTTTGTCTCTCATTGAAATGGTTTTATTTTGTCACCAAAACTGAAGAGTTTTGTCACCAAAAGTGGCATTGCAGTGTGTACACCAAAAGCTGCCTTTTTTCCGACAAAACTCTGCAGTGTAGACAAGGCCTTAAATTTCAATCCCGCAAAGATTTATGCACATAGTCAGCACAAGTAGCCCCACTGACCTTTGTCTTAGACCCCTAAATCCCCTTTTTAGGCTCCACTGTGATCCTCAAAACTCCAACTTGGCTGCTGCCCAACCCTGCCCAACCTTATGAAATACCACAATCTTTTAATTTATTTCCCAGGAGTTGAGAGATGCACAGGATTAAAGATTTAATATACTGGCTACACAAAATAAAACATACACACAATATTCCTGAGGGAATTCTGTACCAAAAAATTAAAAATTCTGTGCACAATATTTTAAAATTCTGCATATTTTATTTGTCAAAATAAAACAATATAAATGAAAAGTTTTAATTTTTTGGCGAAGAATTTCCTCAAAAGTGGGTGCAATCTGGGTGAGCGCAGCTCAGTGGAAGGTCTGGGGGGGAATGTGGATGCACAGGGGCTCAGTGCAGGGTTCTGGGTGCAGGGGGAATGGGACTCTGCAGGGGAATCCAGGTGAAGGTGATTAGGGCTCAGTGCGGGGGGGCAGCTGGAGGAATGGGGCTTGAGGGGGGATCAGGGTCAGCTGGTTGGGGCTCAGTGGGGTGGGGGTCTGGGTGTGGGGGGCTCCTGATGCAGGGGTGAGGCTCAGTTGGGGGGAGTTTGGGAGACTCTGTGGGGGGGGGGTTATGGCTGTGGGGAGCTCCTGATACAAGGGGGCTAGGTGGGAGGGTTCCGGGTGGGGGGACGGGGCAAATGCGGGGAGCTGCTTCCCCTGTCCACACAACCTGGACACCCCTGCACCCAACCCAGCTGCTGAGCCTCATCCCCCACCCCATCCCCCAGACCCCTTACTCAGCCTTACTCCCCGCCCCACCCCCTGCGGTGTAGAGCTTCCTGCAGCCAGGGGAAGTTTCTGGGGGCTGATGTGACCCAGCCCTGGCTGCTCTGTGCAGGGAAGGGGAGGAGGGACTAATGCCCCGGGGCATCCCCAGACCCCTCTCCCCTAGGTGATTCACCTCTCCCCCTGCTGCCCAAACAGAGTGTCTGAGTTGTCAGAGAGGTGAGTGAGCACTGTTGCAGCTTCTCATTGCTTCCCCACAGAAACCATTTTATGCAAGGAAGCAAAAGGAACCTGGCAGGGGGAGAGACATTTTTCTGCTGTGCCGCAGTGGCACAGATTTTCCCCAGGAGGAACACAAAAGGATTATTTTGGCCACTTAGGAAACCAAACTCATAGAGACATAGAAAAATTAAAATGGTGATTAAAAAGCAAAAATAACTACATATACAAATACCTCTAAATATCTCCTTGAGATGTCATAAAACCATATTCTGAGAGATGTGATTGGAATAACGGAGACCTGGTGGGATAAATCACATGACTGGAGTACTGTCATGGATGGATATAAACTGTTCAGGAAGGACAGGCAGGGCAGAAAAGGTGGGGGAGTTGCACTTTATGTAAGAGAGCAGTATGACTGCTCAGAGCTCCGGTATGAAACTGCAGAAAAACCTGAAAAAAGAACAGAAGTATTGTGGCACCTTAGAGACTAACAAATTTATTAGAGCATAAGCTTTCATGGGCTATAGCCCACTTCTTCGGATGCATCGCAGTTCACTGCTCCAGGCCAATGGGGACTGTGGGAAGTAGCGCGGGCTGAGGGATGTGCTGGCCGCCACTTCCCGCAGCCCCCATTGGCCTGGAGCGGTGAACCACGGCCATTGGGAGCCACGATCGGCCGAACCTGCGGACGCGGCAGGTAAACAAACCAGCCCGGCTCTCCAGGGTGCTTACCCTGGCAAGCCATGTGCCAAAGGTTGCCAATCCCTGTATCAGAGCCACATGAACCTTTAGTTTTGAAACCTGAAACCAAGCAAAACTCCTCTGCAGCTCCCCACCTCCTTTCTGGAGAGAGCAATGAAGATGCTCAGAAGTGGGGAAGCTCCTATTCTTTGGCATGCCCAGCAGAATGTAGGCACTGGGGAATATTCATTCAACCCGAATATCCCCAAACTGGAGGGGGCTTTTGGGGTGGGCACGGGTGGGAGGTGTATGTGAATTTTTGAAAGTGTTGATGGTAGATTTTTGGTGTGCCACAAAACTGAAAAGGGCAAGACCAACAAACAGAGGGAATGGTGCAGGGACAGGAAATGGCGGGAGGGAGGGGAAAAACTGGAAATTTTCCTGAGCAGATTTAGTTCTTTCTGGAGATTAACTGCCTGAAGACTGCAGAATCAATGGCGGATATGTGTTCAAAAAAGAAATGTGACTAGTTCAAGCCAGTGTAAAGGCCTAACGAGTTCAGAAAAGAAGGTGCAAGGGGACACATAGCACCCACAGGAGACAGAATTTAGAAAAAACCTCCAAAGATTGTTTTGCCTTCTTTCCTCCATTGTTAATTCCCTATGTCTTCCACTGCTGTTATCCAATGCATTTTGCGGCTTGGCATAACAGGAGTTACAGTGATCCGTTCAAATTTTATGCCAGGAGTGCACAAAAATATTACCACCTGGGTAATATGAAACCTTACAGTTTCGTGTCTGTATGTCCCTCTCTTCCAGATCTGGATAGCTGCCTTCACCCTTAGTTGGTAAATATATTCATAAATTTTGTAGGCCTTTCCAAATATACAACTTCTAGTAAGTCATCTCCTTCCAAATAAATCTCCTCTCTCCTTTCCCTTCCAGGTATTGTCCCATCAATACAATTCTAAGTAGTGTCCTGTTGCTATGTGACATTTACACAGTCACCAGTAATTGTAATGTGCCTCTCCTATTGTGCCCTATTGTAGCCACGGATACTAAATGTGGTAGTGGAAGATAATTATAATGGGACTGGAGAGAAAGTGAGCACTGATGAGAATGCTGGTAGTGTTATAGGAGAGGATACAGCTCTTTTGCAATTTAAAAATGAACCGCTTGAGAATAGCCTAAGAAGCAGTCATCTGTGTATTTTTGGGCCCTGAGTGATAGGCTTAAGGGAAAGGATATCAAGACTTTCCTTGTTTCTTTATGTAATGAGGTATTGGAGTTACCTACGGAATTTAAACAAATGATTTATAAAGTATTTGGAATGCCCATAAAGATCTAAGGCAAATGGATCAATCCAAGATAATTGATTTTGACAATATGCTGACAGTTGTAATTTTTTTCTTGCACAATCCAAGGAGAATGTTTGTTTGTTTCTTGAAACACTGAAACAAAAGAAAAATGTTGTTTGCCAAGGTAATAGAATGTCAAGTTCCCTGGATGTTTTGAAATGAGCACAGGCAGCAAGATGTACAACTTAGAGCAGGGATAGGCAACCTATGGCACACGTGCCGAAGGCAGCACGTGAGCTGATTTTCAGTGGCACTCACATTGCCCGGGTCCTGGCCACCGGTCTGGGGGGCTCTGCATTTTAATTTAATTTTAAATGAAGCTTCTTAAACATTTTAAAAACCTTATTTACATACAACAATAGTTTAATTATATATTATAGACTTATAGAAAGAGACCTTCTAAAAATGTTAAAATGTATTACTGGCAGGCAAAACCTTAAATTAGAGTGAATAAATGAAGACTCGGCACACCACTTCTGAAAGGTTGCCGACCTCTGCCTTAGAGCTTTTAAAGAAAGAACATATAGAAAATAGCATTACTCCTGTTTGTTCTTTCATGAACATTTCTGCAAATACTTATAACTCTAAGCCTACCTTTTTGCATCTCTTGGTATAACAAGGTACAGAGGCATGTATCCTGGGTCTCAGTCAGGTTTCCACTTGATTAATGGCAAAACTCCTCTTGACTTCAGGATTGGGCCCTTAGCTTGTCTTTTGGTTGGCTCCTTGTCTTAATCAACATTGGGGCTAAGAAATTAAGGTAATAGACACATTAAGCAGAGCAAGATTAGCAGATGACTATATGCTCTATCTGTAGCAAATCAAGTAGTGAACATATGTATTATGCCAACTCTTGAGCAAAGTCCAAGTGTTTCACCCCAGTGTTTCAAGTATAATTGAATATATGATACCTTTGAGAATAACTATGAATTTACCTATGTTAGCAAATTTTATTGCTGCTACCAGGAGTGTAATGTTTTGTACAAAATATGAACATTTCAGCAATTTAACTCTGTGTTCTTCCATGGAGAGGAAAGCTGTCCTTATGCCTGAGTTGCTGGACTGGGACTCAAAATATCTGGCTTCTATTCCCAGCTCTTCCACATCTTCCTATGTGATGTCAGTCAATTCACTTAATGCATGTATGCCTCAGTTTCCCTACCTGTTAAATGAGACTAACAACTTTTGCTACCTATCATAGGTGTCTTGTAAGGCTTATTTCATTCATGTTTTTTAATGAAGCTTTCAGCTATTATGGTGAAAAGCCCTACAAAAGTCTATAAATAAATAGATCTTTTATTTAGTATTATACTTTTCCCAACAAATTCGAGTTTAAAAGGGGAGGCGAAATCCTGATGTTTGTAAACATATTTTTAATTAACGTTGGGCCTGAGCTACAAAATGTGGATCCTTAAAGATTGGTGAAGTTTGGATCTGCTTCAAGCCCATCTCTATTTTTTTATGCTCCTATGGAAATGTGAAGGAAATGCAGCTATTTCTAAAGGAATTTCATATCTGGAAATTAGCCCAAATGCATGCAAATAAGAGAGACAGAAAATGGTTGAGTTATTGAAAATTTACTTCTGCTGTTCTCCTAATACTTAAGTATTTCTCAACAATCCCTATTTTTTTAAGTGATGATCATAAAAAGAGCATGAACATGAGTAAACTTTAGTAGATGGAAATGTAGGTTTTATTTATGAAGGTTTGTGACCACATACTTCTGATGCATGAGTCAATCTTTGATTTTCCTGTTTGGAACAGATTTAACAACAGTGTTAGACCCCAATCCTGCGAAGACATTCACATGCTTAACTTTACACACTGTGAGTAGAGTGACCACATGTCCTGAATTTGGCGGGACAGTCCCGAAATACAGAGTTCAAGACCCGATCCCAGGCTGAATGACTCCAGGACAGCATTTGTCCTGGATTTCCTGTGCTGACACTCCATGCCTGCCCAAGGCTCAGGAGCAGCGCCAGCCTCTTCCTGGTGGGGGAGGCTGAGGTGGGCTTTAGCCCCCACTTGCTGCGAGGCCCCACCCTCTGCTCCTTCTCTCCCGCCCCCTGGCCAGGCCAGAAGCCGGAGCCAGGCAGTAGTAAGAGCTGTCCAGGGAGCCCAGACCACTGTGGGGAGCCCTGGACCCTCTTGGGATGGCAGCATGCCTCAGGGAGGGGGACACCGACCACAGGCTGCTCTTAGGCACCCTGGCTCCCTGCATTTGTCCCGCTTTTGCCTTTTGAAAAGATGGTCACCCTAACTGTGAGTAGTCCCAATGAAGTGAACGGTCAATGAGACTACTCATGGTGTCTAAAGTTAAGCGTGTGTGGAAGTCTTTGCAGGATTGGGCCTTAGCTTGCATTGTAGCTTGTATTTTGCCCCTGCTTATAATTATTCCTTGTAGGTAACAACCAGCTTTTGTATGAATATGGCATAAGAAAGCTGTGTGCAAATGCAAATATTATATGTGTTTTCATTCTAAGTACTGCATATATTTTGTATTTATTGCTTCTCTAAAGGATAATCACTTATATAGCCTATAGTTATGGGTTCCAGTCTCTAAATTGCCCAAGGCCAGATGCAACGTTAACATGAGAATCAGGCATAGAGCACAGGAGCCCTGTTCCTCTTCTTTTAGTGATGCCTGAATCTAGCCTCTCTGTAATGTTTTCCTCAGAAAGTTCTAGCTGGTTACCAAATATGTAGTTACAACTTAGGGTCTGCTTCCGGGGAAGTCTCTCCCGCCCCAGGAAATGTTTTGAAGATACCTGCCATTGGTGCAATCCGGGTCCATTACATAGGCAGAAATTTCCTCTTCAGAACTGTTTGTCTGAGCCCTCAGGATGGGTCACCTCGGGCTGTTAGGATTCGAGTTGGCTGGAGGAGGACAATTCCGTTTCACAGCAACTTCCAAGGTTCTGACATTTGTTTTTGTTCTGGAATGAAAGCAAAACCTTTTGAACATTTTCATGAAAATAGAATGGTGTCAAAATGTCAGTATTCAAATTGAAAATCTGAGGTTTTACATTTAGGAAGAGGTGTCAAAAGGCCTAACAGGGAAAGAGAGGCCTTGTGGGTAAGCACTGGTCTGGGATGTGGGAGACCTGGGTTCAAGTCCTTATTCTGCTGAAATCAGAGTGAGTTGAGGTGAAAACCTCTCCCAGGTCCCAGGCCAACGCCCTCACTAGCAGGCTACGGAGAGTATGGGGAAAGTGGCTGATCAGTTCTAGTATGACTCAGCAATATACAGAGGTACTGAACAACATCACCACAATCTTCCCTTCAAAATGGAAGCAGAATTAGCGAGAAGGTGTCTTGGTAACACTGAGCAAAGGGGTTTGAGAAAGTCTTTGAAGGATCTCCTCTCCTAGGGGAAAAAATAACCCTTTCATATTGTTTTTAGTACCCATTCTCCTGGTCAGGCAGCAACCAATTTTATTTTCAGTTCTTGAGCTCCTGCTCGAGTGACTATCTGGCTGCTCCGGTGTTTTAAACAGCTCAGGTGATCAAAGACTCCAGCTTTCCCACTTAGCACCATGTACTTTCTGCCACACCAGGTAATTGATTTTATTTCTACCCCTTTACCAGTCTCTGGGCTCAATCCTGCAAGGAGCTGAGTGCCCTGACCTGCCAGCAAGCAATGGGAGGTAACAGCATTCAGCATTTTGCAGGATCGTGACTGGTCTCAAAGCAATCTGACTTCTTAGAGCCACGCTGCATAGCATCCTTCAGTTTCAATTCTAAACCTCCATTACAGTTTTATATATGTAGACCCCTAGTCACACAGACAAAGCAGCACAAGGGCTGCCAAAACTGAAACTGCCTGCCTGCGTTTGAGACCTAAACAGCAGTGGGGCTTGGGACAGAGGAGGCATTTCTGGGCCAGAACAAGCCTCACCGACATGCCAGTGCACCCAACTATAGGCCCCAACAGCCTACACATGTGCACTGCTTATGGGCACACGCGGTGCTTGGGGCAAGGATGTCCCCAGCAGTTAGCTGTCTCTGAAACAGTTTGGCTGTTGAAAGCATCAGGCAGGGAGAGAAGCCAGGTCTTCCACCCAAGCAGTCACCAGTCACAAGCCAGACTCAGAGAGAAAGACAGAGGCCCAAGATGCCATATCCGTAGGGAGAAAACCATCTGCTGGCCTCACGTATTAGGCCTCCCTTGCTCCAGAAGCAAAGGGAATGCCAAGGTTTGTGCCACCCAGGACCTTCTCAACCCAGATAGGGGTCTGTCTTGCAGCTTTAGCAGTGAGTAATGGGAATACTTCACCTAGCTAGTTAGGAAGTCTATGGGCAAGGAAATCCCTGTTGGTTGTCAGCTGCTAGCAAGAGAATGATGGTGTACAGCCAGGTGAAAACTCACCTGAACTTGAAGGGGTGTGTGGCACCACAGCACAGACAAGTAATGGTAAGGCCTGCGGTGTTCCTTTGATTGTTGTGCTACTGGTATTCAATCAGCCCTAGACAGCTCTGACATGAGAACACTGGACACTTTGACTATCTAGGAACTGTGAACACACTTCAGGATTCAATCATTTGCTTGTATACTCTTTGCAGAGCTTGGACTGTATTCAGATATCAGAGGGATATTTTTATTTGATTATTGCTCTGCAGTTTACTCTGTTCACGCCTCAGTTCCCCTGTCCTTTACCCTAATAAAGTGTTTCTTCATTCAGAGATTCCAAGGCCAGAAGGGAGCACTGTGAGTCTGACTTCCTGTATCACACAGGCCATAGAGCTTCCCTGAAATAATTCCTGTTTGAACTAAAGCAGAGCTTTTAGAAAAACATTCAATCTTTGTTTAGAAATTGCCACTGATGGAGAATTCACCATAACCCTTGCTAAATTGTTCCAATGGTTAATTACCCTCACTGCCAAACATTTACATATTATTTCCAGTCTGAATTTGTCTAGCTTCAACCTCCAACCATTTGATTTGGTCTGTTAGATTGAAAAGCCCATTTTCAAATATTTTTTCCCATGTAGGTTTTTATAGACTGTGATCAAGTGACACCTTAGCCATCTCTTTTTAAAGTTAAACAGACTGAGTTCCTGAAATCCTTACTATCAGGCATGTTTTCTAATCCTTCAACAATTCTCATGGCTCTTCTCTGAACCCTCTCCAATTTAATAACCTCCTTCTTGAATTGTGTTCACCAGAGTTGCTCACATTATTCCAACAGCGGTTGGTTGGTCCTTGGTTGCTGCTATTGGTTATGCCCTAGAGGTCATGGGGGTTGTATATTAATATATTCACCCAACCACTAGGTGGAATCACCATGCACTGAGAGTCCATTTTAGCACCAGTGATCAGCAAACTAAGGATTAACACCTGCCATCAGCCCAAGGAGCACAGAAAACCCATGGCCATTGATTCTAAGGTGGGACAGACACACATAAGAGAGAAAAGATCGAGGAGTACTTGTGGCACTTTAGAGATTAACAAATTTATTTGGGCATAACCACTCTGAAACATAAGAGAGAGAAGCATGTGGACTCTACCATGCTTAGGGATCAGGGTTTGTGTTCTCAGAAGAGATTTCAAATAATTTGATTTCCTGGAGTACACCACCTCTTCTGGTCTGTACCACTAGAACTTTGCAACCTGGATGTTTTTCTCCATCTTGCACTTCATTCATATTTTTTTCTCTACATCTCATTTGCTCTCAGAAGTCATGTTCATGTCTTTGCTTAGACTGTTGCTCTCTAAGGCTATATCTACATTCAAGCCTAGAAGGTCAGAGGACTTACCCTCGCCAACTGCGATAGAGCTAGTCCACCAAAAATAGCAGTGTGACCACAGCAGTGCAAGCGACAGGAGGGGCCAGCCACTCTGCGTACGTACCCATCCAAAACCAGAGGTATGTACTCAGGGCAGCGAGCCCCTTCTGCCGCTTGTGCTGCCATGGATACACTTCTATCTTTAGCATGTTAGCTCGATCAAACCTAGTTGAGCCAGAAATTACACCTCCTGCTCCAAGTGTAGACAGACCCTAAGAAATCTCAACATTGTATGATTTGTATAGCTTGTCACTTTCTCTCTAGTGCAGTGTCTTTTCATTCCTTTCTTTTTGTTTACATGCTTCTATATATCTGGGGAAAATAAAAACCAAAAAACAGTTCAGTCCAGTCTTCTGTTATCTTAGGAGTTATCTGGGGTTAGAACTGCTCAACTGTGGATCATAAATCTCGTATTGCTGACACGTCAGGGAAATTCTCCTGTAAACCTGTGGTTTGAAACTGAAGATTGTGCTGAGCAGCAATGTAGCTAGATATCATTAATTTGTAAGAAAGATATCATTCACATTGCCTGTGATCCTGGCTGTAGAACTCCTTGCCAGAAGAGATCAGACAAAAGCCAAGCCTGGCAGAGTTCAGATCAAAGCGTGTCTCACACACATCCACTTAAAGAAAGAAGGCGAAAAGGAAGGAAAAATTATACCCATACAAAGTCACATTCCTTTCCCCCGAGAAATGGAAAGAAAATGCCTTTTTCTCTGGGCTTTTGTGCTCTTGATTTTCCTGTGTTTAGTTAATAATAATAATAATGGAGATATCCCATCTCCTAGAACTGGAAGGGACCTTGAAAGGTCATCGAGTCCAGCCCCCTGCCTTCACTAGCAGGACCAAGTACCGATTTTGCCCCAGATCCCTAAGTGGCCCCCTCAAGGATTGAACTCACAACCCTGGGTTTAGCAGGCCAATGCTCAAACCACTGAGCTATCCCTCCCCAAAATTATGGAGATATACCTATCTCATAGAACTGGAAGGGACCTTGAATGTCCAGCCCCCTGCCTTCACTGGTAGGACCAAGTACTGGTTTTTGCCCAGATCCCTAAGTGGTCCCCTCAAGGATTGAACTCACAACCTTGGGTTTAGCAGACCAATGCTCAAACCACTGAGCTATCTCTCCCCCCTGTTGCCACGGTAATATATGCCACACATAAAAACTTAACCTAGAAAGATAAAAGGACTTTAGGCAGAGGCCGGACAAGCAGTTGTTTCCAGTTTATTGTGGCTCCAACCTTGCACAGCAATTTCCATGCTCTCGATTTAAAACCATCTATGCACATAACTCATTCACAATACCAAGTGTTAGACCTCCCTCCATGAAGCACATGCACTGGCAGATAATCCAGCTCAGTTTACCTCTGCGTACCTGGCAGCACGCTACTGTGCAATGACCAAATATCAGAAGAGTTTGAGGTTAATTAGGATCAGATTAATCCATGCTGACTGCCTGTCTCTGTGTAAATAGGGCACTAGAGGTTAGAAAGTATTAAGTACCTTAAATGTCTACTTGCATAATGTAAAAAGCTATTGGAGATGCAGACTATGTGGTTAGAAGTGTCGGTGTAAAATCTTTTTAAAGTTAATCTTATCATTACAAAGCAAAAAAATCAATTTTAAAATTCCCAAGTAGAAACTTGTAATAATTATTTGAGTATGGATAACTATGCTTTGACACCATCCAGTGTATTGGGGCATCTGCAAAGAATGTTCTTAGTAAAGATTCAGAAATTACCCTGGGCTTGTTAAACTATATATCAATGTCTAAATTATTCTATCATTATTGCAATGAATACCTTACTGAGAAGCTTCAGCTTGGCTATTCTTGTCCTAATTTTTCATTATTATGGTTCCTATTTACCATACAAATAAAACAACGTAATAATCAGATAGCTTAGTATATACAATCCGTCTCTGGTACTGCCTGTGGAATGGGATTGTAATTTCTATATACATACCTTTGTTTAAAAACTAAGATGTAGGTCAGTATATAACCAAGCTCATAAAAAGCTGCAATGATTGTTTCTTGTTTGCATATTTTCTTTTAGAGAATAGTTTTATACATACGTATGTGCAAATTCTATAACAAGTCCTTAATGATAAAAGGTATATTTTACTTATGTGTTGCTATGTAATTCTTTAGTGGATAGCAAGTTAAGGATTGTACAGAGCTTGTGTTTTCCTTTTGATTTAAAATGTAATAACAATTTTAAAATTTGAAGAGATTTTGCAATTGATTAAACAAGCTAAATAGTAATATAAAACTTTGAAAAACTATATAGAATTTTAGATATAAGAAAACTCTGAGTTATACTCTGATTCTCATGGAAAACTTTGAATATTTAGAAACATCTCTGCCAATACCATTATATTGCACATCTTTTCTTCTTTTTTTATTCCTAATACAATTATATAATTATTAGGGACATTTATATAATAACAGGATATTAGTTCCTTAGGAGTTTGTCTCCTCTTGAGGCTTATTCCGCATTTAAAGTTGTAATCTTCTTTTTGTGACATCACTTTGGTCACTGTGGCAATGACTGTGATGTCACCAACAAAGGATTATGACTTCAAGTGGGGTCTAAGCTTCAGGAACAGATCAGCTCCTAAAGAATAAAGACCCTGCTTTGACGTAAACTGACCTAGTAATAAAAGAAGAAAGAAGAGCCTTGCCCACCCTCTCCCCTAAACTGCACAAAATATGACACCAGCAGGATTGTTATTAAATAGACCATTATTCAAAGCTTTTCCATGAGGTGTCAGCTGATCCTTAAAGGCCCTTTTTCTGCTCCCACTGAAAACAATGAACGTTTTGCCATTGACTTCACTGGCAGCAGGACTGGGTCATAAGCAGTGACTAAGAGTGGAGATGCAAAGTTTGAATCTGGATCCAAACTTATCCCCAAGGGCTGTGTGGCTCAAGGGTTTGGGTTTAGGACGATGGGTGCTCTATAGGAACCTGCATAGAGAAGAGATGAGAAAGTGATGAAAATGGCTGCCATTTGGTGACTTCATGACTCAGATCTGAATTGTCCTGGAGTTTAAGGGTGTTTGGGCCCCTTTCTATTCAATTATACAACTTTGTTAAGTTTTTGTAGAGATTTTTTTTTCCTACAAAGGTTTGCTCATACCATAATATATTCATTTTTCATCTCTGTCCAGCCCAAGCTTACATTACAAGCAAGGCTTATGGGTCGATAGTACAGCACAGTGCCCTCGCAGCCAGATTGTAGCTTTTAAACTACAGCCCACACTGGAGGGGATACAGAAGACTGACAAGCAAGCAACTGCTGTGCAGTGCTTACTCTGCTATTCTTTCTACACACGCCACTCCACCACACACTACACTGCGCATCTGTTCAACTCTGATTCTACTGTACAGTTTCTGAAACTGCCGTTTCCAGTACCAATCATCCTGTATAAATGTGTTACTTCCAAACATGTCAGAAAATTGGCGCCATCCACTTTTCTGTTTTATTCTCTAGGCTGGATTGATGTATGGCGACGGATGCTGTTTCCATCGCATTTTCCCCCTTCATTCACTGTGGAAGTTCATATCTCAGTTTCCTCTACTATACGGCACTCATCTTCTTAGCCAAATCCTCCTT
Source organism: Chrysemys picta bellii (assembly GCF_011386835.1). Classification (NCBI taxonomy): domain Eukaryota; kingdom Metazoa; phylum Chordata; order Testudines; family Emydidae; genus Chrysemys; species Chrysemys picta. The sequence goes on from NC_088791.1 coordinate 299,244,971, forward strand.
CTACAAGGCTATATACATAAAGTGTGGGGTCAAGCACAGCAAAAAATAATCCTGGTGCTATTACGGTTTTATTTATTTATTGCTTTAAATTAACAAACTACACACTAATATCCATCCACACATATGTTTGATTAGAAATGAGACATATAGGTGAAAATATGGAGTAAATATTAGAGGTGGGAGTATGAGTTCAGATAAAATAAGAATGGACCTGCATCTTCTGTCAGAACACAACCCAAACATTTTTTTAGATTAAAAAAATATTTTAAAACAGTTAAATACTCTGTGGTTCTTGGTTTGAGTAGGAACTGGAATTATCATCAAAAAAATTAGGAAGGCTATTCCAGTGCTAATCACATGCATTAATCACATGGGGCAGTCTGCTGACCTGAGATTCCATCCCAAGTTTAGTGTGGTATACTGAAGAAGTGCTGATATGGTCATTTAAATAAACACTCAGACTTCAGAAGGATTCTCTGAGCTAAAATGGATGTCTGAAGGTTTTGAGATTCACCTGTCAGCAATAAAGATTATCTAAACTACTTGGTCCATATGTTCTTCTGGGAGAACAATGTGCTGCCACAGATAGACCCCAATTTTGTGGTTCCTGTTTATTGGTTTCAGACACTATTGTCCTCCATACCCATTACACATCACAGTGACTCTCTTCCCATGGATGTATTTTGCATGTGCAGACGAATACCAAAATGGTTGATCTGCAAAGAGGAAAATGGCACTTGACAAACTAGGAAGTTGACACTACATCTGAGATGCAGCCACCTCTGAACTGAGGAGACACTGGGAATGTTTCAGTAATGAGACGGGACATTTTTATCATGGGCAAAACTTTACTCTGATAAAGGGGCCCATTGTATCTTCAGTCCATAGAGACCAGACAAGCCTTCAGTTTTCAAGATCTCCATAACACACTACATGGAAGAAAAATATCCAAGCAATCTTCTCTGAGACCCTTCCTATCCCACGAGCAAAGGAAGACAGGAGTCAGAAGATTCTGGAAGTGAATCGCTGGCTCGGTAAGCGGTGCAGGGCTTTGGTTTTGTGGAACTTTGGTCCACCTTCTATGGGGAGAGGTGACTGTATAGTCTGCTTAGCCTGCACTTCAGTAGAAGGGCACAGACTGGCTAGAGAAGTCAGGAGGGGGTTAAACTAGTAGCAAAAAGGGAGGTTAAAAAGAGGGAAGATATGACCTAACAGATAAAGAGAAATTTATCCCAAATCTAAATTATACTGGTAGCTTGGGTACAAGTGATCATGACTTGATCACATTTATCATGTACAAGCAGAATAAAGTCAGACCCGTAATATAAATAGTTGGTGCTTTAATAGGGTCAATTTCACAAAACTGAAAACAATTTATGAACCAAATCAGCTGTGAGGAAGAATTTATTCAGCAAAATATGAATGATAATTGGGAATCACTTAAGAACACCTTACTAGATGCCCAAAAAGACACAATCCCACAACTGAGGAAGAAAGCTGTGCTGGTTAAAAAAAAAACAATATGCTTTAGAGGGGACATGAAGGCAGCTGTAAAAAAAATAAAATAATATATAACAAATGGAAGAAAGGGGAAGTTGATAGTAATGAATGTAAATCAGAAGTTAGGAATTGTAGAAAATGGATAAGAGAAGCCAAGGTACACAAGGAAACCTCTATGGTCAGCAGAGATAAAGACAATAACAAGGAGTTTTTAAAATATATTAGGAACAAAAAGAATCCCGACAAGGTATTGGTGCATTGTTAGATGGAAAAAGGCAGAAGTGTTCAATAAATATTTCTGTTCTTTTTTGGGGGGGCGGGGGGGGCAACAGATGCAGTAGTCTCATCATATGGTGATGATAACACTGTTTCTATTCCACTTCTATCTCTGAGGATGTTACACAGAAACTACTAAAGTTAGATATTTTTAAATCAACAAGTCCAGATAACTTGCATCCAGGAGTTTTAAAACAGCTAGCTGAGGAGCTCACTATATTGTTAATGTTGATTCAATAAGTCTTGGAGCACTGGGGAAGTTCCAGAAGACTAGAAGAAAGCTAATGTTGTGCTGGTAAAAGGTAAATGGGCTGACCCAGATAATTATAGACCTGTCAGTCTGAGATCAATCCTGGGCAAGATAATGGAGCAGCTGATATAGGGTTTGATTAATTAAGAGCTAAAGGAGGCTAATGTAATTAATGCAAATCAACATGAATTTATGGAAAATAGATCTTGTTAAACTAACTTGGGTTTTTTTTTATGAGGTTACAAGTTTGGTTGATAAAGGTAATAGCATATATGTAATATACTTAGACTTCTATAAGGCGAATGACTTGGTACTGCACAATGTTTTGATTAAAAAACTAGAATGATATAAAATTAACATGGCACACATCAACTTGATTAAAAATAGGTTAACTGATAGGTCTCAAAATGTGACTGTAAACGGGGAATCATCATTAAGGGGGTCTGTTTCCAGTGGGGTCCCTCAGGGATCGGTTCTTCGCTCTATGCTATTAACATCTTTATCAATGATCTGGAACAAAACAAATTATTACTGGCAAAGTTTGCAGATGACACAAAAATGGGGGGGAATGGTAAATAATGAAGAGGACAGGTCACTGATTCAGAGCGATCTAGATCGCGTGGTAAACAGGGCGCAAGCAAATAATATGCATTTTAATATAGCTAAATGTAAGCGCATACATTTGGAAACAAAGAATGTCGACCATACTGACAGGATAGGGGACTCTATCATGGGAAGCAGTGACTCTGAAAAAGATTTGGGTGTGTGTTTGGATAATCAGCTGAATGTGAGTATCAAAAGAGTTAATGCAACCCTGGTATTGAAATTTAGAATCATAGAATATCAGGGTTGGAAGGGACCTCAGGAGGTCATCTAGTCCAACCCCCTGCTCAAAGCAGGACCAATCCCCAATACCCTCTTTAATTGAAGTACTATTGATTTACATGTATCTAGTTAAATGAAAATAACGGTAAAGAGCTAACTATGCCTTTAAGGAACAGTGCCAGGTTGGAGAGCAGTGCAAACCTTGTCTGCCCAAGATGGGGCACGAGGGGGTGTTCTGTCTCAGAGATGCAGGATGTTCCTGCAGTGCCCTAGGCGCACAGGGGACGTACTCCCGCTATGATGTCTGTTTAGGTGGTGCAGCCTACTCCTTTGAGTGCGCCAGTCCCACTTCCCAGACAAGTGAACAGGAGGTTATGGTCATGACTCCCCCACGTTCCCAGCCATCCTCCACCCTATGCTCCCAGAGGAATAGGAATGGAGCAGTTTCTGAGCTCCCTGTGTGCAGGAACTAAAATTCTACTTCATACTTATCTAGCTGTGCAAAGGCCAGACGTCCCTGCTCCTCCATCTGTACACCCACAGAAGGGCCAAGCAGAATCTGGCCCAAAGTGCTACAACCCTGATGTAATGTGATCGTGTGTGCCAGCAGTTCAGTTTTCTAGGCATGGAATACTTTCCTAAGCTCCCTGAATGGAAAAGTCCTACAGAATTTAATAATAATTGATCAACTTTGCAGAGTTTGAGTTGTTTTTGTTTGAAACCATTATATATAATTTAATGGGGGAGTGTGTCCCTGTTATAGAATTATGTAGATTGGTTAAAAACAACCCTATAGATGCTACATGTGATTGGTTTTTACAGGAGTTTGTCCACACGCCTATTACATTTTATAGGACTTTTCCATAAGACTTATCATTTGAAGAATCAGATTTTGCTCTCACATTCTTTCCCAAAAAGTGGGCAACAGAGGGGGAGATGGCAGTAGAAACTTTTTGGATTCTGTGAGCATAAATATGAGTAGACACACCCACATACCCCAATACTATGGAATCACCCAGTTCCTGTGTTTTCTGGTGCCATAATCTCCTTTGCTGCTTTAGAGGTTTCACAGGATATTTTAACATACATATTGGGGGTGTGTTTCCTGAGGAATGTTCCCTGGAACACAGCAGAGGAGGGATATTTGGGCAGGGAAGGGGGAAAGAAAGCTATCTTTGGCTAAGTTTAACTCCTCTAGAGAGAGAGAGAGGCAGAAGGCCAATGCCTGTTCTTGGTTGTGACAGTTTAACTCCATGGTTTACAGACTCGTCCTAGAACAGAGGGAGATGACAGTGGAGAGAAGCTCTGATAAAGGAGAGGGAACAATAGAAAGCTCTGAAGAGAAAAACATATTTGAGAGCTGTTGGTTACAGCTTTTTCTCCCTCAAGCCTTCCCTGGGCCAAATTCTGCTCTTACTTCCATTAATGTAAATCAGGTATTAACTCTGAATTTCATCAGAAGTCAATGTGGTACTTCGGATTTACACTGATATAAATGAGAACAGAATCTGGCCCGGAGAAGGCGTGGAAGAGGAAAATGTTGAGACCAACAGCTCTGAATTAGGCTTTTCTCCTCTGAGCTCGCTCCGTGCCTTTCCAGGCTTACCTCAGCTGCCAGTCCATTCAGTCTCTGTATTCTCTCTGCTCTTGGACAACTCTCCTCCCTTACTTTGTGACACTACCAGGAAGGGTACCAATTAATGCCAGTTGTAATAGGTTTTGTGGTGTGTCTCTATCCACAATGGTGTCTTTACAGAACATTGAATTGTAATCTGCTGGCAACACAATGGAGAAAAACTGATGACCTGATGGTGAAAGACTCTGCAGTCTATTACCAGTCCCTTGAGCCTTCCATCGGCAGTTTTTGTCTGACTCTTCCCTCAGATTTCTTCTCTGGCTGGAGGTGGTGATGGTGGAGAGAGTGGTGCCACAAGGTGCTGCCTTTTACCTTGCCCGGCCCTGTGTCACAGTGATCTTACCCCTCCAATGGAGAGAGATGGACTTAGCTCCCGCCAAAGCCTTTCAGTGCTGCTCCGGCAGGTGGCCAGAATTGTTCCCTGGAGAACGTTGTAACTCATGGCATGCTCTCACCTCCAGGGGCTCAGCACAGAACCACAGAAACCAGACACAGCCCCTATTAGATCATCCAGTCCAGCCCCATGACAATGCAGGATTGTTCCAGCCTACTTCCCATATTTTGTCCAAGCTACTCCTAAGAGTTCCAGATGTTGGGGCATTCCTTGGGAGACTATTCCACAGTCTAATGTATCTCAGCATTAGGAAGTATTTCCTGATAGTCAGGCTTCTTTTTTTCCTTTCTACAGATCAGTGCATTACCCTTTCCTTATATCTCACTGTCCTACACTAAATAATTCCTCCCTCCTTGGTACCTTCTCCATAATTTAACAATAATAATTGCCAACTAATTTCCATAATACCTTGGGGTGCACATCCAGATTAACTGATGTATATATGTTCTTATTGCCCTAGTATTTCCCTATCTGCTCCTTAGCGATAGTTATTTATAGGTTCTAGCCTAATTGTCCAAATATCTTTACTGTATTTTTCTTGTATTTTTGGGTTGTCCCTCATTTCATCCCTCTCCTCAATCACTAATGAATGTACTCCCCTCCCCCCCCCCATTAAATTTATAAAAGCTCATTTTATTTCCCATAATTACTGTGACTGTCTTCATTTTCTTGATGCCACTATCTTTCCCTGCAAGTCAGAGTCCTCCAGTTTGGTTGCTTCCCCGCTTTTTCAATACTAATATAGGGTTTTAGAAAATCACAGATGTCTCAGCACCACCTGTGATGCCACATCAGCCAGTATGATTTTTTTCTTCTATTCTTCTTTTCCAGAGAACTTGTAGTCTGTTGTGCCTTAATCATAACGGGCCTGATTCTCCACTGCCACACGCCTTCCATAGCTATTTAGCCCTGTGCAACATGGGTGTAAAACACTCCCAAATCAGAATAGTAGCATTTGGCACCAATTTTGCAAAGGTGTAAATGAATATACAAGGTGCAAAGCAATCCAGAATCAGGCCCAGTGTCTTTTACCATTCCCCAACTGGTGGATTTTAATACCTTCTTTGATGGCACCATGCTCATTGCTTCCACAATGCCCACAGCCCAAGCTGAGCCTTAGGTAAAGGCCTGGGCTTTACCCTTTCAGGGTGTCGACACTGGAATAAAGGTCAGCTGACTCGGGCTCATGGGGGTCAGGCTGCAGGGCTAAAAATTGCTGTGTAGACGTTTGGGCTCGGGCCAGCCACGCGTGTTTAATTGCTGTGTAGACTTACCCTAAGATTGATCCTCCACAATATGGTATTGCAGAGCCACAGTCCACCAGGTGGGGCCAGATACATTTTCCTGTGATTCCCATCCAGGTGTATGTACTCTAATAATAGTAGCATCAAGGTATTAGGTGGGTTCAGGCTCGAGAAAGTTTACATCAGAATTTGGTGGTATATCACTTATCTGCTGTGTATAGGCAGTTTGTGTCAGTCAATTCTGAATATTTAATGTGGGAATTTATGCCACTAGAGCAGGTAAATAGTATAATGGCTAACAAGGGTCAGGCTGGAGACTCTTACCTACATGCTCGGGGTCTTACTGATCGCCATATTTGGGGTCGGGAAGGAATTTTCCTCCAGGGTAGATTGGCTGAGGCCCTGGAGGTTTTTCGCCTTCCTCCGCAGCATGGGGCAGGGATCGCTAGCAGGAGGGTTCTCTGCCAATTGAAGTCACCAAGACACAGGATTTGGGGACTTCATCAGCAAAGTCAAGGGAAGGGTAGGGACGGTTTTGTGGCCTGCAGCATGCAGGGGGTCAGACCAGATGATCATAATGGTCCCTTCTGACCTTAAAGTCTATGAGTCTTTGAGTCTATGAGGTGATGGCAAATATTATATTGTGCTTGTCAATGCTTAGTGATAGATTAGCTATGAAAGGAATGGGCACAAAAAGGTTGTTAATATTTTATAAGTGAAATAAAACATCTCTAGCATTTCCTACCCCTTTCCCTAAGCCTTGATGTGCAAAGAGTCTGCTAGGACAGGGCATAGATGCACTGGGATGTACTGGAGAGCCTTTAACCTCACAGAGTACATCTACGTGGGGATAAAGGCCCACAGCACAGCCCTTGCTGGCCCAGGTCAGCGGACTCGGGCTCACAGGACTTGGGCTGAGGGCCTAAACATTAACGTGCAGATGCTTGGGCTTGGATCCCAAGCTCTGGGGCCCTCCATCCTCTCAGGGTCCCAGAGCACAGGCTCCAGCCTGAGCCCAAATGTCTACACAGCAATTTTTCAGCCCCGGAGCCCAAGCCCTGTGAGCCCAACTCAGCTGTCCTGGGCCAGCCACAGGCTTTTAATTCCCATGTAGACATACACCCAGTAACCAATCCAAATCGAGATGTACAGTAGTCAGAGGTGCAAGAATTAAGGCCTTCATTCAGCAAAGCATTTAAGCAGGTGCTTAACTTTAAGCATGGGAATAATATCATTGAAATCAATAGGACAACTCATGTGTTTAGAATTAGGCATGCTCTTAATGCTTAGCAAAACTGGAGCTTAAATACTCATCCTCTTGCCCTTCTTTACTATCCCGCCATGAAACTGAGCATTTCAAACTGTCAAGCCAGCACCTTCCCCTAGCACTAAATTCACCTTCATTTTAAAAACAACAAAAAGAGTGGAGTAGCATGACAGGTGAAGAGAGATGCAGGCTATGTCTACACTTGAAATGCTACCGTTGCAGTTCTCCTTCGCTGTAGGTAATCCACATAGACAGAAGAATTCTTCCATCCACCTAGTGCTGTCTACAGCAGGGCTTAGGTCAATTTAACTACATCTCTTAGGGGTGTGGATTTTTCATACTCCTGAGAAATGTATCAATGCCAATGTAATTTTTCAGTGTAGACCACCCTTTAGTCTGATTTCCAGTTTGGGCACTAGTTCAATTTACCCTTTAATCCTTACATGATAAGAAGAATACAATTACAGATTAATGTAATAATATGCATCTCGGCATTTCTGATATCTCCCAATATAAATTTTCAATAGGGTTGACAGGCTCCCTACCTGGCTCTGCGTGGCTCCCCAGAAGCAGCGACATCTCCCTGCTGCTCCTAGGCAGAGGAACAGCCACGGGGGCTCAGTGCGCTGCCCCCGCCTCGAGCACTGGCTCTGCAACTCCCATTGGCTGGGAACTACAGACAATGGGAGCTGCGGGCGTGGTGCCTGCAGGCCGAGGCAGCGTGCAGAGCCGCTGGCTGCGTCTCCGCCTAGGAGCAGCAGGGACATGTCACCTCTTACAGTGAGCCGCCTGAGGTGAGCGCCGCCTGGATCTGGCACCCTGCATCCCCTCCCACGCCCCAACCTCCTGCCCTGAGCCCCCTCCTGCACCCAAACTCCCTCCCAGAGCTGTGCCCCGCAACCCTCCCGCACCCCAACCCCCTCCCGCACTCAAACTCCCTCCCTCCATTGATAAGTATAACTCTTAGTTAATCGGAATTTTTCACTAACTGGCACCCCCCATTTCCCCCAACATGCCAGATAACAAAGCTTTTCCTGTACCTTTTTGTTCCTTGCCTTGGATTTGCTGATCAATGACATGCCTCTTTGCCTGGCTCTACCTAGAGTCTGTAGCCTACAGGAATTTGGACAGAGTGGTACAGACATCGCCGATAGAGACTGCGATCACTGACTATTCCTTTAAATGCAGTCTCATGACCTAGACCTTACTCCACCACCTATTAAAGAAGGGGACAGAAGTACATACAGAGCTCCAGCTCAGCCGCACAGGACACAGCAAGGCAATTAAATACAGCTAACTGTGAGTAAACATAAGGAGTTAGAGGGGCTCTCTAGAGCAAAGGGCACAGAAAGAGATTTGTGTAAAATCCTAAACTGAAGCCGGAGTAACTTTTTAAAAAATACACATTTGTTTCAAATATTCAGAATGTAAAATGGTATGTAGAAAACGACTGTCTCATTTCAGCAATTTGGAGGGTCAATTTATTTATTGCTTTTTAGGAAACATTCTAAGTAGTTTTAATCTCATACTACCTCAGACTTGATTAAAAAGATGATTTCCGCCTCTCCCCCATAAAAATCCGAAGCGGTGACTCTGTCAGCGATCACAGAGGTCTTTTGCAAATACAACCCCGTTTGCAGGGGAGGGATTCTATCCTGGTATTTGGGAGGGATGCCTTGGCTGCAGACTTTTGCACGCTAAGGTCAAAATTCTCAAGCCTGGTACTCGGTACCACCACTCCCAATGGAAGTCAACGGGTGCTATGGATGTCCAGCACCTTTGAAAATTAATCACTTTTATTTAGGTACCTAACTATGGATGTAGCAGCCGATGGATATAGAGCCTGTAAGCACTCAAGGGTCAAAATTGAACAGGTAGTTAATATGCTGGACAGCTGCTTTTTATACCATGGAGTATGAATCATTTTTTTGTGGGTGCATATCTGGGTCACGTGTATTGTAATGGTCAACCATCAAATGAGAGTTGCTATACTGGCTGTGGTCTTGAAGACTGGACATTGTTAGCTGGTGAAAGCACATCAGTGTCCAGAGATATTTTCCTTATGCATGACATCAATTGGACTGTGCCTTGGTAGGTTTTTTTACCAGTATTTGTTTCCATGGTAAGTCTCAGCTTAATGAGCATGTAAAGCAATAGTTCACGTCATCCATCCCTATCATTTTCTGACTGTTCGCATTGTTAATTACAGGTGTAATTATCCGGGGGAGATATTCCATAGTGTGCCTTCATGTTGCCCCTTGTCTTCACTGTGCTCGTTCTGTACTCTTGCTTCTTAACCAGTGGAAGCTGTGACCTCTATGATGAGCTAAAGGAGTTGAAAACTGAATTTGACATCAATCTCTACCAGCGATTAGCACAACCAGAGAACAGAACTAACTTGATAGTTGCACCAGCAAGTGTGTCCATTTCTTTGGGGCTACTGCAGTTTGGAGCTCAAGGAAACACCTTTATGCAGCTGGAAAATGCTCTTGGATACAACATCCAAGGTAATTTGCACTTTGACAAATTATTTTTTAGCAATAACTGCTTTGCATTATATCATAAATTCACACTACAGCTTCCTTGACTAATGAGAAAGCAATTGCACAATCAAGCTAAACTTCTTTCTAATTAACAAGATCTGTAAGAGTTCATACTGCATTGTTTTTTTCCATATTTGACTGAATTGTAGGAACTGTTCAACCAGCCGATATGTATGTATTCTTCCTACTTCTTTCTGAGCAGTGCTCACTCTTTCTACTACACTTTAAAACAACTACATTAAAAAAATGAAGATCTGGAAGGAACATGTAACTCCAGCTAAACTAATGTTGGATTCTCAGGATTTTCTTTCCATTTTAACCAAAGATTAATCCTACCACCTGACACAATATATCCATAGCTATTTTTCATGATCTGCACACTGGTTATAGAAAACAGATGACTGTCTCATCTTCAAAATTTGTAGCTTATACATACTGTGCCAGCTTTAGAGCGAGCAGTATTCTTAAGCATGACATTTATTTTCATCACATGAAGGCAAAAGTTAAAATTTATAGAGATTGCTATGTTGTGTTCTGTAACCTTACTTAGTCATTATTGCCTTTCTGTAAAGTATTGGTATTCAGAAATAACCATTCCAGCTCAATCTAGGTATTATATACAGAAAAAAACTATATGTGCTATATATTTTCTCTTCCTCTCACACACAGTATCTACAGCACAAACCCTATCAAACAAAGGTATTACTTGCAATGATGCCATTTTGCTACAATGCAGTCAAGTAATTTTTAACCACTACTCATTTATGTAAGCATTGTACCTTGCTGTTTGCCATACATCTTGCCTCTTAGGGACTTAATTATTGAGAGAGCTTTAGAAAATGGACTAGATAATGAAATTAAGGCAATAGTCCCACCCATATAAAAAGTGACAAATAGCACTAAAGAGGTTTTCCACTGATTGGTGAAACCTATTACTTATTTCAATGCTTTTCTTCCTTCCTTCCGTGCTGTGGATAAAGTTAACAAAATGGAATATCCCTGAGGAAAGGCTGGCATTAGTTTTAGTTGTACACATCACAAACCACATAGGTTTCTGACTTCAGGTAAACTTACTTGTGTTTAATGTGAAAATAAATCAGAATGGCAACTATGACCAATCTGCAGTAACAATGAACTTCCAGAAAGAAAGAAAAAGAAAGAAAAACTGTTTCCCCAAATGGCATGTTTGGCTAAATCCAGCAGAAATAGATCAAATAAACATTTTCCTTGAGATGAGTAAAACCAACTCACTGACATACACAGCAGATAGAAAACTGCATTCCTCTATTATACTTTGGTGCTAACATTTTTGTAGCTCTGCCTTTAACTATAATGAGGGATGTGGTACAAAAATGCACCAATCTGGCAAAAACTACCCCGATAGCCATCAGTATCCACTGAAAGTTCAATCACTCTTTAGAGAGAATCAGCTTTCCCTGGCTTTAATAACCTCTTTTAATGCTCTGCAGCTTTTCTAATATCTGCTCTAGCACAGGCTGTTTGAGCAAAATAATGTCCAAAGAGTTGTCTGTCTGAATAATAAATATCAAATAAAATATTTGAAAGCAGTTTTGAACTAGCCTCCAAGTAAAAATTCAGAACTTTGGTTAGCTAAGATTGTTGTTGTTACTAAGGTTACAAGCTGAGGATACTGCATCTCATATAACATCTGCTTCTTATTTTACCATCTTTGAGTTCTTACATCCACATGGGAGCTTGCCAAACACTAGTATACTAATGCAAAACACATGAGAAAGGCACTTTACACCTAAAAAAATCTGATTCTTCTTGACATCTGTTCAAGGAGTTCAATATTTTCCCCTTAAAGAGTAACAGAGCTAAGCTTTAACACTAAGCTGTATTAGTCTTCATGCAGGTTATTAAAGGGACACCATTAGGTTAAAAATCATGTACTGGATTCTCGGGTGGTGTAAACTAGCCAATTTGGAATTTGGCCCCATATACTTAAAATGTCCTCACTGAGAGGCAGAAGGATCCTGTTCATAGGACATAGGTTTGGCAATCAGGAGAATTAGGTTCTATTCCTGATTCTGCTATTAACTTGCTGTGTGATCTGTGGCAAGTCCCTTCAGCTGTCTATGCCTGTGTTTCTCCTCCCACCCTTTGTCATGTCCAGTTAGATTGAAGCTCTTTGAGACAGGGATTGCTTATTATGTGTTTGTAGTTGTGCCTAACACAATGGGGCCCTTATTTCCATTGGGTCTCTAGGCACTGCTATACCACAATGAAATAAAATAATAATAATAAACACCACCTCTGCTTATTAAAATGGGAAGAATATTTTGAAAAATCTACTTTGCTTTTCCCCATTTATGCTGTTTGTTTCCTGTTTGGATTTCTCCCCCTTTGAAAAGGGGTAAAGAAGCTAGTAATGTTCATTTTTGTTTGTAGTCAATTCAAGCCAATCACTGTCCCAGGTTCTCCTGCACTAGCAAAGTGCTGCTGTGTTTAAGTTGCAAACACTTCAGGGGGATGTTAATCCATTTACAAAATAAAAACCTGTTTCAATTAGAATTTGTTAACAGAGAATTTCATTGACACATTTCTAGTCGTTTTAGATTCTGTAATAATACATTTAAGCAAAATCTCTGTATAAAGTCAAATTGGACATGCCAGTGTCCTGCTAAGTGTATTTTAAGTTTATGCAAGTTGATTTTGTGTGTTAAGCCCAAGGGGGAGCTTGTCTCCCAGGATCTCTCCTTTTCTTTATACGGGGTAGGCTGGGTATCACCACTTCTGCAGGATCCTTCTCCTCTACCCCTGACTCCACAGAGGACACTCCACAGGGTCTTGGGCTGTTGTATGGGGCAGGAGAAGGTTGGGCACATCATCGCCCTCCCTTAACTCCATGGAGAAATCAGTGCAGCTCAAGGCCCCCCTCCCTGTTGCGGTGGACATCCTCCCACTTTCAGAAGGGATTCTGGAAACAGCTGCTGGCAGAGGAAATGTTGGCACCATGTCTCCATTTGAGGGGAGAGCAGGAGGTCCCGGAGCCAATGTAGAGGCAAAGGGCTTCTTTAAGGACAGTGCTGTGCTTCCAGCACAGTCCCAAAATCTGAGATTCAAGGACATCAATCATGTGTGTGCGTCCTCTCAACAGAATGATTTGGGGAAAATTCCAGAAGGGGAAGCTCCAGAGTTTTCCCTCCCCCAACATTCCTCTTACGATCCACTAAGCTCCATTTTATCTGTATTTTAATGCTTCTAATAACACTCTTGTTTATAGATTTTAGATGAATTTAGATGCAAAGTAGTATTGTATTTTAAAACTTCAAGGTGACCAAACCAAAACCAAGAATGTATAAAAGAAAGGTTACTTATTGAAAACTGTTGTTCTTCGAGAGTTGCCTCTATGCCTTCACATTTATCTAGTGCCTCTAGTGTCGAGCTCCAGAACTGTACAATAAAGCCATGTCCACTGGTGGTGCAGTAGCACTCTCCTATTAGAATTACATCATAGGCTCCATCTTTAAAAGGAAGTGCACCTCCCAGACAACCTTAGTTCCTTCTCCCTAGCCTACGGAGTCCTGAAATACAAAGAACACTGAGACAAATGGGAGAGTGGGTTGGTAGTGTGGCTGCACAGAGGCAACTCTTAAAGAACAGCAGTTACTAACTTTCTTCTTTGAGAGCCTCTGTGAATTCCCATGAATGGGAGTTTAGCAAGTGGTGCCACCATCAGAGGACAGCGGGCAAGGAGTTCTAGGAAAAAGCAACAGAGGGTCCTGTGGCACCTTTAAGACTAACAGAAGTATTGGGAGCATAAGCTTTCGTGGGTAAGAACCTCACTTCTTCAGATGCAAGAGGCTTGCATCTGAAGAAGTGAGGTTCTTACCCATGAAAGCTTATGCTCCCAATACTTCTGTTAGTCTTAAAGGTGCCACAGGACCGTCTGTTGCTTTTTACAGATTCAGACTAACACGGCTACCCCTCTGATACTAGGAAAAAGCAGACTGCAACACCGCCTTACCACACAAGCATTGCCGTGTGATACCAAGTCCAACGACTAGGGCTTAGTGAAAGTGTGGCAGAACTACATACAGCTGCTTTGTAAATCTTTACAATAGGAACCTAGCTCAGAAAAGCTACAGAGGCAACTGTGGCCCTAGTCAAGTGTACTGGTTTTTTGGAGACGAAGTAACAACGTCCAATACGTCTCTTAATCAAGTGGGAAAGAGCTTGTTACTAATAGGCTCCCCCTTATACCTCTCCCCAAAGGCAACAAATAATCTGTTTGATCTTCCAGGGGGCTTAGTCCCACCCAGGTAATAGTATAGATGCAAAAAGAGACTTGTGCTGTTAAGTATAAACATCTTTTGACATCTAAGTATAAGCAGGACTCCCCGGGCTGAGCATGACATTTTGATTAAAAACCTACAACAATATAAAATGAACATGGCACATATTAAATGGATTAAAACCTGGCTAACTGCTAGGTCTCAAAATGTAAATGTAAACAGGGAATCATCGCTGAGCAGATGTGTTACCATTGGGGGCCCCACAGAGATTGGTTCTTGGCCTTACACTATTTGATATTTTTATCAATGATGTGGAAGAAAACAAAGTTTGAATTGATAAAGTTTGCAATGACACAAAAATTGTGGGAAGACAGATCACTGATACAGAGCAATCTGACTTTGCTTGTGTCCATCTTACCAAGCAAACAATATAAATTTTAATATGGCTAAATGTAAATACATCTATCTAGGAACAAAGACTGTCAGCTGTGCTTACCAGGTGGGGGACTCCATCCTGGAAAGCAGTGTCTATAAATACATCAGAGGAATAAATACCACGGGGAGAGAGGAGTTATTTAAGTTAAGCAGCAATGCTGACACAAGAATAAATGGATATAACAAATTTAGGATTGAAATTAGACAATGATTTCAAAATACCAGAGGAGTAAAGTTCTGCAACAGCCTTCCAAGGGGAGCAGCGGGGACAAAAAACCTAACTGGCTTCAAGATTGAGCTTGATACGTTTATGGAGAGGATGGTATGATGAGACTGCCCACAATACTTCTGTTAGTCTTAAAGGTGCCACAGGACCCTCTGTTGCTTTTTACAGATTCAGACTAACACAGCTACCCCCCGATACTTGACACAATGGCATGTAATCTGTGACTGCTATTAGCAAATATCTCCAGTGGCTGGCGATGGGACACTAGATGCGGAGGGCTCCGAGCTACTTCAAAGAATTCTTTCCCAGGTGTCTGGCTGGTGGGTCTTGTCCACATGCTCAGGGTCTGATTGTCATATTTGGGGTCCAGTATGAATTTTCCCCCAGGTCAGAATGAGAGAGACCCAGGGTATGTCTACACTACGAAATTAGGTCGAATTTATAGAAGCTGGTTTTATAGATATCGGTTTTATACAGTCGATTGTGTGTGTCCCCACATAAAATGCTCTAAGTGCATGAAGCCGGCGGACCACGTCCACAGTACCGAGGCTAGCGTCGACTTCCGGAGCGTTGCACTGTGGGTAGCTATCCCACAGTTCCCGCAGTCTCCACCGCCCATTGGAATTCTGGGTTGAGATCCCAATGCCTGATGATGCAAAACAGCGTCATGGCGGGTTCTGGGTACATGCCATCATGCCCCTCCCCCTCCATCAGAGCAATGGCAGACAATCGATTCGCGCCTTTTTACCTGGGTTACCTGTGCAGACAACATACCACGGCAAGCATGGAGCCCGCTCAGCTCAGCTCCACCATATGTCATCTGGGTGCCGGCAGACGTGGTACTACATTGCTACACAGCAGCAGCTAATTGCCTTTTGGCGGTAGACAGTGCAGTATGACTGGTAGCCTTCATCGGCGATCTGGGTGCTGGCAGACGTGGGGCTGCATTGCTACACAGCAGCAGCCCCTTGCCTTTTGGCAGTAGATGGTGTACTAAGATTGATATCCATCATCGTCGTATTCCAGTTCAATCAGAGATACCTGGGCAGACATGCTTTGTCTCCTGGAGACTCAGTCCTGCCAGCAGTCCTATTGAACCGTCTTGACGATCAGGGCTAGCAATCGTAGTACAGTATCTTCTGCCAAGCACCCAGAAGATGCCGAGGGCTATCAGTCATGCTGCACCATCTGCTGCCAGCTTAAGATGTAAAAAATAGAGGTGTTCATTTGCTTCCCCCTCCCTCCGTGAAATCAACGGCCTGCTAACCCCAGGGTTTTGAGTTCAACCTTGGGGGGGGGGGCATTCTGTGTGACAGTTGTTTGTGTTTCTCCCTGATGCACAGCCACCTTTGTTGATTTTAATTCCCTGTACGTGTACGCCATGTCGTCAGTCGCCCCTCCCTCCCTCCGTCAGTTTCATGCCTTTTTTCAGACCAGACGCCATAGCACTGGGATCATGGAGCCCGCTCAGATCACCTGAGTATGGTGTTCATAGTGCTCATAATTGCCGCGGTGATCTGAGCGGGCTCCATTGAAGGCCAGCCTGCCGATGCTCGGGCAATCATCTGGGGTGGAGTGACAGGGTGGCCGGAGGCCCCCCCACCGTGTTCTTGGGCTTCTGGGTGAGGAGGCAATGGGACTTGGGGAGGGGGGCTGTTGGTTACACAGGGGCTGTAGCGGCGGTCTCTGCTCCTGCTGCCTTTCCTGCAGCTCAACCATACGCTGGAACATATCAGTTTGATGCTCCAGCAGCTGGAGCATCGACTCTTGCCTTCTGTCTGCAAGCTGATGCCACCTATCATCTTCAGCCCACCACTTGCTCTGTTCATCCTGCGATTCAGCCCGCCACCTCTCCTCTCGTTCATATTGTGCTTTTCTCATGTCTGACATTGACTGCCTCCATGCATTCTGCTGTGCTCTTTCAGCATGGGAGGACATCTGGAGCTCCGTGAACATATCATCCCGAGTCCGCCATTTTCTCCTTCTAATCTTTGCTAGCCTCTGCGAAGGAGAAACATTTGCAGCTGGTGGAGGACAAGGGAGAGGTGGTTAAAAAAAAGACACATTTTAGAGAACAATGGGTACACTCTTTCACGTTAAATTTTGCTGTTCACATTACACAGCACAGATGCTTTCGTTACAAGGTTGCATTTTTCCTCTTATATTGAGGGCCTGCCGGTTTGGTGTGAGAGATCACTCACGCGGTGCCAGGCAACAGAATTCGGCTTGCAGGCAGCCATGGTAAGCCACAGCCTTTTGGCTTTTTTAACTCTCATAACATGTGGGAATGGCTTCAAACAGTAGCGCCCTCATTTCCCATACCAAGGACCCGTTGGGTTGGCCATTTAAAATGAGTTTGCAATGTAAAAGGAGGGGCTGGGGTTTCTGGGTTAACATGCAGCACAAACCCAACTACCCCCCCCCCCCACACACACACCCAATTCTCTGGGATGATCCCTTCACTCCTCCCCCTCTCCCCCCCCAACCGCATGGCTAACAGCGGGGAACATTTCTGTTCAGCCGAGCAGGAACGGGCACCTCTGAATGCCACCTTAATAAAATCACCCCATTTCAACCAGGTGACCCGTGAATGATATCACTCTCCTGAGGATAACAAAGAGAGATAAGGAATGGATATTGTCTGCATGCCAGCAAACACCGGGACCATACGCTGCCATGCTTTGTTATGCAATGATTCCAGACTACGTGCTACTGGCCTGGCGTCGTAAAGTGTCCTGCCATGGCGGACGGGATAAGGCAGCCCTCCCCAGAAATCTTTTGCAAAGGCTTTGTGAGTACATGAAGGAGAGCTTTCTGGAGATGTCCCTGGAGGATTTCCACTCCATCCCCATACACATTAACAGACTTTTCCAGAAGCTGTACTGGCTGCGATTGCCAGGGCAAATTAATCATTAAACACGCTTGCTTTTAAACCATGTGTGATATTTACAAAGGTACACTCACCAGAGGTCCCTTGTGTGCCCTCAGGGTCTGGGAGCACGCGTTGGGTGAGTTCGGGGGTTACTGGTTCCAGGTCCAGGGTGATAAACATATCCTGGCTGTTGGGGAAACCGGTTTCCCCGCTTCCTTGCTGTGAGCTATCTTCATTGTCTTCATCATCATCATCATCTTCCGCGTACCCCGAACCCGGTTCCCTGTTGCGTGTTTCTCCATTGATGGAGTCAAAGCATACGGTTGGGGTAGTGGTGGCTGCACCCCCTAGAATGGCATGCAGCTCCGCGTAGAAGCAGCATGTTTGCGGCTCTGCCCCAGACCTTCCGTTTGCCTCTCTGGCTTTGTGGTAGGCTTGCCTTAGCTCCTTAATTTTCATGTGGCACTGCTGTGCGTCCCTGTTATGGCCTCTGTCCTTCATGGCCTTTGAGACCTTTTCTAGTATTTTGCCATTTCATTTACTGCTACGGAGTTCAGCTAGCACTGATTCATCTCCCCATATGGCGAGCAGATCCCATACTTCCCGTTCTGTCCATGCTGGAGCTCTTTTGCGATCCTGGGACTCCATCATGGTTACCTGTGCTCTCCACGCTGGGCAAACAGGAAATGAAATTCAAAAGTTTGCGGGGCTTTTCCTTTCTACCTGGTCAGTGCATCTGAGTTGAGAGTGCTGTCCAGAGCGGTCACAATGAAGCACTGTGGGATAGCTCCCGGAGGCCAATAACGTCGAATTCTGTCCACACTACCCCAAATCCGACTCACAAAGGCCGATTTTAGCGCTAATCCCCTTGTCGGAGGTGGAGTAAAGAAACCGGTTTAAAGGGCCCTTTAAGTCGAAAGAAAGGGTTTCGTCGTGTGGACATGTCCAGGCTTAATTCGATTTAACCCTGCTAAAGTCGACCTACACTTATAGTGTAGACCAGGGCCCAGTGAAGTTTTTGCCTTCCTCTGCCGCATGGGGCACAGGTCACTTGCAAGTTTAAGCTATGGGGGGTCTATCACAGGAGTGGGTAGGTGAGGTTCTGTTGCCTGCAATGTGCAGGAGGTCAGATTAGATGATCACCATGGTCCCTTCTGGCCTTAAAGTCTATGAGACTGAAAAAGAATTGTGGGTTGTGGTGGATAAACCACTGAACATGAGCGCCCAGTGCAAAGCTGTGGCCAAAAGGGCTGATGGAGGAACTAACAATAAAAAGAGTTCTGCTTAGGTCTCTGGCAGCAGAGAAGGAACTGAGATGGATGGGGGGATGCACTATCTTATATAGATGGAGCCAAAGATGTCATGTTAGCACAAGCACTACTGTATTTCCCCACCTCTCCTCCCACAAGTGTTATACAGTTCAGCAGCTTAACTCTCACAGCAGAAGACATAAGTGGGGATACACAGCGGCCCCCAAAGAAGAAGAGTATTTTATTAAAACAAGAGCAAATAGAATGTGATGTAAGGTCAACTAATTAGTGCAGCCACAATATAGCAATTTCCAAGGTAATGTCTATCATACAGTTGTAAGTAGTAACACTACAGAGCTTGGGTTAAATACACAGAGAGGCTTTTTTTTCTCTGAATTTAATCAGTGTTTTGAATTCTCTTCAACTTCCTATGAAAAAGATGGGCAGTTACCTGAACAGCCAGGGCACCTGCAGGTACACATAGATCAGATCTGTAGTTACAGTGATTCTCGCTCACATGCACAGAGTGAAAATAATAGCCAAATTTAACATTAGGAAGAAATTTTTCCACCAGGGCATATTGGAAGTTACCTCTTAGGCTTTCTTCACTTTCCTCTGGAGCAGCGAGCAGGGTTCATCCCTTAAAATTAAGTGATCATGGCCACACAGTCATTTTCCTGTGATTGCAGTGAGGGAGGAGCTAACATTGGTGGACCTTTGTTCTATTAATGTCATCTGTGTTTTGCTACAGAAAGCTCTCGGTATGTACAACGTACTGCAGAGTATTCCTAGGCAATAGTCTCCACCTCACTAATAGTTTCACATACTTGAATTTTGAATTACGTTACATTGTTGTAGCATCCAGAGGGCCCAATCAGCATTGACACCCTATTATGTTAACTGCTGTTGCAATCACATAGGAAGAAATGGTCCATTGCTATTTGTTAAGTGCTGACAATTTTCTCGGCAATGAATTATCATTAACACTTTTTGCTATTTTAAGTTCAACATGAGAATTACAGCATGGAATTTTTCTCCGGTCTGGCAGATCCAAAAGTGCAGGACTTCTTGCATACCGGATACGAAGAAGTGACCAACTCTAGCCAAGGCCCTGTGGTTCAGCTGGCATGTGCCCTATTTGTGCAAGCTGGAGTTCACCTGTCTCCTGACTTCATTGAACATACTGCACTCTGGGCAAACAGCAGCCTGCAAAAAATCAACTTCAGTGAGCCTAACAGCACTGCTGCACAGATAAATGAATGGGTTACCGGTAACACAGAAGGTAAAATAACTAATAGAGATGATTATGTAGGACCCAACTGTACTAATAAAAACTGTACAGATACCAGCAGTTAGCACTCTACATACCAAATGTAGTAATGTTTAGTCTATGCTCTCTACAGAAAGGCATAGTTTAGCGGTCTTGAACACAAGACTGGGAACCAGGAATGTTTGTGCTCTAATCTCAACTCTGATATTGCCTCACCGCATAACCTTGGGCAAGACTGCAGTAAGTCTAGGTACCTAAGTAAAGGATTATGGGATCAAGTCCTTAACCAGTCTTCCTTAGTCCCTTACTTTGTAAAATGGGGCTAATATCATCAAGCTCGCAGGGATGTCTAAGAATAATTAGCTAGAGCCAAATTCTCCCAGCTATCACTGAGTGTAGTATTCACCACAATGAATACTTCCAGTAAACTCAGTAGTAGGTGTTTTGTAGTATTGACCCATTAGTTTGTACAGTGAAAATAGAAGATGAAATTAGCTAACTTTATTCCTTTACATGACCAGGAATTTAATGAAACAAAATCCAATCTTAATGAAAAATTGACTGTAAGCCATTAGAATCACTGGGCCAAATTAATCACTGGTTCATGCCACTGATTTTGCACAAGTTATACTAGGAATGGATTTGGCCATCAACTTGATTAGCAGATAACTAATGTGATTTTAAACATGCATGTTGAAGTTGATACTAGTTGCTCTTGAAAAGTCTCCTCTATCTTCCTCAACAGAACTACAATAGGACTTTATGATAGAAATTGATTGCTCAAGGAAACATTGTTGACAATGTCAGCTCGCACTTTGATAAAATTTTCCTATATTTTTTTGACACTGCCAATGGCTTTCATAGTAGGGAGGTGAATAAAATGGCATGATCAGTTAGAAAACTTCACACTAGAGCCCTTATTTCATGGCAAAGAGGACACAACCATGCCCTAGGCCTCTTTTCTATCATTGACACTACCAGAGTCTCTGGGCATAATTTCACGTTCAACTTATTGCACATAGATTTAGCCACACTTTTTTCATTACTGCTAGAAGCAGTTATGCAGTCATTTAAGACTCTTAAAATTACCCTTCTTAGAGATTTTAAGGTCAGAAGGAACCATCATGACCATCTTGTCTGACCTCCTGCACATTGCAGGCCACGCAACCTCACCCACCCACTTCTGTAATAGATCCCTAACCTCTGGCTGAATTACTGAAGTCCTCAAATCTTGACTTAAAGATTTCAAGTTACAGAGACTCCAACATTTATTCTAGTTCAAACCAGCAAGTGACCCAGGCCCCAAGCTGCAGATAAAGGTGAAAAACCTCCTACGTCTCTGCCAAGAAAAAGTAAGGGATACACTAATTTTCTGAGCTCAAATATGAACAAAAGTATGAAACGGATGTCAGCCTGACCCTATTTGTTGCAGGTAGAATGCTCCCCTCTGTGACTTGGACAAAAGGATTCAGAAGAGTTTGAAAAAAATAATCTGATAATTTGGTCCTATGTATAATGTCACTTAAAAAATGAGAGAGAGAGAGAGAGAGAGAGATATGCAGGATTAGTGTGTGTGTGTGTTATATATATATATATATATAAAAAAATTCTTCTCCTTTTCTTATGCAGGTGGAGAAGCAGACTGCATACATCTGGATACAGTTGGTTCACCACTTACTCAGATGGCTGTGGTGAGCACCATGTACTTCAAAAGCATGTGGCAAAAGAAATTCTCTTTCACAGATACTCAGTCCTTGCCTTTTACCACTGCGGAGGGTGTCACCCTGAAAGTGCCCACAATGTACCACACGGCTGAAATCAATTATGGTAACTACTTTTCATGCCATGTCTGACATATGAAACAATATTGTAAACTACAAACATTTTTAATTTATTTACTTCCAGCACTGCCTGCAATGTGCTAGGTGCTGCACAAACATGGAGGAAAGCGTTTTGGAAAAACACCAAAATATAATAGCTCAGAAATAGACCTTTTCTCTGACATATAAAACCTGTGAGTGTATTATACTTCTCCTGAGAGAGATACCGTAGTTTAATGATGATTGAAGACGAAAGTAGGAGCCAGTAATGCCCTACAGTATCACAGGCTTGAACATGAGATCATGTTTTAGGTCTCAAACCTGCCCTCGCTGAAGTAAATAGCAAAACTCCTGCTGACTTCAGCGGGAGCAGGATTGGACTCTCATTGAGAGATGGAATGTTGAGCAGAACACTGGGATTTTTCCCTGCTCAATCTGAAAAGTGTGGGATCTCTTCACCTGGAGAGCCATTTGAGGATGACAGAAAGGACAGTTGATATTTTAACATCTCCTGGATAGAAAAGTGTCATTAACAGTGCAGCACCCTCTCTCGTGTATATTGCAAAGGCTACACTGGGTCGGAATCTAAATCCTACTGCTGTACTGGAACCCATGATTTTCAGAACTAATGAGCACTACCAACTAAACCTTACTGACATTTTGTAATGATATGCAGCCAATTACTTATATAAACATTACAGTTACACCCCAGTATTTGTAAGACTGCAAATAGAACGAATGATCATTGAGTAAAAAAAACCAAACACCTCTACTCTTAAAGCACCAGCTGCTATATTTAATGCCTTCTCTGTGCTGACCACTGCAGGAGTTGTCCTTGGACATGCCATTATTCCATTGGAACACTGGCTCCTTAAAGGAGGTTGAGCAGGGCTGTGATATTGTACTGCAAGAAGTTTTATATGCATGTATGTGACGCAGTCAGCAACTAGTTAATATTAATGACACCTACATTAATGGATGCTGTACCCTGTTCCCTAACCAATTATTCATTTGAAGGTCCATTAAGTTGTATCCTTTTTTGTGGTTATAGGTTTAAAGATTTTTGTCTGAATTTGACAAGTTTTAAAAGCTTTGTAGTTCAATAAAGCTGTGTGCTTCTTGAAAGCAGCTTAACCTGTGCCATTGATTTGGGTGTATGGCTGAGCGCATTGGGCAAAGTACTTCTCAATGAGTCAAACGGGCTGCTTTTTCTTTTCATTTTTTTTTCCAGTGTAGTCCTGCTGAAAGGTGCTACATTGAAAGAGCTGGAGAATGAAGTCATCTATTTATTCAAAAACCGCTGTTGTAAGACCAGTCACATTGTAAACTCATGCACTCTCACCAAAGTTCCTCAGCCCTGACCCAAAGGGAGTATCATTAGGGTGAGAAGACAGCTCAGTCACCATGCTCCACTGGACTGGCCACTGAGAGAGCTATTTGTATTAGCAAATGTGCGATGGGGACACTTGTCTGCTCAGAAGTGGATTGAGACCATTAACTCAGTTCACGTGAGCCAGTGATCTTCATTTATTAACAACCTGGTCCATATTCAAGCCAGTGACTTAGTGGTGAAAGGCTCTGTATCCTCATACTAGTGCCTTGAGCCACCTAATTCCTCAGAACTGCTTTTTCCCCTTGAGTGATGCCAAGGATTATGTTTTCAAACCCGCAGGTCAGTTCCACACCGCATTGCTGGAGCGGTTCGGTGTAGCCGAGTTGCCTTATCTGGGGGAGACAGTCAGCATGTTTGTGGTTCTTCCCAGTGATAGGAGGACATCTCTGTCCCAGATTGAGTCACACCTCTCAGCTAAAATCATTACTGTTTGGGCCAACAGCTTAAAGAGAATGAAGATGGATATTTTTCTACCTAGGTAAGTGACGCTCTCCTTCTTAAGGGCCTGGCCATTCTCTAACCGTATCTTTTATCGTCAGAGTTGTGATGTGTACATTATTATAGGCATAACCAATGATATAAAGGACATCTGTCCATTTATGAGGACACTTTCAACTCTACTCTCCTGATCACATGATCAGCACAGCAAAGCACCCTCTCTCCCTCTTTAGCCAGGAGAGGTGGGCTCGGGAATGCCAAATACTATACGTATCTTATACACCAGATGTTCTCAAACTTCATTGCACCTTGACCCCCTTCTGACAACAAAAATTTGTCCCCCCGGGAGGGGGGACCAAAGCCTGAGTCCTGCCCCCCTGGGGTTTATTTGGGGTACAATAACGCTTTAAAAATATACAAAGGGAAGAAAATTATTTGTGCCCATTCTTGCTTTTTTGCTTCATAAAGAAAACTTTAAGAAAGATTGTCTAAATATTTAAAAGTATTTTACTATGTGTTTTTAATATTAGAAATATTAAATGGCACTCCAGCAACTATCACCAATCACTGCATTTCTTCTATGTACAGGGCAAGTTCACACTCTCAATCACTCCAGCCCTTCACTATTGCCAGAATTTGCACGTGACCCCAACAGTATTTTTCAAACAAATAGAACCTTAGGATGTGCCATCTGGGTGCAAAAGAGGGAGGGCATTTCCTGGATGTACTTAGCACATCAATCAGCACAGAAAAGCTTTATTACATACCTCCAGAAATACATTCCCATGCTAATGAAACACCAAAAAATGTTTTGTGCATTAATGTTCTTTTTCCAAGCTAATGTTTTGCAGATGCATTTCTACTTACAACCAAATGTATTACAATTTTTTAAAAAAGAAAGCGCAAATGGGGGCAAATGCAAAGTTCATGTATATATTTAAATGAAATCTACTCTGTTAATTTTAGATTCAGAATTCAAAGTCACTTTGACTTAAAAATGGTTTTACCTGCCTTGGGAATTACAGACATGTTTGATCCAACTGAGGCTGATTTTAAAGGTATTTCAGGTAAGATTATTCCCTATATAAGAAATGATCACTCAGTGTATAGATTTATTGTAGATGTTTATATGATATTTGTTTGACTGATTCAAGAGAGCTGATCCTTCTGTATTAATTAATTAATTACTTCTGGCTCCATGAAAATTAAAAACAATCCAGATTCTATTGAGCTACTGTAGAATTGAAATTTATTTCAAACTACTGCATTTTAGGTTAAGCAAAATCTGGTGGTGGGGCAAAAATTTTTAGAGATTAAAGCCAGTGAGACAGAACATTGCTGGAATGTGTTTGCTTAGGTGCCGGCTGAAGTCTACAAGGATCGCTGCAGATCAAGCATTTATTACTGGTTCTAAATAGCCATGCCACAGTCAAGTGACATTGGTGTAACAACAACAGGCCTCTTTATTCTGCGTCCTGATGTCACAACCTTTATGCATGCCTGTAATCTCGCTTTGTTTCTGTCCTGCAAGCCAACAATCAACATAATACCCAGCCCACAATATCCCAAGACCACATGTTGTTAAGATAGAAACTAACTACCGTGTCTCAAAAAACCTGATCTTATTCTACTCACTGGAAAGTTTTATCCTGATTGAATATTAAAAGACTCCATAACTGTCCATGTGCTTTGACTGACATATATCACTTCCAGCAAGGTAAACAATTCCAATTTGGGCACTTGCATTCAAAGACTCTTAAATGGAGATTTTATGATGAGACTCTCAGCCTTCTAATATGATTCTGGTCAGTGTGTGATTGTCATTAAATGGAGGCATAGCCACAAGAACATCTTCTGATACAGTGGAAACTGCTTTAGAAGAAGTTCCTGGTTGAAGTTTGCTTCCATGGGACAAAGCTCATGGCACAGATTTTGTTTTTTACCTCCTATTAAATTTGAGTATGTGTTCATTATAATGTGATCATTAATTGCATAGAATGCCTTGTTAATTAGAAATGAGATGTTAATATGCTGACTAAAATTCACTGACGGTTCACATTATAAATATGTATAACAGCTATTTAGTTAGGATGAGTGTTTAAGGAGGATGAACTAAAATGGACCAAGGCATACTGGTGACCTTCTTTTGTACTGTTCATGACTTACTCCCATTGTGCTTTTTGATTAAGAAAAATTTGAGTGGCATTTTTTCTCAAATTTTCCCTGTTATATTATTTAAGGGTGTCTTTATTTTCCCTGTCTCCTCCCGCCCAGTATAATTCTGAGTTGACCCGCAGGATTAGGCACAAAGGAGAAAAGCAGTGCAATTGACTTTTACCCATAATAATAAATATTTAATGGGGAAGCTACTGTTCTGATAGATACAGAACTATACTCAGCAATCTTTCTAAGTGTCACTTTTCTCAGAGTTCTATTTTGTTTTACCAGTGATTCTTCCTGCTCAACATGTTTTTGTGGGAGTTTCTTTGGATTGCTTAGTTGACCCAGCATTAGTTCATTGTTCCCAACACACTCGGTAGTTGCCATTCATACCAAGAAATCTTACTGACTACTAGAATTAGTGAAAGATCAAACCACTAGTTGGTCACTTACCAATAGAATTCAGCATTTAATTCAGTGTTATTAATCATATTTATTACAGTAGTGCCTAAGGACTGACCAAGAATGGGGCCTTGTTGTGCCAGATGCTGTATAAACACTGAGCAGCAGTATCCATGCCCTGAAGACCTTCCAGTCTAACTGGACAAGATAGACACAGTGTGGGGGAGTGGGTAGAATATATAAGCGGAGTGAACAATGTGATTGTAGCAAAGGGCACTTAGTTCCACCGTTTTGTGGTGGGGAGGGGGAAGAGGGTTAGTTAGGAAAGGAGAAGCTAAGTGGAAAGAAAAGTGAAAGGGACAGGGCAGGAGAGAAGGGAGTAAGAGGGGCAGGTATGAAGTGAGGGATGGGTAGGAGGGGGGTTAGAGCAAACAGCCAATGAGCACTGGGCAGAGAAAGTCCAGTCAAACCTGTAGAAAGTTTGGTGAATGTCTGACGGTCCCTGCAGTGGCTGTTCCTGCTCCTGCCAGCTGGAGTCTCTGGATGGTTCCTCTCTGAAGTTTTACCCAAGTGTTGTCTACATGGTGGGTACATGATGAAAGAACAGGAAGGAAGCAAACAAAGACTGTATGCGATCTTATCCCTTAAACCTTGTCCCATGCTTATAAGCTGCATTGCAGTGCAGTTCCTCTCTAGGAAGACAGTGGGCCTGATTCCCATTGCCTTACACATATGCAAAATGATTATTCAGAGAATAGCGGCCAGATTCAGATCTGTTATAACAGTATAACTCTGTAAAAACTCTGTTCATTACACATCTCTGGAGTTACTCCAGATTTACACACCGACATAACAGATCAGGATTTATCCCAATAACTTTTTAAAACAAAATTCTTAAAATAGATGACCAGACAATAGTGGGTTGGTTGCATCTTTCAACTAATTCTAGTGTGAAAAGTTTCTTGGCATGAATGATACAAGAAAGGTTAAGTGACTTGTTCAAGGTCACACAGCAAACCATTGGCAGACAGGGGGACAGAAATCAGTCTCCTATTCTTACTAGCCTTCGGATGTTGTTCTCCATAAAGTAGGCAGATAACTTTTAGACTAGGTTCTCCTCCGTACTTGTTCATGGCTGCTACTAAAGTGGAAAAAAAAATTCTTTAGCAATCATGACAATGACATTTCCTTGCAGATGTTCTCTTAATTGTTGTAGAGCTGTGACATTTTTTGGCTTTATTTGGTTTTAAATCAATTTTGATGTGCTCATTTATACATGGTAAAATAGCTTGATGTAGATGATACCACAACACTTAATTGCAGCACAGCCCTAACCAGACCTAGAATTTATGTGGAACCCTATGGTCATGTGGTACTTGACCTATATTTAAGTTATATAGTTATTTAATCTTTTTATAGCTATTGCACTTTCAGGTTTTGACAACCACAAATGTTTAGAACTGTCCAATCAGTGAGTTGTCTCTGGAGATACAGGCTTTATCAGCTGTTAAGCGTTTGTAATACTGGTGACGCTGCTGAAAAACACTATATGGATCAATTCACCTTTAATAACATTCACAGATTGTAAACCCAGAAGGGACCATTAGATTATCTAGTCTAATCTTCTGTATATCACAGGCCATATAAATTCACTTCATTACTCTGGCACTGAGCCAATAACTTGTCTGAGTATGAAGAATATGTTTCAAACCATAATAAATACAGTAGAACTTCAGAGTTCTGAACACCAGAGTTACAAACTGAGCAGTCAACCACACACCTTATTTGGAACCAGAAGTACACAAATCAGGCAGCAGCAAAGACAAAATAATAATAATAATAATTAAAAAAGCATGTACAGTACTGTGTTAAACGTAAACTACTACAAAAATAAAGGGAAAGCAGCATTTTTCTTCTGCATAGTAAAGTTTCAAAGCTGTATTAAGTCAATGTTCAGCTGTAAACTTTTGGAAGAACCACCATAATGTTTCTTTACCATCATATCAGAGTGATGAACAACCTCCTTTCCCCGAAGTGATTGTTAACTCTGAGGTTCTACTGTAGATAATTTATATTGGTAGTAGTGTTATATAGAAGAACTTCAAACCATGTCTCAAAAAGCTGGGAAAACATTATTATTGCTGTTTCAAATATGGGGAAAATGGGGGCATGAAGAAAGTCAAGTGACTTGTCTAAGGTCACACAGCAAGCCAGTGATAGGCAGGGGAACAGAACCCAGATGTTATGCTTCTGTGTCCTGTTCTTGCTAACCACTATCCCACTGCCTCCCAAACGACAAGTGGTTACTTTACTTAGTATTTATATAGCAAAATATTATTAATTGATTAATTCCTAAACCCCCTTTGTAAGATAACTCATACTATCCCCATTGTACAGATGGGGACACAGAGGCACAGGCCCACAAAGTGACTTGCCCAATGCTACACCGTATCAGAGTCAGGATTAGAAGTCACACTCTTCCAATGCCCAAGCCCATGCTAATGCTCATTCCTCCAGACCACCTCCCAACAACACATTTACACTGTAAACAGACAAGCAGAGTAAATCAAATCTCACCATGCAGGCAAGTTTTTCTCTCCACCATCTTTTTGAAGAAAATTTATTTTAACATCAGGGAGGGAAGAGATCGGCGGAAGACATCTGTGACAAAAGGAAAGGTTGTACCTACTATGTAGATTGTAGTCAGCAGGTTATTACTTTACATTATTGCAGCAAAGTACCTGGAAAACTAACCAGTCCATAAAAACTGGACTAATTTTACAAAGTAATTGAACTTTTTTTTTTAGTTAATGCCATTTTGTAAATAGTTTACAATAATTAAAATTAAATGAGAGAAAAGGTTAAAGGAGAGATTGCAGTGTTTACAACCAGCATTTGTTTTTGGTAGAAATAAGTGCCATTTGTTGGAAATATTCTGATGTGTGCTGCTGTTTGTCTAGCAGCGTTAGAAACAATACCTGCAATTAGTAACTCCACAAACTGATCACATTGTTAACAGTGCTGGTAAAAGTGTATTAAGAATTCTAACTGCAGTCATTCTGTAAATTCTGAATGTCCTAAGAAGTTACCAATGAACTACACAGGTTAAAGGGTTTTGACAGCAGTGGAGATGTGTTTATTTTGATCATTACTGATTATTCCAAAATTGTCTTTGAAAATTCTTTCTATTTACAGACATTTTTGGTTAAGATAAAATGCATTATCTGTTCTCTTTAATATCCAATACATCCTATCAGAGCTAGGCAAGAGGAATTAACTAACTGGTCTAAATTCATCTCTGAATTTAATAATTCAAACAAAAACTGTCCTACCTACCCTGGATTAAATGTCTGGTATCTACAGGATTTTAGAAGTTCTGATACTATGAGAATGAGAAGCAGTATAAGAGAAAAGCTAAGATAGAAGTGGCTCAATTTTTTTTCAACTGGGTTGTGTTGATTTTACAATGACAAAAAAATAACTATTAATACTTACTTTTGGTTGGTTTGTTAGAGCAAGGCGGTCTTTACATTTCAGAAGCTATTCATAAAGCAAAGATTGAAGTGACAGAAGAAGGTACGAAAGCATCAGGAGCTACAGGTAAATCAGACATACAAACTTCAGTAGTATTTTGCATCTGAGCCATATCATAGCAGCAACAAATATTATAATTAAAGGTCTTGATTTAACAGGGAATTTACATGTGCTTAAATCCATCCCTATTCAGCCAGGCACACAAGAATATGCTTTATTGAAGCCCATTAACTCCAAAGTTAAACTTCATCTATGCTTTGATGAAGAAAATAAATGTTTAAGAAACCATTTCCATTCTACCTCCTATTTTCAGTTGCTCATAACTTTCTTAAAACATTTTCCTTTTCAAGTTTAGTCTCAGAACATGGGATAGTCCGAGAAAAACCCAACCACCTATTTTTCAGATTAGCAAGCGTTGAACTACCAGCACCCAAAAACAGCTTTTTTTAAATTCAAACCTTCTATTATGCTTAAGTAACTTTACTCAATGGCAATTGACACAGGCGTCATTTGCTGTGGGGCAAGGAGCATCCTTACTGCCTCCTCCACCCCTATTTTTAATAGGTCAATATAGAATCATAGAATGTCAGGGTTGGAAGGGACCTCAGGGGGTCATCTAGTCCAACCCCCTGCTCAAAGCAGGACCAATCCCCAGGCAGATTTTTGCCCCAGCTCCCTAAATGGCCCCCTCAAGGATTGAACTCACAACCCTGGGTTTAGCAGGCCAATGCTCAAACCACTGAGCTATCCCTCCCCCCTCCATTATGTCTTCTATTCCCCTCCTTCCCCACAACTTTGCAGGATATAATATAATCATGTATAATGTTCTATGTGCTGATACAACATTGTCACTCTCTCCCAATTTTTCTGAGATGATGCCCCTGGCAACTGACCTTTCACGCTTGGCTTATAGAGCCAGTGTTTTGAGGAAAGCACTACAATAATGTTAAAGTTAAGGACGCGAAGTAAGTGATTCTAAGTCCATCTAAGATACATCTACTTCAGCTATGCTATTTTCGTAGCTGAAGTTGCATATCTTAGATCGATTTCCTCCCACCTCCCCCAGTGTAGACCAGGCCCCTGTATCTAGCACTAAGCATTGCTCAACCACGCGTAAGGGTCTGGCTCAATATGTCTGTGGTAGCATTATTTTGATGCGAGTGTTCATATGCACACTATATAATTAACTTTGCTGTGGAGACAAAGATTGAGTTCCTTGACTTAAATTCTCATCTTTATTGGTAAACTAACATACCTGGAATGTTTCCAATAAAATCCTCTATAGAAGATAGAAGTCATCCTGTAATGTTTACATATCAAAGACTAAATATAACTGCAATCAGCAGATATATCACCCGGTCCTAGTCCCACTGAAGTCAATGACAGAAGTTCCATTAATTTCAGCAGAAGCAGGCCCACTAAAGAACTGCTTTTCAGAAATAGAGGTGGTGTTCAGGAAGGGCTGGAAGAGTAGGAAGGTAATCTGTCATAGAATCATAGAAATATAGGGCTGGAGGGACCTCAAGATGTCATCAAATTCACCCCCCTGCACTGTGGCACAATCAATTATACTTACACCATCCCTTGACAGGCATTTGTCCAGCCTGGTTTTTAAAACCTCCAATGATGGTGAATCCATAACCTCCTTTGGAAGCGTATTCCAGAGTTTAACTGCCCTTAAAGTTAGAAAGTATTTCCTAATATCTAACCTAAATCTCCTTGACTGCTGATTAAGTCCATTACTTTTTATCCTACCTTCAGTGAATATGGATAACAACTGTTCATTGTTCTCTTAACAGCCCTTAACATACTTGAAGATTTATCAGGTTCGCCCTGTCTTCTTTTCTCAAGACTACATGTGCCCTCCCCACCTCCTCTCTAAACTTTTCTTCATAAGTCACATTTTCTAAACCTTTCACCATTTTTGCTGCTCTCCTCTACACTCTGCCATTTGTCCACATATATCCTCATGTGGTGTGTAGAATGGGACGCAGTACTCCAGCTGAGGCCTCACCAGTGCCAATTACTTCTCGTGTCTTACTTACAACACTCTAGTTAATACGCACCAGAATATTAGTCTTTTCTGCAGCTGCATCACATGGCTGACTCTCATCCAATTTGTCATGAATTATAACCCTCAGATCTTTTTCACCAGTACTATCACCAACCCAATTATTCCCCATGTTGTAGTTGTGCATTTGATTTTTCAAATGTGGAGGCAGCAGAGAGCAAACGGGCCAGTACCAGAATATTTGTAAATTTAGCACTGCACATATTCAGGGTAGTGCCATCCAGGGCCGGCTCCAGCAATTCTGCCGCCCCAAGCGCAAAAAAAAAAAAAAAAAAAAAAAAAGCCGCAATTGGCGGCAGCAGTTCAGCGGCAGGTCCTTCGCTCCTAGAGGGAGTGAGGGACCTGCCTCCCCCGAATTGCCGCAGGTGCTGCCCCTCTCCCTTGGCCGCCCCAAGCACCTGCTTGTTAAGCTGGTGTCTGGAGCCGGCCCTGGTGCCATCTGCTTTCCTCGACTCTCTCTACTGTCCCAAATGTGGTCAGCTTGATAGAAAAGAACAATGGCAAAAACACTATCACACTGTCTTCTACCTGGTTAACTTTCTCTTTAGCCACCAAGGTGTTCTCTTCTCTTCTCTTCCTCCTGTACTCCATTGCTAGAGCAGGCACGGCTGGTTTTAACATGTTTATAGCTATATACAATTGTACAAGAACTGGTTACTTAAAACCGTGGAACATCTAGTCATACATTTTATTGCAAAGAAAAAATTGGAAAGAATTAGATTGTGGGAGAAAGAAGGAAATCATTCTAATCAAACTAGATTTGTAAACTATTTTTAATATATATCTTGGATTAAAATTATTTTTGGCAAATGGTTTTATCCTAAAAAGCCTACAAATGTGTTAATTTTTAGTCAGTGTATTAGTTACACTGTCTAGCTACCTAGAAATGCATTTGGGCAATTAGGGCTGTCAAGCGATTAAAAAAATTGATCGCAATTAATCAGGCTGTTAAACAATAATAGAATACCATTTATTTAAATATTTATGGATGTTTTCTATATTTTCAAATATATTTAAATTACAACACGGAATACAAAGTGTACAGTGCTCACTTTATATTTTTATTACAAATATTTGCACTGTAAAAAAAAGAAATAGTATTTTTCAATTTTCCATTACTGTAGTCCAATCTCTTTATCATGAAAGTTGAATGAACGAATGTAGAATTATGTAAAAAAAAAAAAACTGCATTCAAAAATAAAACAATATAAAACTTTAGAGCAGGGGTGGGCAGACTTTTTGGCCCGAGGGTCACATCTGGGTATGGAAGCTGTATGGCGAACCATGAATGCTCACAAAATTGGGGGTTGGGGTGCGGGAGGGGAAGAGAACTCTGGCTGGGGATGCAGGCTCTGCGGTGGGGCCAGAAATGAGGAGTTCAGGGTGCAGAAGGGGGCTCTGGGGTGGGACAGGGGGTTGAGATGGGGGGGTGCAGGCTCCAGCTGGGAGTGCAGGCTCTGGGGTGGGGCTGGGGCTGAGGAGTTGGGGGTGCAGGAGGATGCTCCGAGCTGGGACCAAGGGGTTAGGAGGGCGGGAGGGGGATCAGAGCTGGAGCATGGGATTGGGGGGAAGAAGGGGTTCAGAGGTGCAGGCTCTGGGTGGCGTTTACCTCAAGCAGCTCCAGGAAGCAGCGGCATGTCCCCCCTCCGGCTCCTAAACAGAGGCTCAGCCAGGCAGCTCTGCACGCTGCCCCGTCCACATGTGCCACCCCTGCAGCTCCCATTGGCTGTAGTTCCCAGCCAATGGGAGTTGTGGAGCAGTGCTTGGGGCAGGGGCAGCCAGTGGAGGGACATGCCCCTGCTTCCGGGAGCCATGCAGAGTCATGGCATGTGTGGAGCAGGCAAGCCCCCAACCCTGCTCGCCAGCAGGAGCTCGAAGGCCAGATTAAAATGTCTGAAGGGCCAGATACAGCCCCCAGGCCATTGTTTGCCCACCCCTGCTTTAGAGCCTACAAGTCCACTCAGTCCTACTTCTTGGTCAGCCAATCACTCAAACAAAGTTGGTTACAATTTGCAGGAGCTAATGCTGCCTGCTTCTTGTTTACAATGTCACTTGAAAGTGAGAACAAGCGTTCGCATGGCACTATTATAGCCAGTGTTGCAAGATATTTACATGCTAGATGAGCTAAAAATTCATATGTCGCTTCAACACCATTCCAGAGGACATGCGTCCATGATGATGATGGGTTCTGCTCAATAATGATCCAAAGCAGAGCGGACCAACGCCTGTTCGTTTTCATCATCTCAGTCAGATGCCACCAGCAGAAGGTTGATTTTTCTTTTTTGGTGTTTTGGGTTCTGTAGTTTCCGCATCTGAATGTTGCTCTTTTAAGACTTATGAAAGCATTCCCCACATCTCATCCCTTTCAGATTTTGGACGGCACTTCAGATTCTTAAACCTTGGGTCGAGTGCTATAGCTATTTTTAGAAATCTCACATTAGTACCTTCTTTGCGTTTTTGTCAAATCTGCAGTGAAAGTGTTATTAAAATAAACATGTTCTGGGTCATTATCCGAGACTGCTATAACATGAAATATATGTCAGAACGTGGGTAAAACAGAACAGGAGATATACAATTCTCCCCCAAGTTCAGTCACAAATTTAATTAATGCATTATTTTTTTAAACAAGCATCGGAATGGTGGCTGAAGCATGAAGGGGCATATGAATATTTAGCATATCTGGAACGTAAATACCTTGCAATGCCCACTACCAAAGTGCCATGCAGACACCTGCTCTCACTTTCAGGTGACGTAAATAGAAGCAGGCAGCAGCATCTCCCATAAATGTAAACAAACTTGTTTTTCTTAGCAATTGGTTGAACAAGAAGTAGGACCTGAGTGGAGTTGTAGGCTCTAAAGTTTTACATTGTTTTGTTTTTGAGTGCAGTTATGTAACAAAGTTACACTTTCATGATACAGATATTGCACTATTGTACTTGTATGAGGTGAATTGAAAAATACTATTTCATTTTTACAGGGAAAATATTTGTAATAAAAATACTATAAAGTGAGTACTGTATACTGTATTCTGTGTTGTAATAGAAATCAATATATTTGAAAGTGTAGAAAAACATCCAAAATATTTAATAAATTTCAATTGGCATTCTATTGTTTAACAGTGTGATTAATCACAATTAATTTTTTTGAGTTAATCACACGTTAACTGCAATTGACAGCCTTAGCAATATTTAAACAGGGTTTTTATTTTTATAACTTTAAAAATGTAAGTTAAATAGATAGTAAAAAAATAACTGCAGAGAGGAAGCAGTCTTATAGTTCAGACACTGCACTGGGATTCAGGAGATTAGGGTTCAATTCAGGAGTCTGCCATAAGCTTTTGGTGTGATCTCAGGCTGATCACTTCATCTCTCTGTGCCTGTTTTTCCCATCTGCAAAAGGGGGATAATTTGTGTCATTTGTCAACTTACTGTAAACTCCGTCTCTATGCATAGATGGTTATGAACAGGGCAAGTGGTACAGTCGTGTCTTGACCAGGCATTAGTACTATCAATGAAAAATAATATCAGTGGTGAGTCTTAAAACTCAAAGGCAAGCAGGCGTAATTACTCAGTGATCAGACAGCACTGCGTTACCTATGTAATTCATCCTTGCAAATTTACTTGGGGAGATTTTTTTCTGCTGGGTTAAACAAACATTACATTTATTTTTATCACAGTAAGGGCACATGAATAATTTGGTGGTTAGGGTAGTAAAAATCTGAGTGTTTTAGGGGGGTGCTCTGTCGAAGCGAAGGCAAAACTGAAACTGACACCTGAATGTTTTCTCTCTCTTGCATTGCAGCTATGGTGCTATTAAAAAGATCTCGAACTCCTATTTTCAAAGCAGACAGACCTTTTATCTTTTTCCTAAGGCACACCACTACAGGTACGCATAATTCATTTATTCAGTAGAGGAGTCACTCACCTAATAGTAAAAAAAATCTTACTAGTGTTTCCCATAAATAAATAAGGAGCTATTCTCTAAAATGACTTCAATTTCCATAAAACTCCTTTAAAAATATAATCTGTAGAATAAATTTTCAACTACAAACAGTGGAAGCAGAAAAACTGACAATCATGGGAATTCAGTTAGACTTTTCTTTGGCATAAATTTAGTGCCCAAAGGCACTCTGATGGCCCTGGAGACTAACATCCATTTATCTGAAAAATGGAAAGGTAAAGCACGTGCAGGGGCAATG
Source organism: Chrysemys picta bellii (assembly GCF_011386835.1). Taxonomy (NCBI): domain Eukaryota; kingdom Metazoa; phylum Chordata; order Testudines; family Emydidae; genus Chrysemys; species Chrysemys picta. Next base: position 299,281,234 of record NC_088791.1, read on the forward strand.
CAAGTTTCTCTTCCCCTGTCCTGCACCTATGCCTCAAATCTAAGCATCTCCTTATTTGGAGAGGCATGAAGCCTAATCTGTCCTGTCACGACTTGGTCTCTTGCCGAGACAAGCAAGAAAGTTGCCACTTGTAAGTATTAAAAGTGGCTTTAGTAAGCAAATTGAACAAAAAAATTAAAACTTACTATACTCAACTATGCACTTAATAGGATGAAAATTAGACTGTAAAATACAAATTTAGAGAAATCAAGTGGAGCATTGGCCTGCTAAACCCAGGGTTGTGAGTTCAATCCTTGAGGGGGCCACTTAGGGATCAGGGGCAAAATCAGTACTTGGTCCTGCTAGTGAAGGCAGGGGGCTGGACTCGATGACCTTTCAAGGTCCCTTCCAGTTCTAGGAGATGGGATATCTCTCTTAATAAAAAAAAAAAAAAAAATTAATGAAGAAAACACCAAATAGCATTCTAATCAGAATAGAATCAGAAACAGTCATAGCATAGCAAAAATACTGATGTTTAATGTTTGGCTTATTTGGGGGGCAGTAAGCTCCAAACTCCTACCACCTGCAAGTTAACAATAGGTCTCACTACAGAACAAAAGCCCAGGAACTCTCCCCCCAATATTTATATTCTGCAATGTGCTAGGCACTTTCCACATACTGTGGAAAATATAGCCTCTGGCCCAAGTATGATACAATTAAGAGCATCACTTTTCTCTCTGAAATTCAACTTCAGAACATCTCTGTCTAGAGAAAAAAGACAAGCTGATAAACTGAAATGGGATGATATCTTAAGTGATTTAAAGCATAGGTTAATTACTGAATCTAATGAGGCAGTAAGCCAACGCGCCAAATTCATCTCTGCTGTAACTCTAGAACATATACATAGGAATGAATCTGACCCATTACTACTTGGTCAAGTTCAAAGCCATTTTCATTTTGGCCAAGATTTAGGCCAAAGGCTAGGAAGATAAGATAAGGAAGCTCCTTGTTCAGCTGCCAACCCTTTAATAAGCAACTGAATCTAATCTGCAAAATTAACAAATTAACCTGGCCCTTAACTGATTTCACAGACTTTTAAAAATGCAAGTTACTGCAATTGGACCCACAAAACCAGTATTTGCATGTATGTGACCGTCTGACAGTTAACCTACCAGTTGCATGTACAAATTAGGTACACAATTACATGCATACACTTTTTGATTGACTGTGTGTGCAATTTTAATGAAGTGTTTATTTTAATTCACAGGCTCAGTGCTTTTTATAGGAAGAGTTACAAATCCTTCAGAATAAGTGTGTCCAATGCACCCTCCCCTTATTCCTCCTGCAGCCATCTTTCCTTCAATGAAATTGAGGCACACTGTGCATATTTATTAAAAACTGGATACTTAAAATTATTTTGCAAAAAATCCACAAGGAAGAGCAGATAAATGTTAACCAAATAACTTTGTAAATAAAATGTATTACTTTTGCATTTTGTGTAGAGTGCTTTTATTTTGTAGCTGTATAAAAGCATCTTTTACTCTTTTTAAAAAATGGTTGGCATCACAAGGTAACAGGAGACTGGCTAAAACCAACAGACTGTATTACAGTTATTTATGTTCTTTGCTCACAAGACTGAGTCAGCTGAGAGGAGGCAATACCAACCCACCACGAAGCTTTAGATTATCTGCTATTTTTCAAGTGGTGGTTTATTTTCTGCTCCTGAAACTGAAGTTTTAAACAAAAAATTAAAAACTGAATTAGGTTCCAGAATCAGTTACATTACCAAGCTGAAGTGGTGAGGTAAACAAGCAACTGAAGTGCAGCCATAAGAAATAATCCAGCTGAGAGACAGTCTGTTAAGGAATTGGCACCAGGACAGCAGAGTACCAGCCCACTGGGGACTCTTGACTATGGACTTGGGTTGCTAATCTGAGCCACCATGTCGACACTACTGTTGTCACCCGGTCTAACTAAATTAAAGCTAACAGCACAGGTAGGCATACCCGTGCTCCACTCACATCTTCACTTGCAGTAAACATAGCCTGAGTGTCTCTACTCACCTAAACAAGTGAATCAGTACCACCATATACACCACTTCCAATGCAGACTTTACATTAAAAAAAAATCTTTTACTTTACAGTGCAGGGCTGGGGAAGGGAGAGAGGGTTAGGCACACAAGCAGTCTCATTAAAGAGCAAGGGATGAGGTTGGCGTAATTGGAAAGATTGTTAAATCTCAAAGAAAACTTAAATAAGCCCACATTTTGCCATTTTTCTGGTGTGCATACCGTACATAAGATCTGTGATACTGTTGAGTAAAAATAAGACTTAGAATACATGATGCTATGCCAACTTATCACCATAACAATGCAGTCAAATAGCAGCTTTCTTAATTTCTTTTCGTAATTTATATCTTATTCGGAGAACCAAAGAATCAGCATTTCCAATGAGGCTTAAAATTGTAGCTGGTTCCTAAAAAAAATTACAATAAAACTGCGTAGATCTAAAAAGGGGAGGAGAGAAATGAGCCACTTCAATGAAAACCGTACTCATTCCTAACCACCAAAGATTAAAATAGAGGGTTTTTTTTATTGATGGAATAACAAAAGTGCTTTTCTTAAATATTTTTCAAAATACATTTGTACAACTTACAATAATATATCCAAAATAACTGTATATACAAAACATTACCTTGTTTAATGTATGTGCTTTTTTTGAAAATTACAAAGCAACTTTTTTTTTTTTCTTTTCTTTTTTTTTTTTTTGGCAAAGTTCAACCTTAACAGAGATGATAAGTTTTGAAGGTTGGGTTAAGAAAATAGAACCTGAGGGAAAGTGACATTTAAGTCAATGACAAGCAAGAAATTCTCTATTTTTAGTTTGTTAAATAAAAATGCTTTTAGTGATATTTTTCACATTACAAAAATAACAGAAATGAAGAAAAAGATTACGTATACTTTTTCCATCATACTAGAGAGCAGCTTTTAGTCTTTCAGATGGGGACTTGAGCCAAGAGTGCATGTCAAAAATGAATGCAGGTAATACAGCTGTGCCCTACTGTGGCTTTTCTATGTGTAAAACATCTCTTAGCTGCTGTTGATATGGTTGACTTGGTTGGATCTGCGATGGATTTCTTCCAGAAAACCCTCAAGCTGTTCTATCAGCATTCGTTTTTTAAACCTGAATGGAAAAGGAAGTATAAAAATAATGCTGTTAATATTAAACTGACAGTTTAAAGAAATGGACTTTTTAAAACCAGACTTAACTCTCAAAACTTTTCACTATCTACTGCATACATCAGAGGTTCACTGTATATGCACTGTTGTCTGTGGAAGTTCTGGCAAGCTAGTGTCATAGCACAATAATTTATTCTGATCCTCTTTCCTGTGTATGTATTCATTGACAAAAAACTTAATTAACAGAGTCAAGATTACCCAGTGGTACCACGTGCCTTTCCAGAACGTTGAAGTCAGCAAAACCCAAACCTCTAAAAACCAGGAAATACAGAATTAACATATATGCCAATACAACCGTAACTCTACACTCTGAGCAATGACCATATACATTCATAATGCACATAATAATAATAATAATATATGGAGATATGCCTATCTCCTAGAACTGGAAGGGACCCTGAAAGGTCATCGAGTCCAGCCCCCTGCCTTCACTAGCAGGACCAAGTACTGATTTTGCCCCAGATCCCTAAGTGGCCCCCTCAAGGATTGAACTCACAACCCTGGGTTTAGCAGGCCAATGCTCAAACCACTGAGCTATCCCTCCCCCCTCAAAATATTTGCACACTGCCTTTGCAGACACTTAAGGGAATAGGCACATGACCAGTGTAGGACAGAACTGTACTGAACAGGAGCTACCTACATTTAAGCCCACTCCACAGAAATACCCCTGCTGCTGAATTTTACAATTTCAATCCCTTTTACAAACTCTTTCACCCTTATGCACAGGATGCCATTTAACACTATGCTTTCATTTACCCCCTCATTAAACCCACAGATCACTCGTATCCTGCCTCACTGTGGACAATCCCCATAGCAACAAGACCCTAGTGCACAGCTAACACAGCTTTCCGAACTCACTGCTAAAAGGAGCATATTGGATCTCAATAGGTACACATGCACCTCTTTCCTTTCTTCACACACACAGTTGGACAAGGAGAGGGGCGAAGTCCCCAGATCTCACATCACAATCACAGCTCTGCCATACTGCTCCAACCAATCCTCCAAACATTCAGTACAGCTACACTTAACATAGTGAACACAGCTCGAGTGCATGTAGATAATTCCCATTGGCTACTGCCAGCTCCAGGGCAGTACAGTTAAGGTTGTGCTGGCATGCACATTAATTCTATATTCCCTGGTTTTCAGAAGTTAGAGTTTTGCTGAACTCTGTTTTCTAGAAGGGCACAAGATACTCCTGAGACAATGCTCAGACTCCCTACCACTGCTCCAACATTCCCTCCATCATACCCATTGTTCTGACCTCAGCTCCTCACGTCCTGCTGCTTTGAAACCCATCCCCCTATTGCCCTTTCCCCTCCTCCCCCACACAGCAACTTCACCCTTCTCCATGCCCCTGGCCCTAGGGAAGTGGGAAGGTAGTGTGCCTGAGAAGTGCCCATATCAGCTGTAAGCAGAAGAGAGAGAGAGAGAGAGAGAGAGAGAGAAGAAAGAAACAAACCCTAGTGTGTGGGGAATGGGCTCTATACATCCATCTGCAGCACAGGAAGTTCAGAGAGATGTGAAGTGGCCCATTCATCTCAGTGAGATGTTCTCAGCTGAATGAGAACACCCCATGGAGAAAGCTCTGAGGCATATAAAAACTGTTCTATTCACCTCAATAGGTATTTCCTTTCCCCCTTCTCACCCAGTGACAGTGCTATGAGTTTGTGATATGCACCAAGCATACCTATTCTCAACTCCTCACCTTGGTCTCAGCAGTATGTGCTTGGTGCATGTTCCAAGCATGCCTGTTCTCAAGCTTCCCATCCAAAGAGGCAGCCACACCATGCACTACCCACCCGCCAATTCCAACACACACATACACAAACACACACACACACACACACACACACACACACACACACACACACACACACACACACAGAGGGAAAGGAGTTTAGACCCCCCTCAGAGAATCAAGGCTCCCATGTTCCTGGGTTTGACATGAGGGGCAGGGAGAGAAGCTCAGATCCCCTCAGAGAGGCAGCCCGACTCTTCAGCAAAGAAGAGTTCTTCCAACGCTGTTGAAACACTTCAGCAACTCATTCTTAGCAGTAAGACAATAACTTAATATAACAATCAATTTAAGACAATTATATGTTTAAGTCTCACTTTAGAGAAAATTTTCAGTTTGTATTCTGGTCACTTTCCAGACCACCAGGGTAAGTTAAATGAGGAGAGAAGCTGCTAACAGAAAGAAATCTCATTTTGTTGCACAGCTTCTCCAGATGAAATTGAAACCACTGGGTGAGGCTTTAAAGGAATATTCCTACCAGAACCCATGTTGGGGTGGGTGATCTCTGGTAAATGTATTAGCATGCATGTAGATTATTTTGTTTTAATGTTTTCTCTATAGTGCGTTTATTTTAAGAATAAAATATGCTTGCTTAGAACGGTGGACAGTTACACTATTAGTGTCTGAAGAGAAAGCAAGCAGGTCTGTTTAGAAAGTCTGTGTTGCTGGGAATAACAGTGAAGGCAGGGAACTGTTCAGACTGAAGATACCCATCGAAAGAGAGAGAGAGATGTTTCTACACCAGAAAGGCAATGGGTAGGGAGCTGTAAGCCTGAGAATGGGTGCTCTTGCTGAACCACTAAGGGGAATCAGGTGCAGTTGCCCTAACCTGAGACTTTTCAGCTTGGAAAAGAGACAACTAAGGGGGGAGATGATAGACGTCTATAAAACCATAACTGGTGTAGAGAAAGTAAATAAAGTGTTATTTACTCCTTCTCATAACACAAGAACTAGGGGTTACCACATGAAATTAATAGGCAGCAGGTTTAAAACAAAAGGAAGCATTTCTTCACCCAATGCACAACCTACAGAACTCTTTGCCAAAGGATGTTGTTCAGTCCAAGACTATCATGGTTCAAAAAAGAACAAGGTAAGTTAATGGAGGACAGGTCCATCAACAGCTATTAGCCTGGATGGGCAGGTGTGAGACAGGTTCAGAAAGGGTTAAGTAACTTGCAGGCTAAATGACCCTAATTCAACCTTCAAAGATATATTAGAGATGTATATAAATGGTAATTAGGGTTATTCCTTATAAATAGCTAATATAGCTTTGTTAGATACACTAGAGCTTTGAAATGTAAACGTGCATAGTTAGAGAATGATAGGTAATACTAATTGTATAAGTTTACTTATATCTTGTTAGATGTTAGACAGGAACCATCTGTTTACACGGTTGTTCCTGTATCTGTTAATTCAAAGATCAAAAGGGAATACACCTCTACCCCAATAGAACACGACCCGATATAACACGAATTCAGACAGAACGCAGTAAAGCAGCGCTCTGGGAGGGCGGGGCTGTGCGCTCCGACAGATCAGCGCATCAGCGTGTCTGGCTCTGACACGCCGCTCTGAGCGGTGTGTTAAGGGTGCCGTGCCGGGGCCGAGGGATTGGATAAGGGGCGGAGGGTCTCAGGGGGCGGTCAGGGGACAGGGAGTGGGGGGAGCCACAGCCCAAGGAGGGGAGCTGCAGTGCAGGGGAACGTCACACGGGCTCCAGCTGGTGCCGAGAAGTTGGGGAAGACTGGTCCATGCGGGGAAGTTGCGGCTCCAGGGCAGGGAGAGGTGCCCATCCTAGACGGCGCCATGCAGGTGCCCCTGTCCCGGCGCTGGAGGACTTGGCACACAGTGGGCCCAGCTGGCAGCAGCGCCGGGCGGGCTCTCCAGGTTCATAGCACGCCGCACTACCTGCCCGCAGTCAGGTGTTCCATGCGCCCTGGCGAGCAGCTGGCTGCGGCGTCCTCACCAGAGATGGGCTGCGCGGGGCTCTGCAGAGGAGGAGAGATGGGCTGAGTGTGGCAGGAGCCGCCCGCCGATGGCTCACCCTCCCCCAGCACCACGTGGGCACGAGGCGGGGACCAGGCGCACGCAGGCACCTCAGACGAGGCTGCCTGCCATGCTCCTCCTCGTGGGCTCAACTGCCGCGCTGGGCTGGGCACGCTCCACAGACAGGGCAGCAGCCGCCGGGCCAGTTCCCCCTGTCCCGCCCCCACGGAGCTCACCCAAGCTGATGTGGTCGAGCAGGTATGAGCGCTTCCATGTGCCAGCTCCCTGGGTCCTAGTGGCCGTCCCGGTGCGGTCCATGGCTCAGCATGGGAGTCCTGGGGGTGATTAGGGAAGCGGGGGAGGGGGAGGTTGGATGGGTCGGGGGTTCTGTGGAGTCAGTCGGGGGCAGGAAGTAGGTGGGGGTTGGATAGGGGGCGGGTCTATTTGCTGACTATTAATGACGGAGATGCTTGAGGCCAAAGCAAGTTCGATATAACGCGGTTTCACCTATAACGCGGTAAGATTTTTTGGCTCCCGAGGACCACGTAATATCGGGGTAGAGGTGTATTAACATTTAGATGAAACATGAGTGTGATAATGTCATTGTCTATATTTCACTTTGAAATGTGTAGTACATTTTCTATGAACTGCTTAATGAATAATTACCCTGTGCTAATAAACGTAGCTGATTCCCGGTGATGCTTAAGAAAGAGATTACTTCAAAAAAGTCTACTGTTCACCCAAGGACTGCATGCTGACAAGAGGTTGCAAAAAATCTCTATAAAAACTCTTGGAACCTGATCCTTTCATCTCCAATGTGCTTGTGCTTATGCTTTGTCAGGAGAAGCTTGAGCCACAAGACTGAGGTTTGGATCACTCTGGTATTGAACATTGGACTGAACCTATGGACTAATTCTGAAAGAACTCTGCAACTCTACAGCTCATCATCTCTATTATGAGACTGATCTAAGAACTATATTCATATCTGTACGTGTAATGATCTTTTAACCAGTACTCAACCCTCTCTTTTTAAATAAATTTTAGTTTAGTTAAGAATTGGCTGTAAGCATATATTTGGGTAAGATCTGAAATATTAAGTTGGTGGGTAACAACAACGAGGAGTCCTTGTGGCACCTTAGAGACTAACAAATTTATTTGGTCATAAGCTTTCATGGGCTAGAACCCACTTCATCAGTTTTAACCCACGAAAGCTTATGCCCAAATAAATTTGTTAGTCTCTAAGGTATCACACAAAGACTCCTCGTTGTTTTTGCTGATATAGACTAACATGGCTACCACTCTGAAACTTGGTGGGTAATATGTCTGATCCTTTGGGATTGGTAGAACTTTTTCATATGAACAAGGTTTTTAATAATCCTCATCATACTTGACGTGGCTGTCTGGGAGGAAGCCCTACGGCTGGGTTGCTTTAAGGCAACTGTGTTATTGGCTTCTGGGTAACCAGCAAGGCATTATAGAAGCTGTTTTATTACTAGCTTGGTGGATTTAAGTATTAGAATAACCACCAGTTTTGGGAATTGTTTGCCCCAATCTTTGCAATTTGCCCTAATTGAGCAATCTCAGTGTGGCTCCCCTGGGACCTCGATGACATACAGGGTTAAAAAAAAGAACTAGATAAGTTCATGGAGGATAGGTCCATCAATAGCTATTAGCCAGGATGGGCAGGGATGCAGAACCATACTCTGAAGTGTCCCTAGCCTCTGTTGCCAGAAGCTGGGAATGGATGACAGGGCACGGATCACTTGATGGTTACCTGTTCTGTTCATTCCCTCTGAAGCACCTGGCACTGGCTACTGTCGGAAGACAGGATACTGGGCTGGATGGACCTTTGGTCTGACCCAGTATGGCCGCTCTTATGTTCTTATAATCACTAATGGGAAGTAGCGAGCAGTGAATCATGAAGCAGAAATGAAAGGATAAGCAGAGTTTTAAATATTACATTAGAATAATAGCAAGGAATGGAAATTCCCACCCTCCATATAAAGGAAGTATCCAGTAACATCCTCCCTCCCAAAGGATCTCTCTTCAAAGGTTTGCAAATCTTCCTCAGATGAGGCTCAAAACACTTTTTTCTTCCAAATGTACCTAAGGACTTCTGTGAATAGTTTTCCAGATGCCTAGCATGCCAACTGGTGCAGGATTTTAATACCTTGCCTGCAGCAACTTTGAGGCCCTAAGGCTTTAGCATTTTGAATACAATGAGATGAACAGGGTACAAGTGGTTTGTGTACTCCATATTCTTGAGACGCATCTTTAGAGTCCTTGGAATACCCACTTATGCCACAACCCTCCAAAGGAGATCTAAGAGTTAGAACAAAACAATGGGAGAACTATAGGCTTGTCTTCACTATGGGGAAATCGACGCTGCTGTAATCAATGCAGCAGGGATCGATTTAGCAGGTCTAGCGAAGACCCGCTGAATCAATGTCAGAGCGCTCTCTGGTCAACCCCAGTACTCCAGCTCTCTGAGAAGAGTAAGGGAAGTCAACCGGAGAGTCTCCTGTCGACCCAGCGCAGTGACGACACCTGGGTAAGTCTACCTAAGCTACATTGACTCCAGCTACATTATTCACGTAGCTGGAGTAGCGTAACTTCGGTTGACAAGCAGTATGTCCCAGGAACTGCGGAAAGAGGAACTCCCCTTAAACAGAAAGGTGTCTGGAGCAATAAGAATAACCTTTTCCTCATGTCAACCATGATGGAGTTCTTGTATAGAAGAGAGGCCAGAGCCTCATTGTGCTGGGCCATGTGCAAACAAAGCAGCAGTTCCTGCCCTCCAGTGCTTTGTTCCCTCTTGCACCAGAAACCTAAGTTTGACCAGATCAATGAATGAAATTTTCCTGTGTTCTGTCTAGATACCAAAATGTATCAAGAAGCTAATGGAGAATCCATACTACACTACATTTCTCTTCCAATAGCCAGGTAGTTAAATGTAGCTGTTCCTAGTCCAGACAAAGGAGTCCATGATTCAAGAGGAGGTCTAGTCCTTACTACATGTGCAGCGCGGGTTTCTTGGTACCTTGCAAGTCTAAAGTGCCTTCTGGGCTAGCAGAGGAAGAGGATTTCAATTCTCCCCTTTCCTGTGGCCTTTATGTTAACTGTCTTGAAAGGTAACATTTTTCTCTGTCCAGGACGTTATTTCCACTGGCCTGGAGAAGTTTGTCCTTTGATTACTTCCTGGTTTTGAAAGCGATATAAGCATTTATACCTCAATAATGAGCCAACCTCCAATGGGAAGCAACAGACTTCTCCAGTAACCACAATAAATTGCCTGCTACATGGTTTTCTTGTACCTTCTTCTGAAGTGGCACTGGCCACTGTCATACAGGACATTGGTCCAGTCCAGTATGGCCACATTTAGGGCAGGGGTTGGTTCAAACACACCACTCAGAGCTATAAAAGGGATCTAAAAAGGATGTATACTCTAAAATTTTGGAAAATGTATCTTTCAAGTATGCTCCCTACCTGATAGGCTTGCTTCCACAGTGAGTGTTCAAGGGTCTAAAGTGAAAATTGGGTTGACTTTCAGCAATATTTGTACTTACTTGCCCACAAAGGGACATTCAGATGTGATCTGAGAATGACACTTAATTTCGCATTGTATCAGATGTGCAGTTCCTTGTCTTCTAAAGGAAATTCTGCAGGCACATTTTGGATAACCTATTAAGGGGCTGAAGCCAATGCGTGGCACCAGAAACCCTAACCTTTGGAGATAACTAGCTATGAATGACCACTGCCAGGAAGTGACTGATATAATAACCTACAACCTGTGCCTTCCTGTGCCTTCCAACAGTCATTTCTTAAGACTCTGGATGCAGAGGGTGGATCAGAAGGAAGAGTCTTGTACAGGAATTGTGAATTCTTGTACACATATGCTCTTTGTCATGCTGAGGATTTTGTTAGTTTGGAGGATATTCTACCAATCTATCCTTGGAAAAAAACGGTTACCTACCTACCTTTTTGTAACTGTTATTCTTCGAGATGTGTTGTTCACATCCATTCCACATTAGGTGTGCGCGCGCGTCGGAAACTTTCCCCTTAGCGGTACCCATCGGGGCCCCCACCTCAGCGGCGCCACTGCGCCGTGCATATATACCCCTGCTGGCCCGATCCCCTCCAGTTCCTTCTTGCCAGCGACTCCGACAGAGGGGTAGGAGGGCGGGTGGTGGAATGGACATGAACACCACATCTCGAAGAACAACAGTTACGAAAAGGTAGGTAACCGTTTTTTCTTCGAGTGCTTGTTCACGTCCATTCCACATTAGGTGAATCACAAGCTTATCTTCGGAGGAGGGTAGGAGTCACGGAACAATTGATCGGAGGACCGCCCAGCCAACCACTGCGTCCTCTCGGGCCTGCTGGTTGACCGCGTAGTGGGTCGTAAAGGTATGCACCGACGACCAGGTGGCTGCTCTGCATATCTCCTGGATCGGGACCTGTGCAAGGAAAGCTGCTGAAGCTGTTTGCGCCCTGGTCTAGTGGGCTGTGACCGTCAGGGCCAGAACACCTGCGAGGTCATAACACGCCCAAATGCAGTCTGTAATCCAGGAGGAGATTTGCTGCGCTGACATAACTGATGAGATAACTGGCTCTATGATGAGATAACTGGCTCTGTAGATGAGGGGAAAGCAGTGGATGTGTTATTCCTTGACTTTAGCAAAGCTTTTGATACGGTCTCCCACAGTATTCTTGCCGCCAAGTTAAAGAAGTATGGGCTGGATGAATGGACTGTAAGGTGGATAGAAAGCTGGCTAGATCGTCGGGCTCAACGGGTAGTGATCAATGGCTCCATGTCTAGTTGGCAGCCGGTTTCAAGCGGAGTGCCCCAAGGGTCGGTCCTGGGGCCGGTTTTGTTTAATATCTTTATTAATGATCTGGAGGATGGTGTGGACTGCACTCTCAGCAAGTTTGCAGATGACACTAAACTAGGAGGCGTGGTAGATACACTAGAGGGTAGGGATCGGATACAGAGGGACCTAGACAAATTAGAAGATTGGGCCGAAAAAAACCTGATGAGGTTCAACAAGGACAAGTGCAGAGTCCTGCACTTAGGACGGAAGAATCCCATGCACTGCTACAGACTAGGGACCGAATGGCTAGGTAGCAGTTCTGCAGAAAAGGACCTAGGGGTCACAGTGGACGAGAAGCTGGATATGAGTCAACAGTGTGCTCTTGTTGCCAAGAAGGCTAACGGCATTTTGGGCTGTATAAGTAGGGGCATTGCCAGCAGATCGAGGGACGTGATCGTTCCCCTTTATTCGACATTGGTGAGGCCTCATCTGGAATACTGTGTCCAGTTTTGGGCCCCACACTACAAGAAGGATGTGGAAAAATTGGGAAGAGTCCAGCGGAGGGCAACAACAATGATTAGGGGTCTGGAGCACATGACTTATGAGGAGAGGCTGAGGGAACTGGGATTGTTTAGTCTCCAGAAGAGAAGAATGAGGGGGGATTTGATAGCAGCCTTCAACTACCTGAAGGGGGGTTCCAAAGAGGGTGGAGCTCGGCTGTTCTCAGTGGTGGCAGACGACAGAACAAGGAGCAATGGTCTCAAGTTGCAGTGTGGGAGGTCCAGGTTGGATATCAGGAAAAACTATTTCACTAGGAGGGTGGTGAAACACTGGAATGCGTTACCTAGGGAGGTGGTGGAGTCTCCTTCCTTGGAGGTTTTTAAGGCCCGGCTTGACAAAGCCCTGGCTGGGATGATTTAGCTGGGAATTGGTCCTGCTTTGAGCAGGGGGTTGGACTAGATGACCTCTTGAGGTCCCTTCCAACTCTGATATTCTATGATTCTATGACACCGGGAGGCCTCTCATCCTTTCCGCCACAGCCATGAACAGCTGCGTGGATTTACAAAAGGGCTTGGTGCGCGCTAAGTAGAACGCCAACGCTCGACGGACATCCAGGATGTGCAGGCTGTGGTGACTCAGGTCCGCATGGGGTTTGGGAAAAAACACCGGCAGACAAATGTCCTGGCCTAGATGGAATTGTGAGACCACCTTTGGGAGGAACTTGGGGTGTGGACGGAGCTGCACCTTGTCTTTATGAAATACCGTATATGGTGGCTCCGAGGTGAGTTCCCTCAGCTCTGATACCCTTCTGGCCGAGGTTATGGCCACCAGGAATGCCACCTTTCAGGAAAGGTGGAGGAGGGAGCAGGTAGCAAGGGGCTCGAACGGGGGCCCCATGAGTTTAGAAAGGACTAAGTTGAGATTCCATGCAGGGACTGGGGGGCGTCTTAAAGAACTGCCCCACCATTGGGTGGGAAAACACCAAGCCCCCTGAAAACCCCAGGTGGAAGGCGGAGATGACTACCAGATGCACCCTGATAGAGGACGGGGCCAGCCCCTACTGCTTGAGGTGCAGTAGGTACTCTAGAACGGTAGGCACTAGAGCCTGGTGTGACTGAACCTGTTGAGGCCCACACCAGCACGAGAACCTCTTCCACTTGGCCAGGTAAGTCGTCCTGGTAGAGGGCTTCCTACTACCAAGTAGAACCTGCTGCACAGGGAGGGAGCACTGGCTCTCCAAAGCGTTCAGCCACAGAGCTTCCACGCCATTACATGCAGTGATTGAAGATCGTGGTGGAGGAGCCGCCCTCCATCCTGCATGATGAGGTCCTGGTGTAGGGGCAGGGTTACCAGGGCTTCCACCGACAGCTCCAGGAGCGTGGTGAACCAGTGCTGGCAGGGCCAGGCCGGGGCGATGAGGATGATCGCTGCCCCGTCCCTGCGCACCTTGAGCAGGACCTTGTGCACCAGAGGAAGGGGGGGGGGGGGGGGGGGGAAGGTGTATTTCAATTCCCCTCCCCACGTGATCATGAAAGCATCTGTTACTGAGCCCGGGCTGTGACCCTGGAACGAGCAGAACTGCAGGCACTGGGCGTTGCCCCAGTGGCAAACAGGTCTACCCGGGGAAACCCCCACTTGCGGAAGAGCGAATACACGACATCCGCTCTGAGCATCCACTCATGCATGTGGTACGACCTGCTGAGGTGGTCCGCTAGTTCGTTCCGTACCCCCAGGAGATGTAATGCCTCGAGATGAATGGCGTGGGCTATGCAAAAGTCCCAGAGGAGGAGAGCCTCGTGGCAGAGCGGCGAGGAATGGGCTCCGCCCTGCTTGTTTATGTAAAACATGGCAGTCGTATTGTCCGTCAGAACTGTCACACTGTGACCACTCAAAGAGGCATGAAAGGTCTGGCAGGCTAAACGAACCACCCTGATATGGAGTGACTGCTCTTCTCCCGACCACAAGCCGAGTCTTGAGGTCCCCTAGGTGAGCACCCCATCCGAGGTCTGATGCATCCGTCACAAGCGTCAGGTCCGGCTGTTGTGCAGCAAAGGGGTTGCCTTCGCAAACCACAGTCTGGGACAGCCACCACCGCAGGGAGTCTAATACGTCCCTCGGGGCAGTCACTACCAAGTCCAGGGGGTCCCTGCCTGGGCAGTATACATGGGCGAGCCAGGCCTGCAGCGTTCTGAGTTTCAGTCTGGCATGCTTGACCACATGCGTGCATGCTGCCATATGGCCCAGCAGCCTCAGGCAGCATCTGGCCGTTGTAGTGGGAAACTGGCACAGGGAGTTCACTGCTTGCTGGATGGCCAGGAATTGTGATACTGGGAAGCTCGCCTCTGCCTGTACCGCATCTAGGACCGCCCCTATGAATTCCACTCTCTGTGTTGGAATGAGGGTGGACTTAGGGATGTTGACCAGGAACCCCAGCGTGCAGAATAGTCTTAGGGCCACTTGCATGTGGGACCGAACCTCCTCTTCAGACTGGCCTGCCAGGAGCCAGTCGTCGAGGTACGGGTAAACTCAGACCCTCTGCCTCCCTAGGAAGTCCGCCACTACCGACATGCATTTTGTGAACACCCGTAGGGCCGCAGCTAGGCCAAACGGGAGAACCATGAACTGGTAATGTTCTTGGTTCACAGTGAAGCGCAGGAATCAGCAATGCGCCGGGTGGATGGCGATATGAAAGTACGCGTCCTTCATGTCGAGGGCAGCTTACCAGTCCCCCGGATCCAGGGAAGGGATGATGGTGCCCAGAGAGACCAGGCGGAACCGGGCCTTGACCAGGAATTTGTTGAGCCCACCCAGGTCCAGAATGGGTTGAAGGCCTCCTTTGGCCTTGGGAATGAGGAAGTAGCGGGAATAGAACCCTTTCCCTCTTAGGTCCTTCGGTACCAACTCTACCGCCCCCGCCTCTAGGAGCGTGCGAACCTCCTCTTCCAAGAGGTGCTCATGAGAAGGGTCCCTGAAAAGGGACGGGGAAGAGGGGTGGTGGGTAGACAGGGAGGAGAACTACAGCATGTAACCGCCTTGCACTGTGCGTAACACCCAACGGTCCGGCGTAATGCTGGACCACGCATGGAAGAAACGAGACAGGCAATTCAGAAAACAAGGGGATGGATCCGGTGATTGGTCTGGTACGCTGTCCTCGAGCGCACCTTCAAAAGCCTGGTTTAGGGCCGGGCTGAGACTTATGCTGGCCTTGGCTCTGGCCCGGCCTATTGGAGCTATTATTACTATTACCCCGCCTCCTATTATTCCCATTTCGCCTGCGGTAGGGCTCCTGCCTAGGACGAGGTTGGTAGTGACTCTGAGGAGGAGGCTGTGGCTTGAAGGGCTTTCTTTGGGTCGCCGGGGTGTGCATACCCAGCGACTTGAGTGTGGCCCTCGAGTCCTTGAGGCTATGCAGCTTTGCGTCCGTCTGGTTCGAAAAGAGCCCGGACCCCTCGAAGGGGAGGTCCTGGAGCGAGTTCTGGACCTCAGGCAGCAGACTTGAGTCCCCGTAGCCACACCAAGCGTTGCATGACCATGCCAGACGCGATTGTCCTGGCCGCCGCATCCGCCGAATCCAAGGATGCCTGGAGAGAGGTCTTCACTATGGCCTTGCCTTCGTCCACCAGGGCCGTAAACTCCTGTTGGGAACCCTGCGGGAAGTTGTCCTTAAACTTCCCCACTGCCGTCCAGAGTTGAAGTTATGTCTGTTGAGGATGGCCTGTTGGTTAGTAATCCTCAACTGGAGGACCCCTGAGGAATACACCTTCCTGCCAAACAGGTCCAGGCACTTCGTTTCCTTGGCCTTAAGGGCCAAGGCCTGCTGCCCATGGCGCTCTTTCTTGTTTACCGCCGAGACTACCAGGGAACACAGGCTTGGGTGGCAAAACAAGAAATCGTACCCCTTTGATGGGGCGAAGTACTTGCGTTCCACACCTTTGGTGCTGGAGGCCGGGGTCTGCCATATAGTCTTACAGTACCACTATATGGTCTTAATGAGCAGAAGCTATTCTGGATGGACCCTCTGGGCTCAGGATGTCCACCATGGGGTCCTCCTGCTCAACTGTCTCCTCGGCCTGTAACCCCAAGTTATGAGCAACCTTACGCAGCAGCTCTTGGTGGGCTCTGTGGTCTATCGGCGGTGGTCCTGATACCGTTGTGCCTGCCACCGCCTCATCTGGGGATGACGAGGAGGTCAGCAGCTGCTCCGCTTCCTCCTGCTGGTCCCCTTGGTACCCCTCCCCCCGAAGGAGGGGCTTCCAGCTCGGGCCCGGACAGCTGACCCTGGAGTGCCACCAGGCTCGGTGCCGGTTTCTCCGGTCTCTCCCTCGGCGACGGTGCAGGTGGTCTGGACACTGTAGCTTCCTGCACGGAAGAGTGTCAGTGCAGGCACCGAGACCGGTGCACCGAGTAGCTGGCCCTGGAGGGAGCCCCTTGCCGCTGGTGGTAGGCCCGAGGGGTCCAGAAGGGCCAGTGTGTCCCAGCAGTCCCCACTGGGGTTGCCACCCAGCCTAGTATTCTCTGCTGTCCGGTGCGGGTAACTGTATCGGCCCGAGTTGGCGCCGGACTCTGGCGACGCCAAGCGCAAAGGCCATGGGGGTGCTGTCGACCTGTGCTGGCGGGAGGCGGACGAGCAGCTTCTTACTGATCCTGGTCCCGATCAGCATCGGTTCTCCCGAGACCTGGACCGGTGACTTCTAGAAGCCTTCGGCGATGGTCAGCTTGCCTTCTCCTGGTGCCAGTCTCTGGAGAGTGCCGGAGAGCATCGGGGCCCTTGCGCTAATCCCGTGCGCTGACTCGTCTCCGGTAACGAGGCTTCCTTCGGTGTCGGGGTAACAGAGTCCACAGACTTGATGCTTGACCGGGACCAATGCTGGGAAGGTGTCCTCGAACAGTACACCATTGCAGGCTTTCCCCTCGACGGCACCGTGGGCCCGGGTGCTGGAGGCTTCTCCCTGATCGGGTGGGGGCTCACCACCGACCACCTGATGAGATCCTTCGCCGCCTCAAAGGTGTCAGGCGTGGAGGGCTGATCTATTACTCCCTTGAGCCAGTCATCTTCACTGAGTTCACTTAGGGTTGGACTCAGTGGGACTTATGGCACCGGTACCATCGGTGCCGGCACAATGTCCATCCCGCTCTTTCCGGTGCCCGGGCCCAATGTTCACACTCTTCTTTTGGTTTGGCCTTGGGCCGCACCGGGGAGGATGAGCGGTGCCGTGGCCGACGGCTTGCGGGGCTTATCCAGCACCGGGTCTCTTGACAACTCCGGGGCACTCCGCACCGAGGAGGCTGGAGTCGGCGTCGGGCGCTCCGGGCCCAATGGCTGCAGTGCTGCCTTCATCAACAACTGCTTCAAGCAAAAGTCTCTCTCTTTCTTTGTTCTAGGCTTAAACGCCTTGCAATTCTTACACCTCTCTGTTTAGTGTGCTTCCACCAGGCAACGTAGACAGGTGTCGTGGGGATCACTAACCGGCATGGGCTTGCGGCACGTGGCGCAAGCCTGAAACCGCTGGGCCTGCGACATGTCCCGTGGCCCGGGGTGGGTGCTGGAAGCCTCCAAGCACCTAATCTATTAAATGTCCACAACAATAGAATGCTAACGAACTGATAGCAGCTACGTACTCTAAAGCTAAAGGATTGCTTCTCATACGAGAGCAAGAGGTTGTTCCAACGTCGCCACGGACGGTAAGAAGGAACTGGAAGGGGTCGGGCCAGCGGGGGGTATATATGCATGGCGCAGCGGTGCCACTCAGGCGGGGGCCCCGCCAGCCCGATGGGTACCGCTAAGGGAAAGTTTCCGACTTCCGTGCACGCAGCGCACGCACCTAATGTGGAATGGATGTGAAAAAGCACTCGAAGAACTTCTCCTTCAGAATTTTTGCTCTGCTGGGGAAATAGTCCTTTCCTGGACAGTGTTTGTGTTGATAGCAACAAACATATTGCTATGCTAGCTATGAAGTGAGGGTTGAGGATTCTCTGCATTCCTAGCAACTAATTCCTCTGTTTCTCCAAACAGCTGCTCCCCTGCAAGTATCTGTTTAGGATGACTGATTGCTATTCACATGTGTCACAGCTTCCTTGTAACTACCACATTAGAAACCAGTGCGCTTCTCACATCACATTGGGGTTTGACCAAGACAAAACCAGAGATGTTTCACTCCAGGCAAAAATAATACCCCTAGATGATGTAGCATTTGCATGCCACCTAGTAGGCTTCCCTTACTAAAATACTGAAGATTTTTTGGTCTGAATGGATATAGCTGAGAGTTTGAAATTATTGTTCAGTGTCTTTTGGAAGTAAGTCCCCTTCTGAAAGCATGACTGTCTAACTGATGGAGTTACTTCTGCACCAAGCTTTGGAAATTTGTTTTTACACAGTTCAGTTTAACATTTGGATTTAATCAGAAGTCCTCATTCAGATCTTAAGATGTCCCAAAAGAGGCTTCCATGGGAAACTGTGCATCTAATAATGCATGAAATGGAATATATTTTATTAATGAGTTCCTTGCAAGCAACTGGCATCCTGTCCTGCAGGCTTTTTGTTTTTTGATGCGGGTGGTGTTTGATGGCACACGTGTAGTATTTGCTCATGTTATTCACAGAGGGAGGTAGCATGCTATTCATCCTGGCCTGAGGATCACTCCGAGGAAGGGTATTGGTACAAATACCTTAATTTAATTGTGAAAGTAACTTGTTAGAGGTCCCTAGAAGCCTGAAAGGTTGCCTGCTTGCTTCACCACTATGGCTAGTACCCAAGGAGCGACCTAATACAATTTGGGGCTTTGTTCTGTAAATCAGGAGTTGTTTTGAACACTGGAGGAGATTTCTCATTTACAGCTTCATGGAGAGTGGAATCCTCATATGGCTCTGGTCTGGTCAGTCAGCCTGAAATGTCCCTTACACTTTAATGTGGAGCCAGCCTGTGAAACAGGGGAGGAGTAGAGAGAGACCCATTCCTGCCTCTTAGACTCTGCGCCTCTGTTCCTGGCTGATGAGCAGAAGGCACAACTCCCATTTTGCTGATGCCTGAAATCCAAGCCCCTTTTCCTGGCAGAGCAAGGGGCCCTGGGCTGAAAGCCAAACAGGTACAATTTCCATTACACTGCAGCCTCAGGGAGGGCTTCACAGGCACAGCAGTAACAGGCTTCTCTACATGCTTCTGAGTGGGGGAGGGGGGCTAGTGAGCTGAATATGAGCATTGAGAAATCTTCTGTGAGAAAAGCCCCCCAAAATACTCCTTCAGGGCAAGAAGGAAAAGGAGAAGGGGTTTAGCCCTGATTTTCATCCCACTGCGCACTCCGGTGGATCAAAGCAAGTTCGATATAACGTGGTTTCACCTATAACGTGGTAAGATGTTTTGGCTCCCGAGGACAGCGTTATATCGAGGTAGAGGTGTATCTGCTTTTGCCTTTTTGGGACCCAGAGAGCTAAAGTTTGAGAGACTTACTCCATAGCATCATAAAAATCTCCTGGTTCACAGTGGGAGGAAGGGGAGCTGTGCAGAAGCTCTTTTGTCAGGAAGCTCCGGACCCACTTCAGTATCTAGGGGGACTTTGGATCCTTTCAGGGGTTTGTACCCACTGACCTGGGACTGTTGCAGGATTTGCCCTTCAGGGAGCCAAAGTGTGTCCTTAGACTCCCTCAAAAAAACTCTCAGGAGTTCCTGAACAGGCTTTTCTGCACTGGATTCATGGCTCCTCAGGGCAGAGGAGAGGACCAGGCATGCTGGTCCAACTCCGAACCCTGTGCCCTAGCACTGCAAGGGTCATGTGGCTGTGAACAGGCAAGGCATAATTCATCCTCTATAGAGCCTGTAAATGCTGCCTCAGATTGAGAACACTGCTTAGATTTAGCCCAGTGTTGGCCGGATAGCTCTGCCATACATAGGGGGAAGAAGGGGTGAGGGACGGAAAGAGGAGTCCCAGAGAGGAAATGCTGCATTGGCAGAACCAGGTGATTGAAACTATCAGGCTGCCAAAAAACAGATCCAGGGGAGGAGGAAAATGAAGAAAGAGTATAGACATTACTGCACAAAAATGAAAGAATAAAATAGTCAAGAGACGCTGAACTGCCAATTTGTTATACCATCAAAGGCAGAAAAACTGGTGTCTTGAACTAAAGGGCAGTGCTTGTTGCTGAAGGCTCCAGCAACACGGGTCACTGCCTCCGAATTCTGTTGATTGGGAGCGTTAACCCAACTAGTGATGAATGAGGAGAAAAACTATGCAACATCTTGAAGACACTAATTCTGAATGGACAACTCATCAAGCCCAACTAAGGGCTGCAAGAGATCCCAACACCAACAGAATTGGCATAATTTCACTGTGCTGGGAAAGTAAGAAAGCAAACACTATGCATAGGCCTCCATACACCTTACAAGCTGGAGCACACCTCTGAAGGGGGATTTGAGAATGGGTGGCATTGCATATGAGTGGCATAGCAAGGCATGGAGGCTAGAGGGGCTATGCAGGTGCTCCATGAACTGTTCCCATGGTTATAGAGACAGACACCCTATCTATAATATGCACAAGGACCAAGATTTTGCCCACTACCCACTAAATCTATTTAATCTCTGACTAAGGAAGTGTGGATTTAGCTCCTTCTGGAGAAAGTCAACATGAGGAGTAGGAAGACATCTTTCTGGAGCAAGATGAATGATGCTCCCATATCAAAGTATAGAAGGCCAAATCCCAAGCATCCAGTTTATGTTGATTTTTGTCATCTGACAATCTGGCCCACAGTCTTTATAATACAGTGTCTCTCAACCTTTCCAGACTACTGTACCCCACCCCTTTCAGGAGTCTGATTTGTCTTGCATATCCCCAAGTTACACCTCACTTAAAAACTACGTACTTGCTTACACAGACATAAAAATACAAAAGTGTCACAACACAGTTATTGAAAAATTGCTGACTTTCTCATTTCTACCATAGAATTATAAATTAAATCTATTGGCATAATAATATTGTACTTACATTTCAGCATTTAGAGCAGTGTAAACAAGTCATTGTCTGTATTAAATTGTAGCTTGTACTGACTTCGCTAATGTTTCTTATGTAGCCTGTTGTAAAACTAGGCAAATATCTAGATGAACTGATGAAGGCCCCTGATTGAGAACCATTGTTATAATACACAACTCTTTGAAATGGGAAGCACACTCAAATTCATCCTTCAGCAGTGCAATGCTCCACATTGTGGAATAGGACTGATTCTCCCCCATTTTACACCATTCTTGTCCATGTAGGGTTTATCTACAAAGATTTACTGCTCAGCAAGCCAGGATATAAATCTACAATGCACCAGGTTGCCATACGGTAACTGGCTGTGTGGACACTGATACTGTATATCAGAGGTGGGCAAACTACGGCCCGTGGGACCATCCTGCCTGGCCCTGAGCTCCCGGCCAAGGAGGCTAGCCCCCTGCCCCAACCCTGCTGTCCCCCCACCCCCGCAGCCATGCTGCCGCGCGGGCAGCACTCCGGGCAGCGGAGCAGCGTGCTCCTGCCGAGCAAAGTGGCAGCATGTCTAGCTCTGGGCGGGCAGCACAGCTGCCAGACATGCTGCTCTGAGTGGCATGGTAAGGGGGCTGGGGGGTTGGATAAGGGGCGGGGAGTCCTGAAGGGCAGTCAGGGGACAGGGAGCGGTTGGATGGGGCAGAGGTTCGGGTGGGGGGGCCAGTCAGGGGATGGGGAACAAGGGCAGTTGGATAAGTATGGGAGTGCCAGGGGTCCTGTCAGGGGGTGGGGGTGTGGATAGGGGTCCTGGAGGGGGCGGTTAGGGGACAGGGATAGGGGGTGGAGTCTTGGGGGGGGCGGTTAGGGGACAAGGAGCAGGGAGGGCTGGATGGTTCGGAGGGTCTGAGGGGGGCAGTCAGGAAGCGGGAAGTAGGAGGGGGCGGAGAGAGGGTGGGGGCCAGGCAGTTTGGGGAGGCACAGCCTTCCCTACCCAGCCCTCCATACAGTTTTGCAACCCCATATACTGTATACCCTATGGAACTTTTTCAAACAGCAGTAGGTCAAGGCACACTACAGAAATTTTAGTGTGCAAGTAGCAGGGTCCACATGGCCAGTTAGCATGCAGCAAGCTAGTGCACTGGACAGTGACACCCCCAGCTTGCTAGATTTATGTGGATTTATCTATTTCCTGCTTTTAACACCTTCAGTCATCATTTCCAAGACATTCAATTGAAAAGCAGCAGCAAAGAACTGAGTTTGTAGAAG
The DNA here is from genome assembly GCF_011386835.1 of Chrysemys picta bellii. NCBI lineage: Eukaryota > Metazoa > Chordata > Testudines > Emydidae > Chrysemys > Chrysemys picta. Next base: position 299,303,758 of record NC_088791.1, read on the forward strand.
TATAAGGGCTTGTGGGGGAAAAAACCAAGAACTACATAGATCATGATGAACTAGAACAGAACAGATTTCCTCTCAGGGCCTTTTGCCTGTAATTTGAAGCATTTGTGTGGTTAATTTTTAGGATAAGTTAATCAAAATGTGAACAATACTTACAAATGTGTGGGTCTCAAGCAGATATATATAGTAGCTATGGACATACCTCTGACTACATACAGTACATTAGTATAATTTTACAAGATTTGTAGGTAGCTACATACCTTGAGGCTTCTTTAATAACATTCTGTAAAAATATCAGTCGTGTTTGTAAACTGCCTTGTACGTGCTTCAGTAAAAAGAAGATTCTTTCATATTCTTAAAAAATAAAGTTAAAAAGTTCATTAGAAGAAACCTACACAGATACATCTGTTGCAACACCCTACTTTATGAGCATAATTGTAGCTTCATTCAGCTTTTGTACAGCTTAAGTAATAGTACTGTATTTGTATTACGTAGGCAAGTAAACATATAGGTTACCTACCTGTAACTGAAGATTCTTCAAAATGTGTAGTCCCTATCTGCATTCCACATGTACGATGATACACGTGCTTGAGTCCAGAATTTTTTTTGCGAACAGCATCCATTGGCTGCACATGTGCCATAGCTCTCCTCCTGCTCTGAACAGAGAGCATAAAAAGTGGTGCAGGCAGACACCTCTCCAGTTTCCCATTTTTACCACAGTTCAAACAATCCGCTGCAGAGGGGACGGAGGACGGGAAGTGAATACAGACCGGGACCACACATCTCAAAGAACTCCCGTTACAGATAAGTAACCTCCATTTCTTCTTTGAGTGATAGTCCCTATGTGTTCTCCACACAAGGGTGATTAACAAGCAGTAGTCAGATGGGGGTTGGGGCAAGGATGCAGCAGTGATAGCTGACTGTAGTACTACTGTCCTCACAGCAATAACTGCAGTTGACAACTGGACCAGAGCATAATCTCATTAAGGTATGCAAATAGCTCCACATAACTGCCCTAGATATCCCTTGGATGGATACGTCTCTCAGTGACGCAGCCGAAGTAGCTTGCCCTCTAGTGGATACAGGTGCCTGAACTAGGGGTGCTGCTGCACCCCCGGCTTGAAGTGGTTTCCATCATATACAGGGTTTACAGTTTGGTTCAATGGCTCTCAGTACCCCCACTATACGAATTGTTCTAGCACCCCTGCTAGCGGAATGAGCACTCACACCCTCTCCAAAGGGGGATATTAGCTAGTTGATAACAAAGGGTAATACAAACAACCCAAGATCCATTTTGAAAGAGTCTGCACCAATATAGCTTGATCCCTTGATCGCTCTGCTATGGAAACGAATAGTTCAGGTGTTTTTCCAACATCCTTTTTTCCTTTGAAGATAAAAGCCCAAAGCCCTTCAGACATCTAAAGAATGCAGCTGTCTCTTCATCTGAGGCATGCAATTTTGGAAAAAATACTGATAAGTGGATTTCCTGGCTCATGTGAAACTTGGAAACTACTTTAGGAACAAATCTAGAGCGGAGTTGTAATGAGATCTTTTCTTTAAACAAGGAAGTATGTGGTGGGTCTGCCACAGTGCTCCCAGTTCACCGACTCTTCTGGCTGATGTTATGGCTATAGAAAGGCCACCTTCATGGACAGATGGGCCATTGCACATGTGGCTAGAAGCTCAAAGGACGGGGGGGGGGGGGGGGGGGGAGAGAGAAGTTAGTGAGCGACAATAAAACAAAATTGACGTCCATTGAGGTACGAACTTCACCAATGGTGGAAAGGATCCAAGAATCCCCTTTAGAAATCTAGCTGTGACAGGATAAGTGAATCTTCCTTAGAACTTTTGGTATCAATGGGTTGGGACAGATGGATGAGGATGACCCCAATAGGGCATCTCCCATCAAGCCTTTACCCAGGGCTGCTCTGGAGCAGTACCAAGGAAGGTTCCTGTTCTCCCGTGAGGCAAAAAGATCCCAGGCCGGTGTTCCCCACTGGGCAAAGTTATCATCAAGAACCAAGCTGTGACTCTCCCATTTGTGATTTGTGGAAAAATGTCTATTCAGGCAGTCTGCTATGGAGTTTTGCATGACTGGTAAATATGCTGCTGGCAAGGTTATGCTATGATTGATGGACCAACTACAGAGGGCCACTGCCTCTCTCTGCACAGAGAGGGACAAATCTTGCTTCCCCCTGCTTATTTATATAAAATACTGTTGTCACATTGTCCGACACTGTTTGCACGTCTGGACTGGATGAGTGGGAGGAAGGTATCACAGACTTGATGGACCACCTGGAGTTCTAGTAAATTGATATGCATTCTGGACTTTTGTAGAGTCCATGTCTTGTGCCATATGATAGCCCATGTGATCACCCCAATTCAAGAGGGTAGCATCCATAATGATGGTTGCCTTGGGAGTCAGATTGAGGAAAGGAATCCCCACACAAATGTTCTCCAGTGTTGTTCACCAGATGAGTGTATCTAAAACTTTGGGCAGAATTGTCACATTACCATTTATATTGCCCTTCTCTACTGAGTACACGGAGAGAAGCCAGGCCTGTTGGCAGTGAAGCAGAAGCCTGGAAAACAGCATCAAGTGTGCGCATGAGGCCACATGGCAGAGTAGGGAAAGGCAAGTTCTGATGAATGTCCTGTGTCTGATCGCGAACCTAAGAACAGCCATACTGAGTCAGATCAATGGTCCATCCAGCCCACTATCCTGTCTTCCAACAGTGGCCAATGCCAGATGCTTCAGAGGGAATGAACAGAACAGAGCAATTATCAAGTGAGCCATCCTGTCATCCAGTCCCAGCACCTAGCAATAAGAAGCTTATGGACGCCCAGAACATAGGATTGCATCCCTACCTATCTTGGCTAATAGCCATTAATGAACCTATCCTCCAAGAACTCATCTCATTCTTTTTTGAACCCTGTTATAGTTTTGGCCTTCACCTGGCATCTCATCTTCTGGCAACAATCCCACGGATTGACTGAGTGCTGTGTGAAGAAGTACTTCCTTTTCTTTGTCTGAAACTTGCTGCCTATTAATTTCATTGGGAAACATTTATTTCTTTTGTTATGTGAAGGGATAAATAACACTTCTGTATTCACTTTCTTCACACAATTCATGATTTTATAGACTTCTATCATATCCCCCCCAATCCTCTCTTTTCCTAGCGGATAGTCCCAAATCTTTTTAATCTCTCCTCATACGGAAGCTGTTCCATAGTCTTAATCATTTTTGTTGCCCTTCTCTGTACCTTTTCAATTTCTAATACATCTTTTCTGAGATGAGGCAACAACAGTATTCAAGGTGTGGATTTATATAGCAGTAGTATGCTGTTTATTATCTTATCTATCCCTTTCCTAATAGTTCCTAACATTGTTAGCTTTTTTGACTGCTGCTGCACATTAAGCAGATATTTTCAGAGAACTATCCACAATGACTCCGAGATCTTTCTTGAGTCGTAAAAGCCAATTTAAATACCATCATTTTATATATATAGTTGGAATTATGTTTTTCAATGTGCATTACTTTGCATCTATCAACACTGAATTTCATTTGTCATTACCCAGTCACCAAGGTTTGTGAGATCCTTTAACTCGTCACAGTCTGCCTTGGACTCAACTATTTTTAGTAATTTTGTATTGTTTGCAAATTTTGCCACTTCATTATTTACCCCCTTTTCCAGATCATTTATGGATATGCTGAACAGCACTGGTCCCAATACAGATCCTTAGGCAAGAGTGCTATTTACACCACTCTCCATTCTGAAAACTAACCATTTATTTCTATGCTTTGTTTCCTGTCTTTGAACTAATTACTGATCCATGAGAGGACTTTCCCTCTCATCTTAGGACTGATAACTTTAAGAGCCTTTACAGGGCTTTCTAAAAGTCCAAGTCCACTATATTCACTGGATCACGCTAATCCACATGTTTGTTGACCCCCTCAAAGAATTCAAATAGATTGGTGAGGTATGATTTCCCTTTACAAAATCTGTGTTGACTCTTCAACAAATAGTGCTCTTCTATGTGTCTGATAATACTGTTCTTTACTATAGTTTCAACCAATTTTCCTGGTACTAGAAGTTAGGCTTACTGGCCTGTAATTTGCCAGGATGCCTCTGTAGCCTTTGTTAAAAATTGGCATCATATTAGCTATCCTCCAGTCATTTGATACAGAAGCTGATTTAAGTGATAGGTTACATACCCAGTTAATGAGTCTGCAATTTCTTATTTGATTTCCATTAGACCTCTTGGGTGAATACTATCTGGTTTGGTGACTTATTACTTATTACTGTTTTTATTTATCAATTTGTTCCAAAACCACCTCTACTGACACCTCAATCTGGGACAGGTTCCTAAGATTTATCATCTAAAAAGAATGGCTCAGGTGTGGACATTTCCCTCACATTCTCTGCAATGAAGACCAATACAAAGTATTCATTTAGGTTCTTTTCAATGGTCTTGTCTTCCTTGAATGCTCCTTTAGCACCTCAACTGATTGACCTTATATATGAAAGTGCTCATGGCATGAAACCTCTTGAGGTAGATATGCTCTTGCTGTGATCAAGTCCAATCTCTCCACTATAAAATTGATGAACCTAGTGGGTATCGACAGATCTTCTGTGATTGATGCAGACACCCAGGGAAGGCAGAAGACTGAACAGAACCACTGGACTTCCTCATAGGAACTGTCCATCAGAAGCCAATCGTCAACATAAGGGATGACTGTAAATCTCTCTCTTCTCATCCACGTTACCACTACTGAAAAAAACATTTGTAAAGATGTTAGGTGTTGCAGCTAGATCAAAGGGGAGGACTCTGAATTAGTAATGTTCTTGACCAAAGAAGAATCTCCTGTGGGTGGGTGGATGTCTACGTGCAAATGTGTGTCTCAGGTCAAGAGCCATGAATCACGTGTCCTCCTCTAACAAGGGAAATACTGATGCCAAGGATATCGTGTGGAATTTTAGTTTTTGAATGAACCTGTTCAGTTGTCTCAAATTAAGAACTGACCTCTATCCCCTAACCTTGCTGGGGAATAAAGGGAATAGAATCCCTTCCTTTGAGGTTGAGGTGGAACCCTATCTATGGCTCCCCTGAGGACAAGGAAATTTGCCTCTTGTCATAGAATCTCCTTGTGAAAGTGGTCCGAGAAAAGGGTCTGTGGGTAGGAGGTTAAGAAGCTCAATCAGATAACCACCCTGAATAATCTTTAATACCCATTTGTCTGTAGTTAGGGCCCTCCAGTTTTTTGGCAAATTGGGTAAGGCGGCCTCTGAATATCAGAGGAAGGGAATGAAGCCGCATCAGTAAAGGCACATGGGTCCTGTCAAAAGAAATCTTTATTAGGGGATTAGAGTATAACATGGCCGTGGATGCTGCAGAGGCTAGGCTCCTAGGTATATAAACTTTCAGTCTCTTGTGTGGTGGCTCCTGGTGTTGGTGGCAAAACAGCTGAGGAGGAGGCCTTGCCCTATACCCATGTCTATAGTGTTTTCTCTTAGGGGCAGGAGTATAAATGCTCAGCAAATGAAGCGTTATCCTTGAGTCTTTGAGGGAGTGGAGAGACTCATCCGCCTTCTCGTGGAGGAGGTGGATAGTACTGAAGGGGAGATCTTGGATGGTACTCTGCACCTCTCTATGGAAACCAGAGGATTGTAACCACAAGTCTCTCCTCATAACACATCTGTAAGCCATTCTCCTAGATGCAATATTTACTGCACCCACCACAGCTTGGAGGAAAGCTCTGGCCACCAATCTGCCCCCACTCACTAAGGCCTAGAATTAGGCACCCCTCAGGGAGCTGGTCCTTAAATTCCAAAAAATTATAATTAGTAAAAATCATATTTGGACAAGAGGGCCTGATCATCTGAGATCGTGAACTGGAGAGAGGTGGAAGAGAAGACCTTTCTCCCTAGAAGGTTGAGTCACTTGTGTCCCCTTTCAGAGGGAGTAGCCTTTGGGTGCTGCTGCTTGGGCTGCTCTGTAGCTGCCTAAACCACCGAAGAGTTTAGCAGTGGGTGAGAGAACAAAAACTCCCCCGGAGATGGAACAAAGTAGTGCTTCTCAGCGCTGTTAAAGGTGGGAGCACAAGAAGCAGGAGTGTGCCAACTATCTGTACTTGCTCCATGATGGCCTTGTTTATGAGGAGGGCCACTCAACTGGGACCGGAAGGCTGCAGAATGTTTAGAAAAATATGCTGAGGCTCCAGGACTTCCTGAAGCTGAATTTATAGCTCTTCAGCCACCCTGGGCACGAGCTCTTGATATTATTTCAGGTCATCTGGCAGAGACGGAGAAAATGGAGTAAACGCCTCATCCAGTGAAGACAACAAGGTTTCTCCCAAAACTGTATGATCCTCCTCAGTCTCCCCTTCCAAATATTCCAACAGGGCCAGTTGTGGGTGTCTAGGTGATGACAAATAGGACTCCTGCACCAATCCTGGGTGTCTAGGGTAGGGATCCCACACTCTTCACAGTAGGATGGATCAACTGGCAGAGGAGGACCCTATGGCGTAGGTTTATCACCTGTTTCTTGGCCAATTGTCTGAGGTTGGAATCCTGATCTTGTGTCTCTCCTGTCTAGTGCCACCTCCACCCAATGCTGCACAGACTCCTGTGGAGACTCAAATTCATCCAAAGAAAAAGCCTGATTCCTTATCTTGTGCAGAACAGTACCAATGGCTGTGCCTCAAGGCTGCCAGGTGGGATGGGAGAACAACTCTGCCTCATTGGGATAGGCTCTTCCTCTGGAGTATCAACATCCCAGAATAGAGATGGAACCAATAGGAGGAATGAATGAGATACAGAAGAGCAAAGATGTCCTCCGGGAAACGTAGAGAACAGCCCATTGGCAGAGCTGTCAGAACTGGAGCTTCCCTGGGTCACTGTGGCAGTCGGCTCCCTCTGGGGCCACATTGCTACTGGTATTGCATCAGCTATAGAAATGGAAGGGAGCACCAGAAGCTGTTCATCCCGAGCCTTCACCATCAGACCCGATATTTGAACCATCAGATCCATATCTTTATACCCTTCCTTCTCCTGTTGAGAAGATTTACTCACGCCTAAATTCTTAGCACCCGCCTGCACCAACTCTCCTGACTGACTGGATTGGGGAGGGATCCTCTCTCTTCAGGGAAGTTTTCGACAAAGATGACATGTCCTTATATCTATGATAGTGCCCTTTGCTGTCATGTGAAGCCTTCTCCTCAGACTTAATTGTCTTAGCCTCCATTCTTGAGCTTGTGCTTGAAGGGGCGCTGTCTACTTGGTGAAATGAGGTATGGGGAGGTCCCCAGCCTGCATGTGACTGGGTCTTCTCAACTTCTCCATGAGATATTTTCTGAATGTCAATTCCTGACCCTCATGAATTCGGGGTGGGGTGGGGTGGGGGAAAGCGGCCACTGCTGCACTTGGCAGAAATATGAGCCTCACCCAGGCAGCAGAGGCAACGTTGTTGTTAGTTGCTCACCAAAAAAGAATGAGCGCAGGAAACTGTTTTTGAACCCTGGAACCATGGACATTCTCAGGGTGAAAAAGTCACCGGGTGGGGAAGAAAATGGGAAAAAAACACCATTTAACTATACTATGTAGACTATTTAAACTAACTATACACAATACCTTACAGCAATGACAGTAAAAAAAAAGGAGCTGAGGACACCAAAGATTCTGACTCGGAGCTTGCGGCAGTAAGAAAGAACTGGAAAGGTGTTGGCCCACACCACCTTTTATGCCCTCGCTTCAGTGCACGAGGAGCACTATGGCGCATGTAGAGGCCAATGGACACTGCTTGTAAAAAAAATTCCAGACTCAAGCTCATGGTGCACATGCTTATCCCACGTGTGGAATACACATAGGGACCATCACTCGAAGAAAAATTAAAAGTTATTTGTCAACTTTAATGTAAAAACCAAATGTACTAAATCTAGGCTACTGTCAAAGTAGGTAAGTACAAAATCTGAAGAATATAAACAGATGGATTTAATCCTATTCCACCCACGCATTCAGGAAAGTATGAAAGAAAACAGATTTTCAAACTTTCTAAAGAGGCCTTATAAACTTTGAATTAAAAGGATTTCCTCTCTACTACACATAGGGTTTCTCTTCTCTTATTTTTACTTCTGCTAGTAATCACAGATATCTATTACAATTCTTGCATGACTCAGTATCTTACAAAATACAATGATGTAATCTAAATATTTCAATCGAGTCTAGTTGTCTCTCCAATCATCTGGATACAAAGATAGTGGTTTGCAGTTCTTATACTTACTTCTTCCCGGCTTTCTAATCTCCTTCATAATTTGTGCTTTTAGTTCTATATTAACCTCTCTCGCACTTCTGGAATGTATCACTTTTTTCCCTTTGTTGGGCGAAGATGCTGGCAAGTTTTCTTGAGTACTTCGCTCTTTACCACCCGACTCTTCATTTTTCATAAATTCATCAATGTTAAGGTTATTAATTCCTAAATGTTCATGGCCTAGATCCTCTGAATGAGTTGTTGGTCCATCCAATGAATTGAATGGAGAAGGGGACACTGAAAAGTCAGAATCCATAGCATTTGGAAAAACATCTGATGAAAGTGGGTCTGCAACATGATTCTCAATCACATCATCCGCTGCAATCTCGTTATTGGTTTCTGAAGCTGAAAAATAAAGACTATGAAGAGGAACAAACTGGCAAGCATGCATTAAAAACCATCAAAATCATACATGATTTGGTACTGGGTAATCTAGTCTTGTGCCGTCATGTTGCAGCAGGTAGGTTTAGAGGAAGTTAAGAGATACTTCTGCAACATCGGGGAGTCAGAAGATGATGTTGCTGGTGGCACAGAACACCCTGGAATGTCCATTGAGGGGTGGTGGTCTATCAATACAGGGAAGCATTCTTTATAAGGAAAAGGGAAGAGTTACACAGACTAGCAACAAAGCAAGAAGTCAAATGAACAGAAGATAAAGGGTGTTTCTGTGAGGAATTACTTACCTGGTCCCATTAAGATTAATGGAAAAAATTCACTTCAGTGCAGAAGGGCTGGCTCAAGGCCCTATGCAACACACAGGCCCACATTAAAGGAATAAGTTAACTCTTCACTGGAGTGAAGCTCACCAGATAAGCTTGTGTGTTGCAATATTTTGGAGTGACTCAGATCAAAGAGATTGTACTCACTAATATATCAGAGATCAGTGAGACCCACTTAAAGGGATATACCAGCCTTGCTCTTTTACTTTATTCACTGTATTAAAAGAGAAGAGGGGAAACAAACTCTTTGTACTGGGAAGGTTCCTAAATTTTGTTATAAGAAAGTATATCCCAGTACTTCTGACTATACATGTGATTCAACTGTAATCTGCCCTGGTGTCAATTCCCACAGAAGAGTAAATATCCAGAGGATTGTTAACTACATGCTTATCTGTAATATTGTCCTACCTCCGAGAAGTAAGGAAATTACTGCAAACATCCAAATTAAAATGCAATTTGTTCTGTATTTTACCAACGAACTGGAAAAGCAAACAACCAACAATTGTTAAAAATGTATTCTATTTTACCATATGAAAAAGTGTGTGTGCGCGCGTGCGTGTGTGCGCGCGTGTGTGTCTCTATACCAGAAGTCCAAAGATTATTCCAGGCCAGGTTAAGTCTTCCTCCTGGGAAAAAGTCACACCACAAAAGAAGATTGACTCTAGTTTTTCAGACAGCCTGTCTTTCCGAGGGACAATCTGAGCCTGCAAAAACTGAACTCTTCGGCCCATCTACAGGAAGAAATCTTACTAAATCCGCTACATACCTAACTTGAGTCTGCAAATCAGTCATATATTTTGCCATCTAAATAGTAAGATTAATACGACAGTTAGTTGCAAGCACAAAATTACATCTGCAAGAAGTGAGGCCAGGCTGAGATTCAGCTACAAATCAGGCGCTGGCTATTACTTTTGCATGTCTACTTGAATGTCTTATAGCAGTATCTAATTTAAAGTGTGGTCTTATTGAATTAATAGATTCCAGTGTTACAAGGGGAAAGATTATGAGCCGAAAATAAGAGAATGCAAACACCACTTGAATACAAAATTTGGAATTAAAAAATTCAGTGACTAACACAAGATGGAAGGTTTTAAATGTTCCATGGTGCACGGCAGCTGGGGAATCTTAAAGACACCATAATTAAAACAAGCTACAATTCCTCTGAAATTGAAGAATATAAGGATTAACCAACTGATTTCACAAGGGTCTGCTTAATACATGAAGTCAAATGACAGAAGGAAACCAAACTAGAATATTAAATTAGTAACATATGAAAAAATATGGGGCACACGAAAATGAGTTAAAATGCTAGTTAAAAAACCTAAGGGGAAAGTAAAAAGCTTTTGCATACTGCTAAGAAAAGAGTGCTAGAAAAAAGTAGGTCTATTTGTAAGAAAGGAGTTAAATGTAATGACTGAAATACCAAACTCCTTTTTTAAACTCTTCATCTATACAGGGATACCACATCACAGACCAGGAAGAGAAGGACCCCTCTACTTATCTCTGGTGCAAATGAACCTGAAATGTTAATTTAATACGTTCACTTTCTTATTACAAAAATGCTGAGGAAGAAAAGAGCAACAGAAATAATTAGAGGCTCAAAAGATTTATGGAGGAAAATATAAATCCTCAATATAAAGAGTACATGTAGATAATCAACAAATATGACAAGTCTACAAATATGAAATCCTCCCCCCTATTCTGCCCCCTCATAGATTTGCTGGGAGGGTAACTTCTATAAATTTCACTGATGTTTATTTTACTTACTATAAAGTTACAATCAATTTATGTATCACTAAATCCTAAAATGTATGTATGTGGAACAATTAAAGGGCATAGAACAAGTACCTTTGTCTACATTGTATAATACTTTCCCTTGTACACATCAAGGTAGTTTTAGTATTAGAAAGTGGTGTTTCAATGGCAGATTATAAAGATTTCTGAAATTTAACTTTGCTTTGAAATTACAAAAGAATGGCAGGTGTGTCACCTCTGAGGTGCCAAATACACAAAGTACTTGGATAATTAAGGCTGAACATTTACATACTGATGTTTTGGAACTGGATATTCAAATACACGAATTTGAGAAATCTACAGCATGCTTACTTTTTTGATGACCAACTAAAACATTCTTTTGTATAAAGAGTAAAGCGAATTACCTGAAGAGGAACCAAATGAAGGCAACAGGAAAAATTAACTGAAATAGAGTTACACTTACTTTTGTGAATAGGAATAGGTTTAACAAGATCTGGCTGTGCTTGTGTTACAGGTGTAGGTGGCCCTTTTCCTCCAACGTGATTGTTCATGACAGGAGGAGTCTGTGGCCGGCCTCTGAGAAGGGGTGACATACACCGACGTCTTTTAGGAATCCCTTGCATATTTGGTTCTCCGGGTCGTTTGTGTTTATTTTGAGGCCCTGATACAAATTCATCTGCCTCATCTATCATCATTCCCTGTAACAAATAAATCTGTTTTTTTAAAAAAGCTCTCTTAAATTTGTGTTATCTTGCACAGCAAGTTTAACAAAAAACATATCCAACAATTTCCTGACTTTTGTCAGATATAAGACAATCCAATCAGGAAAATATACCACCTTGTCTTGGCTTCTCTCAAATGTCAATTAAAAAAGACCTGGGCAAATGATTTACTCTGGTAGAGATTAGGACTGATGTGTTGAAGACCACTCTATAAACAATATCCCAAGTAAGAAAGCTGACTATGGTTACACAATTTGCCTGTAAAACATGACCTCTAAACCGGAGTCAGACGCGAGGTAATTTTTAGTCAGTTAAATATTCAACTATCTTGGTACTTCACTGAAGTCAAGTCAAAGGCCTAGATTTGTGAGGGATTGAGAATCCATGTCCTTGGGCTAGTGGAAAACTAGAGAAGCCATCAAGTTAATGCAAGCTTTTTGCTAAGGAAGGGTTTAATAAAAAGGGGCGGGGGGGGGGGAGGGTAAAGTGTTGGCAATTTCACAACATATGAATATTTCATACTAAAAAATGCAGAGGTTTCGTAAGTGATTTCTAATCAAGTCTGCCCCTCCATGAAAAAATAGGTGGCCTAAAAAGAGTTGAGTAAATTTCCTAAGAAATATAATGGCCTTCTTTTCCTATGCACTTGGATGGCTTCTAGTTAGCAACACATACAAATGCTGTAACACTAGTATTACACAAAATGAGTATTACAGAGAAATTACCTTCTTGTCCAATTTAAATGGATTACCAAATGTATGTAGCCTTCGGGGTTGATCAGGGTCAAGCTCTCGAAGAGGAGATGGTATCTGTTTTAGGTACTCCTGATAATTTCCCATTTGTGCTATTGGTACACTGTGAACTTGATCTATTGGAATTGAAGATAGTTTTTATCAAAAGGCTATGCCTATAGAAACAGTATGACACTGTTTTTTCAGGATTTAATTCTGGCTGTATTTCACACATCCAGTTTTCATATTATCCCACCTTTTTGATCAGGATATAGCAACATAGAAGTATACAGAAATAGATGCTCAAAACCCATCTTCCTCCCTACCAACATAATAATTAAAATATTTAATATACTACTTCACATACTGTGGAAGGCTTGCCTGGGGTTGAAGAAATCAATGTATGTAATATGTGTATTGATCATCTCACCCTAGAAATGAGTAATAGCCTCCTGGGTACAGTTTTTGTTTTTCCAACATGATACACAATTCTTTTTGGATAGGATAGGTGGAGGGAAAGGAATGGAGACCATCTGAATGCATTAATTGTAAAATGCACTGAGGCTATTACTACACTGATGTATGAAATTATTATGTAATATTCCACCTTACATGCTACTCTGAACTATGATTACACAAAAATCCCCTGCCTAACTGCCAAAAACATGAAGACATTTTATTAATTAGAAGTAAAACACCAACAACTTGAGAAATGTCCTTTCTAATATTGTCAGCAAGGTACAAGATGCTTGTAATCTTGTACACACTGAAAACAAAATTCAGCATTTTCTTAAGAGCCCTTGTGATTCAGGTCCTCAATGTGTTCTTGACCGCACAACGTGTCAAAATTCACCCATCAATCCTTTGCTCAGCAAGGAGGTAGGTTGGGTAGCAGATTACATTAGAATTAATGCCAGTTGTAATACGGACATCTCTCCAGGAACTGGACACAACTTTTTTTAATAGTCATTGGATGGTAGTAACATTCTATCACTACTTAGGCCAGACTAATATTCGTAATCTAGAAATGTTGTTAGAAGTCCTATTTTTTCTTGTCTTTTTTCCTTTTTCTCGGTCTATTCTTATTTCATTCTTTCCATTATTGTCTTCTACTCATCAGGTGCCACAGTGTAATGAAGCACTTTAACTGCAGAGTACTCAGAGTACTTCTCCTCTTGAGCTCTTCTACTACTACTGTCATTTATGACTAGCACAGGTTATTGTATTGCCTGCTGAAAGTCACCACAGAGGGAAAAAACTGAATTAGCATGGAGACAACTACTCTCTCACCAAGAGAGGTGCACCTTTCAGGCAAGGGTGAGGCAAGTTGGCAGGATGTGAGGGGGAAGCTTGCTCTGCCAATGCCTATTATGTACTTATTATATGGACAGAGGACTTCAGTGTCCAGGACTGTCCAGAAGATATTTGTCCTTTGATATACCCACAAAAAAAGTGGAAAAAGTGAAACAAAAACAAACAGAATCAAAAGCTGAAGAAAACAAGACTGTTCTTAAGACAAGGACAGTCAAAGAAATTAAATGGAAGATACAAGTTTTGTCTTCCATGAGCCACTGGAACATGTCTAACTTATAATAAAGATGTGGTGGAAAAGCCCAAGAAAAGCCACTGGGGTTCATGTGCAATAGCAGCAATCTTAGAATAAGTTTATTTCAGAAAGAAAACCTCCCAACTAAGCATCTATTGAAGAAAGTGCAACTTTTCTCCAAGCACACTATACAAAGTTATGATAATAGTACTAACTACTATACATATTAAGATATGCAAACAATAAACAAAGTAATCTAACCTTCATCTTGTCCTTTGAGAAACTTGCGAGTTATCTTCATAAGATTAGACCTCATTCTTGTTAAGTGATCCAAAAGATTCCTTCTGGGTATATCATAAGCATTTCTAAAGGTCTGAGGTTTCAATTCCTACAGTTGCAGCAATATAATAAAGCTTTGATTAATACTACATATGAAATAACATCTAATACTTCAATGGAAGTGTATTGAAAATAACAACATTACACATAATGGTGCTTACCTTATTCAGCAAAGCTATTTGGAACCCAGCATACTCCTTCATATTGAGGTCTAGAAGTCTATGAGGAATTTCCCCAGTAATCCCCTGTAGCAGTTGTTGAAAATCGTTCCTATGTGCCATAGACAGGTTGTGTGATCTGCTTCTGACCTTAATTCCAGTCTCTTGCGCTACCTTTTTGCCTACAGAGCCAATGACTCTATCGGACTCTACTTTGGCCTTAATTTGAAATAAATAAATAAATAAAATTGACAATATACTCTTAAAAGGATTAGTCAGAATATGAAATTAATTCCTAATTCTTACTTAGAAGATTCGGCAATGTGCTAATACAGTATAAAAAATATAATGTGGATGAGTGTTTAAGGTGGTTTGCTAAATGTACTATTACTACAATTCTAAATCATTAGAATATGGTAAACAGTTTTTGCGTCTAGCTTTTTCAGGTATTTCTAGGGTGCCCATTATCATAGTATCTAAGCACCAATATGCATGCAATGCTTTTATTTTCATAAAAATGCCTTGATTACGATTATTGGAAAACTGTGCCAGAATTTCTGCATGTGCTCATGGATTTCACTTTTCTCTGTGAAAAAAGCTGAAGTCTTATGAGAATTCTCACAAAATAACTTCTCATTTAACTGTATTTATTATGGACTCATATGATGGTATCAATTTCTTTTTTTTTTAAAAAGTCAATAGAAGATAGGAAAAGAACCTGAGATTAAAGCAAGGAAGAGACAGTTCAACTCCAACAAAATAAGGGAACACACAGCAATCTTTTGATTCTTCCTCCATTTGGCAGACAATCCACCACAGCCAGTAATTTTTCACCTGCCAAGTATGTCCCAAAATTGAATGTACTCTAAAATGCATCACTAGTAGTTTGGTAGAATACAGCTGAACAATAAGCCAAAAATCATTTGAGAACTTCTGACTGTCATACAATGTTTATTCAGAGGTTGCACTTGAGAAGTTCCTTCCACACTGAAAGTTCAAATGTTATTTCCCATTTTAAGAACAGAACTCTCTTAAATTGGTAGAATCTTTCAAAAGGAACCAAAGATTTTGAGGATTACTGTATACTCTAATGTAGGTATAACATACTGTAGAACAATGTATTTTATGTATTTTGAGCCAAAAATGTATAAATATACAGATTTATAGATTTTACTCAAAAATCTGCATAATGACCACACAATTTGGTAAGATTCATCAAATATTTCCACAGGCTATAGCTAGGAGTTTAAAAAATAAGATTTATATTGAGGGCTTTTAAACTATGAAATTTTAACATACAAAGTCATTAATATTTGCATCTCTACATCCTTTTGTGTCAAAGCTACTCAATTTTGTGATTATACAAAAAAAGTTGGAGACACACAACAAAACAGTAAGTGATAATGGGAAATCAATGGTTTTTACCTGCTAGAGCAGGAGACTAGCCAGGAGATATGGCTTCTACTCTCCACCATTGCCAGTGGCTTGGGGTGTAACCCTGTCCATTCTGTGCCAGTTTCCTCATTTTTAAGCAAGCACTTCAATAGGGATGAAAGGCACTGTTTACTATGTTTTATATTTAGCTAATGCCATTCATCTTTCATGGTCCTGAAGCACTTCAAAAACTATGGGCCAAATAGGAAAGAAGGCTACATTTTGGCCCAATTACATATAGGCACAAATCCCTAATCGCATGCAAGGTGATTTTTAGCATAGAGCAGAAAGACTGTACCTTTTTAACCACAAATATATTCAAGTTGGCACATGTGAAAATGCTGCTTGCATACTATATACGTTGAGTATCAGAGAGGTAGCCGTGTTAGTCTGAATCTGTAAAAAGCAACAGAGGGTCCTGTGGCACCTTTAAGACTAACAGAAGTATTGGAGCATAAGCTTTCGTGGGTGAATGCCCACTTCATCAGACACAAGTAATGGAAATTTCCAGAGGCAGGTATAAATCAGTATGGAGATAACGAGGTTAGTTCAATCAGGGAGGGTGAGGTGCTCTGCTAGCAGTTGAGGTGTGAACACCAAGGGAGGAGAAACTGCTTCTGTAGGTGGATAGCCATTCACAGTCTTTGTTTAATCCTGATCTGATGGTGTCAAATTTGCAAATGAACTGGAGCTCAGCAGTTTCTCTTTGGAGTCTGGTCCTGAAGTTTTTTTGCTATAAGATGGCTACCTTTACATCTGCTATTGTGTGGCCAGAGAGGTTGAAGTGTTCTCCTACAGGTTTTTGTATATTGCCATTCCTGATATCTGACTTGTGTCCATTTATCCTCTTGCGTAGTGACTGTCCAGTTTGGCCAATGTACATAGCAAAGGGGCATTGCTGGCACATGATGGCATATATAACATTGGTGGACGTGCAGGTGAATGAGCCGGTGATGTTGTAGCTGATCTGGTTAGGTCCTGTGATGGTGTTGCTGGTGTAGATATGTGGGCAGAGTTGGCATCGAGGTTTGTTGCATGGGTTGGTTCCTGAGTTAGAGTTGTTATGGTGCGGTGCGTGGTTGCTGGTGAGAATATGCTTAAGGTTGGCGGGTTGTCTGTGGGCGAGGACTGGCCTGTCTCCCAAGGTCTGTGAAAGTGACCAAATTGTACAGGCCACTTTCCTCAGATCCCACTGAGGAATACACTAAGAAACTGCACCATCTACTCAGGACACTCCCTACACTAACACAGGAACAAATCAACATACCCTTAGAGCCCCGACCGGGGTTATTCTATCTACTACCCAAGATCCACAAACCTGGAAATCCTGGACGCCCCATCATCTTGGGCATTGGCACTCTCACTGAAGGACTGTCTGGATATGTGGACTCAGTACTCAGACCCTACGCCACCAGTACTCCCAGCTATCTCCATGACACCACTGATTTCCTGAGAAAACTACAATGCATTGGTGACCTCCCAGAAAACAGCATCCTAGCCACCATGGACGTAGAAGCTCTCTACACAAACATCGCACACACAGGCGGAATACAAGCTGTCAGAAACAGTATCCCTGATGATGACACAGCACAAGTTGTTGCTGAGCTCTGTGACTTTATCCTCACGCATAATTATTTCAAATTTGGTGACAATATATACCTCCAGATCAGTGGCACCGCCATGGGCACCCGCATGGCCCCACAATATGCCAACATTTTTATGGCTGACCTGAAACAATGCTTCCTCAGCTCTCATCCACTCACACCCCTTCTTTACCTACACTACATTGATGACATCTTCATCATCTGGACCCATGGGAAGGAGACCCTGGAAGAATTCCACCACGCTTTCAACAGCTTCCACCCCACCATCAACCTCAGCCTGGACCAATCTACACGGGAGGTCCACTTCCTAGACACCACAGTACAAATAAGTGATGGCCACGTTAACACCACCCTATACCGAAAACCCACCGACCGCTATGCCTACCTTCATGCCTCCAGCTTCCACCCCGGACACACCACACGATCCATCATCTACAGCCAAGCACTGAGGTACAACCGCATCTGCTCCAACCCTCAGACAGAGACCAACACCTACAAGATCTTCACCAAGCATCCTCAAAACTACGATACCCACATAAGGAAATAAAGAAACAAATCAACAGAGCCAGACGTGTACCCAGAAGCCTCCTGCTACAAAACAGGCCCAAAAAAGAAACCAACAAAACTCCACTGGCCATTCCTACAGTCCTCAGATTAAACCTCTCCAACGCATCATCAGTGATCTACAACCCATTCTGGACAATGATCCCTCACTTTCACAGACCTTGGGAGACAGGCCAGTCCTCGCCCACAGACAACCCGCCAACCTTAAGCATATTCTCACCAGCAACCACGCACCGCACCATAACAACTCTAACTCAGGAACCAACCCATGCAACAAACCTCGATGCCAACTCTGCCCACATATCTACACCAGCAACACCATCACAGGACCTAACCAGATCAGCTACAACATCACCGGCTCATTCACCTGCACGTCCACCAATGTTATATATGCCATCATGTGCCAGCAATGCCCCTCTGCTATGTACATTGGCCAAACTGGACAGTCACTACGCAAGAGGATAAATGGACACAAGTCAGATATCAGGAATGGCAATATACAAAAACCTGTAGGAGAACACTTCAACCTCCCTGGCCACACAATAGCAGATGTAAAGGTAGCCATCTTATAGCAAAAAAACTTCAGGACCAGACTCCAAAGAGAAACTGCTGAGCTCCAGTTCATTTGCAAATTTGACACCATCAGATCAGGATTAAACAAAGACTGTGAATGGCTATCCACCTACAGAAGCAGTTTCTCCTCCCTTGGTGTTCACACCTCAACTGCTAGCAGAGCACCTCACCCTCCCTGATTGAACTAACCTCGTTATCTCCATACTGATTTATAGCTGCCTCTGGAAATTTCCATTACTTGTGTCTGATGAAGTGGGCATTCACCCACGAAAGCTTATGCTCCAATACTTCTGTTAGTCTTAAAGGTGCCACAGGACCCTCTGTTGCTATATACGTTGAGTTATCCAATCAGCCACATTTCAGTATGTATGTACAGTTTAGCCTATAAACAAAGTTTTTAACTAATTCAGAGAACGGAAGCTGTACCAACGGTAATCACATGTAGGAATTCAGGTAACTTGAGGTTTCTTGCCCCTTTACTATGAGAACCAATATGGTTCACTGATATTTTCAAAAACAACAAGGAGTCTGGTGGCACCTTAAAGACTATCAGATTTATTTGGGCATAAGCTTTCGTGAGTAAAAACCTCACTTCTTCGGATGCATGAATCTGTTAGTCTTTAAGGTGCCACCAGACTCCTTGTTGTTTTTGTAGATACAGACTAACACGGCTACCCCCTGATACTTGATATTTTCAAGTTAGTCTGATACTAGAATAAGTGTTTTTCATTTTTAGTTTTCATTTTTTACTGTTTTTTTGCATCAACATTACCTGTTGACTCAACTTTTTGAGGTATGCAATGACACTGTAACTAAGTCCATATTCCACACCATCTGCTATAAGGTTAGGCGCTCCCATCATTCTCACAGCTTTCTTCAAAGGCTGAAACAAGTAATATATATTCACTTACATATGTATATCCTTGTATATTTGTATCCTTAAGTTTGTAGCAAGAATTTAAAGAACATTATTGCTTAATGCGTTCATTTCAAAGTGAATTTGTAACCCTTTAAGGCAACATAACATCCTTTTCCTTTAAGTATTGCAACATTAATGCAGAATTATTAAATATTAGTGGAGATATAGTTCAAGCAGTAGTTATACCTGACCAAGTTTTTCTAACATTACAGTCAAAGGGAGAAGTCAAGACATTAATGTAAATTTTAGGAAATTACTCTTCCGGGGCATACATGATGCCATAAATGTGAAATCCTAGATTTGTACACATTAACCTTTTATTATGTTCAGAACATCCTAATTGCTTTATAAAATATAATCCAAAAGAAGACAGTTAACAGAACAAGCAAATAACTGAACATACAAGTTTACCATAAATTATAGGATACAGCAGACATTTTAAAACACACATACAATAAATCATCTTACCCCTAGATAGTAAGGAGGCATTGTCTTCAAATAGCTTTCAAATGACTGCCGCCATTTTAAGGTTGGCTTTGCCTTGTGTACTTTGAATAAGTCATCTAAGAAGTTATACAAACAGAGATAAAGTTAAATGAGAGGTGTATTTCTAAATGTAAGGCATCACTCACCACACATTTTCTAAGTACATTTCTTCTAAAGGTTCGTCCTACTACACTAGGGCTTAATCAGAGCTAATTACTATTGGATGTAATTCATGAGGTGCGTAAGGAAGGCAGAATCTTGCAATTTATTATTTATAAAATCTAACTCATTATCAGATCCATGGGAGTACGAAAAGAAGGGCTTTGTAGCAGCAGCAGGAGGGAAAAAGTGGCAGTCACAGCATATTAGAAGGGGAGTAAAATATCTGAACAATAAACACTCATTTTTAGAAATCAAAAGGATTATACTCAGATTCAGGAATGGTAGTAATTTTTTGCTAAGTGAATCTGAATATAGTAGATACCAGAAAAATTAGAAGTTCTCTTTTCAGTAGGAATATTACATTCTTAATGTTTTGGATTTGCATAGGCTTATGATTATTAACAGCAGCATTAACAACACAAAAAAATATAACTACGCTGAAGCAATTTTCCGCCTACCACATCAGAAGGATTTGAGAAAGCTGTATTTACCTAAGAGGGGAAGGAGGACTGGATAATTGTAAGGCATCACAAACAGGTTCACACAATTCAGTGCTGTACTGGCTTTCAAGTAACCAAAAGGATGGCCAATTTCACTATATTTTGCACTATTGCTCACATACACCTGGAATAAGAAGAGTTCATGTAATTCATGTTGTACACATAGTTTTAAAGTGTGAGTTATAAGTTAAAGGTGTGATGTCAGTAAGTTTATAGTAAATCAACACATGTAATTAGAATTTCATTCCAAGTTATTTACAGAATACTATCTCTCAGATAAATGTCCTTTAGTTAGTACATATTCAACTTGCCTGCCAGCAGGTCTGAGGAGATTTCCTTTCCAGAATAAACTGGGTCAGCGGTGAAGGTTCTAACTCATATTTATCAAAAGGTAGTTTGTCAATGACCATTGGTTCACAGTCAGTGCAGGAGAACTTCACTACAGGGTGAGATG
This sequence comes from Chrysemys picta bellii, assembly GCF_011386835.1. NCBI lineage: Eukaryota > Metazoa > Chordata > Testudines > Emydidae > Chrysemys > Chrysemys picta. The sequence continues at coordinate 299,324,728 of NC_088791.1, forward strand.
TGCGAGGTGGCTAAACAGAAACATTCAGTTGTTAAGTGTGGGTCTGCACCAACAAATACAAGATCTAGCCATACTAATTCTTATTCTGAAACAATATAAAAGTGTTTTGGAAAATTGCACCTTAGTATCTGTTAATATGTCTCTGAAATAAAGAAATAGGAACACTAACTTAATATTTCATCTTATTGAACCTTGAACAGCTGTTGGGTTTAGGTAGGTAGTAAATACTATCTTAATATAGAGTGTAAGTATATTTAGAAAGTAAAAGCCAAGTACTTTAACTGCTAAATCAACAGGTCAGGCAAGGACAATGATTTGCAAATGGAGTAATTATCCTACTCTATTTAAGGTCTTTATTTATGACTGGGAAGAAAATGAAATCACTACTGATAAAGTTTGCAGATAACACACAAATTGGGGGAGTGGTAAACAATGAAGAGGTCAGGTCACTGATTCAGAGCATTCTAGGTCACTTGGTAAACTGGGCACAAGCAAACAATACGAATTTTAATACAACTAAATGTAAATGTAGACATTTGGGAACAAAGACTAGCCCATGCTTACAGGACAGGGGAAATCTATCCTGGGAAGTAGTGACTATGAGAAAGATTTGGGGACAGGGATGGAGTGTGGGGGATAATCAGCTGAACATGAGCTCCCAGTGTGATGCAGTGGCCAAAAGAGCTAATGAAATCCTGGGATGCATGAACAGGGGAATCTTGAGTAGGAGTAGAGGTTATCTGGCACTGGTGCAACCACTGCTGGAATACTATGTCCAGTTCCAGTGCCCACAATACAAGAAGGATGTTGATAAATTGGAGAAGGTTCAGAGCATAGCCATGAGAATGGCAAGAGGATTAGAAAACATGTCCTACAGCAGTGGTCTCCAACCTTTTTACGCGCAAGATCACGTTTTGAATTTACGATCAACCCAGGATCTACCCCACCCGTTCCCCAAGGCCCCGCCCCACCTACCCCTCCCCTGCCCGCTGGAGAGCTGCCAGGTATCCCCCACTGCCTGTGGGGATTGGGGAGCTGCGAGGGGACCCCTGCCACTCCAAGCGGCAGGGGGACCCCGCAACTCCCAGCCGCCACAGGAGGTGGGGGTACCCTGAAGCTCCCAGCTGCTGCGGGCTGAAGTCATGGAGGTCTGCAGTCCACGATCTCCATGATCAAATCATAGCCTTAGTTATGTTCCCATGATTATATTGTTATTTTGACAAATAAAACATGTAGAATTTTAAAATAGTGTGTGCATAATTTTAATTTTTTTGGCGCAGAATTTCCACACAAATAAATAAGGGTACTTCCTGAAGCAATACCACTGAAGTTGCTTATGCTCTTGTAGAACAAGCCCTCACCCTATGAGGGAAAGGAAGGTGCAACTACTGGTAAAGCAGGATATAGGCCGCGATCCTCAGAGATCCTCTGCAATGAAATAGCTTGACCTCAGACTCGTTCTGCTATAGCGAGAAACTATCTAGGTGATTTTCTATTTTGTTTTGTCCTTTTCAGGTAGAAGGCGAGAGCATGTCATACACATCAAGGGAGTGAGGTCTCCCTTCTTCAGACGCATGCGGTTTTGGAAAAAACAAAGTATTGATTGGTTCATGTGAAACTCCGAAACTACTCTAGAAGTGAATTTCAGACATAGTTCTAAAGAGACTGTCCTTATGGAATACAGCATATGGTGGACCCCACCATTAGGGTTCCTAGCTCACCTACCCTTCCGGCTGAGGTGGTGGCCATAAGGAAATCAACGTTCACTAATAAGTGACACATGTAACATGTAGATAATGGTTCAGAGGGAGGCTTCGGGAGTGCCGAAAGTACAAGATACAAGTCCCCATGAGGAACACGTTTCCTTTATTGGCAGAAAAGTTCTGATAAGTCCCTTTAAGAATGTGATAGTCAGCAGGTGAGTGAAAATTGAACAACCATCTGATAGTGGATGGCACTCACTGACTGCCGCCAGATGAACTTGTACAGAGCTTTGGGAAAGCCCAGCTGTTTTGAGAGAGAAAAGCTAGTCCAAAATGAGGGATATATCCACTGACTCTGGAGGGATAGCTCAGTGGTTTGAGCATTAGCCTACTAAACCCAGGGTTGTGAGTTCAATCCTTGAAGGGGCCATTTAGGGATCTGGGATAAAATTTGGGGATTGGTCCTGCTCTGAGCAGGGGGTTGGACTAGATGACCTCCTGAGGTCCCTTCCAACCCTGATATTCTATGATTCTATGCACCCAGATGGAAAAATGTTTCCACTTGGCTGAATAGCATTTCCTAGTGGAAACCTTTCTGCTATTATTAAGGATCATTTGTATAAGTTGAGAGCAGTAATGTTCTAATGTTGATTCCCATCCAAAAGCTAAGAGATTAGAAAAGCACTTCAGGGTTGGGATGTTTGATCTTGCCCTTCTCCTGCGTCAAGAGATCAGGAAAGGATTGGATGGTGATCAGAGAATCAGATGACAGTTGTAGGAGTTTTGGAAACCAAAACTGTTTGGACCAATCAGGGATTATAAGGATAACACTTGCCATGTCCTAAAGAATTTTCTGCAGGACCCGAGGAAGGACTGCTTAGGGAGGAAAGGCATAGCTGAGCCAGTCTGATTAGGGAAGAAGGAAAGCATTACCCTGAGAGTGTAGTCCTAGCGCTCCTGTGGAGCAGTATGTGCTACATCTCTCATTTCTTTGAGAAGGAAATAGATCCCGGTTGGGGGTCCCTCATTGAGCAAAGATGCTGTTTACTAGCGAATCATGCAATTCCCACTTGCGATCAATGGCAAAATGCCTGCTGAGGATGTCTTCCAACACATTTTGAATTCATGGAAGATAAGCTGCCAACATGATGATTCAATTCTTGATACACCAATTCCACAGGATGACTGCTTCTACACACAGGTAAAATATGGTTGTCATGTAATCTGACATTAAGACATGGCGGGACCAGACGAACTGTAGAAAATCCTCTCAAGTTTCTCAGACTGCCTGGAGTTCCAGAACGTTGATGTGCATCACGGTTTCTCAGGAGGGGGACATCTACACATACCTGACAGGGATCCTTCCACCAGATCAGGGAAGACATTACTCTGGAAGGAATTGTTATCATGGTGTTCATGCTGTGTTTGGTTGATGAATACACTGTCTGGAGCCAGACCTGAAGGGAACATAGGTGGAGTCTGGTGAATGGAGTAGCATAAGTACATGAAGCCATGTGCCTCAGGAGGGAAAGACAAGTTTTAACTGGAGCTTGAGGAGCAAGTATAGCCTGATCTACTCGGTCGCTCATAGTTAGAAACTTGTCCCAAGGTAAGCAAGTTTGTGGCAGCCTCATAAATGGTTTGCAGCTCTCAAACTCCTGTCAAAAATATCTTTTCACTGGGGGATGGGATTGAAATGATGTTGTAGACATGCGGAGTGCAGAGAAACTAGTGTTCTGTACCTTGTGTCTCTTACAAGGAAGGTCATAAGATCACTGATGATACAACTATTGAGGAGCCAGTCTAGGTTTGAAAGGCTGCCTGTGATATTGCCTTTTTGGGGCAGGTGTATACGTTCCTAGGGTGCAGCATGTGGCCCTGGAGTCCTTTAAAGCATGTATGGACTGATCTGTCTCTTCACTGAAAAAATAGGTCTCAGAGGGTAAATCTTCCACAATGATTTGGACCTCACTGGGAAATCCTGAAGTGTGCAACCATAACTCTCAATGCATCACAATAGCTATTACTATCAATCTAGATGACATGTCTGCTGCATCAATCGCTGACTGAAGTGTGGTTCAGGTCACCAGCTTAAACACTTCTATAAGAGCCCGAAAGTGAGCTCTGTCCTGCTGTAGTAGCTGGTCTACAAAATCTGTGCATTTTAGATAGCTGTACTTAGCCAATAGAACTTGATGGTTCACTTTACAAAACTGAAGGCTAGTAGATGTGAAAACCTTCCTTCCCTACAGGTCTAGATGTTTAGCCTCCTTGTTAGGAGTGGGTTTAAAATGTTGCTGTCTAGATCTCTCCTTGACCTTCATGGCCCTCATGACCAGAGCATTTGGTGCAGAGTGGGTAAAAAGAAATTCAGCTCCCTTAGCTTGAAGAGAATAATACCTCTATGCCCTCTTGGGAGTAGTAGGGTATGTGGTTGATGTCTGCCACGCTGCTCTAGCGGGTTCCAGAATAGCTTTAACAACTGGAGCTGGTGGTTTGTAAGATATCTTGGAGTTTGTATTGAGGGTCCTGGGCCTCCTCTAGGGAGATCTGGAGTTCTTCTGCCACTCTTTGGTGTGAATCTGTTTATGATTGTTCTAAGGGGACAGAGATGCCGGGATGACTGCTTCATTGGGCGATGAAGGCAGCAATTTTGTTGTTACAGATGGACCTGTTTCATATTCCTCCTCTTCCATGGGGTCTCAGGAGGAGACTCTGACTATTCCCTTAGAAGGGAATGGTGAGGTGATTTCCTGGCAGAATGCATGGGCTCTCTATATCTGACACACAGGTCCCAGGTTCCCCAGTATGGCCAGCACGTTGGTTCAGGAGGCAGTTGTGGGGGTCTCAAAGGCATAGGGTACCAACGGTCCTGAGGCAAATGTCGAGGCAGAGGTTGGAACCAGAAGGCTCTGGGTCCCCTGTCTGGGCTAACGTTTCTTGGAGGAGATGACGGCTCTTCTAGAGGTTTGAATTTTGCTGAGGAAGAGAAAAAAAGGGTCTGGATCCAACAGCAGAATCGACAATTTTGGTGAAAGAAAAGCAGCGCTAGCAGATAGAAGAGGAGATAGGCTTCTATCAAAAGTACATCCCCTGGTGGAGTCAGGAGAGAAGGTCCCAATGATGGGGGAAACAGACTCAGAAAGAGCAAAGATATCCTCCAGTGTAGTACAAGTCTGATCTCTCTGGAGTACGAGGAGTCGAATCCATTTATACTGTCAAGGTTGGAGGATGGAGGCTCCGTGTGGCCAGTGTGCGATAAAGTGATGGTTCCTTAAGTGGTAGAAGCAGATCATGCTGGAACCAATGGATCCTGTCTTTTTGCTTGGATGGTACCAGTGGAGAGGGTGTGATTGGTACGGAGTCCAATATTGATAAAGCCATGTATTTATGAGCTTTAGAGTCATGGCCCTGGGACTCAGGATGTACGAAGTCTTTAGGGATTGAACAAGCAGATTTGCTTGATTTAGGCAAAGTTGCACTGGACGTCTTCGAAGCAGAATTAGAGGGTGCTCTTATGCTTGTCCAAGTGTTCTGTATCCTGACAAGATGCTGAAGGGGGGAAATCTGTGGGTATGGATTGCCCTGCAACAGTCAGATCTTCTGGCAGGAAGTGCGCCCTGTGTCAATTCAGGCTGATGTTCGGGGATTGCCTTGGACTGTGTCCGACGCCAGCTTTGTGGCCTTCTCCATGAGGTCTTTTCTAGGTCAGAATTCCCTCATGTCATGCCTATGGCTAGGGGAAGAGTAGCAGGCAATACACCTATCTGCGACGTGTGCCTCCCCAAGACACTATAGACAGAGCTGGTCATTGTTGCTGATGAAAACAGAATGGGGGTAGGACACAGAGTTTGAAGTCTCAAGTTCTCCCCAATAATCACAAGGGAGTATGGGGATAGAGAAGGTCCCCAAGTTGGGAAATCTAACCACAAAACTGCTAAAAAAATATAAAGCTATTTAAAATTTACTATCAGGAACTATATACAAAAGGCACCAAGGCTAACTTTGAAAAATTTACAGATTGAAGGAATCAAAGGAAAGCCCCAGACACTAGAGGTTCTGACCAGGCCATGCGTCAGCAAGAAAGAACCTGATAGGCAGTCGGTTAAGACGTACCATGCATATGTTATGTGAGATTGGTAAAACACTTATTTAACAGATCCATTCTTGTCACTAAAATATTAGTCTGTGTCCAAACATGTCAAGCAATCCATATTTTCAACTTAGTTTTAAAAACCCAGATTAGATCAGATTATCTAATTAAACATACTGTGTGCAGTTCAATACAGTAGCAAAATCATCCGAACTCTGTTGTCCCAAGTAAGTAAATTTTTATTAAAAAAAAAAAGGGGGGGGGGGGAAGGTAATTTGGTTGAAGGGAGTCACCAAGTTTTAAAATATCTGTAAGGGAGCTGCACTACTAGAAAGTGTGGAAACCCTGGGCCTAGAGCAGTAATACACAAAACTGTGTTAAACCCAGACTTAGGTGAATGAAGAAAAGCAGACAGATCCAGGGGTATGCCCATTGTGGAGCACTGGAGACAGGGAGTTCATTTGCAGGAGCTCTTCTCCCACTAAACAGTTCCGTAATACCCAAGTGCACAATGTTGGGGGGAGGGGGTGTATTTTATTTCATTTTAACAGCTGCAAGAGATTAATTTTTCTTTAGAATAGGCTGGCTTTCCATACGGCTCAGAAGGCTGTGTATGTCTTACTGGACTGGGCACAATGAGACAATGAATATACACAAACTAAATAAAACTAAATTTAAGAATAAAATACTCCCACACACACTACACTAATCTTCAATTTTCTATACTCAGTTGAAACACTTCATGTTCTGTGCAAGCCAAATGCATAGAACACATTTAAGTTTGTAAACTTTAATAAATCAGATGTAGGGCACAAAGACTAACAGTGAAGATCCTCTTATAACGCAGGAAATAGCCCAAAATTACATCAGTTCAACTGTAATATTTTCAACCAACGTTGAATGTTATATTATACTACATTACAAATACAAATTGGCACAGGTACATCATTTTATTCGTAATTAAATAGAGCACAAAGAAAACTAATGTATTGCCAGTGAAGACTTTTTACAATTTGAAGTAAAGTTTCTACTATTTGTGGTAGATTAGAAGCACTGCTACACTAAACAGGAGATATGGGCCAACTCTGCCACTTCTGCACTGAAAGAACACTGTCACCATGAGTTTTACCTTTTCCCAATTTAGGAGATATTTACATAGAGATCCTCCCCCAACCCCTCACAAGCAATAGTGTCTTTTGGATGGTTAAATATGATAGTTTACAAGATAAAGAGATGAACCTGCATCAGTTCTAGGATCTTCGTTTGCATTCTAAATTGTGTCCTAAGGGAAAATTCTCAGTTTGAACTCTGTTGAAACTCCAAAGAGATACATTTAAGTAAGATGTTTTTATGTTCATAGCATTGTGCTCAGATGTTGGCAATAAAAGTCTTACAGGCAGTTTGTTTCTTAAAGAAGCAGATGTCTCTTATGCAATTATTCCACAATGAACATAGTATGTTAATTGCCATTCAGTATCTTATTCACAGCAGTTGAAACATCTGTGTCGGCTGCATTTCCTTTCAGACTTTAGCCTGAATTTCCTTTACAGTGCTTATATTTGAACCAGGTAGCCCAGGATTTAAAACCCATGAACAGGAAGCAGTTAAATGATTTCTCCCTCACTTCCACCTCACTTCAAGTACTTACCAATGTTGGAGAATTTTGATCTGGCCAAAAGGATTCTGGAACAGGCCAGTGGCCTATGGGAACTCCAGTTTTAGGGTTTGGTCTGACATAGATAAGTTTGTGACAGCTGTGCCAAGGGTGGGGTCCAAAAGACCTAGCTATATCCATCTGTCCATCTATACAAAAAACAAAATTACCTCCATAACTCTATATTTAATTATATAGTATTTCAAATTATTTAAACACTTTATATGGAGTGTGCAAGGATTTTCATACACCTTACGATGGATATCCTTAAAAGTATATTAGAAACCACAACAATAGTACATACCAGTGTCCAAGTAATTTTTAGCATTTCCAGGAGGAATGCTAACTAATTTAGAGTTGAATAACTGTTGAATGCTTACTGAATGAGAGTCTGAAAAAAAACAGTTCTTCTATTATGTGATGTACTTTCAGAACTCAATTGAAGTTTCCTTTCCTTATCACAAATACTAGATAAATCAAATATTTTCCCGGTGCATGAAGATTTAACACACATTAATCTAATATGAATGACACCAATGAACTTTTAATATACAACATTTCAGGGTTAGAAAAAAGCTAGTATTTTCCATGAACATGTTCTAGAAGTAGGCAAGTTATTCATATTTAGAACAAAAAGGAGTAAAGCTACAGAAATTTAATCCACTCAAGAATGTGGCCATATTACTACATTAGAAAGGAACAATGGTGTTTAACACTGTAGTGCTTCTTCCAAATTAAACTATGTACACTTCTGGCAATTGTTAAATTTGAATACCAAGTGCAAATCTAATTGGTTACAAAAGTACGTAGAATTTTTCTAATACCTTCAGTTGGTGAAGGATCTGGTCCAGATTTTTCAAAGTTTATTACTACTCCACTTTGCACTTTTTGAACCAGTGACTCAAGACACTGATTCAGCATTCTTGGAGAACACACACAATACGAGCGACCTAGGATGAAAGAAAAAGTCTCAAGAACAAGTCTACTACTTTATATTTCTCCCTTCAGCTTTGAAATTTTTTCAGACTAATCCATTTAAATAGAAGTCTAGCTATAATGCATTTAATTTAAGACATCTATCATCCTTTCCCAATGTAACAAGTATTCTAAAACTGACAATATACTGCATGTTTATTACATTCTCAAAATTGTATTGGCCATGCAGGCAGGTATTTTTGTTTATAAAGCAGTGGCCATTCAGATAACACCATATATCAACATTGTTGGACAACATCTACCACATTATGGTATTTGAGGCGCTGCAGTTATGTACCATTCTGAAGTACCCTGTATAAGGAAATAGTGTAGCACCTCAGATATTATGTTAGTGGATTATTGTTAGCAAATATCTTATTGGTAACTGCTGTATAACCAACCACATAGTAATTAGAAAAATCAAAAAAGTATCAGCAAACTATACAATTACTTAAAGTAACAAGTTTTGTGTGTATAGAATAGAGGTCTTCATAGATTGTGTTTGTCAATATAAGGAAATGATCCAAATGACAAATAACGCCCTGCTGTGCTCTTTGTATCAATGTCTCAACGCCCCCCCCCCCCCAAAAGAGTACTTCTATTACATCCTGATGGGGAACTTGAGGTATTGCCCCCTAATACCATTCAATATTGCACTGAATCGTTTTAAAAGGTATAGCACAACTAGTATGATTTTATGTTCTGTTAAAATGCTCAAGATAGCAATGGAAAGAGACTTATAAGGTCATGCAGTCCACATCAATGCAGGATTGTCTCCTACACTAGATTTTAAGTCTGTTTTCCCACGGGGGCATCCTAAGTTCCCTGTAAGCTGCGCAGCCATGCAGCAGGCTATCAAGGGCCGTGCAGGTGGGGAAAGGTGCCCCTACCCTGGCCCAGCCGGAGCTGCCAAGAGAGGAGCCCCTCCCCGGGTCTGCCAGAGCTGCCAGGGAGAGGAGCCCCTCCCCCGGCCTGGGCCAGGCCAGGCCCAGCCCAGCCAGAACTGCCGCGGCCAGGGAGAGGCCCCTCTCACCCAACCCCAGGCTGCTGCGGCGAGAGAGGGCTGGGGGAGTCCTCTCTCCCCACCGCAGCCCCGGGGCAGCCTGCACCCCAAACTCCTCATCCCTGGCCCCACCACAGAGCCCTCACCCCTACCCAGAGCCCTCACCCCCTGCACCCAACCCTTTGCCCCAGCAAACCTGAGCTCCCCTCATCCCCTGCCCAATCCCAGAGCCCACTCCCCCAACCAGAGCCCCTATTCCCCCACTCCCCAAACCTCTGACCTAGCCCTGAGCCCCCTCCCATACTCCAATCCTCTCAGCCCTGGCCCCATCCTAGAACCACCACCCCACCCCAACCCTCTGCCCCAGCGCTGAGCCCCCTCCCACACTCTGAACCCCTCGGCCCCACCCCCACCACACATCACCTCCATATTGATGCACATAAAATTCATTCCACACCTTGACGTAAAAAACACTGGCGAGTTCATAACTTCCCTTGGTAGCCACTGCACAGCCTAATACATCTGTAAATGTTTTTCCTTCCATAATATCATTTTATTACTCCTACTTATACCTCTGTGTATCACTATGTATTTTCTCTTCTACTTTGGAGATTATGCCTAGCAAGTATTTTTAGATTTACGTCCCCTCTTAGTCATCCCTTAGTCAAGCTGCTGACATTTAGCTCTTTTAATTCTTACTCATCAAGAAACTAGAAGGGCTGACTTATGATTTTTTGCTGATCTAGTTATGGAGAAATATATAAACAAGTTACAAAGAAAACATGTCACTTCATTGAAGCAGCAAGACAGTCTATTAAATGATTTCATTAATGAAGTTCTGCATGCATCTTGGTAACAAGTAAGAAGCATACTTTGTTTTAACTTTATTTCCTTTAACATTTTAAGAATTTCCTTGTTAACTTAAGGTGTCTATTGCATTCTTGGAATGTGAGCTCCCCCTTGTGGCACACTTCAACACCTTTTAAATGAATCAAAAAGCCTGTTTAATCCAGTGGTTGAGGCATCTGCTTTACATTCTGAGAAGTCGGGGATCACTTCTGCTTGAAGTTTCTTTTACACCTTTAAATTCTTTCCTTTTCTCCCTCTTCTCCCACCCCAATTACTATCAAATGGATTTTTTTTTTAAATACTTGGTGTGTGTTCATGGCACTCTATAGACAAGACAACTTCTGGACTGTACCAGAGAAGTTTACAATCTAAACGAGACAGATAATCATGAGCGATTACAAGAGAACACAAGACACAGTGGAGGAAAAGGGAAAGTGCAGACATTTGTCCAAAAATATTCTTAATTTAAGAAATATTTATAAGTTCTCAAAAGAAAACACATTCCATGGCCTTCAAATGCTGGCATGTCAGCAAACTGAACACTATCTCACTATCGAGCAGGTTTCATGATTCTTAAGACTTCTGGCTGAGTGCCTAAAACACAAAGTATGTTTTCCCCCTTCTGGTCAAAACTGCTGAAGAACGCAAATGCACATCCTTTCAAGACTATTAAGATGAATTTATTTGTAATTTTAGTACTTATGTACTAAAGAGAGCTGTAATATGTAGCTCCGTTGTGCCCAGGGTTTTAAAGAGATTAAACAAAGGAGTCAGAAATTTTCAAATACTATCTAATACAACTGAGCTATATGCTAAAATCACTTTTCTGAAAGAACTACTTTGTCAAGTGAAGTTAAGGCACTCACCTCCTGTGACTTCACACATAGGTGTGATTGCTGAGTCATCAACGGGCACACCTGCTATCTGCTCTGATTCTGGAGTTGTGATACCAGGCAAACGCAGAACTAAAGCAAATAGTCTCTGATCCCAGCGAAAAGGTTCCTTAGTCAATTCACTTCCAGGTAAAGGAGAATTGAGAGGTAAATGGAGCTAAAAAGAAAAATATTTAAACTTTCTTCACAAAACAGTGAATTCAAAATCAAGTAGCTACATGACTGCAATTTATTGTGCAAGTCAACCAAATGGATATGTAACCCAGAGAAGCTTACAATATAACAAAGATCAAATATTTTATATATAAATAAATATGGGAGATCCATAATCCAGTCAACACTGTACATAAACTCATTTCACAGCAATATGAAGTTCTGAAGTTGTACATTTACTTTTAAGTCCTTTAAACTTGTTTTATTGAGAATTCCTGCAAGCAGAACTGCATTACTGCAATGTTCTTTCCACAGCAATATTAAGATCTCATTTGCCTAAAGCACACTAAATTGAAGTTTGTTTTTGGTAAGCACTGAAAGGATCCAGGCTCGTTTCAGAAAGTCTGTTTCTCTGCATTCATCTTCAAGATAAAATGCACCAATGAATGAAACTATCAACTAAGTGGAAGACCAGAATATTGGTGCATATGATGATCCTGCAAAAGAAACATTTCAGTACCATCGTTATCAAAATATAGCACTAATGATAAATTAAGTCTCTGTTACAGGCCTTCCAGCTTCCACAGCAGCTTAACTGAAGAGTAGTTCCTGCTTATCTTTATCCTTTGACAACTTCTGGGGTTCGTTTGGTGATTACACCATAAGAACTAAAAGTCAAAGACTTAACTTGGTAAGAGTTGCAATTTTTATGACAATATCACCTTTAATGTAGCACACAATGAGCAATTTAAAGAAGTGATTGAAGCACTTCACCTTGGATATACTACAGACAGATTTTAACTTTTAGGTCCACCACGACATGGTGCAAGAAGAGAGAAAAAAAATAAGAAGATTAAAATTAATATTAAAGTAAGATGATATCTCATGTTCACCCAAGAACATCAATGTCCAACAACCATCCATACAGGAAAAAAATGCCTTCCTACTGCATGCTGTTGACTCATAGCATCTGAAGAGAACTATGAAAAACTTTTAAGCTGCTAACAATGCCATCCAAGAATACACAGTACAACACATCTTCCCCATTTTATTTTCATTGTCTGAACAAAGGACAAAGAAGAAATTACTAACCTTGTGCAGGTAACAATGGTTCTTCAAGATGTTTCCCCCCTATGGGTGCTCCACTGTAGGTATGCTTGCGTCCCTGTGCTGATGACGGGAGAACTTTTGTAGCAGTGTCCTTTGGGCCCCGCACATGTGCTGTCTTTTCTCATGCTGTGCCATGAGGCTAGCCAGCGCATGCAGGCTAAGCCTCCCCAATTCCTTCTCTACCGCAGAGTCAAAACAAGAACTTTGAATTAGAGGAAAGGAGGATGGTTGTGGAGCACTCATAGGAACACAGGTCTCGAAGAATCATCATTGTTGCACAAGGTGAGTAATTTCTTCTTCCAGTAGTGTCCCTATGGCCGTTCCCAAGCAGTATCCCTTCTGGAGGTCAGGACTTCAGAGTTGAGTCTGTTACAGATGACAGCACCATGGAACAGAAGACAGCTCAAAGGCAGAGTCCCCAGCGATGGCACAGTGTTCTGCGAAAGTGTGGACTGATGCTCATGTTGCCGCTCTCCAGATCTCTGAGATAATGACATCCTTGAAGAAGGCAATGGATGAGGAGATTGACCTTGTTGAGTGTGTACGAATGGCATCTAGAGGGATCATATGACAGACCTGGTAACAGTCTGATACAGTTCGAGACCCACTTGGAAAGTCTTTGGGCTGATATTGCTGAGCCCTTGGAACTTTCCGCTGTGCAGAGGAAGAGCCTAGGGGAGTTCCTGAAGGCCTTTGTTCTGGCCAGGTAGAAGGCCAGGGCTCTCTTGACATCCAGGTACACAATATAGCCTCCCTGTTGTCTTGGTGAGGCTTGGAGTAGAAGATTGGAAGGTGAATCAACTGATGTGAAAGTAGGAGGTTACCTTAAGGATGAATTTTGGATGCAGTCTGACTTTAACCGGAAGAATACCATGTAGGGAGTCTGCGCCATCTGAGCTACTATCTCTCCTATTCTCCTGGTCAAGATAATCACTACCAGGAAGGCCACTACCAGGATAGGTACATTAGTGAACAGGTGTCATGGTTTCGAAGGGGAGCCTAGTCAGTTCCTAAAGTACAAGATTCAGGTCCCATCTGGTGGCAGGAAGCCGAAGTTGAGGGAATAAGTTTACTATGCCCCTGAGGAACCTTTTTGTAGTTAGGTGTGACAGCACTGAGTACTCCTCTACAGGTTGGTGAAAGGCTTTAATAGCCACTAGGTGGACGCTGAGAGAGCTTAGAGATAGTCCGTACCATTTTAGGGTTAAAAGCATAGTCTAGGATATGTAGAAGAATTGCGGATGCTGGGAAGATTTGTTGGGACGTGCACCAAATCTGAAACCTGGACCATTTCTGCAGGTAAGTGCATCATGTCTCTTGAACAGAAGCTTTCTAGGTGTTGGGAAAAAAACAGGAGCCATGCTTTGAGGCAGAGAATTCCAAGGTTGGGATGTAGGGTATGTCCTTTGCTCTGTGAGAGGAGGTGCGGAATCGCCGTGAGAGAGATCAGCAGACATGATGCAAGCTGAGAGAGGTAAGGGTACCACATCTGTCTCAGCCAAGTAGAAGCACTCAGAATGACACGAGCTCCATCCCTTTTTATTTTCAGCAGGACCTTTGACAGTGAGGGAAATAGAGAGAAGGTGTAGAAAAGGTCCCTGTCCCGGGGAGGAGGAGCGCATCACCTAAGGAGTGTTATCCCATCCCCGGTCTGGAGCAGTAGCATGGACACTTCTTGTTCAGCTGAATGGCGAACAGATCTGTAGACAGTGTCCCCCATCATCTGAATAGGTCATGAAGTACCTCTATATGGTGCATCTCACACTCATGGTCGTGTGGGAATTTGCAACTGATACTGTCCGCTACCGAGTTGTGTGTACCTGGAGGTATGCTGCAGACAGTGTAACGTCGTGGGAGATTTCCAAATCTATAATCTCATAACTTCTGCGCAAAGGAAGGCCGATCTGGCTTCCCTCTGCCAATTGATGTAGTACATACAGGCAAAGTTGTCTCTCAGGATCGGTGTGTGTGATCACTAGAAGGAAATGGGTACAGGCATTCTGACCACTCTCAGCTTCAGGAGATTGATGTGGAAGGATATCTTCGTGGGCGACCATTTGCCTTGTGGCCTGAGGTCATTTAGGTGAACGCCCCAACCTATGAGTGATGTCTTGGTGGCAAGGAGCAATGCTGGTGACGTTTTCAAGAAGGGGATCCCTTTGCAAACATTGGCTGGGTCCTTCCACCAGTTTAAGGAGTTTTTGATCCTGGTGGGTAGTGACAACCTGTCCTTGTTCGGTATGTAAACCGAGCCAAACCATATTTGGAGGCATTGCATGTGAAGCCTGGCATGAGGTATCATCACCGTGCCCCTGCCATATGTCCGAAGAGTTGGAGGCAAAGGTTGACCAGTATTTGTGAACTGCTTTGAATGGTGTCTATGAGTAAGAATAAGGATAGGAACCTGTGTTGAGGTAAGAGGGCTTTGGCCTCTAACATGTCAAGGTCAGCCCCTATGAATTCCAGATATTGCACTAGAGTGAGGGTTGACATCTTGGGTGTTGATCTGCACACCCAGGTCTATAAACAAATGTATCGTAGTGTCAGTGACGTGGTGAGCTTCCCAGAGACATCGGGCTCTGAGGAGACAATCATCCAGGTATGGATAAATCATTATCCCTTGAATGCATAAATGAGTGGCCACCACTGAGAGAACCTTGGAAAATACTCTCGGGGCTAATGATAGACCAAAGGGAAGCAATCTGTACTGGTAGTGGTCATGTCCCAGAGTGAATCTGAGAAATTGTCTGTGAGCTGGCAGATCGAGATGTGAAAATAGATGTCCTAGCGGTTGAGGGCTGAAAACCAGTCTATCTGTTCCAATGCTGGAATGATCATCAATAAGGTGACCATCTTGAATTTTTTGAGCCTTGACAATCTTGTTGAGAGCTCTGAAGTCTAGTATGGGTCTCCAACCTCCCTTTCTTTTGGGTATTAGGAAATAACGAGAGTAGAACCCCTTCCCTCATAGATGTTGAGGTACTAGTTCTATGGCTCTTAGCTGGAGGAAGCGACCTATCTTGTGTCATAGTAAACTCTCGTGGAGAAGGGTCCCTGAAGAGGGATGAGGAAGAAGGTTGTGAGGGGGTCAGGAGGTAAAACTGAATGAAGTACCCAGTTCAGACAGTCTCATTGGTCTGATGTTATGCATTTCCAGGCACTGCGGAACACTGCCAATCAGTGGCCAAATGGGTGTGGAACAATGATCGTCTGTGTCAGTTGGGGGGAGTGATCTAATGGTGCCTTGACCTGCCCATCAAAAGTGGTGTTTAGCTGTAGAGGGCTGGTATGAAGATTGTGGGCCAGATGTTTTCTGTTTAGGGAATTTCCCTTTCTTTACTTGCAGCTTATAGTGGAGCTGAGGTTGGTACTGATACATGCATGGTCTATGCTTGGATTGGGGACTAAATAGTCTCTTTTGTCCCAGTGTATAGATACCCAGTAACCGGAGGGTAGCCTTGGAATCCTTCAGGATATAAAGGGAGGCAGCAGTTTTCTCAAAGAGCTTCGTGCCCTCAAAACAGAAGGTTCTCAACCGTGGATTGCACCTCTTTTGGGAATCCCTACAAATGAAGCCAGGACACTCGTTGCATCACCTCAGTTGTAGAGATAGACCTAGCTACCATGTCAAGGGCAGATTGCAGCAATGTCTTTGCCACTAATTGGCCCTCCTGGATAATGGCCCTGAATGAGCCATGATGTGCTTCTGGCATTTTTTCAATAAAGTCATTCAGCTTAGAGTAGTTTATGTAATCATACTTTGCCGTGAGGGACTGGTAGTTGGTGATACAAAATTGTAGAGTGGCTGAGTATGCTTTTCTACTGAACAGATCAAAGCATTTCCAATCCATGTTGTAGGGAGAAGCCCTTGACTGGTGGTGTTGGCCGAGAGAGTTGAAAGCATCCACAACGATGGAGTTGGGTGGTAATAGGAGAATAGGAATTCAGATTCCTTAGCAGGGACATATTTTTTGTCCGCTCACTTGCAGGTCGGGGCCACTGATGATGAGGTTTGCCACATGGTCTTTGCCAGGCCTAAAATGGCCTCATTAAATCAGGATGGCAATCTTTGAGGAGGCAGAATAGAGGATATCAAGGAGTTGATGGTGGGTATCCTTGACTTTCTCCAGTGGAATCTGGAGAGTGTCTGCCATCCTCTTTGCCAGTTGCTGAAAGAGATGGAAATCGTCCGCCAAAGATGGTGGAGAAGGCATGACAGCTTCATCTGGAGAGGAGGATATGGTCCTCAGAGTCACTTCCTCGTTACTGGCTTCCTGTTCGTCTAAGTTGTAAGGCAGTTCTGAACTCCTGGATTGTGTGGCCAAGGGAGTGTGCCACAAGGGTTCTCGGGCGAGGCTTGGAGCTCGAGAGGTATGTTGGCAGTATGCCGCCAAGGGTCCCAATATGGTCATTGGGGTGGTGGTGGAGCCCAGGGGTGGCCATACCAGAACGGTGGTGGTGGGGCCATCTGTGGGTATATCCTTGAGCTCTGTTGATAGTGAGCCCCATATGGAGCTTGGGAGGAGTACTGCGACACTACTGCCTCAGACTCGCTGTCTGAACCTTCACTAGAAAGCACAGGGACATGGCATGGCAGCGGGGATATTTCGAGTAGAGGCTTGGTGCAGAGGTCTCGGTACCGAGAAGAGGGAATTCTGGTGCATCCAGAGGTCTCTTGAACAGCGGAGTTCTGTCTGTATCGATCATCCTGGCATCAGTGGCAGTGCCAGGGGGGATGGGAATCTTGTTCACACCGGTTACTTTCTATACAGCCGGATGGTTTGTTCCTGCAACCTCAATAAGGATTCTTTAAAATACAGCCAGCTCTCCTGGACTCCTTTCCCCCTCATGTTATTCTCCCAGGGAATCCTGCCCATCAGTTCCCTGAGGGAGTCAAAGTCTGCTTTTCTGAAGTCCAGGGTCCTTATTCTGCTGCTCTCCTTTCTTCCTTGTGTCAGGATCCTGAACTCGACCATCTCATGGTCACTGCCTCCCAGGTTCCCATCCACTTTTGCTTCTCCTACTAATTCTTCCTGGTTTGTGAGCAGCAGGTCTAGAAGAGCTCTGCCCCTAGTTGGTTCCTCCAGCACTTGCACCAGGAAATTGCCCCCTATACTTTCCAAAAACTTTTTGGATTGTCTGTGCGCCGCTGTATTGCTGTCCCAGCAGATATCAGGGTGATTAAAGTCTCCCATGAGAACCAGGGCCTGCGATCTAGCAACTTCTGCTAGTTGCCAGAAGAAAGCCTCATCCACCTCATCCCCCTGGTCTGGTGGTCTATAGCAGACTCCCATCATGACATCACCCTTGTTACTCACACTTCTAAACTTAATCCAGAGAATCTCCGGTTATGAGGAGAGGCTAAGGGAACTGGGATTGTTTAGTCTGCAGAAAAGAAGAATGAGGGGGGATTTAATAGCTGCTTTCAACTACCTGAAAGGGGGTTCCAAAGAGGATGGATCTAGACTGTTCTCAGTGATAGCAGACGACCGAACAAAGAGTAATGGTCTCAAGTTGCAGTGGGGGAGGTTTAGGTTGGATATTAGGAAAAACTTTTTCACGAGGAGGATGGTGAAGCACTGGAATGGGTTACCTAGGGAGGTGGTGGAATCTACTTCCTTAGAGGTTTTTAAGGTCAGGCTTGACAAAGCCCTGGCTGGGATGATTTAGTTGGGAATTGGTCCTGCTTTGAGCAGGGGGTTGGACTAGATGACCTCCTGAGGTTCCCTCCAACCCTGATATTCTATGATCAAGCCACCGCTGGTGTTACAGATGCAGGCTCACATACCAGGATCATCTTTTTAGAGGAGTGCTTACTCCTGTCTTTTGGTGCCAATGACTCTGTGCCCATGCCCATTGGGTCCATGTGCCTGTCAGCAGTACTGGTTACTGTTGGTCTCTGTGAGCCATGGGTGCCAGTCAGATGGTCTCAGTGCTCAAGTTAGCCACAAGCAATCACCATCTTGTTCTGTATCTTCGGACTCATGAAGGGGGCTTCCTGCTCTCTTCTTAGAAGATTTGTGAGAGGGTCTGCAGCCTGCTTCGACCAATAGCCCTGAGATGTAGAAAGCTGTAGGGAAGACATGTCTACCAGGTGACTGGGGTTGGAGAGCTGCCGCCATGAAAACAGTCTTCTGGCAGAGCTCTATTTTTGTGGGATCCTGGCCAGAGCTGTTGGCAAAGACCACACTTCTGTTGTATGTGGCCTACCCCGAGGCAGTGAATGCATGGAGAGTGTTTATCTGCAATCAGGATTGCCTCTTTACAAGTAAGGCACTTCTTGAAGCCTGGCAAACAGAGCATAGGCTGTTGGTGGAAAGGGCACCTGACAGGGGAGAAAAGGTGGGAAGAAAAATAAAGTCTCTTTTTCTGTTTTTAAGAAAGAGTGAGAGAGAAAGAAAAACTACAACTAGAAGACTACGATGGATAAGTAGATTAAGATAGGTCTTAATGGACTGCTAATGGCTCCATCTCTAGCCAGGGTGGTTGAAAAGGAACTGAGGAAGGTTAGCCCACATGCGCTGGATAGGCTCGTGGCATAGCACAAGGAGAGACAGCGCATGTGTGGGCCCAACGGACACTGCTACCAAAGTTCTCCGATCAGCAGCGCAGGGATGCAAGCACACTTACAGTGGAGCACCCATAAGGACTCTACTTTGAAGAACAACTTTCTAGGTGCAATTATTCTGAACATCCAATGTATTGGCACTCAGAACACTATTTACTACTCATTGAAACGGCAGTAGTGATTAACAGTGCTAAAGTTCAATAACTCCTAAAGTTATTCTGCAACCAGTAAGCCGAATGGCTAGTTAACTGAAAGGGGAGAGACTGATGCCCCAGCTTCTCAATGACACACTGTGGACCTCACAACAAGGTTATGTCTCTATTTGCGTTGAGTACCTCAAGAACGTTGAAATTTACAAAGAGCACGAAGACTTATGAAGACAAAGCAAGGAATTTTAAAGACACTAAACATAAAATTAATTGAAGGTGGTTTCAGAGGGAATTGACAGATTACATGCTGACAATATTACTGTCAATACCAGTGAAAATCTGGCTTAATCTAATTAACAAATAACTGGAACCACACAAGAACAAAATCAAAAAATGATTCAGACATGTATTATGTTTCCATTACTTAACCAACATGCCCGATGACATGTACAAAGGTTATCGGTTAAGACCAGAACAGAAACTGAAATATGGTTGGTAGTCAGAAGCTTCTTCCTGCTCTTCTAATTTTTAAAAATTGAAAATGCAGCCCTCCAGGAAAAATTCTACCCCAAAACTACCTTTGCAAAGGAGGTTCTGATTGTGCAGGGGTGGCCAATCTGTGGCTCCGGAGTCACGTGCAGCTCTTTAGAAGTTAATATGCGGTTCCTTGTATAGGCACCGACTCGGGGGCTGGAGCTACAGGCGCCAACTTTCCAATGTACTTGGGGGGGTGCTCACTGCTCAACCCCTGGTTCTGCCACAGACCCTGCCCCCACTCCACCCCTTCCCGCACCCTCCCCTGAGCCTGCTATGCCATCGCTCTAAAGGTAGATATGACAGAGTGTAGGGCATATAACTGATTAGTGGACTGAGAGCTCAGCTGTTTGTGTTTCTTGTGTTTTACTTGCAGAACTACAAGCATTTCCTGTAAGAACAATTTCAGCCACACTGCTGCTTATTGACTTAAGAGTATCTTTGTCCAATAGCCCATTGGAATTAGAAACTTTTTAAAAAAAACACATGGGCTCTGAAAGTATGGAATGGATACATAACCCTCAGTTTCACAATTTATACGGGAGAGAATAAGTAAATTATCTCAATAGTCAAATTGATATTTGCCCTGTAAGTCTCCTTTTGCTGCTGCAAGTGGCTAGAGTAGATGATACGTGAACATTTTCCCAAACAGAACCCGTCACTTGAAATCAGTCAGAGGGCACACCAAAGCCACGCATCCAGGTTATTGCTGTATATTTGGTATCTTCTACTGTATTCTTGTAATGAGAATAATAGACACCAATGCCCATTGGCAAATCATATTGAAAGGCAGGTAGAACAAAAAGTAGCCACATTTGCACTGCATGATCCAGACTCTTCTGGATTGGTATAGCCAGAAGATTTGTTTAACCATAAGAAGCACTACAGTGCCATCCCTTGAGACTTCCATTATTAGACCAAGAACAGGATGGGAAAAATCATAGTGAGTGCACTGAGAGATTTCACAGTTGAGTGGTCTGATAGCAGAAAAGAAGTTACTTATATCACCACTCTGAGTACAATCCTAAGGGAAGGACCTCCCAATAACTCCTGAAATATCAAAGCAGAACAATAGTATTCGGATAACAGTAGCAAATGTTGCAGGAGCAGCTTGTAATATGAGAAAACACCTTCCCTTCATCAATGGACAAGAAGTGGTAGCCCATCTGCATATATAACAGTTCGTGTTCCAGCATGAAACCTGATTGGTAAAGGTCCGAGATCTCAGCAATGTACAGGAGTAGTTGAAAACCACTTTCAAGAACTATTGGTTAGTTTGCTCAGGAAAGAAAGGTTGGATACTAGGTGGTAATTTGCTAGATCCAAAAGGTACACAGGTGGCTTTCCTGATTATTGGCTGTGGTTGTCCGTCCAGAGTCAGGCCTTAAAAGCTCGTGGCTCCTTAACAGCAGCTAGGCTGGGGTACTGCCTTCACTCAGGGGATGGTAGGAAAACAGAAACATGCAGACTGTTTAAAGTTAGTCTAGTAGTGATATTTAGACAAACTAATCACATCTGCATTGAAATAGACAGTTCAATTATAGAATGAACTGCCTACAGGATAGTGTCACTGTAGCCTTTGAAGAATTCTAAAAACATCTGGACTAACAGACTTATGGGAAGTCAGGAATAATCTCAAGGACCCTGAAGTCAACTTCATAATCAGATGCATTAGGATGATCTCCAATGCAGGAATCAAAAATATCAATGTTTCTCTGGGAGGAAAGTTATGTGAGCACACTTGGAGCAGTACTAGACTATCTCATTATTCAATAAGCAGGGGGGGTGGGGGGGACAGACTAGTCCAAAGACCAAAAAAGAAAACCCCAAACATCAAATATGCTAAAGCAGAAATTATCAAAATGAATTATAGACTACTTGCTAGTGGACCACAGACAGGTGGCTTGGCACATTATGCAACCTTGTCTTTTCTCCTGCCCTGCTCCTTATCAACTTAAGTGCATTAAAAGAAAGCTAAAAATATATTTCACACTTTCTTAATATCACTTTTCCATGAAAGCACTTTCTCTAATTGCCACAGGAATGTAATACCAGGAAAACAGGAGAAAGTCTGCACAATTACAGTTCAGAAGGGAGGTGGTCTGTAAGATAATGTCTATATTAAAATGTGATGCACCATACAAAAATGTTTGAGAACCTGTTGCAAGAAAAAAAACACAACCCACCAGCACTGAAAGGGGCTCAGATATTAGCCTTTGCTTTTGAAAAGAGGGACCAGCTAACAATGTTTTTCTGTTTCAAGGCCTGTACGCATAAGAAACCAGACCAGAACCATTGTATCAGTAAAGAACTCCTCACCATTCATCTAAGAAGAGGATCGGACAATAAAAGCAGTTGGGAATGGTTGCAACTTCATAAGCAGGGAAGCTCATGCCATCTGGTGATGAAACAGCTTATTGCCTCAGAGTTTTAGCTATGGTGACCCGTAAAGTTTATTGTGAGCATGGACTCAGTATTTTAATCTTAAATATTCTAAGGTATAGGTGTGGATTTAATTTGAAATTAACTCCTCTTTAGCCCACCTTTTTGTTTTAGATTGCTATGGGACATTCCAGAGTCCAGACAATAATTCTAAACAGACAACTATAAAATCCAGAAGTAATCTCTTCTTCTTCTGCACTTCACGTGTCCCAACCTGCTCTCTGGTTCATGGTTCCCACCCTTGGAAGATCACTACATTAAATCAATCAGGTCTATACAAGTTATGTATGTTTACACATTTTCAAGATGTATATTCTTCAGTACAATAAAATTCATTCTGGTAAGCCCTTTAAAAAGTTATGTATACTCATTTGATAAGTGTATCGAACTAATATCCCAATTACCTTCAATAGAACTGTGTTGCATGTCTCTGCCAGTGTTTTAAATCAGACTCTGAAACTGGCAAACTGAGTATTTTAGAAACTCTTCAAATCTGTTTAAAGATACTCATTAAATATGCTCAAGTTTTTAGTGCTGAAAAGGCTTTCAAACCATTTCTAGCACAGTATGATTACATAAGAATGTCTCAAACTCAAGGAAACACTGTTTAAATTTGTCTCATGTACATTGGAACACGTTTAAATAACTGATAATCCTAACATATCAGCCTTCTGTCAAAAGGTCTGGTACAGTAGATAAACAGAGATTAGACCTTACCTCATCCTGTATCCCACTCGTGGTAGTTAATTTACTCCCATCAGTAACTGTTATAATTATTGCTGGCTCCAGAAAAAAAGGGTTTCTTCCCTAAAAGAAAATGTAATTACATTAGAAATGCTACATTCAAATGTAAAAGGTTCTTGCTTAAACCCACAGTGGTGCACCAATGGCCCAATCCACCACACACTGAAGTCAAGGGAAATATTCCCACTGATTTCAGAGAGTGCTGGATTGGGGTCGTAGGTAGATGGTTTGGTTCCATGGCAATACTCTAGGCTATGAATAGGTTCCTCAATCTTTTTACACCTGCAATCCTAGAACCAATATATATGCTACATATACCTAAAATAGGCATTTACATTTATTGACTATACATTTCATAATGTCATATGTTAAAGTAACAAAAAATTGTTAGTCTTTTTGAGAATTTCATTAATTGCACATATGCAAATACTAAATGGTCAATAAATCCAACAGTGTAGCTGTTAACAAGTGGAACATTATCTTCATAACCAGAAGATCTTGCAACTCCCTCCTCTACTACCAATCAAAAATTAAGATTTTCAGAATACTATACAATCACAAGAAAACATCTTCACAACCTAAAGGTTGAGAACTAATATTCTAGAAACAGAATTTAGAACTGGGTGGTCCCAGTTATTTGGGTCACATTCCAGAGTGATTTTCTCTCTCTTTCGCATGCACATCCACACACCTGTTTCATTAACTATTCAAGTCTTCATAAACATTGACAAGCTTTCTACATCAGCGCCATTTAAGATAGTGTCCAAAATTACAGAAGACATTTTGTGACCTTGTCTGTCAAAGTGGCTTGAAGGCCTTGAGGTCCTGTTCAACTCATAATTAAGCCTTGACAATCAGACCACCTGTGTTGCCACTGGCACTTCCCATTTCCACCACGAGACTTCCAGGAACCTTCAAGAGGAGGATCTAGCCAGTGTGTTCCATCCATGCATGCGTCAATTCAGAGCGGGTTACTATAATTCACTGTATCTGGGGTTGAAGATGGAATCCTGTGACAGCACCAGGAGCATCTCTCTGTTCTTTCTTCTGTCCAATGGTTTCCAGTCTGCTTCTGTTGACAGGTTTGAAAAATCTTTGGCTATGTCTACACTTAAAACTGTAGCATTTTAAGTGAAAGCACTTACTGCAGCAACTGGAGAAGTTCTCTGATCACTATAAGTAATTTACCTCCCTGAGAGGCAGTAGCTAGGTTGACAAAAAATTCTTCTGGATTTTTCACACCCTTGAGAGACGAAGCTATGTTGAGAAAACTTTTCAATGCAGTTCTGACCTTTAAAAGCCATAACTGGGTCAGGATTCAGCTATATCAGAGACTACTTCTCCATCCATAATCCACCAAAACAGCTGTGCTCCTTTGGACAAAATAGTTTACAAAACTCAGGTCAAAGCTTTAGAGAAAGCACTCTTAGTCTAGGGATTTATCTGGAATGTCACTGCACAGCTATTAGACATTTCCATGATCTGACCATTCAGAGCATGCTGCAAGACCCTCCTCTTTGATAAATCTTTCCCACCATAACCAATATATAAAAAAAACCTCTGTTTTAGGATAGAAATGCAAACGAGTCCATGAAACTGCTCTGGACCTCATCATTCAGACTTAAATTTTTGTGTAAAAGTACAAAACTAAGAACTACAGGTTAATCCTCAAGATTTTTCCTAAATTTTTAACAGAGACTTACAAAATTTAATATTTTATTGCTACAGAGAACTTAAAACCTCAAGCACTGAAATTAAACAGTGAAGATCAATTTCTTCTGAGGGAAAAACTACATTATAAACCAATTTAACATTCATAAACTGTTTTAAGTAAATGTCTAAAGTACTCATTCTTTTTATTCAGATTGCCAAGATCATCCAGTCTTGTTTTTAAGTTCTAAGCAACAGTTGTGGTATGCTATCCTGTCAACTAGTAGTTTATTACAACTGTGAAGCAAAAACTGAAAGCTAATTAGGTTGCAGTTCATTTAATTTAAAACAGATTTCATTATTACAGGAGGAGCTCTGAATCACTAGTAAAAAGCATTTGTACTACAGCTGATGAAGGAACAATGTCAATTTATACAGCAAAGGGACAAAAATATCTTTACCTAATCAGTATCATAAATGACATTAACAAGAAAGGGAACAGTCATAGTCTTTTTCGTGACTATTTGTCCATCATGTTCCACATCTAAACTCTTCCAGATCAGTAATCCTGTGTGAATCATCATTCAAAGTATTACACTACTGTCTTTGTTTCTTTTAAGAGGAACAACCCAATTTTTCAAAACTTCCTATTTGGATGCTTTTATGTATCTCTAATGGACAAAGTATTTTCTCCCAGTCTTATACAAGGGCTGGTCTACATTGAGGGGGGGGAGGGGAGGGGAGATCGATCCAAGATACGCAACTTAGCTGAAGTCAAAGTATCTTGGATCGAATTACCTGGGGTCCACACGGCGCGGGATCGACGGCCGCGGCTCCCCCATCGACTGCGCTACCTTTAGTTACTGTTAGTCTTTAAGGTGCCACCAGACTCCTTGTTGTTTTTGTAGATACAGACTAACACAGCTACCCCCTGATACTTTATTCAAGAACATTGTTGTTATTACAGCTATTTACCTAAAAGAACAAAAATCTATTGTTCACTAGCAAAATATGTAAGAACAAATTATGCTTAAGGTTGCTGATCTTACACACCTTTATAGAGAGGACTAGAACAGTCACAACTGCCAAATCAGAATTCTACCTCCTTGTAATGGTGTTGGCACCTGCCTCTCACGAGCACCCCCTTTCTCTGGCCAACGGTTCTCTCGGCTGGTCTTCAGCGACTTACCCTCCAGCTGAGCCATATACACTGGCCCCCCTTCCAAGGTATACAGTCCCGAGTTCTTATCATGGCCCTGATATGGGGCCATAGCTCTTAGGCTTCTTCCCAGAGGCACTGCCTTCTTCAGACACGCAACTGTTGCCCATTTCGGTACCCTCAGCTGGTGTCCTTTTCAGCAGCCCTCCCTGGGCTCATTCTGCAATCAGACCAGCAGAAGCCATCTCAGTACTCTTGTCTGGCCAAGTTCTGTGCTTAGTCTGCTCATAAAAACCGGTTACTCACCTTCTAGTAACTGTTGTTCGAGATGTGTGGTTCATGTCCATTGCAAGCAGGTGTGTGCGCGCCGCGTGCACGCCAGCCGGAAGATTTTACTATAGCAGCGTCCGTAGGGTCGGCTCCGCCGCCCCCTGGAGTGACGCCCTCATGGCGCTGTATATAGGGGCCAGCCGACCCCCCACCCTCTCAGTTCCTTCTTGCCGATACTCCGACAGAGGGGTAGGAGGTGGGTATTGGAATGGACATGAACACCATATCTCGAAGAACAACAGTTACGAGAAGGTGAGTAACCGTTTTTTCTTCGAGTGATTGTTCATGTCCATTCCAAGCAGGTGACTCACAAGCCCGAGTCTAGGCAGTGGGGTCGGAGGTCACTGCAGACTGAAGGACTGCACAGCCAAATGCAGCATCCTCCCTGGCCTGGTGCGTGATGGCGTAGTGCGCCGTAAAGGTGTGGATTGAGGACCAGGTGGCCGCTCTACAAATTTCCTGCGTCGGACCTGGGCCAGGAACGCAGCTGGAGGCCTGCGCTCTCGTGGAGTGGGTCGTGATAGGCGGGGCTGGTATATTGGCCCGACTGTAGCACTCCTGGATGCAGGTTCTGATCCAAGCCGAGATTCGCTGTGATGTGACCGGGAGCCCTTTGATCTTATTGGCCACGGCGACAAAAAGTTGGGTTGACTTCCTGAAGGATCTTGTCCTTTCGATATAGAACGCGAGAGCCCTGCGAACGTCCAGGGAGTGCAGTCTACGCTCCTTCGCAGAGGAGTGTGGTTTTGGATAAAATACCGGGAGAAAAATGTCTTGACCCATGTGAAACTGGGAAACCACATTAGGCAGGAACACTGGATGCGACCTGAGTTGGACCTTGTCCTTGTGGAAGACGGTGTATGGAGGTTCAGATGTTAAAGCTCCGAGTTCTGACACACTGTGGGCTGATGTGATAGCCACCAAAAACGCTACCTTATATGAAAGATATAACAGCGATCACAAAGCCAGCGGTTCGAAGGGGGGCCCTTTGAGGGCGGACAGGACCAAATTGAGGTCCCAAGCAGGGACAGGTTGACGAATATGCTGGAACAATCTGTCAAGGCCCTTAAGGAACCGTCCAACGAGTGGGTTCGCAAACACTGAGGTCCCCCCCTCTCCAGGGTGGAACGCCGAGATTGCAGCAAGGTGTACTAGAACTGACGAGAGAGTTAGTCCCCGATGTCTCAAATGTAGCAAATAGTCCAATATGAGAGGGATCGGGGTGAGCAAGGGGGCCTGACCCCGTTGTGTGGCCCAGAGGGAGAAGTGCTTCCACTTGGCCAAGTACGTGGTCCTTGTCGAGGGCTTCCTGCTGCCCAACAGGACCTGTCTGACCTGATGAGAGCATTGCAACTCTACTGGGTTTAGCCATGGAGCATCCAAGCTGTAAGGTGCAGTGACTCCAAGTTTGGGTGAAGGAGGCGACCGCGATCCTGCATGATCAAGTCCAGTAGTAGGGGCAACCTGAGTGGCACCCTTGTAGACATGTGCAGGAGAGAGACGTGTACCAGTGCTGGCGCGGCCACGCAGGCGCTATCAGGATGAGCCGAGCGTGATCTCCGCGGGTCTTGAGGATTACTCTGTGAATCATGGGAATCGGGGGAAAGGCGTAAAAAAGCCCATCTGCCCAAGGGAGGAGAAAAGCGTCTTTTAGGGACCCCGGACTGTGCCCCATGAGGGAGCAGAATTGGCAACACTTCCTGTTCTCGCTAGAGGCAAACAAGTCCACCTGGGGATGACCCCAGAGTCGGAAAATTGAGAGAACTATATCCGAGCAGATAGACCACTCGTGACCCTGGAACGAGCGGCTGAGCCCATTGTGCGTGCCCGGGAGGCAGGATGTTGTCAGGTGAATTATGTTCTGTACGCAAAAGTCCCATAATGCGAGGGCCTCCTGGCAAAGGGGAGAGGAGTGAGCACCACCCTCTTTGTTGATATAAAACATCGTTGGAGTATTGTCTGTGAGGACAGAAACGCACCTGCCTGCCAGCTGGGACTTGAATGCTATGCATGCAAGGCGTACCGCTCATAATTCCCTGACATTGATGTGCAGTGAAAGATCCTCCCGCGACCAAAGACCTTGGGTTCTGAGGTGGCCCAGATGTGCACCCCATGCCTGATCCGATGCGTCCGTTACCAGGAATAGGGAGGGCTCGGGGTCGAGGAAAGGAACTCCTGTGCAGACCACCCGCGGGTCAAGCCACCATTGAAGGGAGTCCAACACAGGCCGAGGTAACGTCACCACTGATTCTAGGGAGTCCCTGATTGGCCGATAAACCCCTGCCAACCAAGACTGGAGTAGGCGCAGTCTGAGTCTGGCGCGTGTCACCACGTAGGTACATGCTGCCATGTGCCCTAGTAATTTGAGGCAGCTTCTTACTGTGGTGGTAGGGTAACTTTGGAGGCCGAGAATAATGTTGGATATAGTTCGGAATCTGGCCTCTGGGAGATATGCTTTGGCCTGTGTCGAGTCCAGAACTGCTCCTATGAAATCGATTTGAGTTGGAGATAGTGTGGACTTGGCCTCGTTGAGTAAGAGGCCGAGTGAGCGGAAGATCTGCCCGATGACCACTTGAGCCTCCACCAGTGCCTTGGTCTGCCCTTAATGAGCCAATCCTCCAGGTAGGGAAATACCTGGATCCCTTGTCTGCGCAGGAAGGCCGCCACGACTGCCATGCACTTCGTGAAGACCCTTGGAGCTGCTGACAGACCAAAGGGCAGAACCGTAATCTGTAGATGGGCGTTGCCCACGAGAAACCTGAGGTAACGCCTGTGCTGAAGGATTATCGCGATATGAAAGTATGCGTCCTTTAAATCGAGGGCAGCATACCAGTCTCCTGGATCCATGGAAGGAATGATGGAGGACAGGGAGACCATGCAGAACTTGAGCTTCTTCAAACTTGTGGCGTCTCAACAAATCCAGAATAGGTCTGAGGCCCCCTTTCACTTTCGGAATTAGGAAATATCGAGAATAGAAGCCCTTGCCCCGTAGCTCCTGAGGAACCTCCTCCACTGCCCGATGCGAGGAGGGGCTGAACTTCTTGAAGTAGAAGTTGCTCGTGAGAGGGGTCCCTGAAGAGGGATGGAGAGGGGGGTTGGTGGGGCAGCAGGGAGAAGAACTGGATAACATATCTCTCCTCTACCGTGCGAAGCACCCAAGCATCCGATGTGATCCAGGCCCACGCATGATAGAAGGGGGACAGACGTGACGAAAAGGTAAGGTTGGACGGATCCTGGGTTCTGACTGGGAGGTCGTCCTCGACCAAGCCATCAAAATGGTGGTCTAGGCCCCTGTGTAGGCCTTGGTTGGGCAGATGACTGTCCGAAGGGCTGCTGTTGTTGCCTCCACCTGCCCGTTCTCGGCCTTCTACGCAAGGCATCCCCTCGATTTTGAGGCTGGTACGGTCGAGGGGCCTGCGGCGGCCTGAACTGCCTACACTGAGTAACAGGGGTGTGTAGGCCTAAAGAACGGAGGGTGGTTCGTGAATCCTTTAGGCTATAGAGCCTCTTATCAGTCTTTTCCGAGAAGAGCGTGGGCCCTTCGAAGGGCAGGTCCTGGATCGTCTGTTGGACCTCGTGAGGGAGGCCGGAAACTTGAAGCCAGGCTCCGCGCCTCATGACCAGACCAGTGGCCAACATGCGTGAGGCTGAATCAGCTGCGTCCAAGGCCGCCTGGAGGGAAGCCCGGGTAATTAATCTCCCCTCTTCAACAAGGGCCGAAAACTCGGTTCGTGAGTCCTGCGGGAGGAGGTCCGTGAACTTAGACAAAGCCGAGCACGTGTTGTGTCCATACCGGCTCACTATGGCTTGCTGATTGGCAATGCGCAACTGCAGGCCCCCGTTGACTATACCTTGCGCCCGAAGAGGTCTAACTTTTTAGCCTCTCTATTTTTAGGTGTAGTCCCCTGAAAACCCTGGTGTTCCCTCTGGTTGGCTGCACCTACCACTAGGGAGTCCGGTGGGGTGTGTGTATAAAGATGTTCATACCCCTTGGTTGGAACAAAATATCGCCTCTCAGTCTTTTTGGCACTAGGGGCCAACGAGGCTGGAGTTTGCCACAAGGTGCGGGTTGTGTCCGCAATGGTTTTTATGAGAGGTAGGGCTACCCTAGATGGGCCAGACGGGGTCAGGATATCAATCACGGGATCTGTGTCCACCTCGATCTCCTCAGTCTGTATCGAGAGACTTTGGGCCGCTCAAGTAAGGAGCTGTTGGAGGATCCTATTGTCCTCTAGGGCCGGTGCCGCTGAAGTTCTGCTACTGCCTTGTCCGGATATGAAGAGAAAGATGTCCCCTGCAGAGGGCCTTCATCTACCACCTCTCCCTCTATGAGGGCCTGCGGCACATGGTACTCAGGCTGCGCGGCCGGTGCGGGCTCAAGACGCGGCACCACGGCCGGTACCAGGGTCGCCACCGAGCGACGAGGTGTGCTGGACGGTGCCTGCGCTGTTGGGAGCAAAGTCCCCGTCAGTGCTGTTGTTTGACCAGGGGGTGCCGTGTCCCTTTGTGGCACACTCCTGTCAGACTGCAGTGCCGGTGGTGGTGGCATTAGCGGCGGGGCTGCCGACATTGAAGAGACAGATGCGGCTCATGAGCGGGGTCCGTACGCCTGACCCACTGATTGATGGTAGGCCCACGGCATCCAGAACGGCCACTTGGGGGGCGATTGCCACTGCTGCTGCTGTGGTGGGTACGGTTGGGTACTCGTATGCGAGGACGATCGCCTGTTCCTCGATCTGTTAGAGCAATATGAGTCCACCTCCGAGTCAGAAGTCTCTGAATAGGAGGACATAGGAGGCGCGGTACCCACTGTCGCCGGAGGGGGTGCTTGCACCAGTGCCGCTAAGGTGACGCGGCATGGAGAGCGCGGCGAAAGCATCGCTGGTTTGCCCCTAAACTGGTAATGGGGCGGAGTGGTAGCCAGAGGGTCTCTGCACCGGTGCGGTGACGCCGGCACCGGGAGGCTCGAGAGGTCTGATGCGGTCTCGAACGCCTCCGGCGTCAATGGGAGGCGCACCTCCTCCATCATGTCCAGGGATCTAGGTCTCTCCGGACTCGACCGTACCCTCTCCAGGCGGGAGTCAACGGGATGGCCGGATGGGTCTGCGGCGCGAGTTGTCCTATAACACTCATGGACAGAACTGGAGCTTTAGAGTCCCGGTGGGGAGATTGTTCCGTCAGCGGCCTGTTCTTTTTAACCGGCACTGGTGATGGAGAGTGGTGTCTTACAGAGGATGGTTTCTTATGCGCCGACTCTCTCCGGTGCCGGGGTTTCGGGGCCTTGGCCTCACGACTTATCTCCGGTGCCGGGGCACTGCGCACCGAGGATGAAGTGCTGGGTGCCGGCTCGGAAGGCCCGGGATCTGATTGCGGCCACAGTACCGCCTCCATTAGGAGGACTTTAAGTCTCTGCTTTCTATCCTTGAGAGTCCTGGGGCGAAAAGCCCTGCAGATACTGCACCTATCCCTTTGGTGGGTCTCTCCAAGGCACCTTAAGCACGAAGAGTGCCGGTCACTCTTCGGCATAAATTTCCCACAGTCCCGGCAGAATTTGAACCCTGGGGACCCGGGCATGCCCCAGCGGGGCGACGAAAAGTTGTGGAACCCCCCCCCCCCCAACTAATATCTAACTAACATTAAACTAACTAACTATTTACAACAACGACGGAACACTGCCACGATTGCTGAAGAGCAAGCGAAGTTCCAGCTAGCCGTCACCGGCGGTAAGAAGGAACTGAGAGGGTGGGGAGTCGGCTGGCTCCTATATACAGCGCCATGAGGGCGCCACTCCAGGGGTCGCCGGAGCCCACCCTACGGACGCTGCTATAGTAAAATCTTCCGGCTGACATGCATGCCGCGTGCACACACCTGCTTGAAATGGACATGAACAATCACTCGAAGAAGAATGACCTTTTGATGGTCCTGCTGCTCTTCTATCCAGCCAGGCACTTGGTCTTTGGCAGCCTTCCCTGGACTCGGTTTGTCTGATGAGCTCTGTGCAGTGAGCTGTCCTCAGTCCAGCTGTTCGTCTAGCCAGCGAGGCACCCAGTCCTCCCTCATTGAGCTCCACACAGCAACTGATGGCTCTGCTCTGCTGCTTGCCTTTTATCTGGCCCTTCTGGCCCCTTATCGGTCATGCCAGCAACCCCTCTGATCGGCTGCTCCTCTGCAGCCACTCTAGGCTGCCTGGAGGACTTTTCAGTGCTCTACTCTGGGGCAAGGTGATGCAGGGCTGTGAGGCCTGCAGCAGGTGGCCTCCAGACCTAGTCCACCCAGCCACACTTCTGCAAGGGTTGATGACATTGAACTGGTCTACACTGATGCGCTAAAATTTAGATGCTGGATATATTTCTTGGAAGTCAAAGACTGTAGATTAATGCAACAGCTGCACTTCAGATGTCTAGGAGACCACAGAACGAGGCTAAAGATGAGCTGAGTTCAGGACCCCATGTACCTCATGCAACAGTTTGTAACATCATGAACACCTACAACACTCTGCCTTAAGGAATGATATCATTTGCAATGGGTAAATATTGGGAAAAGATTTCTGCTCAAAATGTTTTTTTATTAAAATTTCTCTATTTTCTGACCAATTATAGAGGTCATCAACTCTTGAAGGAAACAGGGCAATCCTGATTTACCAGACATGACTTTTCAGTTCATCTGTAAGAAGATATGCAGGACAAGCAACTTTAAATCAAGTACTGTAAAAAAAATATTTACACGTAAATTATCAGAAATTGCACGGGACTAAAAATTTGCTTTTTCACGTAAATGGAAGGCTATACCAAGCTATTTATTACACAGATGTCTCGGTAGAATTTTATTTACTTCTCTAGAAGTCTTTGTTTCCAATTTCAAAACAATCATTCAAATCCATTTTGCCACTGGCCTTTGTCCAATTGAGTATTAAAGTCCTATACAAAAATATACTTATCCCAAAAAAACCAAATCCGTTAATAGACTTAAGATGATATTAAGATAGACTTATGACCCTTGAAGGTGAATATGTATATCGTATCTGTAGAGCTTTAAACATTAATTTGTTATATTTAATGCTGTACATAAGGCTGGCAAGAAGCAATGAACAGCAAATTCCAACTCAGCCTGCAGTAAACTGAGAAATTTACTTAATCATCATCTAAATAGGCTTCCTCACAGACAAGTTCCTTAAAGAAGGTGCATTATTGATGATTCTAGTTGATGAATTCAGAGTGGCAACTCGCTCCTGTAGAGACTTCGATTGTGTCAAATAGACAACTAATTAGCTCAGCTGGCATTTTTCAATAGCTTCCAATACTCAGTAGCTACTAGAGTTTTTATCTTGCTGCAACTTCTTTGGAATAATTTTCTTCCTACTCTAGAGCCTTCTAGTAGGGGTGGAAAGAATATCCAAGATCGAGGAAGAAGCATCTGATGGCAGACTGACTCATTCTATTCCTTTAGCAGATATTATCCGGGAAGTGGAGAAGAAGTTTAAATTTCTCCCCTTCACTCACAACCTGCACCATCAAGCGCAGGTGTGTACTGAAGTGAAAAGAAAAGGTAGTTGCTCCATTAGCTCAGCATAGCAAGTTTTAAAGAAAATTCTCTTTGAAGTTGGCATAAATAACAGGGAAAACTTGAAATCTGTTAGACTAATATTAAATATACTGGGAAATGAGGGCTTCAAACTCTTAGAATGAAAGTACCAGTAAAACAGTAACAAGTTAGTACCTTAATTACTGTTAACACGATATCCCAATACATCACACAAAATTATTTTTGAATAGTTAAAATGGCATGTTTTTTTGGCCCACATCATGAGGCAATTAAATCATGATGTTAGTTATCACTTTAGCAAATTGGGGTATGTAGTCCACTGATCCCAAGGTTCCTTGACCAAGCAGGGACTGGGAACTCTTTGCAGAGCTCTTAAATAACTCCCTCTAGCCATCACAAGAAGCCAAATCTAGCACACTTTGGTCAACATGACACCTTTTGAAAGGAACCCTGGATCACCTCTGAAAGACTACAATAAGAATAAAGTTACTGATAGAATGTCATGATTTTACAGTGTAACAAACCATTTCACCATTATGTGCAAATAAGTTTAGAGATCAATGAAAGCTGACCCAGATGCATCTATGTAGATTCTGAACGTTCAAAAAGTTTATTATAGGTAAAGCAAATGAAGGGTAAAACTCGCATGAAGTGAAAAAGAAACCTTGCATATTCCACCTTACAAGATGATTAGGTTCTCAGTGTCTTAAGAATTAAAGGACAAAGTACCTAAATTCCACTGTCAAATCCATCAGGAAGTCAAAAGTATCTATGCAGGAAGCCTACAGCCATAGGACCTGGATTTTAACCTGAGGAGCCTGATATTAGACCAGAAAGGTAACTAGTCTATTAAGTATCAGAGGGGTAGCCGTGTTAGTCTGAATCTGTAAAAAGCAACAGAGGGTCCTGTGGCACCTTTAAGACTAATAGAAGTATTGGAGCATAAGCTTTCGTGGGTGAATGACCACTTCATCAGATGTCTGATGAAGTGGTCATTCACCCACGAAAGCTTATGCTCCAATACTTCTATTAGTCTTAAAGGTGCCACAGGACCCTCTGTTAGTCTATTAAAGTAAACTAAAAGACTTGTGGATGGAAAGGCCATTCTTCCAAGATCAGAAAATGATCCAATCTGATTTCTGCTTTTCAATCTAAGAAGTTTATCAGAAGGCCTATGCAACAGAGATCTTGTTGTACTGAGAACAACTTGATTGCTCTGGATGCCTCCATTCATTTCCACATACAACAGCTCCATCTGTCATACTTCACTGATAAAAAAGGGCCAAGTAGATCCCTGTCAAGGTGCTTCCACCATGTTCCTGACTTTGTTAGGAGATCTCCTTCAGCCTCCTCTATTCCCTCAGAGACAAATTTCCCTAACTAACTAGGGTTTCCAAAAAATACCTCCAGTTGGCCAGATTAGCTTCAAATTAGTGGAGGTCTACAGACTACCATTTTCACTGGCCCTGAAATTTGTGATCTATAACAGGGAAATCATTCATTTATATTTGCTTTCCTCTCTCTCACTGCCTGCTGTCAACCAGTAGCTGAAGGAATAACGTTAGTTTCCTCAACTGGTCTGGAATTTTCCTTTTAGCAGGAATAAAGAGACATTTATGCTGTATATCACAGTACCACCTAGGAATGCAACCAAGGGCCAGGAACCCACTGTGTTAGGCACCATGCAGACAAATAACAAAGGGAACAGCCCCTGTTCTAAACAACTTGCACAATCTACAAGGTTCCAGGTGAGAAACAAAGGACTGATGATTGTAAACTGGCAACATAACATATGACATTTGATAAAGCAAAGCAGAGTGTGAAATAACTAAAAGTTCAAAGTTGTAATAATTCTCAGTATAACAAGGAGTTATTGTCCTCTACTGTTTTTCACACAGCAATCAAAATGTTTTAGATTATGTCTCTTTGATAGAAAGAGGGACTGAATGGTGGAATCAGAAGGTTCTGTAACAACGGAGTACAATTTGGGCAGTTAAGAGAATGAGAAAGTAACTGCAACAGCAAAAGTCTGAGTAGAAAGAGCAGGACTTTGCACCAGTGAGGAAAAGGTGAACGGGAC
This sequence comes from Chrysemys picta bellii, assembly GCF_011386835.1. NCBI lineage: Eukaryota > Metazoa > Chordata > Testudines > Emydidae > Chrysemys > Chrysemys picta. The sequence continues at coordinate 299,360,359 of NC_088791.1, forward strand.
ATGTGAAAAGAACATATGTGAAAGTGTGCTGAAGAAAAGAGGGTCAGGGACTCAGAGCAGAGAAAACCAGCCAATAGAGGGGAGGAAGTAGCAAAGGAGTATTCTGGCAAAATCAGATTCTCTCTTACTCCACTGAATATTGACTGCTGTCTAATATCTTGGGTTTAAATATACAGAAACAAATCTACCTTCACTCTTTTCAATAAACACTTAAATTCATCCTCATATGACAATAACTCATTCTAGTGAGGGATAAAATTAGTTCAGGGGTCTGATACTACCACATACTGTAGTAAACTAATGGATTTTGGATCATCCATACCTAATTATTTAGCAAGAGAAGAAAGAGCTCCCTCCCTCTATAGACATCTTAAATCATAATCATCATCATCTGTAAATCCAAGTCAGCTGTACAATTTCCACCAAGTATCTGGGTTGGAAGAGGCATGGTAAGGAAGAAACATGCACAAAGCTTTAGAAATGCCGAAGTCCAGAGCTTTGCAATAATATGGAAAAAGAAGAACAGGAGTACTTGTGGCACCTTAGAGACTAACAAATTTATTAGAGCATAAGCTTTTGTGGACTACAGCCCACTTCTTCGGATGCATTATGCATCCGAAGAAGTGGGCTGTGGTCCGCGAAAGCTTATGCTCTAATAAATTTGTTAGTCTCTAAGGTGCCACAAGTACTCCTGTTCTTTTTGCGGATACAGACTAACACGGCTGCTACTCTGAAACCTGTCAATAATATGGAGAATCTTCAACAGTGAAATAAAAGTAACAACAACACACAGCAAGATTAATACAAGCATACTTTAAAATTGAAGGCACTCAGATTTGATTGAGGAAACTGGGGAATTATTACTTTACTTCGCAGATCTAAAATAAGCATCAAAAACTTAATCTTGTAGGAGATGACAAAAATATTGGGCATAACATACTCTGCCTTCTTGGCTTTAAGGAACTGATTTGATCTCAGTATGAAAAAAATGAAATTCTTTTAGAAAAGTCTTCCAAGAGGTATCAATGAAAAGGCTGTAGGCAGAAGTAGATAGAAAAGCCTCTGAGATTTAAAGAATCGGGGAGCAAAGAGTCCAGGTGGCTACCCCCATCTAACTAGGTTTACTGTTACCATCAACGTGGAATCTTTTCTTGTTTTTGCTGTGTGTCTCAACTGTCAAACCCACAGATGTGGTCTGATATCCCTCTGCTCATTATTGAGGGGATAGAGATGCTGAATATTTAAGACATCTTTTCTTCCAACTGTTTGCAGACTGTTTGAGTCAGACAGGCATCAACAAGAAAAAAAGTTTAAATAAAAATAATATCCCATCAATTAATAATCACGTTTCACTTCCTTGGTAATGTGTATTATGTTTACTAGTTCTTTAGTAATCTACAGTTTACCAGGAGAGAAGGGTAGACAGACAAATATCTATAATGTAAAAGCAGCATTTACTTTTTGTTCAAGCCTTCATTTTGTATTAAACAAAAGTAGTACAAACCTAATTTTACTTCTGTCTAAGAGTCATCTTTAGGAAAATTCAGCTAAATTAAAAACAGAAAAATTATACTAGCAGGACATCATAGATGCATATTTAAGTGCAAAAATAAAAGGAAATGCAAAGTTACGGTTCTCATAGGATTTGATAACATTAACCCTCCCACATTTGCAAATATTGCAATTACTAACTAGGCTACTGAATGCAAAGTTAAGTACTATTGTAACTACTATATGTGTAATACGGGTGAACTACTGTCTCCAATAACCTTTTTGTTTTATCTAACCTTACTGTATTAACTAATTTTGCACCTAACAATTCAAGTCAGGTATGAGCACAAAGCACACACTTAATACTTGTGACTTTCAAAACAAATTACATACTGTTCTGTAGAACCACAAAGTTCACAAACTTCTGCACTCAAAACACTGATCAAAATAGGACAACGAGCCGAGTGACTGTTATTCTGATACACCAACAACTGTCTTACAAAATTTGTTTATATCTATCATTTCTTGTATCAGATCAATGCAGGGTCACCATCTACTAGTCTGAGTCTCAGAAATTTAACAGAAAACCATACAGAGACGTTAAGATAATCCTTATGACTGATATTCTGTACTTCAGTCAAGTTACAGTAGTCTTTAATCAGTGACTCCTGTAAATATTGTAAATTAACAGGGACAAGCTTTCTTTTATAGCATTGATCCCCTAACAAAAATTATCATTTGAAGGTATAAGTAGTGAATCAGGTGACAATGTCTCTAAAACCTCTGTAATCAAATTAAAAATATATCATTACGATGACCATATATGATCCTATAATTTTGCTTTGTAATTGCATAGCTAGCCAGCAGAGGGAGCACAAGTTAATAAATATATCCCCAGAGCTGTGCTGACCATCATATAGTTAAACAAAGAACTAAATTAATCAAGGGCACATTTTGCATGTATACAGCACTTTTCATCCACAGATCTCAAAGCACATATGAGATAGGTAAGCATTTTTTAAACAATGCATTAACAGAAGTAGAAAGATTAAATGACTTTTCCAAGGTCAGAATGATGCAGTAGTAATCAGGCATAGAATGCTGGTCTCCTGAGTTTTAAGTCCCCTGTTCAATCCACTAGATCACAAGACAGCCATTCACAAATACTGTAGTAGCATTTGGCTCACTACCCTCACAAAATTCTCTTTAGGCTAATTACAATTCCACCTACATAAAATTTTTCCCACTCTGTCAATGGCATAGAGTAAATTTTGCTTACTTGGATAGAGAATTACTGGGTGCTTCAGATGGCTGCCATCTTGTACCCTAGAGGTAGCTGCAGTACAGTAGTAGATTACATGATCTGTGTATATGCAGTTTGTACAGTCATTCTGTAGTGACATTTAGAATCTTTGGACAATAAGGTGCTAGAACATAAATTAAAGTGAGTGAAAAGTGACACACAACACGAAATAGTCACCAAATGGTATTACATAGTAGAGCATACATACAACATGAGACTTCTGATAATCCCTGATCAAAACAAACTCAAACTCATAACTGAAATACACCATTCAGTTACAGTAACAGCATTTTTTGACTAGTTTTTATGCTTACATACAGCTTCATGAAAAGGTTGCTATATTCACTACATAAAACATCTGACAACTTTTCAAAGAGAAACTCTAAAATGGTCAAAAAATGGAACAGCATCTCATGAAAAAAAGGCTCTTGCAAACCAGTGAAATCATGCTGTGACAAATGTCACAAGATTGAAAACTGAGCAACAGAGGGGAAGGAATTTGTATTTTCAATGGTCAAAACTTTGTTTTTAACAAAAATTTAACACCAATGGCTAGCAGTTGGGAGGGAAGAGTTACCTTAAAAATTTAGCAATACGCACAACCTCTACAACTAATGGGTGAAAGCTCAAAACATCTTCTGAGAACCTCTTTCCCCCCCCCCCAAGAAGTCCTCCAGAAAAAACAGGAAAACTCAAACACAACATTCCTAATTATATTTTTAAAAACACCCAAAAGTTTGACATTCTAAATATACCATAAAGCAGCAAAAAGGTCCCAACACGAGTTTTCAAAAATCCCTCTGCAGTTCACTTTTTAAACTTACACTTTTCTAGCTTTGCCTGCGTTTGTAAATTTCTGAAACCAAATAGCCATACAGACAATTACCAGCACATCACATCTATCTTGAACTGTGCAACTGGCCGCTTAATGAAACATTTTACTGGGGGTGCTTGTTGCCACATTTTCAAAAGTTCATAATTTAAAATTTTTCTGAGCTCACAAGTCTAACTAAGAAGGTACTGCTTATTAAGACTGTTTAGCTACAACTGTGAAACTTCAGCCTCTTTAGAACTGTTTAAAAAGATGGTCATTTTGTTTTATACAAACTAGAAAAATGTTTATTCTCTAATAACTCAAGGAAGCCTGATGAGCTTCTGCTCAAACACAAAAGGGCCAAGCACAGAAGATTCAATACAAAAGGTACAACATTTTTCTGTGTATGTTAATATGCATGTATAGAGATGGGAGAAGAGGACTCAATCAAAACGGAAGCACACATCTCACTGAAAACCAATGGGACTTGCAATCCTAAGTCCTACAGACCCTTTTAAAAATCCCCGACACACAAAAAATCAAAATGGATCAGGGAGATAAGTGAGAGGGAAATTATGTAAGAACTAATTTAAGTGAATGCTAGCTAAAGGATTATATAAATTATTTTAACTTTTTGGACAGTAAAGTTTAAAGTGCTGTAAGTTCGACTACTTCCCTGATAAATGTCAAGAAATAATAAAATCCTTGAATCCTGAACAATCTGTGATAATCAGACCCATTTTTAAAGGTATTCAGGCATCTGGTGGGATTTTCAAAAACACTGAGGTTCCTAAAATTCATTAATTTCAATGGATATTAGGCACCTAGATGATGAAAATCCCATAGGATGCCTAAATACTTTTTAAAAGCTTTCCCAATATCATATTGCAGGTCACTGTCAAGTAAAGGCAAGAGCATTGAGCTAAGTACACCTAGTGAAGATCAGGAAACAAGAATAATGATCAAACAAGTTCTGTTGTACTCATTTAGTATCACTTTTGATTGAAATCTAGAATTCTCAACAAAACTATTGCCAAGATATTTAACATCGGGTCGCACTACAAGAATGAAAAACTTAATTTTTAAGATTTTTCAACTAAAAAAATCAAGAATGTCAGTTTAATTGAAATTATTAAGTGATAGCTACTAAGTATATCTAATTTGCTTAATTTTTTTTAATAAAAAAGTAACAATTTGTGAGTAAATGTACTGTAAAAATGGTACTCTTCTATTCAGTTTAAAACTCATCATCCAACTATGGTATTGATTCCTGCTTACTAAAATGCAAAAGAAAAAAGTATGCATAGTCAGTTGCAGATTAATAGAGAAGCCCACACACACATGTGCTAGTGTAATCACTTTGAAACTGGGATTCCCTGCCCCCAGGTCTTCTCAGTGGCCTAGTAAATGTACTTAAAGTTATTTAGAATCTAGGCATATTTCCATCTAGTTATATTTTTGATTATAACTGTTGTACAAAAAAAGTAAAATTTGTCGTACTTAAATTTTGGACCTAGATACACTGTTTAGAAAAAGGATATTACGTAAAAATACCTATTACCTTTCCTCCCTCTTCCTTCCAAAATTAGCAGCTTTACCTTTAAAATCTATCCCAAGGAATTTGGATTCCCAAGGTGGTTTTAGTCATGCCTTCTAAAGACATCTGTAAAGAGCTTGACCCGAATCCAAAAACAATTGGCTTCACTGGGCTTTAGATCAGATCCTTAATTATTGCAGCCTTTTTGTTTTATTGGGTTAATAATTCTTTCCATACTTAGGGCACATTTTAAAAAATAATCATATGAAAGGGAGAAGGATTGGGTGAGAAGAGGTATCCATATTCGGGTCTTAATAATTCCCCTTAAATTGTGCATTAAAATAAAAATTGGATCGCTCTCCTTTCATCTTGGTTAACATAACAGATTCCATTTAAAGTTTTTTTTTTTTTTTAAAGACATGCAAAGGAGTTAACTAATACAACACTGAATAAATAAAAATGAAACCAACAAATGTATTGCTAAACAATGCCATTAAGAAGAGGTGGCAAGGTGCAGCGCTAAATACCGTATGATAGAGCCAACAATGTTGGTAAAATCAGTGAAAAAAATTGAGCTTCTGTGAGGAAAGATGGTCTTGTGGTTAGGCAGGGGACTGGGAGTTAGGAGACCAGATTGGTCCCGTTGGGAATACAAGGACTCCTGTGTGACCCTGAGTCAGAGTACTGAGCATTCAATTTGTCAATGTTTGTAAGGTAGTTTGAGATGCTTAAGTGGAGGGGCAAGAAAGATGCAAAACATGTCCTTGCTAGATTCCACACAAGTATGACTAGTTTCCAGCCAAACACTCCAGCAGCAGTGCCAAAGAGAATTTGGCCAGGCATTGGACTAGAAAAGGAAAAAAGGATGCATGGCTGGAAGTTACTGTATTTTGATTACTTAATATTTAGGCAGATTTTTAAAAAGAATATTAAAAACACCCCCATTACTGTCCTAATTCTGTACATGCTTAATCTTGTCTGATTTTTTGTAATGTGTGTACTCGACTTGTGTAACCGTAACGTACTATTACAATGTAGTTACATAATGCCATCATTCATTGGAGACAAACAACGAAGTATACTAATGTTTATCAGCCACAGCCTTTTAGGAGGTGATGTTATCCACCATAAGGCTGATTTTGAGCAACTTTCTTCGTCTTCCCTCTGGAACCTGAGCTACATGTAACATACTCATTACCCAAATGCTTTAGAGGTCTACTTCAAACCTATTAAAGAGCAGAGACTAGGAAGATGCTCATATTTAGTACTCTAGCTCATTTAGACAGCAAATTTTTATTTACATAAAAAAAAAAAGGTCAGTCACTTAGATTCATCTCAATTGTTACTGTTCTGGCTGAGTTCCACATAGCTCTTTGACTGCAAGGAATGGTTGTCCACATAATACATGGGAAACTCAAGATGACCCTTCTACAGGAGTTATCACACCAGACCCAGATTATATTAGTATGTTGCCTCTAGCAGTAGCCAGTAACTAATACCACAAAGAAAGGAAAACCCATAACAGATCAAGGCAATTGAGAGATTCTGTAAATTGGAGATGACTGGGATGGACACAGGAAAAAACTTAACACTTGTAAAGGCAATTATTTTATGCCCAGTTTTATGACTCAGGTGAAAATGTAAGGTCAACACCAAAAGGACATTTAAGGACGTCTGAGTTGTTAGTTACAGCTAAACATGTTTTCAACCTGACTTGTATGTGTTTGGAACACATATATATTTGGAAACCATAGTACTAAGTGGGACAGAGTCTATATCACACTTTCTGGTAGCATAGCTGTTTAAGCAAGCCTCTGAAAACCATGTAATGGTGCTAGTTATAACCATGTTCAGAAGATGTTTGTCAAACATAGCTCTGCCAAATCCATGCTTGACAACCATTTTAGAACAACCATTGTAGCTAGAATAGTCATGGCTGGTAGCATGGATAGGACCAGAATCTCACTACATACTGTTTTCCTTTTATGAAAGGTAAAATGCAATCAGGAAAATCTTACGGGCCCTGCTCCCAAATACAAGGCTCAAGTTATTCTTGTTGATATTAATATCCATGCTACTAAATACTAGTGACTTTCCATTTATATGTAATAATAATTCAATTTAGCACACTAGTCAGAGCTTAAGAGACCTGCTCCACCACAGACATCTTGTGTGACCTTGGGAAAGTCACTTTGTCTCTGTGCCTCAGTTCCCTATCTATAAAACAGGAATTATACTATTAACTACCCTACAGCAGTGTTGTGAGTATAAATATATTAAAGATTGTGAGGTGCTCAGATACAACAGTAATAGGGGATATATACGTACCTAGAGAGACAGATAGCTGTACAATAGTTTTTTTTTTTTTTTTTAAGGGGTCTAGTGTAGTCAGGTGCCAAGGTCAGAGTACAAAACTCATTAAACATGTCCCATCTAATTTGAATATGTTTTGACAGTGAAGAATCTACATGTCTACACACTTTTCAACTAGGGTGGGATATAGCATAGGAAAATGACTTACACAGGCTATGATAAGACTGTATGAAGTTAAGACTACTGATACATATGTATCCTTTGAAAATACCACAGAGAAAATACACATGGTGACCAAAAATAATGGAACTGTCACTGGTGAAGTTACCTTTAAAATAAGAGCTGTTGAGATATAGGAAAAATTTGCTCTAATTGCATTTAAAAGGCCACCTTCTGTTCAACCCACCCCAAGAAAAACTGTGATACTTAAAATTAGAGGAAGACTGACCTACCCTCTGGAGAACTAAAATCAACTCCAGCACTCTCATTTCAATGCATATAGAATGTACAGCTTGATATGGTCCTGGACCACCGAATTAAAATAGCCAGGCATACCAAATGTTTCTCAGACTGCTAAATAACAGAATGGCTGAAAACAACTGAAAACATGCCCAGATAACACAAGGTCAAAAGGCAACAGTTTGAATTGGAAACATGTTCCTATAAAGGAAATTTGTACACAGCTGGGAATATTGTGTGAAATGAGACATACTGTACAATTTCTCTTCCTGCTAGTATTCAGACAAGTAGAATTTTGTTTAATGTATCTTTAACACAAGAGGGATAGAATGGGATGGAATGTTGGAATCACAAAGAGGTAACAGTGATAGTTTTAACTGTGGACAGGAGAGATCTGAAGTGTGTAATAGTAGCAGCTCTCCTTAAGGATACAGGAACATGGCTCAAAATCTAGTCACCACTTTAGATATTCATTCATTCAAGAGCAAAACAGGTCACTGAGTTGGGCCCTAAAACGAAGCATACTTTCTTGCAATGGTCCCCCAGTGGTGTTTACTGCTAACAGATACTGTGGAACAAAAGAGGTATCCAAAAATCTAAACTACTCTAGGAAAGCAGTGGAGGGGATGGCATTCCTAGAGATCAGAATGTAACTCCTTATGCCAAAAATACATAATTGGAAGGCAAAATACTCAAGCTCAGGGCATACCACCCAATATGGAAAAATGAAAAGGCAAAGATTCCACCTCACCCAAGCACTTTGCATCAGTGCCTTTAACAGAAGCATAGAGTAAGTTACTGATAGAAAGCTTTGGATTACATTAACATTTACATTAACACTACTTTGTAGACTGTTCCAATTCCATTTAATAGCAAGATATTGAAGGATGAAGAATCCTTCAGTGTACCTACTGCCATCAATTAACCTCCTTCTTGTTTTTGCTACTGTCAGGCCTTAAAAGTGGTGCTCCTGCTTCCTAATGGATGAAGTTCTCCCTAGACTGTGTTCCAGAGTTGCTCTGAGTAGATTTTTTTTTTTTAAAAGAGATGGGGGAGAGAAGAGAAAAGAAAATGCAGTTACTCTAGAGCAGTACAAGCTTCTACTGCCATCAAAGAGAAAAAAACTGCCTTTGCAGCAGTACAAGTCTGACAAGGCAGGAAATGTTAGTCTAAACTTGGGTTGCAAATCTGGATGTACTCTCAAAGCACAGGTCATTCCATTGCAATACTTTTCACCCTTGAATGCCAAGAGATTTATAGTTGAAGGATTTTGATTTTTTGTAAGCAAGGGATTGCAGAGAAGATAAATACATTCTCTACCCATGCCCAAAGTCAAGAGCTCCACGTCACATGATGCATAAGCCAGGAGCCCATTAAAGACACCTTCAAACAGCCCAGCAGCTTTAAACATGTCAAAAAACTACAAACCTCTAATAAAAACCTCAATAACTACAATCTGCAATGTCCAACACTACTATTTAAGTGACTAGTCAAAGAAAAATCAAATCAAACTCAGCATGACAACTAGTGTAAAATGTAACATATGCAAATTAAGATGACATGATACAGTGAGGCATTCTTTACAACACCTCACTCAAAAGATGTTTAGATAAGATGGCATTATACACATATACAACCCTTTTACCAAAGTGACCAAGGTTGTGGCTTGAAGCTCAATTACCAAATATATTTATTAATTTATGTTACTCAGTGACACAGGTGTGAGGAGCCTCAGACTGAAGTGTATGACTATTCCAACAATTTGGACAAAATAAAGAAATCTTTCCACAAGCATAAATAAGATGCCTCTCTTACATAATTTAAATGTTCTACAAATTAGTTCACATATTTAAGCCAAAAAAATACTGATCCTCTGAAGACCAATGTGAAGCAAGCTTTATTGTGTAAACATTCCAATGATCAGAATAAATAAAAAAATTTCTCTTGCATCTATAAATAGTTTTAATGAAAAATTAAGTAAAAAATACTTGTGTAGTAATCAATCTAAAATGCGGTTACTTGAGAGAAGCTTGCAAATTGGATAAAATCTGGATAATTAGGTTGTTTTAAAAAAATCCCATTATATGTACAAAACCCCTCAATGTACAGAATGATAAATCTCTTTACAGCCCTTGGCTTATTAAAAATGGCTTGAGATAGCCTTCATGTATTTAAGATTCAAATTTGATTTTAGGTTATTTTCTGCTCCAAGGTTTCTTTCCTACGTATTTGTAAATACTCAAAATTAGAGCTGGCCAAAATTTTTCAGCAAAAACCAAAATTTTGAGAATTTGTTTTGATTTCACCAAATTGTTTGGAGGGTGGGGTCAGGGAGTAGAGGGGATTCCAAAAGATTCAAAACATTTTGTTTTAACATTTTCAGAATGAAACATTTTGATTTTCTGGTTTGAAACCACTTTCTATTTAAAATTTCTCAACAATGTAACTAAAAAAAAATCAAGTGTTTAATAATCAAGTTAAATAAAATGTTTCAATTTTGACAAAATATTTTGTTCAATAACAAATTTTTGACTTTTTAAAATTGCAAACAAAAAATGGCTATTTGCCCAGCTCTACCTGAAATGCACTGAGCAAAATTAGGAAGATCTTTGCCAAGAGCAAGGATATTGGGTGTTACTACAGTAATATTTTTCATGGGATTTATATTTTATTCCATGTAATATGTTATTCAGTGTGAAGAAGAATGAGAGAAAGTCCACTTTTTGATTATAGGAAAATATTCTTTCAGAAATTTGTCATCTGGGCTGTCTTTTGTTACATTAAGTCTGCTTATCAAATTCAGTTCACATCTCATGGGTCAGTTTCACTGAATCAGCCGCATACTTTAGAAGCCTGATTAAAAGCAAGGTACATCTGTAGAGATACTGTGTTGGTGTCTAATAACAGAAGTTTCTATCCAAAACACTAGAGAAAATTTCACACTGGTGAAAATTTGAAGAGGACATTATACAAAAAAAGTTAACTTGAAACACTATTGCCTTGGTACTTTGTGAAAATATTTGGTTAAACAAGCACATTTTCTCTTAGCATCCATCTCATACTGTACTGATTCTGCAGAAAGAGAGCATGGTATTGACAGCCTCACCACAGAAATAACTGTTTGCCAGATAAAGTGCACTAGGCTGCATAGAATCTGAGTTTTAGTGACTTAAAACAGATCCATCAGATTAAATCTTGCAGCACTATTGTACTTTTCATTTACACGCATTAATTTTTACTATTTTAGTGTTGCATACCTTACAGCTTCAATAGTTTATGGTTTCATTATCAAATTCAACAGTTTGCAATTTGTCAGGATAGGTATTTAGATGGTCCACTCTGCTTACATTTCTGCTACGTTATTTAGGAAGTTACATACTTCTAATGTTTTCCATTTCAGTATTAACCACAACTTCAAACAACACTAGTAGTATTAACCCTATAACCAGTTACAGCAAGCTGCATTTAGTATTAGTGATATTTAACTTTGTCCATTAAGTTAGGTAGTCACAATTTATCTAGCAATCATGAAAAACTATAGTGACACCACTGTATTGCACGAGGTGATTGAGGAAAATCTGCTAGTAAGAGGTCTAGCAATTCAGCCTAGTATAGACAATGGATAGAGAAGCTGATCAGAGAGAAAACGTTATAAAAGAAGTCAATTAGGTAAGTGCAAGCTAGGCTAGCAAAGTTACAAAAGGTGATGTGATAGGTAGTAGATGTATAAAGTCAATGTATTAAGTCAATGTATTTAAATGGTTTCTCTATTGTACACATTCTCATTTAAGCTTTTTTTGTTACTGAAGCTTACCTAATAAAGATCCACAGTTAGGTGCCGAGCACCAGTACCTTTTACTGGTAATATTAAAGGCTAACATTTTCTTTAAAAAACTCTTAAATTCATCTATCAAAAACAGTCACAGAAAGTGAAATACATGAACAAAACTACTCCACTTTGTGAACGCTGCTAAAGCCAAGCAAGGATAATATATAGCTTAACATCAAATGGAAAGAGTTACGCAAATTAAAGGGCCACAGCTAACTTAAAAAAAATTCATATTTCTGTCTGAAAACTTAACTACAGTAGGTGCAAATTAACCCTTAGATTATTATTTAGATTAGGAAAAATATTTTTCCTTTAGTCAGGCCAACTGTTCCCCTGTATAGTAAGATAGTTTCTCCTTTGTTAACAAGATCCTTAAAAAATGAGGGAGCATAAAAACCCTTGTAAAAACACTAACAGGGGTTTATAAATTCAGGATATGTTTAAAAGCGCCTCTATTAGAAACTGGAACTTTTAAAAAAAAATTAGGTTAAGTGTCTCTTTAAGATCCAAATGTGAAATTATGTGACCTAATACATCTGTGCAAGTGGTAACTCAAACATTGTCATCATCTGTTCATGAGTTGGTAACAATGCAATGCAAAATACATATAGTGAATTGAGATATTTGTATTATGGTCCAAACAGGTGATGCAAGGAAATACGCAGCAGTTTTTCTCAAGTTTAATTTGAGAACAAACATTCAGCCATCAGTCCAATCCAGGAAGTCTGCTGATGGTGAACTCTGGCCAACTTCAAAAGATGTCAGATATAACAAGTGGCCTAACCATTTAGATAAACAATTCAGAAGTTGGATGGTTTAACCAGATTGAATCTCAATAAGTTTGAGACATGTCTTGTCATTAGTATTTATAAAATGAGCACATTTGTTCTATAGCTCAAGTACTAGAAACAACAGGAATCTGAACAAATATTTTAGAATCTTGCCAATCCAATGGCGGGAGTGGCGGATAACTTAGTGGAAGAGACAGCCTGATATAATTTCCCAAATGCTTCATTAAAAAATGTTTGAATTTATGCTTCATGTAAAATCTTCTCTAATATCTATTAGATCTTATTTATTTGTAAATCATCCTGTCTTCTGAACCCAAGAGTAGATCTAGCTACTCTATTTTAGACAGCTAAACTAGACTGGTTGAGATATTCAAGTAGTCTCATCAGTGTAAAAAATTTTTCCTAAGCATTTCATTTAAAAATTAGATGAGTAAGAGTATGCAACTGTCTCCAGTGTTTCAACAATTGAGTATTCTTACTTTTATCTTCCTGAATTATTCCCATGTCATTAAAATGTACATGTTGCAAAGATGTTTATTTTCAGAAGAGCTGTTTAACAGTGGATCTTCCCATTGCTGATGTCAGTTGACAGGATGGCAATATGTATTGCTTATAAGCCAATGTGAACTTCAAGGACCAGTTCAGTCCCAGAAGTGAATTCCAGTGCAGTTAAATAATCTGAAATTTTAGTCTAATTTATGAAAAAGTTCTAGTCTGATAGTGGTGTTACAATGGGAACTAGGGACTTCAGCAGCACAGGATCTAGCAGAACAAATCAATTTAACACAGTCACCTATTTTTATAAAGGACACTGAAAAAAGTTCAGAAAAGATTGTTTAATCATGAGAGTGAATATTTGCATGTACCAGAAGCCATTCTCTTCTGCTAAGTCTACCACACATGGAACAGTGTGAAGTATCTGGTAAACTTTGTTTAGAAGTTATCAACTTATAATATCTAGAAGAGTAAGGGTGTTTCTGAGGTCAAAGAAATCTGGTCTGGAATCAAAGATCTAAGGACAAGACAGACCAGGCACAAATGAAAACAATGCAGATGCTCAAAAGACAACGAAAAGCACTTGTTCTTCATAGCATAACCAGCCAATGAGAGTCATGGCATCAACTCAATTGCCCACTTGTTTAAAAAAAAAAAAAAAAAAAAAAAAAAAAAAAAAAAACAGTGAGCATAGCTGACTCACCCAGGGCCTGTAATGTTTTATGGATGAATATCACTGCTGTATTAATTATCATCAATAGCCATGGCAAAGGATGGATATGGATTTTTTTTTCGCACCTGGGAGGGTAAGTTTCCACAAAAACTTTGTAAGGCTGACCTAACTGAAACCAGAATGAAGGAAAGCAGAAAAACAGGTGAATGCACGTAGGTGTATAAGAGGGCAACACATGGAAATAGACTAAAGATTGGCAGTGTGTGTTGAATTGGAACATTTCAAAGTTTCATTACTAGGACTGCATTTAAAAACGTGTTTAGGGTGACTTGGAAGTCTAGTGGCAGTGCAACACAGTGAAATAGGAGAAATCTGAATTTTCCTCCTACACAAGCAGAACATGGTAACGCAGAGACAATATGCTCAGCCTCAGAGCATTTGGTTGAAGCAACTTATATCACTCGCTAGTGAAACAAGCAGCAACAGCCTTTCTTCCTCTCAGAGGGCATTACGTCACAGGAGAAAAAAGGGGAAATGTGAGGCTAACAGGGCAAACAAGTGCAAAATATACATTTAATATGTGTACCCACTGGTAATGCTCTCCACTACTATGCAAAACAACACTAGGGCTGGATTCATAGTCCCAGTCTCTTACTCGTTAGGCCAAGAGCAACTGAGAGTGTTTCCAGGGCATACACTCAACCTGAGGGAGAATGGTATAGAAGTGCCTCATTGTTCTACAGTGACCCATACTGTTGATTAAAAGGTAATGTTGACACACTCCAAAAGAAGTCCTGTTCAAATCCTTCTGAGTCAGAAGGATGGCAGCTCCAGTACAGGGTGTCAATGAAGCCAGAGCTTTAATAGGAGGGAAAGAGATTGAATGATAAAAGATTTGACATGTAAGATTAAACCTCTGCTCCATTTAGCCCAATAATTTGGTCCCCACAGTGGCTAATAAGTGTACTTCAGAGAAAAGCTAAACCCTCAAAGTGCACCCAACTGATTGTGCACCACTGTACATGGAAAAGAAAAAAATCTTCATGACCCCTGCATGCAATCGGCTAATGTGCTGAAATGTAAGGTTTCATTATCTCGATCATAATATACCCCAAACTGGCGTGTGAACTGAAAAAAAAAAAAAAAATCAATGCCTACATTTGTGTTTAAAAAAACTGAAGCAGTTTGAGACTGAAAATAATAAAAACTGAATTAAAGCTGGGTACAAAACTACATCCTAGTAACGGGTTTCCCAATTGTCTAGGAACTGTTTATTTGTAAAGTAGCCCCCCCGTTATGTTTTATACTTCATATTTCATGAATAGAGGTTATTTTGGTCAGTTAATCATTTGTGGTCTCTGAAAGGGTTTTCCCCCTGTTTATATTCAACCTACCTGCCCATAGTTGTCTATGCCAGTTACTAATCTATTTAAGTTTAATAAATCAAAAGCTGTCCTTAGAGACTGGCCAAGAGTCGTAAGTCCTTCAGCTTGAAGGTTTTTCAATTCATTCATAAAGGTTGCATGGTTTTCTTTCCAGCCAGCCTGCAAAGAGAAAGGCAAGAATGCTTATCCTTCAGATGTTAGCTGTGTACAAGGGGAGCCTTTTCTGTTACAGGTTACAAAAATGGTGTCTTCCTCTCTTGCATGCATGGGGTTAAAAAATACCCCCCAAACTACCAACTCATCTTCCAAGTAACTAAGAACCTCTTCTATTCTAAAGGCTTCAAAGCCCAATCACCCCCCCAAGCCTTTACCCCCCCTTGTCCCCCACCCTGCAGAATATCAGGGTTTGGTTCCGCGGTCCAAAGAGTGAGCCTACAACTTACTGCGGGTCATTGGAATAACCAGAGCCTGGTCCACGGCAGCGGACGGGGCCGGTCAATGACCTACAGCAGGTTCCCTTCTGATGTGTCATGTGGAGGCTCCGGGTCTCCACGCACGACGAGGGGGAAGCGCCAGCCAAGGCTGCCCGGCCCGAAGCAGGTACCGCTCCTCGCCGCCCCTGGCAGCCGAACTCGCCTTGGAGTTGCTGTCACTTCTCCTAACTTGAATCAATATCCCCCACAGTCCACTGCTGCTCACACACCGCACAGGAAAAATGTCGGCCATGTTGATGTCAGCGCCGCCGCCGCTGCCACAGCCTGTGTGTGCCTGTGCGGGGCGAGCTGCGCTGCGCCGCCGGGAGCGCGGGGGAGGGGCGGGCAGCCCGGCCCGGGGGAGGAGGGCGATTCACGGGGGTTACCTTGATCGCGTGGGGAGGCTCCTCGAAAGTGACCAGCATGTACCTGTCTCCTCTGCTGGCGGGGTCCCGGGCGCGGAGCTGCGGGCACAAAGCGCAGGGTTACCCGAGGGAGCCAGCAGCAGCGCCCCGCATGCGAGCCCCCGCCCGGCCCTCCCCAGCCCCGCGCCCCCGCCACCCGGGCGGCAGGGCGCCCCCACCCTCTCTCGCCGCTTGTCGCAGGCAGAGCCGGTACCTTCATGAAAGTCTCTACAGCGCCTTTGGCTATGTCCAGATAGGTGGTGCCCAGATGGGTGCGCTGGTTCATGGAGGCGGACGTGTCTATCAGGAAGAGTAAGATGGGCATAGTGCGGAGCAGCAGCGGGGCCGGCGGCTACATGGACGGGGGCGGGGGGCAGACACGGGGGACGGGCAGTAGGAGCTGTGAGTGCTCTGCACCGGGAGGAGCGCCTCCCCGCCACCCCCCTCCAGGGAGCTGCCCTGCTCGCCTTTGTGTGAGGGGCCCGCTCGAGCCCTGCACGGGCTGCTTTATGAGAAGAAGGCGGACAGGGCTGCACGGCTGCTGCCGCCGCTGGCCCCCCTGTTGATGTTACTCAGAAGTTTCAGGCGGAGCAGCCGCGATCCACCCACCCCGGTACTTTCTCTCTCTGACTGAGGCGCTTCCTCGCTCGCAGCCCGCTTTTAAGGCAGCCTGGGCAGGTCGGGCGCCGCCCCTACAGGAACGTCCCCAAGCCACGTGACCGCTTCCCTGCCCCGCCATAGGACTTCCGACGACCCTTCATTAGCATATTTAAATCGTGGGGAAAGAGAAACGAGGCGGCTCTAGCCGTTAAGGGAAAGGCAGTTGATGAGCACGCGTTCTCGTGGTGCGCATGCGCGTTGCAGACGCTGCCCTGCCTCAGCGAGGGGGGGGGTAACAATGACATAGTAGCCCCGGCTGCCCTGCACAGGGAAGGAAGCAACCCATAGGAAAATGCTCAGTGGGGCTGGCTAGGCACTGTGGGGGGAAGTGGGGGCCCGCGAGAAGGGGGTGTGGGGAAGAGGGGGCGCGGGGAGGGGAGAGGGACCCCGCGGGACGGGCCGCGAGAAGGGGGGGGAGAGGGGGGCCCTGCGGGACGAACTGCAAGAACGGGGTGTGGGGGAGAGGGGCCCCGCGGGACGGGCCGCGAGAAGGGGGGGAGAGAGAGGGACCCCGCGGGACGGGCCGCGAGGAGGGGAGGCCGCGGGACGGGCGCGCGAGAAGGTGGGGGGGAGAGGGGGGCCCCGCGGGACGGGCGCGCGAGAAGGTGGGGGGGGAGAGGGGGGCCCCGCGGGACGGGCGCGCGAGAAGGTGGGGGGAGAGGGGGGCCCCGCGGGACGGGCGCGCGAGAAGGTGGGGGGGGGAGAGGGGGGCCCTGCGGGACGGGCCGCGAGAAGGGGGTGGGGCCCGCGGCTGTTTATAGTGAGGTAGTTCTTGGCCGTCAGGGAGGTCGGTACAGCGACCCGGTACGGGACCGGATGCGGGGAGCTGAGGACCCAAGGATCGGCTCGGGAGTGACCTGTGGGGACGGGGCCCCAGTGAGAGAACAGAGGGAGCCGCTTGTCTGCAGGGAGGGGGCCAAGCGGGCGCTGGAGGCCCGGGAAGCAGCAGGGCCTGTCGCGGGGAGCCGCTCGCCTAGCGACGGCCGGGGCGGTGACTGTGCGCTGGCCTAGTAGCTCGCTCGATCCGACCCCCCCACGACTCCCGAGTGAGTCACGGGGCGGCGCTTGCTGCTGTCTGCGAGCCGCTCCTGTTCCTGTAACGCAGGCGCCCAGAGCGTCTCCCTGGGGCTGCGGGAAGGCCTCGTTGGGATCCTGCCTGGCGGGGGCGGGCACAAGGGGTAGCCGGAACAGGGAGCGGGCGGGAGGCGTGCTCACGGGGGAGCTCCCGCTTGGCTTGAGCTACAGCGGGGGCTGGGACCGACGCCGCCCGCCCCCATTTCAGGGTCTGCAGGGACTGGGGGTGGGGGGGCGTTGCATTCTACGTGAGGAGGAGACTGTCTCATGGGAGGGTCAAGGGCGGAGGCTTTGCGGGGCGACTCCCCCATTGGTGTGGGGGAGGTAATTGCCAGGCATGGGGTGTTGCGGCCATGTGAGGGGGGAGGAGGAATTGGGACAGATGCTCTGTCTGAGGGCGGCGGGACACAGTATTGCAGTCTCTGGAGGAGTAGGCTGGGGCAGTTCTACTGTGTATCTTTCAGTGAGACCGGCTATACGTTCAGATTGCCACACCTTGAGACAGCATTGTATGCTTGGAGTGCTGTGGTTTTGACCTTAGAAGAATTGCACTTTTCTTCTGGTTGGATCCAGAGGTGCTAGAACTGGGGGTGCTGCATCCCTTGGCTTGAAGTAGTAATAACAACCAAATGCATGGTTTCTGCTTTTATCACCCCCATTATAAAAAAATTGTTCCAGCTCCCCTAGTTGGATCTGAAATGTGACACTTAACTTGTCCAATAAAAACAAAACTGCCACCCCACAAATCACTCAGGGCCTACTCAAAGAACTTCAAAAACTAGCAAGATTTTGCTCCCATTTAGTTTAAAGAAGCCACGGCTGTGCTATTTCTCAGGTTAGGTAGGGCCACAAGATCTGAGGCCAGGCCACAGAAGCAAAGATATGACACTTCCTTTAATTTAAAGTGGTGAGTTAAACTAGTGTTCATACCAGAAGTTTAAGGTAGAATCATAGGACTGGAAGGGACCTCGAGAGGTCATCTAGTCCAGTCCCCTGCACTCATGGCAGGATTAAGTACTTGCAACCCAATCTGTTTTGTTTAGGGTTTTTAATGTATGAACAATTGTGAATAGTGCACAGGCAGAACCATCTCAATTATAAACTGCCAGGGGCTCAGAGTGTGCATCTTACAGTTTGTCTAGTGGTGGAGGTTAGGGGGTGCATTTTGGCTAACCTCAGTCTAACCTCTTCTCAATCTTTCCTCAGTCAGTACTGAGGCAACCTAAACTTACTTCCAATAAATCATATACTGCTGGGGCTGCTTCCAATCAATCAGTGCAGGGTTCCCACCAGTATGCTGGACCCCTCTGCTCCCATCTCTTTCTCCAGCAATTGGGCCTCTTGCTTTTCCTTTCTATTCCCCTACCCTTAAAGAAGTAGGAAATCAGAGGTTTCTTTTCTCTTCTCACGTGGGAATTTAGCAACAGCTCAGGGGCTGCTCTGTTCCCCACCTCATTTTCCCTTCCTGTGAAAAATGTACTGGTTCCAGTTGATCTGCTCCCACCACTCCCAAAGAACTAGAAGCTTAGGAGTTGCTATGCTCCTTCCTTTCTTACCTCCAGAAAAGAAGACAGGAGTTCCCAGCCTTATTCAGCTCACTTCCCAGGCTCATTTCAAGGTAAAACATGGCTGCTTACTGTAACTGGTTCTTTGAGGTGTTTTGTCATAGAATATCAGGGTTGGAAGGGACCTCAGGAGGTCATCTAGTCCAACCCCCTGCTCAAAGCAGGACCAATCCCCAACTAAATCATCCCAGCCAGAGCTTTGTCAAGCCTGACCTTAAAAACCTCCAAGGAAGGAGATTCCACCACCTTCCTAGGTAACCCATTCCAGTGCTTCACCACCCTCCTAGTAGGAAAAAGTTTTCCTTACTATCCAACCTAAACCTCCCCCACTGCAACTTGAGATCATTACTCCTTGTTCTGTCATCTGGTACCACTGAGAACAGTCTAGATCCATCCTCTTTGGAACCCCCTTTCAGGTAGTTGAAAGCAGCTATCAAATCCCCCCTCATTCTTCTCTTCTGCAGACTAAACAATCCCAGTTCCCTCAGCCTCTCCTCATAAGTCATGTGCTCCAGCCCCCTAATAATTTTTGTTGCCCTCCGCTGGACTCTTTCCAATTTTTCCACATCCTTCTTTTGACTCGTATCCAGCTTCTCGTCCACTGTAACCCCTAAGTCCTTTTCTGCAGAATTGCTGCCTAGCCATTTGGTCCCTAGTCTGTAGCAGTGCATGGGATTCTTCCGTCCTAAGTGCAGGACTCTGCATTTGTCCTTGTTGAACCTCATCAAATTTCTTTTGGCCCAATCCTCTAATTTGTCTAGGTCCCTCTGTATCCTATCCCTACCCTCCAGCGTATCTGCCACTCCTCCCAGTTTAGTGTCATCTGCAAACTTGCTGAGAGTGCAGTCCACGCCATCCTCCAGATCATTAATGAAGATATTGAACAAAACTGGCCCCAGGACCAACCCTTGGGGCACTCCGCTTGAAACCGGCTACCAACTAGACATGGAGCCATTGATTAATACCCGTTGAGCCTGATGATCTAGCCAGCTTTCTGTCCACCTTATAGTCCATTTATCCAGCTCATACCTCTTTAATTTGCTGGCAAGAATACTGTGGGAGACCGTATCAAAAGCTTTGCAAAAGTCAAGGAATAACACGTCCACTGCTTTCCTCTCATCCACAGAGCCAGTTATCTCACCGTAGAAGGCAATTAGGTTAGTCAGGCATGACTTGCCCTTGATGAATCCATGCTGACTGTTCCTGAATACTTTCTGCTCCTCTAAGTGCTTCAGAATTGATTCCTTAGGACCTGCTCCATGATTTTTCCAGGGACTGAGGTGAGGCGGACTAGCCTATAGTTCCCTGGATCATCCTCCTTCCGTTTTTTTAAAGATGGGCACTACATTAGCCTTTTTCTGGTCATCCGGGACCTCCCTCGATCGCCATGAGTTTTCAAAGATAATGGCCAATGGCTGTTCAATCACATTCGCCAACTCCTTTAGCACCCTCGGATGCAATGCATCTGGCCCCATGGACTTGTGCATGTCCAGCTTTTCTAAATAGTCCTGAACCACTTCTTTCTCCACAGAGGGCTGGTCACCTCCTTCCCATACTATGCTGCCCAGTGCAGTAGTCTGGGAGCTGACCTTGTTCATGAAGACAGAGGCAAAAAAAGCATTGAGTACATTAGCTTTTTCCACATCTTCTGTCACTAGGTTGGCTCCCTCATTCAGTAAGGGGCCCACGCTTTCCTTGACTTTCTTCTTGTTCCCAACATACCTGAAGAAACCCTTCTTGTTATTCTTAACATCGCGTGTTAGCTGCAACTCCAAGTGTAATTTGGCCTTCCTGATTTCACTCCTGCATGCCTGAGCAATATTTTTATACTCCTCCCTGGTCATTTGTCCAATCATCCACTTCTTGTAAGCTTCTTTTTTGTGTTTAAGATCAGCAAGGATTTCACTGTTAAGCCATATTTACTATTCTTTCTACACACCGGGATGATTTGTTCCTGCAACCTCAATAAGGATTCTTTAAAATACAGCCAGCTCTCCTGGACTCCTTTCCCCCTCGTGTTATTCTCCCAGAGAATCCTGCCCATCAGTTCCCTGAGGGAGTCAAAGTCTGCTTTTCTGAAGTCCAGGGTCCGTATTCTGCTGCTCTCCTTTCTTCCTTGTGTCAGGATCCTGAACTCGACCATCTCATGGTCACTGCCTCCCAGGTTCCCATCCACTTTTGCTTCCCCTACTAATTCTTCCCTGTTTGTGATCAGCAGGTCTAGAAAAGATCTGCCCCTAGTTGGTTCCTCCAGCACTTGCACCAGGAAATTGTCCCCTACACTTTCCAAAAACGTCCTGGATTGTCTGTGCACCGCTGTATTACTCTCCCAGCAGATATCAGGTTGATTGAAGTCTCCCTTGAGAACCAGGGCCTGTGATCTAGTAACTTCTGTCCACTTAGATCCTGCTATAGATGTATACACATCTCATGTGTAAGAGCAGTCTTTTGACCACCAATATCGTGCATGTGTCCTGCACCATTACCCTGACCTTGCCTCTCCTGAAGATATAAATGAGTGGGTCCAACTGCCTCTTAGTTCCTTTCCCAGTATAGAATCCTAAATTTAAAGGACTCCACAGTAGCAGCAAAGAACTGTGGGTCCTGGGATCCATATGGACAAAACACCTTGTAATGCAAATTAATTATTTTTTCTTTTAATTTTTCCCCACTTAAATCTCACTGTAGGTGATTGGCTAGCAGCTATCTCCCTAAGGAGTTGGGTGCCACAGTAAGACTGTAGGCTTGCCCTACTAAATTGAGTATCAGAGCTAGTAACTGCAGCTAGAGAGTAATGTTGAGTAAAAGTATGTACTGAATTCCAAGTGGCTGCCCTGCAAATTTCTGATAGAGGGATGTTCATCAAACATCAAAAAGGTTGCTTGAGCCCTAGCTGCGTATGCTTTAATCTGAGGAGCTAATTTATTTAGTTTCCAGGAGATCTAATACAATCTGATATGCATTTCTAGCGTCTGTGGGTCAAAATAGCTTGCCCTGTAGACCTGTTCCTAAACACTACAGGTGTTCAAGGTGACTTTTGGAAGGGTCTTGTTTTGCGAAGGTAGTTCTATGTAGGTAGTAAGAGAGTCTTTTCAACAAGTCAGGCATCTGGAATTTTGCTTCTGCAGGAGTCAAAAGAAGTTTGGGAAAGAACATTAGGTGTATATACTGATCAGATGAAAGTCTGAGATCACTTTGAGTAAGAGCTTTGAGTGAGTCTTAGAATCACCTTGTCTTCGTGAAATATAGCGTAAGAGAAACCTGCCATTATGCTTCAATCTCAGTCATTCTTAAGAGAAGCCAACAAAAATGTTTTCTTGATAGAAATAGAGTGTAAAGCAAGAGAGGGCCAACAGATCTAGTCTGACCTGTGTGTCACAGGCCACTAACCCAGCTACCCTTGTATTGAGCCCACTAGCCTGGATTAGACTAAGGTACTATACCCTTCAGGAGATTATTTTGTGCTACAGGCAGAAAACAGGACGGACTGAGGTGCACCAATGCTTGCAACCCCTGCAGTGGCAGGGAATTGATTTGGTGAGATGTACCCACATGATCCTAGCAAGTGACTGATGCTGCAGAGGAATGTGCAAAAAAAGAGAAAAAAAGTCCCTGTCAATCTGATCTGGGAGAAAATTCCTTCTGAATCTCCAAAATGGCAATCCGTATGACCCTGAGGTCGTGTGAGATGATAAAGGAGCATGGTGCTATAGACAAAAATTGGGTTTCTCTGAGGGCCAGGAGCATCAAATTGAGCGTAAGAGGGTTATATTTCTAGTGAAAATGTGGATCAGATACTTCAGAAATGTAAAAGATGGTGCAAAAATACTGTGTGATCGCAAATTGGATGGTGATGGGCATATACTGCAGCAAAATATACCCTCCCTGAGCTGATTGAAAATCGTCAGTGTTTCAAGAAAAATAAAATAATCCAGAATAACAGGAATAGATATCTCCAACGATTGAAGTTGTTGCTGAGCAGCCCCAAATGAAAGATCTTGCCATTTGGCTCTATTAATTAGCCTTGTAGAAGCCTTTCTGCTCTGAGTCAAAATATCTTGTACCTCTCTAGAATGACTCCTGTGTACTGCACTTAAGCAGCTAGCATCCATGCTGTCAGATGTGGGGGTGATGGGCCTGGGCATAGGCACCAACTCCATGGGTGCTCCAGGACTAGAGCTGCCACCAACGGGCCCCTCCTTTCCCTTCCCTCCAGTGCCTCCTGCCAGTGGCAGGCCCCGCCGATCAACTCTTCTCCCTACCCCCAGTGCTTCCCACCCGCAGCAATCATCCATTTGGTAGCATGCAGAAGGCGCTGGGGGGGAAGGGGGAAAAACGGGGTGGGGGCAGGGGTGGGCAACGCATGCCCCAGATGCCGGGGAGTGGAAGGGTTGGGATCAGCCCCTTTGGGACACTGCACTGCAGCGTGGTGGACTAGCTGCTGCCTGAGAGCCTGGCGGGGAAGGCAGATTCCACTCCCGGCTCGGGTGCTGGGGACTGGAGGTGAGTGAGCCGGAGCCCCAACCCTGGCAAGTTTCTGGCTCCCTCAGCTGTGATCCCCAGCAGCCAAGCCTGGGAAGGGAGCGGAAGCCTCCTCCTCTCCAACCAGGCTCTTTCAGGCAGTTGTTGGGTTGCAGAGCAGCGACCAGGAGAGGCTGGTGTTAGAAGTTGCTCCCTCCTGCTCCCAGCCTGGGTTCCCTCCCTCCAGGGAGAGTGGCGGAATGTGCCGAGGGAGGGACCAGGCGCAGTCGGAGGACAGAGCGTCCACCTGCAGGCAACATGTGGCAGGGAGAGCGCGGTGGCCCTGGGCTGGGAGCAGGGGGTTGGGAGGCTGGCCAAGGGGGAACATGTGACCTCCCCGTTAGATCATGCCCCCCAGTATGGGGAGGCACCAGTTGTCTATGGGGTGCCCTCAGGGGAGAGGGCGGGAAGGGGTGGGTGTGGGGCTTGGGAGGAAGGGGTGGAGTGGAGGTGAGGCCTGGGATGGAGAGGGGGTTGAGCACCCCCTGGAAATCAGGAAGTCAGTGCCTATGGGCCAGGTGTAAGATTACACCATGATTCTCAAACAATGTCCAGAAATCATGCCGGTGCCGACAGTATATTAATGGGTCTTTGTCCTATCAGACTTTTCTGAGGACTCTGGAAATTAATGGAATTGATAGGAATAGACATCAGGTTTCTGTTCCACTGGATCATGAATGTATCCAAACGTGAGCCTGGGCTTGTGTCTTGTTGGGATTAAAAGTTGATACTTCTCCAGGTTGGTGGCAAAAACAATTCTCGTAGAACGCCCTGTTTTAGGAAGACTTGACTGAGGTCCAGATCCTCAAAGGTATTTAGGGTTCTGACTCCCATTGATTTCAATGAGTCACTTTCCTAAATACCTTTGAGTCAAGACTGGATTTGTAGAGATTCAGGCTCAGACCCTCAAAGAGCATTTTCTGCTGAATTGATCTGTTAGGTAGTTCTAAAAGTCTGGTATATGTACAGCTATGAGATTGACCTGATGTTGAATGCACCAGTCACATATAGTCCTGATAGAGAGGGGGATGATCTCACTCCCCCTTGTCTGTTGACATAGTGCAGCACTGTAGTGTTGTCTGTCAGGACTTGAATTGTGGTCCCTTGGAGGAGGGGTAGGAACGCTCTACATGGTAAATGTATGGCTGAGATCTAGATTTATATGTAGTTGAGTCTGTTAAAGGACCAGAGACCTTATGTCTGAAGATAGTCTGGGTGTGCTCCCCATCCCTTTTTGGAGGCACCCCTTACAAGAGTCGTGGTAGGAGATGGTGAGGTGAATAGGATGCCTTGGCATACTTTTCATGGGGCCTTTCACCAGAGAAGAGAGGATAAGACTTCTGAGGAAACTACAACCTGTAAGTTCATGCTGTGTTTTCTTGATAGACAAAGTGATTTTTAACTGCCCCATAAAAGGTTGAAGGTGAAGTCTGGCACATGGCATCACAAAGATGCAGAAAGCCTTGTGGCCCAACAGCCTGAGATGGGACATCACCAAAGACCTTGGTTGAATATGTATAGGGCCCTACCAAATTCACAAACCATTTTGGTCAATTTCATGTTCATAGGATTTTAAAAATAATAAATTTCATGGTTTCAGGTATTTAAATCTGAAATTTCACGTTATTGTAACCATGAGGGACCCGACTCAGAACTGGGTCATGGGGTGGGGGTCACAAGGATCTTGTAGGGGGATCATGGCATTTCCAGCCTTACTTGTGTGCTGCTGCCTTCAGAGCTGGCCAACGGGAGGGCAGTGGCTGGCCGGGTGCCCAGCTCTGAATGCAGTGCTACCGCCAGCAGCGCAGAAATGAGGCTCCACTGCTACTGGAGGCAGCGCTGCCTTCAGAGCTGGACTCCCAGCCCGCAGCGGTAGAGCTTCCTGCAGCCGAGGGAGGTTCCTGGAGATGGGTCTGACCCAGCTGAGAGAGCAGCCCGTGCAGAGGAAGAGGAAGTCCTATCCCTCCCCAACCTGTCCAGGACTAGCAGCTGGGGTGCCCTCAGCCCTGCCCTCAAACCCAGTGTTTGATAGTTAAAGGGGCCTTGGACTGGCTGTGTGTAAAGCGGGTTGACTACAGCACCCCTCTGACCATGGGGCCCTGGACGGTCATCCACCTGTAAGGCCAGCCCTGCCCTCCCCCAAAAAATTGATGGCCCCCCTTACCATGCCACCCTCACTTCTGCGCTGCTGCTGGTGGGAACGCAGCTTTCAGAGCTGAGCTCCTGGCCAGCAGCCACTGCTCTCCGTCTGCCCGACTCTCTGAAATACGGTATCACCTACAATAGCCAGATTTCACAGGGGAGATCAGATTTCATGGTCCGTGATGTGTTTTTCATGGCCATGAATTTGGGAGGGACCTAGATAAATAGATTTGAGAATTGGTGGAGTGTGGTACAAAATCTGGCCTGTGGGAAATAAGATCTTGCTGACCCCAAGCTGAGAAGTTAATTTTATTGTTTGAGTGGGAGTGAGAGTGGATTTGTCCTGATTGATTCTGAGGCCGACCAAGAAGAGGTGGCGAACCAGTTATACTGCATCAGTGACCTATTTTGGAGATATGCCTCAAATCAGCTAATTGCTGAGGTATGGGTGAATGTGGAGTCCTTAGAGTCAATCAGGGACTTCGCAGAGGAGCTGCAATGAATAACAGGCAGTTTGAAAACACACTTGGCGCTGTGGGAAGACTGAACAGTAGCACACTGAACTAATAATACATGTGTGCCACTATAAAAGAAGTACTTTCTGTGAGCTGGGTGGATTGACAGATGGAAGAAAGCATCCTTAGGTCAAGAGTTCTGAAGGAATCTTGGGGGATCTAGGGAAGGAATTATGAATGCTAGAGAGACCAACCTTGAACCTAAAGTGATGGATTAATGTGTTGAGTCATCTGATATCTAGAATGGGACACCATCCTCCTTTCTTTTTTGGGATAAGGAATTAATAGGAGTAAAACCCTTTGTTGTTGTGGAGAAGAGGGTACCCTCTCCATTGCACCAAGTTGTAGAAGGATATCTGCCTCTTGCTTTAGTAGTATCTTGTGAGAGGAATATCTGAAAAGGGACAGGAATGGAGGCGTTGGCAAGGACTGAAATTGAACTGAATAACCTCTGTGTAACAGTAGTTCTAGTTCAGGCATCAAAGAAAGAAAGATGATTGCCAAAAGGTGGAAGGAAAGGATATAGGTCCTTTTAGATCAGTCTATGTCTTTCGATCGTGATATCAAACTTTCTAATAGGGCTGTCAAGCGATTAATCGCGTGATTAAAAAATTAATTGCGTGATTAAACAATAGTAGATTACCATTTATTTAAATATTTTGGATGTCTTCTGCATTTTCAAATATTGATTTCAATTACAACACAATACAAAGTTTACAGTGCTCACTTTATATTTATTTTTATGACAGATATTTGCACTGTAAAAAAGAAACAAAAGAAATAGTATTTTTCAATTCACCTAATACAAGTACTGTACTAGTGCAATCTCTTTATCATGAAAGTTGAACTTACAAATGTAGAATTAAGTACCAAAAAAAAACCCCTGCACTCAGAAATAAAACAATGTAAAACTTTAGAGCCTACAAGTCCACTCGGTCCTACTTCTTGTTCAGCCAGTTGCTCAGACAAACAAGTTTGTTTACTTTTGTAGGAGATCATGCTGCCTGCTTTTTTACAATATCACCTGAAAGTGAGAACAGGCATTCACATGCCACTGTTGTAGCTAGCATTGCAAGATATTTATGTGCCAGATACACTAATGATTCATATCCCTTCGTGCTTTGTCCGCCATTCCAGAGGACATGTGTCCATGCTGATGATGGGTTCTGCTTGATACAATCCAAAGCAATGCGGACTGATGCACGTTCATTTTCATCATCTGAGTCAGATGCCACCAGCAGAAGGTTGATTTTCTTTTTTGCTGGTTCGGGTTCTGTAGTTTTGGAGTGTTGCTCTTTTTAAGACTTCTGAAACACACTCCACGCTTCATCCCTCTCAGATTTTGAAGGCACTTCAGATTCTTAAATGTTGGGGTCAAGTGCTGTAGCTATCTTTAGAAATCTCACATTGGTACCTTCTTTGCGTTTTGTCAAATCTGCAGTGAAAGTGTTCTTAAAATGAACAACATCTGCTGAATCATCATCTGAGACTGCTATAACATGAAATATATGGCAGAATGTGGGTAAAACACAGAGCAGGAGACATACAATTCTCCCCCAAGGAGTTCAGTCACAAATTTAATTAATGTATTATTTTTTTAATGAGTGTCATCAGCATGGAAGCATGTCCTCTGGAATGGTGGCCAAAGCATGAAGGGGCATATGAATGTTTAGCATATCTGGCCCGTAAATACCTTGCAATAACAACTACAAAAGTATCATGTGAATGCCTGTTCTCACTTTCAGGTGACATTGTAAATAAGAAGCGGGCAGCATTATCTCCCGTAAATGTAAACAAATCTGTTTGTCTAAGAGATTGGCTGAACATGAAATAGGACTGAGTAGGCTCTAAAGTTTTATATTGTTTTGTCTTTGAGTGCAGTTATGCAACAAAAAAATCTACATTTATAAGTTGCACTTTCACAATAAAGAGATTGCACTACAGTACGTGTCTGAGGTGAATTGAAAAATACTATTTCTTTTATCAGTTTTACAGTGCAAATATTTGTAATAAAAATAATATAAAGTGAGCATTGTACACTTTGTATTCTGTGTTGTAATTTAAATCAATATATTTGAAAATGCAGAAAAACATCCAAGATATTTAATAAATTTCAATTGGTATTCTGTTGTTTAACAGTGCTATTCAAATGCAATTAATGGCAATTTTTAAAATCACGGTTAATTTTTTTGAGTTAATGGCGTGAGTTAACTCTGATTAATTGACAGCCCTACTTTCTATCTACCTCTGGTCAAGTGTTATATGAGCTTTAGCAGTAGATGAAGGCAAACTTTTTCTTCTCTGATACTGAAGTCTTTTCTTGGGAGGTTTCAAGGCCTTTTGCTGGTAATTTAATATGGTGAGGTTGATCTTCATCTGGAAAAGATTAGAGGTCTAACCTGTTTCCTTTTGTGTGCTGAAGTGTAGAGACTTAAGAGATTAAAGTATTGCTCTAGAGTAGAGCTGGGCAAAGAGAGAATTTTGTCTAGTGGAAGCTGTTTAGTAGGGTGAAAGAAACAAGCTTTCAAGCTTGCACAGCTCTTCAGGTCTGGGAAAGGTACTCAGAGTGTCACAGCTTACAAGGTGGAACAGATGCCATAAGGAGTTAGCATGTTGTAAGAAACCATTGAAGGTGGAGTGGGCAGTTAACATCTCTTCAGTAACAGGACAAAGAAGGGTTAGTGGGTTATTGCAATGAATCATAAATCCATGTCTTTGAGTTTGGTTTTTAGTGTCTAACAAAGTTATGAATTTAAATTCCAAGGCTTAGTTTTTGAAGGTGGTGTGTAGGTTTCCTTTAGGGACGAGGATATGAGGCTAAGGTGGAGGAATCCAGGGAGTTTGTGCCTTGCTCGATTCATAGCTCTTACAGTGAAAAGAAGAACTTCCTGATTCTCTGGCTCCCACTCATGAACTAACCCAGGGGAGTGAGTGGTAACTGTGGGAGAAGGACTTCTGCTATTTCCTGCTGAAAAAGATACAGAAGACTACACTTCCTCCAGAGGGAGGGGCTGATCTCTGAAGAGTTGAAGAGTGTTGAGGAGACCTACACAATCTTCCATGTGATATAGTTATCAATGTCCATGATGACTGATGCAGTGAAATCTTCAGTTTTGGGTCCCTAAGTTCTGATACTGATAAAGGTTTTGTAGGTGCCCATAAGGGTGCCATGTCAAGAAGGGGAGATTCTGTTTCCAGTGATTAGTTAAATCTGTAGATATTTTAAACATAGTGGGAGCTGAGATTGCTTGTACCAAAGGAGTTGGTAACAGGGAAGGTAGTAATGGAAGTATTGGTACTATAGAGGTCAATCTGGATAAAGTTCTTGTTTCTAGTTCTGATGCCAAAATGTAACAGATGGTAACAATGTTAGTGTCAGTGTAGAAAGGTTGATAATAGCAACCAAGCTCAAATGGGACATTGCTGGTGAGGAAGAGAGTGCATCATGGGAAAAGTAGAACTGCAGTGCAGGTCAGGCTTGGGAGTAGGAACTCTGGCCAAGTCAGAAATATGATAACTCTTCAACTTCCTCTTAGCACCAAGAAAGGTGATTAGTGCTCTAGTCTACCATGGACATCAGGAGCAACTGAGTAACCCATTGAGGTCTATACTACACAATCACTACCTCTACACAAGTGTGGGACCTTTTGGCAGCCATGGAGTTTTGAGTAGTAGAGATAACAACCCTGGTTACCAGAGGACTGGCCAAATATAGTTTGTGAACAGCTGAGCCACCCTTCAACACATAGTTCTTTGAGTCAGACACACCCTTCATAGAACATTCTGGTAAAAATAACTTTGTCTCAGGCTTTCTGAATCTGTTTGGGGAGCAATCTACAGATGGAGTATTTATCAAGAATTTGGCCTTCTCCAAGGCAAAAAAAGGGCATTTAGAGTACCCATTGTTCCAGCGGCATTGCTGTCTTACATAAAAGGCAGGATTTAAACCATGTATACTTGGCTTCAGCCATGAAGCCAATCTCTCAGTACTGAGGGTCCTGGAATTTCCAATGCTATCTATGGTTTTTTATTGCCAGTGGGCTAAGAAAAACAGTATAAAATACTAACTAATTCTAACACTAATCTAACGCTAATCCTAAATGTAACAGGCAGATGCAATTCTGTGTGGTTGTCACAGGTAAGTGGGGGAGGTTTAGGTTGGATATTAGGAGGGTGGTGAAGCACTGGAATGGGTTACCTAGGGAAGTGGTGGAATCTCCTTCCTTAGAGGTTTTTAAGGTCAGGCTTGACAAAGCCCTGGCTGGGATGATTTAGGTGGGGATTAGTCCTGCTTTGAGCAGGGTGTTGGACTAGATGACCTCCTGAGGTCCCTTCCAACCCTAATATTCTATGATTCTATAAAACAACTGAGAAGCAGTTTAGCCCATTCTGCCCTTTATTCCTTTATTATGATGAGGCAGGGGGCAAGGAAGCCACATGAATGATCCCCAACAGATACTGCTAGCCAAGACAATCCAGAGTCATGTGGATGGGGTGCGTGTGCACCTATAGTGGGATCCACATGAATAAATACTTGAAGAACCATATATGCCCATATGTGCTTGCTGTGATGTTAGTACTGAGTGCTAGTATTACTGAAGTCAGCTGGCCTGCCTCTTCCCTCTCATGTATGTTTCTGTCCTGTAATACTACTGTCTCTTGCTTTTCCATATTAGATCCCTTGTAGGGGTAGAAATAGTGATATCTTGCCTGTACTAGGTATTAATGCTTTTTTGCTGGGAGCTGGTTGTTTTGATTATTGCTTGAGACAGACTTTTAACATTTAAGTAATCAATTTAAATCTAAAAAAAAAAAAAAAAGTTTGTCCCAAGCAGGTGTTAGAGCAGCCAGCTTTTGATGTAAAAATCCTAAGGCCTAGCACCAGCATCACAGTGATATCTATAAATCTCCCTGTATAAGGGATCTATTCTGGAGGAGCAGGCAACAGAGACATTAGTGCTGATGCTAGTAGAAAGGGAGAATGGCACAGGCATAGATTGGGGCATTGGCCCCCAAAACTGTATACTGGGCCTGGCATGGGCAGCAGGAGACTCATGTTGGCAACAGAGTGCCCTATTTGTGCTGGGGCTGCAGCCGCTGCAGTCACTTTGCCAGGGGCTGTTTGGGAGGGGGTATTTTTATACCTGTGGGAGCTTTAATTGCAGCGCTCTAGAGCAGTGGTCTCCAATCTTTTTACGCACAAGATCACTTTTTGAATTTAAGTGCAACCCAGGATCTACCTCACCCCTTCTCTGATGCCTCGCCCGGCTCATTCCATCCCCCCTCCCTCTGTTGCTTGCTCTCCCCCCTACACTCACTTTCACTGGGCTGCGGCAGGGGGAAGGGGTGCAGGCTCTGGGCTGAGGGGTTCGGAGTCTGGGAGGGAGCTCCAGGCTGAGCCTGGGGCAGAGTGCTGGGGTGCAGGAGGGGTTGTGGGCTCTGGGAGGGAGTTTAGGTGCAGGAGAGGACTCCGGGCTGGGACAGAGTTTTGGGGTGTGAGAGGGGGCTCAGGGCTGGGGCAGGAGGGGGTACAGGGTGCTGGCTCCGGGAGGGAGCTCAGGGCTGGGGATTGGGGTGCGAGAGGTTTGAGGGCTCCCGCCAGGCAGCACTTACCTTGGGCGGCTCCTAGACAGCGGTGCAGTGGGGCTAAGGCAGGCTTCCTGCCTGCTGTGGCACTGCGCCCCTCCCAGAAACAGCCAGCACACCCCTGCGGGCCGTCGGGGGGGGGGGAAGTTGGCTCCATGCGCTGCCTCTTTCCTGCAGGCATTGCCGCCGCAGCACCCATTGGCTGCAGTTCCCTGTTCCTGGCCAATGGGAGCTGCGGGGACGGTGCTTGCAGGCAGGAGCAGCGCGCAGAGACCCCTGCTCTCCCCCTCCTCCACGGCCCGCAGGGGCGTGCTGGCTGTTTCTGGGGGTGGCGCGGGGCTAAGGCAGGCAGGGAGCCTGCCTTACCTACGCTTCACGCCAGACTTTTAGTGGCTGGAGATTGCAATCGACTGTCAGAGACTCGACTAGTCAAACGCGATCTACCGGTTGGTGACCACTGCTCTAGAGCCTGTCAAAAGCACTTCCTCATCGGCAGTGATGCGCATGGGATCTTCCCGCTGCAGCCGAGTCCCATCAGTGTGTGGCAGAAGGGGAGGGAAGTCAGGTCTCCAGGGGCTCCCTCCCCCACCTAGGCACTCCTGCTCCCCTGCATCGCAAAGCACTGCTCAGAACACAGCGTATGGGGATGAAGTGTGTCCAAAGGTGGGTTAAGCTCCTCCAGGCATGTGACCATCGGTACAATGAAGAGGACTCCTTCTCCTCCCCCAATCACTTCCTGTCTAATTAGGGAAAGGAACTGGTCACCCTGACCTTAGGTGCAAGTGCTCACCCCCAACAGTGTTTTGCTGGTTTTCTTGTGAATTCCAAATACAGTTTCATCTGAATTTATGTACATATAGCATACAAAATGAGATTTTTTTTTAATTAGCAGTTTATCACTTCTGTGAACATTGTTTCTTCTTGCAATAAATACAGCATTGCCTGTGCTCTGAAGTTTGGGAGGAACCAACATTCAATGAAAGAAAGACAGATGTATAAATGAGGCATGCACAAAACCAGCTGAAGCATAGCTGGAGTTTGGGGAGGGGAAAAAAAGAATCACATCAAAGTGACACTCCAGCAAAAGTTGTATGTAAAAGGCGCCGATGAAACATTGAATTTTCTGTTAAGTGCTTCCTGTCTCACATAGCACACCACACCACATAGCCGAGCGTGATATTTTTATATAATATACAAACAACAGTCATGGATCACAAAGGGAGCAATCACTTTTGAGTGAGAGGGAACATCCTAGTTCAACTTATTCAGTAAACACTAATATAAAATGTTGAAATTAACCTTTTAAAGTTTTAACTTAGAATAAAATAAATTAATGGACCTATCTAAAATCGAGACCAGTTAAAATGGACATTCGGAAGTTTTTTCTGACAGTGACTCTTGAACCGTCGGTGGCTAATTCACTGCAGGATTTTACAACACCTCCAGACCGGGCCCAGCTACTGCTTGCCTCAGGTTGTTATCCGCACAAATTCTCTCTCACTTTAGGACATCCCATCTCTACCTAGTTCCTAGGGCTCAGGACTTCCATCTCTACCTAGTTCCTAGGGCACAAGGCGTAACCTGGTTAATTTAGACACCTCCACTCTTTCCCAGTTCTTCGGGCTCCAGGTGAAAGGCACCTAACTCTACCCCTCTGTGGGCTCTGGGCTCTACTCCAGGTAAACACCCATTCCCTGTGGACTCAGAGCTTAATCTTTTGTGGGTTTACAGGGTCTTTTACCAGTGAAAGAGCGTTACATAGTAATATCCTACTTACCCTCTATTTATTAACAATCACTAAAACAGAATGCACATGCTACACATGCAATAAGCACATCTCCCAGTAAGATGGGTGAACTTTTCTTGATGGCCAGTCAGGATCAGGTCATGGGCGGGGGGGGGGGGGGGGGACGACTCCAGTTTCTGCCTGGTGTGTCATTGGCTGAGTGTTGCGGTCTGGCAACTCTTATCTTTGGGCTGTGTCCTGGGGTTGGTTCCCAAAGAACTTCCTTTTGGACCCCAGTTTATATAGTGAAACTAGAGTCCTGCTTAGCTGTACCTTAACCAATCATTTTACTAAAATTTTACTAACCAGTCCTAACATATTGTAACAAAATTCTCTAACCTAATCATCCCATCACCTTAATTCATACACACCTAGCAAAATTAATTATGTAACAGTCAGAAACAATCAAAGAACCAGAGAGAGATCATATAGACCAACAATAGAGAAGTGGGGACCATAAAGATAAAACAATAAAAAAATGAGGATTTCACAACCACAACTATTGTTAAGTGATTTCTTGCCAGACAGAATGCTATCAAACTAGTAAGTTTACTTTAACAATCTTAAGATTTGTTTCTTTATCTGGTGATAGTGGGTGCTATTAGCACAGGATTGCCTTCTTAACAGCCTGATATTACATTGCTTTAATGTAGTTTAGATGGAATGTGAGACTGTGACTTCCTGCTTCTTAGCTGAGGGCTGCTGCTCTCTTAATATGGGTGAAGACAAAGGCCTTAGGCCTTACAATATGGCTACAGGAAAAGGCCATATCCTTACAGGGTCTGGACACCTTATCATTGCAAGTAGAGCAAAAGGATCTCGAATGTTTGCATGCAGTGAGTACAGGTTCTCTCAGCATAGATACGACTGAAATATGATATGAGAACTGTAACTTTTTCTACAGACCTTGGAGAAAAAAGCAATGGGCCTAATCAATCACATCTGCCTGATTTTCCAAGGAGAATATTTGGGAAACACAATCATTCTTTTCCAGTTTTCCATTACAACAAATTTCCTTGGGTTGAATATTCTGTTCAACAAGATGCTGTATTCTGCTTTCCCTGCTATCACTTCCACTCTGAAACAGCCTATGTGGATGATACCTTAATCAAAAATGGTGTGGGGGATTGGATGACAATCTCTGAAAAATTGTCTAAACATACTGTTTCCGAAGTTCATGTGAAATGCATGGAAAAGTGGCAATGCTTCAAATATAGCAAAGAAACTGGATAAGTAGCAGTGAAGCTTTTGGCAAGTCATAAAAGTACCAATGAGAGAAACTGGGATTACCTTACTAAGGTTTGTGATATTGTCAAATTACTTTCAAAATTTGGTTTACCATTTCAAGGATGAGGGAAAAGAATCTGAACTGAAAGAGAATTTCCATGAATGTTGTGATTTCTTTTCAAAGTATGATGAAACTTTCAAGAAACTGCAGGCAAGTTATTTTAATTACACAAGCCCTGAATTTCAAAATAAAGTACTGCAGATGTGTGCAGATTTGGTTTGCAAATAAACTGTACAGGCAGTGAATAAGACCATTATTTTTGTTTTTTTGTTTTTGTTTTTTCTGTAATTGTAGCTAAGGCCAGGTCATTTAAGACAGAGCAGCTTCCAGTTTGTATCAGATACTCAGAAAACCTAGAGATTAAAGAAAGGTTTCTGTGCTTCATCAATTGCTTTTCTTCCTGAAATGCAAATGGCATTTATACTGCCATAAAGACAGCTTTGAAGTGGATTGCAGAATGTGCCGATAGTTGCTCAATCTTATGATGGTGTTTCTGTGATGTCAGGACACATTGCTGGGGTTCAGCAGTGAATGAAAAAAGACCATCTGTTTGCAGTGTATGTATATTGCATGGCACACAAATTCAACCGTGTCCTCATGGAGTGCTGTAAAGTAAATTGTAGTGCTGTGGGCTTTCTAACTGTACTTGAGAAATTGTATTCAGTCTTTGTGGAGCCAACCAGTCATCAGATGTTTCTTGACATGCAGACAACTTTGGGTCTCAAGCAACAAGAGATTGTGCAGCCCACTGATATGCATTGGGCATGTAAGTGGAGAAGTATGCTTGTAGTAAAAATGCAATATACTGCCATCATGCACAGTCTAAAAGATCTGCATGAACAAGGCAAAGAGTGGTCTGTAGAGGCAAATGGCCTTTATCATCACATAACTAGAGTTTCATTCATTGCATGCTTGATTATCTTTCAACATTTTATGAAAGTTGTTCATGTTGCTCACAAAGGACTTCAAGGCATCAATACCACACTTTCAAAAGCTTCCCTATCATAGAGAAAATGAAAGTGTACTTTGAGAAATGCAGAAGTGAAGAAGGCTGGAACGATATGTGGAAAGAATGTACAGAATTCTGTCAAGACCATAACGTTGCAGTGCCAGATGAAGACACACACTTCATTCACCAAAAAGAAAAATGTAATAAAAGCCTCGGCAGCTCTTACGGACTTCATTGTCCCAATAACTTTGGGTCAAAGAGAGTGTGTAGAAGAGGCAACCAATGTATCTGAAATGCCCAAGATGGTAACTGCATCTGAAAAAAAAAAAAAAGTGGTATCAGCAGTTGAACCTTCCTGGTTTAAATGGCATAATTGCAGAGTTAGAGAGACAATTCTCAAAAGAATCAGTGGAAATTGCTGAAGCACGTGGCTATTCTTAATTTGTGACAAAAATGGCATTCATTCACTCATGCAGAAATATGTAGACCTACTCAACATAAATCCTCACCCTGCAGATGGAGAAATGGACACTTTTACCAGCACGGAATCTCCTGTTACCTTTCAAAGACTTCAAGAAGAAATGTCTCAGCTTATGTACCAAAACTATTACAAACTCATTGTTAGCTGTCACATTGCCAGTCGGGATGGCCACATCAGAACAAATCTTATCTGCAATGAGATGGATTAGAAACTGGTTGTGTTCAACCATAGGAGAAGAAAGATTTTCTTCACTAGCTCTTCTTCACATAGAAGCTGATTTAACTGCAAAGCTGATTCCAGAGAATATTGTAGACATTTACACTAACTGAAGGGAAAGACGATTGCATCTGCATTAAGGTAAATACAGTATTTCTATATTAAGACACTATTTCTGTAGCTCTAAAAGGTACATATAGTATTTCTATATTAAGACAATGTTTATGTCGCTCTAAAACCAGAGACATGATTCATAGTTACATTAAAGTGTTCAGTTCTGTTTATTCAAGGATTTATTTTTCTGCTAATGTTGATTTTTAAGTGGTAGCGAGTAAAGTTGTCAAATAATTAAGTTAAAATAAAAAATGAATGGTGATTAAATAATGAACTTAAACTGTATTTGTGATTTCAAGTACAGTGTAATTTCAGTACTACTAACAATCGGTAAATCTGGACGTTAGACCTATCCCTATTATTAATAGTATTAAGCCCCCCCCCCCCCCCATTCCCCAAATATAGAAGTCAAACTATGCCTATAGTGAATGGGTACACCAGCTGATTTCTGTACAACTAACTCCAAATGCTGATATCACAACATATACATCTGAGGAAGGGGTTACCTTGAGATCATCAATGAAACAGGTGTAGCCCTTTTTGGCCTCTCAGCTTTTTTACATAATAGGCATACAGTAACTCCTCACTCAACCTTGTAGTTATGTTCCTGAAAAATGCAACTTTAAGTGAAACGATGTTAAACTAATCCAATTTTCCCATAAGATTTAATGTAAATGCGGGGGATTAGCATCGAAGGAAATTTTTTGGGGGCAGACAAAAGGCATTCTATACTGTACAGTACTGTACTGTGGTGGGGAGGTGCCCCTGGCTTACCCCTGGGGCTCAGGGCTGGGGGTGCAGGGTCTGGGAGGGAGTTAGGGTGCGGGAGGGCGCTCGGGGTGTGTGTGCAGGAGGAGGTTCAGGGCTGGGGCAGGCAGGAGCTGCAGTGCACTTACCTGGGGCAGCTCCTGTTTGGTGAATGTGGTGTGCAGGTGGCTCTACGCATCGCGGCACTGCCCCCATGGCTGCTGCCCCCCCCACCCACACAGGCAGGGCCACCCGGAATTTAGGGGCTGCAGGGCCCTGGGCTAAGGGGGCCCCGGGGCCCTGGCCTGCAGCTCTAAAGCCCCCTTCGGAATGCGGCCCTGCGAGCACAGACCGGAGGACTCAGGAGGAGCAGGGGCAGCCGCGCAGCCAGCGGCCGGAGAGAAGCAGCTTTCCCCTTCAAAGCGCCGCTTCTCTCTGGCCAGCTTTGAAGGGGAAAGCGCTGCTTCTTTCTGGCCGCTGGCTGCACGGCTGCCCCTGCTCCTCCATGGGCCGGAGGACTCAGGAGGAGCAGGGGCAGCTGCGCAGCCAGCAGCTGGAGAGAAGTGGCTTTCCACTTCAAAGCGCCGCTTCTCTCCAGCCGGCTTTGAAGGGGAAAGCGCCGCTGGCTGCGCGGCTGCCCCTGCTCCTCCTGAGTCCTCCGGCCCATGCTCGCAGGGCCGCATTCTGAAAGGGGCTTTAGAGCTAGCCCAGGGCCCTGCAGCCCCTAAAGTCCCTGTGTTCCGGGTGGCCCTGCCTGTGGGGGGAGAGAGGGGGCAGCTTCCCCGCTCCCTCCCTCCTTCCCAGAAAGTCCTAAGTGCCGCCAAACAGCTGTTTGGTGGCGGGGGAAGCACTGGGAGGGAGGGAGGGGGAGGAGGCGGAGAAGAGGAACTTGTGCAATGCTCCCTTGTAAAGTCAGCCAAATGACGTTATAAGGGAGCATTGCACAACTTCAAACAAGTATGTTCCCTAATGGAGCAGCGAAGTAACTTCGAAACAACATTAAGCGGGAGGATGTTAAGTGAGGAGTTACTGTATTTATATCTAATATACAGTTTAAATTAGTTAGTGTGATAGTCACCTGTTTTATTTGAATCATAAAGGAACAATCTCAATTTAAGAATCACATTTCTGTCTGAAAAAATATTTTCCTACTGTGACACCCTGTACCCCACGTTCACCACTTTTAATAAGGTTTGATGTATTTTGTACAAAGTATGCCTTATGAGGTATCATTTGAAAACTCACAATCTGCTGAACATCATTGTCCTGTCAAAATGTGTGTAACAACACTATGTAAAGCTATGGGATTTTACTGTATGATGTTACTAAAGTATGTGATAATTCTGGGGAATGCCCATAGATTAGTTCCTCAGAGACAACAAAGGACAGACCAACACCCAGCAGGGGAGAAGGGGTAAACAAGAAATATACATTTCATCACAGAGATGATCTAAAACCTCACTTACACAAGATACTGCTTGTCACCTCCATCCAAGCTAGGGTAATCCTCAAAGAAGGGAGAGGGGTATAAAAATGAGAAACTGTGGCCTTCACCTCTCCCCCTCCCATCTCTCTGCTCATGACATCAACGAACACCTGAAGGACTCTGAGCTGGGGGAAGGGTCCCAAGCTGGAGGCCCAGCCTGTGGAATTTACTGCAGCTTATGGTGATACAGACCTCTTTGTTTTTAAGTATACTCAGCTTGATAAGTTATGTATTAGCTTTTATGTTTATCTTTTATTTTCTTTGTAACCAATTTTTACTTTTACGCCTTATTACTTGTAATCACTTAAAATCTATCTTTCTGTAGTTAATAAACTTGTTTTATTGTTTTTATCTATACCAGTGTGGGTTTAGATTGAAGTGTTTGGGAACCTCTGCTTGAGATAACAAAGCTGGTGCATACACATTTTCCATTGATGAAATGACAGACTTTCTATGAGCTTGTACTGTTCAAGAGGTTACTGAGAAATAGAAGATGCACATTTCTGGGGAACAAGGCTGGAACTAAGAATTTGCTGGTGTTGCCCCAGATGTAATTCATGAGTGACTGAATAGTAGAACTCAATACTCTGTAGCTTGGATCAAGTTACATGCTGAAGTCTGCATATAAGCAGAAACAAGCAGTGTAAAAGGCACCCTAGACTAAAGAGAAAGGGGACACAGCTGTTCAATGGTCCAGATTGTACCTAGAGAATGTCACACCTACTACTGTGACAAGTAACACCTATTTTATAACTGAAAGACTAGAGAAGAAATGCATTTTTTTCTGTTTGTTTACTGTATACATTTGAGAGCATATTGCATATTATCACTATATAGTGAGCCATTTTCCCCATTTGTTTCTGTGGCTTTCACACAACAAGAAGGGAGGAAAAAAATTCCTAATCACAAAATTTGTCTGGGGAACTGAGCAGCAGCTGTAGTTTCTGAAGCTATGTCATTTGTTTTCTGAGATGTGGAGTTGATTGTGTCCAGTTAAAAAGAAGTCTGGCAGTCTAAAAAAACACAACCTTGCAAATCTAGGGGTAACTTTAGAAAATCAGTGAAATAAAACCTTTCTTACTAATGTTAACTTGAAAATGTATACAAAATGGTATTTTTGGTATTTGATTTGTTGTTGAATAAATTGTACATTATAATCCAGTTTCTCCTCTTCTTGTTCGATACAAGTGTGATCATAATCCTTTTATAAAATCGCAGTATGTTCTCATCAGAATTATTTTGTGATATACTGCCATCTTGAATAGAAGATACGCTATGAGGGAGACTATATAGATGAAAGAAATTAGAGATTGAAATGGAAAAAATCCAATAGCTCTCTCTTCCCTGTTCCATGTAGAATATTTTTCAGGATTTTGTTTTATCCAGTTTTTTAATAACACAACTGATGAAGTCTCCATAACTTCTGCAGTGGAGTAGATTCTTCTATTAAGATTTTTTGCCTGATATTCTTCTTAATTTTTCCTTTCCTTAATTTTATCCTGTTACTCCTAGCTACAGTATATCCTTTTAGACCACTCTAAGCAATCCCAATTTACACTCTTTCAGTAGTTACTTGTAGGTATCCTAGCCCTTCATTTTGCCAGTTGTGCGCGCGCGCTCTCTCTCTCTCTCTCTCTCTTTTTTTATTTTTTATACACAGACACACACACATAGTTCTATTAATATTTCTTTATAAATCATTTTTTGTTCTCGAAACTCCCTGCAGCTTGTGACATCTGTATACTGTCTATTTATTTGTTCACTTTTCTATTACTTTCAGTCTAGGGATTTATTTCCCCTAAAAAAATCTTTAGCAGTTCTTAACAAAGCCACATAATTTCCTTCTTATAACTCATGGTAGCTTAGATGACAATGTATATTAAACCCATCACAGGGTGGGTAATTCCTGGAAAAGGTTAACCAGAGAAGAATGAAAACCAAAAGTACAACTGTTAACTTTAGAGTCCAATTTTTTTTCAGAGGTGAGGAGCAACTGCATCTCCCTTTAACTTTGATGGGAGTTGCAGGTACTCATCTCAAAAATCAGGCCTATCCAGTACCTTCCATTTTCCAAAGGTCTTTGGGTGGGCAGGGGCTGCGGAGTGCCATTTAAAGTGTGGGGGAAAGATCACCCTGGCTCCAAGGTCTAGGAGGGTTGGTACAGCTGAGATAAGAACATTGAGAGAGCTGTCTAGCAGTTTTTGGAGGTTTTGTATTCTTCAGCCCTCTCATAGAAGCATAGCATATTAGGGTTGGAAGAGACCTCAGGAGGTCATGTAGTCCAACCCCCTGCTCAAAGCAGGACCAAAACCAACTAAATCATCCCAGCCAGGGCTTCATCAAGAGGACATACAGGCTATGCATCTGTTATTCTTCTCTATCTATTGCAGGGGGAAAGCTCTTTAGAAGCATCCTTTAAGCATGCCATGT
Source organism: Chrysemys picta bellii (assembly GCF_011386835.1). Taxonomy (NCBI): domain Eukaryota; kingdom Metazoa; phylum Chordata; order Testudines; family Emydidae; genus Chrysemys; species Chrysemys picta. The sequence goes on from NC_088791.1 coordinate 299,401,886, forward strand.
TTGAAGCTGTGGATAAGGAAAATAAATCCTGAACTTCCTCCAGACAGAAGAGGGCTTACAGATCTTATAACAAAGTGAAAAAGTCATTTTATTTTATTTATTATTTTAGTAATTAGGCTCAGTAAGATGTTGATGTGATGGTGTTTTTTTCTCCAGGGGACACTGGAATTACAACAGAGCAGGAAGAACCAGGGCTGGTGTTAATCGGCTGCCCATCTCTCCTCCCCCCCCACCCACCCAAAAATTAGGACTCTTTGAAAATTGTTTTTTTCTATTTGTTGGTGCAGCTGTGTCAGCTGGGGAGTAGACTTAAATTTGAGGTGTGACTACCACCTCAGGCAGATGAATGATGAAAGTTTTGAGCAAGAGATTTGTTAGAGAACACTTCAGACTTCCTTGAAGCATTTTTTGTTTGCCTCATCTCAAATCCAACCAGATACTCTCTAATGATAGAGGCTATTGCTCATCTCCTGGATTTTAGGGAAAGGGAGCCTATCCCAAAAGGAATAGCATCTGGTAATCTTACTCTACTTTCTACCTAATCTCCAAGAGCTCTGGAGGAAATAGTGCTATTCTAGACCTGAGCTGCTGAACAAATCCAGTGAGAAAATCATTCTTCATGATAAAAACTCTGAAGACTTTCCTGTTGGCCATATCTTAGAGTTACTCCATAGACCTGTGGGAAGTATATCTCCACATCTCAATGCAAGCCTTACACAACATTCCTGCTGCCCTCTGTTCCCTTCTTTCCTGGAGAGACACAACACACACACAAAGGCAAGTTTTTTTTTCCCCATTTTAAAAAGTTCTAGCCCTCCCATTGGCTCTTTTGGACAGGTGCCCACTTTTTTTTCTTTACCTACGGGACTTTTTAACCCTTTACAGGTAAAGCAAGTAAAGAACAACCACCAAGAGGGATTTTACAGCCAACTGGCTGGCTGGGTGTCCATCAAAGGGAGCTATCCCCCCACTTTATTTATCACAAGTGCAAACTGCTGTCAGTACAGTATACTACCATTTGGCTTTGCCATCTTACCCAGTGTATTCACTGAAGTGATAGTGGTCCTGATAGCTGCTCCCAGGAAGAGAAGGGTACATGCGTGTGTGTGTGTGTGTGTTTCTGCACAACAGTCCCATTCAGGCATATTCAAGATACGAAAAGCAAGGTGAAACAACAACAAAAACATTTAAATGGAAACAAGTTTTTAAAATGTCAAAATGCACCATTCTGACTTTTTTTTTAAATGAAAATTTTCAATTTTTCATTTTGAAACCATTTGTTTTTTTAAAAATCTATACTTAAAAATATTAAAAGTAAAGTGTTGAAAACAAAATGTTTCAGTTTACCAAATTTTTTTTTCAGAATTTCATTTCACAGAATTTTTAAAAATTTTGGCTTTGTCACAATTTGGGATGAAATCGCAAAATTTTTCATGGGACAGAAAATTCATTTTCCAACCAGTTTTAGTAGAAACTAGAAAGTCCTATCTGCTAGAATATACTGCCTCTTTTTAACTACCCTATGTGTGAATGTTTTTATTACTGTATACCTATACAATAAGGCTCTGCTCTTGCAAACTGCTCTGTGTACTCGCATAGTCCCAGTGAAGCTAGTGTACCTCCAGGCTGGTGCAAGGATCTGCCTGCACAGGGCGCTTGCAGGAGCAGGGCCTTAGTTCGTAAATATTTCCATTTTGAAGCGAGGGCGCTGGAAAAGGATTACTTTCAAATGTGCAAAGGGTATAATTTTTAATTAGCTGAACATTCGAAACCGTTTCTTGAACTTATTTGAAATTTAAGGGAAAAAGCCTTCACTGTAGTCCTAATCACCCCAATTTTCAGCCAACAATTTTTTCCATGTCCCAATTTAGAGAAGGGGTATAAATATCAGGCTTATAATGTAATCTTGATTATAACATTAACTGTGATGAGAGGACCTCTTTTCCATAATAATGGCCTGCACCAAATAATGCCGTTTCTTCAGCCATGAGTTCTTCAGTTGCTGGAAATGGCTTTTAATTTCATGATGCTGCAGTTGGAGAAGCTTGACTGTTCCAGAACTGACTCTGATCTTTACCTGTTCATAAACCCTTCTCTCAAGGCAATACACAATTCATGGTTATTTTCCAAGCATACATCCAAAATGTAAAGGTCAGGAAAGCGAATTAGCATATCCCACAATCTATGCCCTGACCAATAAAAATTACATGTATACTTCCCCACTTTTGGTACTGTATATTTTATACTGTATATTGATTCTGTGATTAACTTAACATTTTCCTCTAGATTTTTCTGCTTCTTCCCTACTTTAAGCTAAATTCATATTTCTGTGTTTTTAGGACCTGATACTGGCACAATACATGTGAGGAATACTTGTAACATTGATGTAAAAGAGACTACTCCTTGAATACTACTCATCATGAAGATGGCATAATCAGGCCTTTACCTGTTAAACCCATTTCACACTCAACTATCTCAAATATACAGTAGAAATGTTTGTAACTCTGAACAAAACGTTATGGTTGTTCTTTCAAAAGTTTACAAATGAACATTGACTTAATACAGCTTAGAAACTTTACTATGCAGAAGAAAAATGCGGCTTTTAACCATCTTAATTTAAATGAAAGAAGCACAGAAAGTTTCCTTACCCTGGCAAATCTTTTTTTTTAAACGTTCCCTTTATTTTTTTAACAGTTTACATTTAACACTGTACTGTTGCCTTTTTTTTTTTTTTTGGTCTCTGCTGCTGCCTGATTCCGTATTGCCTGTTCCAAGTGAGGTGTGTGGTTGACCAGTCAGTTCGTAACTCTGGTGTTAATAACTCTGAGGTTCTACTGTATTGCTAGTTCCTTTGTACTGTTGTTTAACTCTATTTTGTTTAGATTAGTTCCTTATCTATATCATTACCTTTCCCTTTTAAGTACTTTTTATCTTCCCTATATTCATCTCCAGGTAAAGTCTTTCTTCTTTCTTGTCATTTCCAATCACATACACTAAACAGCTCTCTTCAACTAGTTGAAAATCCAAAAGACACTTTCTCCTGACAAGTCTTTTCATTGTATGCGGTGGTGTTGTAGCCATGTTGGTCCCAGGAAATTAGAGAGACAAGGTGGATGAGATAATCTTTTATTGGATCAGCTTCTGTTGCTGAGAGAGACAAGCTTTTGAGTTTCACAGCGCTCTTCTGCAGATAAGAAGAAGGTCCTTTCATTCTCAGTTTGCTGTCTGCCTATCTTCAACAGTAGCCAATCAGTAATTCTTGATTGTGGAGCAAGTTTCAGTATTCAAAGAATGAATTATGTCCCAGCTGTCACTTCAGAGTTAAGTGACAGCCATTCAGCCCAATCATGGTCCAGTGCAACAGAGGTAGGACTCAGTCACATCCTTCTGCCAAGCAAATACAACAATTGCTTTACAAGCAGTGGAAGTTGGGACATTATATAGGCACATTCATTTTTCTTTGCAGAGGAACTATGGTCTCTTGTGCCATAATTATGTGTTCTTTTGAATGCACTGGCCCTTTTCTACCTTCAGTTACATTCTTTCCAATGCTGCATCTGCTCATTGTTACTTAATTTCCCAACATTTGCTTATTGAAATCTATTACACTTGTATTAATGTATCTTACAGTAGATGCCATTAAAATGTTTAGTTTTTACTTTTGTCTAATTAACTTAATCACAGTATTTCTAAAATTAATATAACAAAATCTGCTGTAATGTTAATTACTTTCAATTTGAAAAAATTAATTTTAAATTTTAATAGTGACCATTGTCCAAATCTGTTTGCATGTAGTGTTCAGGTAGCCCATTGTCACTAGTACCAAACTTTCAGATAACTCTCATGTTGTGATCAATTCCTCCAATTACTGCCAACAAGTAAGTCCTGGATGGCTTTTTCTCTGTTTGAATTCTGTTTTCTGGATTGTGAAATTGTTCTTTGCATAATTTAAGAGCCATTTCATGATACATGTTTAGCAAGCAGTATTTATTAGTTACCCAATAGATGTCTGGATAGTTAATGACCTCTGAGTGCACAATCCTGTGGTTTCTTGCTCCTAAATAGATGGTCTGGGAATTTTTATCTCTTTTACAATAAATTAGAATTAGTGTGGTATATGTCCACTTACCAAGATACAAAAGTGCAATGGGCATAAAAGATTTCCCTCAGGGTAGTTATACATAGCCAGACTCCCCCATGTCCTCCCACTCCCCAAATTTATTGTCCTAGAAGCATGAAACACAGGCATTGGCCCGCATGTTCTTTGTGTATATGTATTTTTTCCTGGGAAAGAAGGAATAATATAATAATAATAATTAATGGAGATATCCCATCTCCTAGAACTGGAAGGGACCTTGAAAGGTCATCAAGTCCAGCCCCCTGCCTTCACTAGCAGGACCAAGTACTGATTTTGCCCCTAGATCCCCAAGTGGCCCCCTCAAGGATTGAACTCACAATCCTGGGTTTAGCAGGCCAATGCTCAAACCACTGAGCTATCCCTCCCCCCCAAGGAAGGAGACAAGTGAAAAAATTTGAAGCAAATAAAAAAAGAATTTGGATGAAAGAAAAGATTAAATTAAAAGCCAGAGCTGAGGCTCTTAACCCACTAGCTGGAAGTTGCAAGGGACTGGTCAAGACTTCTTCTGGAGATGGATCTGCTCCAATCACTCCTCTCCAATCTTTGATGTAGGCCTCACAGTGCAAGAAATGCCCTTTTCACTGCCACCCCCATGTATTAGCCTTGGTTTCTCCTTTGCTTTCCTTTTTTCTCTCCCCGTCACCCTACACTGGGAGAGGAAGAGCTTTGGCTGCAGGATTTCTAGCTGTCAGTGACAGGTGTATATAGGACTTTTCTCTTCTGTAGCTACCCAGAGAAGAGAGAATTGCTGGGAGGGAAACTCATTTCCAACTCCCCTCTTGCAGGCCTTGAGGGTTTTAACATGCTAAGGGTTCCTGCCCTCCACCTGCACCCTTTCAGCCAAGGGAGGTACTAGAGCTCTCATAGAGCATCTTGCTGCTTTGAAGTCTGCTGCCTTTCTCAGTGGTTCCACTGCTTAGCTCTGTGCTGCTGTGGGGAACTTTTCTACTCTAGAAGGAGAGTTCTTTTGACCTCAGAGCACTGTTTGAGCTCAGAAAGGACCTTTTAAGCATCCATTTGGCTCTGTTCTGACTCAGGGCTCTGCATAGGAAGCTTCTGCCTTTCCGCAGTGCTTATATCAGGCCTGAAGTAGGGAGGCTGTTTTGGCTCCAGTCAACCTGAACTGCAGGGGATCAATCTGCAGGCTGCTAAGAGAGTCTGTGTAAGCTAGCGCTGTTATGGTGCCCAGCTATTAGCTAGGTGTGCAGGTACTTTCACATTTGGTCATAGACTCATTTGATTGAGGGACTGGCATGTTGACTCATCTGCAAAAGAGAAGGTGACTTAAAGTGTGGAAGAGCATGATTGGATGATCCAACATCTTCTGACATCCAGAACAACTCTATGCCACAGAGCCCTAAATCTTCTGCACTTTACTCTCAAGGTTCCTTTCAATGCTTTCTTGGTTTAGGAACCATAAGCAGTTGGAACTGATCTCCTGCCACATTCCTAAATGAACAAATTAGCCTTACTGAGAGTCCACCATCTTTCTTACACACGCAGGCAGACATGCAATAATATTTGTATGGTATAAAGCTTTTCTATACTCTTGCAGTAAGGGGTAATCTTCAGGATGATTTGGCTAACTTTCACAGAAAAGAATCCCTGTCCACACTGGTAACAGAAATTCTGCTACAATTGTGTTAGCAATAACCATCCTAAAATGACGTTGACCCTAGGCTGTGTCTGCACTAGACTCTTTTCTTAGAATATCCCACCATTGCTACTACTGATATACCTCACCAAGTGAGCTAGCAATAGTGGGAGTGTTAGTGTTAATGAAGACCGGTGTTTTAATCATAATCTTGTTTAACACTGATCAGAGAAGATCTAGATGACGTGGTAGTTGAAAATCCGGTGGCTGCCAGTCCCTTGTCAACATAAGAGCTCCCACTGGTGGACCATATGAGTAATAGCAAAAGTGAGAAATTTCAAGAAAAAATATCTAGTGATCTAGTATGCAGACAAAGGCCGTTGTGTGAAAAGATCCTTTGAGACTCCCTGGAGAAATATTTTTTTTTAATTGTTATAGTTAAATCAGAGAAAGATCAGGTACTTAGCACTTCGGAACGGTCATATAGTTAGTGCTATGTGTGCAAGAAATTCACTTATATTTTCAGGTAGATTTTGCATGCAATTTTTTTTCTCTGCTTTCCAAATAGAAGATACACTGTTACACTTATCAATGATATTCCCAGTTTGATAACGTCATCAGGAGCAAATGGGAAAGGGAGATATAAAAACAATTCATAATTTGTCAAGTGTTTAAAGAAAGCCTGGAAAAGTTCAAGAGTAAAGAGCTGAGAAGAATAAGAATAGGTGGGTGGAGCGATCCACTAAAAAGATAATGGAATTACTAACAAAAGTTTCTAAAGTGGACAAGGTTAGAGGCCCAAAATTTGAGAAAATATATGGAGATGTGTCAGTGAGGACAGAGAAAACAGGAATAAGACTGTATATGGTGGAAGAACTGCTTATGGAGCAAAATGTGTGAGCCAGGAGTTCTCATTTGCAGCCCACACACTGACACAGCATCCCTCTTTTTTGTTCCCACATGTACACAGTCTGTTAAGAGACAACAACACGTAATAGTAGCTAAACATTAATGTCTTTGTTTTAGATGAGGTGCTGTATGTTGACATTGAAGACAAGTCCTTTTAAATCTTTTTTTCATAATTCATAACTAAGGAAACTCCAGCTGTACATCAGTTTCTACATATAATACAGAAGTTTGGCATTTTCCAAATTTATAAAAAAAAGGACACAAAAATAGTGGAATATGGGAGAAAGTTGAGGCTTAAATCTCATTAAGAGCACATAAGGGTTTATTTTTAGAAAACATATCAGCCAGTATTATTCACTATAAGAATGCTAAAGCCAGCAAAACAAAGTCACAACATAGAGGAAAGCATGTCTGAATGTGAGATGCATTTTCTTATACAAGCTGTTTTCTAGAAATCCATTTTTTAAAACAAGTTCAAACAAGTTAGTGCTCCACAGAATAAATGGTCTACAAAGTGGTTTGTTTTGGACTTTTTCCCCCAGCAAATTTTAAATACACTCTTTCCCCCATTATCTTTCATTTTTTAAATATTAGTGTTGATATCATCTCAAATGAAAAACATTTTATTTAAAAATTTCTTTCCAGTAAATTTGTTAAGAAGACTACCACCTCTAAAGTGTGGTGCCTGGGAAGACATTTCAAGCACACGCATATCCAGTTGCTCAGTAAGAGTATGTCTACACTGCAAAGTTGTCGACAAAACTTTTGTCTTTTACGGGTACTTAAAAAACCCCCCCCGCAAAAGACAAAAGTTTTGTTGACACAAGTGGCAGTGTGGACGTGGCTTTGACAAAGCTAACGCCACTCACGGGGCTGGAAGTATTTTGTTGTCAAAAGTGCCGACAAAGAGCGTTTACACACGCTGACTTTGAGTGACAAGGCTGTGTCGAGACAGCCTTGTCACTAAAAGCTGCATGGTGTAGACAAGCCTAAGTGATGCTTTATTCAGAGATTTGTTTCCTACTGTACAATGTCTGGGATTTATGTTAAATTTGTGAAAATGCACTGATTGGGGGACATTGGAGAGAGCAGAAGAGGCTGCTGAATTTGATGGGTATTAAATGGCCATTTGTGGCTCTGCTTGATGCCAAGTGTTTTTAACTTTTTTATGAGGTGGTGGTTTTGTGTATACAAGTCCTTTTAGTTTAGCATAGTGTGATGGTACTTGGGGTACCCAGAACTTGTGCGTCACCTTGTTACCCCCTGCATCCAGTAAAAGGGAGTATTTTTGTGGTAACTGGATGTCAGTCCCCTGACACTGCCAGCCCTTCACTACTCAAGCACGCTCTTCTGGGCTTATGCCAGCCCATTCTTTTCTTGCAGGTTAACAATAGGCGCACCCAAATTCCTTTGAATCATGCCTCTGTGATATCCAGTTACTGACACTGGCTACTCACCGAATTTCCTGATCCTCTGCACTGAAAGGGGTGGCGTGCCCCAGTTTACCAGTTTTACCTTAAACCTCTGCTCCTATAAACCACACAGCACTTGTGAGCACTTAAACAAAAAGGATTTATTTATTTAAGAAATAATAAAGATTTAATTAGGAACAAGAGAAAGTGGTGAAAACAAGATGTTACTATATGAAACAATCATAAAAGCGAATCTGGATCTACACTTATAAACAGTTACCTTTCCTATCTAATAAAGTAGATTTTTCCCAAAAGTTCAGTCCATGGCAGAGCTGAATGGTTTCTCAAGAACCAGAATCCAAATGTCCATGAAAGTGTCCCCCTCTGCCAAGGTTTTTCTCGCTGAAGTCCCTTTTTCTAAACTATGTTATACTGAAAACAGTCCTTTTTTCTATTCACAGGCAGGGTGAACTCCTGGCATGTAGCAGTTTCTTTTCTACCTTGAAGTAGTTTTGATTGTTTGTTGTTGTCTCTGATGATTTTCCACTGGCTGTTCTGGGATGTGGCAGGGGTAGGCAATAGAACCTAACTTCAGTACTGGAGAGATTGGTAGAAACTATAGTAAAGAAAAGAATTATCAGACACATACACAAACACAATTTGTTGGGGAAGAGTCAACATGGCTTTTGAAAAGGGAAGCTATGCTTCCACAAATCTATTAGAATTCTTTGAAGGTGTCAGTCGATATAATGGACTAGGATTTTAAGAAAGTCTTTGACAACATCCTTTGCCAAAGGCTCTTAAGGAAACTAAGTAGACGGGATAACAGGAAAGATCCTCTCATAGATCAGTAACTGGTTAAAAGATAGGAAACAAAGGGTAGGAATAAATGGTCTGTTTTCAGAATGGAGAGAGGAAAACATTGGGGTCCACCAAGGATCTGTACTGTTTAACATATTCATTAATAATCTGGAAAAGGGAATAAACGGTAAAGTGGCAAAGTTTGCACAATTATTCGAGATAGTTAAGTCCAAAGCTGACTGTGAAGGGCTTCAGGGGGATGTCACAGAACTGGGTAACTGCGCAACAAAATGGCAGATGAAATTCAACATTGATAAGTGCAAAGTAATGCACCTTGGAAAAAGTAATCCCAACTACTCTTATGTAATGATGGGTTCTAAATTAGCTGTTATCACTCAAGAAAGAGATCTTGGAGTCACTGTTGATAATTCTCTGAAAATTTCAGCTAAGTGCTCAGCAGCGGTCAAAAAGGCTAACAGGGTTAGGAACCATTAGGAAAGGGATAGAAAATATTATAATGCCACTATGTAAATCCATGGTGCACTCACACCTGGAATACTGTGTCCAGTTCTGCTCACTTCATCACAAAAAGGATATAGTGGAACTGGAAAAAGTTCAAAGACGTGCAACAAAGATGATTAAGGATATGGAATGGCTTCCATATAAGGAGAGAGAAAAGATTAGGGCTGTTCATCTTAGAAAAGAGACAGTTAAGGGGAACTATAATAGAGGTCTATAAAATCATAAATGGTGTGGAAAAAGTGAACATAGAAGTGTTACCCTTTCCTGCAATACAAAACCCAGGTGTCACCTGATGAAATTAACAGACAACAGGCTTAATACAAACAAGAGGAAGTATTTTTTCCACACAAAGCACAATTAACCTGTGGAACTCGTTGCCATGGGATATTGTGATGGTGAAAATTGTAACTGGATTTTAAAAAAAAGAACAAGATAAGTTCATGGAGGAGATAGGTCCATGAATTACTTGTTAGCCAGGATGGTCAGGGATGCATCCTCAGGCTTGGGGCAACTCTAAACCGCTGACTTCCAGAAGCTAGGAGGTGGATTGCTCACTGTTCTCCTGCCTGCCATCTGTACATTCCCCCTGAATCTCCTGCCTGCCTTCTGTACATTCCCCCTGAATCTCTGGTACTGACCACTGTTGGAGACAGAATACTGGACTAGATGGACCATTGGTCTGACCCAGTATGGCTGTTCTTATGTTATGTTCTTACCTGCTGATTTCTACTCCAAATTCATTAGGCATACTTTCAATATAAGTATATTATTCCTTAAATATTATCCTTACATCCATCTCACAATGATTCTGAGTCTTGACAAGTTACAAGCTTTCTGTAGATACCCTACATGTTACTCTTTATGAATAAGTATCCTGTAAGACATGTGTTTGGTGTAGTAAGTTTGCCAGGTCTGAAGTGAGAGCTGTTTGTAAAGAACAGGGGAGCCTTTGTAAAGAGGTCTCTGTGCCACACAGGGGTGATTGAGCTGGAGAGGCTTCAAAATGCTGAAATCCAGCTTCATGTCAACTAAGTACTCTAGAAATTAAGCACTCAAGCAAAGTGTAGTTTCTCTTCCACACTAATCACCATCTTGTACAGTGAGAGGGACTGGTATCAGATTACTTAATAGCTTAAAGTTGCATTTGTTAAGGAGTTTTGGCCCCAAAACTGACCAGTCATAAAACGGTCCTAATTGGGTAAGGGAATATTCTCAGGATTCTAAATATCTATTGTAATTGATGGAACCCTTCATTGTTGAGCATTTTTTTTTAAATGACCAGTTTTTGTGAGCTCCTGTTGCCACCCTGTTTGTTAGATTGGCTCACTTTTAACAGGATGATCCCAAGGCGTGCTGGATTTCCACAGTTCCTATTTGTTTGGAGGTTCATCAAGTGTCATCACATTGCATGATGATGTAATATTAAAATAATCATGCAGCAAAAAAGGCATGAACTAAAGTGGCAACACAACACAGACAAATGTTGCTATGTTGTGCTGGGAGAGGAATGTCCCCTCAAACTTATAGAAGTGGCAAGTCTGCAGCTGTAGTTAACTAAAAAATACCGCTCACAGACAGGCTGGGGACTCCATCCAGCTCCTTCCATGTTGGACCACTCCACTTTCACCTTCCTATGCCTGAACTCTCACTTAGGCCAGTGGTTCTCAACCTTTCCAGTCTACTGTACCACTTTCAGCAGTCTGACTTGTCTTGCATACCCCGCGTTTCACCTCACTTAAAAACTACTTGCTTACAAAATCAGACATAAAAATACAAAAATGTCACAGCACACTATTACTGAAAAATTGCTTACTTTTTCATTTTGTCTGTATGAAATTTTAGTTGGTACTGACTTTGCTAGGGCTTTTTATGTAACCTGTTATAAAACTAGGCAAATATCTAGATGAGTTGATGTAGCTCCTGGAAAACCTCTGTGTACCCCCAGGGGTATGCATAGCCCTTGAGAACTTTAGGCTATGATTACCTGCTCATGACATCTACTTTTAAAACTCTGCAAAAAGAACAGGAGTAGATACAGACTAACACGGCTGCTACTCTGAAACCTTTTAAAACTCTGCAGATTCTTACAAGAAGCCAGAAGATGGACCCAGAGAGCAACTTTGTAAGCAAGGAGACAGCCGTGGTAGGTAGGGAATTTCTTTCTGCTACAACCCAGGAATGTCAAACAGGATTGCAGATGAGGAATCAAAGATGATGTTCTGGTATACTATTCTGCTGTGAGCACATGGGGCTTGGCTCAACTGTATGTAACCATCATGGCCTGAGGCCACCACTGATTCCCAGAGCTGTGCTGACATCATCAAATATGTGAATTCAAAAGTACTATCACCTATCACCAATAGCTATGTTCATTTCACTCCCACTGGGAAAAAAGAAAAAGAGTAAACAGAAGTACATCAAATAGGAAAGACCAAAGCTATTTACAAACAGCTACAGCAAAATGCAAAATAAAACAAGGACCATTGCTGACTAAAATATCCAATAAAAGATATTACCTCTCCCATCTTGTCTCTTGTTGATTAACACAGATTAAATTATACTGATATCATACAAAGGTTAATTTTTTCAGAGGCAATCTACTATCCTTATGGAGGAATTTTTCCAGGACATTTTGAATAGTAAGGACCAATGCAGAAATGACTTCTCTCTCTCTCTCTCTCTCTGTTGTATCTTCCAAGAATACCATGCCTGTAACTGGGCTTCCTTCTATTTCACAATTTACAGTAACAAAACAAAACAAACAAACAAACAAAAAAAACACCAAAACACCCTTGGATGATATCAACAGTTTTATTTCTCTATATTTGTGCTTTCAGAGATTAGCTGCAAAAAGAATACAAAAGCCTCCAGGCTAGCAAGAGAGGCATGTAATGATTTCCCCCCCCCAAGTGCACATGCTTTTTACGATGCAAATATACCACTTGTGGTGCTTAGACTCGGATCCAGTATTTCTCTTCTGTTTATTGGGTAGAAGCACTAATCGCATGGAAAACTGCTGCTTTGATGAACCCAAATTTACAGCTGCAGTACTGCCTTAAGTCTGAAAAGCCCTTCGGTAGTGAAGAAATGTGGCCAAGACATGTTTCATGTGATTTTTCAGAATTCTTGTAATAGATGGTGAAAGTTTGCCTTTAACAACACTGACTTCAAGAGTAAATGCCTTTTTCTCAGCTTTAGCACAATGTGAATGTAACTTTGGGCAAGTTATTTGACCACCCTGTGCCTCAGTTTACCTAGCAGAAAAGCTGACTGAAAAGCAGAAACTTGCTGAAAACCACATGCTGGGATTAGGGTGAGTTTCCTTGGGTAATAAAAATACCCCTCCCCTCCCCATGAAAGTAAGAAACTGAACTGCAAAAACATTCTATTGTCAATACATGTAAATACTGCAGTTGTGTTCTTGCAATTAATTTTACCTGGTGGACCTGTGTTTAATTCCACCCCATTGTGCATAATTTTTGAGGATCACTCAGATACTGTTCTCTAGCCTAAATTAATAAAATAGCCTCTGTGTGATGCAGAAGAGTAATAATACAAAAATACTTGTAATATAAATGCCCATTTAATATAGACTGACAGTGTAGAGTGCCACCAATTTTTACAAAACAATTCTGCTAATCATTATTTTAAACTTACACCTTCAATCATAAAATATGAAAGAAAAAGTAATATAAACACAGAGACCCTGGAAATATCTCCCTCCAGTCTTTGTCCTCCCTATTCTTTATAAAAATGTATACTGTATTACAAACAGTTGCAAAATGGCCAGAAAAAAATCCAAGGAGACTCTCATACCTGTTGAATAAGCTAATAGCATTAGAAAAGAATAGCAGTAGACCTCTGTGAAGAAAAGGGGCATACCTATCTGGTTTCCCATTAGTTGCTGCAACAGGCTACAGTTTGCCAGCTTTGAGAAAGAGAGGTGCCAAAGGTAAAAGGTCTTAGGATTTATTTTACCATCGGAATGTAGGCTGACATTTGCCCCAGTCTAAACCAGAAAACCCAGGCCCCACTTTAGGAATGCATCTCTATTCAGAAAAAGTGCTGAAGGACATTCTTAAAGCATGTGCTTAAGTGCTTTCCTGCATTGGGAACCCAGTCCTGATAAAACTATGAAGAATATTGGACAACATCAGCTGTTGTTACTGGATGTAGCTGTAACTTGTGATCCTATCTGATTGAGACTCAGTATGGAATTAAAAGGCATCTTCAGCTGCGTCCAAACTCAGTAGTTTGCTGTGTGACCCTAGTAGCCAAGGTACTCACACACTGCCTGAGTGAAGGGAGATTCTACACCCACTGAACAGGAGTCTTTAACTTTGAGATTTTCTAATCCAAGTGAATCAACAAACTAAACTAAAACCCTTCCCAAGGCCAGCACATGAGATGATAAACTAGTGACCTATTTGAATTTATAATTTGTATTATGTTAATTCTTGTTTAAGATTATTTATATAGAAAATTCATTGTTTAGTGTTGGAGGACAGCAACTCTTTCTGTCATTCTTTGCATTATTACATGACATTACTAGTATTTTTGCAACATGTATGGGCAGAGCTTGGATCCTGCAGCTTTCTCCTCTTCCACTGATCCTCTCTTTTGCCTTGTACCCTCCTGACCTACTTTGGTGCTCAAACCCCAACTAGTGAAACACTTTTTTCTTTTTATACTTTGCAGAGGAATTAATCTTCAGTAGGTTTCAGAGTAGCAGCCGTGTTAGTCTGTATCCGCAAAAAGAAGAACAGGAGTACTTGTGGCACCTTAGAGACTAACAAATTTATTAGAGCATAAGCTTTCGTGGACTACAGCCCACTTCTTCGGATGCATATATAATCTTCAGTAGGATATTCAACATGTGAAGACGACAGAGTAATTAGGAAAAGGACTGACAATTTTGAAGGAGTCAGGGGAGAATCTTTTTTTAATGTAATATTTATTAAAAATAACTAGGTTTCAGAGTGGTAGCCGTGTTAGTCTGTATCGGCAAAAACAACAGAGTCCTTGTGGCACCTTAGAAACTAACAAATGCCCAAATAAATTTGTTAGTCTCTGAGGTGCCCCAAGGACTCATCTTTTTTTTAAATAGTATTAGTGTGACGTTGTGCAGTCTATCTGGTTTTATAAAAATATAAGTGAATATAATGTAACTGGGATATGCTTCATGCAAAAGGTCTCTTGTAAGGTATCATTACAAAGCTCATAATCTACTGAGTGTGATCATCCTATTTGTAGAAATGTACCACTATCTAAAACTAGAAATATAAAACATAACTCTGAGGGCCTATTGTAATTATGTAAAGTGTGGGCCATTAAGGATGGTTTGGAATCTTGATGACTCCCATTGTCTGCAGATGGCTGTATTTACCTGTGAGTCTTCCTGTATATGTGTGTGCTGGCAAGTGGGTAATGAAGTCTTGCAGTGACATGTGATCATGTCACCTGAACTGGAATCTATCTTTAATCTGGTGCTTTTCCAGTGAGTGGGGGTGGAAACCCAGAGGGACAAAGGGTTCCCGCCTTATGCAAAAGATATATAAAGGGGTGGAAGGGAACAAAGGGGGAGGAGCCATCATGAAGAATCCCCTAGCTATCACCTGAGCTGCAACAAGAGCTGTACCAGGGGAAGGAATTGTGCCCAGGCCTGGAAGGTGTCCGGTCTGAGAAAAAACTTACTGAAGCATCTCTGAGGGTGAGATTATCTATATTCAGTTTGATTAGGCATAGATTTGCGCATTTTATTTTATTTTGCTCGGTGACTTACTTTGTTCTGTCTGTTACTACTTTGAACCACTTAAATCCTACTGTCTGTATTTAATAAAATCACTTTTTATTTAGTAATTTACTCAGAGTATGTATTAATATCTGGGGAGCAAACAACTGTGCATATCTCTCTATCAGTGTTATAGAGGGCAAACAATTTCTGGGTTTGCCCTGCATAAGCTTTATGCAGGGTAAAACGGATTTATTTGGGTTTAGACTCCATTGGGAGTTGGGCATCTGAGTGCTAAAGACAAGCACACTTCTGGGAGCTGTTTTCAGGTAAACTTGCAGCTTTGGGACAAGTGATTCAGACCCTGGGTCTGTGTCTGGAGCCAGACGGCAGTGTCTGGCTCAGCAAGACAGGGTGCTGGAGTCCTGATCTGGCAGGGAAAACAGGAGCAGGGGTAGTCTTGGCCCATCGGGTGGTAGCTCCCAAGGGGGTTTCTGTGATCCAACCCGTCACAATTAGTAAAAGTGATGTTTCTGGCATCAGAAGGAGCCCCTCAGCACAAAGGAGATCCTAATTGTGCGGAGCTGGCACCCATGCTCTTATCCCACATACCTCTCTGCATCTAGGGAGGGGAGCTTGAATGGAGCAAACAGGGTGGACAGAACACCCCTACACCAAGCTAATTATCAGCTGCTCTGACCCTAGAAGACAGACTCCGTCCAGCCGGGGCAGGCTTAGAGGGAGAGTAGCCAAGGGGAGCCGTAGGGTTTATTTGCGTCTTTACCCGCCTCCTCAGCAACGGGGCCAGCCAGACCCCAGCCCGTTTAGAAGAGAGACGGACACGGAACATGCGCTGGGCTCCATCAGGGTTGGGCTCCCGTCACCCAAGTACCCCGATGGCTTCAACGCCGCGATCGCCCTCCGCCAGCCGGGGAGAAGGGGAAGCCGAACGCCGCGTTGTGCGTCAGTGGTCGATCGCAGCAAACCCAGAATGGGGGAGCTGGGAGCTAGCAGGGTGCCGGCCAAGCAGCACCCACAGCAGGCAGTGCCCCTCTGCCGCTGCTGCCCCGGCCCAGCCCCGCCTCACTGCGCAGCCGCCGTCAGCACAGACAGGGGCTTCCCCCGCCCTCCTGCGTGTGAGCCCAGGCCGGCCAGCTTGCGCTCCAGGCAGGTTTCCCCGCTCCCGATTGGATGCCTATTGCCGCGCGGGGGGCGGGGCTCCCGGAAGTGCCGCTGCCACATTGGCCCGGCGTGGGGGGGGCGGGGCGCTTTAGTTGCAGGGGGTGGCGCTGGTTGCCGCGCGAGCTGCTGTTTTGGTTCCTGCTTCTGAGGGATTCTACAGGGCGCGAGCCGCGGTCCCTCCTCCTTCTCCTTCTGTTGTTGCTGCAGACCGGCGCCGCCCCCTGCCGCAGCCGGAGCCCGCCGGCGCTGCCCATGGCCGCTGAGATCCAGCCCAAGGCACTGACCCGCAAGCCCGTCCTGCTCAGCAAGGTGGAGGGTTCCCAGGATGTAGTGAGCATGGCCGCGATCGTGCCCAAGGAGGACGGGGTCATCAGTGTCTCCGAGGACAGGTACTGCCAGGGGGAGGCGGGCACGCCGCTTCGGCCCCGCCCGCAGCCAGGGCAGCAGTGCCGGGGGTCCCCAGGGAGCGTGTGTGGGTCCGCGCGGATGCTGCGTGAATGTGCGCATGCATGAGACAAGCCCGCCGTGGGGCTGGGGTCCCGCAGTGGTCTTCCTGCAGGGGTGCAAGGGGCTGTGTGTGCAAAAGCTGGGATGGGGATTGTTCTGCATGCATCAAACCTGCCCGAGTGGTTAGAAGGGCGATCCGCTGGGTGCCGGGCTGGCCTGTGTCTTGCACAAGGACTCGAGGAGACACGAACGAGTTGCTCGGGCAGAGCATACGCCGAGTAGATTAAATATTGATCAGGCCTATTATGTGTGCACACTGCTCACTCTGCCACGGAGCTCACCGTGTCATGGTAACCCTACTGCATATGTCTGTGATGTGCATGATTCAGATTACACAAAGGTGAGCAAGGATATATTGTGGCTGATGCCTGGTCAAAACCAAGTTATCTTTAATTAACTGTTATATCAGATACTTCAGAGATTCCGTTTTATGGTCACACATGCTAAAATGATCTGTCCTGAAAATTGAAGTGAGTCATTTTCCATAATATGCCTGTGTTACTGTAGTCAGAATTGGTGCGCAAGTCAGGGCATGACTTTTCCTTTGTCATAAAATGTAGTGGAGGATTTCACAAATGATACTTCTTTGAAAATTCATATCTGTATATTTACAGAAGCCAAGCTGTTTTTTTTTTCAGTCCAACATTGTACTTCAGCAGGCCTTTAAAACAACAGTTGCATCGTTGTGTGTGTTTGGTAACTTCCCAAGAAGGAGCTGCTAATGTTTGTAGCAAAATGTCACTCAAATTACTGTAGTCTCATTCAATTTCTCTTATATTGTTGTCATCTTAAAATGAGCCTTCAGAAAGATATGTCAAACTCAAAGTTGATAACAGTGAGATACAACAGTTGCACTGAATAGCCTTTTGTGTTTTTTAGTCTTATAGCTACAGTTAAGTAAAAGTGCTAGATTGGGGAATCAACAAACTTTTAAGCCTTTCAATATGGGCAGTTTATATTACTCTTCAATCTATGTGTGTTAGATATGTAATTTATCAGACCAGTTTCAACACATGCAGCTTTTGACAAATCTATGTGACATTTGTTTTGACACTAGACAGAAGATTCCAATGTTGTTTGCTGAAACAGCGCTTCTAGTTCTTATCTAACAACAACATTTCCTGCTAGTTCTTTTAAAAATAACCTATCTAAAGGATAAGAAACTAGTCCGATATCTGGTATCGTAAAACTGCAAAAGTGTCTGGTATTTTTATAATTTTTAGTAGTCTTACTCCACAATATAAAAGTATGTCTTAAGCCATTCAATGATGCTTCTTTTCTTTTCTTTTCTTTTCTTTTCTTTTCTTTTCTTTTCTTTTCTTTTCTTTTCTTTTCTTTTCTTTTCTTTTCTTTTCTTTTCTGAAAGAGTTCAAATTTACTTCATTTAGAGGCATTTCCTCTTACATCTAGAATAGTTTCATTTTGTTAACTCTTTAGGAGTGCTTTCCTTAAAATAAAAAATTGCCCCATGATCCTCATTGGAACCCATATAATAACCATTCCAAAATGTAGTTTCATCATCACTCAAGCAAAAATCACTTGACTTATCTGCCCCAACAGAATGTTTAAAAAAAAAAAAAAACAGGTTCAGGATTTTGCTCCGTTATCAATGTATTTCTATTAAAAAAACCTAAGTTCTACTATAAGTTAGTTTCTGGTTAACTGTTTGATACGTGAACTATGCAAAATCTCATTAAAGTTCATCTATGCCCTGGGCTCCAATAAGCTCTAGTGTCTGGTAGTGTTTTCTTTTCATAAGCTTCGGAGAGGCAGGTATACTGTGGAATTGATAGTGACTGAAAATGTGAAATCCACTTATTTCAAGTGATATGGCCAAATTTTGCTATGTGAAACACTGAGTAAAGCATGAGTGTAGTAGGGGTAAGAACTAGATACATTCATGGAGGATAGGTCCATCAATGGCTATTAGCCAGGTTGGGCAGGAATGGTGTCCCTAGCCTATGCTTGCCAGAAGCTGGGAATGAGCGACAGGGGGATGGGATCATTTGATGATTACCTGTTCTGTTCATTCTCTCTGGGGCACCTGGCACTGGCCACTGTTGGAAGACCGGATACTGGGCTAGATGGACCTTTGGTCTGACCCAGTAGGGCCGTTCTTATGAGTTGGCGCATAGTGATGTGCTGGATTGATGCCACTGATGTTCTGCGCTGTAAGAAAATACTTCTCAAACATTCTTTATCTCAAAAGAGTGAATGTACCTAGTATCTTTCCCCTTAGAGAAAGAGGGAGTAAGGAGTCCAATTGTTTCTTGCACTGCTCTTTACAAGGTACAAAACCCCCTAATTTTTAGGTGCCAGAATAGCAGCATGACACTGTAAAGTAATGTTTCTGTACTCTATGTAGAGATTCTCTGTTAAAAGGTTTCAGAGTAGCAGCCGTGTTAGTCTGTATCCGCAAAAAGAACAGGAGTACTTGTGGCACCTTAGAGACTAACAAATTTATTAGAGCATAAGCTTTCGTGGCATAATATGCATCCGAAGAAGTGGGCTGTAGTCCACGAAAGCTTATGCTCTAATAAATTTGTTAGTCTCTAAGGTGCCACAAGTACTCCTGTTCTTTCTGTTAAAAGGAGCCTTGGTCTAAAGGAGCATATAGTAAAGTGGAGATCTGGAGAGTATCACTAAGGAACATGGTATTTTAAAATCTTGTGGTATGATTAATCTGCATGTTGGTAAAACTAGTTAAAAGTGATTCTTTTGCTTCTTACTTGTAGATGTTTGGAGTGCTGTTGGCAGTACAGGGTGGCTCTAGGAAAACTAGAAGTGCCTTTGTTAGGTAATCTGGAAACCTTCTGACTCTTCCACTTGATGCTATTACATTCTTTCATTAACTTCACTTAATTTATTACTTTAGGTAGAAATGGATTTATGTAAGTGGATGTTCATTTCTGGATTCATAGCTGAAGTAGTACTTTATTTCAGTAGTCACTACTTCTATTGCAGTTAATGAATTCAAGATCTGTGTTAAGTTTTATTTGGCGGAAACAGCAACTTGGGAGTAAACTTGTAGCCTCCTTGTTACGGAGACAAGAGCATGGTGGGGGGGATGCTCCACGTGACAATGTTTGCTTTCTTCATTTCAGTGCTATGCTGCCTCCTAGTTTGATTTCCCATTTAACATTGACTCTTATTCTGTATTGGCTTATGTACTCCAATTATGTAGTTGCTTTTAGAGATGGTTGGAAATTATAAAGCTCTAGTAATGAATGTGGAGAGTTTATGCCCGTTTTCTTTCTTCCGGAAGGAGGTGGTAGTTCTGGCTGAGGTGAGACCTATTAAATGTAGAGGTCTGCAAATCTGCAGATATCTGGTTTATATCCACAGATACAGATATCTGTGGACCATGTTTGCGGATCGCAGATTGGATGTGGATAGAAATTTTGTATCAGTTGTATGTGACATACTCTGAAATTTATTAATCAGCTTCAGCTGGAATGACTTGTATCCAATGTTTGGGATTAGGAATTTTTTATGAATGCAAGGGAGTCATCAACTGGCTCTTTATTCCCAACGCCATCAGTGTTTAACAATCAAAGCTAGGCTTTAAGGTGGGTGTCTGTTTTGCATCACCTGGCTCTTCATTTCATAAACTGTCTAGGATAGGGGTCTTGATGTCTTTTTGTATTTTGTTCAATGCCCAGAGTTGTGCCTGGGTTCATTGCTTTGTAAACTTTTAAGGATCATTTTAAACAATAGCTAACAATACCCTCATGGCTGATGCAATATGAGAACCTGAACACAATATACTTTATTTGTATAACAGCAACATTCTTAAAGTTGACTCTGTCAAAATAAAGGATGTATTTGTTTATTTTTAAAGTTCTTGAGATTTTTGGTTTTTGTTTGGGTTGATATTTATCATGGCGTGGGATATTGAGGAATGGTATATTGCAGGGGTCAGCAACCTCTGGCACGCCGCTCACCAGGGTAAGCACCCTGGCAGGCCGGGCCAGTTTGTTTACCTGCCACATCAGCAGGTTCGGCCGATCGCAGCTCCCACAGGCTGCGGTTTGCCACTCCAGGCCAATGGCGGTGGCGGGAAGCCACGGCCAGCACATCCCTCGGCCCGTGCTGCTTCCCGCAACCCCCATTGGCCTTGGATGGCAAACCACAGCCAGTGGGAGCCGCGATCGGCCGAACCTGTTTACCTGCCACATCAGCAAACTGGCCCGGTCTGCCAGGGTGCTTATCCTGGCGAGCGGCGTGCCAGAGGTTGCCGACCCCTGGTATAATGTATGTGATGTGGATGCACATTGGAACAAATCATTGTCTAACTTTATTTTGACTCTTCGTTTTAGAAGAAGTGAGTATACCTGTTTACACTGGTGAAAGTTAAAGCTTATCTAAGAATGTTTAAATCTGATAAGGTGAAGTTCTGAGAACAAGATTACAAGCTCTACTAAAAAACTGCTGGAGCTGACCGCCACTTAGGTCCCAGTACGTAGAATCCTTTATCATACATAGCTTAGATTGAAAGTGTGCCAAAGATTTTTACACTTAAGGCTAAATGTTGGAATATTTAAGGTTCCAAAACTGAATGTCTTGTCATTGGTCTTAAATTTCCAGAGCCCCTTGAATTTAATTATACATATTGGCCAAATTCTCAAAGGTGCTACTTCCCATTGACTTTAGAGAAAATCAAGGTGGACATTGGTGAGGCCTCATCTGGAATACTGTGTCCAGTTTTGGGTCTCACACTACAAGAAGGATGTGGAAAAATTGGAAAGAGTCCAGCGGAGGGCAACAAAAATGATTAGGGGTCTGGAGCACATGACTTATGAGGAGAGGCTGAGGGAACTGGGATTGTTTAGTCTCCAGAAGAGAAGAATGAGGGGGGATTTGATAGCAGCCTTCAACTACCTGAAGGGGGGTTCCAAAGAAGATGGAACTCGGCTGTTCTCAGTGGTGGCAGATGACAGAACAAGGAGCAATGGTCTCAAGTTGCAGTGGGGGAGGTCCAGGTTGGATATTAGGAAACACTGTTTCACTAGGAGGGTGGTGAAGCACTGGAATGGGTTACCTAGGGAGGTGATGGAGTCTCCTTCCTTGGAGGTTTTTAAGGCCCGGCTTGACAAAGCCCTGGCTGGGATGATTTAGTTGGGAATTGGTCCTGCTTTGAGCAGGGGGTTGGACTAGATGACCTCTTGAGATCCCTTCCAACCCTGATATTCTATGATTCTATGATAGAATTTAATTTTTTTAAACCAAAAAAATCTAATATTTTTTTAAAATGCTTTAAAAAATAAACCTATTTGAAATTGACAACCAATATTAAGACCTAAACTTAATATCCATTAAAATAATTTAAAAATATTAAGCAGTACATGTGGGGTGCCAAGCTTTAAAGAAATTCAAACCACTGATCCTGGTGTAAGTCACTGGCTAAGCACCTGGAGCTAGAGTTTGTTGAAGTGCTAAAAAACAGCTTTTGATAGCAGTAGCCTTTTCTGCAGGTGTGAGAGAATGTTTTCTTTAGATTATTCAGCTAGTTCATCATTTATTCAAAGTTAAGAAACCAATGTGAGTTGAAAAAGCAGAAAAGTTTGTTCTCTTCCAATTCATGAATAAAAAACAGCTGAGAGGATGAGATCAGTTCTAAAATTCTTGAAGGGCATAATTGTTTCTAATCATCAGTTGAATTTACTAAGCACAGATACTTTGTTGAATAAATCAGTTTTAAATGCAGAAGAGGTTTTGATAAACTTTCTAATAAAAGTATTATGTATCTAGCAGTTTTATTTAACTAATAAAACAATTTTAAAATGCTGTTTTTATGCATTTTAATTTAAACTATTTGGATAGAAATTCAGATAAACACATCACAAGTAAAAAAACACATATGGTAAATAGAAAACTGTGAATTATGCATTTCTTAACAATAAAAAATGTAAAAAAAAAAGACTGAATACAAAAAGGACTGAATAAAAGTTAACTATATAATTACTTAAACAAATGTGTGTAGATCTAGTGTACCCCCTGACTAGCAAAAAGAAGCACAGTTTAGTGTATAGGCTATAATTAGTTGCAAATCAGCATGTTTTAATGGTTACCAGCCAAAGAGAATCCACCTTTCTTTATGAAAATAACTAAAAAGTACAATTATTATTAAAATTGGTGATTTAAGTCATTTGAATTTAAATCAGACCACCCTGGAGAAGGTTGTGTGTGCAGGGCACCTCTGAAATTTAGGTCATTAGCATGTCACAAGTTCAAGTCACTGGACAAATATTAAATCTTCAGCATAGCATTGTGAGGGAGGTAGCTATCCTTAGCTAAACATTGGATACAGAGGGAGAAATGGATTGACTTCCCCGTTTGTCAGTGACTGTAGTTCAGCCTTGTCTATATTGGCAAACTTCTGAAGCTACCAGCAGTGCAGCTCCAACAGTGTTGGGGGTGCTAGTGCAGTCTGTCTGCTAGTGTTTTAATCATGGTGTCCTCTATACCTGCTCTGAGCAAGGTTGGCTACATCATGGTGGTGGTGGCTGCCATTGGTCAGTCTGCACTACCAGCCGGAGAAGCATGGTAGGAGAGTTACACCAATTTGCCAGTGTGCAGAGCCTTCCTGATTGTGAACTCATATCTCTGGACTGTGCTCTCATCTCAGTGAAAGTCCTGGGCTTTAACTCCCATAGAGCTGATTTTGAAAACTCGGGAGTTAAGGTCAAGCATTATATTTTTCCTGACTCCTCTGCTCCATTCTGATCCAATAGTGTAGTCCATAATGGGGGAATCATCAAAGCTCTTCATCTGATTTTCTTTGTCACTTTCTAAAATGCAGTAGTTGTAATATCTTAAAAGGGAATAAAACTTAGACAAGTAATTTTATGCCATAAAGAGTAATAAGTTAGAAGTGAACTATAAAAATAAATGTGTACTGGCCCCTCTACCCTGTTGTGTTGCTGCAGTACCTAAAGGGCCCACCCTCATTGTACTAGGTACTGTACAAACCTAACAGATGAAGACTCCGAGAGTTTGCATTCTGAGTTCATATTGGCCTCTCTATTCACTCCACATCCAGTGAAGTGTAAAAAATTAACTTGTACTGCTCACGCAGTGTTGCAACTAGAGGTTTTCATCAGGCTTTTTCAATTTAGGTCAGCATAGTTTGTCTTAACACATCTGTCCATGGATTGTCTTCTGGGCATGTTAGTCAGCAATTCTGTTAGTGAATTTGTACGGCAAAAGGTTTTGATCTGTAGAAGGAATTTAGATTTCCACACATTACTGGTGTTGCTCAATATGGTTGTAGGGAAAGTACACTTCACCATAATTAACATCAGCATAATTTTTCAGTGTGCTTTTTAGCACGCTTGTGAAATACACTATGAGGTTTAGAAATTTGGCCTTTCAATTGTTAAATACTCAGAATAAACTCTGGTTCTTTGTATCTTCTTGGCCATGTCCAGGAAGTCGGGCATATAGTGGCATAGGCTATATCTTAAGAATTTATTTTAAATCACACCTGGGAAGTATTTTAAGGAAGAGGTGAAAATTCAGTGGTCTGAATGCAGCACCCCAAAGAGAGGATGTGGTGGAGTGCAATACTGTGCAGTTTAGTTCCTGAATCCATTGCTGAAGCGGGGGTGGTGTGCACCAGACAGTTAATTTTTACTGCGAACCAATGGTCAAGCGGGAGTGTGCCATCAGTGCAAGACCTGAGTGTGATGGCAGTGGGTGTTTGAGTGTGGTGTGTCTTCTCTATACAGGCTTTGTATGCATTCCCAATGCAGTTTACTTCAGAAGTAGTAGTTACTTAAACAGTGCCATAGTTGTGGATACTGCTTTATGGGTGAAAAAAATGACAGCTCCCTGCTCTGAGGAGCTTACAAAATGGTTAAACTGCAATAAAGAAAGGAAAAATCAAATGCACAACTACAAAACGGGGAACAGCTGGGTTAGGTGTTGGTACTACTGAAAAGATTCTGGGCGTTGTTGTGGATCACAACTTGAATGAGAGTCAACAATGTGATGCAGTTGCAAAAAAGGCTAATATTTTGGGATGTATTAACAGGAGCATTGTATGCAAGACACAGGAGGTAATTGTCCTGCTCTAGTTGGCACTGATGAGGCCTGTGTCCAATTCTGGGCACCAAATTTTAGGAAATGTATGGACAAATGTATCCTGCAGCGGTATTCTGCGATTCTCCCACTCCTAGACTGGGCCTTGGGCTACAGTACCCTGTGTATCAACCGCTGTTATCCTAAAGGTCAGATTGAGTTCGGGCATCTATGATTCTTCCTTTCAGAAGTCAGTAACCAGTGGTATATCATGATAAACCAGCCTTCCTAAAACCAAAGTGTTTGTTTTAGCAGTAGGAACAAAGCATTAGAGAGAAGTATCAAAACAGTCTACATGCATGCCTATTTTACCTAAAGCACTGCCATCCTTTGATGGGGACCAAGGGTCTAGCTTCTCCAGGCACCCCAACAGGGTCCTGTGTCTGTCTGGTTCCCCCAGACATTTACTGTCCTTCTCCCTTTTTAATTCTGCCAGTGTTCCTTTGTTCTTCCTAGTTGAGTGGAGAGGAGGCAAAATCATAACCGGTTATAGGTCTTGAGCCATTCTTTTCCTTCCTGACTGTTTTTCCAGACAGCTACTTATTGAGCAAAACCAGTATATTCATACAGGAAACACCCTAATAGCCAGACCAACACACAAAATTAACAAATTACCAAGCAACTCCAAATCCCTGTTACCGTCCTTTGAATGATGAAATTAATACTGGTTTGTCATATAAACAAGAGTGGGGTGTGGTGGTAGTGCTGATATACTTCATTGCCTCATGTTGGCCCATCATTCTGATACGATAGTGGACAATAGTCTGATTATGATCTTTTAGGCTTAGAAAGCAAACAGGCCTGTGAAATGTGAAAATAATTTGCCTTTTACCTGTTAGCAATTTCAGTTGAAGACCCACCAACTCACGTGGGGTCACTTGTATGCTGTGTTTTTTAAATCATTTGTAGATACTGGCTTCCAAAATTAAAGCTTTAGACAGTTTGAGTGCAGCTTCCCTGTCAAGTTTTTTGTGCACACTAAAATGATTGAAACCTAATATCCCTAATCAGAAGAGTTGTTTGTTAGTGAAATATATCTGTAGACATTTAAAATAAAAAAGCAAATTCTATTTAAAGGGACACTATCAATGTGAAATCTAGTCAACTGTAAAAAAAAAAAAAATTACTAGTAGCTTTAGGCAGTACACCTGCCAATTTCTTTGATTATTTTTTTTTTGTAATCGTTTTCCTCTTTAAAAGGGTGTATTTTTTTGTTGTTGGTTTTGTTCCCCCCCCCCCCCCCTTGCTGTTTTTGGAGGGTGAAGGGAAAGGGGGGAACTCGCACAAACAAAAGAGGAAACAGACTGACTACACAGAGTAAATGCTGTAAAAGGCATAAAAAGTAAGCAAATTAGGGGAAAAAGGATGTCTAGGGATCAACACATAATAACATTTCTTTTGTGTGGGGTCCCCATAATGTTGGTGAAGATATGTGCTACAGATGATCAAAAATCTTTCTTTAAATGTCATCCTTTCTAGGAGGTACTGCACTGGTGTGAGGGGCTCATGAAGAAAAACAAATATCACAGATCTGTCAGATTTATTGTACCCCTAACCTGTAGTAGAACTACCTCATAATCAGAGTTAGGAATGACATTTTCCATTGCAATGAAAAGGATACCTTACATCAATGGTGGGCAACCTGCGGGCCACACGCGGCCTGTCAGGGTAATGTGCTGGCGGGCTGCCAGACAGTTAGTTTACATTTGCATGGCTGCCCGCAGCTCCCACTGGCTGGGAGTGGCGAACCATAGCCACTGGGAGCTGCGGGCACCCGTGCAAATGTAAACAAACTGTCTGGCGACCTGCCAGCAGATTACCCTGATGGGCAGCATGTAGCCCGTGGGCCACTGGTTGCCCACCACTGCCTTACATCCTATTTTTGCCTATCAAAAATGGGCACTATGCTGAAAACTAGTCTGTCAGAACATCTAAAATTGAACTTTGGAAGTGTTTATTGGGCCTATTTACATCTCCCATTGTGCTCAAATATTCTATATGTTTCTGTAGCCACCAAGGAGACTACTAGTCTTGCTGATACAAGATCGCTCTCCTTAAAGAGCAAGAATTTTGTCCAGTATAACTGCAGGTTTTCGTGGTTCCCTTGTGTTAGAAATTGGGAGTGATATTTCTTTTGCTGAGGCAGCTTTTACTGCCCTTATTAGCTAAGAATCAATATTCCTCACTCTTGCTAGATGATTCTTTACAAGTTGGAGAAAGAGGGGGAAGCTCTTTGCTTAAGCAATCAACTCTGATTGGAAGGAAAAAAGGCCACTGTAATTGCAGCAGAATGGTTTTATAAGGGGAAACATTTACACAACCTAGGGACTCTAAATAATGTACAGTCCTTGAGTATAGGGAAGTGAATCTGACTTCAGATACAGAAAATCCTGTTTCTCGGTCTCCTTTACTAGAACTCTCAGTAAATTAACGGGAAATAACTGATTCATCTGTCCTGCTCGAAGATGATGCTCCCAGCCTATCAATATCTTACTGGATTTCTGCAGGGATTTTTAGAGTGGTCTTGACTGACTATTTAACGTAATCCATCAGCTTCACATTTTAATTCAATTTGATTTCATCAGTCCTCAGATTATTTTAGGCAAAAAGTGGAAGCAATTAAAGACTGGGTTAGTTTCTCACGTTGGGATTCTGTGACAGCTTGATATGTTAATCTTTTGTTAAAATGGTCAAGTACATTGAGTCAGATCAGTCAATCAGTTAGGGTGAGCCCCCTCTCTCAGCTCCTTCATGTATATTACCTGCAGAGATTGTGCTCCAAGCTACACAGATACAAATACTCATTTCCTGTTGAACAATGTAAAGAATATCCATAGGAGCCAGATGGGAAGGGGAAACATTGTGGAGTATTAACTTGAATATGTATGTAGCTTTTTAAATTCGTACCCATTTTCCAGAACACCTGGTTTGCTCCCCCCCCCCCCCATGCTTTCCTTCCTCTTGAGATGAGTTCCTCATTTGAGCGTTCTGTGGTCACTTGACGTTTTGGGTGAGCATCTAGTCCCCCAGTGGGCAGGAAATCTCTTGGTAGCTTTCACATATTTCACCTGTAAAGTCGGGTCCTGAGTAAAGAAGTTAAAACTACAAAAGCAGACTATTTTTCCCAAACTAACTTAATCCTTATTATTCCCCTGCGGTCACCCAGAATGTTTGCTGCTTCTCTTTGTAAAGGCTTGGAAGAGTTCTAGTCATCTTCAAACAAAACCCCAAACATCTTTGTGTGATTTTAAGCAGTGGGAGGAAGAATCTGGGAACGAGTGGTGTAGTGGGTAGCAAAATAGAGGCTTCTTATCAAACAATTCAAATTGCTTATTCTGCTTGGACCATACCTCTGTGTTGCTATTTTGCTTTGCTTCAAAGCTGAAATTACTCTTGACATAGAATGATAGTTTTTTAAAAAGACACACAATCTTCTTTCCAGACTTATAGGTGACTTAAAAGGTATGAGGTTTGAAGAGCTTCAAGTTGGTGTTCAATTCTGAACTATAAAAAGAAGAAAAAATATTGCATGAGTTTTATGTACTGAGTGATCTAGGGGAAACAACAAAATTAACATTTTGACAAAGACCTCTGTGATAAATGAAGGGGGAGGGGGAAACTCTCTTTTATGGACCCAGCCAGTTAGCTATAAAAACCCTCTTAATAGCTGTGCTCTACTTGCTTTACCTGTAAAGGGTTAAAAGTCTCACTGCTAGGCATAGGTAAAAGGAAGTGAGTGGGTACCTGGCCAAAAGAGACAATGCGAAGGCTAGAATTTCTTAAAATTGAAACAAGACTCCCCTTTTGTCTATCTGTTTTTGTTCTCCCGGAGAGAGGGAACAGGGCAGCACCTATGCTGTAAGAAGCTAGGGGCCAGGTATGAAAACTCATCAGTATCATACCTAGAAACTACTCATTTGAAACCACAGATATGTAAGTAGATCAGGAAATGTCTAGGAAGACACAATTAGGTTTATCTCTTTTATGGCTTGTGGACTCCTCTGTGCTAATCCCAGATGCTTTTGTTTTGTTTTGTAACCTTTAAGCTGGACCTCAAAGTTATTTTTGGTGCTTAATTCTTGTAGCTGCTTTTTTTTTAATCTAGTAATAGCCTGAGTTTCCAGATGTATTTTCTTTCCTTTAAAAAAAAAAAAAAAAAAAGGTAAATTTTAAGAACAGGATTGGATTTTTGTGTCCTAAGAGGCTTGTGCACATGTTGTTTAATTAGCTGGTGGCAACAGCTGATTTCCTTTGTTTTTCTTTTTCAGCCCTTCCCTGGAGGGGGGGTGGGGTGAAAGGGCTTGAGGGTACCCCACAGGAAGGAATTCCCAAGTGTGCCTTCCTGGGTTCTCAAAGGAGATTTGCACTTTGGTGGCAGCATCTCTACCTATCCAAGGTCAGAGAAAAGCTGTAACCTTGGGAGTTTAATACAAGCCTGGAGTGGCCACTATTAATTTTTAGAATCCTTGTAGGCTCCCACCTTCTGCACTCGAAGTGCCAGAGTGGGGAATTAGCTCTGACATCCACTTTTGAAAATGTGAATGAGTCAGATAATATAAATTATGTGTCAAGTTACTTGGATTCATACATAGTGAATCATAGAATATCAGGGTTGGAAGGGACCTCAAGAGGTCATCTAGTCCAACCCCCTGCTCAAAGCAGGACCAATCCCCAGACAGATTTTTGCCCCAAATCCCTAAATGGCCCCCTCAAGGATTGAACTCACAACCCTGGGTTTAGCAGGCCAATGCTCAAACCAGAGTTAAACATCTTCAATTCTTTAGAGTGTTAATGTGTGTTGTAAGTGTAAAGATTTCCTGATTGCTTGCATGACATGTATTGAAAGGAGAAATTTTGTAGTAAGTAAGGCCTTGGCTACACTTGCAAGTTACAGCGCTGTAAAGCCTCTCCCAGCACTGTAACTCACTCCCCGTCCACACTGGCAAGGCATTTGCGGCGCTGTATCTCCGTGGTTGCAGCGCTGCATGTACTCAACCTCTCCGAGAGGAATAGCGAGTATTGCTCTGCCGCTGCGGCGCCAGTGTGGCTGCCCAATGCGCTGTGAATGGCCTCCAGAATTATTCATCAGTATCCCACAATGCCTGTTCCAGCCCCTCTGGTCATCAGTTCAGATTCTACTGCCCTGGCCTAAGGTAACGAACCATGTGACCCACCCTTTACATTTCCCGGGAATTTTAAAAATCCTCTTCCTGTTTGCTCAGCCCGACGTGGTGTGGAGTGCTATCAGCGAATCTTTCCAGGTGACCATGCCTCCACGCGCCAAGCGAGCCCCAGCATGGAGCAATGGCGAGTTGCTGGACCTCATCAGCATTTAGGGGGAGGAAGCTGTATAGTCCAAGCTGCGCTCCAGCTGTAGGAATTACGATACCTTCGGGAAGGTATCAAAGGACATGATGGAAAGGGGCCATGACCGGGACGCCCTGCAGTACAGGATTAAAGTGAAGGAGCTGCGGAGTGCCTACCGCAAAGCCCGTGACGCAAACGGCCGCTCGGATGCTCCCCCACGACCTGCCGATTCTACAAAGAGCTGGATGCGATACTTGGGGTTAATCCCACCTCCACCCCAAGCACCACCATGGACACTTCAGAGCTGGTGGGGGGGGGGAGGAGGAGGAGGAAAACGGGAGTGATGGTGGTGGGCTGGATGGAGACACCCCGGAATCCCTGGAGCCATGCAGCCAGGAGCTCTTCTCGAACCAGGAGGAAGGTAGCCAGTCACAGCGGTCGGTACTTGGTGGAGGACAAACAGAAGAGCAGGTTCCCGGTAAGCGGCTTTTTTTCGGGAAGGAATTTTTTTCGGTGCAGGCTCTTTGGGAGAGGAGGGTTAGGCATGCATGCCTAGATGCGGAATAGTGCATTGATGTGGTTTATCACATCGCGGTAATCGGCCTCGGTAATCTCCTCGAATGTCTCATCCAGAACGAGTGCAATGCACTTGCGCAGGTTTATCGGGAGAGCCACCGTGGTCCTTGTCCCAGCCAGGCTAACGTGCCTGCGCCACTGTGCCGCGAGGAGTGGGGGGGGGGACCATTGCTGCACACAGGCAAGCTGCATATGGACCAGGGCAGAAGCTACATTGCAGTAGAAGACCCTCCCTTGCTTCCCAGGTCACTCTCAGCAGCGAGATATCGTCCAGGACGAACTCCTGTGGAAAATGTTGGGACAGTGTTCGGTGTAGGTGCCCCCTGAAGCTGTTGGCTCTCCCCAAGAAAGCCAGAGGACAGTGCAGCCCTGAAACAATCAGTCCCCCTTACTCATCATTTTAAGGCTCCCGTGGGATATGTGTGCTCTGTTTCGGATGGGAAAATTATGCTAGTGTATAGACCCTGTGTGTTTTCTACTCCTTAAGTGTGGGGGGAATCATTACTCTGTCTGGTATAAACAATGCTGCCTCTGTTAAATGTTGCATTTTGCCTATACAGCTGCATCAACCTTGAGACCTCAACCGTCCCTCTTATCGCCTGCTCAGAGACTGCAAAGACTCAGGAAGAGACCACGAGAAAGCAAAGAAGACATGCTGCAAGAAGTGATGCGGCAATCTATTAAAGAGAATGAGAGAACACAGAACTGGAGGAAGAGAGAAAGCAGGATCTGCCAGGAAAACGCAGCGCACCGGCAGCAAAGCACTGCGCACCAGCAGCAAAGCACTGATAGGCTCATAAGCATCCTGGAGCGCCAAGCAGACGCTATCCAGGAGCTGGTAGCCGTGCAGAAAGAGGAGCAGTACTGCAAACACCGCCACTTCCCCCTACAGCCCTTGTCCCAAAACTCTTTCCATTGTGCCCCACTGTCACCTCCAACTCACTTTCCCCAATTTCTGTGTTCTTCACGCCACCCGCTGCCTCCAACACCAGTATCTTCACCACCCAGCCCTGAAAACCACGACCTTTACCCTCTGCACTCAACCCCCATCACCATGCAGTATAGCTGTCCTGAAGTGCAGCACCCACTGCACAGCACACCAGACAGGACATCCGCGAATCTGTGATTGTACCGGTCCCCACTCCACCCCCTTCTTTCTTTGCAATAAATTTTTTTTCTTTTCAATAAGTGGATATTTTGGCTTTGAAAAAATTCTTTATTATTGCATAAAGTAAAAGACTCCTTAGCCCAGGAAATAAACAGGCACTGCAAGTCTGCTTGTCTGCTTAGCAAACACTGATTCCTAAAGATTGGAACTACTGCACTTCACTCCCGTGCAGGGCACCAGATATCACTGCTGGTTTTCAGCCTCAAATTGCTCCCTCAAGGCATCCCTAATCCTTGCAGCCCCGCGCTGGGCCCCTGCAATAACCCTGCTCTCTGGCTGTGCAAATTCAGCCTCCAGGTGTTGAACCTCAGAGGTCCATGCCTGAGTGAAGCTTTCACTCTTCCCTTCACAAATATTATGGAGGGCACAGCACGCGGATATAACCGCGGGGATGCTGTTTTCGGCCAACTCCAGCTTCCTATACAGAGATCGCCAGCGGGCCTTTAAATGGCCAAAGGCACACTCCACAGTCATTCGGCACCGGCTCAGCCTGTAGTTGAACTGTTCCTTGCTGCTGTCAAGGCTCCCTGTGTAGGGTTTCATGAGCCACGGCATTAACGGGTAAGCGGGATCTCCAAGGATCACAATGGGCATTTCAACATCCCCTACCATGATCTTCTGCTCTGGGAAAAAAGTCCCGGCCTGCATCTTCCTGAACAGCCAAGCGTTCCGAAAGACGCATGCATCATGCACCTTTCCGGGCCAGCCTGTGTTAATGTCAATGAAATGCCCACGGTGATCCATAAGCGCCTGGAGAACCATAGAGAAATACCCCTTCCGATTAATGTACTCGGATCCTAGGTGGGGTGGTGCCAGAATAGGAATGTGCGTCCCATCTATCGCCCCTCCACAGTTAGGGAACCCCATTTGTGCAAAGCCATCCACTATTTCCTGCATGTTACCCAGAGTCACGGTCCTTCTGAGTAGGATGCGATTAATGGCCTTGCAAGCTTGCATCAACACGATTCCAACGATTGACTTTCCCACTCCAAACTGGTTTGCGACCGACCGGTAGCTGTCTGGAGTTGCCAGCTTCCAGATTGCAATAGCCACCCGCTTCTCCACTGGCAGGGCAGCTCTCAATCTCGCGTCCTTGTGCCACAGGGTGGGGGCAAGCTCCTCACACAGTCCCATGAAAGTGGCTTTTCTCATCCGAAAGTTCTGCAGCCACTGCTCGTCATCCCAGACTTCCATGACGATGTGATCTCACCACTCGGTGCTTGTTTCCCGAGCCCAAAAGCGGCATTCCACGGTGCTGAGCATGTCCGTGAATGCCACAAGCAATTTCATGTCGTATGCGTTACGCGGCTCGATAGCATCGTCGGACTCCTCACCCTCACTCTCACTGTCACTTTGGATCTTAAGGAATAGTTCGACAGCCAAACGTAATGTGCTGGCGAGACTCATCAGCATACGCCTCAGCAGTTCGGACTCCATTTCCCACAGACAGATCGCGCTGCACAGAAACGGTTGAAAGATGGCGCCAAAGGTGGACGGAAACAAAGGGATTTCTGGGATGTGAAGCGATGCATCACGGGTCACTGGGACAGGACCCAAATCCCCCCGCACCCACGCCCCCTACCCACAACCCACGGCGCCTGAATGGGAACAGGTGCTCTGTGGGATAGCTGCCCATAATGCACCGCTCCCAATAGCGCTGCAATTGCTGCAGATGTGGCCACGATAGTGCGCTGGGCAGCTGTCAGTGTGGACAGACTCCAGCGCTTTCCCTGCTAAGCTGCACAAAGTCAGGTTTAACTCACAGCGCTGTACATCTGCAAGTGTAGCCAATGCCTAAGATAGAGACTAATGATTTTAGGTAAAAGGTATTCGAGAACAACCAGTAAAAGAATCCATCGGCTCCTGGCTGGTAAAAGCCAGCTAAGTACTATGCCCATTACTAATGCAAACAGTTAGTGCCTCCTTCAGAGAAGCAAATTTCTTAAAAAAATGCTAAAGGCCTTTCAGTCCTGAAAAAAACAGTTGACCCTGAAGCCCTTTCCAACTTCTGTCCTACCTGCAACATACCATTCCTGGGCAACATAATTGAGAAAGTACACCAAGCTCCAACACAACAGCCAGCATCCTGGGTGCCTCATAATCAGGGGTCCGACTACCTCACAGAGATGTCTCTAGTGGTCCTAAAAGACCAATGTGTTATGGCTATGGAAACAGGTAAGAACTTCATGGTCAAGCTTCCAGACTTCTGCTGCTTTTCTCACTTTTGACGGCAGAGTATTACTAAGACCTTGCATGACACAGCAGGAGTAGGTAGTCCAGCACAAGTGACTCCATTTGTTCCTCAACAGCAGAACTCAGGGAGTGGTGATGGGCAACTCCTCCTCCTCTCCAAAGGTCCTCACTTGTGGGGTCCCACAAGAATCTATACTATATATGGGAGGCCGCTGGGGAGAAGCCATGGGTTCAGCTGCCAATAATATGTTGATGACACTGTTATTTTTATGTAATATAGATATAAAATCACTCAGCTGATGCCATCACTACAAAGGTGTCAGAATGCCTACAAGAAATCAATTCTTGGATGGAGAGCAGCTGGCTTAAGCTAAACCCATAGAAGACCAAGGTGATGCTTTGAAGAGCTAGCAGAGACACTGTTTCCATCTTTGGAAGGCATACAACTCACAACTCATTTGTCAGTGTGCAAAGCTTCAGGGTCCTCCCTGACTCCTCGCTAAGCTTGAGTGACCAGGTAGCATCAATTTCCAAAAATCCCTTCTTTCACTTCCAACTTGTTAGGAAACTTCATCCCTCCCTCTGGGACAAAGATTTAGCCATATTTGTCACCTCCAGGCTGGATTGTTTTCACATGCAGCTTCAGATAAAATGAGTTACAAGACACCAGCTGTTATAATATGTGGTTATCTTCCTCTTCCTCTGTTTTATGCCATCATGAGCACAGCTTATGTTTGCTCAAATCCTGGCTACCAATCAGCTTCTGATGCTCGTCCTAATTTTCAAAGCAATTAAATGCATTAAACCCCAGCTACATTAAAGACTGCATATCAATCTGTGAACCCCAGAGATAGCTGTGCTCTTCTGGGACAAAGCAAATTATAAATCTCCAGGTTGAGTTGCTGGAGGCAAATAATTTGTGGTCAAGGTGATCTGGCTATGGAACAAACTATCAGAGAAGATCATGTGAATCTAGAGTCTGTCTTAAGGAGATACTGCAAAATCTCCCCCTTCAAAATGGCTTTTCGACCATGAAAATAACACCCCTTCTTTTCCTCTCCCAAACACTAACCAACCTACAAAAACCCTGAAACAAATGAACCTTACAAAAAATGAAGGCAAAAATTCTTAAAAATGTCCAACACAAACCCTCTTCCTACCCCAGCACAGGAGAATTCTGGAAGCTCCATGTAGCCCACTAAGGACTTCACTGTTACTCTTGTTTTTGTGTGGAAGGCCTCAGGTCCTGTGGTGGGCAGCAGTGTGAAACTGAAATGCTATGTCTACACTTACAAAGGCATCCAGGGTACAGGCGCTACACATTTAGCTACACTGTACAGTGAAAGGCAGGCTGGGTCCTTACTTGTCCCTTTGGTGTGTATCTGCATGCCGCAGTGAAAAGCTCCAGAAGGTCTCCACTGCTGGAACCTTTCTCTGAGGTGAAGAAACTGCCTCCCCCTGCTAGAGCCTGAGGCACTATGCTGCTGACAATAGCAGTTGGACGCTAGAATCATAGAATATCAGGGTTGGAAGGGACCTCAGGACGCAGGAGATCATCTAGTCCAACCCCCTGCTCAAAGCAGGACCAATCCCCAGACAGATTTTTACCCCAGTTCCCTAAATGGCCCCCTCAAGGATTGAACTCACAACCTTGGATTTAGCAGGCCAATGCTCAAACCACTATATTGCTAAAGATGGCTTGGGCATATAGAGCGCCTGTGTAGGTGAGGTTGAGGGTTCAGGCGTATAGGGCTCTCTGCTCTACTGTATTTGCCTAAGATGTGCCTCACCATCTACACTGCTGTTTAGACCTGTGCTAGCTGGGCATGCGGTTTCTGTACTTTACTCACCACCCGTAAGTGTAGATGTACCCTAAGATAGATGGAGTCACGGGATGGCACTGGCCCTTTAAGAGGGAGAGGCCAGTGCACCTGTGACTTGTCAGTGGACCCCCTAGCTAGGTTTAAGCTGTCTGGGCCCTAGACAGGGGGAGACTGGGTGAGTCAGGCCTGAAAGTCAGTCAGGAAAGGATTGCAGGGAGCAGACATGGGGGCTTTCACTGCCTGAGAGAGAAGCTGCAGAG
Source organism: Chrysemys picta bellii (assembly GCF_011386835.1). NCBI lineage: Eukaryota > Metazoa > Chordata > Testudines > Emydidae > Chrysemys > Chrysemys picta. The sequence continues at coordinate 299,438,091 of NC_088791.1, forward strand.
AGCAGAAAGTTCTGCAGGTCCTCACTGGGAATAGGGAACTAGGCTAGAAGCCAGGAGACCTGGGTAGTGGGAGGACAAGGCTCTGGAGCAAGAGGAAAGCCCAAAGGTATGCCCTGGGCCATACAAGGGTCAGGAACTTGGGAAAGATCCAGGAAGGATTAGAGACTTTTATTAAGCCCAGGGCAGGTGAACAGTTGTTTGCATTATTGCTTTGTTTGATCTTTTGAACTTTAGAAGGGGACTCTGGCGGTGAGCCTGAGAGCCTGCTAGTCTGAAGGACAACTGAGACTGATGAAGACCCTGTAGTCACACAAGCCAGCGGAGCCTGAACATTTTGGACTTTATTTTGTGATTTCAATTGAATATTAATTCCTCCATGACATGGGAGTTATAAGCCTGAGACCATGTTGAAGTATTATTTTTAGGAACCATGAGAAAGGGAAACAGAAGGTGCTCCAAGATGGTGATCCTATGACAGATGGATACAAGATAAAGAAACTTGTTTTCCTGTGAAACTGGTGTTACTACAGAGGAACTAAGAAGGGGAAGTACGCTGGGCTCAAACTTCTGTACCTGGAAAGCCCTCCGTAAACCACCTTTCTTTATCTTCCTCCACTCTCAGTTTCTGCCATTTATTTTGGTCTTGTGCTGGTGTGTCAAGCTTCTGAGTATCATGTTGATGGATTTGGCTCTTTTCTCTGTTCTGCTTAATGCTTCTATAAGTCCCCCTCCTTTTCTCTTTCCAGGTAGTGTCCACATTATCACTTGCTCTGGAAATCATGTTGGGGGGGCTTCCTTAAAGCATGGCCTAAACATGTCCATTGTGTCATCTTACCATATCTGATGCTTTAGAAATTCTTTTAACTAGAACAAACCAATCTAATGTTTCAAGAAACTCTTTCCAATAGACTCTAGAAGATTTTTCCACAGGCATTTACTTTGGAATGAGTTGATCTCCTGATCAATTTCTGTTGTAGATTTCCAGTATATGAAAGATGTTTGTTGCTTTTTATATTCGTTGCTTGACATCTAGCATCGTGCCACTATCATTGCACATCTCACTCCCTAGATAGGTAAAATGACTGATTTCTTCTAGTGTTTCTTCATCCACTCTAATGGTTACTTTTGGGGTATTGATAGCCGTGTATTTTGTCTTCTCCTTATAGATGAACAAACCAAATCGTTTTGCTGTATCTGCCAAAAACATGGTTTTTCCTTCCATTTGGACTAAGCAGGACAGTGTCATCAGTAAGGCTATGATTTAGTCATGGAGGTCGTGGAAGTCACGGATTCCGTGACTATGGTGGTTAGGAGCTGCAGGGTCTCCTGCTGCCTGCGGGGGTAGGGAGCTGTGGGGTACCCCTGCCACTTATGGTAGCCCCTGGAGCTCCAAGCCACTGCGGGCAGTGGGGTACCCCTGCAGCTCTTGGCCCTGGGTGGCAGGGTATCCCCAAGCTCCTGGCCACCCCAGGTGGCGGGGGAACCCACAGAGCTCCAGGGCAGTGGGGTCCCCCAGAGCTGCCAGCGGCGGGGAAACCCGCAAGCTCCCAGCTGCCATGGGCGGCTCCGGGGGACCCCTTGAGCTGCAGGCGGAAGGGGTACCCTGCAGCCTCCAGCTGCAGCAGGCGGCTTCTACCCTCTGCACAGCTGCCTGCTTTAGGCAGTGTGGGGACCTGCAGAAGCCCATTTTGTCACGGATATTTTTAGTCAACGTCACAGACAGGTCAGGGGCAAAAAAAAAAAAGATTCACTAAAGATGTGACCTGTCTGTGACGTTGACTAAAAATATCCGTGACAAAATCTTAGCCTTAGTCATCAGCAAAACTGAGGCCGTCCATTTCTGCTTTATCACTTGTTCATAAAATTCCTCTGTGGCCTTCTTCAGTTACTTTCCTGAGGTGTACAGCTAATTTTAAGTGTACAGATATTAATTCTACTTAATTTTGTAAGTGTAAAGTGTGTGTGTGTGTATGTATGTATGTATTTGTGAAGGGATGATTAACACCAATTACCATGTGCCCCTAAGAACACAGAAGGTACCAGTACATTTCAGATTCGATATAGTCTGGATAGGTGTAATGAGCCTGGTAGAATAAATACAGAATAAGCTGCTTTTGTATAGTGTGTGTGTGTGTGTGTGTGTGTGTGTGTGTGTAACATTCCACATCAACAGTAGCTTACCCTGTATTTATTCTACCAGTCTCATTACACTGATCCGGACTACATGGAATCTGAAACGTATTGGTAACTGCTGTGTTCTTAGAGGCACGTGGCAATTAGTGTTAACCATCCCTCTACAAAAGAAATGGAGCTTTAATCTTGCATACCTTCTTTTCATGACCATTTTATCTTTTGGCATCTGTTCCTTATTCATACAAGCTCTACCACATTGGCTTTTTTCAGGTTTGCATTCTTTTTTGCCAGTCTGAGTGTACACAGTTAGCAGTTGGCACACAGTTGTGTGTAAGTAAGGTGAACTGAAGAGGTTTTGTGATGCTTTTTGTCTGAATAACACTCATTGGGGGAGAATAAGCATAAGTACACCTCTACCCCGATATAATGCGACCCGATATAATATGAATTTGGATATAAAGCGGTAAAGCAGCGCTCCGAGGAGGCGGAGCTGCGCACTCCGGTGGATCAAAGCAAGTTCGATATAACTCAGTTTCACCTCTAATGCAGTAAGATTTTTTTTTTTTTTTTTTTTTTTTTTTTGGCTCCCGAGGACAGCATTATATTGGGGTAGAGGTGTAGTTTGTTTTCTGGCTTGTTATAGTTTAATGCTTGCTTTATATTCTGAAAAGTGTGGTTCTTCTTCAAGAGATGTCCAGGTGTTGGTGCATCCCTGCGCCTTTGCTCGGAGATTTTTTGCAGCAGTACTCGTACCGGCCACGCATGCGCAGAGGCTGCCCCCCGCTGTGAGTGTAGGTTAATAGTACGCATGCGTGACCGGTCTCCTCAGTTCCTTCTCTACCGTCCCCGGCCTGAGATGGAGCTCAGCAGATTCGTTAGGAAGTCCCTCACTCTTGCTACAATTACCCTTCTAGTAGTTAGTTTGTTGTTTGTTAGTGTAGTTAATTACCTCTTTTATCTGTTACAAAAAAAAAAAGTTTTTTCTGTCAGCCACAGCCGCTTCGGCCACAGGCTTCAAGCGCTGTTCTACATGTAAGGAGGCTATCCCGCTGTCAGATGGCCACTCACAGTGTATAAAATGTTTTGGGGAAGCCCACATTCCTCAAAAATGTGCCCACTGCAGCAAACTTAGTTCCAGGGCATGGAAGGACAGGGAGCTTAGACTGCAGGAGGAGCAGTTTATCAGGTCAGTTTCAGACCCAGGCGCTGAATCTGGCTCCGCTGCCCGCCACAGCCCCCCTGCCTCAAAAAAACTAAAAAAATCTACAAAGAAAGGGCAGCCTTCTTCACCAAAGAAGGTTATGAGGCACAAGATTTCTTCAGGCAGATCAACAGTCTCCCTGCCTGTGTTTCCTCGCCTCAGCAACTTTGATGAGCCGGGCTCCTCAGGAACCGCGCAAAAGCTGCTTAAGGCTGCGGCAGTGGCGCGAGGCTCCGGTGCCGAGGCTTCAGGCTTTCAGTTGTCTGCCTCTCTTATGGCCCCGTTCGGCACCGCGACGGACGCGGTGCCAACATTTCACAACATGCCTGATCCCCCGCAGGCTGATGTTGCCCGCCCAGCACTGACCGCGGCACCGACAACCGCGGAGCAGACTGACAGGGAGATCACAAGCAAAACCCCTGCTCAGAGGAATGTTCCCTCATGGCAACCTCCCGCTGCACAGCTTTCACCTCACGCAGGAGCCTCACCATTTCAATTTACTCAGACAGCAGATCTATTGGTATCACCTATCCTGCAGTCTCCCCTGATGAATGCCTGTTTTTCTCCAATGCCTGAGTCAGGATCTGAACAGCCTTCCTCCAGTGAGGAAGAAACTGATCCACAGGAAGTTTTTTCTCCATATCAAGACTCCCACTTCCAGACCCCAGTCAATAGAGGTTATAGAAAAACTACCTCATCCTATTCTCAGGATCCTGCCCCTTGGGGGGTGAACCCCTGGATGGCACCACCTATGCCCTACCCACCACCATGGCAATATTGGACACCATGGGCATCGTACTCTCGAACACGTGCGCTACGGCAATTCGACCAGGCGCAACACTGGTCTGGCGCCACCACCTGACGAATCTGCCACTGACACAAGACACCTGGCAGCACCGTCACACTTCCAGGATCAACCTAGTCCTGCTCCTATTCCAGCAGAGCCGGAGGTAACGCCTGAAGAAGCCTTACTTCCCCTTCCTCCAACACCGTCGGATGACTATGCAAAATTCCAAGACCTCTTCAAAAGAGTTGCCAGTGACTTGAGAATTAACTTGGAGGAAGTCACTGAACAACAGCATAAGTTAACGGACATCCTACAGCCCTCTTCTTCTTCTAGGGTGGCATTACCAATCAACTTAGCCCTTTTAGAACCCGCTAAGTCCATCTGGCAGACTCCAGCTACAAGCCTACCTACCTGTAAACAAGCGGACAGGAAGTACTTTATCCCTTCAAAGGGCTCTGAATTCCTTTTTACCCACCCGGTGTCAAATTTACTGGTAGTAGATGCAGCGAACCAAAGGGCCAAACAGTATTCCCGGTCCATCCCAGCCAACAAGGACAGTAAACGCTTGGCCCTCTTGTGTTGTAAAGTATATGCATCCTCGACCCTACAGTTTCGTATAGCTAATTATACTGCAGTCCTTGCAAAATATGATCACAAAAACTATAATAAAATCATGGACTTTATTGACGACATTCCAGAACAGAAGAAACAACAATTCACAGCTCTGGTTTCTGAGGGACAAGTCATATCACGTACCGCTCTTCAAGCGGCCCTCGATGCAGCCAATGCTGCAGCAAGATCGACCGCCACAACAGTGGTCATGCGACGGGGTTCATGGCTCTCCTCCTTTTTCTTTCCTCGAAGTTCAGAGCACCATTGAAGATCTTCCCTTTGACGGTGAAAAACTTTTTTGCTTCTACCACAAACGACGTGCTTCATTCAATGAAGGACTCAAGGGCAACCCTCCGGTCCTTAGGTCTCCAGACACCTATGACCAGAAGACGACAATATAGATACCAACCGTACCACCGTCCACGCTATCCCGCATTTACACAACACTCCCATAGACCACAGGAGCAACAACAACAACACCAACATCAAAGACCAAGATTCCAGCATCGTCGTCCCAATTCTTCAGGGGCGCCTCAACCCCCTCCAACTAACAGGCAGATTTGAAGCCTTGGTCGAGGGTTTAGAGAACAGCGTTCCCACTTCAGCCAACACACCTATCTTTGGACACCACCTACGACCATTCTCCCACCAATGGCACAACATTACCTCCGACAAGTCATAGAGGTAGTTACAATTGGATATGCCATCCCCTTCCTCTCCTTGCCTCCCACCCACCCTCCCCGTCCCTCTTCAGGGACCCCTCTCACGAGCAGCTACTCCTCCAAGAATTGCAACATCTCCTTCAACTGGGAGCAGTAGAAATTGTGCCAGAACGACACAAAGGGAAGGGGTTTTTACTCCCATTATTTCTTAACAGAAAAGAAAAATGGGGGATGGCGACCAATCCTCGACCTCAGGCGGCTCAACAAATTTGTCAGAAAGCAAAAGTTCAAGATGGTTACTCTCACCACCATAATCCCAGCGCTGGAGCAGTGCGATTGGTTTTCTGCCCTCGACCTACAAGACGCCTATTTTCATGTGACTATACACCCGGCCCACAGATGATTCCTACGTTTTACTCTTGGCTCAACCCATTTTCAATACAGGGTTCTCCCCTTTGGACTGTCCACGGCTCCCTTTGTTTTTTCCAAGATCCTAGCCGTAGTTACTGCCTACCTCAGGAAACAAGGGGTCGTAATATTTCCTTACCTAGACGATTGCCTCCTCAAAGCTTCAACGTTCGATGAAGCTCTCTGATCCACACGGCTTACCGTCAATTGTTTCCTATCTCTAGGCCTGCAAATAAACAAAAACAAATCCAAATTATGCCCCACCCAACATCTGCAGTTCATAGGAGCATACCTCGACTCCCGGACAGGATTGGCATCTCTCCCACCCGACCACTTCAACTCCATAAGCCAACTGGCCACAAAAATTCGCAACAGTCCCCAGGTGACTGTCCGAGACTGCCTACAAATACTAGGTCACATGGCCTCGTGCACTTTTGTCGTCCAAAATGCACGCCTCTACATGAGGTGCTTCCAAGCATGGTTGGCCACGGTTTACAGACCGAATGTGCACTCTCTAAACAAGACTCTCTCCATACCTGTCCGAGTCAAAGATTCTCTACGCTGGTGGACAGTTCACTCCAACCTCTGCTCTGGAGTCCCCTTTCTTCAACAGGCTCTATCCCTCATACTGACTACCGATGAATCTCTGACGGGCTGGGGTGCACACATGTCTCACCACATAGTCCAGGGGCTATGGTCTTCAACCGAGACCTCCCTGCACATAAATGTCCTAGAACTTGGAGCTATTCGCAATGCGTGCCGTCACTTCCTGCCATTAATCAAGAATCATCACGTACGCATAATGACAGACAACATTGCATGCATGTTTTATGTAAACAGGCAAGGAGGAGCTCGATCCCATTTGCTGTGCACAGAGGCTATGAAGCTCTGGAATTGGTGCATTGCGAACAACATCCGGGTATCGGCTGCCTATCTTCCCGGAGTAATGAACACCACAGTGGACGAACTAAGCAGGTGCTTAGGGTCCCATGGGACCACGAATGGGAGATAGACAAGAAAACCATTCACAATGTATTCCGCATTTGGGGTTACCCAACCATAGACCTCTTTGCAACTACAAAAAAACAAGAAATGTCCCAATTTTTGCTCCAGAGCAGGACTGGGCAAACATTCCCTGGGAGACGCATCCTTGATCCCATGGCACCGAAACTTACTCTATGCGTTTCCCCCGATACCGGTTCTCAACAGGGTCCTGATTAAAAATGCGAACAGACCTGGCCAAGGTGATCCTAATTGCCCCGTCATGGCCCAGACAACCGTGGTTTCTGTTCCTCACCAGAATATCGATTCAACCACCAATCTCCTTGCCTATCTACGAAAGTGGAAACGATTCACACATTGGTGTTCAGCTAAACAACTTTGTCCCACGTCGGTATCTCTCTCGCTCATACTTGACTCTCTCTTGGACCTTAAGCAATCCGGCCTTTCTTTCAGCTCCATCAGGGTCCATTTAGCTGCTATTACAAATTTCATGACAAAATTGATGATAATTCCGTCTTTGCTCATCCTAGCACCAAGAGTTTCCTCAAGGGACTCCAAACCCTATACTCGGACATTAAACCACCTACCACCCCGTGGGACCTTCATCTAGTACTATCTTGCCTAACTCAACAACCATTTGAACCCCTAGCCACGTGTTCCCTTTTACACCTTTCGATGAAAACAGCATTTTTAGTGGCAATTACCTCTGCCAGGCGGGCAGGAGAAATAGCAGCTCTTATGGCAGACCCACCATATACGCTATTTTTCAAAGACAAGGTTACCCTCAGATTACACCCCAAATTTCTTCCAAAGGTGCACTCGTCATTCCACATTAATGAGCCGATACACCTACTGACCTTTTTTCCGAAATCACATGCAAACTCGTTCGAAGCCTCAATGCATACACTAGATGTACGCAGAGCCTTGTCCTTCTATTTGGATAGAACCAAATCTTTTAGAAATTCTTCTAGACTTTTTGTCTCCATCGCGGAGCGCTCCAAAGGTACGCCTATTTCTACCCAGAAACTTTCAAACATGGAAGTTACACCTCCAGACGGCATCAGAACACACTCCACTAGATCCCTGGCTGCCTCTGTAGCATTCTTACGCAAAGTTCCCCTGGCTGATATCTGTAAAGCAGTCACCTGGTCTTCTGAACACACATTTGTTAAACACTATGCCCTTACCCAAGGCCCTCTATATGATATACACTTGGGCAGGGCTGTACTATCTACGGCATTCCTATCAGATCCGAAGTCCCTACCTCCTTAAGACACATGGCTTTTAAGTCACCTGGAGTGGTGCACCCACAGGGACATCTCTCTTGAAGAAGAGGCGGTTACTCACCCTGTGCAGTAACTGACCATCTTGGAGGTGAGTGTCCCTGTGGGTGCTCCACTACCCACCCTCCTCCCCTCTACTTCGGAGTTGGGGTAGCCTCCGTTGTAGAGAAGGAACTGAGGAGACCGACAATGCATGCGTACTGTTAACCTAGACTCACAGCGGGGGGGCAGCCTCTGCGCATGCGTGGCCGGTACGAGTACTGCTGCAAAAAATCTCCGAGCAAAGGCGCAGGGACGCACCAACACCTGGAGTGGAGCACCCACAGGAACATTCATCTTGAAGAACGTCAGTTACTGCACAGGGTGAGTAACCTCCTCTTCAACTATTGGGAATGCTGCTATTGACTTAATTGTGAGCAGGCTCAGACATGCTGTTCTGAAATTAATTGCTTTTAAACTTCAGCTGCACAAGAATAAAAATTGGTTCTCTCAGGCTTATCTAGCAAGATAGATAGCAAGAAGTGGGAGGGTGGAGGAGGTGGCAGAGGTAAAAGTGCTCAAGATTGGCCTAAGTCTGCTTCTAGTGATTTCAATGGGATTTTTATCAGATGTACTTTTGTTATACACTGAGTTCCTAGCATAATGACAGGTTTCAGAGTAGCAGCCGTGTTAGTCTGTATCCGCAAAAAGAACAGGAGTACTTGTGGCACCTTAGAGACTAACAAATTTATTAGAGCATAAGCTTTCGTGGACTACAGCCCACTTCTTCAGATGCATACCGAAGAAGTGGGCTGTAGTCCACGAAAGTTTATGCTCTAATAAATTTGTTAGTCTCTAAGGTGCCACAAGTACTCCTGTTCTTTTTACTGAGTTCCTACTTAGCCCTATATATGCAAAGCCCTTGTGCAAAAGTAAGGTCCTTGCTTTCTGTAACATTTCATTGTTTTCAGTAAGACATCACTCAGCCAAAATCATCCCTGGTTTAACTCCATCAGTTGAAGTGGCATTACACCAGGGAATAATTTGAGCGAAGAACATAGAGCAGTCTTAGGGGTAATATGACTATCCTTTCCTAGAATAGATATTTGAGAATTTGGAAAAGTGACAGGGGATTTCTTGAGAGTTGTATGTACTTTGAAATATTGAGGAAACTTGTTTCTACCACAGCCTAGTAACATTTTCCCCATAAACCTGTTTTTCATGCTGCGCTACAGAGTTCTCCTTCTGTCTCACTCCTTGCACAAATTGAAATTCTGCTGTCTCCGTTCCATCAAATCTAAGGAAAGCAAGAGTTTGACTTGAGCAGTGATTGAGAGAGAAGAAGAACCACAGCGAAATGCAGCATAAAAATGTAATTCCTAGAGGGATGCCAGTGATCCAGGAATAATGTGAAAATATTCTACATAAGAGAACAGCCTATATAAGATAATCATAGTGTGTACGTAATTAAGGGCCCTCTCACATCCACATCTCTCTCACTCTGCAAGATAACTGCACTGATTCTTTTTTTTTTGCATATTGCCTGGTATTACAATTCTCTCAGTGATATAGTATCACTGTGCACTTAGAGTAAGAGAACTTCTTCCAATCCTTCAGGTTAGAAGGCTACTGCATGTTAACACAGTTTTTTTGCGTGGCATTAGGGTGACCAGATGTCTGGTTTTTGACCTTAAATGTCCGGTCGGCGGTGCTGAGACGCTAAGGCAGGCTAGTCCCTACCTGTCCTGGGGTACCGTGCTGCACCCTGGAAGCAGCCAGCAGGTCCAGCTCCTAGGCGGGGAAGGGAAATTGGCGCTTCTTCTCTTCTCCTCCTCCTCCCCCCCCACCCCCCGGCACTAGCACTGGACCTGCTGGATGCTTTGTCAGGAGCGCGCACACACACGGCTGCGCCGCTGACTAGGAGCCGCATGAGGTAAGCCCAGAGCCCCCTCCCACACTCCGAATCCCTCGGCCCCAGCCTGGAATCTCCTCCTGCACCCCAAACTCCTCATTCCTGGCCCCACCCCAGAACCAGTACCCCCAGCTCAGAGCCCTCACTCCCTTTCGCCCCCCAACTCCCTGCCTCAACCCTCAGCCCTGCCCCCCAGCCTGGAGCTCCCTCCTGCACCCAAACCCCTCATCCCTGGCCGCACCCCCGAGCACGCACCCCCAGCCCAGAGCCCACACCCCCTCCTGCACCCCAAACACCTGCCCCAGCCCAGTGAAAGTGAGTGAGATTGTGGGAGAGCGAGCCACCAAGGGAGGGGGAATGTAGTGAGCAGGGGCAGGGTCTTGGGGAAGGGGTGGGGGTAGGATATTCGGTTTTGTGCGATTAGAAAGTTGGCAGCCCTAGGTGACACAGTTCAAATGTTGCTGATCAATTCTTTTGTTCTTGAATGAACTGAGAGGAGAAATGGGAGGGCTCTGCATAGCTTGTACAGAAATGAGTGCACTGGTCATATGCTGAATAACAGTACAAATTGAATTTCTGTCACACTAAGCAATGCTCTCCCATAGCATTATACTGTATGTCCATAATAGGAATTTCTTAGCCAAAGAGCATGTCAACAGCAGAACTTTAGACAGAGTGTTTTTGAATCTTGCATATAATGTCAGTAAATTGGAGAATGAATTTTTAGTTGTGGTAACCTCACTTAGTTTTTAAGCTTCCTTCATTTAGGGAGCATATTGTACCTCTTAGATCTTGAGTAAGTTTTGAAAACGTTAAATTTTAAATGCTCAACCATTGGCAACTGCATGAAGGAACTGTGCCTAAAATATTTAGGCCCAACTTAAGTGATTTTTTAAAAAATGGTTGCAAAACATTATTTCCCTTTAAATCTGTGCAGAGAAAAATGTTTCCTGTTTAAGGTATAGGTTGTGCCTCAGAAACCTTGAGTTCAACTTGAAGCCTATTCATCTAGAGGTCTCAGGGTTCCTCACTTAACATTCTAAGGGCTATTATCTTCTCATGTTAATCTCCTTCTTCTAAATATCTATGATCCTGTTCTCGGGCTGCAAACATGGGTGACTAGAGTTCTGAGTCATGAATCAGTTCAAGGATATAACATTTTTTTTTTAAAGTATGTTGTGTATTAATTACATTCATCTATGTATTTTAATTGCACTGTTGGGGTTTAGTGCATCCACAGACTACATTTAGTTTTCCCAAAGGGCCAACACCTGCAAAGGCACTTTAAAATGGAGGTGAGAGGAGTGAACAGTGAAATCTTTACTCCATCTTATGTCTGTCACTGATGCAGACAGTGGTATTTCCCTCTCACCTGCTGTTAAGGCAAGTGATAGCCAATCTGTAGAGAGACTTTTTTTGTACCTACTGTCTTGTTTCCTCGTTGCTGTCAGCTTCTGTAGGAATCCCAGTTTTCTGTTACTATGCAAGACAGTAGTTGGTACCATTGGGCAGGAATTAGTCTTGTATCACCCATCAATATTGGGATAGAAGTCCTCTGTCCATTCTGTTTGAGAGTCTCTGCAAATGGAGAGGGGGGAGGGGGAAAAAGCTTCCCACTTCATTATACCCTGTTGGATCTGCTCTTGTGTCCAGTAAGCCTATGTAACGTCTGAGCTCCCCTGTCCCTGTTGGGGGAAATATGACCAATCCACTAGATCAGTGGTTCCCTCTTAGGCTTGGTCTACACTAAACCCCCAAATTGAACTAAGGTACGCAACTTCAGCTACGTGAATAACGTAGCTGAAGTCGACGTACCTTAGTTCGAACTTACCGCCGTTCAGACCCGGCAGGCAGGCTCCCCCGTCGACTCCGCGTACTCCTCGTGGCGAGCAGGATTACCGGAGTCGACGGGGAGCACTTCTGAGTTCGATTTATCCGTCCAGACTAGACGCGATAAATCGAACCCAGAAGTTCGATTGCCTGCCGCCGAACCAGCGCGGTAAGTATAGACAAGCCCTTAGACCAATAGAGATGGCTTGAAAAAGGCATTCTGCAAAGCAGCCAACTGGTGTGCTGTCTGTTAATTTGCCAGGCTTTGTCTTTGCATCATCATCTGGAGCAGCATTAAGGTGGGGTGTTCAGGGTGGTTCTGCCCAGACAGGCTTTTTGAAGGTAAGATGTAAATAAAGCTTAAGAAAAGCATCCTCCTAACAATTAAGATTTTATCATGTTTAAATGCCGAAAAATCCCATCTCAAATGCTTGAGAGCTGAACAGGCAAGCATTCAGAGAAAAGCAACACTCGTTGGGATTTTTTGAATATCCGTAACTATAACAACAAAAATATAGCTATCTCAACTGATGAGATATCTCAATCTTTATAAATGTAGTGATCCCATTACAAAATTGTATTCTTTATTAATGTTTATCTCTGACATAATGCCAGTCATAACTGAGAATCTGCTACTGTATATTGCAAGAATAGAGAGTATTTTAAATTGGTTGTTATACAATGTCTAAATCTTATCAGAATGTTGAAAATTGGCATCTGTCACACTAACTCTTAGATATCTCTCTATTGTATTTTATGCAAGCTCAAGTGTATTGGATAAAATAATTTTAATAACTATGAACTTACATTGATACAGCACTTTTAATGCCAAAGGATCCCAGTGCTCTCCAGAAATTTAACAGGTGACTACGCAAATGCTGCCCAAGCATCACTTTATCCACCACTGAAGTGCAGCTGTCTCTGGAATGAAATGCAGCAATTATTTGTTCTTGAGTTAACAACTTTAACAAAGTGATAATTTAAGACAGGAAGTGAAGTTCACTAGGGCCAATTAAAACTAGGAGTGGGAAGGACTAATGCAATGTCCACCTATGACAGTGTTTTTAAGGTTGAATGTCAGGTGACTGAGGTATTTCAGGATGCTGTGAAATAAGTACATTGTTGAAACAAAGGATTCATTTAGAAAGCTTTTGCTATAGAGCTTCCTAAGTTACTGCATTTTGCAGTATAAGCATTTTGAAACTGATCTTTCTTGTCTCAATACGACTTCGGGGGGGAGGCAATTAAACAAAAACTGGAATTTTGGCTGTGAATTCCAGGATGGCTAGCTTGTGAAGGACAACAAGTGAGATGCAGAGTGATTCTGGCAAGCTGGAAATGTATGTGCACTTGCTGGCAGCCAGCCTATACTGGGAACAACTTAAGAGTAAGAAACGGGATCATTGTACACTGTTCTGTATTAACAAGGCATGTGATTGCAAACATCAAGCATTTTCATGATTTATTAATTTGGAATTGAGCCAGCAGAGACAGTGGGGTGGGGAAGGCGAAGTGTGCATGAAAATGACTGCTCTGGTTCAATGTTCCCTCTAATTTGTTACATCCATGTAAAGAATGAATTTTGTTATGTGCACCAATATGGAGCTAGGGTGTTCTCAGTGGTAGCAGACGACCGAACAAGAAGCAATGGTCTCAAGTTGCAGTGGGGGAGGTCTAGGTTGGGTATTAGGAAACACTATTGGACTGGAATGGGTTACCTAGCGAAGTGGTGGAATCTCCATCATTAGAGGTTTTTAAGGCCCGACTTGACAAAGCCCTGGCTGGGATGGTTTAGTTGGTGTTGGTCCTGCTTTGAGCAGGGGATTGGAGTAGATGACCTCCTAAGGTCTCTTCCAACCCTAATATTCTGTGATGTGTGACACATCACCTCCATATTGTTGGATATAACAAAATTCATGTTGTGGGGGTCAGGCCAAGGGGTTCGTGTGGGAGGGGGCTCAGAGCTGGGACAGAGGGTTAGGGTGTGGGGGGATGAGGGCTCTGGCTGGCGGTGGGGCCAGGAGGTTTGGGGTGCAGGCTGCCCTGGGGCTGCGGTGAAGAGAGAGGACTCCCCCTAGCCCTCTCTTGTCACAGCAGCTCAGGGCCAGGGGGGAGGGAGGCACCTCTCCCCAGCCGCAGCAGCTCCAGCAGGTCTGGGCTAGGCCGAGGGAGGGGCTCCTCTCCCCCTGCCGTGGCAAGTCCAGGGCAGGTCTGTGCTTTGGCCGGCGGGGAGAGGTGCCTCTCCCTGCTGCAGCCCAGAGCCCCTGTGCGGGGTTTAATAGGCAGCTGTGCGGCTGCACAGCTTAGAGGGAACTTAGCTCTTGTCCATATATGTCCATTTTTGTATTATTTTCTTGAAATGTGAAGATGAATGGAATGTCAATGATCCAGTGTAAGGTATTATGCATAAAATTTTCAAGTGGCTAAGTAGCGTTGAAAGTCAATGAGAGTTAGGCTCCTAAGTCCTTTAGGCACTTCTGAACATTTTATCCTCAGTTCCTGCCTGATTGCAAGTGTGTTAAACATACATATTATAAAAATCCTCAGTTTGTTTATTATGTTACATGAATGAATAATACTTTGAGTTTAATGGATAAAACATTTCCAAGTTGTAACTTGAAAAAACTTTTTCACCCCTCCCTAACTTGGCTCAAGTTTGATCCTGTACAGATAAGTGAATATTGCCATGATGATACCAAGCATTGAAACTTTTTTGGTTTTGCACAGACATTATATAGAGAAAACACTTTCATTGGCTCCCTATAACTGCAAAAACATGTAGCAAAAATACAGTAGAAGTCTGTTATTAATTGAAAAAGGAAAATGCACAGTAAAATTACTTTTTTCTTCTAAAAATGCACTAATGTAGACCTTGGTGCACTGCAGAGTGCATTTTGATATTCCTTGGCAATATATTCAGTTTATTTATTGCTCACACTTATTTTACATTGACGGAGAATATGAGAGCCCTCATGTGGCAAAAATGCCAGCAAATCCTTGTGTATTTTAGCCGAAGTTTATGTAGCTTAATGGATTCAGTATATGCACGGATACTGGAAAAGCTTTCCTAAGCTAGATACAGAGGTAACTGTAACACCTTGTACTTGCATATGCCTAATGTAGGAAAAATCTTGAATATTGAAAATATGGAGGCTAGCTAACTGCAAATATTTAGAGGGAAAAGGTAGGTGAGGTAATATCTTTTATTGGAATAATTTCTCTTGGTGAGAGACAAGCTTTTGAGACACACACCACTCCTCTTCTTCAGGTCTGGGAAAGGAACTCCCAGCAGCTAAATGCAGGTGGAACAGATTGTTTAGTGTAAGTAGCTAGAGTACATTGTAAGGGACCATTCAAGGTAGAGTGGCCCGTTAACACTTGTGCTGTCATAGGATGAAAAGAGCGAGTTAATGGGTTCCAGATTGTTGTAATAAATCATAAATCCAGTGTCTCTGTTCAGTCCATGATTTTTGGTGTCTGTGCAAATATTTACTCAGTTATTAAGACAACTTGGAATCTTTCTCTATCACCATCATTGTACTTCCAGAATCAAAGGCATGGAGTTCAGATTCTGGAAAGGATGTCTGTTTTTATTAAAATTACCTGCAAGCACAGTGTAAGTCTCCAGACAAGTTTCTGTATACTCATTTTCAGTACTGTGGGACTGGAAGGAGTTACTGGAGGAGAGAGGAGGGTGGATCTGTTCATTCCTTTGTCTCAAATGTTGATGTAATTACAGGTACTATTGTCTAAACCTAGTGCTATATTATAATGCACTTGAGCTCATTGAGATTGAGTATTGCATTACCCACTAAACAACAGCAGTAACAAAGAAACCTGAATTTTTGTATACCATTCATGTTTTATGACCTCTTCCCAGGATCCACTAGAATGTCCTTCCTACTCTTTCCCCTCATTCTTTACAGGGTGGATTTGGTTTAAATCCCTAGTCAGGAGGACTCAATTTAATCATGGATTTCTATATAAAAGTGCATTCTTGTTGGTTGTTATAATCTTAATACATATTCTTCACAACTCAGATAGATGTAGGTTTCATTTTTAGAAGGTACACACTATACATTTGTAAAGTGATTTATTTTGAAAACTTTTCAGATTAGTTTTACAGCTAAATCAGAAAATGAATGATTGTTTGGTTATTTCATTTACCAAAGGTAATTGAAGCAGGTGGTTCACCTCCCAATGACTTCATAAATATCTCCAATTCAACAGGTTAATCATTAATATTTGGAGGATTTTCTTGCTATGCTGTTTTAGGAGGAGAACATCACCAGACAGACATTTAAATTGTTTTATTCAACTAAAACAACAATGTTAGATATTCTGGATTTTTTTCCGTCAACAGCAAACATATAATATTTTAACAAAACAAGTATATGAATTTTTGAATTTAGTTAAACATTCAGGTTTTTTAAAATCAGGTTTGTTTGTGTTA
Source organism: Chrysemys picta bellii (assembly GCF_011386835.1). Lineage (NCBI taxonomy): Eukaryota > Metazoa > Chordata > Testudines > Emydidae > Chrysemys > Chrysemys picta. The sequence continues at coordinate 299,454,353 of NC_088791.1, forward strand.
AAATAGGTTTTTAACTAAAATAGTTAAATTAAATATTAAAAAAAAACCCCCACAAATTAAATCTAGTATGTCAGACAGGTCAACATGAGAAACTTAAAATATTGGCTTCTGCAGCTAACTTAGTCGTCTTCATCTTCATTTTCCTGTTTGTTTTTCTTTTCCAGATTATGAACAAATTTTCCTGCTTTTTCAGATCCCAAATGATTTCTCAATTTGGATTGAATTAGTCCAAAGGAAGAAAATATTCTTTCTACACTGGCAGAAGATGCTACTACTGTTAAAAGTGAGATTATCACTTCAACAGTCTCTGAATCCAAGTGCTCAAGTGACTTCCTCCAGTTCACTGGTGTGACTTTCTTTAAAACATCATCAGCAAACATATATCTCTTGAATGGTTCTTATTCCCAAACTGGGTCTTTCTTATGGCCTGCTCCCATTATAGGTTTTCTCTTCTAGTGAGAGAATGGTATGGTAGATCTCAAATCAATGAAGGCTACACTCAGAAAGACCTCAAGACTTCTGGAATATACTGTTCAAACCGTTTCACTTTTGTTTCTACTGCCTGTCATCCCCCTGTCTTCCCCCTCCCCCCCATATTTATCTCCAGACTTCTCCTTTTCCAGATCTATTCCGCCCCCAATAATCTTCTATTCATTGAACTTTTCGAAACTTTGCGCTTTTAGAGAGAGGTAAGGGATTGTCTCTGGGTACACAAATTTGCAGAGGGATAATAGGGTTGAGGTCTGTTATTTCTCACATCTATATATTTATTACTTCTTAACAGCAAAAATGTTTTTAAATAATGTTATCTCTGGAGACACAAATCCACTGTTTGAGAACTGCAAAACTAAGCATCTCTGATGGTATCTTCTAGACTGAGCACTGAGTCCCATTGGGTAGATAGAAAAATTAACCTAAATAATCTATACAGAAGCCCCTGGAACCCCATAAGATTAGGTCCCTGATCCATGAACTATTGGAACTCATTTACAGAACTTTTCTTAAACATTACATGAATATATTGTCTCATACTACAGATTTAGAATTTATAATCCCTATTCCATGATGAGATATCTTTGAGCTATAATATATCTTTATCTTTAGATAGGGGTTTTTTTCCCCTCAAAAAGCATTTTATCAAAAAATCTGGGTTTTTTTATTTATTTTTTAAATCATTGATTTTTATCCACTCTGATTCTTTATCATCTGTAGGTTCACTTTTTAAAATTCACTCTCCTTTCCCACCTTACTGTTCCTCCATTCTCTGTTTCCTCTTCTGATCCATGCTGAGGATTAGCAATTTGAAATTCATACGGACTGGCTGATCTTTCCTTCTTCTGGCTTAGTATCTTCATGATCTCTCACAGCTGATATATATACTTACTGATACAGACAGTGCTACTAGATATAGATTTCCAGCAGTGAATTAATACGAGGCAATGATGAAGAATGAAGGCAGCTTAGAATGGAAAAGTCTTTGGGACAGGATGTAAAGAACCCTGTGCATCTGTGGTATTACAATACCTAGATCATCAAAATCTACTGGTATCTGACAAATGTTGCCATCAAGAAATTTAAAAATACAACTGCCTGCTTATCCTATTTCCTAGCAATTTTTTCATTCAACAACTCTTTCCACTATCCATTCATAGTCCTAATCAGTTGTGATTGAATTGCTCTCTTTTCTACTAAAACTTTATTAAAAGAACACTGTTTTTGTGAATAATGAAGTCATGCTGGTTGTGGGTATTTGTGTATGCAGTTCAGGCAAATGAGCAGGCTGGAAGGATCAGAGCGATAGATGGCATCAAACAAAACAAATATCTTCATTCCCGCAGACTCAGATGGTGGGGAATGGAGTGAAGGAGGTTGCTCTTTTCTTGTGATCTTTCTGAAACTGTCAATTCCTGATGGGTGAGGAAAGGGGCCAGAAGTGGGTCAGAGCAATCCAGTTAATTGGGGATACTCACGATTATTGAAAATCCAAGCCGCGGCCAGGAAAAAAGTAGACTTTTATTGTACAATAGCTACTAGCAAACCTCACTCTGAAAATAGAGGTTTGGGTGTTTTTTTTTTTTTTTTTTTTTTTCCCCCTTCAGCCTGAATTTTATATTTTAGGTAAGTGGTTAGACCTAACAGTATGAGGGCTGGGAGGAGGAGGAGGAAGTAGTCAAATAAGGATTGTTGGTAATTGAGTGCTGAAGCCAAAGCCTGGGAAGAGAAGTATAGCCTGGCTGAGGCATGTTAAAGAACAGGAGAGGAATGCTGCTCTTAGAAGCAGTGCTGGAGGGAGCTGCTATGGTTACCAAGAGACTTGTAGATTGTGGATTCTGCCCTGGGGGCCACTGTGGTGAAGCTTTCTATGTTGTTAACTCATAGCTAAGAGATAAGAACTATTAGTCAATCAATTGGGATGGAGATTCCCAGTGTTCAGTGATTTCTAATTTCAGAGTAGCGGCCGTGTTAGTCTGTATCCGCAAAAAGAACAGGAGTACTTGTGGCACCTTAGAGACTAACAAATTTATTAGAGCATAAGCTTTTGTGGACTACAGCCCACTTCTTCGGATGCATTTAGAGTGGAACATATATTGAGGAGATATATATACACACACATAGAGAGAGCATGAACAGATGGGAGTTGATTTCTAATTAAAATCTTTGACCTCTGTGACACTGTTATAGCCCCATATACCAATGGTTCTCAACCTTTTTCCTTTTCTGAGGCCCACTCCAACATGCTATAAAATCTCCACGGCCCACCTGTGCCACAACTGCTTTTCTGCATATAAAAGCTAGGGCTGGCGTTAGGGGGAAGCAAGCAGGGCAATTGCCTGTGGCTACATTGCTCAGGCTTTGGCTTCGGCCCTGGGCTTCAGCCCCATGCGATGGAGCTTTGGCTTTCTGCCCTGGGGCCCCAGCAAGTCTAACGCTGTCCCTACTTGGCAGACCCTTTGAAACCTGCTCGCGGCCCCCCAGGGGACCCCAGACCTCTGGTTGAGAACCACCGCCATATACCATGCACTTCATACCCTTCCATAAAAGTATTTTTTCCTTCCAAAACATTGCAGACAAACTTAAATCAATCAACACACCCTCAGCCCCTACCCCCCCCCCCCCCCGAAATAAAAACTGCTTGTGGCACAACAAAACAAATTGGGAAATATGAGGGCCTGGTCTACATTTTAAAAATTAGATCAACCTAGCTATGTTGCTTAGTGCTATGAAAAATTTCACACCCTGAACATAGTAGTTATGCTGATCTAATCCCTGGTGTAAACACAGCTAGGTTGATGGAATAATTTTTTTTGTCGACCAAGTCACCTCTCAGAAAAGTGGATTAACTACATCGCTGGAAAAAGCATCTAAAAGCATCTACACTACAGTTCTACGGTGGCACGTTCAGTCTTTCATTCAGGTGTTGCATAAATTAAGGGTGCATTTTCCTTTCCTTGGGTATGCCTTTAAGGAGACATTTGTGGATTGGTTGGATCAGTTTATTCCCAGGCACTTCAGCTGGCTCACATTCTATTCCACAAAATCGATCATGAAGGTTCCTGTGTAAAGTCTGAAATAAGCCATTTGTTCCCTTTAGCATTTAGGATCGTAACTCTTCTGTGTCTTTTTTCATTTAATAACAAACTTGCCTCACTGATTCAGTTTGCTTTAATGAGCACTGAGTAGAATTTTTGATAACTGTCTGTCAAGTGCATATGCCCATCAACAGGTTTCACATTCACTTGTACAGCTAGACATAATTCACTCCTTAGTAGCTATTAGAGCTGGAAGAGACTTATTGGATTCCAGTCTTTCTCCCTGGAGCTCTTCACTAAATGTTTTTATGCCTCAAACTCTAGTACAAAAGAATGTAAAAATGCAAATAATGCCACAGAGTATGAAGTCGTATTAAAATAAACTGATGGTTCTAGTCTGTGGAGGAAGCAAATCTCTTGGACCCAGGTAATTGGACCTGTTACAGCCTTTTCCATAGTGGTTTAACTGTCACTATTGACAGAGTGGTCTGTGTCGTTCCCCCCCCTCCCCCCACTCACTCCTCACCCCAGCCCCTACCCCACAAAAAAATTGTGTAAGAAGCAACCCTGTAATTCTGGCTCAACTGCCACAAGCCATGCAGACTTCAGTTCAGTACTTCCCAAAGGATTAATTCAAGAGACAACTGAAACATAAAGAACTTCCCTTATTCCCTCATTACCAGCCTCCCTTTCCCCATTTAATCTCCTCCCATTCTGCAGCAGAGGCCGTGAACCGATTTCATGCACAAGGTGGTACCTAACTGCACTGTACCTTGAATTAGCATTTAAAATCTGATGCCAGCTGGGGTCAGCATTTCAATTACAATATGCATACATACAATTATGTATCTGCTGCCATCCTTTGGTTTCAACAGGCTGTGAAGTAGCTAGAAGTCTTGCCTCTCCCTCCTCCCCCCCTTCAATCACCACCCACGACTTTCCTATACTTGTTGTGAAGTAAGGTTGCAAGCACTCTGTCAAGTAATATAGACATATACTTATACTTTGCAGAATGAATCACTCCCACTTTTCACAATCCATTGTAAAGAGAAGGTCTCAACTCTGACAGAGATCCTCCAAGTAGCTCCTTGGGTAACCCTGTATTCTCAGTTTTTATAATGAAATGACAGAAGTCAGCACTTTTTTTTTTTTTTTTTTAAATAGCAGTTTGGAGTCATTAAGATCTCATGTAGGGAAAATTGCATCTTTCTTAAGAAATAAGAGGTGTAACAGCATCCTGACTAGAAGTTATAGATTGTTTGTATATTTACACTCAGCCTATGGTGCATCTCAAAGAATTGTATAGTGGATAATGTGCTCTGCATCTTTACTAATGTACTGATATAACAATTCAAGCCAATTGTGTAGCGCAAGGCATAAAATAGAATTCATCAAATGCTAACTTCCTATACAAATTCTGCCAGGCATTTATTGTAATACACTTATTGATCAGCTTTAGATATGCTTTTCAGATATTGGTTCAAAGAGTCTAAGTTAACCTGTTTTATGTCCTGAACTATCTGGGCCACCATTTAACCAAGCTGGATTGTGGTCTCTTGGGATACTGATACCAGCTTGCTGCATACTTGTAAAAACTACTTTGTTAGGTTAAAATGTGTCAAGCAAAACCAGGAAAATTAATTAAATATTTCAAGTGTTTCAACTTAAATTTCTGGCTTTGGTAGATATGTCTGAAATATGAAAATGCACAATAAATAGCTATAACCTGGTTAAATAACAACAAAGATTGTTCGGATAACTGTCTGCAAGATGGTAAACATGCCTAGAAGATTTGTTTAAGATGTTCTAATTGGATATTACTAAGATTGTTTGCACCCCACTTACCAAATGATGTGTTTTTTAACACATCTAAATGTATGCATGTAGATCATACTTACAGGATGGGGGGGGCTATATCCTGGGAAGCAGTGACTCTGAAAAAGGTGTACGGTTTGTGGTGGACAATCAGCTGACCAATATGTGACACTGATTAGTGGGATGCTGTGGCCAAAAGGGCAAATGCGATCCTTTGGATGCATAAGCAGGGGAGTGTCTAGTAGGAGTAGAGAGGTTACTTTACCTCTGTATTTGACAATGGTTCAATTGCTGCTGGAATACTATGTCCAGTTCTGCTTTCCATAATTCAAGAAGATGCTGATGAATTGGAGAAGGTTCAGAGAAAAGCCACAAGAATGACTAAAGGATTAGAAAACATGCTTTATTGTGATAGACTCAGAGCTCAATCTATTTAGCTTAATGAAGAGAAGGTTAAGGGATGACCTCCTTACCCCCGTAAGTATTCCTTACCAGTAAATACCTATATAGGGAACAAATATTTAATAATAGGTTCTTCAGTCTAGCCAAGAAAGGTATAACATGATCTACTAGCTAGAAGTTGAAGCTAGACAAATTCAAAATGGAAATAAGATGAGAGTAATTAACCAAGAGTCCTGGTGGATTCTCCATCACTAACAATTTATAAATCTAGATTTAAGGAATTTTGAAGAAACTCAGATATGAAATTGCAGAACTACTAGATGTGGTATGTAACCTATTGCCTAAATCTGTCTCTGTACTAGATGACAGGAAGATAGCTAGTGTGATGCTGATTTCTCTCTCTCTCTCTCTCATATAAATTTTTTTTTTTAAAGAATAGTACAATTTGCCGATCCTAGCATTTACAAGTCGGTAAGCCTAACTTCACTATCAAGCAAATTGATTGAAACTATAGTAAAGAATAGAATTATCAGACACATAGACGAACACAATATGTTGGGAAGAGTCAACACAAGTTTTGTAAAGGGAAATCATGCCTCACCAACATAATATGATTCTCTGAGGAAGTCAGCAGGTATGTGGACAAGTGTTATCCAGTTTATAGAAAGCCTTTAACAAGTTCCTACACCAAAGGCTCTTATCCCAGGACTGCTTAAGTTTGCTTAAGAGGGAAGGTCCTCTCAAGGATCAATAACTGGTTTAAAGACAAGAAACAAAGGCTAGGAATAAATGGACAGTTTTTTTCACAACGGAGAGAGGTAAATAGCAGGGTCCCACAAGGATCTGTACTGGGATCAGAGCTTCTTCACCACTTTTTTCTAGATCATTTAGGAATATGTTGAACAGTGAGGTGGCAAAGTTTGCAGATGATACAAAATTACTCAGATAGTTGAGTCCAAAGCTCGCTATGAAGAGTTACAAAGGGATCTCTCAAAAGTGAATGGGGCAAAAAAAGGCAGATGAAAAGTTGTTAGCACTTAATGACTCCAAGATCTTTCTTGTGGATAGTTCTCTGAAAATATCTGCTCAGTGTGCAGCAGCAGTCAAAAAAAAAAAAGCTAACAATATTAGGAATTATTAGGAAAAAGATAGATAACACAGAAAATATCATATTGCCTCTATATAAATCCATGGTATACCCACATCTTGAATACTGCATGCAGATGTGGTCGCCCCATCTCAAAAAAGATATATTAGAATTGGACAAGGTTCAGAAAAGGACAACAAAAATGATTAGGGGTATGGAACAGCTGCCATATGAGGGGAGATTAATAAGACTGAGACTTTTCAGCCTCGAAAAAAGATGACTAAGGGGGGATGTGACAGAGGTCTATAAAATCATGACTGGTGTGGAGAAAGTAAATAAGGAAGTGTTATTTACCCCTTAACAACACAAGAACCATGGGTCACCCAATGAAATTAGTAGGCAGCTGGTTTAAAACAAAAGGAAATATTTCTTCACCCAATGCACGGTGAAGCTGTGGATCTCATTGCCCATGGATGATGTCAAGGCCAAAAGTATAACTGAGTTTAAAAAAAAAAAGAATTTAGATAAGTTCATGGAGGATAGAACCATCAATGACTATTAGCCAAAATGGTCAAGGACACAGCCCCTTGTTCGGGGTGCTTCTAAATCTCTGCCAGAAGTTAAGAACATCAGAATGGGCATACTGGGTCAGACCAAAGGTCCATCTAGCCCAGTATCCTGTCTTTCTAGAGTGGCCAATGCCAGGTGTTCCAGACGGAATGAACAGAACAGGTAATCATCAAGTGATCCATTCCTTGTTGCCCATTCCCAGCTTCTGGCAAACAGAGATTAGGCACACTGTCTCTACCCCTCCTGGCTAATAACTATTGAATAACCTATCCTCTATGACAGTGGTTCCCAAACTTGTTCCGCTGCTTGTGCAGGGAAAGCCCCTGGTGGGCCGGGCCGGATTGTTTACCTGCCGCGTCCGCAGGTTTGGCCGATCGCGACTCCCAGTGGCTGCAGGTCAGTGCTCCAGGCCAATGGGAGCTGGTGGAAGCTGCAGCCACTATGTCCCTCGGCCCGCGCCGCTTCCAGCAGCTCCCATTGGCCTGGAGCAGTGAACCATGGCCCCTGGGAGCCGCGATCGGCTGAACCTGTGGACATGGCAGGTAAACAAACCGGCCCGGCCCGCCAGGGGCTTTCCCTGCACAAGTGGCGGAACAAGTTTGGGAACCACTGCTCTATGAATTTATCTAGTTCTTTTTTGAACCCTGTTAGTCTTGGCCTTCACAGCATCCTCTGGCAAGAAGTTCTACAGGTTGACTCTGTGTTGTGTGAAAAAAATACTTCCCTTTGTTTGTTTTAAACCTACTGCCTACTAATTTCATTTGGTGACCCATGGGTCTTGTGTTATGAGGTGGAGTAAATAACATTTCCTTATTTACTTTCTCCACACCAATCATGATTTTATAGATCTCTATCATATCCCCCTTTAGTTGTCTCTTTTTTTCCAAGCTAAAAAGTCCCAGTCTTATTAATCTCGCCTCATGTGAAAGCTGTTCCATACCTCTAATCATTTTATTTGCCCTTTTCTGAACCTTTTCCAATTCTAATATCTGTATGCAGTATTCAAGATGTGGGCATACCATGGATTTATATAGAGGCAATATGATATTTTCTGTGTTATCTGGCCTATATAGACTATTGGTCTGATCCGGTATGGCCATTCTTATGTTCTAGATTTTTTTCTGAAAGATATCTAGGATTTATTTTTAGGGAGTTCTGTAGCCTCTGTTACACAGCAGCTCAGACTAGATTATCACAATGGTCTCTTCTGGCCTTGAAATCTATGAAAAATGAAAGTAGAATTAAACTTTTCTGCTTAGTATCATGATTGATTTTATTGGTCTTTCCATGCCTTTATAATTTCCATGTAATATTAAACATGCAAGCACATCCTGTACTGAAAATCAAGTGGTGATGTGTACATTGCACCATAAATTGGTTCTCACCAAAGTCCTCAGGAAACATCTCTCTCAGTCCACAAGGAGCAACTTTCCTAGCCTTCCCCAGTGAACTGAAACAGTGCAGATCTTGGAGAACCGAGTACAAAGGAGTGGGAGACTGTTTATTCACTTCCCCTCGAAAGAAACTCAAAACAGCACGGTGAGCAAATAGACAGAAACACAACACTAAGAGATGCTTTAATAAGGTATAATGGATTCACCATGACCTTAAAGCCTTACTTAATCACAAAGAATCTCTTACACACTACATAACAAGTAGAAAAAAACAATGGGAGCTGAGCTAGTTATTGCTACAGAGTTTGTTGATTTGATAAGGAGGTAACATCCTCTCTTGGCTGGCTTCCCGTCAAAGCACAATCTGTTACCTGAAGTCCATCACAGTTTTATCATAGTATACCACCACCTGGTTAATGTACTTAAAGTAACTCCCCACTTCAGTATGTGAGGGAAACTTTTTTTTTTTTTTTTGAATTTCTCTACAATTGCATATTAAACTTGATTTTTCCGATTTACCAGGTCTGGGGAAAATTTGAGATGTAGTGCAGGTTTTATTAAAATCCCTGTGCATGATCACTTATGTTGCTCTTCTACTTCTGTTGTGGTGGGGTTTTTTTGTTTGTTTGTTTTTGTGTACACCTCCACTCCACCTCCAGTACATGAATTGTGGGGTTTCCATTGTGTCCATAATTAGTAAAACTTCTGCTCTCCTCTCCCACTATTAAATTCTGGGCCCTTCTCCTGCCCCAAACTTGTAGATAAGATAATGTAAATTAATCAAATCCAGAGATGATTGTGGAGCTGTAGAAGGACTTAATCAAGCTAGGTTAATGGACAACATCCTGGCAGATTAAACTCAATGTTGATAAATGAAAAGTAATGCACGTTGGAGGGAAAAAATGGATTTGCTCATATACCTTTCAGGGTTCTAAATTAACTTCTGTCAAATCAGGAAAAGGAACTGTGGTCTGGTCAGTGTGGAGCTGTGGTCACAATAAGCAAATAATCTTAAAATGCCTAAGGAATAGAGTGGAGAATAAAACAGAAATAATGATATTGCATAAAGAAGTGTTTGCCCTCACCTGGCATACTGTGTCCAGTACAGATCATGCCATTTCAGACAAGGATATTGAAGAATTAGAGGGCTATCAGAGGCATGTAATGAGAATCATTAGTGGCATGGGAAAGACTTTTATGAAGAGAGATTGGAAAGATTGGGATTGCTTACGTTAGAGGAGAGACCGATAAGGGAAGTGATTTAAAAATATACCAAAATAGTGAGTTGTCTAGAGAAGGTAGATAGGGAGCTTCTGTTCTCCCTGTGTCATGACAAGAACAATTAAAAGATGGCTAACAACAAACTGATAAAAGGAAAGCTTTTTCCACACAATACTGTGGCACTCATTGTTATGGGATGTTTAGGAGAAGAATGTAGCTAGATTCAAAGAGGGATTCGCCACTCAAATGGATAACAAGAAAATCCAGAGTCCTAGTAAATAGAGAGTTTTGGATGGGATAGAAAAACTCATACTTTAGGGTTTTAAGCCAATCTCTATTAGAATAGGAGGAGATTTGGGGGGGAGGGGCAGATTATTCCTCACATGCCTGTTGATGACAGGGTACTGGACTAGATGAGCCACAGGTCTGCCTTTCTGTCATCCCAATTTAACTAGGGTGACCAGACAGCAAATGTGAAAAATCGGGACGGGGGTGGGGGGTAATAGGAGCCTATATAAGAAAAAGACCCAAAAATCGGGACTGTCCCTGTAAAATCGGGACATCTGGTCACCCTACAATTTAACTAATTGGGGGCTCAGGCTTCGCTTCTCACTGCCCACCTTAATGAGTTCTGAGCTCGCCTGCCTCTCTTCTCAAATGGCAGGGCTGCAGTGAAGATGCTGTTGAAGAGCAAGCTGCTCAGAGAATGCTTTGGTTTGTGCTTCCTCTTGCTGTCCTATTTAAAGGAGCAGTGGTATTTGGGCTGCTCTTCTCATTTCTTCTCTCCCCTTCAGAGCTGATGCTAATGGCTCCCCAGCCTGACCCTGCCGCTTTACCAGGGCAAAATGGCTCCTTTCCTTGAGTGAATGGGTTATTCTGAGCCTTTCTTTGAGTTTGTTGAGTTTCGTTGCTTCTAGGGAGAAGGGTTGGCACAAGGACAGTGGAGATCATTAACTTAAGTTACATAAGAACGGCCATACTGGGTCAGACCAAAGGTCCATCTAGCCCAGTATCCTGTCTTCTGACAGTGGCCAATGCCAGGTGCCCCAGAGGGAATGAACAGAACAGGTAATCATCAAGTGATCCGTCCCCTGTCATCCATTCCCAGCTTCTGGCAAACAGAGGCTAGGGATACCATCCCTGCCCATCCTAGCTAATAGCCATTGATGGACCTATCTCCATGAATTTATCTAGTTCTTTTTTAGAACCCTGTTATAGTCTTGGCCTTCACAACATCCTCTGGTAAGGAGTTCCACAGGTTGACTTTGCATTGTGAAAAAATACTTCTTTTTGTTTGTTTTAAACCTGCTGCTTATTAATTTCATTTGGTGACCCCTAGTTCTTGTGTTATGAGAAGAAGTAAATAACATTTCCTTTCTCCATGCCAGTCATGATTTTATAGATCTCTATCATATCCCCCCCCCCCCCAATCGTCTCTTTTCCAAGCTGAAAAGTCCCAGTCTTATTAATCTTGCCTCATGGGGAAGCCATTCCATACCCCTAATCATTTTTGTTGCCCTTTTCTGAAGCTTTTCCAATTCCAATACATCTTTTTTTGATATGGGGCGACCACATCTGTATGCAATATTAAAGATGTGGCCATACCATGGATTTATATGGAGGAAGTATATTTTCTGTCTTCTTATCTATCCCTTTCTTAATGATACTCAACATTCTGTTCACTTTTTTGACTGCTGCTGCACATTGAGTGGATGTTTTCAGAGAACCATCCACAATGACTCCAAGATCTTTCTTGTGTGCTAACCGCTAATTTAGACCCCATCATTTTTAAGCACACATGATGAAGACAAGGCTGAGTCATGTCAAATCATCCTCCTTGAAATGAAAATAAACAGTAAAGCCAAAGGAATTATTTCCACTTCATCTTATTCATTGTTTACATTCAACGGCAAACTTGAAGGCCTAGAAATGGGACTGTCCCCCAGGAAGCCTTGGTGCACTAGTTAAGCAGACAGGCACTTTTTTTCTAGGAGAGCAAAGCCTTAAAGATAACATGGTGTGGCTCATAAACCAGATATGTCCATCCCAAATAGACATGTTCACCTCCTGCCATAATCTTAAACTGGGTCAGAGCTGTCGTTCATAGTGTTCCCAAAGGTTTGGGGATGGTGTACAACATAGTCCCTACAGACACATATTAACGGTGGGATTAAAAAAAAAAAAAACCTGCTTCGGGGTTGTCTTATAAACATAATAAGAAACATATGTAAGACTTATGTGGAAAAATAGTAGGTGGCCATTAGAAATATAAAGAAATTATTTTTTTACGCACAACTATTTTCATAAGCGTCCAACCTCAACACAGCCCTCATATAACATCTTTGAGTATCCTTCTGGTGTCTAACTGTTTTAAGTTATGCAGCTCTGTTTTCCTGCACCTATAAAACAATAATAAGAAATAGATCGTTAGTTACAGTAATATATTGCATTAAATACTAATCTTCTCATTGGTATGTAAAGCAAGAGAGGTAACCAGTTGCTCTGTTCATTTATATTGTAAGGTTAAAAGCAGATAAACAGGCTGTTATCCTGCCCTACATAGATGTTCTGGCTCTTGTCAGATTTTTTTTTTCCCCATAACCCCTCATTTCAAAGCTGTGGAAAAACATAGAAACAATTTTCCCTTTTTTTTTTTTTATTCTTTCCAACTTGTGTATACATAGATGGTTTCTTACTATATATAATACAAACACTGACCATATAATTTCAGAATTTAACAAAACATGCATGTTCCTCTTTAGTTTTGCTTTACGAATCCTTATAAAGATGGCACTCCTCTTTCTAATACGCTAGTCTCTCTAAGCTCTTCAGAAGTATTCACAATAAAGTAGATATCAGATTTAGCATATGAGTCCCTCCCTCAACCACTTCGAAGAAGTGGTGTGAGTTGGTTATAATACTCAGTATAGCAACTCTTCTGAACTATGATGTTACAAATCTTTGCACTCATGCATTGAGAGTAGGGACCAAAAAGGGATGTTTCCATATCCAAGTGATAACATGCTTGTACCCCTCTGAGTGTGTAATTCACTATGTAATGTGACTTCTGGTGGGCTGAGAGAGAAATCTAACCAACGGTGGGGTCTAAAGGTACATCTGCCTTTGTGATCCAGTCTCTTATTTCCTTCATAACTTGTGCTTCGGCTCCCACATCTCTTCCAGCATAGTGTGAATCTTCATCATTGATTGCATTGTGTCTAGACAGTGTCATAAATTCCCACTAGAAGCTTAATTTTCTGTCTTCAGAAGAGAAACTTTGGAATGAACATCCATCTTTTGCTGCAAGTTAAACTGTACATTCTCTTTAGCAGTAGAGAAATGATATTGGTAATCTGTCATTCTATTCTCAGTGCATTATATTTTAAAAAGGGATGTAGCCAATTTGCATGCAGTAAATTCGAAAACATGAGATTAAATTGCAAGTAGGGTATCTAATGAATTCATTTTTATATAGAGTGAAGCGTGCATAAATGAAGTTTTAAAACCAAGTTCAATAGCCCATAATGGCTCTGAAGAAACTGTTAAATATTCACATCTCTCTCTTCAGAAACAGCTTGATAAACAGACTGACCCAATACACTCCATCGTTTTAGTCTCCTATACCATGGGTTGTGTAGTATTTTTTGGCTTGCAAATAACTGATCTAATAGATATCTATAGTACGTTTCCATTGAGTTACTGATTACATAGCAAGCCTGCATGATCATCTAAAGAAGCTTTTTTAGTAACTAAAGTTACTCTGGTATTTGAATTGGGAAAGGAGGAAAAAGTGTTTGGACTGAAGCGATCACTCTATCCTGTGGGCTTACCTAAAAAGCGTTTTTTAAAACTTCTGGAGAACAAAACTCTATTGCTTTCTCCTTTGCCCTGTGTACTCTTAAGGGATCAGTGTCTCTTGCATATTTCAGTACAGACCAGACTTCTACTTTCCAGTTGTCAAATCCTATAAATTATAATAGAATCTGTCAGACCCTTGATTGTGGCAGTATGACAAGCACAGGTGTAACTTCAATCTAAAAATTCATCTGATAGTAACTAGTATTTACCTTTCCATCTTACAATATTGACCTTTGTCTGGCATGTCTTTTCATTACACTTTCTTGTACCATGATAGATAGATATATTAATAAGCAAAACGAGGATATATTATGAAGGGCATAGCTATATCACAGCATTGGTCATGACCAGGAGACAAGACTCCTATTTCTGGACCTGAAGCATTCTAGGCACATCACAGGAATGACTTGGCTGGTCTTTACAGTGACACTATCTCTAGTGGATGTTCTGTCTGAGAAAAACAAGAGGACAACTGCACACTATGTCAGAGTGCGCATCTTTATACCAATTTATTTAATTATCCTTCCATTCCCCTCTTTGCTGCACAGTATCAGAACTAGTCAAGTGCAATCGGTTCTCTACTGCTGTCTTTTTCTTTCAAATGTTAATGAGTTGAGACTGAAATAGTAGTAGGAAAAACATGGACATCTTTCTTTGCTTGCAAAAGTTAACATGGTCATAATATTTCATTGTCGAGTTCTTTTTTTAAAAAAAAGAGTAATTGACCCATACTGTCTTTGGGTCAGAGACTCTGATTTGTGCTAGATCCATACACATACAAGGTGGGCCCCAGCCTTGATCGTCTCTATGTGCCAATGTAATAGAAATAATACAAATGTAAATCATGATGATTGTCATCTCTCTTTTTATTTAAAAAAAAAAAAGTCTGCACCAGTTCATTGTTCCAGTGGAAAAAACATATTTGAGTGGAAAAATCAATATTTCATCATTTTTTGTGTAGCTAGAGGCATAGTGTTTAATAGGTAACTGAATTTAGGGAGTGTGTCTCTTGTGTTTGCTGGACAAGTGAAAATTGTATTCTTTGATTAGTCTTACTGCAGACAACAGGAATACAGTTTTCAATAAAGTGTTGATCTGGGGTATCCATATAGTCCTTTTAAGGGAATTGTTGAGGGGGGGGGGGAGAATCTTGTTGTGAATCTTTGTGTAACCTTCCTGTTCCCAGAACTGTGATAAGGAAGACAAATACAGAAGCCTCATTGAAACCATTGTGAAGCTTTGCTCTTGTAACAAAAAAGTATGAGATCTATAAATTTAGGACGTATTTGATAGCAGTCACTTAAAACCCTTGCCTTGACTGCCCCCATTTTCAGGTAAAACAAGTTTACCACAGCCTTCTTGTTTTGGAATGCATTTAGCATATGGAATACCAGGGTAATATGCTCTGACTACTTCAGTAACTTAAACTTTTACCACTTTGTAGGGCTTTATAAGTAGTGGTTCAATATCTAGTCCTCTCACTTGTGCTCTAAGGTAGGTTAACAAGTTACGTTGTCCATTCTGAAGATTAAGAAACAGACACAGATGTCTTGTAACATGCTCCAGGCCCTGTGGGAGAGACTGCAGTACAGTCAGGATCAAAACTTGGAACTTCCTGACTCTGGGTTCTGTGCCTAAACAACAAGTCATCCCAGAAAATCTTCTGTTCTCTGCACCCAGAAAAATAACAGGAGAAAGTGAAAATGAGATTGCGCTATGCAATTGCAAAACTGGGATGGCTGCCATTTTGGAGGGACATGTAGTTTTCCTGAGCTGTTGTATAACATGCAGCCTGTGGGTCAAGTCACTGTCTGTGTTCTGGCCACTTTTACTTTGGATATTTGTTTCAAAAACTGTTTATTTTCTAAAGAAAGATTTATTACTTAAATATAGGAATGTCTATTTTTATTTTATTTTATTAATTTAAATACAGGGGATAGTTATTGTAAGACAGCTTTCTATTGCCAAGGCCATGAAACTTTAGTTCTAGATACTGAAACTTTTCCAAGTCTTTGGCTGTTGTGCAATCTGCAATTACATTTTAGTGTACAGCAGCATAAATTGGATGGGAAAATATCTTACACAGCAAGACTTGAGTTAGTGTTGTGTAAGCTGAATGTGAACTTGCAGCTGCTTCAAAAATAGAATTTGAGCACACCAAAAAAATGATTAAACAGCATGTTTCTTTCACAGTGCCTGTCTGCTTGGTGAATGTCCTGTTACAGCTGGAATGTTTGTATTAGTAAAACTAATATTTGAACTTAACGTTGAAATACTTCATATAATTTAACTAAAAACTAGAATTCTCAGGTTCCTCCTTAAAACTCACTATTGTCTATACAACATTTACCTTCATCCCTCTAACACTCCACGCTCAATTTAAAATAGATTAAACTGAATAAAAATGAAGGAACTAGCAAAGTGCATACTGTGCAAACATTACTAACCTCCAGGACCTTAGTCTGTGTAACTGGCCCTATTGGGTCCCATCCCCTTTCGCTTGTTATCTCTCCCTCTGTCAAGTCCTGCTGGTCAGTGACTTTAGTGGGACTATTTATGTGTAAAGCAAAGCAAGGTGTGTAAATCTGGCAGAATTGGGGGCCTTGGTTAAGATCCTTAGGGCAGAGACCATATCTTCTTCTTCTTGAAGTGCTAAACACACTTTTGATACATAAGTTTGTTAGCTCCAGCTATTAAAATTTTTGTTGTGATAAAACAAATTTACACTATTTCCATTATCAGAATTTTTATTATTATTATTTATTATTTATTTATTTATTTTTTTATTTTGCCATTGGAAGTCACAGCCTAAGACAAAGGACGGTACTAATGTCCATAGCTGACTAACAGGCAATCTCAGGCCTTTTATAGGGTTGTAGGCCTGACTGCTGCCGGCTGGATCTGCAAGATAGGTTGCAGGAGAAGCAGTCATATCCTAAAAACGAGGACAGTTGCTGAAATGCAACTATCAAGCCTTCTGGGGCTAAGACAGTTTCCTGTGCAAACTGCTTCTGGAGAATGATGTTTCAGCCGCAGGTTCTGTCAATCTGAAGTCCCTACCGCATGTAAGTAGTTAGTGTTAGAGACAACTGTTTGACAGGGGAACACACTGACCAGAACAAGGTAGAGGATACTGTGTTGCGCTCAACCTCAATCTCCCTTCTGAAATAGACCCTTTAGGACCAAAGCCAGCTCAATGTCTAGCACACCACCACAGAAGACAGCTTCTAGTGCTGATCCATGTTATTCTAGAACCACATAAGTGTTATATCAGCAGTCTCTTCTCACCAATGCCCTCTGTTCCAGTCTCCCTTCTTGTCTCTTCCACTCCCTGTCCAATGTGCAGGAGGCTGTCCCTAGTACAAACGTTACCCGGCAACCTGGAGAGGCAGATTGTGAGGTGAAAAGACAAGCTGACGTTACTCATGAAGTGGATCTTGAACAACTCAAAAATAACTGAAGCTGTAGATCAGTTCATGGCCAGATTCAGACACAAGATGCACTCCAATTCCCATAAGCAGCATTGCAGGAAAATCAACAGCAAATATGATTTTGGGGTGGGGGGAAATGCACCATACCAGGAAGCTATAGGAGACGGCTAAATGAAGCTAAGCTGAGTTTCTTAAGACTGGATACTTTTTGCACCTGGGTGGAATGTGGTAAAACTGATAAAAGAAATAGTATTTTTCAGTTCACCTCATACAAGTATTCTAGTGCAATCTCTTTATTGTGAAAGTGCAATTTATAAATGTAGATTTTTTTTTGTTACATAACTGCACTCAAAAACAAAACAATATAAAACTTTAGCGCCTACAAGTCCACTCAGTCCTACTTCTTGTTCAGCCAGTTGCTAAGACAAACAAGTTTGTTTACATTTATGGGAGATAATGCTGCCTGCTTCTTATTTACAATGTTACTTGAAAGGGAGAACAGGCATTCACGTGTCACTTTTGTAGCCTGCGTTGCCAGGTATTTACGGGCCAGGTATGCTAAACATTCGTATGCCCCTTCATGCTTCGGCCACCATTCCAGAGGACATGCTTCCATGCTGATGATGCTTGTTAAAAAAAAAAAAATGTATTAATTAAATTTGTGACTGAACTCCTTGGGGGAGAATTGTATGTCTCCTCTGTTTTTTTTTTTTTTACCTGCATTCTGCCGTATATTTCATGTTATAGCAGTCTTGGATAGTGACTCAGCAAATGTTGTTCATTTTAAGAACACTTTCACAGCAGATTTGACAAAACACAAAGAAGGTACCAAGTTGAGAGTTCTAAAGATAGCTACAACACTCGACCCAAGGTTTAAGAATCTGAAGAGACTTCCAAAATCTGAGTGGGACAAGGTGCAGCGCATGCTTCAGAAGTCTTAAAAGAACAACACTCTGATGCAGGATCTACAGAACCCAAACCACCAAAAAAGAAAATCAACCTTTTGCTGGTGGCATCTGACTCAGATGATGATAATGAACATGCGTTGGTCTGCACTGCTTTGGGTAGTTATCAAGCAGAATCCATCATCAGCATGGACGCATATCCTCTGGAATGGTGGTTGAAGCATGAAGGGACATATGAACCTTAAGCATATCTGGCACGTAAATATCTTGCAACACCGGCTACAAAAGTGCCATGCGAATGCCTGTTCTCACTTTCAGGTGACGTAAACAAGAAGCGGGCAGCATTATCTCCTGCTAATGTAAACAAATTTTTTTGTCTGAGCGATTGACTGAACAAGAAATAGGATTGAGTGGACTTGTAGGCTCTAAAGTTTTACATTTTTATTTTTGAATGCAGTTATTTTTTGTACATAATTCTACATTTGTAAGTTCAACTTTCATGATAGAGATTGCACTACAGTACTTGTATTGGGTGAAGTGAAAAATACTATTTTTGTTGTTTTTACAGTGCAAATATTTGTAATAAATATAAAATGAGCACTGTATATTTGAAAATGTAGAAAACATCCAAAAATACTTAAGTAAATGGAGTTCTATTGTTTAACAGCATGATTGTGCAATTAATCATGTTTAATTTTTTTAATCGCTTGACAGCCCTATTTTCAGCACTTCCCAAGTGCATCAGATTTACCCTCATTCTCATCCTCTTTTCCCTTATGTTGGCAGAAACCAAATCCATGCAACCTGTGTCAGGATATGGGCACCTACTCGCACACTTGCATGATGATCAGTGCTCTGCGTCACTGTGAAGAGTACCTGGTGACAAGCTAGTGGTGGGATAGCAACACAACTGTGAATGTTTCTTGTAGACACTGTTACAGGAACTTTTTTGTGGATCTATGAACTTTTTGACAACCACGTACCACACAGAAGTGTATCTGGAACACTGCTGACTATGAAGAAGTGGGCTGTAGTCCACGAAAGCTTATGCTCTAATAAATTTGTTAGTCTCTAAGGTGCCACAAGTACTCCTGTTCTTCTTTTTATGGCCAGTAGTTGTGCTACAGCAATTTGATTTAGGTTTTCTAGTAGTGGCTCTTTGTCTCAGTTCTGATACTGACTTTGGTTCTGCTATGTGTAGTAGGGTTTGTCTGACTATTGTGTGGTGGCAGTCGCATTGCAGGTTAGCATATGGAGTATAATATGCCAAGGGTATTAACAGTTGAGAGTTGGCTCTGGTTCCTCTTAAGGCTAAATCTTACCACTCCTACAGACTTGTGTACACCTGAGTAATCTGGTGCATATGCGGTAGGGAATGAATGGAATATGCTGTTTGTTTTGCTAAGCAGTATAAATGCACTGCTTAATGGACTAAGTTACCAGTTTTATGTAAAATATGGGCTTTCATATAGGAAATTTTCATATAGGAAATGGTTTAATTTGTTTGTTTAGGCTGATAATTTTGCTAAAAGGACAAATCCACAAGACCTTAAGAATGTTTTTCAGAATGCAGTATATGAAAACTGACAAATTAGACTTTAAAAATAGAATAGGTCTCATGAGTCAAAGAAATGCACCTTCTGTTTGACTTCTGTATATGCTAATGCATTGGCATTTTAGATGTTCTGAAAGGACTGCTTATGAACAAAAACATGTTTTTCTCAAGTGAGATCAAATGATAGTGGGTTTCCTTAGGAAAAGGATGCTTCCCTAGCCAAGATTCATAGATCACCCTGCCACTCCTGTGTTCATCTCTACTTTCTGAACTAAATCCTTTGAATTTGGAGGTAATTGACTATGCTGAAATTCTGTGGCAGGTTTCTCTAAAAGAGAGAAGGAGCTAATGGGAAAAAAAATATTTTAAGGGATTTGTTGATGTATTTTACAAATGTATAGTTCATACCTTAACAAAACAATAAGGTAGACTTCACAAAAATGTTGCGTTTTCTAATCCTGTCTAGTCACTTTTGCTTTTTTTAAATGAATATTTTTTCTAAAGACTACTGTTCAAAGCAATTATTGATTATTGCAAAGACATTGCATTGTACACTGAAGTGTCTTTATACATCAGTGTGGCATTTACTTACATGCAATGAGGGAGGAAATGTTGAGCAAGGGGCCAGTAATCAGTTTGCAGCTATGTAAGCACAACATTCCCTCAGTCTGTTATGAATCTCAATTGCATACCCAAACTGAGTGCTCATGTTCACAACAGTGCATGCAAAAAGAAAAGGGGGGAAAAAACCCCACAATTTTCTGTTGCATTAAACTTTCTTTATACCAGACACTGTGTCAATGAGGTTATGTGCCGGACCATTCTAAACACCTCACATAAGTACATCTCCTCTTTAATGTTAAAGACTTTTAATTGTGCTAGAAACTTTAGCAAATGTCTCCATGCCCAATTTTAATGAAAATAATTCCATGACTCTTATAAATCAAAAGGAATCCCAGCAGCTTAAGGGAAAAATACAGGCAACACCCCAGCTTTTTTTATTATTATTATTATTTTTTTAACTAAATTACAGAATCATTTCTTCTGAACCAAAGCTGAGATGAACCAAAACTCTATAAATATGGTACATTAAGTGCTATGATCTATAAAGTAATCTCCCATTCAGGTAAATATTAAATGTAGAAATAGGTGTGCCAGGATACAAGAATGTGACCATCTTAGGCTGTATGCCAATGCACAAAATACTTCTGTATAACTTGCTGCATACATAGAAGGGAATGAGTAGTACAGCAAGCTTGCTTGTCAGGGTAGTATAAATGTACTAGATAATACTGGAGTAAGTTCCCAACTTTGTGTTAAGTATAGGTCTGCATATTTTAAGGGGCTTTTTGGTAGTGGATGCTTGAATAATTTGAATAGTTGCTTTATTAACCTGCAATTAAGTACACATGGAATAAAATAGGATATATTTTCCACATTTGTGTCTACTTTAAACCAGTAATTGATTTGGTTGAATTTGTTAACCAAATCCTTCTCTGATGACTAAAGAAGAACCTAGGACAATAAGTATATAATGATGAATAGACATGCTATTGTCTCCTAGCACTTAATAGTAGTCAGATGCTGAAGTCCTTGCTTGGTCCATATTGAGGCACATTCTCACTGATTTCAGAGTTTGCTGGAGTAAAAAGTAGTGAATAAAGACCTTGGAGTTTGATCTAGTAATTTGTCACTTTCCGATGGAAGTTGCTATAGAAAATACAAAGCCTGGATTGGTCTCTACCCTCCCTTTGCCCCCACTACAAATATGCAGCCCACCCACCCCCATTTTATGGATCGAAGATTTAAGCCTTCTCTTTTTTTTTGTAAGACAAATAACTTTGAAATTATCTCCTGTCACCATCTCTCACTTCTATTCTTGTGTCCTCTGTCACTATTAACTCTCTCATAGAAATGGAAAAACTCCCCACCACTAGTTACAAGCCACTGGAATTAGGTTACAAATTAATTGCTGCTAACATAAATAACCTTCTGTTCCTCCAGAAATCTCCTGGAGGCCAGTTCTTATTAACTGGCAGGGGCCATTCTCAGCTCACATCTCTCACTCAAAAGGTGGATGGAGCAGGTCCGTACTGGTCATCTTTGGGGGAGGTGTTCTGATACTGTAGTATTTTTTGTAAATTTATTTTGCTCAGTTTTTTTCTTTCTAATGGCAGGATCTCTGTCAAAGATGACAGAATTATCAGGGTTCTGGCTTAGTTTGAAACGATGTTATCAAAAGCAACGTTTTCCCTATCTGAATATGACAGCAGGATAAAGCTTTTGCTGTTGGAGGCAAACATTTCAGTCTTCACTTCAGCTCAATGTGCTTTTGTGAACACATCATCAGCATTGTCGCTGATGGATATTTGGTAGCGTATTTTTTTTTTTTTTAAAGCCTTCATTTTGCTAAGGCAAGAAAAGACCTAGTACATGGAGGTCAAAGCATGCTTGCAAATACATCTATCCTATGAGCACAGAAAACTGTACAGTTCAACAAACCCTGGATACACCATTAATATATCCTTTCCTAAATTGCCTGTTGTATTCTGCCCAAGTCCAAGTATACAGACTTGCTCCAGTCAGGGAGCCAGTATCTGAACTTTTAAGTAGTCCCCAAATAGAGTTCATTGTTGTCTCCTCTGTGGATAGTACTGGGGAGCTTTTCAAACACTCTTAAGATAGATCTTTAGTCAGTACAGCTGACAGAGGGCAGTTGTATGTCTGGCTGCATGGTATTATCTTCACTGAAAGATCTTTATTCATTTTGAAGGAGCTGTCTTCCAGCCCAGTAATACTTTGGGGGCTAGAGCTGTAGGCAAACCTATTACATTTTTAAATTTGTCTTGCTTCCACGATCCCCTGGGCAGCTTCACCATAAATGGAGATGTAACCCAGTTTGCTCCTAACATTGAACTTGACATTCACTATTGAATTTTTCCCTCTGTAAGAGGGAAAATTACAAATCTAATGGCATGGTAATTATCCAGCATGCATTTCTCCCACAGCACATGGATGCTTCTGGGTGTGGAGCCATATCCTGGCTCATTCTTTTTCCTCCGAATTCTCCCTAATACACTTGAGCGAGGGCTGGATCTGGTATCAACAGGTGTTGGTCTGCCTTGTCTCTCCCTCCATCACAATAATCTTTAGAAACTGCTTTGTCTATATTGATTTTTTTCTCCCCACTATTAAGCTTTTCATGACCGTCTAGAACTACTAACAGTGGTATGTAACCTATCATTTAAATTAGTTATTCTCCAGTCATCTGGTATAGAAGCTGATGTGACGCCAGATTTTAAAAAAGGCTCCAGAGATAAGCCTAACTTCAGTACTGGGCAAACTGGTTGAAACTATAGTAAAGAACAGAATTAGCAGACGCATAGATGATCACGATTTGTTGGAGAAGAGTCAACATTGGTGAAACATTATTTCCCTTTACAAAAACAATCTATTAGAATTCTTTGAGGGGGTCAACAAGCATGTGGATATAGTGTGCTTAGATTTTCAGAAAGCCTTTGAGAAGGTCCCTCGCCGAAGGCTCGTAAGCAAAGTAAGCAGTCATGGGATAAGCGGGAAAGTCCTCTCGTGGATCAGTAACTGGTTAAAGGATAGGAAACAAAGAGTAGGAATAAATGGTCAGTTTTCGTAATGGAGAGAGGTAAATAGTGGTATCCCCCAGAGGTCTGTGCTGGGACTGGTGCTGTTGAACTTATTCATAAATGATCTTGAAAAAGGGGTAAACAGTGAGGTGGCAAAATTTTCAGATGATACAAAACTACTCAAGGTAGTTTAAGTCCAAAGCTGACTGCAAAGAGTTACCAAGGGACCTCACAAAACTGGGTGACTGGGCAAGAAAATGGCAGATGAAATTCACTGTTGATAAATGCAAAGTAATGCACATTGGAAAACATAATCCTGACTATACATATAAAATGATTGGGTCTAAATTAGCTGATCGTGGAGTCATTGTGCATAGTTCTCTGAAAACATCCACTCCATGTGCAGTGGCAGTTAAAAAAGTGAACCAAATGTTGGGAATTGTTAGGAAAGGGATAGATAATAAGACAGAAAATATCATATTGTCTCTATGTAAATCCATGGTATGCCCACCTGTTGAATACTGCGTGCAGATGTGGTCACACCATTTCAAAAAAGATATATTGGAATTGGAAAAGGTACAGAAAAGGGCAACAAAAATGATTAGGGATATCGAATGGTTTCCATAGGAGAACAGTTTAGTAAGACTGGGATTTTTTCAGTTTGGGAAAGAGACAACTAAGGGGGTGGGTATGACAGAGCTCTATAAAAGCATGACTGTTGTGGAGAAAGTAAATAACACAAGAAGTGGGGGTCACCAAATGAAATTAATAGGCAGCAGGTTTAAAACAAAAGCAAGTTTTGGCTATGCGTTGTGTGAAGCAAATCTGTGGAACGCTTTGCGAGAGAATGTTGTGAAGGCCAAGACTATAACAGGGTTCAAAAAAGAACTGGATAAGTTCATGGAGGATAGGTCCATCAATGGCTATTAGCCAAGATGGGCAGGGATGGTGTCCCTAGCCTGTTTTCCAGAAGCTGGGAATGGGCCAGAGGGGATGCTCAGTTGATTACCCATTCTGTTCATTCCCTCTGAAATGCCTGGCATCGGCCACTGTCAGAAGACAGGATGCTGGGCTAGGTGAACCTTTGGTCTGACTCCGTATGGCCATTCTTATGTTCAATATCTGCATGAAATTCATGGTGAGACAGATCTCTACAGTAAGTGGGGTTGTTAGAGTGGAATTCTGATTAGCATGTAGGAAAGGAAGGTATGTAAGAATCTCTAGAAAATCCACATACTTTCTGCATCATTTTATCTTCAGAGGGGATAGATAGATAACTAATTTGTTGATATCTGATACAATGCTTAGAGGATAAGGCATTTGTTTGTTAAAAATTAAATCCAGCCAGCACCGGAAACTTAAAGGGTAAGTAAGTACCTGTGATCTTAGATTGTAAATTCTTTGGGACAAGGACTGACGTCTCATGTTTTGTACAGTCCCTGGGACAGTGGGACCCTGGTGTATGACTAGGCTCCTCGGTGCTATTGCAATACAAATTAAAAATAAATCTCTCAAGTGTGTGGGCAGTGATGCTGACTGCCCCTAGTTTAGGTGAATATTTTACAACTACTAGGAAAATGTGACTCTCCATGACAGACAACTATCAACACATACTGAGAAAGCTAGACTGGAAGGTGATTTTTACAGGAAAGCCATCCATTTTTCAAACTTCCTCTTATCTGGGCTATAATCTTTCTCTCTCTCTCCTTTTTTTTTTTTTTTTTTTTTTGCAGGGGGAGGGGAAGGTGTCCATTTTCCTGTGCAGTTCCTCAGGAAATTTTGACTTTGTAGATGTTCAGTTGCAAAAAACCTTAAGGTCCCTCATAACAGCATCTTCACCCTGTAACTCCCCAAAATGAGACTTCAAAACACCAAACTCAAACATTTTTTGGGGAAAGGAGGGAACTGCAGGGAGTAGAGAACACAGCAAATGCACAGTTAAGGTGGGCCACCTTATCTAATGAAAGTGTTAGAAGAAAACAAAACAAACCTTAAAACACCCTGGAAAATGACCATTGAGGTAGCACTTACCACACAACATAGTCACCCAGCGAACTGGGCACCTGTACAGATGCCAGGAAGAACTCAGAAGTCCATGTGATACTGTATCCCTTCATAGTAAATATTTGCCATTATTGGAATCTCTTACAACAGAGTCCATGATGTTAAAGTGCACACAACGGTTAGATGCTTTCTATATGGTTAGATACATTACACTCAAGAATAGTATCTGCCGTTTCCCAAAATGTGATCATGCAGGATGTTGAGGATAACCCAGGGACACACAGGAGGGGCTTTGCATCTCGGAGGATTGATGCACCACCTGCTTACCATCCATTGAACTTACAAAATCTTGCAGGTCAGAACAGAGGTGACTGGCAAAGATACCTAAGGAATTTTGCGTTTTGCCTGCTTGTTTGGCACCTGGTGCAATGCATTGCTCTGACTCCCTTTAACGTATTATACACACTTAAAAATTAGGATCTGACATCTGGGAAAAGTGTCTTAGTGGTCAAAAAATATCATATGTAACTTCTTGACTTACTTTATTTAGTAGTCTAGTCAAGCAGACTAGTTGGACTTGGGATGCATGCACACACACTCCTGCATAGAAACTGGAAAAAATTGTATTTAAAAAGCTGTGTTAAAATTAAGTAATAAGATTTTGCATCCCTTTAATATATAAAGAGTGCAGTCTCACTCCTTTGAGTGGCATAATTGTTCATTTTATGCAGTTTTTCAGTCTATAGAATGCACAAAGATCTGTCATGAAAGGACTAGAAAAGTATCCATTGATTCATCGAGTACTCTCAAAGTTCGTTTTAAATCATTTCACTGGCAGCAAAATATGACTTCACTTTCAAAGGGACAGTTCATTTCCATGGTAATGTGACTTGCATTCTAGAGCAGCTGAAGAATGGATTTTGAGGTGGGTGGGTACTCTGTTATATTTCAGTAACTAAGCAACCAGCAGATATACTATATGCTTTATTTCCATAATAAATGCATTTAAACTACATTTATTTGTGCTTTGCTTTCTTATGAGGTTTTAAAAATTCTGGGTTTAATTTCTGGCGGACAGTGTTGTACCAAGAGGCGTACAAAAATGTGCAGAATGTAGGCTGAAAGTCACTTACAGGGGATAGTTTGGCTCCTCCTATGCTCTGAATTCTTGATGCTAAATATTTATTCTGCTGCCTGAATTCTTTGTAAGCAAATAAAACTTCTGAATAAAGATTAAGGGGCCCTGCTCCATTTCTGTTCCATTCAGAAATGGGCAGTGTCAATGTAAATACAAATATTGTAGATAAACCATCTATTAGAGGTGATTATTATTGAAGTTTTTAATAAGGCTCCAGTACTCTTCAGGGCAGTACTGATTAAAGAAAATGTAGCTTTTCAGCAAAGTAACGCAGCCCCCAAGATCTGAGTTCATTGCAGTGTTTTCTACTAGTTGAAGATGGACTATTGAGTGTATTCTCCTACTCAAAGGATAGTAAACTGCCAGGATTTATCATTATTCAGTAGCTCTCTAATAACTAATAGAATTCTTTTTAAAGTACAAACGAAAATGTAAAGAATAATTTGGATTAAATGTGAACTTAGTTTTTTGCTGCCTGATTTGATGCTGGACACTGAGAAGGGAAGTTTGGCGCACCCCATTCAAAGTGTCCATCTGTTCTAATCTAAATTGTAAATACACTATCTCCTATAGGACTTTACATTTAAAAATCCTTGCGGAATAGGGTATGACAGACAGTCCTCTGCTAGGATAGTAGTGGTAAAACTGGTACTTCTAGATATGTGGGGGACTATCCCAAAATAAACATATTTTGGGGGACGATAAAAGCAAATTCAAAAAATTGATCTGAACATAGCCACTTAGTTACTGGCAGTCAGGGAATTTCCAGATGAGGTAGATCTTGGCAGGTTTTGATTGCTGCTTGTCTTTGTATTGCTGCAGGCTGGTAGAAGCTTTATGTACCCATGCTGTTGTGATAGTACAACAAAGTATGTGACATTCTTGTCACAAACATACAAACCTGAAATTTAACAAAAATATGCCATGCTTGTGTGATGGAGGGGCCAGCAGACTGAATGGATTACAGGGCTACAGGCCAGGTTCTTTGTGGGGAGGCCGCGGATTGTCTAGCAGGGCCTATAAAGATAGAGAACTCATTGGCCTCCTGGGAAACAAGCCTGGTGCATCAAAAGTGGAAGGCTAGTTCTTGGGTCTGGGAGTGGTTGAGCAGATCAAATGCTATACTATAAAAAGTCTGCTCCTCAGAGCTAACACTACTAAGATCAGTGTAAGCCTTTTATTAGGCCTTGGCTACGCTCGCGGATTCACAGCGCTGCCGTGGCAGCGCTGTGAAGCGCGAGTGTAGTCGTGCCACCAGCGCTGCGAGAGCTCTCTTGCAGCGCTGCAAGTACTCCACCTCTCCGAGGGGAATAGCTTGCAGCGCTGCGAGCGAGCGTGCAGCGCTGCAGGCGCTGATTACACTGGCGCTTTACAGCGCTGCACTCGCTGTGCTGGGGGTGTGTGTTTTTTCACACCCCTGAGCGCAGCAAGTGCAGCGCTGTGAATTGCCAGTGTAGCCAAGGTCTGTCAGTGTGTGTTTTGACACTGGTCTGTTTGCTGCCTTTTTAAAGACTTCTCTGCTCTGAAGAGGAAGGGAAACCAGTGAACATGTTTGCCGCCTGTTTAAGTTTTACGTTCTCCTTGCTCAAAAGAGGGAAAACCACTGCATCTCTCAGCTTGCTTGAAGGCTTTGCTTTAACTCTCTCCCAGAGAAAAGCAAGGAGTTTGTTTAATGAGGAGGAAGAAGTATGCTTAAAGTCAGGAGCATTTGAGAAGCAAACCTGGAATGCTGCCACAACTCCAAAGAGCAGGGAGGATTGGAATTTGCTCACCTGGATGCTGAGGGAGTGCTAAGTGGTCACATGGTGATCTCCTAAGTACCATTTATTAGACCCTAATAGTGTTGCTAAACTAACTAGCCTAATGTCCTCCACAAAAATCGGTCTGCAGTCATCATAATGGCATATTGACCTTATTTGTGATTGTCTAAATTTACATTACTCTAGCATACCTGTTGGGTTTCTGTACTGACACTGTTAACTAATAGCTGCTACTTGGTGGTTTGTACTCATTTCTGTATACTGAATATTGTGTGTGCAAGTCTACTAAAAAATGTATTAAGAGGAGACCATGAAATAAAGGCAGTTCAATTTAATGTTAATAATTTGTATTACCATAGTGCCGAGGAACCCTAGCCACGGACCAGAATCCCATTGTGCTAGATACTGAAATTACACAGCAAAAAACAGGTCCCTGCTGCAAGGAGCTCAAATCTAAGACCTGTCTACGCCACGAAGCTTTATCAGTAACAGTTCTGCCAGCATATAGCAGCTGGCATAGCTATTTCGGTGGAGGTGTTTTACATTTGGCTGCCTTTGCTGGTGCAGTGGGTCCCCATAGTGCCAGGTTGTATCAGCAGCAGCTGTGCGGCACAGTGGGAAGGCATCCCATTATCCTCATCACCACCATCTGGCACATTACTTTGTGGGAAATGTTTGCAGGAACACATGGTGATATTGAGGGAAACCAGTGCTCTCAAGGAGTTGTGGGAGTTTAGGGTAAGTTCCCACAATTCTCTGGTCCATCTTGATATCTGTTTTTCTATGACAGTTTTCAGTCTGTCCATCACCTCACTGGCAAATATGCATGCTCAACAGATTAGCAGAGCTCTTGTGGCTGCTTACAAAACAAATCAGTCACCCTGTTTTTAATTTGTGGAACCACAGCTACCACAGTGTGGCCGGCTACATGACACTACAAATGAAAATACTAAGGGGAAGTGGATGATGCGGCTATTGAATGAAACTTGGCCAGCTGCTGCAGGTGGCCACTGGCAGTTCTGGTCCCATGCAGCAAGCACCAAATGGTGGGATCAGATTGTGATGCAAACCTGGGATGACCAGCGGTGGTGGCATAGATTTTGGATGCAGAGGGCCACATTCCGAGAACTGTGTGCTGAGCTCACCCGGCACAAACACACCAAAATGGGAGCTGCTTTTACAGTGGAGAGAGTGGATGTGAGACAAGAGACAACAGATGGATATGGATAGAGGGATGGAGGAGTACAAGGAAACAATGTGACCATATTGGTTGCAATGATAGACTGCAGTCTCAAAACAAATTTGATTGTTTTCCTTAAAATCTGCCAAGGTGTATCTAACCCTTCACTTACTCATCTATAAATGACAGTTAAAACTAAAAAGGTAATTTTAACCAAATGCATGTCTTTTAAATAGTCCAAACTATAAGACTTCCAGTATTGACACTAACAAACCACCTCAGGTATCCTTTTCTGAGTGGCATATGTTCCGAAGAGCTACATAAGAGGCATTTTAGTTAAGTATATTTGTATAATGTCCAAGTCTATAACTTTCTGAATTACTTGATTTTTATGAATCCGAGGGGCACTAGGGTACTGTGAACCCCTCCCAACCTTTGAACAAGAAATTCTGTAATTCGGGTAGAGCCACTCTGTTTGTTTGCATACTATGAAATGTCTAAGTATCTAAACGATGAATAACAATAATTACCGGTAGATAAAAATTCAAATAATGTTGGACTAAAATCCTTGTAACTTTCTCCACCTTTATACAACATGTTCAACCCTGCTAAATTAACTCTTTACATTAATTTTACAGCTGGTAAAAGGTGACAGATTGACAGTACTGTGGACCGAATTCTGCTTTTCCACCAAAGGGGAACAGCAGCGCCACTATAGTCTCTTCCACCACAACCACCCAGCCTCTAGCTTCAACCATGAGCTGGAGGGACATCGGTCTTTGGCCTCTTTCAGGAGCTCTTTTGATTAGAATGTGGTTCATGTTGCTAATAATTAGTTGTCATTTCTATCTTAATGACTGTCTGATGGATTATATGAAATGTGTTGGTGGCCATAGTCCACTTCCTAGTGGGCAAAAGTCAACATCAAAAATGCTACCACACATGCCAAATAGTTTCAGTTATTATTTGGCATTCAGCAGAGATGCCAAGGATTGGGATGGGCGTAGAGAATTAACTGTCACCTTATCCCTAGATACAGTTAATGACTGAGGCAGGCTAGTAGGGAATCAAAGGGATTCTGGTGTTTTGTTTTCTGGGCAAAATATTTTAATTTCAAAGGCTATTTGTCTAGTAACTCTAACACTCGAAAATTAATATGAATGACTGACTTATTTTTCCTCTACAGAACTGTCCGCGTGTGGCTGAAGAGAGAGAGTGGGCAATATTGGCCTAGCATATACCATGCAATGCCATGTAAGTATTTTGGGATGTTCATTCTTTACTGTGTATTTGCCAACTGACTTCTTTGGGCCTGGACATGTACCTCTGAGCTTGTGACCTTTTGGGGAGCTCACAATTGTATGCTAGATACTATACTTGAGCTAAATGTCTAGGTTCTCTGAAGCTTGTTTACCAAGTTATGAACCAATTAAAAAAAATCCCCTATCTTTTTTAAAATTTAATATAAATTGATACTTTGTAAAAATTTCTCCTTTGTTTCTATTACTAGCTCAAGTGTTAGTAGTGGTGATTTCTTTTTAAAAGTAAAAGGCACAGTCCCTACCCTGAAGAGATGACAATCTAGTACAGATTCATGATGCACCAGTATGAGCTGAAGGTGGTATAGGGAGTTTTGCGGAGGAAGTGGCCTCTCTTTTGTTGAGAGAGGGTCTAGAAGAGAGGATTGTCTGATATGTGAGAAGAGGGAGGATATCCCCAAAGAGGTGGCATCAATCAAGATACAAAGAGGAGAGTGGGAAGAGAATACGTTGGGGCTGGATTGGATAGGCAATTTGAGATGAGCTCAGTCTTCTGGCGTATGGGTTCTGATGCTGGGTAAGTGATGTGACCACTCTGTCACAGCAGCAGCGTCCAGAGATGTCAAACTTATCCATCCACCATCAATGAGCTAACTAAAGAATGAAAGTAGAAAGAAGTGAACAGAATTATAGACAGTATGGTGTTTACAGAGCCTTGAAATTAAGGGGAAATCAGGAAAATCAATAATGGGATTTAAAGTAGGCAGTGATCTGATCAGAACAGTGGGAAAAGGTGTGCTTATTTTTAACTAGGCGTCCTGGAGGGACAGGAAGGTGGAAGTTGAGGGAAGCTAGAGAGGAGAATGTTACAAAAATTAAGGGAGGAGATGACCATAGCATTTGTCAAAGTTAAGCAGTAGGGAATGGAGAAGAGTGTGGGTTCCATAGATGATGATGTAGAGGAAGATCAGAAATGGCTGTTGGCAATGGAAGGAGGAGAAAAAGGGTGAGAGACACCAAATTTCTGAGCTGGGACAGTGGAGGAGGCTAGTGGAATTTGGCTCCATTAGACGGGAGGGGCAACCTGAGGGCAATTGGAGGTGAGTGAAGAGTGGGGGAGAATTCATGAGTAGAGGGGAAGATCTGTGTGTAAGGGGAAAAGAGTGGAGGATGGAGGACAAAGCCCTGAGGGTCATTAACAGAATACTGGAGAGGGGAGGTGAAAGTGCAGCAAGAGGAAACTAGAATCACTGAGTCAGGTGATGAATGAATGCTTGAACACTTTTATATACAAATGTAATGCAAATCATCAAAAGCCAGGAAACTCAGTCCAGTCTAAAATTCTGCCATTAAAGGGGTCAGTCAAGGCTGAGGCGTCTCAAGTAAGAACCTTTCATATTTCACCCCTTTCTCCTATAGCATTATAACCTTTAAAATCTTAGTGGGCAAGAATCTGGTATTGGCTACTGCAGGATACTGGACGTACAGGCCAGTGGTCTTCTCCAGTGTGGCAAATCTTGGCTACCTTCTAGAGAAGGGTTGCACTAGTTGTAGAGGGAACTGATGCACACAACAGGTTGGCAAGACTTCTTTGCTGATGCAGCATGTTAAAGTTCTGTCAAGCTGCTGACTCCTTAGCAGGTATGGCTCCTTAAGTCAGTTCACACAGATATAACACAAGTGGGGAGTGATTTTTAGAGAGAGGGTACCAGATCTAAGGCAGGTTTCTGCATGGAAACCCTAGGGAGAAAGCTTAGGCTGGTTTGTGTTGTGCTTCTGAGTTACCAATAAAGAAAAAAATGATGGGATGGGTGGGAGGGGTAAGTTTGAGCTAAGTGTGCGTGGATTCTATTCAGAGCTGGGTGGAAACCCCACCTGCTCATAGTGTACTGAAAACCAAAGCTATCCTGTGAATCTGAGTTACTAACATGTAACGCTCTTCCCATCTCTCTTCCTCCCTCAGCCTTGCTCTCCAATCAGAGAATATTTACATCTTAAGTTTACGTTTTAAGACTTGCTGATTGACAGACCCATCTCTTTACGGGGAAATGCATTGTACCTACTCAGTGTTTAGTTCCCCAGTAATGGCTTGTAAGCTTGGAGTCTTAGCACAGCATTGTTGTATTGATGGGTTACTAACATCCTGCAGCAAGAGTATGCAATATTTTTTGACATGTTCCAAACCAAACCAAACATGCTCAATGGGGGAAACACCCCAGTTACTCTATTCAAGAAGGATTCCAGGTGTCCCTGGCAGGCCGTTTCTTCTAACCGCTATCTTGTGTCCATGGGTGAGCTTGTGGGAATCTCAGTGCTTGAGAGGTCTGTATATTCAGTATGTTGCTCAAAAACATACCGGGCCACATCCTCTGCTGGGGTAAAAGTAGGTAGCTCCATTGAAGTCGATGAAGCTATGCTGATTTATAGCAGCTGCAGTTCTGTTAATCTGACCTAAGCAGTTGTGTTCCCTTACCTAGCTCTGTAGTGGAACAGATGCCTTAGCGGTATGTCATTCATCTGCTTTGGCTGATATTTATTTCTTTAAAATATTTGTATACATTTGTGTTGAAGATTTTTGTTACCTCTGCCCAGATCCCCTAGATCCAGAGGGTTGGGTTTTGTGTCTCTGCAAACGGCGGGTGTCATGAGAAAACATGGGGGCATCTGATTTGAGACAGAATTAATGAGTTCTGAGCAGGGTAATTTTAGATTTCCCTCTGTCCTCCTGTTCTAATCTTTAAGCTCAATTGACCTGTGGCATGTGAATCCTGCCACCTACACCACTTGTCACGCAGTCTGAAATGGCTCCCAATTGTGAGTGCCAATTTCAGGTCAGACTGTCAAGGCATATACACCAAACTGGTGGTATAGTCTACAACTAGATTTCACCAAACCAGTAACACATGTGCACTCCTGATCAATCTTTTAGTCTTACCATTTAGTCCCAAACAGTCCCTTTAGGCCAGAGGTGGACAAACTACGGCCCGCGGGCCATATCCGACCCACGGGACTGTCCTGCCCGGCCCTTGAGTTCCCGGCCAGGGAGGCTAGCCCCCGTCCCGTCCTCTCCTGTCCCCACTCCCCCACAGCCTCAGCTCGCCATGCCGCCAGCGCTCTGGATGGTGGGGCTGCGAGCTCCTGCCGGGCAGTGGGGCTGCGAGAGCTGCCAGCGTGTAGTAGATTAAATTGCTCCTCATAGGAATGTGCCACTTACAGAGCACCAGGACTGGCAGCTGTAAGTAGTACACCGTAAGTAGCACATTGCTACGGGGAGCAATTTAATACAGTACACCCCGGGTAGGGAAAGCTGTGGCTCCCCAAACAGCCTGGCCCCTGCCCCCTATCTGCCTCCTCCCAGCCCCCCTCAGAATCCCTGACCCATCCAACCCCCCCTGTTCCTTGTCCCCTGACTGCCCCCTCCTGGGACCCCACCCCCATCCAACCCCTCCTGCTCCCTGTCCCCTGACTGCCCTGACCCCTATCCACACCCCTGGCCCCCGACAGACCCCCTGGGACTCCCACTCCTATCCAGCTGCCCCCTGCTCCCTGTCCCCTGACTGCCCCCCTCCCCGGGATCTCCTGCCCCTTATCCAACCCCCCCACTCCCTGCCCCCTTACCATGCCGCTCAGAGCACCAGGACTGGCAGCCGTAAGTAGTACACCGTAAGTAGCACATTCCTACGGGGAGCAATTTAATAACTACACCAGCCCTCTATACAGTTTTGGAACCCCAATGTGGCCCTCAGGCCAAAAAATTTGCCCACCCCTGCTTTAGGCTCTTCAGCCTACCTTGCCACCCAGACAAACTGGACTTTGTGATACTGGTCACTATACCAAATATCACATCTCATTAAGTTACTCCCAACCCCAAAGGGTCCGTCACTTATTCCAGGTCAATGGATACTCTCAACATCACACCAAAGACAATGCTGGCAGCCAATTTCTCTAGTAAACAACTAAAGGTTTGTTAGTTTTTAAAAAAGGAAATGAATTATTGAGAGGTTAAAGCAGGTAAAATACATTAACAGGTGAGTCAAAGTTTATAAGTTTACAATTCTTAACATTTCATTAATCTGCTAAATTTCCAAAAGTTCCTCAGGGTTACCCAGAGTAATTCTAGGGATCTTTGTCCACTTGTTCAGTATTTCACCCTGTTAGCATCCAAAACAGTTCAGAGATGCATGATCGATCGCTGAATCCATTCTTATAGCGTCTTTCCTGGGAGGGCAATCTGGCAGGTGTTTTCATTCACAGCATGAACTCTCCTTTTGCTGATTAAATATAAACAAAGTCTCTGAATTTCCATTGTCGAACACAGCAACGCATACTTTGAAGTTAGCGATCTTCTATATTTCCAGAGCTCCATTCTCATGTGATGAGTAAATGTAATGTAAGCACAGTGTGATAGCCAGGAACAATCCTTCATTAGTTTTCATTGTTTACACATCAAGAAAATTCTTATCCAAGTATTCTCACAAAATTTTTGATCTAGGATTAATTAAGTACAGGGATACACATAATGTAAATCGACAGCAATCAACAGTTTGTAGATAAGTGAAGACCATATCATTCGCATTTCCTTTGAAATAAATTAACAATCAAGTGAATTAGTACACTTAACGTTTCTTTGATAATCTCACACAGGCGAATTGGCCTATTGCTCTGACTTGAGCTGGCCTGTCAGCCTCACCCCCACACCCAATTTTGAGGAACATCTTGCACCATCCCCCTTGCCCGATATTTTGGAAAACTTTAGAACTATCGAACATGAGTCATGCTGTTCTAGGACTTCTTTCTAAGTGCATACAAGTATAATCCTAGGCCTGTGGGGTGTTGCCTGCTGAATTGACACACATTGTGTCTTTTCTTTATCATTGTTTCTGAAAGCTATTGGATGGGACATGAGTGATTGTAACCCCCACTGCCCACACACCTCTTACACCAGAAGTGACCTTACTACTTGAGTGTGGAGTGGCATTGCTGTGTTCTTCACAGTTTCTTTTAGCTTCTCTAGCCAGGAGAAAGCAGCACTGGAGCAGTGACTGTCCAAAAAGACTTGTTAGGGCTGTGGTGGGGGAAAAAATGTCTCTTTGCTACCAGAATCCCTGCTGAAATCCCTGCTCCCAAGCATAGCCATCCCACTAGCATCACATGTCACTTTGACATCACTATTCAAAACACAGATGTACAGGATTCTTATTTGTGCTTGTTACTTGTTAGTACGCTGGGAGTGTCTGTGTGAGGAAGAGGGAGAAAGAAGGGCTACAGGACTGAGCCAGATGTCAGCTGTTTGAGTTTCTGCCGGCCTTGCGTTGAAATAGGTCATTAATGGATATCAGAATATGGAACGAGAACAAAATGAGAGAAAGCACTGGAATGAAACTTTTGAATTCTTTAACAGATAGGACATACTTTTGTTAATGATCTTCGTTTTTGGAACAGCACCCTCCTCATGCTTGATAGATTATTACTTCTGGGGAAACAGACAATGAAAACTCAGACTTAATAGGCACTGCTGATCTATATGGCTAACGGGGTGAACTGAAAAACAAGTTAATATAGTTCTCATGTTCAGTACATGTTAGTTGGCTTAGCAACAGTATTCTTTACAATGGGCCTCTAAAAGATAACTACAGGCAGCTTATCCTCCTCATGCACATTCACGAAGGCTTTGTTAGTATTAAGCATTCGAGCACTGTTTAAACCTTACTTTTGCCTGTAAATGGCCTTAAGATTATGAAAGGGAAGCAGTCTAGCGAACAGACATATGCTAAAAGAGTGTAGAATGGAATCCTGTAATAGAGGAAGACGGAATTTGTTATGTACCAGGAGGTAGCCTGCTCTGCCTACCTGATGTTAGTGTTAATAGTCTCAATACAAACTACTGTGATCTAGAGGAGAGTGAAATACATTGTAAATCAGGATATGCATTAGGTATAAAAATGATCGCTTTTAAATAAAATCAGTATTGGTTGTATCCCCATCTCAAGGGACTCAGGGATAATAATTATATAAAGCAGTGGTCACCAAACCGTAGATCACAATAGACTGGTCGATCCTGGAGCCTCTGCCAGTCTATCACGATCTCTGGCCACTAAAAGTCTGGCGGCACAGCAGGGCTAAGGCAGGTTCCTTGCCTGTCCTGGCCCTAAGCCACTCGTGGAAGCGTCCAGCACGCTCCTGTGGGGGCAGAGTTCTCTGCGTGCTGCTCCTGCATGCAAGTGCCATCCGCACAGCTCCCATTTGCCGGGAATGGGGAATTGTGGCCAATGAGAGCTGTGAGGGCGGTGATTGCAGGCAGTAGCAGTGCACAGAGCCATGTGCTCCCCCCCCCCCATTAGGGCCACGGGGGCGTGTTGGCCACTTCCAGGAGCGGCGTGGGGCTGGGGCAAGCAGGGAGCCTGCCTTAGCCGCCCCCTGTGCCTCCAACCAGGAGCCGCCTGAGGTAAGTGCCACCCTGCAGGAGCCCACACCCCAACCCCCGGCCTTGAGCCTCCTCCCAGAGCCAGCACCCCAGCCCTGGCTCCCCCTCCCAGAGCCAGCATCCCATATCCTCTTCTGCACCCCAACATTCTGCCCCAGCCTGGAGCCCCTCCTGCACCCAAACTCACTCCCAGAGCTGAAAGTGATTGAGGATGAGGAAGAGTGAGCTAAGGAGGGATGTGTGGATGGAGTGAGTGGGTGGGGCTTTAGGGAAGGGGTGGGGCTTCAGGGAAGGGGCCGGGTATATCCTGGGTTGCACTTATATTCAAAAAGTGATCTTGTGCATAAAAAGGTTGGAGACCACTGATGTAAAGTAACAGTATATACTTCATTGTAGTAGAGAGGAATGTACCATAGGGGGAGTATAGAATATATAATTTGTTAATTCCTTTATAATTCAGTTTGAGAAGGTGAAAATGAGTGCATTAAGGGTGGGTCACTTGTCATGTTTGTAAGTAAATGAACAAAACACACCACCTCAAGTCTTTTCGGCGGCAGAAGGGGTTACTGGATCATTCCATTCTGAAGAACAACCCTTAATAAGACTAAAGCAGAGGGGCTTAATGAAAATGACTTGTCCTGTGGGTAAAATTTTCACAAGCCCTTAAATGTTTTACCAGCTTAAGTTCTATTTTCAAAGCATTTAAGTCAATGAGACTCAGGTAGTTTCAATGGGAAGTAAGCACGAAAGGGCTCGTCTACACACAAGCTGTATCACTTTAACTATACTGGTACAATTAAAGCAGTTCAACCCCCTAGGGTGAACATAAATAAGCCAGTAAAAAGGTCCTTTATATAAGAGAAGGAATAAGATGTATGGCATCTTTGTAAACAGAAATAACTGCATTTACACTAGGGGTGGTACCAGTATAACTATTGTGGTTTTGAAAGGAAAAAAAACCCAAAAACCCCTAATAGAAATAGTTATACTAGGCCTATGTTGTTTAAGTGCTTTTGAATATTTTTATCCAAAAGCTTTTTTTTTTTTTTTGGTCAGCTCCATTACTGACACATTGTGTGTTTTGGAAAAAGCATGACTTGAAAAATAACTAATTTATTAGAGCCCGCCACTGACAGTGATTTGTAAAAATCTGATTTTCTGTGAACTGTTAATAGTATTTGCAATGGTGGTAGGGGTTCTTTAGATTAGATACTATCTAGCACTGGACCAAAAACTGTAGGGTGGGGGTGGTATTTTAAGGATTTTATATAGTCTGGTATGATACAATGATTTTTTTTTTTGAAAAGAATAATCATTTGCCTTAAACACTGCCCTGCAATGTTAGAAACCCAGACATAACAGCATTGCACCAAGCACCAGCAGTTGGAATGACCTCTTAACAGAAATTGCTTTAAATCCACTAAGTAAATGGCAAAATGGTGAAAAGTAAACTTTTCTATTCACCAGTTTCACTTTAATAATCTCTGGTGGTGTTAGTAGCACCACAAAATACTTTTCATTGTGACAGCTTCCTTTTTTAACTGAAGCCTTTTATCTGTTCGTTGAGCAGCAAGTTAGACATTCTAAAAAATAAAGTGAAAAAACAAGTAATCAGAGCCACTCTTGATCTACTTGATTGACTGTTGTGCTCTTTGAGTTTCTGTTGCCATAAATTATTCTGTATTCGCCCCTCAATAAATAAATAAATCAATACAATCCTAAACTCCACGTGGTGGTGAAATTTCAGTTAAATGTCTAACACAAACTTTTTTGTATTGTCTTGTCTTCATCTGGTTATGCCACAAAATAAAGAACATGGAGGCTCCACTGGATTGATGGATGTTTTGATACCAGTCTAGAGTGTTTGTTTAAAACTGTTGAGAAAACAAGTTGAAAATATATAGGGTATTCACTATTTATAGAAGCAAGTGCACATATCTAGTTAGGGGTTGGGGGAGGGCTACAAAAACAGAACAGAAAAATCCAGTGAAAAGCAGTACTAAAAATCTTTAGTTCTTTATTCCTGTGATCAATATTGAATTAATGGTAAAAATCAGAAGGAGCAAGAATTCCTGGCCCCACTGCTAAGATTGCCAGTTGTAATGTTGAACCTGTCCTGCAGAAACTTGATTGAGACGTCAGCTACAGTATTAAGAGGCAAAAAACCAAAACTATCACTGCACACCTAAATTGGATTAAAAAGGCTGTCTATAAACAGAGAGCAAACATAACTCTAATTCTTAGTAGAAAATTCTGACTCTACACCACCATGTTAACATCACCAGATTCTCAAAAGAGCCTAAGACACTTTTTAAAAAGCAAGCTGCAAGAGTATATCCTGAACATTTGTAGTGTGGTAGTTGTGTAGGGTAATGTGTTTCTAGGGTATTAGATAGAATATTGTTTTGAACATACTTTTAGTCATTGGTTACAATGTAATCTAATTATAATAGAGATGATCAACAACTGTAGTTCCATTATGGACTATCTGTCTTTAATTTTGTTGAAACTCAATGACCTTTCAGTCCATAGGAGTTTCCTACTTCAAGAATTTAAACTGATGGGATGTAAACTTTAGAAATAATATTATATTACTTTATAGCTGAAAATCAGAAAATGTAGAAAATTATCTTCAATCATTCTGTTAAATCCACAAAAACTTTAAAACTGAAATGTCTTTAATATTCTTTGAGGGGTCTGTGACCCCACAACTGTTCTTGTATAACATTTTCTGTTTAAATAATTTAATTAAGGGGGAGGGGGGAAGTGGATCATGAAATAAGGAGTAGTTGTATAGCTACTCATTTATTTCCTGATGTAACAGGGTTTACTGAGTAGCATTGCAGGAAGAGTATGTTTATGGTTTTCTGTCATAAGGGGTAAAATAAAGAATAGCCTCATAAGTATGTTAGCTAGATAGGGACTCCAGAGCTTCAAGATCAATGAGAATCATGGTTTTGTTAACTTCATCAACATGTTCATTTTTTTCAGCTCCATGTTCATGCATGTCTTTTAATCCGGAAACAAGAAGGCTGTCCGTAGGTCTAGACAATGGTTCAATCTCAGTAAGTACATATAAATAAGATTTCCCATTGAAATACTTCCCTTTTGAGAAGTATGTATATATTATTGTGCTGAGGAATTTTAATTAGCATTGGCTAAATGACAGATTAACATTGATCCTAGCTACTAATGACACTGACCGCTCTAGTGCAGAAAACAGAAGACCCATGACAAATTTCAAACTAACTGCTATATAAATTTGAGCTGGGTTTAGAGGAATTAGGCAACTAAACAAATTGTATGGGTTTACTTGTCCAATAACAAGTTTTTAATTTACCAACTTTGATCAAATTATTAATCACTTGTGCTAAATTGGTCTCTGAACACAGCAAATGGGCGTAAAGTTACTCTCAGATCCATATGATGCATCTCAACTCATACAGTTAGCTCTTTATATGTAATATATAGCACTGTGCCAGAGCACTGTACAAAGACTGGTCCTGGTTACCCTTTTGTTAATTCAGTGTTATGCAGGTGTAATTCTCCTTTGTGAGAGAGAACTTCTTTCCGTGGAGTCCGTTCTGATTTACAGCAGTGTGAATGGGTCCATTCTCCTTTCAGTAACTTCTGAGATATCCCCATGCATGTAAAAAGAGCAGAATATTGAAGCAGAGATCTGCCATGTGGATCAAAGGGCCCCCTGTTGCCATTTGATTGTAATTATTATGGAAACTGTTACTTGGGCATCTGACTAGACTAAGAGATGTTTTTAGGGCTTCAGGTGGCAGTGTTGGTCAGAGCAGGAGCGGTGCCAGGGTTTTTGCTGCTCTAGGCGGCAGCGCTCCTCCTCTGAGCATTCGGTGGCGGGGGTCCATTCCGTTCCATCTTCGGGGCACTTCGGCGGTGGGTCCCAGAGCGAGTGAAGGACCCGCCTCCGAATTTCCACCAAAGACCCGGAGCGGAAGGCCCCCCCCCCTGCCGAATTTCTGCCGAGGGCGGCAAAATGCCACCCCCCAAATCCTGCCACCCTAGGCGACTGCCTAGGGTCGCCAGCCCTGGGTCAGAGGCATTCTGTCATTCTTTCAAATGAGAATCTTGGTACCGTTATCTGTAGCTTTGACATTTCATGGTCAGACTATTGCCATGTGCTTTACAAGGGGCCATATCTTAACATTGATTTGGAAGCTGGAACAAGTGCCAAAGTTAACTTGCCTTCTTGGTAAGCCTGGTGTCCTATAGAGAGCACATGGCCCCCGTGCTTTGGGACCTGCCCTGGTTACTTATGAGCTCTCTGGTAGGTTTTAAGGTGCTGGCTTTGACTTCTAAAGCATGAAATGACCTGGGAACAGCCTGCCTGAGACTGCATCTCCCCATTATATTC
The DNA here is from genome assembly GCF_011386835.1 of Chrysemys picta bellii. NCBI lineage: Eukaryota > Metazoa > Chordata > Testudines > Emydidae > Chrysemys > Chrysemys picta. The sequence goes on from NC_088791.1 coordinate 299,495,872, forward strand.
TGCTATAGCTGCAGTCAGCAGAAGTGCTGATGCTAAATCCTCATTAATCTAATAAAGAAGGAGGGGTTGACGGGGTATTTTCTATAAGGGCTTCATGGAAGCCTCTCCTCCAGTCTGATTTAGTTTGCACTTGTCTTTCAGCGCACACTGTACTTGTTTTGCCTGGCCTTTGAGGAAAGGGACGGGGTTAATATACTTACCAGCATAATGGAGTGTTGGTATTTTTGCTCCTGCGTGTGTGAAAGGGGGAGCTGATAGAACTGTGTTTTGCATTTGTAATTCTAAATAATTGATAGGGCACTTGGATCCTCTAGGAAGACACATGTTATTTATTGTAAAGAAAGTAAATTGAGGGAAAATATGCTGGCTACAATCTCTTAGATTGTACGTTATTGGGTTTGTTTATATACACACAGATTCTATTCTGTCAGGCTATTTTTTCCTTGTGTTGGCCCTTTAAATGCTCTGACAGTACCAGCATCTTATACTAGCAGCAACAGCAAAAATCACATAGCATACAGATTTTTTTTTTGTAATATTCCCCCAACATCTGAATTAGTCAGGCATTCAGAGGAATATCTGATTGCTAATGGTTCAGAAAGCAGCAGTTATGTTCTAAAATAATTCTAAAATATAGAACAAAATTTCTGGGAAATAGTCCAAGATAACTAACTTTTGACTCAAAGTCCAGACTATTTCAAATGCATCGGTACAGGGCAGTGAAATGCTACTTTCAGAAATCAAGGAAATGTGTTAAAATAATCTCTCTACATGCACTTTTAAAATGAGACTGATTCCAGTAATATGCCTGGCATTTTGGTGAATGGGGTAGTGCATTGTAAGGAGGAGGATGTTTGTATATAGAGAGGCTGCATTACCGTCAAAATCAGTAGAGGGACAGATTTTTCACCAGAGCTGGTGAAAAAGAGCTGGAAGACTCGTGGCTGAGATGAATTACTGTTATGTTTCCATTTAACTTAACCTCTAGCTAAAAGTTAATTAGAATCATTCACCCATTTGTCATGGAATAAAACAAAATGGATGATAAACTTCCCTCCTTTTGCTGCTAGAAGTGACACAAGTGGTTATTTTCAAACTTTATAACTTGTCAGCTTGGAAGTTTAAATTTATAAGCAGAACCTTTAGACAAGATGACAGATTATGTCTCACGATTGATTTTAATCACCACTGCCAGATTGCATACTTCCTTAGGAAATGGTGGCACTTAAAACAAAATCATGTTGTATTATTTTTTTTCTTGTGCTCCCACTTTGCAACCCCTTCCCCAAATCTTGGCCTGAAGTTGGGAAAGCTGTCTTTGAAGAGTACCTCTCATTCCATTGCTCACTCCAAATCTTCAGGGCTATTTCGGGTCCCTTAGAAGCCAAGGGACTTTTCCCTCCAAAAAGAAACTTTCTGCTTCAACATGAAGGAAAATTAAGCTTTGAAGGAGATGCCAGTCTCCCATGCAAGTGGCTGTGAAGAAGAAACCTCCCTTTTTATAAAGGTATCTTAAAAGCTCTGCCTTCCTTAATGGTAAGGACATTTATACACTGTCACTTATTCTCCTACTATTCTTGTTGCAAGCAAAGATCTTGCATGATCTCACGGCTTGTCTTCATGAGCTCCTAATGCATAGCAGGCTAATATGTGCTAGACTTATACTCCCGCTTGATTCAAACTCGGCGTTTGTTTGGACAGCAAGCCCTCAGTTGGGCCTCAAGGAAAAGATCCCATCAAACACCCCGTTCAGAACAATGACTCTTTACCATCAGGAAGAATTGATCTTAACATCTTCTATCATTTGCTCCTGCTAGATATTTAGAGACTTAGTCATATGGCGCACTTTCAATGTCTGTAACTGAATAACTCATGTTGGCTTGCTCACCCAGATTGTCAGTTAGAATATCTCTTTCCTCAAGAGGCAAGAAGATTAAATCATAGTTTACGTCACCCTCCCAGCCCGTTGATCTGATTCGTATTCTGTACAGAATGAGTTACTTCAAAACTTGAGATTTTAAACTTTATTTTGCTTCTGGAGTATATCCTGTGAATTCTACTCTGCAAACTAGATCACGGAGACTGTTTTAAACCCAGAATGAAAATCCTACTTCAAATCCAAACTCTGTGCAGCAGCCCCAACTTTTTCTGCATTTTCTGAAATCTTTTAATCCTTAATATCCTTAATCCTGAGCAATATTTCCCAGTTTAAAAAAACCCCACTTTGATCATCTTTCATAATGTCCCTTGGGGGATAAACAAAATCTTACTGTTGACTATGCAATTACAGTTATCTTTTAAAGACCCTTCATCTTTTTCTAATCCTGAGGCCAATCTGTTTACCTCTGGGGGAATGTACTCGCTACCCCACTCCAATAAAAATGCTGTCAGACACCCTTTTAAATAAGAGTCTAAAATGGAACCTACCTCTGGATATCTGTGTCCAAACTGTATAGTCTGTCAAGTGGGATTATGAGATCATTGGGCCAAAGCCCATTTTTTCTGCCTCTTCTACAACACTGAGCACCCTGTTAGTAGCTAACCTAAATAATGTGTGAGGATAGTAGACTCTCAGTCTGCTCATTGATTGTCAAGAGAGTACTATTAGGATGCCTATGTGGCCAAATTCAAGATTTTCAGATGGGAAAAGATTAAAATTCACAAAGGATATTACTTTAATTAAAATTTTGAGGGAAAATATTGGCCTCTCTATCTCAACTATTATTCAAAGGTTTAATATGTGGCAATGTTGATGCCTATACTGCACCAAATAAGACAAAATCATTCTTGCCTACTCAAGATTCTTCTCCCCAGTTCATGAAGGCTTTTGTAGTGGATCCAGCACTGGAATAGGCTTCCAAGGGAGGTTGTGGACTCGCCATCATTGGAAGCTTTTAAGAACAGATTGGGCAAACATCTATCTGGGATGGTCTAGGGTTATGTGGTCTTCCCTGAGCGCGAGGGGCTGGAATTAATGACTTCTCAAGGTCCCTTCCAGCCCTACATTTTTATCATTCTGTGACTGACTAAATAAGTGTATCTAGAAACAAATCAGACTGACATTTGAAGGGTTCATCATAGCAAACAGTGTAGGTAAAAGTCTAACAGACTTCTGAAGAGGCCAATTACCTTGCCAACCAAAAATTTGTTTATAGCAGCAACTTCCATCCTGATAGGCAATATGTGTAACCAATGTGGGCATTCAGAATTGTAAGTGGATGTGGAAGAACTCTTTATTTAAACAAACAAACAAACAAAAGCTTTTGTTTACAACCCATTGTTGCTAGCCACAGAAGAGCAACAGCCAGTTATCTTGGGGTCCATCTTTGTCAGATGTATCCGCCTCTGATTTAAGTAGTGATAGGGCTAATCCAAATGCATTTCCCTAAACACACACACCCCGAGTGATCAACTAACTGTTGTCAATTTAGTTTTTTTCCAACCCCCCCTGTAAATTCAAACACCACTTCTAATTTCAATTCCTGAGGAAAGTACTGTGGAAATAACCCTTACAATTTGTGGCAGATGTGTTCTGAACTTTGTGGGTGACCTCTATCTTTATGATGGACGGAGCCAGAAAGTTGTCTAACAACAACTGGCAATCAATTGCTTTGACAATAGAATCATATTCCATGAAAATAGCAAACTTACATTTATTTTTAATATTAATATATATATATTTATATTTATATATGGTTAGAAAAATGAAAATTTACTTTTGTACAGTTTTTAGAAATGAAATCCAGTGTTCTCAAAGTGGAGACTAAACAAAACATATAGGTGCAGTAGGCATGAACTTCGTGAGCAGGGCGCCCTATATTAAAATACTTGTCCATTGGAGCAACCAATTCAATCATTTTTGACAAGGATAGGGGAATGAAAATGCAGTAAAAGAAAACCAATGGTCAAAAGGGGGAAGGGAAGCAGAAAATAAAAAAAAAATGTTGGGGAAACACCCAAGAATGTATAAAGAAGAGAGAATACAAGGTAAGAATGAGATGTAGCTATGGATTTTGTATGGAAAAGAAGAAAAGATTCAAAACTATGGATTGTGTTCAGGTTAATGGAACATTTTTTCTTATACATTGAACCTCCTCTTTTTAAGAAAGGAAAGGGGGGAGGTTAAAGTTTGTGTATAATGATAGTTTGTCTATTTTATATCTCTGTGTTACTAGCAAATATCTATCCACAATGTATTAAAGCACAAGTAGGTAATCAATACATTGGTAATCCTTATTCCACTTTCACCTTTGCTAGACAGTGACCATATTATTCCCTATACCACAACGCCGTAATACTTTGTTACAAAGCGTTTGAAAAGTCTTTCACTGAAGACTAGTGATTAATTGGTAGTTAGGTAATATGACCATAAGGCAAAATTGGAACTAGTTATGGATATACATTGTATGTATACCACCTTACTTCCTTTTGGAAAAATGTGGAAGGTTAATTTGAGGTGGGTGAAGACAGTGATGAGACGAGTTCACATGTTGCTAGTAACATTCATTCACCTGCACATGTACTAATGTTATTATATATGCCATCATGTGCTAGCAGTGCCCCTCTCCCATGTACATTGGCCAAACCAGACCGTCTCTACGTAAAAGAATAAATGGACACAAATCGGACATCAGGAATGGTAACATACAAAAGCCAGTAGGAGAGCACTTCAATCTCCCCGAACATTCTGTAACTGATTTAAAAGTAGCTATACTTGAACAAAAACGCTTCAGAAACCGACTTAAAAGAGAAACTGCAGAACTAAAATTTGTTTGCAAATGTAACACCATTAATTTGGGCTTGAATAGGGACTGGGAGTGGCTGGCTCACTGCAAAAGCAGCTTTGCCTCTCCTGGAATTGACACCTCCTCATCAATTATTGGGAGTGGACTACATCCACCCTAATCGAATTGGTGCTGTCAACACTGGTTCTCCGCTTGTGAGGTAACTCCCATCTCTTCATGTGTCAGTATATAATGCCTGCATCTGTAATTTTCACTCCATGCATCTGAATAAGTAGGTTTTTTACCCACGAAAGCTTATGCCCAAATAAATCTGTTAGTCTTTAAGGTGCCACCGGATTCCTTGTTTTTGTAGATACAGACTAATATGGCTACCCCCGATACTTGACACTATTGGGTATGTGACTGGGATCATTGTTGCCACACTAATGTAGCTACCTCTGGTTCAAAACCCTTGAGTGCATGCACCACTGCAGTGTCATATGGAGCTTTAAACTTAAAGGTTAATAAGGTAGGAATGTTTAACTGTTACACATTGTGGCAAGTAAAGCTGATTTTTTTTTTTTCAGGTAACGTCAGGAAAGTTAAATAACACTTCACACCAAGGAACCTTGGTCTAAATTAATATTCTTGTAAAGCACTTGATGCTTTGGTTAGATTGTTAGGATCTTTAGGGCAATAACTAATCAAAACTAACATTAATGGTGGAGCAATTTCTTGCTGCTCTGCAGGCGAAAATGTCAGGGTGACCTTGGGCTAGAAATTCAGCGCACTTAATAGATTTGTTACCACTGTTAACTGTGCTCTGAATTGTAGTCTGCTGGTGCCAGGGGATAGCCATTGTGAAATGATTAGAGTAAGGGAACAGTAGGGTGAAGTAGGGCAAGTCAAGAGAACGCAATTATACAATTATAATTAACTTGCCAAGGAAACCTACAAACATAAAACACTTGCTTTTGTGCTCTGTTGCTGCATAAACTGGTAAGACAACCAGTCACATTTCATTTCTTCAGTCCAGTGTTTGTAGCCTTTGACTGACAGGCTGTAATATTCATTAATCTGACCTCAATTTTAGTGGATCATATCCAGTGCCTTGGTATAATGGCCTCTTTTAGAGGAAGATTGCTCTGTTACTATTGTGAAATGATTGTCTCAGAGCCATTTTACTGTAGGCTGATTTTGGATTAAATTGGCCACCATTTTAAAGAGTTAACATAGCCCTATAACTACTTCACAGTGAGATCTGAGATGACCTTGGTTATTCCGTGAAACTTGGAAGCTATAGGGAAACATTGGCTTTTTTTAAATAACTACCAGGTCTCTAGTCAAAGAATGGCTTTTATTATTTTTTATATACAATAGACTTTTCTTTACAAATAGATTGCAGTACTAGTCATTCGTTCATTGTTTTGGCAGTTCTTGCAAATTGGATACCCCAGTACTCTGTGGCTTTTAAAACTTATTTATTTTAAACATTTTTACTTAGCCCTGGTCTACACTGGGGGAATCGATCTAAGTTACGCAACTTCAGTTTCGTGAATAACGTAGCTGAAGTCGACGTACTTAGATCGACTTGCGGTGGTGTCTTCACCGCGGTGAGTCGACTGCTGCTGCTCCCCCATCGACTCTATCTGCGCCTCTCGTGGTGATGGAGTACAGGAGTCGACGGGAGAGTGCTCAGGGGTCAATTTATCGTGTATCGATCGCTGCCCGCCAATCCGGCGGGTAGTGTAGACATACTCTGAGTCTCATTTTTCCCCTTACTCTGTGCTACCTTCATCTATTTCAGTTTCTGTGATCCTCTCCCCTTTCACTGAAGTCACAATAAGGATGATTTTTTCCCCAGTGTCACTGTTGCTCTTTTCTTCTCATGAAGTCTCTCAACACTTGCTGTCTTGTGCATTTTTAGCTTTCTCTCACTTGCTCCAGAGTGTTGACTAAGCCTGTACCCATTTCATGCACCTATTTCCCTATGAAAGGACTCCATGAGCTTCAGCCCCAAAGTTATGCCATACTGCTTGAACATGTCACCTTCACTTGTTTTTTGTCTAGTTCAGTGGTCTCCAAACTTTTTTGATCGCGCACCCCTATCAGTAAAAAAATTTTTGAGCACGCACCCCCTGCCGCGCCAAAGCAAAAAAAAAATGCTGCTTCTGCTGCGCACCCCCAAGGATCCTCTTGCGCACCCCACTTTGGAGACCACAAGTCTAGTCCATTATAAGTCACTTTTTTAGTGTCTGTTCCCACCATCAATCTGAGAATAAATTCATATGATCCTACCACAAAGCACAAACTCTGAGATCTGGGTATTAAGCCATTGGAATCCAGTATCACAAGACTTCTATCTGATTCTTTTAATTGAGGCCAGTTAGTTTCCCGTATTTTGATCTGTTCTTCCTCAAAACTCAAGCAGACGAAGGACACCGGTGCTCCCTGTAAATACTAACTTGCATGGGGTTTGCCGCTCTGTGCTCCAAAGGCTGGAGACTGTTCCTCAGGTTTTATTGTATGCTGATATTTTCATAAATAGTTCTTAGCTGTTAATGTAACTTCTGTTGCTTTTTTAAATCGGCACAAACCTGAGCAACATTGGGAGGCTGACAACCTCCTCTGATGTGAATGCTCCTGTAACTGGCAAAACAAGTGCTCGAGGCTGAGGATCCAAACCACTCCTCCTCTCCCATCTAGAGAGAGCTTGTAATAATTCATGGCATCCCACATACACACAGATGTAACTGTTCACAGCCTCGTGTAAACACCAAAAAAGGAGAAATATTAGTTTAAGGATGGTACAAAGGGATATAGAATCACCAGTGGGATGAAATTAAGCAAAAGGAAATATGGCCTTAATATCTGTGAAAACTTCCCAACACACAGATCTGTTGAGATTTGAAACTAGATGGAACACAATGAGGAATAATCTAACACTGGTAAGGGGTTGGACTAGGGCTGTTGCGTCTCTAAATTGAATTACAGGTACCTGGGTTCTGACCTATTTTTAACCAGAAGAGGGCAGTAGTACACAGACACACACCATTGAATTGAAGCCCCAGTTGGCTTGAGAAACTAAAGTACTTGGGATGCACTTGATCCCAGGTCTCCCATTCTGTGGCATGTTGTTGGCTAATAGCTAAGTCATTAACTTGGGCCAGCTTGCTTTTAAATTTTTTGGTTGCCACTTTTCCCACCTCCATTTCATTCAAAGTCACTATTGGGCAGATTGCAAAGGTGAAATACTCTGGTAGTAGTGGAATTTAATAGTCATTTATTTATTTTAAGGGAAACTATTTATTTGTATTGGACAATAAAATTCTAGTTAATGTTGGATTTGAACTTGGTAGAAAATTTATATTTTATGTAAATTCAAATAGAGCACAGATTTATTTGCAAATATTTCACATTTCTAAACATTATTTTATTTTTACAGGAGTTTATTTTAGCAGAAGATTACAACAAGATGACACCAGTCAAAAGTTACCAGGGTAAGAAATGCAATCAGTCTTTGTTAGCAGAGTTATATTTTACATTTGTTAATGTCATCAATTGCTTTTTAAAAAAAACAAACCTTTTTCTCTTTTGCAGTAGAAGGGAGGAAAGTGTTATTTCCTGTAATTATTGATTTACTAATATAAAACCTTGGTTTGTCATTGGATTGATACTATACTGTGTTCTGAGATTACAAGAGTGAAAAAACAATGATTTGAATTGTCAGACACATAAAAAAACATAAACTGTTAAGCAATAGTCAACATGGTTTCTGTAAAGGGAAATCATGTCTTACTAATCTATTAGAGTTCTTTGAAGGGGTCAACAAACGTGGACAAGGGGGATCCAGTGGACATAGTGTACTTAGATTTCCAGAAAGCCTTTGACAAGGTCCCTCACCAAAGGCTCTTACGTAAATTAAGCTGTCATGGGATAAAAGGGAAGGTCCTTTCGTGGATTGAGAACTGGTTAAAAGACCAGGAATTAAGAGTAGGAATTAATGGAGAGAGTTAACTAGAGGTGTTCCCCAAAGGTCAGTCCTTGGACCAATCCTATTCAACTTATTTATAAATGATCTGGAGAAAGGGGTAAACAGTGAGGTGGCAAAGTTTGCAGATGATACTAAACTGCTCAAGATAGTTAAGACCAAAGCAGACTGTGGTGAACTTCAAAAAGATCTCACAAAACGAAGTGATTGGGCAACAAAATGGCAAATGAAATGTAATGTGCATTACTTTACATTTATCCACATTGGAAAAAATAACCCCAACTATACATACAATATGATGGGGGCTAATTTAGCTACAAGAAGTCGGGAAAAAGATCTTGGAGTCATCGTGGATAGTTCTCTGAAGATGTCCGCGCAGTGTGCAGAGGTGGTCAAAAAAGCAAACAGGATGTTAGGAATCATTAAAAAGGGGATCGAGAATAAGACTGAGAATATATTATTGCCCTTATATAAATCGATGGTATGCCCACATCTCGAATACTGCGTACAGATGTGGTGGTCTCATCTCAAAAAAGATAAACTGGCACTAGAAAAGGTTCAGAAAAGGGCAACTAAAATGATTAGGGGTTTGGAACGGGGCCCATATGAGGAGAGATTAGAGGCTAGGACTCTTCAGCTTGGAAAAGGGGAGACTAAGGGGGGATATGATAGAGGTATATAAAATCATGAGTGATGTGGAGAAAGTGGATAAGGAAAAGTTATTTACTTATTCCCATAATACAAGAACTAGGGGTCACCAAATGAAATTAATAGGCAGCAGGTTTAAAACAAATACAAGGAAGTTCTTCTTCACCCAGCGCACAACTTGTGGAACTCCTTACCTGAGGAGGTTGTGAAGGCTAGGACTATAACAGCGTTTAAAAGAGAACTGGATAAATTCATGGTAGTTAAATCCATTAATGGCTATTAGCCAGGATGGGTAAGGAATGGTGTCCCTAGCCTCTGTTTGTCAGAGGATGGAGATGGATGGCATTGCCTGTTAGCTCCACTCCCTCTGGGACACCTGGCATTGGCCACTGTCGGTAGACAGGATACTGGGCTAGATGGACCTTTGGTCTGACCCGGTATGGCTGTTCTTATGAGATCACTTATGTTCATAAGAAATAATGTTAGTGCGGGGGCTAGGCTCCAGGGGAAACCCCCACCCCAGCCCCACCCCACACACACACTGTAAGTTTTAAACAAACAATTTAATACTGGTACACAGTGATGATGGTTGTGAAGCTTGGTTGAGGTGGAGGAGTCGGAGGGTGGGATATTTCCCTTACTGCTAAATGATGAACTTACAATTGGCTGAGCCCTCCAGGGTTAACTCTCTCATTCTACAAGGCAGCAGGAATGGAGGGAGAGATGCGCATTTCCCCTTTAAGTACACTGCCTTGTTAATTAGATCAGCTTGCTGAGACTGCAGTTGCTGCAAGCTCCCCCCATCTTGAGCCCTGGTGTGTCCCCCCTGCTCTATGGAAGATGGGGTAAGCAGGGTACAGGAGCAGGGGCAGGGGAACACCCTGACATTAGCCCCCCTCTTCCTTCCCTCCCCCCCGCACAGCAAGCAGGAGTCTCGGGGAGCAGCTCCAAGGCAGAGGACAGGAGCAGCACATGGCGGTGGGGCGAGGGACAGCTGAACTGCTGATTGGTAGCCTGCTGTGCAGCTGCTGCACAGGGAACTTAGGGGAACGGGGAGCAGATAGGGGGGCTGCCGGTCCACCCTGGTTCCAAGCCCCCACGAGCTAGCTCCAATGGGCTGCTCTTCCTGCAAGCAGTAGACAAAGCAGGCAGCTGCCAAATGACGTTATAAGGGAGCATTACACAACTTTAAACGAGCATGTTCCCTAATTGATCAGCAACAAAACAACGTTAACCGGGACGACTTTAAGTGAGGAGTTACTGTACATCTTAAGTTTTAGTCTAGTAAACTGGCCCATTTGCTATAGAAGTTTGGAGGCCACTGTTAGAGCCACATGTGTTAATTGTGTTACTAGGCCATGAAGAACCTGATCCTGAAAAGTGGGGGAACTAGTGACAGATGTTTACACAGATTTTACATCCTTGACTAGAACTAATTCCTCCATAGGATTCAACAGACAGTGTGCATATATTTGTGTAGTGTATGCAACAACAAAAATCTGTGCTTTATTTGGGGATTGTATTCTGAGTAATTTTGCTTTTTAAAAAAATAGCAGTTTAGAATACAGCTGCAAAGATATTTGATCTCTTTCCAATGTCAACTTTCACATAAACAGATACAAGCAGCCTGGTTTGGCTGACATATGTCTCAAAGTCCCAGAACAGTAATAAAGCAATAGGTTTGTGTATTGAGGAATATGGCATTCACTTTTATGATACAGCTAGGAATAAATCTGTATGTTTTTTTTCAAAACACTTTTTTTACTTAAATCTGTTCAGTCAGCACTTCACAGTTCAGCCCAGAGGTCACTGATTTAAAGAATCAGTGATAGGTAGAGCACCGTTTCTTAGGTTAAAAGCTGTTGAGGGTTTTATTTATGTAGAACTACAAATCTATTTGTTCAGCTGTTTTATTGATATTGACCTGCTGTGATCTTTATATAGCACTTATTTCAACATCCTATTTGAATAACTTTCTGGTGTGCCATATGTGTACGCAGTTTTCATGTGCACTGTTTGCATCTCACCTGTAACATCAAGTGGTCGGACAGAATACCAAACATCAAAGTCCTGGACCGGCCCCTGCGTGACTAGCATTGAATCTGTTATCATAGAGGGGCAACTTGGCTGGGCTAGTCACCTCATATGCCTGGACAATACGATTCCCCAAAGCAATGCGTTATGGACAGTTGAAAACGGGAGCACATGTGCTGGGGGACCAGTGAAAGCAATATAAGCACAGTCTCCAAGCTCACCTAAAAGCTGACCAAGTCAACCCAAATGCAGGGGAAACTGCTGCTGCCAATGGCAGCAGGCCTATTGGTCTGCCATTAAAGCCACTGAGAACAGCAGAACAGAAAAAGCCAAGAGAGGTGGGAGTTAAGAAAGCAGGCTGTGGCAAAAACGTGCAGCCACAGCTGCCTGATGTGTGGACGCATTTGCAGATCCCTCGTCGGTTTCCATTCACACAAGGAGATGCACTGAAACAAACTGACTGATTTGTCATCTGTGACCAGGACTCCAACAATGTGTGTACAGTGCTAAAACTCTTCTTTAGTTTAAGGCTGTGTCTATGCTAAATCTTCAGAAAACCTGTGATTGCATTTCCACCTGCGCAGTCCCACCAGTGATAGCAATGCTGGGAGTGTAGACAGGGCATGGGCGTTTGTACCACTATGTTATCTAAGTCTGCTCAGTAGGTCTAAAAATCCCAGCCTTGAGTCCTGCCATGCTAGCATTACCAGTGGTGATACTGCAGTGATAGGAGTTTTCCTGAAAAATGCAAGTGTAAGCAAAAGTATATTACAGTAGCACCGCAGAGTTATGAACATCTCAGGAATGGAGGTTGTTCGTAACTCTGAACATTTAAAAAATGTTACATTGTTTAAAACTGAACATTGACTTAATACAGCTTTGAAACTTTACTAAGAAGAAAAATGCTGCTTTCCCTTTATTTTTTTAGTAGTTTACATTTAACCTAGTACTGTACTGCATTTACTCTTTTTTTGGTCTCTGCTACTGCCTGATTGAATACTTCCGGTTCCAAATAAGATGTGTGGTTGACTGGTCAGTTCGTAACTCTGGTGTTCGTACTGTATCATACAGACATAAGGCTTGCAAGATTGGGCTGTTACATATGTAGTTAGTCACATGACCAATCCTATTAGGACATCAGTTAGGCTTACAGGTGTGAATAAAGGCTTGCAGGATTGGACCCTAGAAGTGGTTTGGTGGGAAGGGATTAATGTTCGTGGATTTTTTTGGATAGCAGAGGGGTGACTCTTCAGTGTTATATGTCTGTTTGTTTTTCTGCTTGATTTTCCAGCTCACCAAGGCAGGGTTATGATGATTCTGTTTGTCCTGGAGATGGAATGGGTGTTAAGCACAGGACAGGACAAGCAATTCACATGGCACTGCTCGGAGAGTGGGCAGCGGCTCGGAGGGTATCGCACCAGTGCGGGGGCCTGCGGCCTGCAGTATCCTTTGTTAACATCTTAGCTTTTCTCTGATTCTTTTGTCTTTGCACGTCTTTGTTTAAAACAGCCATTTTCAGGCCTCCATCATCTTAACCATCTATATTCAAAACCTTACAGGGAAATAATTTTTAAAACTCAGTTAAAAATTGTCAGCCCTCAGAGCTTTGTCCACTTTATGCATGAGGTATATTTAGATTTAAACATTTATTTTTAAAAACTCTGTGACCTATCCATTCTTAAAAGCTGCATCCTATTGTGGTCTCATTGTAAGGTAGAGATTGATGGGAGCATCATTTAAAACACGCTTTTTCTTTTGGGAATTATAATAGCAGCAAAGTAGGTCAATGATCGGGTCCAAGCGTGTGTGCATGCATGGCAAAAATTAAATGACTTAATATGAAATAATGAGCGCATATTCTCTACCTTGGAACAGAACAATATGCTTTTGAAATATGGGCTCAGCTGGAGAGTAAATGATTCCTACAATGTTACTCACAAACAGGCTAATTCTCCAAGATCTGCCCCTAGTTGCCTGACAAAAGAAATGTCAACTCTCTCCTTTGATCAGTGATACATTGTAAGTTTTAAAAAACAGTCTTTTAGAAAGACTGAGACAATGGATATTTCAATGAGTTGTTAGTGAAACTGCTCTTATAGTGTCTACAGTGCAGTAACAGCCCATTTTACTTGTTCACGAGAACCTGAAGATCAAATTGACTTGAAACCAATTTCTGTACAAACAAGTGAAATTCACCAGCCTCTTTGCCCAGGCTAAGTGAAATGCAAAAAAGTATAAATAGTGAAGAGTAAATTCCACTTCTAAAATATTTGTCCTTATTAGCGTTAAGTGTTGATTAACACAGGATCTTGTTGTCATTTCTTCTGGATAGTTCCCTTTAGGGGTCTGGGAACTCTTCCCACAGCTTGGAAACCATTTGAACTGGACCCTTAGATCATGTCTGGGGGGGAGGGATAGCTCAGGGGTTTGAGCATTGGCCTGCTAAACCCAGGGTTGAGAGTTCAATCCTTGAGGGGGCCATTTAGGGATCTGGGGCAAAAATCTGTCTGGGGATTGGTCCTGCTTTGAGGAGGAGGTTGGACTAGATGACCTCCTGAGGTCCCTTCCAACCTTGATATTCTATGATTCTATGATTCATGTCAGAACAGCCGCTCCTGTGTTTGTATTAACACCAACAAATATAAGTAATAGACTGGTAATGCTAACAACCCCTTTACCCTGTTAATTCCATACTCTGTTCTCTGCTGTGCCTCTTGTTTCAGAGTACATAGTTCTTTGGGTATGTCTACATTGCGAAAAAAACATCTGCAGCAGAGAGAGAGAGACTCAGAGCCTGGGTCTATAGCAGGGGTCTCAAACTCAATTTACCATAGGGCCAATGCCAGTCCTCAAATCCTCCCAGTGGGCCAATAATGTCACTGAAGATGGTGTTCAGAAAAGAAAACATTTATATTGTATTTTTTATTTTGAATTTCTTAGAAATAATAAAGCTGTCATAAAACTTTATACAATTCTTCATCTGTCAGAGTGTTTTTAGTGTTTGCCAGACACCTGGCAATGCTTCAGTTCTGTCAGTTGGTTGATGTTTGGCCTCCGTGACTGAGTAGTTGAAACCTTCAGGATTGCAGCAAGGTGTGCGTCAGATAGTTGTGTTTGGTATTTTGACTTACTTTTTTTCCATAATGAATATAAACAATGCTGCCTCCATGGCTGACTCTGCCTGGCAACTAATGATGAGATCTCTGTCCCTCTTCCCCAGCCAATGGGAGCTATGGTGAGTGGAGGGCGCACTACAGGGGCGGAGCCTACAGCAGACATTGCCAGCAACTATCTGCCTGGGTCTCTCCTCCTGTGTCTCCTCCATGGGCCACAGATGGCCCGCAGCCCAGGAGTTTGAGACCCTTGGTCTATAGACTCTCATTTGTAGGTCTTGCACTTCAATGCTAAAAATAGCCATGTAGACAGTTACGTCTGAAACTCAACCCCTTTCCCAGGCTTCAGAGCCCAGAGCAGGAACATCTATGCGGCTATTTTTAGCGCCGTAGCACAAGCCCAAGTCTGTACCCGGCTCTGAGACCCATTGTTGTGGGCTTTTTGCTGTGTGAATGTACCCTTTGATTATAAAAGACATTAGTGCAATGCAGCCTGTCAATGCTAATAACCCGGGGGGGCAAACTTTTTGGCCTGACGGCTGCTTCAGGTTTCTGAAATTGCATGGAGGGCCAGTTAGGGGAGGCTATGCCTCCCCAAACAGCCAGGCATGGCACAGCCCCCACCCCCTATCCGACCCCCCCCCCGCCGCTTCTCACCCCCTGACGGCCCCCCCCGCTCTCTGTCCCCTGACCGCCCCTGGACCCCCCACCCCTAACTGTCCCCTGCTGCCCCATCCAAACCCCCTCTCCTTCCTGACTGCCCCCCCAGGACCTCTGCCCCATCCAACCACCCCTTCTCCCTGTCTCCTGACGGCCCCCGGAATCCCCACCCCTGACTGCCCCCTGCCGCCCCATCCAACCCCTCCTCTCATTCCTGACTCTCCTCCCACCACCCCCGGGATCCCTGCCCCCATTCAACCCCCCTGTCCTCTGACCACCCCAACCCCTATCCACACCACTGGCCCCTGACCAGCACCCCAAACTCCCCTGCCCTCTATCCAACCCCCCATGCTCCCTGCCCTCTGACCGCGCTGCTTGGAGCAGTGGCTGGCGGTGCGGCTGCCCCAGGACAGGCAGCCATGCTGCCCGGCTGGAACCAGCCATGCTCCACGCAGCACAGAGAACCAGGTCAGGCCGCAGCTCTGCAGCTGCGCTGCCCCAGGAGCTTGCAGTCCCGCCTCCCAGAGCATTGCACCGGTGGTGCAGTGAGCTGAGGCTGTGGGGAAAGGGGAACAGCAGGGATGGGGACGAGGGCTAGCCTCCCGGGCCAGGAGCTCAGAGGCCGGGCAGGAGGGTCCCGCGGACTGGATGTGGCCCGTGGGCCATAGTTTGCCCACCTCTGTAATAACCCATTCCTCAAACAGCCACTGCCACCTACTAGAAACCATTTTAGAAGGAAGGAGGAGTCATCTTCCTAGAGGTAACTGATCGGTCTCTAATCATAGAATAGAATCCTAGAATATCAGGGTTGGAAGGGACCTCAGGAGGTCATCTAATCCAACCCCCTGCTCAAAGCAGGGCCAATCCCCAGGCAGATTTTTGCTCCAGATCCCTAAATGGCCCCCTCAAGGATTGAACTCACAACCCTGGGTTTAGCAGGCCAATGCTCAAACCACTGAGCTATCCCTCCCCCCCACCCCCCGAGCACAATGGTACTGTGATGGGCGTGCCGTAAATGCAAATATAATAGTGGTTATTCCAACTATGACTCCAGTGTAATACAATAATTAGTATTTAAACAAAAAATCGTGTAACTGCTATGTAACTTCATAAAAACGCAACATATTCTTATAGATACATCCCAGAATTCAGAACCTCTGACTAGCCTTTATAAAAGATTCCTCAATGCTTTCAATCAGATTTGATGTTGAGACCCGACATGTGTTTATAGGTGATCATTCTGGGCAGGTAACCATTCTCAAACTAGAGCAAGAGAACTGCAGCCTTGTCACAACATTTAAGGGACATACAGGTAAAGTTTAAGGTTAAATAATCATCTCTGGTTCTTCATATAGGTTCTGCATTACCATGGGATGAACTTTTTAAAATTTGTAAGTAGCTGTGATGGTTTGAATGGAAATGTCTGTATTTTGGGGGGCACAATAGATGAGCTTAAATTGTCAACAAGGTAAAGGGTGGTAATTCTGTATTACTAAAAACAGGAGAGAAGCCAGACTTAAATTGTGAAAATTCTGCACCTTAAACTACTTTGGTGGGAAAGTGCTGCAACAACAAATAAAGCCCTGATAGAGAAGACCTTAGTAGATAAAGTCCTGATCCTGCTAACACATGCATGTGAGGAGTCCCATTTGTAGTCAGCTGAACTGCTCAGGGTTTGGAATGCTGTGCGCAGTGTTTCCAGGATGTGACCAGAAGCATGTAAGGAGTTGAGGTTTAAAAGGACAGTACGCATCGCAGGAGCTGACTGGTCACTTTGCTGCTGGGGCTCTTATATTGTCCTTGTAGTTGGTGTGTCAGCCCACCATATAACAGGTGCCTATGGAGAGGGGGGTTGATGGCTCATTCTTCATTGATCAATTTATTTTCCTCCTATGGCCGTTCTTTGGCCTCAGTGGATCTCCATATTGGCCTGTCACTCCACTTCAAACCAGTCAGCTGGTGCTGAGGGTGTGGGAAGTGTTTTGACAACCCACTGACTTACTAGCTTTGAGGCAAGGCTGCTCAGTTCTCATCCTGCAATTTTTGTGATGGCATCGCCTCTCATTACTCCCCAGTGTCTCCACTGTGAATCACAAACTCTGCCTGCAGGGTGTGGAGATGGGTGGCCACATAGCAGTTCTTTGACCACTCATGAGGTAACTTCCTATCCCAGGATTTGTTTACCATTCACTGGGCTCAGTCTGCATGAGTTACAGAGCTGGGACTGGGCTCTGCACCAACAGAAGCGCAGGATTAGAATTTGGCTCTGGTTTCCTAGGCTTTTCAGTGGGGCTCATTCTGTGCCAGACCTTTCAGTTGGAAAGTCTGCAGTGTGGTGGTGCACATGGAGGGTGAGTTGGATGTGTTTAAACTTAAGTCACATCTCTTTAAGTTGAGACTCACTTTTTATTACATTCTTCCCTTCCACCTTCAGTTATAATTAAATAACTGTACTGTCTCTCTCCTGTTTTAGGTGGTGTCACTGCTCTTTGTTGGGACCCAGTGCAGCGAGTTTTGTTCTCGGGCAGTTCGGATCATTCCATTATTATGTGGGACATAGGAGGAAGAAAAGGAACAGCCATTGAATTACAAGGACACAAGTACGTTTGAAGAGTTTTTTTCCTCCTCCTGTGTTTAGGGGAGAAAAACAAAATGAAGCAGAACCAAGGAGTATATTATGTCTGTGCATGGGATTTGTGTGTGACTTCCTGTATCTTTGTATATTACCAATATTAACTACATTTAATGAGAGGTTGTTTTCCCGATCCAGTTCTATCGTCTCTTCCCCCTCCCCCCGCCCCCTTGAAGGGAGCACAAGATTCGGAGTACCAGCCACTTTAACTCCACGCTAACCAAGTATTTTTTGAAATGTGAATGTATGTAGAATCCAGGCTGTACCCAAGATGCTCTGTCTAATTAGCCATCATTTGTCAACGTGTTAAATGCGTGTTCCTAAGCATCAGCAACTGAGCAAGGCAGAACTGGCTCCTGCTGTTGTAGAGGGGAATTCACTAGAGGTACAAACCAGACTTAATAGACCTAGAGAGGAGGGGACGACTTGGTACTTTCGGTCTAACACAATATTAAAGACTAATTTCACACATCGTGCTTTTCCAACCATGGAATTACTGTGACTGTGCTGACTGACTGTTCAAAGGCACTTTCTGCTTGGCTGATTGGGCTGCCTTGATTTTGTGGTTCTGTATCACTCCAACAGTGCATGCCTGGGACTTCCTCACTGAAACACTCAATCTTTGTCTATTTATATTAAAGCCTACTGCTGCGTGCCCTGCCATGGCTCATTGTTGTAGCATCACAGCATCTAACGTGCAGGCAAACCTCTGTATCTTATTTGCAGTATGACAGTGTTGGAGAACATGCTGGTTCAGTGGTGTAATGCATTGCCTTAGATAGAACCACAGTAAAGCTGACATTTCCACACAGTGCTGCCTTTGAGTTGGCAAGTCGTAGATACACAGTAGTGTGGCACTGTTCTAAATTGCCTTCAAAAAGCATTGCTACATAGAGGAGCATCCATATACAAGATAATGAACAAGTATTAAAGTACTTCAGAGTATGAGCCTGGCTTGGTATCAGGCAGTGCTGGTGCCAAAGTGTGGGGTGAAGATTCTGACCTAATCTCAGGGTATGTCTACACTATAAAATCGACCTAATTTCGTAGAAGTCGATTTTTAGAAACCAATTTTATACAGTCGACTGCGTATGTCCGTACTAAGTGCATTAAGTCGTCGGAGTGCGTCCTCACTACTGTGGCTAGCATCCACTTATGGAGCGGTGCACTGTAGGTAGCTATCGCACAGTCCCCGCATTTGCCGCCGCCCATTGGAATTCTGGGTTAAGCTCCCAGTGCCTGATGGGGCAAAAACATTGTCGTGGGTGGTTTTGGGTACATGTCGTCAGTCGCCCCTCCCTCCAGGAAAGCAACATCAGACAATCATTTCACGCCTTTTTTCCGCGCAGACGCAATACCGTGGCAAGCTGCAGCCCACTCAGCTCAGCTCACTGACACCACCGCTGTTGTGGCCTGGGTGCTGCTGGCAGCAGATGGTGCAATAGGACTGCAAACCATCATCATAATCATACACTGCTTCTGCTGCAAGTCTGCTTTCCTGCTCTCCTTCAGACGCCATACCACAGCAAGCGTGCAGCCTGCTCAGCTCAGCAGACGATGGTTTGCAGTCCTACTGCACCATCATTGTCATACAACGCTTCCGCTGCAACTCTGCTCTGCTGATATTGCCTCAACAGCAAATTTCTCCATGTTGTCTGTCATGGGCTCCCGGGTCCTCGGGAAATGTGCACAGTGCTAACCATAGTCTGCCACCACTTCTGCTGTAACTCTGCTCTCCTGGTGCCATGAATCCACCTCGCAGGTCCTCTTGTCGTTGGTATAAATATCTATTCTTGTGGCAGCCGTCGTCATCCACCGATTCCGCAGCAACTCTGCTTTCCTGCTGTCCCTCAGACGCCATACCATGGCAAGCATGGAGCCTGCTCAGCTCACTGCTGCTGTTGTGAGCGTTGTAAACACCTCGCGCATTATCCTGCAGTATGTGCAGAACCAGAACCTACAAAAGCAGGCGAGGAGGCGACGACAGCACAATTGCCATAGTGATGAGGACATGGACACAGACTTCTCTCAAAGTACAGACCTTGGCAATTTGGACATCATGGTGGTAATGGGGCAGGTTCGTGCCGTGGAACGCCGATTCTGGGCCCGGGAAACAAGCAGAGACTGGTGGGACCGCATAGTGTTGCAGGTCTGGGATGATTCCAAGTGGCTGCGAAACTTTTGCATGCATAAGGGCACTTTCATGGAACTTTGTGATTTGCTTTCCCCTACCCTGAAGCGCAAGAATACCAAGATGAGAGCAGCCCTCACAGCTGAGAAGCGAGTGCCAATAGTCCTCTTGAAGCTTGCAACGCCAGACAGCTACCGGTCAGTCGGGAATCAATTTGGAGTGGGTAAATCTACTATGGGGGCTGCTGTGATCCAAGTAGCCAACACAATCACTGAGCTGCTGCTATCAAGGGTAGTGATTCTGGGAAATGTGCAGCTCGTAGTGAATGGCTTTGCTGCAATGGGATTCCCTAACTGTGGTGGGGCAATAGACGGAACCCATATCCCTATCTTGGGACTGGACCACCTTGGCAGGCAGTACATAAACCACAAGGGGTATTTTTCAATGGTGCTGCAAGCACTGGTGGATCACAAGGGACACTTCACTGACATCAACGTGGGATGGCCGGGAAAGGTACATGACGCTTGCATCTTCAGGAACTCTGGTCTGTTTGAACAGCTGCAGGAAGGGACTTACTTCCCAGACCAGAAAATAACTGTTGGGGACATTGAAATGCCTATAGTTATCCTTGGGGACCCAGCCTACCCCTTAATACCATGGCTCATGAAGCCATATACAGGCACCCTGGACAGTAGTAAGAAGCTGAGCAAGTGCAGAATGGTGGTAGAATGTGCATTTGGATATTTAAAAGCGCGCTGGCGCAGTTTACTGACTCAGTTAGACCTCAGCAAAACCAATATTCCCGTTGTTATTGCTACTTGCTGTGTGCTCCACAATATCTGTGAGAGTAAGCGGGAGACGTTTATGGTGGGGTGATTGGTTGAGGCAAATCACCTGTCTGCTGATTACACGCAGCCAGACACCAGGGCGGTTAGAAGAGTACAGCAGGGCGCGCTGCACATCAGAGAAGCTTTGAAAACCAGTTTCATGACTGGCCAGGCTTCAGTGTGACGGTTCTGTTTGTTCCTCCTTGATGAAAACCCGCCCCCTTGGTTCACTCTACTTCCCTGTAAGCCAACTGCCCTGCCCCCTTCAATCACCTCTTGCAGAGGCAATAAAGTCAATATTGTTGCAAAATCATGCATTCTTTATTAATTCATCACACAAATAGGGGGATAACTGCCAACGTAGCCCACGAGGGGTGGGTGAGGAGGGGAGCACTGGGTGGGGTGGTAGATGAGGGTAGGAGGGAAGGACAAGGCCACACTGCACTTTAAAACGTATTGAATGCCCGCTTTCTGTTGCTTGCACAGTCATCTGGGGTGGAGTGGTTGGGTGGCTGGAGCCCCTCTCCCTCCCCCCGCATTCTTGGGCGTCTGGGTGAGGAGGCTATGGAACTTGGGGAGGAGGGCAGGCGGTTACACAGGGGCTGCTGCGGCGGTCTGTGCTCCTGCTGCATTTCCTGCAGCTCCACCAGACACCGGAGCATATCGGTTTGATCCCCCAGTAGCCTCAGCATTGCATCCTGTCTCCTCTTGTCACGCTGCCGCCACCTCTCCTTTTGCTTCCGCCACCTCTCATCTCACTCGTTGCTCCTGTCCTCGCGTTCATTTTCTGCTTTCCTGGACTCTGACATTGTTTGTCTCCAGGCATTCTGCTGAGCTCTTTCAGTGCGGGAGGACTGTATGAGCTCAGAACATTTCATCGCGAGTGCGTTTTTTTTCGCCGCCTTACCTGCACTAGCCTCTGGGACGGAGATGATAGGGGGATCGTTGAAACATTTGCAGCTGCGGGAGGAAAAAAAAGAGTATTCTTAAAGAGACATTTTAGAGAACAATGGGTAGACTCTTTCACGGTGAACCAAGCTGTTAACATTACATAGCACGTGTACTTTCGGTACAAGGTCGCATTTTGCCTCTTATATTGAGGGCCTGCCGGTTTGGTGTGAGAGATCAGACGCTGGGCCGGGCAACTGAATTCGGCTTGCAGGCAGCCATGGCAAGCCACAGTCTTTCAGCTTCTTCAACCTTCATAACATGTGGGAATGGGTTCAAACAGCAGCGCCCTCCTTTCTCATACCAAGCACCCGTTGGGTTGGCCATTTAAAAGGAGGTGCTGTACTGACCGCGAATGCATCCCAAGTCTTCAGGGCAAATTAATCATTAAACACGCTTGCCTTTAAACCATGCGTTATATTTACAAAGGTACACTCACCAGAGGTGCCTTCTCCGGCTTCATGGTTCGTGAGCCCAGTTTGGGAGAGTATTGGCTCCAGGGTGATAAACCGTTCCTGGCTGTCGGGGAGAATGGTTTCTCCACTTGTATGCTATCCTCCTCCTTCTCCTCATCTTCCTCATTCCCCAAATCCTCATCCCTGTTGCGTGAGACTCCCTCCCCCCCCCCCCCCGCACGTGTCCACGGACAGGGGTGGGGTAGTGGTGGGGGCCCCTCCCCCCAGAATTGCATGCAGCTCATCGTAGAAGCAGCATGTCTGGGGCTCTGACCCAGAGTGGCCGTTTGCCTCTTTGGCTTTTTGGTGGGCTTGCCTGAGCTCCTTAATTTTCACGTGGCACTGCTGTGGATCCCTGTTGTAGCCTCTGTCCATTGTGCCTTTAGAGATTTCAAATATTTTGGCATTTCATCTTTTGGAACGGAGTTCTGTTAGCACGGATTCGTCTCCCCAAATAGCGATCAGATCCAGTACCTCCCATTCAGTCCATGCTGGAGCTCTTTTGCGATTCTGGGACTGCATGGTCACCTGTGCTGATCAGCTCGCCACGCTGGCCATACAGAAAATGAAATTCAAAAGTTCCCAGGGCTTTTTCCTGTCTACCTAGCCAGTGCATCTGAGTTGAGAATGCTGTCTAGAGCGGTCACAATGGAGCACTCTGGGATAGCTCCCGGAGGCCAATACAGTTGAATTATGTCCACACTACCCCAAATTCGACCCGGCGATGTCGATTCCAGCGCTAATCCCCTCGTCGGGGAGGAGTACAGAAATCAATTTTAAGAGCCCTTTAAGTCGACAAAAATGGCTTCGTTGTGTGGATAGGTCCAGGGTTAAATCGATCTAACGCTGCTAAATTCGACCTAAACTCGTAGTGTAGACCAGGGCTCAATGCACTAAACCACCCCCCTCTTGAAGATCTATTTCTTCTGGAGGCCCCCGCAAAAAAGACTAGTGCAAGAAAACAAAATGAGCTCAAGTAATTCCTTCCCCCTTGGTCTCAGTGTCTTCTTTCTGTGCCTGTCTCCTAGATCGTAAGTTTTCTGGGCTTTAATATTTCCCTCTTCTATAGAGCTGAGCACACTTTTTTTTCATGTTTAACAAAGAATAACAAAAGGAGGAATAGTCCATTTTTCTAAAAACCTTTAATCTTAAAATTTTGGGAAGATCTGGGGCAGCCTTATCAGTTCTATTCTATTTGAAATTATTTTCATTTGTTAGTGTTTTGAATGCTCACAGCAGCACCTTAGAAACTATTTTTCTCTTCAAGTTGCTAGATAACATTGGGTTTTTCATTGCTTCATTCACAGGCACCGTGTGAGGATTTAACAAATAAACCAATAACTGACACATTTGTTCTGAGAGAGAGCGAGCACTTTACCATAGTGGTTTATAGGTTTTTGGGACTATGTTCTCAGGGGTCATTCAATTACAATGCAACCATGGCTTTCAAGGAAGCTAGGATCTCCAACCTAATTAACTGGAAAAGCAATAGTTATGTCTGAAAACTAATCTTGTTTTAAATCCTCCTCTAATAAGTGGTGCGCTACCCAGTGGGGACCAAATTCACAGCACATGGTACAGTATATAATCTACTAATTGGAATTGTAGGACTAGTGAATTTTATACATGAATGAGCTAAGAGAAAAATATGGCAAACCAGTTACTTTGCCTTGGGACATATGTTTAAACCTTTAACTTAACTGATATTGTATGTTTCTTTTGCAGCGATAAAGTTCAGTGTCTCTCCTATGCTCCCCACACAAGACAGCTCATCTCTTGTGGTGCAGATGGTGGAATTGTTATCTGGAATATGGATGTTGAGAGACAGGAGGTAGATATCTATCTCTTGTTCATCTTCTAAAAAGCTGGGGCCTTTCTAAAGCATGTAATTTGAATCTGATTGGTATCTTTTTAAAGGTTAGAAAATAAACTAGTGTTTTAGGAATGCTCCAGTTGTTACACATGTGAAGATGTATAGCTTTGTGTGTGATCTAGTGGTTCAGGGTAGTTATGTAGCAGGGAGTTTGTGTTTTATGTATGTTGCTAAATAGCGTGTGCTCTGAAAAGTGACTCTTTGAAGAGGACATCGTGATGTGTTCTGCCTGTGTTTTTCAGTGACTCCATAGGATTCCGTTACAAGTGTGCAAGTAGGATTTCTGTTCTCTTATGCATCAAAATGATTATTTAAATTTCAGTCAGTTACACTTGTGCAAAATTTAGAGGTAGTGGGATTATACCAAAGGCCTAATTTAATGTTTTAACAATGACAGGGGGAAAAAACCCTAGTGACTCAAATCTGTTAGTATCCAGGGCTGTCAGTTTACAAGTGAAAGGATGGATGTTTGATTTTTAGACAGCCGGTTCTGGAAATTCAGATTGCCATTTGAGTCATTTTCTTTTTTTCTACCTTTGCCAAAAATCACTAAATTAGGCCCTGGGTTACAACTGTGTAATCCCACTACTGCTAATAGTTTTGGACAGGTGTAACTGATTGGCAATTAATAAACAATTGCTTTGATGCATAAGAGAATAGAATCCTCCTTGCACACTCATAACGTATTGGGTCTCTATGGCTAATATAAAAGTAGTAAAAACTTACTCTATGCTTTATGTATGCTTGAGAGTAGCCTCAGTTCTGTAGTCTCTGTAGCTGCAACGGTGCTGAACCGTAGGTGTAGACAAGGACATGCAGGACTTGCACTCATTGAGCTCATGTTTTGCACTTCCTTGTAACTGGGGTAAACCCCGAATAAATCAATCCTTGCAAACTTCTGTTTGTCCTTGTCTACCATATGGGGTGTAACTACACTTAACTGCTGAATTGGCCCATTTCTGGAGTGTAGACAAGGCCTTAGCCATTAAAGTAAGGTCATACAACTGATACCCACTTGAGTTGCATGATGGCATTTTTAGTCATTCTGTAGTGTGGAACTACACTTGAAAGGAACACAACCCACATAAAAACCTCACTTCTGTGGGATTTTTTTCACAATTATTGTTACTGATGACACCTGAGATTGCTGTACTATCACTTTGGTACCCATTGCCTGTCTGACTACTACTTGTTAATCTGCCATATGTGGAATACACATAGGGACTATCACTTGAAGAAGAGGTTACCTACCTATAACTGTGGGTTCTTCATGTGTGGTCCCTATCTGTATTCGCTACCCATCCTCCGCTCCTTCTGTAGCTGATTGATTGATTGAACTGTGGTAAGAATGGGAAACTGGAGAAGTGTCGGCCTGCACCATCTTTTGTGCCCGTGGCTCAGAGCAGGAGGAGGCCAATGGACACTGCTTGCAAAAAAAATTAAACTTTGGCACATGGTGCACATGCATATCCCATCAGTGGAATACAGATAGGG
The DNA here is from genome assembly GCF_011386835.1 of Chrysemys picta bellii. Taxonomy (NCBI): domain Eukaryota; kingdom Metazoa; phylum Chordata; order Testudines; family Emydidae; genus Chrysemys; species Chrysemys picta. Next base: position 299,521,402 of record NC_088791.1, read on the forward strand.
ACCACACATCTCAAAGAGCCTCCAGTCACAGGTAACTAACTGCCCTTTCCCTTTTGGTGTAACTTTAACATCCAGAAATAATATGTTACTTAATGTTTTACAAAGGCAACTACAAAGATTTAAAATTGAAAAGTGCTTTGTTATAAAACAAACTGCTTTATTGTGTGTGAGTTGGTTGAAAAGTGGGTAAGAAATATAATTAGCTAAATGAGTGTTTAGCATCAGGTGTTAACAGATATGTCTATACCGGCTCATTCTTGTTGTCAGGAGGGAGTATATATATTGCTACATTGACTGCAAAACACTAATCCTTAAGATTTTCATATAAAATATTTTGCCTTGGGCTCTTTTCTGAAGTGCCTTTTTTCTTGAAATTTTCTGGTTATTGCTTTGGTGGCATTTTTCACTGATTAGATTTTCCACTGGATGTGTGTGTAGTATTCACTTTGATATGATCACTTCTACCGTGTCTCTGGAATTGCACAAGGGAGGAATTAAGCCATTTTATATTTTAATTCTTATACATTATTTTATCTGTCAATCTTAAAAGGCCATAAGAAAGGAACATTTGAAAGAGGATCGAAGTGGTTTCCATTTTACTACTGAGCAGTTATTGTCACAAGCAATATCTACCTTTTTCAAATGTTGTGCTTCAGTGCGTAGGAGATGAAAGCCCTATTTTCTCAGAACACACATCTAATTAAAGACTCTGTTACTTTTAGAAAAGTAGACAGTGGGGACTTACCCCTAAAGCACCTGCACCTTTGAGATAAAGGAACTGCAGCTTGCTTTGTTAGGTTAGGACTTGTTCCATTGTAAGGGGCTGGAGTGAAGGCTTAAGTTTAAGGATTTCATCAGCCTTACCTTGCTTTTTTGCTTTTGCTAAACTTCATCATAATCTAACCTTATTTAACCACAGTGTTGTGCATTTTAATCCTTAATGTTTGATACCCAAGCAGCTGGTGCATCTTCTGAAGCCATTCCGGTTAATTGGGTGTGTACTTAATAAGGCAGTTTTTTAAACAATCCTCTTCTACACCCAATAGTCAGGAATGGGTGTGAAGTGGATTAATGTGTATTTATATTAGAGCAACCTTGCAAAAGGTGGGGGTGAGGGTGGATGAGAGAATGCAGCAGGCAGCAGCAGCTTCAAGGAGGGGCCCTATTGGTGGGGATGCAGGAGAAAGACAAAGGATAGAGGGAGGGAAACACAAGGGGGGAAGCTGCACATTGGAGAGGAGTGCCCCTGCTTCCCAAAGACAGACCAGTGGCAAGGAGGTGAGAGCGTTCAGGCCCCTGCCAATACAGCTGCTATCACTTAGTTGTTTCCTGTTGTCTGCTGCCAGCAGGGGGCATGATAGCAAAACGGGGTCAGGAGAAGCATTAGTTTACCAGACTTCCCCTCCCAATAGAGAATTGAGTCATTGTCATCACTCCTCAAGTTGGGGCTTGGGTGAGGGTTACAGGCTATTGAGGATAGCCTTTGCTGAGGTTTCTCCATTCCTTACTCCTGTGGGAATTCTGCACCAAAAAATTAAAAATTCTGCAAATTTTATTTGTCAAAAGAAACTGACATGATTATGTAGTGTTAAATTATTTTGGTAATTTATTTCAAAATACCTGTCAGCAACTCTGTCTGTAACAATACAGACACACACAAAAATCCCTCAGGAATAGAGTTAAAGAAACCCCTATGACAACCCAGTTCCTGTTTCTCTACCCCCTCCCCCACAGAGCCCAGCCGGGGGGCTCTTCGGCTCAGAAACTCACAACCTTTCCTCCCAGAGCCCAGCTGCAGGGGTCCCCCCAACCCAGACACTCACCCCCTATCTTCCTAGAGCCCAGGGATCCAGAGGGAGAAACAGCCTGATGCTGGGTTCTGGGCTTGCATGGAGTTTCCTGCATACTGTCTTCTTCCTTCAGGGTATGCTGGGAACTGCAGCTGCAGGCAACCCTCCAGTCCACGTCCACTCCCTCTCCCCCTGGCTTTGTCTTCTATTTGCGAGCTGAGCTGTGCCGCGTCCAGTGGCCCCCAGTGGGGGCCAACATCTCTGCAGTCCATTTCTGTGGGGGGGAGGGGGAAAGGAAATTCTGCGCACATAGCATTAATCTCTGCACAATTCTGCCTTGCGCAATGACGCAGAATTCCCCCAGAAGTAATTCTTACCCACTTCACTCATGGCATGACAAGCATAGCATTAGATCAAACTGCCTTAGAAAATACAAGATTTTACTAAAAATAAATGCTAGCTTAGTATATAAATGTAAAAGCACGATAGAGCCGACTTTCTTTTTGTTCAGGCTTGTTCAGGATCTGCCTGCCATCCCCACACATGAGACTTGAAGCACAACAGTCTGACAGCAGGAGGTTCAGAAAAGCCAATTACAATTAAAAAGATTGAGCAAAATTTTCAAACATTGGGTGTTTAGGCCTAAAAATGAATGACCTGGTTCTAAGTAGTGCTGACCCCCCACAAGTGGGTCCAGGGAGAGTTGCAGGGGCCCTGGTCTGAGTCTTAGTAGTGCTGAGTACCTGCAACGCTCAGTGGAGCCAGTTGCGAGTGCTCAGGATCACACCATTCATTTCAGGCGTCTGATTTTAAGCATCCATGTTTCTGTCAAATGTTGGCCTTTCTTTCAGAATAGAATCCTACTTTATGGTGAGAAACGTTCCTCCTGTGTGAACTTTCAGAACACAGCAACATAAATCCCGGGGAACGCTTTGGTGTTTTATACAACCTTAAGCTGAAAAACTGTTTTTTCTAGACAAGTTCAGCATAACACTGTTTAATTATTGCAACAGAAACCACACGGCTTGTTCTGCTATTGGATTCCTACCTGAAGCTTTTCTGCCTATTTATCATAACCCTTTTATGTGTTACAGACACCGGAGTGGTTGGACAGTGACTCTTGTCAAAAGTGTGACCAGCCTTTCTTCTGGAATTTCAAACAGATGTGGGACAGTAAGAAAATAGGCCTTAGACAGGTTTGTTCTGTTTTGTATTGATGAAGTAATTTAAGGGAACAATATACCCGATAGTTCAATGAAATATTTTAACATTTTTCAGATGTATAGGAACTTGTTTAACTTTTCCATTGGCTGCTTAGTGATTAAAGGCATTTAGCTACCCTCATGCCAAGAGAGGGGGAGTGGTAGGCAAAGGCCTGGTGATGGGTGAATATCTTGGCCCTCACAAACCGAAGCACTTTTTGCAATCCATTCTATAGAAAATGCACACTGTACATTGGCTTGGGTAAATTTTGAGTTGCATGTGGGTTTAGCTATGTGAATCTCATTTAATCTCAACAGGAATATTCTGTACAAACAAAAGTGGCCCAAGCTACGTGAATCTCATTTAATCTCAACAGGACTATTCTGTACAAACAAATGTGGCCCAAAGCTCACTTCTGAAGATTCTAATGGAACCAGTATAATAGTGTACTAAAAAGGTCATTGCTTTCCCTTCCAAGGCAAATGTCCATAATTGCAGTTCCAACTGCCCAGAGTTATTAGCAAAACTGGTCTACAGTTTGCAGTGTGAGAAAAATGGACAGTGTTAGGTAGCAACTGTCACATTGCCAAAGGCATTTCCAGGCCTGTTTTATTAGGAAGGATTGTAAAAAGCTGAGGAGAATCTGCTCACTTGATTTTAGATGGACGGTGTTTATATGGGCGATGTCAGGCATTCAGTTTAACACTGAGATGTTATCTGGCCCTCCAACAGTAACCAGTGTTACAAAGCCAGCAGGGAGGGGAAACTCGCTGTCCCCTATAATTCTAATACATGATCCCAGAGCCCAGCTCAGTGTGTGAGATCCTACTCTGTTTCGCTTTGTTTGAAGGTATGTATTCCTGGTCCTTTTGTTAAGACTGAAAAAGTGGCAAAAGGGACCACATTGAGCTGCCTGTCAGGAATGTATGTTTACATGTGTGTTCGTATCTCAGATCATATTTGAGGAGGCAGAAGGATTCGCCCAGTGTCCTGAATGTAATTGTACAATACTGATAAAAGGATAGTGGTCTCCTAATGATACGCAGGCAATTCTCGTAACACTAATGTGGCTTGCACACGTTGATTCGCCCACACGGTAATGAGAATACCCTTCCCCCCGCACAAAAGAGAATATCCAGTCAGAGGATTTTTGCCTGATCAAAATACCAGGCTGAGAAAAGGTTTCAAAGATCTTTACTCGAGCTAGTGATATAGATGTAAGTAAAATAGCTGTGATCTAAATTCACCACATAATAATATAACTAGCTCTCATGTAGCTCTTTTCATCCACCACTCTCAAAGTGCTCTAGAAAGGTCAGTATCCCTGTCCCTCACTTCCCCATCTGTGACATGGGTATAGAAGAAGCGATTTGGCCAAGGTCTCCCAGCGGCCGGAGGCAGAGCCAGGAACAGAACCCATTTCTCGAGTCCCAGTTCAGTGCTCGGTCAACTAGGCCACACTGCCCCCATTTGGCCATCGTTAGCTGGCTTACCCCAGATGCTTAGCTGGATGTAGTTATTAGTGAAAGATAAAGAAATGCAAAATTGAGACTAGTTTTTTCCTACTATTCAGCTTTTTCTCCTTCTGCCCTGAATGGGGGTTCAGAGAACTTGCTGTGGCCCCAGGTGAGTTCTGCTGAGGCAAATGGGTGTGAAGTTAAGAGGAGATCACAGCTGTGCTTTGCTTTTTCCATTCTGACCAATCCTTTTTTGGCTTGCCTTTTTCAGCATCACTGCCGGAAGTGTGGGAAAGCAGTGTGTGGCAAATGCAGCTCTAAGCGCTCCTCCATACCACTGATGGGATTTGAGTTTGAAGTGAGAGTCTGCGATAGCTGTCACGAATCGATAACGGATGAGGAGTGAGTCTGAACTTTGAGCCCAGTTGCCTCAGAGGAGGCTTAATGAGTTACAGAACTCCTCAAGCTGTACTCCTGTATACTGCACTCTGCTCAGAGTCAACCAGATGGGAGTGTCACAGAGCTGTATAAAGTGCTTTCTCCTTTAACAGGTCAGGTCATCAGTCTCCATAGGTCTATGTAGAGACGGGAATTAGTATCCTCCTTTATATGACTATAGTGTTCTTGTGACTCAGTTGCTGTGTTCAGTTCTGCGTACCTCATTACTAGAAAGAGAGAGACAGTTTGGAAGGAGTTTAGGAAAGAGCAACAAAAACGTTCTGGTGGCCAGAGGAATTCATTTTATTAGCTCCTAATTTCTCTTTCTTGTGTGTAACTTGGTACAGTGTCTTGCTGTTTGGAATACCAGGACTTGTGGTACACATCTGTCTTGTATCTGGGGATGCCCCCAGAAATGGAGTGTGGAGAGAGAGGGATTTTTATGCAAAATAAAGGGTTTATTTTGCCTGAAGCTAAAACTGTGGCTTTTACCAAGACTGCAGTACATAGTTGGACAGAGTTAGCAAAAACTGGAATATGAAGAGTCATTTCTAAAGAGGTGGTGCAAAGTAGAAGAATCCTCCAGCAGTGGATTTTAAACAGCCCTTGTTTCTTCCTACCTGTTTCTTTCCTGATATGCTCTTCCTGAATATGAAAGGGGAGCTGTTTTCACATTTTGCCTTGTCACAAATCCCCCTGTGGGGAGAGAGACTGTGAACTACATCTCCCAGCCTGCCTTGCCACAGACGTACTTACAAAGTTGGCCACCATAATGGACTGCATTTCCCAGCCTAACATGTCATTGAGAGGTTCAGCAAGATGGTCATTTTGCAATACTGGACTGTCTCTTGAGAGATGAAGTCCACCCTGCTTCAGAGATTTCAGCCTGGGGCCTTAAAACCAGGGACAGCCGGATGGGCTTCTGTCATAGCACCATACTTCTTCACCAGTGCCCACTCACTTTCCCTTCAGTCAGTGCCTGTCCCATTTGGCTGAGTGACAGCTAAGTGGCTGTGGGAAAGACAACTGTCTACAAATACACCAAAGGAAGAGGCTAGTTAGAGTGCTGATAACTTTTTTAAAATTAGCATTTACCTGGCATACCACATAACTGTATTAATTGTAGGAAACTGACTTTTTAGTGGTGTCTGTTTTATTTAATATGGTAAAGCAGGGTATAATTAGGTGCAGTGGGATGAAATTAAAAGAAACATCTTTACGCTAACTAAAAAGAAAAGCTTCCTGAAAATGGAATCCATTAGGCTATAGAATAGTCTTTTTAAATAAGTGCTGGAAACCCCATTGTTTGGGACATTTAAAACTAGGCTGAACGAAACACTGGAAAAGGTGCTGTAGGGAACCATCTTGCCTGGACAGTGGAGATGTACTGGATGATCTCATAAGGTGTGTTCCAGTTCTATCTTCTGTGGTTCACTAAAACTCGGACACCCCTGGGGAGATGCACAGTGCAATGCAATATTGGTCAAGGAAAGATCAAAAGTGCCCTGGCATCTTCATTGTCCACACGAAAGCAGGTACACTTACGTTTTCAGTATCTCATTTGAAAGATTCCTGCACAGTAACTGCCTGGGAAATTCGATTTTTCTATCTCTGAAGGAAAATCTGTGGTTCCAGGGAACTACAGGTCATCCTTCATAGGGTGTGTCTAAACTGCACGGTCCTTATGTTTATACTGCACACATCCCTAGCACAGGTATAAATAGCAGTGTAGATGGGGAAGCACTGCTTAGATGAGCAAAGACGCCTGAACCCTGTGGGTATGTCCCCTCCACAGCTCTCTGCACTCCCAAGCAGTGCCTACCCCCTTTACACCACTAAAAGTAGCAGTGCAGCATCCCGCTGCTTCCCTATTGCATGGAAGACTCCGGCAGCAAGGAAAGGCTCTGGCAGAGGGAGGAAGCAGGGAAAGGCTCCAGTAGCAGCAGCAGCAACTTCCCTCTGCCAGAGCCTTTCACTGACACATGTAGCTTCACACCGCAGCATGGGAGCAGCCCACTTTTCACTGCAGCATGTAGCTCCATGCTGCCACTAGTGGTGTGCCATGTAGGCATAGCCATAGAGAGACCATGAAGCCATCTCCTCTCGCTCAATAATTAAGTTGAGTCACTGAAGAAAATCAATTACTTACTTTAGTGTTCAAATTCTTATTTCCTCCTCTGAATAGTTCAGGGTAATATTGCAGTCACTATCTCCTTGATTCTTGATTTTTGATCTTTCTTTAGACGTGCACCCACAGCTACTTTCCATGACAGTAAGCACAACATTGTCCATGTACACTTTGACGCAACCAGGGGATGGTTATTGACTTCCGGGACAGACAAGATTATTAAGGTAGGACTAAGAAGACTGCTTTAGTTCATTTTCTGTCTTTTTCCATGTCCATTCCTCCTCCCACGTGGTTTCAGGTCTAAGTCTCCCTTTCCTGCCAATAACAGACTCATGGTCTAGAGAATTTTATCATACACCGCTGTTTCTCACCAGATATTTTTCACAGCCATTCAGAGATTTTCTGCCCAGTAGGGATCATCAATGTCCTTCCATTGGGAGTTGCTCCTTCCTTTCACAAGCAGGTGTTGCCCTCTACAATGGAATTGTTCCACCAGGGAGTTAGTACAAAATTCTCTTGAATGTCACCCTGTCGATCAGAAAACTATGCTGATGCAACATGTTCTCCTCTCTCATAAGTGTCTGGCCTTGTCTTGCTGCCAGCATGGCAGAGGGTCAGAAGACCTGTTTCAGATTAAATTGGTCATTCTGCGCATGGTATCCAACAGGCTGGCTGGGACACTGTTTTAACTGACTAATTTTACACCTAAGTCAGTAAGTTCCTTTGCAACTTTCCATCTGAATAAGGACACTGTTATTTCAAACATATGCTATCTATTGTAGTATTAGTACTAACAAGGGAGTTGGTAAGAAAAAAATGTGCAATGCTAATCTGAAATGCCAGTTTCTTCTTTGAATGTTTGTTCATGTTCATTCCATGTTAGGTGTGTATGCTTGTCACATGCACTGGTGCCGGAAGTTTTTCCCTCAGTGGTATCCGTAGGCAACAGGCTCTGGTGCCCCTTGGAGTGGCGCATGTTTGCTGCGGTATAAGGGGCGCCACCGGCACCCTCCAACCTTAGTTCCTTCTTACCGCCAGTGATGGCACTGGAACGTTCCTTTGCTTTGGCAAACCTTTCCTTCTGTAGAACTGTTTGTTGCGATCCTTTCTATTGTACATACTCCTTATGGAGTCAGCACTGACACCGGCACTGGAGCAGCCGAGATTGGATTCTGCACCTAGCATCACGGCATCGGTGCAGAGCGCCCTGCGGGTACTGTCGTCAGACGACAATTCATCTCCCTGGCACGACTCAGTAAAAAGACGAAGACCGGGAGAAGTCGTTCTCCTGATCACAAGGTCAAGGAGAGGGCAGGAGGCGAGCCTAGACCCACGAAAGGTGGCTCATCGCCTCCAAGTGAGAGTCAAGCCCCAGCTTCAGTTGTGCGGATTAGCCCATCTTAGCCCATCACGGGATGCATCGGCCACTTCGGATAGTGGCACGGGATGTCATCAACCCAGGAGGCCCTGCAGGTGACGCAGGATATTTTGTCCCTCCTGGTGCCGTCCGCACAGGCGACAGTAGCTCCCAAATCAAGGGGTAAACTTGCCTTTGGATCACCACCTCAGTTCCCATCAGTGCAGCACTGCTCGCCACCTCAGGGAGTGTCCCACCAGTGCTTGCCCGCGAAAAGCCACCGCACCTCGGACGTAGGGCTACCTACCAATTGGAGCCCTTGGTGCCAGTCTCTGGATTTGAGCCATCGCTCTGTGGGCTCTGAGCATTGGTTGCCGATGGTATGGCGTAGGCCTGCTGAGGCACGTTCATCCCCGTGACCCCGGTACCAGGAGCATCACTTGCCTTTGGATCGACGCCGCTTCAGCGGAAGCCTCTGTCAGGACTCTCTGTGTGACGGGTTGGATCACAGAAACCCCCTTGGGAGCTGCCACCAGATGTGCAAAGACTACCCCTGCGTCTGTTTTCCCTGCCAGCTCAGGACTCCAGCACCCTGTCTTGCTGAGCCAGACACTCCTGTCTGGCTCCAGACACAGACCCAGGGTCTGAATCACTTGTCCCAAAGCTGCAAGTTTACCTGAAAACAGCTCGCAGTAGTGCGCTTGTCTTTAGCACTCGGATGCCCAACTCCCAATGGGGTCTAAACCCAAATAAATCCGTTTTGCCCTGCATAAAGCTTATGCAGGGCAAACTCATAAATTGTTCGCCCTCTATAACACTGATAGAGAGATATGCACAGTTGTTTGCTCCCCCAGGTATTAATACATACTCTGAGTAAATTACTAAATAAAAAGTGATTTTATTAAATACAGACAGTAGGATTTAAGTGGTTCAAAGTAGTAACAGACAGAACAAAGTAAGTCACCAAGCAAAATAAAATAAAATGCGCAAATCTATGCCTAATCAAACTAAATACAGATAATCTCACCCTCAGAGATGTTTCAGTAAGTTTTTCTCAGACTGGACACCTTCCAGGCCTGGGCACAATTCTTTCCCCTGGTACCGCTCTTGTTGCAGCTCAGGTGGTAGCTAGGGGATTCTTCATGATGGCTTCTCCCTTTCTCTGTTCTCTTCCCCCCCTTTATATATCTTTTGCATAAGGCGGGAACTCTTTGTCTCTCTGGGTTTCCACCCCCCCTCACTGGAAAAGCACCAGGTTAAAGATGGATTCCAGTTCAGGTGACATGATCACATGTCACTGCAAGACTTCATTACTCACTTGCCAGCACACACATATACAGGAAGACTCACAGGTAAATACAGCCATCTGCAGACAATGGGAGTCATCAAGATTCCAAACCATCATTAATGGTCCACACTTTACACAATTACAATAGGCCCTCAGAGTTACATTTTATATTTCTAGTTTTAGATACAAGAGTGGTACATTTATACAAATCAGATGATCACACTCAGTAGATTATAAGCTTTGTAATGATACCTTACAAGAGACCTTTTGCGTGAGGCATATCCCAGTTACTTACATTCACTTATTACCGTATTTTCTCTAAAACTATCTCAGTTACATTATATTGACTTATTATCAAGTTTTTATAAAACCATATAGACTGCACAACGTCACACTCTGTACCAGTCACCAGCCTATAGTCAGAGGTCATTGTACCAGTGTTGACGCTCATCATCGTGGTGTCAGTCACGCTCTTGCTCCCGCTCTATGGACTGGCACCGGTCGGGAAACATTTGGCGTGGATCACCAGGGTACCATTGCGGATCCACCGAACTCTGACGCCGGTCACCAGGATCTCGATGCAGTGGATCGTTGCCCACATACAGATCCCATTCGGAGCATCGCAGTGGATGCAGCTGGGACCAAGACGCCCACATTGATGAGGTCCCAGTCTCCGGAACATGGCCCTCAATCAGCACTTTCAAGCTGACCCCCTTATACATCCCTGGACTCAATGGGCTGGATGAAGCAGCACTTTCAAGCTGCCACCCTTATGTATCCCAGATTCAGCATGTCCCTATCCCCATTCCCACATCACAATTGTACTGGTAGTAACCTACTTGATGAGCAAACCCCACAGTATTTTGGGCGCTGCAGGGATCTTTAGCTTAGGTACAAGAAGCATTGCTGTAGAGTAAATGGGGGAAGCTAAAAACACAAGAGTAAAGTTCAGAGAGAGAGAAGCAATCAGCTTAACCATAAACGTTACTTATTGAATAATAGTGATAACCACACAAGGAGGGCTAAACCAACATAACATACATTATTAAGGGTTAATATCTAAGGTAGAAAGGAAAACAGAGAGAAATAGGTAGGGGTTTTTGTAGAGAAACAACAATGGTTCAAGGGAGAACACTAGATTTGTTTATCGGTAAACTGATGACTCAAGGGTTTTTCTTTAGGCTAGACAATAGGAGCTGATCACTCTTGGCTATGGGTGGTGGTTTCTTCCAGGGAGCTCACAATGCAATTAGGCTGCTTCAGTATTTTGGATATCAATCAAGGATTCATTACTAGAATTGGTCTGATAACTGCTGAGCTGGGTGAGCAGGCATACATTCATTAACATCTTGAGCAGAGATTCCCATGGTTCAGTGCTTCCCTGCTTTTTCTGGTCCCAGAGTTCAGTGCGGTTCTCTGTTCTTCATTCTGTATGCTAATCCCTGTCCCAACTTTCATGCAGATGAGGCTAGGGGAGTTGTCTCTGCTCTCCATTCTGTATGCAAATGGAGATGTCTTAATCTTGTCACCCTTGTCAGGAGGGGTCTAGGTGTGTTTCCTAACGCCCTTCACTGCTCTCTGCAAGCCTTTTCTATGATTGGTTTTGGTTCAAGCAGAGTTGGGGGTGGGGGTGCGTGTCTTTCATGAGTCAGGCTAGATACTGCGCCCTGGTTCCCCAGAGCTGACTGGTATCAGTTCAACAGCCCGCATCCTTCGGCGTCGCTGATATTGGATGCCTCGGACCTCAGCTGTGGAGCGCACCTTGGCATGAGGTCCACAGAGGAGATGATGTTGCATATAAATGTCAAAGAACTCAGGGAAGTTCACCTAGCCTGCTGGGTTTTTCTCCTGCAGTTAACTGGCCGAGTGGTTCAAGTGCTGATGGAAAATATGGCCTCGATGTTTTACATCAACAGGCAAGGGGGAGCATGCTCATCGGCCTCTGTTAAGAGAAACTCCACCTATGGCATTTCTACATCCAGCATGTTATCAACCTCGAGGTCTATCACCTTCCCGGCATCAGGAACACGCTGCCAGATTGCCTCAGCAGGTCCTTTTCTCACCACGAGTGGTTGCTCCACTCAGAAGTGGTCCAAATGCTCTTCCAGAGGTGGAGAATTCCCCGAGTGGACCAGTTCACCACCAGACAGAACAGGAAATGTCATCAATTTTGCTCCCTGCAGGGCCTTGGCCTTACTTTCCCAGGTGCCTTTCTCCTATCCTGGTCGGGGGTCCTGATGTACGTGTTCCCACCCATCCCGCTCATCAGCAGAGTCCTGTCAGAGATCAAGAGGGACAAGGCTCGAGTCATCATCGCCCCAGCATGGCCGCGCCAGCATTAGTTTGGTACGCTGTTGGATCTGGTGGTAGCTCCCCCACTCCCCCACCCCCGGGGCCGCTGCCCAACCTTCTGGACCTTCTCTTGCAAGACCACGGTTGCCTCCTGCACCCCAACCTCTCCTCCCTCCACCTCACGGCATGGATGCTGCATGGTTGAACCCGGAGGAGTGAGCCTGCTCCAGGGAGGTGCAGCAGGTCCTTTGGGGAAATAGAAAACCCTCCACTAGAGCGACTTACCTGGCGAAGTGGACGAGGTTCTCCCACTGGGCATCTGAACGTAGCATCTCTCTGACACTCTTCTCTGCAGTCAATCTTGGAATACCTGCTCCTCCTGAAGAATCAGGGCTTGGCCCTCTCTTCTATTAAGGTTCATCTAGCTGCCATCTCAGCTTTTCATCTGCCGATCCAGGGTAGATCAGTGTTATCACACAAGATGTCCACCCGGTTCCTGAAAGGCCTCAAAAGGCTCTTCCCTCTCATTAGGAATCCTGTCCCGCAATGGGATGTTAATCTTGTTCTCTCCAGACTCACGGGTCTGCTATTTGAACCCTTGGGCTATTGTTCCCTTTCATGGAAAGTTGCCTTCCTTGTGGCAGTGACGTCGGCTTGATGAGTGTCGGAGATTAAAGCCCTAACCTCAGAACCACCTTACATGGTCTTCTACAAAGACAAGCTGCAGTTGCGACCCCATCTGACCTTCCTGCCAAAGGTGATGTCTTTCTTCCATATCAACCAGGATATCCTCCTCCCGGTGTTCTGTCCTAAGCCACATAAGACCAATGAGGCAAGGCGGCTACACGCTCAGGATGTCCGTCATGCCTTGGTGTTTTACCTGGAGCGTACCAAGCCCTTTCGCAGGTCGATGCAGCTCTTCATCGCGACAGCGGACAGGATGAAGGGCCTTCTGGTGTCCTCTCAGAGGACCTCCAACTGGATTACCTCATTGTGACGTCTGATTAAAATATAATTATGCAAGCCATTATTTCTACCACTGTTATATACTTGCAACGAATCTTATACAGAATATAAACTTGTGGCCAGAAGGGGTTAAACAGCTTGCAGGCTGGATGACTCAAAGCCGACTTTTAAAGTCATGCTAGAAAGGTATGCGAATGGTAATGAAGGCCCTTCATAGTAAATAGGCTAGAACTTTGAAATGCAAATCTGTGAAGTAATAAAAGAACGAGGAGTACTTGTGGCACCTTAGAGACTAACAAATTTATTTGGGCATAATTGTGTGCATCTTGGATGCTACCCGTGTAAACAGACAGTTCCTGTCTGTCACTATAACTATTAATTTAGAGATCAAAAGGGAATATTAACATTTAGATGACTCTTGGGTGAAATGTTATTGTCTATATGTCTCTTTGAAGTTTGTGATAGACTGCCTAATGGATAAATTGCCCTATGTTAATTTGTGTAACTAATTACTGGTGGTAGTTAGAAAACAGAAGGTTACATCAAAAGCCTATTGTTTACCCAGGACTGCATGGTCAAGTGGATGCTAAAAAACTGTATAAAAGACCATTGGGTCCTGATTCTGTCATCTCCGATCTGCTTGAGGCTTCATACAGGAGAAGCTTGAGCCGTAAAGACTGAGATCCCAGTTCTAACTGGATCGCCCTAAAATATAAACATTGGATTATAACCATAGGTTATAAGAGACTCTTTGCAACCACAAAGCTAACCATCTCTGCTGTGAATTTGAATCTTAAGAACTAAACTCATGTCTGTATGTATATTGTGATGGGGCAAGGACAGATGGCTACAGTAAAGTAGTGAGGAACAGGTATGTTAGCCCCAGGCTAAACAAATCCCTGGTACCATGGTAACCAAATGGCAGTTACTCCAGGTTAATCAAGACACCTGGGGCCAATTAAGATCCTTCTAGAAAGCAGGAGAGACAGCTAGATTGATTGGGACACCTGAAGCCAATTAAGGACTGGCTGGAACTAGCTAAAAGCCTCTCAGTTAGTCAGTGCGGGGTGGGTGACAGGAGCTATAGGAGGGAGCTGTGCTGTTGGAGGAACGAAGTAGTACGAATCCATATCAGGTGCAAGGAAGGAGGCCCTGAGGTAATTGTGAAGAAGATATTGAGTGGGGGCTGCTGTGGGGAAGTAGCCCAGGGAATTGTACATGCCCTATTTCCAAAAAGTCAGATTTCATAGCTGCTAAGTTTAGGGTCTCTGGGCTGGAGCCCGGAGTAGAGGGCGGGCCCGGGCTCCCCCCCTCCCCTCCCTGATTAATCACTGATACTGGGAGACAACAGAGACTGTGTGAGGGAGGGTTGTTTCTCCTCACCTCCCTTGCTGGTTTATGATGAAAATGGCTCAGTAGACTGTGACCCTTGCCTCTAGAGAGAGAGAAGGGCTATGTGGAGGGTCACACTGAGCCTCTGAGGCTAGCAAAAAATCCATCAGGAAATGCAGGACCCACGGAGTCAAGGACAGAACTTTGTCACAATATTGATCTTTTAACCATGCTCTCTCTTTGTTTTTTTACTAAATTTTAGTTTAGTTAATAAGAATTGGCTGTAAGCGTGTATTTGGGTAAGATCTGGAATATTCAATAACCTGGGAGGTAATGTGTCTGATCCTTTGGGATTGGTAGAACCTTTTCTTTTATATTATGAAATTTTCAGAAATCCTCATATTTGACTTGGGTACCTGGGTGGAGGTCTAAGGCTGGATCACTTTAAGGGAACCGTGTTGTTTGGACTTCTGAGTAACCAGTAAGGTAATAAAGAAGCTGTTTTATGCTGAATGTTTTATGGTGAATCTAAGTATTGGAATATCCACCAGCTTTATGGGGATTGTCTACCCTGTTCTTTGCAGTTCACTCTAATTGAGTGTCCACAGCTGGCCCCCACTTGGACCCCGGTCACTCATGCATCCAGACCTGTTACGAGGTGGCGCAGGTCCAACCGCCGCCTCTGGTGAGGGCCCACTCGATGAGCGTGCAAGTGTCCTCCTGGGCCTTCCTGATGCATGTCCTCATTCAGGACATTTGCAGAACCGCGATGTGGTCTTCAGTTCACACGTTCACAGCACCCTATGCCATCACCTAGCAGGCCAGAGATGACGCTGGGTTTGGCAGAGCTGTTTTACAAGCTGCATGTCCATGAATTCCTACCCGCCTCCATTGGTACTGCTTGGGAGTCACCTAACATGAAATGGACATGAGCAAACACTTGAAGAAAAGACAGTTACCTTTTCTGTAACTGGTGTTCGAGATGTCCATTCCATGACCCGCCCTCCTTCCCCACTGTTGGAGTTTCCGTCAAGAAGGAAATGAGGGGGTGGGTGGAGCCGGCGGCGCTCCTTATACCATGGCATACGTGCACCACTCCAGGGGGTGCCAGAGCCGGTCCCCTATGGATACCACTGAGGGAAAAACTTACAGCACCAGTGCATGTGGTGAGCACACAACTAACATGAGTTGCTCATGTCCATTACATCTCGAAGAACACCAGTTACGGAAAAGGTAACGTGTCTTTTATCTTGGCCTGTCCTGATTTCAGGTCACTGCCCATCCACGAGCAAGAAATTCATAAACCCAATCACTTCACTGAGCTTCATATGTGGAGCTCTGAGGTGGCAGAAATGGGGGAAATAAAACAGTAATTTCTTAAAAAAAAAAAAAAAAAAAAAATCAAAACAGCTAAAGAATTGAAGGAATTGTTCTGTATCCTTGTGCCTGAAAAACTGAAAATATGTTAAGTGGTGTACAACCTCAGTAGATTGTTAGGGTGGAATGTTTTTGTCTTAAGCAAATGTCTCAAATTTCATTTAAAAATACACTTTAAAGTTCTCATAGCACAAAAAATCATTGTACAAATTCAGTCTTCTATATACTACCCATTTGCCTTGACTGTTTTGTGTAATAGTGATGGAAGATAGATTTTGTCACCTGTGCAACTTAAAAATAATTCTTACACTGAAACAGGGGGTGCATCAACACTAGGAAAATAGAGGGTAGCTGTCTAGATGTAGCTTATCTTGACAAAAGGAAAGGACTATAGCTCGTAGTGCTCATCAGACATGTAAGCAAAGGTGCTGTGTTCTTGGTTTTATGTTTTGTTATTGCTATGGTTTTATGTTTTATGCTTGTTTCCTTCTCATAATGAAGGCTCTGTTGTTTAAATGAGTTAAAATGATGTCAAATTTTTTCAAACCTAATGCTTCTCTTTACAGAAGACCACAATGCTTTCCCCTATGATATTACATGCATTCTTATTATTTTTAACAGTTGTGGGATATGACACCAGTAGTGTCTTGATGATACGTCAGTGGAACTTAAAAGGTGGTATTTACTGAAGAAACAGATTTCCTAACCCTAATCGTATTGCAGAAGATAAACGCTGTGTGTATATGGCAGATAAGGAAGGAGCTAACACATCTGTGATGATTTTTCATCGGCTAGATCAAGGGTGAACATTTGCACGAAGACTCTATTTCAACTTTGTTCTCAAAATATCCGAGAAGGTATTTTTTTAACTAACGGTTTGTACGATCTGGCTATGTTCAGTTATTTTGAGTTTATCTGGAAAATCTGTGTGCAGTGCAATTTAGTTTTTATATTTCATTACGTTGGTATATTGGTTGCTTTGTGTGGAAGGGTTCTTTGTTTTGTGTCTGGGCTTGTAAAAAAAAGTTTCCAATCTCAACACACTGTACAAAGCTATCAGAGTTCCCCAGAGAGAGTACCTATTTATTTGTGATGTTTTTGCTAACAGCCTCTTCAGTGGAGCAACTTTGAGCAAGACCTTGCACCTTTGCTTACTGCTTCGTAAAGGATCTGTGGAACTATTGCATCCTTCCGAAAAGGGCTCTTCCGTCTACTTGTTCTAGCAAATACCACCTTGAGATGATATTTTATTGTTGCATAAAATGAAATTCAGTTCCTTCTGTCTCTTCCCTTGTCACACAGGTTGCAAAATCAAGGGGCTGGGTTGCTTAGCAACTAATCTTACAATAGCTGAAATAGTTTTCTAGCCCAGACATTAACAAGGAGTGTCCAGACCAGTTTGAATTTGATGAGGCCACAAAGGCTGATTCAAATTAAATTGACAGCAGCTTGTAGAACTGTGGAGTTGTATAAAAGGGTGACTAAACAGGCTTGATCGGGCCCAAACAAGCCCATTTCTTCCTCATGAAGCATCATGTCAGCATTTACGTCCGTCTTTTTCGCTGGAGAGAATTTTAACTTTCCCATTCCTGCTCCCCACCCCGTTATTCATATTTATTTTAAAATTGCTGATGGCTTTTTATTAATCGTGTATGTGGTCCAGAAATAATGTTGCTGACTCACACCCAGTGTCCTGCTGTCGCGTTTGGCAGTTTCTTTTAAAAAATAAAAATGATTAAAAAACCCACCCTGGCCCAAATGACCTTTTTAAAGGGATATTGTCAAGGTTCATAGGTGGGAAAATTGTCCTCCTTCCACCGGGGTCCCATCTGGAAGGTCCTTGCCTTCTGGATTCCTTGAATGTTTCATTTATAAATAAATTATTGTGGCCATGCTTTGAAGAAACTAAAAGTGGAAAGACTGCAGCAGGTACTGCCAGACCTTTCATATGGGGCCACTATCAAGGTAGGCACCATGATCTGGGGACTTGAATATACAACTGATAATCAGCAAGTCAGTGGTACAAGCTAGGTCTTCCATGTGGCCTTGATGAAGTGACTTGCCCCTCTGTGTGCATCATCCCCCCCACAGTAAACTGGAGTGTAATGATACACACCCACCTTTGTAAAGCACATTGCAGGCTGTGGATGTCAAGTGCTGTAGTGCTAAGTGTGCTATTACAGCTCTGCAAACACCTACTCTTGCCCCTTGCCTACAGTAGGTAACCTTTTTTTTTTTTTTAATGGGTGAATAAAATACAATTAGTTCTTCAGCCATCATCAGTTGTCATAATAAAGGGTGAATGAGTAGGGGTGTGCGCGTGCCAGGGTTGGTCCATCTTCCTGAAAATTTCTGTTTTGCATTATTTACTCTATATGTATAGGTTTGCCAATCCTCATATTCTCCTTTTTAAAATGACCCTACTCTTGCTTCATTGGACATGCTGCCAAGTATCTGCTTCTCCTCTAAGCAGCCCATTTTAATGTATATTTTCAAACATGATAAAGACTTAGCTAAAAGAATATTTTCCGATGTAAATGTTAATTCTTTTGCAAGCCATCCTGTTTTCTCTCATGGTAGCTGGCTGCTGATTTTATTCTCCCACTGGAAAACCTTTCAAAGGTGGGTCATTACACCTGTTCCATATTGTATGACTAAGGCTACACTTAAGTCATGGGTATTTTTAATAAAAGTCATGGACAGGTCATGGGCAGTAAACAAAAATTCACGGCCCGTGACTTGTCCATGACTTGTACTATATATCCCAACTAAAACTTGGGCCCGGGGTGCTCTGGAAGGAAGCGGGCCAGGCCAGTGTGGGTGCTGAGGGAGGGCACGAGCATGCAGCCTGGGATCCCCGCTGGTGCTTGGGGGAGGGGAGAGGGTTGGCGGGGCTGGCAGGCTCCCTACCCAGCTCCATGAAGCAGCCAGCATGTCCCTGCAGCTCCTAGGAGGAGGGGAGAGGAGGGAAGGCCAGAGGGGTGCCGTGTGCTGCCCTCCCCCACGAGCGCCGGCTCTGCAGCTCCTGTTGGCCAGGAACCCAGCCAATGGGAGATGCGGGGGTAGTGCCTGCAGGCAGGGGCAGTGCGCAGACCCCCCTGGCTCCTTTGCCTAGGAGCTGCAGGGACATCCCGGCCACTTCTGGGGATCCCCTCCCCCCCCCCAAGGTAAGCATCACACCCCAGCCCTGAGCGCCCTCCCACATCCAAACTATTGTTGCTGCTGGGCGAAATCACAGAGGTCACTGAAAGTATCAGTATCCGTGACCTCTGTGACGGACACGCAGCCTTAATGATGACTGAAATTTCTTCTGCTGAAAAAGCTGTGCAAGATAACTCCACATGCTTGTTGCTTAGCGGCAGTGAAACTGCTGGATTATGCTACTCCACAGTACCTTGGAAGGGTCGGGCTACTTTCCTAAAACAAGATCCACTTTGCTGCTGCTCTGAACAAGTATGTAGCAGGATGGGTGAAACATCCGGAAATACTGGGCTAAACAACTCAGACCAGTGTCTTTCGTAAAAATGTATACACCTAGCCCTGGTCTACACTACAGAGTTAGTCAGCATAAGGCAGCTTATGTTGACCTAACTCTGTAAGTGCCTGTTGGTAGGAGCTACTTTTTAATGTAACTCGCCCACTACATGGACTTAATAACTCTACCTCCAAGAGCGGCGTAGCGCTTTGGTCAATGTAGTTAGGTTGACGCAGTGTCAGTGTAGACACTGCATTGCTTACATCAACTGTTGCTGCCTTTCAGAAGCGGTTCCACAATGCCCCGCACTGACAGTTCAATCGGTACAAGCGGTCCTGGTGAGGTTGTGCACCGCCGACACGAGCGTAGTGTGGACATGCAAATACGATTTAATTACTGCGGTGGCTGTACATTAACATCACTTAGGGCAACTTAATTTTGTAGTGTAGACATGCCCAAAGGTAAACACTAAGAGGGCAGTTCAGCATCTGGTGTAAATTATTATAGTTCCATTGAAGTCAGAGGAGCTAACAGTTTACATCAGCTGAGGATTTGCCCCTGTCTTTTAGCCTCTCCCTCATAGGCTGTGTAAGTACAAATCCACCAAACAAACAAAAAAATAACCCAGAGTTTTTACCCCCCAAAATGGAGAACCAGAGACTCCACCATCCACAAACCATCTGACTGTAAGAGGGTTGACTGTACTGTGAAAACAGACTTCTCTGCAAATTGTAATGAAGTCCTTTTCTTGATCTTTACAATTTAAATGCTGTGGATGAGAGACTGAGAAATCCCATTCTGTGGGTTGGTTTGTTCTTTTTGCTTCTCTTTGTGCCTAGAAAAACTTCTGATGTAGTGGGCAGTTCAGGGTTCAGTCTACTAACAAAAAGAATTGTCTTGACTGGAGGACGCATAAGAGCTAAAGGGGGTCTGTTCTCTTGATGTAATCAGTTAGCTCTCATTGGAGCTACGTCTTATGTATGTGAATATGTATTGATATCAAGCAAGAAAAATAGACCTGTCTTACCTGAACTGCAGCTCCTTTATCTCTCAAATAAAAGTACAAGGATTCAACACTGTGAGAGTTAAGAAGAACATCCGATCTCTGGGATAAGGGTTAGGCCTTCTCTATACTATGGGAGGAGATCGATCTAAATTACGCAACTTCAGCTACGTGAATAACTATGTACCTTGGATCTACTTACTGTGGGGTCCATACTACACTATGTTGACAGGAGACGCTTTCCCATCAACACCCCTTGCACTTCTCATTCAAGTGGAGTACAGGAGTCAATGGGAGTGGATCTGCGGTCAATTTAGTGGGTCTTCACTAGATTCGCTAAATTGACCACCGATGCAACGAATGCCGCGCGTCGATCCCCCGGTAAGTGTAGACAAGCCCTTAGTATCAGTTTCTTTCAGCCCTTTTGATCAGCGTGGATCCCCAAATTCCTGTTGCCTGCTCCATTCTTGCAGTTATAGCTGTGAGGAGAGACCCTCAGTGCAATTATTCTATACAATTATCCTTTTTCTTTTTACTTGGAGGTGAGGCAAGGGCATCTTTCAACAAGGATGTTAAATTCCATCCTAAGAAGTACAAGCAGAAATCCTCCATTTTCTTGGGATAGTTGATTACAGTTGCAGTTTATTTTAGTTACATGATTTTTCCACTGCATCAGAGGAATGCAGAAAACACTAGCCTTCCTCCACTCTTAAATTTAAATTGATCAGATTTTCATCTATCCTCTGTTAGCGTTTTTTCCCCTTCAGGGAATCTACCCAGTCTGTGTGGCTTAAAAACCAATGATTACTGCAATGCTTACAGAAAATAAACCCCACCATTATTGTACATTGCACTGACAATAAATGTGTGTTGGCAATTGACCTGAGGCAAGATATTAATATAACTACTTATGTTCCGGCTCGGTATTGGTGACTAAAGGAAGATATTTTTGCGGGTTTGGAGGAGAAGCTGAGAAGTGTGTTGTTTTTCTTTAAGGTAGGAACTAGGAATGAGATGAAATTAAGCAAAGGAAAATGTATGCTGACTACTAGCAACAGTTTTCTTAGATAACAGCAATAGTCTCCTGAGGATAGAAAAAACAAACTCATTGCATGGGTCATTTCAAACTGTACTACAGGGAAGAATTCTGCACTAGTAACAAGAGACTAGATGATCCAATAGGTCTATTTTCTATGACCTGATGGTAGGGTTACCATACGTCTGGATTTTTGGTCCTCAAATCCCCGTCCAGGGGGAATTGCCAAAAAGCCGAACATGTCCGGGAAAATACTCCCAGCTTTGTTTTGCCGGCATCCCTGCCCCAGTCCCCTGCTTACCTTAGAGCGGCTCCGGCAGGCTGCGAGCTGCAGGCGGATTCCCCTGCGGTGGTGGCTGCTGCTCCCCCCAGACACCTCAGCTTTGTGTAGCTGAAGAGCTGAGCTGCCCAAGCGCTACCGGCCTCATGGTTTGCCGGGCAGCTCCCAGACCTCCAGACCCTGCGCCCCCGGCCAGGTGCTTCCCCTCCCAGGCTCCGGCTGCGCTGGGGAAGCGCCCGGCCGGGGGCACAGGGTCTGGAGGTCTGGGTGCTGCCCAGCAAACCGTGAAGCCGGTAGCGCTCGGGCAGCTGTTTCGCGTGGCTGGGAGGGAGGAGGGGGAATGCGGGGCGCTCGGGAGGGGGCGGAGTTGGGGCGGGGACTTTGGGGGAGGGGCGGGGCCAGGGCCCTGTGGAGTGTCCTCTTTTTTTAATGTTTAAATATGGTAACCCAACTGATGGTGACCTTGATATCAAGCAAGAAAAAAAAAGGGGGGGGGCGGGTTCTTAACACCACATGGTGTGATCCTTGAAGTGGTATGAAAGGGGATAACTGTTAAAGCTTAGCCCTGGCAGGGTTGCTTAAATATATACAGTATTGGGCAGTGGGTGGGGAGCATATTTCCTCAGTATTGGATTGGTTGCTGATGCAAAAGTGGGATGTCAGACATTTGAAAAGGATTCTGTGTAGCCCCATCTAGTTGCAGAAAGAAACCATTGGTTTAAGCAAACGGAAGGAAATTGTATGTTCTCATACGCAGATTGCTTCATTTCATAAGACTTCAATGTAGGTGAAAAATATTGAGATGATTTTTCTCAGTCCAAAACAGGGCTGCTATAACTATTATTTTAGAATGCAGTGCATGAATTGTCCTTACTGTTTACAACAGAGCTTGGAAAAAAAGACCAGATTAATTTTCAGCATTTAAATCTTTCTATTTTGTAGTATGTAGGAACTAATGGTGCAGTGAATGTGTACATACTCCACGTGAGTATCCTGATTCTTTACAGAAGATGGCATTGACCAGCTTAAACAAATGGTGCATATTTTTTTTCAATAGTCTTTTTTCATCTTTTCACTATATGCCGTGCATACACACTCAGATATGTTAAAAAAAAAAACCAAAGCCACACACCTAACCCCATTTCTAGGAAGACTGGAGTGCTGACTGCCCTGAGCTCTAACTTGAAGTGGTTTGGGCATAAGAGATACATATCACTTTATTATTTGCAAGCTTGCTGATTTTTGGATGAGCCAAGTCTGGCAAAGCACCGTGTGAGAGCAGATGTGTTACAGAATCACTTGTGTGCAGTATTGATGGAAAAGATGGGGCCAGATTTTTCCTTATGATCTCACACATGAATGACAGTGGGAATCCTGCATGCATCTGAGGGAAAAACATTGCCCCCAGCTTGGGACCAATAAAGACCCAAAATTCTAATAATCAGGATTCAAAGAGATTCTCCCTTAATTTTGTGTGGCTACTTCAGTATCTTCGGTTTGGTGGGTTGTATAACAATGTTTTAAAAAAAAAAAAAAAATCCAGGCATCTCTGAATTTCTCCATTCCATTTATTTGTGTTCAGTGAGACTGAAATCTTTTCCTGTTGGGGACAGAACTCAGAGAACCATTGGCAAAATAATTCAAAAGAAAACAGTGCTGAAAGAGAATGTTTTCAGACCGAACTAAGACTGGAGATGCATAATAGTCAGGATACAAAGCTGAACCCAGTTCTGCTGTTTTAGCCTTCTTTATTAATCACAGCATGCCCAGAGGCCCCTGTCAGGATCGGGATTCCACGGTGAGTAAGGACAGTCCTGGTTGTTAGTGCTAGCCTGGGACTCTGGAAACCTGGAGTTCAATTTCCTGCTTTGCTAGAGACTTCCTGTATGACCGTGTGCAACTCACTTAGTCCCTCTGGGCCAAAGTTCCCCATCTATACAGTGGGGGCGATAGCACTTCCCTACTTCACTGGGATGGTATGGAGAGAATACATTACACTGAGACACTCCAATACTACAGTAATGGGAGCCAGATAACTAATATTTTACAGATCCAGACTAACACGGCTACCCCTCTGATACTTAATATTTTGTGA
Organism: Chrysemys picta bellii; assembly: GCF_011386835.1. Taxonomy (NCBI): domain Eukaryota; kingdom Metazoa; phylum Chordata; order Testudines; family Emydidae; genus Chrysemys; species Chrysemys picta. The sequence continues at coordinate 299,544,919 of NC_088791.1, forward strand.
ACAGTCAGATCTGAAATGCCCCTTGCCATTTCTCTTAAGAAGATGAATAGCACTTCTGTGTCCCTCTACCAAGAAATTGTTACTGGTAATTACTTGGGATTGTGGTTCTCAGTCAGTGGAGTATTGGTGAACATGGAAAAATTGAGCTAAGTAAATGTAGATAGACAGGGATGAAGTGGACCCCTGGGTTTTAGGATGGAGTAATATAAATAGTTTGTCATTAACACTGTGAATCTGGTTATTTACAGCACATTTGTAAAACTCATTCCCTCCAGTTTGGGCTTTGGTAAATGTTCAGTACAAAAATAATATTGCATCAGAGAGAAATATGTAGTCCTGATGGTTCCTTATGACTAGGACAAAAGCATGCAAGCCACATGGTGATAAATTGCACTTACCAGGCATCCATATGGTAATACTTCTGCCTTAGAAAAGTTGATTTTTATTGACCAGCTAATGGTTTGATTTGTTTTTCCATTATTTTTCACTTTCCCTTTATTTTATCAGTCTGTTTTCTGTGTTCATTCTACAAAAATGTGTGGTCATTACAAAGTTACTGGATGTGCCCTGCACCTGCTTTTGAGAATAACAGCACAAAATGTAATATGGTACCATTGTTATTGGCAGAGCCCTCGTACTAGAAGGCAGCCTACTTTGTTTACAATTGTTTACAGGTTTTTTTAGTTAGACTAACATTTTTACATGCCAGACACGGAACTCAGGACAGGGACCCTGTGAACTTGAAAAATCACCTGACTATTATTACATTAGCATTCCTATCAAAGATTAAAGTGTTCAAGTTTGCTTCCCTGGTAGAGCTCAAAACACTATTATCAGTTCTGCTGTAGCGTTGATGGTGCGCGCCCATCTTCAGAGCCTGCAAGGGGTGGTTGTCCTCTAAACAGGGACGTGTGTCTTGAGAAGGTGCAGGGGAGTAAGTTTAAGCATGGTTAATGGTGGTGCTCTCTGGCCTGTGCAAAGAAGCTCTTTACATAAACAGGAGCACACAGCCCCTTAACTATTGCCCGGGAGCTCTTAAGAGTAAGGAAAAAATATAAGGACGCGAGGGGATTTTTTTTTTTTAATAAGACAATTAAAGATAAGTTTGCAGTGTTTTTCGGAAGCTAGCATCAAAGCTCTAGACTGATTGTAGGAAAGGAGGTGAGGTGAGGGAGAACAGCTGTGTTGGCATTACAGACTCAAGCTGAAAGTTACATATCCTGGAAAAATAACTTCACCAGTTCACTGTTTATGTTGCCTTCCTGTGTCTGGCTGTTTTTGTTTGTTTGTTTTAAAGTATTGAAAGAGCATTGCTTAACTAGTGCTGGTCCTCTGTCTACATTGGATATTCAGTCAGTAGTGTCTCTTGCCACTAGAATTTAAGATGACAATGAATGTATTTGCTTACATGACACACATAACCTAATGTGCATTATATTTTAAAATAAAGCATCTCACTTGCGTCATGATTACATACCTCAGTCAAAGTTGTGGTGAGGAAAAAGGAATGTTTTTAAAGGGGAGAAGAATTGTGTTTAAATGTTGAACTAAATGAAATATAATGCCAATGTTATGAAAAACTACATATTTGGTTTTGAATTGCTGCCCTAGCCCTAGATTTAATTGTTGATCACTTCAACTACAACATATGACAGCTGGCATTTTCCTACACTGTGACTAAGTTTTACGCTTACATGACTTTGAGCCTTTCCACCTATAACCTATGAATGGAAAGTAAAGGGATATTTAAGTATGGAATATGGACCAAAAGATGTAAGTGCACTTTTTTAGTTTTATGCGCTGTTTTAGGTAGCTTACATTATACAGACTCCTACAGGGTTGCAAACTTACTTTAGCTAAAACACACTGAAAAGTACACGAACATTAAGTTGTTAAGCTCTGCAGCCTGCTAGATTAGGAAATGTAGCTACTGCATATGCTTTCTGTTAAAACGCTTGTCCAAACAATATGCTTCAATTTATTAAATTATCTGGTACGGGTAACTTTCTCTCCACTGTTAAATAGAAGAATGCCCTCTGGCGTTAGTGGTTATTAACTATGGATTTTGGAATCTATTTTGAAACTTTCTCTTCAACCACAACAAAGCTGGCAGGTGTGAAGGGTAGTGTTCAGTTACTGCAAATTGACTAAAATATATTTAGTTCCCTAAGAATATTGACACCCACATGCCATTTGTCAGAATATTACCGAAGGGTGAGGGTTTGGTATATTTTTACACTGGTAGGAGGAAATTCCAGTTGCACAGGAATTTGGCTAACTAATAAGATTATTCAGTAATGAGAAACTTTTATTTAAATTCTGCAATTAATGTACTATTAAAATGCTGCTGAATGTCATTGTTTCCCTTTGTCTAGAATTTTCCCTCCACAATTTGCCATCTTTTCAGTAACTGTTCAACTGTTCAAACAGTGTAATAAATTAATGTAAAACCTAAACCTTTGGGAAATAAATGTCTGTGCAAATCTTCCTGTTGTACTTTTTCACTGTAATTTGTATGTGAGAAAGAATCCAATTCTCAAAACACACAAACTCTCTCTCTCGCTCTCATACTACTTACTGCTTTTTAGATTGTTCTTTACCAGTCTCCTCTTCAACACCACAATAACCTGAAAGTGATCTACTGTTAGAGGGCTTTCCCTCAACCCTCCCACTTCCCTGGTTCTTGTCACGCAAACAGCAAGCAGTAAAAGACCAGAAGTCCAAAGCGCAGACAATGCGATGTTTATTGGGGTTAGTTTCCAAGCAAGCCTATTCCAAAGCCCTTCACACCAGTCGGGCTTATCTTTAACACGCCAAGAGAGCCTGTTTCTTCCCCTTCCTCCCCCCCCCCGCCCAGTGTTCTGTTCCCAGCTGACTCCACAGAGCATTTACCCATCCCCCTTCCCAGCTTTGATGCTACAGAGTGTTTACTGTGTCCCTATTCCAGTTCCTTCCCCCTCATTAGCAAGCATGATTCCAATTTCCTCTTCCACTTCCTGTTTGACCCCAGTTTATATAGTAATATTCTCAGCTGTACCCTAACCGGTCATTTTACTGAAATTTAACTAACCAAGCCTAACATAATTCTCTAACCAATTCTATCTCACTACCCTAATTAACTTACATCTAGCAAAATTAATTATACAGCAGACAGAAAAAGTTAGAGAACCAGACAGATTAACAATAGAAAAGTGGGGGTCATAAAGAAAAATACAGAAATGAGGGTTTCATAACCATTGATAAGAGCATCCTGTCTGGCAAGAAATCAAACTTAAGTTTTCTTTAACCATCTTAAGATTGGTTTCTTTATCTGGTGGTGATGGGCACTATCAGGACAGGATTGTCTTCCTAACAGCCCAATAGCAGCTTATTTTTAGTGTGACTGGTTTGGGATGTGAGGATGACCGTTCGCTTCCCAGCTTATGGCTGCCTCTACTGCTTAGCCAAAGGCCTTAGCCTGAGAACAAGGCCTCAAGCTATCCTAGTGGGAGAAGGCCTGTACACAGGTGGACTTGTGATTTTTTTGATTTGTTTCATACCTCTATAACTAGCTAAGTGATTAAAAATACACCTAAGTTCTTAAAGTATATAGACCTTTACAGGCAGGCCTGAATATCTGTATTCTAACATCTACTACTCAGTATCCTGCTAGAAGCTTGTTATACTACTAAGATAATGTTTTCATTTGACTGTATTTTGACATATAGAGAGCAGACTGGAAACACAAGTTTCTTTATATCAGTGTTCAGTCCTAATTTGGATGCTTTTGAACACAAATGTAAAGCATACTCCTTTTTTAAACTATGTGCACTTTACACAGCTGGGACACCTCTTTTGTGAAAGCTTCCTTATAACATTTAAAATCTAGACATAATTAATTCTCCTTTGGGCAGTAGCATGGCCTCAAGTGATCAATCTTTATAGCCCAGAAAGACAACTCACTCACTTTGATATTGCTAGTAAACTATGGGCTCGTCTGCAGGGCAGCAAAGTGTTCTAGAGGGGGTCTTATTGACAGAGGACTAATGCAAACTAAGTACCTTTTAGAACATGCCAGCAGTATCTACATTGAGCAGTTACAGTGCTCTACAACTACCTCCTCTAACCTGTGGACCCCCTCCCCCCGAGGACTTTGCCATGCAGTGTAGACAAGCCTTAAAGGTAGTATTCTTGCTGCTAGCTGAGAACTAATTATTTTTTATATACAGGTTCTAGTTTAACAGTCTCAATAAGGTATGTTAGAATATTTCTTTTGTAATTTTCAAAGGCTTGTTATAAAAAGTTTACTGCCAAAGACTGGTGTTGCCTATAGGCAATCAAACTACTGCTGTTCAAAATTTTACTGCTTTTCAAGTGTGGCTGTGTCCATGTTGTCTTAAGCAGACCAATACTTTGCTAATTCTAAAGTTCATTAGCTCCCCCTGCTTGCACTTCAATTGTCTTATTCAGCATATTCCATCAATTCTGAATGTACACAGCTAAAATGAATTTAACCTTTTAGTTACCTCCCATAATTAGCTGAGTTTGCATGGCCTTGCACTCAACTAGCCAGCACTTCTGTCTGAATGTAACATGATCACTAGAGGATGTACTGAGATGCTGGTATGGGAGACATACAGAATCCTTGCAAGGGGGATTTCAGTGAGTCCCTGAAATGGAGGGTGGAATGCAACTAGTCCTGTTACATGCAGTAAGCGCAGCATATGGAAGCTATGATGTGTGCACCCTTATGTTAAAGCTGTAGTAAAGCCTTTAGGTGCCACCCATGTAACAAGCATGTACTAGTTTCTCCTTTCATTCTCTTGGCTGTAAAGGTACAGCTATTTTCAAGCATTGTCATTACCATTGCTGAAGGCAAGCTCCCATCCAGATTAGGTTTTCACTTTGGTATGTGGCTCTGTGCTTCCTTAAATCAAAGCTCCAACCCCTTGAGGCTGGAATGGAATAGTATTTCCTCCCTGTTCGTTGAGTCAAGCAGCAGGAATTTGGCAACAGCTGCAGAGCTGCCTACACAGAAAATAGTGGTCTACTTCCTCCTGTTTTCAGTAATTAGTTTACAGAAAATCTCAAGGCCTTAAACCTGACTGTTTACATGAATTGTGTAACACTTGCTGGTTCAGTTAAACTATTATAGACCTTTGTAGGAACAGGCCTTATGAAAGGAAAGACACTCCAAACAGTGTCTACAGCCCCATAAGCAGACTACCCCTTGCCCCCATACAGGAGAGAAGGTTCTTAGCTCTAAAATACAGCATATATAGAGGGAAAGGTACTGGTTTAGCCTCCAAAGAAAAGTAGTTTGCTATAAATAAAAGATCAGTTAGAAAAATCAGATTGAAAAGGACTATAATAGGCTTTCCAAATAGCAGTCTAGCACTTCTGGTCTTGGAAAAAGTACTTTGACCTTTCTTTTCCACCTACAGCCCCCTTCTCTACTGTTATAAAGCAGTGGTTGAGTTGTGAGTGCAAGGGGAGAATACTGACACTAGCAAAACCTAGATAGGAGAGGTAAAGTCTAACCAAGCACTAACTGATTGTAGCCACAGAAGTTTATGGGGCAGTCACTAATTAGTAATAGTGCTAGGCTAGAACTTGTTTGTTACAGGCACATATGAGCAACCCAATGCTGAAATACCTCCCTCTGATGTTTCCTTTACATACTTGAAGCAAGGTGCATGTACTCTACTGTATGACAGACAGAGGTAGGACTTCAGGGGAGCAAAATCTGAATTCATATTCAACTGCTCAATAGCTTATGCTATCTTATGAAAGCCTGCAGTAACAGTATACATTACAACTTGTTATAAAAGGTGAAGTGTGATTCTGCTTAAGTATATTAGTTGTAGCAAACTTGTTCTCTTCCCCTCATATTTGTAACAGGTGTAATACAGTTCTGCTAGTATTCTAATTCAAAGCTTCATTTCTGTTCAATTGGGTGGTGATAAATGCCTACAGAAGACATGATCAAGTGGGTTTAAATTTCTGGGAAAGCTCTTCTAACGTTTTTATTAGCTTCTCTTCCTCCTCTGGTGAAGAATATGTTCTGGCCAGGAGCAAGTGGGTAGAAACAGGTTGCCGGTCTGCAGGGGGGTGGGCGGGGGAGGGGAAGAGAAAAAAAAAGTAGTAAATCTTTCACCTCTCCCAGCACAAAGTGGGTCTCAAACCAGAACCACCAATGCATTTTACCTGTGCACAGAATGATCTTGAGGCCAAAAGGGTTAATCTGGCCTTGTGGATTTCTACAACATTTAAATACTGTACTTTTAAAAAAATATTACTTCATTTACCAAAACAGAATGCACTTACACTAATTTCATTTTGAATTAGGCACCCAAAAGGCCTGTCCTTGTGAGACTGATTTTAGAGAGATGTAGACTCTTTTTGTAGCCAGACATTAGAAAAAGGAAGGCCCTGCCCACATAGAAATTAGCCCTGATTTTAGTCAATGTAGCTGTAGCAGTGCAGTGATTTGTTTTGCTGGAGTTTACCTAGTTTCAAGCAGCAAAACAAACTGTAGCTTTCCTTGTTTTCAGGATGGGGGTTTGCACTGGTGCAGCTATTCCACAGGATGGAATTGGGCTAATTTTATCCTTAAAATACAGAGCTTAGCATTAGCACTATGGAATTAGCTTGTTAAGCACTCTGCCTTTTATCAAGAGAATAAACTGGTTCTCAGTCAAAATGCTTAGTCAAACGTGCACAATAAGACATTCCTTGTCTGGTTACATGAACCTGAGCCTCCTGGTTCAGTCTACCACACAGCTCCACCAATAGAGCACCATAACACAAGGGATAGTACTAAATTTCCATTCCTGATTATAACTAATTACATACCACCCACAGCGAAGCTCTGTCTTTGCCTTAACACAATGACTGGTCACAGAACTTAGTAATGACTATCTTTTTAAAAAAGCAACTTCAGATCACTACTGTGCATTGGAGGAGTATTTCTCCTTCAGCAGTATGGGTAGAATATGTTTAGTGAAGTGGCCAGTTGAGCTGCAGAAAGCTAGTTTATCTTCACCATATCTATAGCAGCCATGCAGTAAGCAGGAAGCTGTGGAGAGCTACAGGATTGTCATCCATCCTTGCACAAGAGTTCAGTTTCAAACATTGTTCTGGGCTCTAGTGGAGGATTTCCATGGAAGCACAGGGGCCTGCCTCATTCTCAGAGGAGAATTTCCAGAAAGGTGAATTGTCAGTTTCTTGTGAAGTTAGCATAACAACTCAGTGTACATACAGCATTACATCTGTTCACCCTTGGCTGTGCACAGGAAGCCAAACAATAAGAGGCGCACTCACGCTTCCTTATGGTGCAGCAATCAATACTACTGGGGGGAAGAAAAATGTTTGCGAGAATTAGCCTACATGGATACCTGGGAACTGCTGTACTCTACCAGGCCAAAGCTATGGAGGAAACAACTATCTGCCTGCCTGTGCACTGTCCTGTGAAGTCTCATTAGCAGAGAGGAAAGAATTATTTGAGCTTAGGACAGCCTACTCCCAGCCCCCTTCCCTTCCTCAGCAAAAAGGCTGACTGGGGTTTGCATTAAGTATCTAAACTGAACAGAATAAAGAAGGTGAAAGTGAAGCAGGAGGGGAATGGAAGCAGAACAGCTGCATATTCATCCAGTTTGGGGGTATTTTATTGTGAGTTGGCAAATAGCTCCCAGGGAACTAAGACAGCAAGGGATGACAATGCACTATTCAGAGTCAAGAGGGGAAGCAGGGGGGCTGTGCCTGACCCCAAGGGATGATGGCACAGAGAGCATTTAAAAACAAGTGATTTTCCCAGAGTTGTCAAAAAACTGAGCCACTGAGTCCCAGGGTTCCCCAACCGACAAAATGGGGAACACTGTTACTGGGGACCACCCCAAGAATCCTCACGCCCCTCTCCAAAGCTGCAGCCTTGCCAAGTGCAAAGCTCACAGGAACACACAGCTCTGGTCAACCTTGAGGATTACAGTCCCCCTGCTTGTTTGCTAAGGCTGTAGGGCAAGCTGGGCCAGGCCAAGGTGATGATGACGAGGTAACAGGAAGCGTGGTTGGAGCAGACAATAGAAATAAGAGGGAGGAAGAGAGATTAAGGATGAAGAAGAGGCACTACCCCTGCTCTACAATGAGGCAGAACACGTGTGTGTTCCATGTTGTGCATGCACCACAGACAAATGATTCCATATGAAAAGAAATTCCAGTCAGGTTTATGGGCAGATGATTCAAGCCTGTAGTTTACTGCTCTTGGGGGGTGGGGGACAGTAAAAATCTCTTGACTAAGAGTGGGTCTGGTACCTGTGGAGAGGAGGGATCCAAACGTCCCAGATGCCCCAGACTGAACAAACAGGTTGAAAGCAGGCCTTCGTCACACGCGCGGGGGGGGGGGGGGGGGGGGGAGAGAGAAAGAGGGGCTTTCTATGAAAAGGGGCCCCACCTCTGGCCTGTCTCCCACATCATAGATCTCCACTGCCCTGAGAGCAGAGGTGTCACAAAACCACTCCCACTTGAGCACTTACTGTGTGAGTAGCAGAATGGGAACTTTCAAAGCCCTTTCCCACCCTCCTCTCTCCCTGACCCCTCGTTCACCAATCCAGCTGCACTTAGATTTCATCTCCGAGTCTGCATTGTTCACACTAACAATCCTGACTGCAAGTCCCCACCACAGAGCTGCAGAAAGAACGAGTGTGCACTGGCACCTGGGCACTGTTAATGTGAACAGGAGAAAGAGGGGAGACAAGTGCCCTCAAAATGAATGCAACTCCTCTGTACTCTGTACAGAAGGTAAGAGTCCATCGGACATCGCTGCAGGCTCACTTTGCTTTGCCACGTCTCTGCCTAGTCATGTGCAGAGCCAACTTCAACCCAGATGTTTTATCCAATTAATGCCAGCTGGTCGAAAGGGCAGGACCAGCAAAATACCGTCAGTTTGACTAGTTCTGTTAGTTATGCAACGCTGTGCTTGGCCTTTGGAGTCACACATTATAAACAATTGCAGGAACTATTTTAACCCTCAACGTATAACCGCTCTGGCCCTTTGGTAAAGTCAATTGTACAATCAGTGCAGTAATAGCACTCCTCCTTCAGGTTCAGTCTATGAAACTGCCACCTTACCTTGGAAGAACAGGCCGCTTGTTTGCTTAGCTGCTGCAGGCGAGACTGCCAGCCACACTACTGTATCAGCTCCCTGAGCCTCTGTGCGCAGTTTATTCTTCATCTTTTCATAGAATTCTGGCATCGCTGATCTCACCGCTACAGTGAAGAATAATGAAAGGGTGTTGAGTCAATCTTTTTTGCTAAAGAGTTTTTTTAAACGTTAAAATGGTAATAGTAGTGTGAAAAGCAGTGACCTTTTAAAAATCAGGGAAAGGAGACACTGTCCCATGGATGGCAGAGTTACTATCGTGCTGGGATGTTAGATTGCCAAAAGATGAACCAGACATTTCTCATTGTTTGGACTAAAGTGTACGGAGACAGTCAAAAGGCTGAGAGAATAAGAATCAAAAAGAGGTGCACCCGAGTTCTGTTTGATCCTGTTCAAAGTTGACTGGATCAGAACGTGAGAAAACAAATGGTGGAAATATCTGGGGATTTAGTTCTTATTTTCATTGATTTTATGACTATGACTGCTAGAAATAATGAGATAGACTTTAACCAGTGTAGTCTTTTGAGTTATTTTATAAGCACATGGCAAAAAAAGCAGACATGGAAAATAGTATTCCTTAAGCTACAAACACTGCATTTAAACTGCTTAAGTGTGAAGTAAAACGTTGGGCAAGGAAAGATGAAGCCTATATTTTCCAATCAGCAGGAAACTGCAGGAGAATGTGGAGAGTCACATGATCAGTGGGTGTTGGGGGAGCTCTCTATGTGGCAGGCCAGCCCCTAGATTTGTAAAGGGATATTTTGAAGCCTATTAAGAAATTGCATTCTACAAAGTGTAAAAGTAAAGGAAGGTGACTAGACAGTGTCCTTTGATCTAGGGTGGAAATCCTTCACCCTGTATCCATCTCCTTAACAAGGCAGAATAAGCTGAAGTCCACTGGGAAGTTGAACTACAGGGGTTGTGTGGGTGAGTAATACAAGATACTGAAGTGCACAGTTGGAACTGGTAGTTTCCAAGCTCAAAGCAGAAAGGGAGAGTGACATCACTGGGGGGCCCAGATTCTGAAGCAAGAGTGTCAGGTGGGGGGGAATTGCAGGAGCAGGTCAGACTAGAGTGCAGACCTGCATCCCCAGCTCCATCTGATCTCAGACTCCCTGTAAAACAGGACAGCAGAGGGTTCTAAAACAGCCACTTTCCAGGAATTTAAACTGAAGAGATCGGTGGACCTGTTATACAAATTTACAGTAATGTCATATTACGATTCAATTTTAGACTAAGACTGGAAGGTGTAAGTGCCTTTAGCAGACTGTACCTGGTGTATCTGCCCAGCCAGGATGCATGGCAGAGAAATGGATGTTTTTGTGCACTTTAGCCCATTGTTCTGTCAAGACTACTTGCTGTCTCTAGGATACAACAAAAAAATGCCATACTGGAAAAGAACAATGATCCATTTAGTCTGTTATCCTGTCTCCCAGTAGCCAATCCCAAATGCTTCCAATACACCCATAATGCACTGTAATTACCAGGTTGCAGACAATATAGAAAATACCTGTACCACTCATACTGGGAAAAGCAGCAATCCATTAGATAATGTTAGAGAGACAAGATGGGCGAGGTCATACCTTTCATCAGACCAAATTTTGTTGGTGAAAGAGACAAGCTTTTGAGCTACATAGAGCTCTTCTTCAAGATAATGTTGTCAGAAACCACTGTAGAGTGGTAAAGGCAACCTACGTACGCAGCAATAGGTATTAACCCCTGTTTGTTATTAAAGCTTTTTGCTAATGTAAGTTCAGGAAGCTTTCATTCACCAACTCCATTTTCTGCAGGCTAAATATAGGGGTAGAAATGGAATGAGAAAAAGACACAAATCCAGGCTAATTTTCTGCTCAACCCCGTCTGTAAAATGTTTGGGGTTGGGTGAAACTAAACGCTCATATTGCTCTCACAAAGTGCAATAATCACCCACTCCTCAAGCTTCTCCGTAATCTTTACTGTAATATGCAACATTAATTTCAGTTTCAGCAGGAAATGAACTGTATTGATACGGAATGTTGCATGCTGCGCTATATCTAGTTTAGATGCAGTGAAAAGAGCAATCCCATGTCAATAGCCATCCGATTTGCAGCCTATTTTAAAGGAAGCTGTATCACACTGTCAGTCTGATCCAAGTTATAGGATTTACTTTCAAATCCACATACCTACCTTGTTTTGGGCATAGACCATAGTACCATCAAATGTTATGTTTTCAGACTGCAAATCAGATACATCTAATTTCTGCACCAACATCCCTCCTGAAGAGACAATTATCTGTAATAAATTAAGTGAATGTAAAAAGCCAATCCCCCACGTTCATTAAGATTGTCTTAAGGCCCACTCATGAAGTTACACTGCATACAAGATTTTTCTGTTCTACTCTCTTTACACTGTGCCTGTAGAAGAGGACCATCACACTTGTACCACAAAGCGTACCTGGAGAGCTGACAAAGGAAAGGTCAAAAATGGAGCACATGCTCATTCAAAATGCTCTTTGCCCCACTAGGGACCTGCTCATGCTTTTATCGCAATCGCTAATAAAGGGACAGAACAGGGATAGACTTTTTAATTCACTGATCCAGGACCAGCACTTGGAAAAGCCAATCCATTTTTCTTATTTAGATACAGGCACATTAAAAGGCCTGATGTGCATTTCTAAACCTGGCAAGTTACAAGACAGCAAACCTTAAAATATAGGTGGCAGCTCATTAGAACATTTTTCAATTATTTTGTATAAATATTGAATGCTTCCTAATAAAATGTCCCCTTTTGCACCAAAGTCTAGAAGGCAACTTTAACCCTACACTCCTGTTATAGGTGTTTTACTGTGCTGCAGGAGATATGGTGTAGGGAAGCGATCTCTGAATAAGGTATTTTATCTACTTCACCGGCCACTGTAGCTCCTGTACAAAACAGCGAGATAGAATTCAGATTTTGAATGGATGACTACTATTTATTAGAGTCTAAGAGTGTGCGAGGCACATGACAGAGGGGTAACTAGTACCAGGGCTGCAAACATGTACACAATCAAAGAGGAAAGAGACATTGCCACAAAACACAAAAAGAGTGTAGTAAAAACAACAGCTTAAAAAAGGAGCATTATAAACTCACAACTCTGGGATCATCTTCTTTTTCCAGCAAAGGCAGTAGAGCAGTTGTGAGAATGTATGTACCTAAAAGAAAGGAAAACAAAAACATTTCACCGAAAACAAGTTCCTCCACATTACTGACTAATATGTAAAACCCCTCCATTTCTTGGCCATTTGGTATAAAGACTCAAGAGTCTCAGTGCTTCTCTGAATTGACAAATTATTAATAAAATGTATTGCATGTTCATCATCAGACATATTCAGAGTACAAAGATTTTTAAAAGTATTTTATATACAATATTAGACTGCTAGCTACAGTCTAGTCATAATTCTAAAGACAATGGTTTACTAGGGAAAAAACATGCCAGAGACAACTCACAACTGTGGCAGACAGACATTTCTACTTTCTCCCCCTAAAATAACTTAAATACCCAAATTCCAATTACTGCAATTGAGTATTATGCAGAAAACGGCCTGCTCATTTACAATGAGGGGGCTGGGGGGTGTCACTGCCTATTGAGGTTGCCTGACATTTCCCATAATAAAATCCTGCTTTTAGTTGCTGATAAGTTTGCCAAATTTTAACTGTTTGAAATTTACAATCTTAAGTGCCTGCCTCAGGCTGGGATGTTTTTCCCTCCCTGAAGAGGGTTCAGATATTTCCAAGAAAAAAAAAAAAAGTAGGGAAAAACATGTTTTGCCAAGTTTAAATTCTGGAGCTTTTATTTGAGAGGCACTAGTGCCCTAATGCTTCAAAGCAGGAACTTCAAATTTGGCAGTGAGTGGTCCGTGAGTTGAGGATTTGCCTTTTGCCATCTCTGTGAAAATCTACCCAAATATGGAGAAGTGACATGCTTTCATTGGGGGGGGGGGGGAGGAAGAGAGAAAGGGTTAGGAATCACAGCTTGCAAATGCTCAGACGAGACACGCCAGACCACAGCTAAAATCTCCAATATTCCATCCCCAGTGGGCAACATGAGCAGGGGAGGGATAGCTCAGTGGTTTGAGCATTGGCTTGCTAAACCCAGGGTTGTGTGCTCAATCCTTGAGGGGGACATTTAGGAAACTGGGGTAAAAATCTGTCTGGAGATAGGTCCTGCTTTGAGCAGCGGGTTGGACTAGATGACCTCCTGAGGTCCCTTCCAACCCTGAGATTCTATGAGCAGGTCTTTCCCTGTGGCTCTGGGCTGCTGCAGGCCATGTCAGAAACAGGGACCTAAACTGAGAGTAGTGAGCCTGTCTCTCCTGTGCTCTCAACGCTCCACATGGTTGACGCCCAGACAGTGAAGAGGAAGCTGCCTGATTCCAATGCAGAGAGAGGAAAGGCAAGAGAATTAAATTGGGACCAGGAACCTAGGCCAGAGGAAACCAGGACTGGGAGTTTTGGCAAAGGAGGGGGAAGACAGACTAGCTGGGCAAGAGGAATGGATGAAAATCATGGCAACTGGGACCAAGAGCAGTCCAAGCCATTTTGCTGGCCAGAGCAGTAACGTTTTTGGCATCCCCTGCCAAGCAGGTAAGCCAAAAAAAAGTGGCTGGCCAATCAAAGTGGAGCAAAGACAAACAGAGTGAAGCAAAAATATGAATATCGAAAACAACCCAGCATCACCCCATTTCAGTGGCCCCTGGAAGTTGGTACCCAGGGCGACCACCCTGCTCGCCTGGCCCTCGAACCACCTATGACTGGGACTGTAGAGATGAGGACACTGGGACAAGGAGCAAAGGGCAGGAAAGAGACAGGAGTGGGACAAGGACCAGTTGGAGGAGACCAGGCAGAAGAGTCTGTGCTACAGCAGCGCTTTAACCTAGCTGTGTAGTCACGGCACCAGTGCTGGGAGAGAACTTCCAGCGCTGTAAAATAATAATAAAAAAAAAAAGACACCACCCCTACAAGGGGAGTGGCTCCCAGTGCTTGGAGCATGACTCCCAGTGCTGGTGCACTGTCTACACGGCACTTCACAGCACTGAAACTTGCATCGCTCAGGGGGGTGTTTCACATCCCTGAGCAAAAAAGTTTCAGCGCTGTAAAGTGCCCGTGTAGACAAGGCCTAACCCTGGTTCTTCAGTTCTATGAAAATAAACGATTTGCACATAAATTAGTGAGGTCACATTTTTCACTATTTATATAGACTAACATGTTTCTTTGCAAATCAGAATGATCAACACTTTTGTGGATGAAAGGTTGCAATACAGTACGTTGATCAACATGTTACAGAATTTTAAAGTATTACATTCCGGTGCCACAGGGCTCTGTTGCTTTTTACAGATCCAGACTAACACAGCTACCCTTCTGATACATTCCACTTGAGCAATCTGCTCGGTACCCTTGTCCATCCATAACAGATCTAACTTTTCCTATACTCATTTGGACCCTCATGAATAATTAGAACACAAAAAATAAAATCAAACTAAGTGAATGCACACTGAATGAGTTAGCACAGTCTGTCTTGAGCAAAAAGTACAAGCAGAAGCTGTGGTCAGTAAGGAAGAATGTCAGTAACAAGAGAATTTAAGTCTCTCACTGCTGGGGCTGGAAGACTGAAAAACAGCAGCAAAGCAAGATATCTTGATTGTCATTGGTTGTTCCCAATGAGTTAAGCAGAGCTCTAATACAACCCACAATCCTGGTTTAAACTTTCCTTTTGATAGGGACTCAAATTTGGATAAACTGACTTCATTTCCAAAATCCTGAGGTGCAACACACATGCCAACACTTAACTTAGTTGTCTCCAGGATTAATTTGGATTTTACAGATGGTACGTTTTTGTTTACAAGTTCTGAAGAAGTGCGAAGGCGAAGAGGAATGTTGTTCATCTTTCAAGGCCTTCGGTCCAGCAAGTGTTCTTTTAGCCTTGTGAGAGAAACAAATCCTGAAGGCTAGAGACTGATTGTGACAAAGGGCTGGCTCATCACACAAGTTTTAATAATAAAACCACTCAAACCCTAATTTATCTTCCTCCAGTTTAAGAGGAGAATTTAATATGAGAATTAAGCAAACAAAGCACAAAAAGGTAGAGATCATAGTCCGCAAAAACAGAAATAGAGTTGTTCCCTTGTGCATTTGCTTTGAGGTAAGGTGTGAAAATAAAGTTTTTGCTCCAGATGTCATTAGGCAGACGCTGATACATAAAACACACTGATGGGAATGGTCAGGCCTCAAAAGACTCAGATCTTCAGCCATTGCTATGTAATCCCATGACTGGTGCCCCAAGCCTAATTATCTGGATACCAATTGCTCTGCACTTTAACATAGAAGTCTGGTGGATAAGCAGTCTGTGCCAGCTGGAGTTAAGAGAAATAACTCACCCCCAAATAATTAAAACAAGGAATAAAGTTTATTTGGTGCATCTTCTAGTTGAAGTCTCCACTATTTTAAACTTATACAGTTTGACAGTTATGTACAAACAGGCCAAGCTAATCTACAAAATTCAGCTAAAATCAAATAGGGTTTTGTTACACGATCGCATGCTATAGGGCAAATATTTTACAATTGTGGACAGACTACAGCCTATATGGACAGCAATATAGATGTAGAATTTCCACTGAGTGATGAGGGGGCAGGGGGAGAAGAGTGAATAAATGGGAATAAAAGTTATGCTGCCTTGCAAAATACACCTCTACCCAGATATAACGCTGTCCTCGGGAGCCAAAAAAATCTTACCGCATTATAGATGAAACCGCATTATATTGACCTTGCTTTGATCTGCCAGAGCACGCAGCCTCGCCCCCCCAGAGCGCTGCTTTACCGCGTTATATCTGAATTAGTGTTATATTGGGTTGCGTTATATCGGGATAGAGCTCTAGTATTATTAATCGCATAACAGTAGTGAAAAGAAATGAGGGAAAAACATCCCCCACCCTCAAATATTTTGTACATTACTTTCTCCACAGAGAAATTTTAGTTTGGTGGAATAGAATTTAGAGAGATTGATCAAGATTTCCACCATTAAGGAAAAGCAAGGTGAAATTTCTGAAACTTAACAACTGAGTCGATTGTGCACTTTCATAATTAATAAATAGCAACTCCCTCATCTATTATGTTTTCTTTAAAAAAAAAAAAAGCAAATACCCAAATATACAAACAACTCACAACAGACTTCTGCATACAGGCACAGGAGAAATATACACAAAACCAAACTGAACTTGGTAAATACATAAAGTATAAACACCAAGAACTATAGGAATGAATCATATCCATTTAGAGAAATGAGTAAAAATACTGAACAAACCAAAAATGATTAAGAAAAAGCACAAAACATAGGTTTTTAAGTGAAATGTAGATGGTGAACAGAAAGTGCAATGTGAAATTACTACCACTGAATATTGCATATCTAATGCCTTATCTTAGAGGAGGTCCTATATAAAGTAGAAGAGATCCACCAGGTGGTTATCCACATTATGTCCCTTGCTCTTTTTATTCATTCAGAAGGAAGGCAGTGATTCAGTGACAAAAGAGGATTCTTTTAAAAAGAGTTAGAGCTCTTAATTCTGTGGGAGTATTTTGGAATGTGTATCCACATCTAACTCAAGAAACTATAGTTTCAAGGAAGGCAGTAAGGAGAAATGAATTGCATTAGAAACAGGTTACATACTTCTGTCCAAAAGGGAGATGTATTTATTTTTTAATCATAGTGCCAGAAGAGAGGCCAGAGTCTATTAAGATCTCTTCAGGCTCTTATTAGGTAGTAAGTGACAGAGCGTGAAGACTGTTAGCAAATGCTAGGCCAGTCATCTTCAGACAGGGTGAGAAAAATCCTACATCAAACTGGACTCTGATGAAGTGGACGCGGTCTAAAGAAAATTAAGCCAGCCACAGCACTGTCCCACAAAATGAGGTTTGTCACAGCAGTAGCTGGTCATGCCTTCTGGAGTTAAAATGGAGTTGTCAACCCATTGACACAGATTTCTTTTTCAAAAGAAACATAGGGGTCTGGATATTTCTTTGGGAAAAATCCACTAGTTTTATTTCTGTAAACTGAGCTCACACAGTAATCAATGGTGCATAATATAGTCCTGCTACATCCTTTTCAATAAGTAGACCAATGAGCACAGCTCACTGTTTGGAAACCATTTAGCAGTGGCTCACATGAGAAGCTAGATAATGTAGGTTAAAGTTCAGTGAGTTACACACTGCCATTCCAGAGTAGTTGGTATGTCAGTAAGAACACAATATATTTTACTTTTTTTTAAAAACACATACACATTTATTTTAAACAAAAAATATGACCACACGTTCCCTAGTGGTATGTTCCATAATTGCCCCAATTACTCAGAGATCCTCTCATCGTTTTATGTAATTTGACATCATGCTCTAATTACCATCTCTCCCATTTTGGTAATTCCACACAGTTAAACACACAGCAGTAAAACTGTATGTCACAATGCTCAGTGTTTTGTGATCACATTGTGAGACCCTCAATGTTAGAGTTCTAAAATTATGATTTCTTATGGAATCAAGAAATATCAATAGCCTAGATTTTGTTGGTTTAAAAATCTCAATTTTAATTTTTAAATCAAATTATTTTTCAATTCACCTGTTGTGAAATAGAAGCTGAAGGCACTCTGATGAAATGACAGTATTGCTGAAATGCAGTTTGTAAATTCTTGCAGAAATTTTCAGTCACTGCAGATCGCACTAGTTCTACAGCAATACATTAGTGGGAAAGCTACTCCCAAGCAGTGTCTTAGATGACTATGTTGTATTAGGACACTAATTCTTTCTACACAAGTCTACAAAAACATATCCTGAGCTAGACTGAGGATCTAAACAAAATGTGCATCAGCCCAAGTGCCAATGTCCTGAAAGCAGATTTCAAGAATGCCTTCAAGTCAACATTTTAATATGCTACTGGTTAAAACAACCAGTTTTTACATACTTAAAAACTTGAAGATCACCAGAATAGAATATGCAACACTGTACATGAGAATATTCTTTCCTACCTGCTGTACTGCATTTGTATAGAATGACCCAAAAATCTTAGGTTTCAAAATGGATTTATAAAGTAAATTAGGGCTTCTGCAAGAGGAAAAGTGTAAAGCTGCAGCCTGTTTATAACATTAAATTAATTGATGATGCAATCATTGCAGACCAAAATGTCCTGGGAGCATGCTGGAATAGTTTTCTTTTGATGTTCTACTTGGCAATTAGAGTAAAGTTGTTGGTGAAGTTTTTAATCCTCAAACATTCAGACCATGGCAGGTAGCCAACACCACACTCAGTGGAGTTTTCCCCTATTTGCCCATGCTTTGCAGCATATCGGCAACAGTGTTATTTCAACTGTGGAAAAAAAGTGGGAACAAAAATAATCTTATTTGCTTATACAGGTTTCAATGGGTCATTCATCTGGTAAATTCATTGTTAAAAAATAAATGGGCTTGCTTTTGCCACAGCCAAGTATTTTTAAATTAAGTATACTGAAGATTTTCCTTGAACTGTTTATCTTTGAGGCCTCTTGTTTATACAGTCCCCTATGAGGAGACAGCCACAGGCCAGCTTTCTCAAGCAGGAAATCAGAATTCCAGATTTTAGTACACTGTTCTTTAAGGGCCCAATCTGATAGCCCAGCACAAGAAAGTGGAGTGAAAAGACAATGTGGAACGTGTGCGAAAGACAAGACACCGGTCGCCACTTCCTTTATACCACAAAGCTGTGCTTAGTAAGGGCTCTCTCTGCCCTGATATGTAGGGAGGTAATACAGCCAGTGGATTTGCAGGTATCTGGATTATTAACAACACTAATACAAGACTTCATCTGTAGATCTCAAAGCACTTTAAAAAAGCAGGCAAGTATTTCCATTTTACCGATGTGGAAATGGAGGCACAAAGAGAGGAAGTGACTTGCCCAATGTCACCCAGCAGACCAATGACAGATCTGGGATCTCCTGAGTCCAAATAGTCTAGCGCCCTAACCACTAGGCAGCACTGACTCCCATGATTCACTAGCCAGACCCATACGGGGGAGAAAGGGGTTTGCAAACTGCGACGGAGGCTAAAGTAGTTACCGTTGAAGAGCTGTGCTGCATTCTAGGGCCTGAGAGGAAGATCCTTCCCCATGCCCTACCCATTATTTTGGTTGAACACTGGGAAAAGGATGTGGCTTGAACTAGTAAGATTGTCTATGTGGGATAGCTCAGTGGTTTGAGCATTGGCCTGCTAAACCCAGGGTTGTGAGTTCAATCCTTGATGGGGCCATTTAGGGAACTGGGGTAAAAATCTGTCTGGGGATTGGTCCTGCTTTGAGCAGGGGGTTGGACTAGATGACCTCCTGAGGTCCCTTTCAACCCTGATATTCTATGATTAAATTAAAAAGAAAAAAAAGGTCGTGAAGCAAGAGGGTTTAGGTTCAGTTGGAGTGAGGAATGGAGACATACTGTATTCTATGATCATCTCCTCTCAGCTCCCAGTGTGTTTTAGTGCTCCCTCTGCCAGTAAGTACCAATAAAAATGAATAGATGTACTATTTTCTGATATTGGAGTGAAGAGATGTGACATGTAAAAATGAAGAAAGAACTTCTCTTGTTCCAGTACTTTACAGGCCTTGTTTCAACTGTGAAAGATTATCTTTAATGCACCCACAAGCAAACAGTACTGAGTCCTCTATCCATCTGCCTCCACTGACAGCTTTTATACAGATGGATTGAACACTGTCAGCTGGGATAATCATCTTGCAGAGGCTGGCTTCAAAAAGGCAAATGCTGACTAGAAAGCCTAGATGTCACATCTGAAGAAATCACTGCAGCAGCTCCTTGACAAAATAGCCACACCAACCTCTAGAATGAGATTTAAGCTCAACCACATCTGAGACAAAGGACAAAAGCAACAAGAGTTCTCCATGTACATATGCTGCTACACAAGAAACCATTTTGAACTGCCCCCTACCATCTATACAATCTCAGCAAATCAACGTGACTTGTTAATTGCGGTTTCTATACTACAGTATTAATTCTACATAGCTGCACAGCAGTCACTACAGATTGATCATTCTCCAATTCTTCTACTTCAATTAAGTTCCAGTAAACACAGCACTAACTCTTTGTGGTCTAGCTGGTAACAAGGGGCGAGGTATTAAGAGCAATAACAGCTATACAACTACAATGAACCACACAGTATTTACTTCTACTGTGATAGTGCCCACAGTTCCACTGTACTAGATGAACATAGAGGAAGACATGGTCCCTGCCCACAAGCTTACAATCAACGATTTTAGCTTAGAAACTTTTTTTTTTTTTAAAGCCATCAAGACACAAAATCCAATTGTGTGCATGTGTGCACTCTGCCCACCGACACACCCTATTTCCCTTTGCCCTGCCAGCTTTCACTCATGTATAAAAGTAGGGCCAATTCTAGAAATTCATATTCACATGATCAGGCCTTACTTAGGAACAGTCACAATGAAATGTGAATTCAGGCCCCTCGGTCAAAAGGTCTTTGCAGCAAGGATCACGTCGTGTTTGTTCATGAAACTGCCATGAACATTTATAGAAATAAAGAGCTACAGGACTACCCTATTTTCCTCAACAGAAAAGGTTTAACATTAACAATACAAATCTGGAAAAGTCTGACAAGCCAATCACAAGCCGGATTATGTAATAGACAGGCATGATACTACACTGCAAAGACAGACTTCAAACATCCCAGTATCCAGCATAAAACAGTTTGCTTGTCCATCTTTTTTTTTTTTTTATTAAACACTAGAAAGTTCTTACTTGGACTACCACTGCACAAAAACTGTAGATAATACAATTTGGGGACTTCTCTATTCTCCTCAGGATCACTTTCAGTGACTCAGAGCTCTTTACTAAGGAATAGTAATTCTTTTGCTTCACACACCTGCTGTGCCTTAACATTTTCTAACAAAGTATAGCACATGAACTGAATTAGAATTAAAGCCTTACTTCTTAAAAACAACTTGGTGAGAAGAAAAAAAAAAAATCTTCCAATGAGGAACGGAGAGAGAAAAGGAATATAGTGCAAAACCTTTTCTTTCTACCGTAGCCAATATTTTTATTTTTATATATACTGTATATATAAATAAATATGCATGCCCTTAGAGGCCCTGTTTTCAATTAGAAATAAAAATTTTTTTAGTATCCTTTATGCAATACGTCCAGGACTCTAAAAAAATAAGAGAAGGGGAAATGTCTCTAACCTGGATTTAAAGACTTCACAATGTTTTAGACCCCAAGGCAGACAATGCCACAACCGATGTACATGTTATCTAGATATCAGATCTGGCACACTGACTTGGCTCTAAAATGTTGCAAAGTGTTTAAATCCTGTCATGTCCCAAAGTCTTGCACAATTACACAGGTATTACCAGTAGACCGCTTCATTAGACCTGACCTAAGAGGGACAGATGAGATAAGGCAGAAGCAGGTCACTAAGGGAAGATAGATGAGATGCCTTGCAAGTAAGGCAAGATTTTAAACACTACTAATTCCTAAAAGAATGGATGCATGGTTCCAATTTCCACAAAAATACAGGCAATTCAGAGTTACAGTGCCCTCAGACACCATAATTCACAGCCTCTTGGACATATGTACAGTTGTATTCTGCACTGTAAGGGTACGTCTTCACTACCCGCCGTATCGGCAGGTAGCAATCGATGTATCCAGGATCGATATATTGCATCTCATTAAGATGAAATATATCGATCCCCGAACGCGCTCGCTGTCAACTCCGGAACTCCACCAGAGCGAGCAGCGGTAGTGCAGTCGATGGGGGAGCCGCGGCCATCGATCCCGCGCCGTCTGGACCCCAGTTAATTCGTTCCAAGATACTTCGACTTCAGCTACGCTATTCACGTAGCTGAAGTTGCGTATCTTGGATCGATTCGATCTCCCCCCTCCCCCCAGTGTAGACCAGCCCTAAATGTTAACTAGAATCTATGCTGTATGGTTGACTTCTAGTTTGCAGTTTACTCTACTTGTGTGTGATACAAATCTATACTAGCTGATGCACTAATGTGTTTTATGGCAATTAGTTTGCGGTTTAAAAAAATGAAAAGTAACTTCACATTCAAACAGCTGTGTTTGCTTCAGTGTGCTTGTACCTGGAGCCACTACATCCTAGTAAATTACTGAACTGTTTGAAAAAGTGCAAGGGGTTTAAACTAGTTTAACTGAAAGACAATTTCTTCAGGAAGGTCAGAGGTGCTTTTATTCTTTATTATAGAGTAGATCCAGGGCAAATCTGAAGCAGAAATAACAAAACCTGCTTTGAGTTTTGAGCACAAACAGTATGGAAAGTGTAGCTGAAGAAAAATGCATTCCCTCCATCAGCTCCAATATTTTTGAAAAATGTTAACCAAATGAATGTAATCAGACTTACAAAACCAAAAATCTCATTGACATGCCAGTCAAGTATGAGACATTGCTGCCCAAATGTTGATTTTCAAAAACGTAAGCAGGAGCCAGAGAAACAGAGCAGCAACAGTGCTAACAGTAAGTCCCAGCCAGGGCGCGCTTCCTCCAACCCCTTAGATCCAGAACCGAGCAGGTGACCTTATCTGGTTGGCCCAGAAGTCACCCAACTCCATTCCCTACCAATGGGGGTTTGGAGGGTGGGACACAGAACTCCTGGCACAGTCAACCACCAGGGATGCTTATTATTCATTATTTGTATAACTGTAGTATCTAGGAGCCCTAATCAGGGACCAGGATCCTGTAGTGCTAGGTTCTGTACAAACAGAATAAAAAATATGGTCCCTGCCAGCTGCCACTAAAGCACTTACTATCCAACGCTTCCTTTTGCAGGAGTGATTTTTGCAGCCCTCTGAACGGCAGTGATGACTACTTTCTTCATTTAAAATCTGGACATTTCCCTCTGATGATTGCCTGCTTGCTCAGACCTCTTCTGCCCCTCATCCTCAGTGCCCCCCCTTCCACTCGCCCCACTCTTTGTCCGCCCTCCTACGTTCCCCCCCCACCAGTTCGCCCTAATGTATTAAACACCACATGACTCTCATGGCCTTTGCCAAGCATTACCCCGTCCCTCTGCCCGCGTATTGCATCCCTTCTCTCCAACCTTTACCTATTTTTATGTGTGTGGATTTTTTGTACCGCTCTGTATCATTGAGGCCCTGATGTCAACTGGAGCTTTTTGGTGCTACCACAATACCAATGTGTCATCTTTATAATAAAAAAAACCACACTTGAATGTTGTAAGAACCATCTGAACCCCAAGACAGTTGTTAGAGCATCTTGCAGATCCTGCAAAAAAAGGCACTACACAGAGTATCATTAGCAGAGCCAATTGGAAAATTTTCCACTGAAATTTCAAAATGGTTTAACTAGCTTTAATTGCTACATGCTGTTCTCAGAGCAACGAACAAACAATGGGGTCAATATGAGAATATCTTGCATATGGGAGAAACCTGAGAAGTACAAACCTTCTGTACAAGTTATACATTTTTTGCAATACAATGTCTAATCCTCCTACTCTCTCAATGCAAGAAAACATATCCTGCAAAACTACATGAGACTATACCTTTCTATAAACAAAACAAACACAAAAAAGATGCACAGGAGTACCCTAGACTCTTATCTAAAGACTGCTGTACTCACCCAAGGTATTTGTAGCAAAGTTCTTTTCAAGTCCATCCTCTGTTAGTTCTCTCTTGTTTACCATGCAGCCTGCATTGTTGATCTGCAAGACACAGCTCAGTATTAAAAAAAAAAAGCCACATACACACAATCATACACTTGTTTCAATGCACCGGGGTGTGCAAACTGCAACTCCAGCTATCATAATCCGCCACTTACAGTGAAGCTGCTGTGTGAAAACCATCTTCACAAGGAAGTGTAATACATTTCATTGAAATCAGGCTGATAAAATTAACTGAACAAACAAGATTATAAAGTGCCATCAGACATCATGGTGCCTTACTAGTTTGTGTGCAAAAGGGCCAAAAGCTATGAAGTAATGTGTGATTCGCAGAACATAACTATTACAATAAAAAAGCATGTATGGTAGTTTATCAATTTCATCTTAAAGATCCAAATGACTCCACATCATCACAGCTATGCATTTATATATTCTAAGTTTGATTTTTCTTACCAGTGAAAAGTCATTAACATTTTACCATGTTTTGGTTAAAAACTAATAAGTGCTGTGCAGGTAATGTGTGTTTTCTCAGTGTGACTCCCCGTACTGGCTTATCTCACCTTCTGTCTTGAGTTCAAGCTTCTCATCCTCCCCACCAAGATCCCAGAGAAAACTGCTCCTACCTACTTCTCTGCTCATTTCCTGCTACTCCCCCAACCAGGGCCGGCTCCAGGCACCAGCCCTCCAACCATGTGCTTGGGGGCGGCACCTCAAGGGGGGGCGGCTCTCCGGCCGGCCGGGGAGAGCGGGGCCCGCGGCCGGGCTCGCCGCCCTCCCCTGCCGCGCTCCGGGGTCGGGGGCGGTGGGAGGCTTTTTTGCCTGGGGTGGCAAAAAAGCCAGACCCAACCCTGCCCCCAACCTGCCCTTTCCAAATACTCCATTTGTGATTGTCACACTCTATTAGCACCAGCAATTGTTCCAGGTGCTTGAACAATAAGACACAGCCCCATCCCAAGGGCTGTATTCCAGAAGACACCAGTAATGAAGGTTATAAAATCACAGAACTGGAAGGGACCTCAAGAGGTCATCTAGTCCACTCCCTTGCACATAAAGCAGAACTAAGTATTATCTAGACCATCCCTAACAGGTGTTTGTCTAACCTGATCTTAAATATCTCCAATAATGTAGATTCCACAACCTCCCTAGGCAATTTAGTCTAGTGCTTAACACCCTGACAGTTAGAAAGTGTTTCCTAATGTCCAACCTAAACCGCCCTTGCTGCAATTTAAGCCCATTGCTTCTTGTCCTATCCTCAGAGGTTAAGAGCAACAATTTTTCTCCCTCCTCCTTGTAACAACCTTTTATGTACCTGAAAACATATGTCCTCTCTCAGTCTTCTTTTCCAGAAAAAAAACAAACCTACTTTTTTTCAATCTTCCTTCATAGGTCATGTTTTCTAGACCCTTAATCATTTTTGTTGCTCTTCTCTGGACTTTCTCCAGCTTGTCCACATCTTTCCTGATATGTGGTGCCCAGAACTGGACACAATACTCCAGTTGAGACCTAGAGCGGAAGAATTCTTCTCGTGTCTTGCTTAAAACATTCCTGCTAATACATCCCAGAATGATATTCACTTCTTTTGCAACAGCGTTACAATGTTGACTCATATTTAGCTTGTGATCCACTATGACCCACAGATCCCTTTCCGCAGTATTCCTTAGGCAGTCAATCCCATTTTGTATGTGTGCAACTGATTATTCCTTCCTAAGTGGAGTACTTTGCATTTGTCCTTATGGAATTTCATCCTATTTACTTCAGACCATTTCTCCCGTTTGTCCAGATCATTTTGAATTATAATCCTATCCTCCAAAGCACTTGCGACCCCTCTCAGCTTGGTATTGTCCACAAACTTCATAAGTGTACTCCCCAGGCCATTATCTAAATCATTGATGAAGATAGCGAACAGAGCTGGACCCAGAACTGATCCCTGCGGAGCCCCACTTGTAATGGTCTTCCAGCATGACTGAACCACTGATAATTACTCTAGGAACAGTTTCCAACCAGTTATGCACCCACCTTATAGTAGCTCCATCTAGGTAGTATTTCTCTAGTCTGTTTGTGAGAAGGTCATATGAGATAGTATCAAAAGCTTTACTAAAGTCAAGATATAAACATGAACAGAAATGGATGGGAAGGATAAGGATGACAAGATATCATAGTCACTCAGCAGACATGTACACATCTTGATGCGTCTGTGTGTCTTACTCTTTAATCTTTTTGCTTTCTTCCATGCCACCCCTTATTGCTTACATCCTCCTTCTCTTTGGGCCAAACTCAGAAGTAAGGATAAGGAGGAGCAAGAGAAAGAGCTAACAAGAGAGCATGAAAAGGTGTCAAGTTAGAGGCACTACCCACTTACCTCTATACTCTGCCCTCGCCTTCCACACAAATACACACCACCTTCCAGGTAAGTTGCACTAACTTAGGCCCTGATCCTGCAACTGCATCCATTTGGATAGACCTATGCACCCATGCAAAGTTCTACTGAAGTCAAAAGGGCTCTGTGCCGGGATCCATCTATATGGACGTTGGTGCAAAACTAGGGCTTTAGACATCTCTGCCTTTGGTCTCCTCTGGGCCAACCAATCATCAGACAGGAGAATGGGAGTAGAATAATAAGGGAATTCGCCAGGCTGTTTCCGTGGAGTGAAAGAGGAAGTAAAAGGAAATGAGAGCAAAGAGGCATGCGGAAGCAAAGCTGTGCAGGGCCTTGAAGGCTGCAACAAGGAGCTTTGATAGATTTCTCTTGTGTTCCGTATCAAAGTTACGTATATGAAAAGGGGCTGGACAAGATCAGAGAAGTGGACTAGGTGGATTATTTTTGCAGCAGGATTATACACAAATTAAGCCTGCAGAATTAGAGAGGTTAGACTATTGAATGGAGAGGTACAGATGAGAGACTCCAAAAGAGGTACAATTTAAACTTGCAAACTTACCAAGACATTTAACTTATGTTCAGCCTTGAATTTTTCAGCAAACTCCCAAATTCCCTTGGGATTAGACATATCCAGAATGTGCAAAAAGATATTCTAAAACAAAAATGGAATTACATTACAACCAATATGGAAAAGTCAGTTTCCTCCAACATGCATAAATGAAACTCCATTATGTTATGTGAAACACAAATTTAAACATAGTATTGGCAAGGAATTTACATATTAACTAATTTAAGTAAATTTAAAACACGTTACTTTTGATATGCTAAAGAGAAAATATTTCAGAAGTTAGGGTGTGGTGGTATAGAGAGACTTTACTTTCATCAAAAGTTTTCCCTTCATGTGCCCCCATGTTTCTCCCCAAATATAACATGAAACTGCCTTGGATGGTTGCTTTGTTCTTCCGTGAGAGGAGAATTTATGGATTTGTAGTCTCCAAAAACAGAAAAGTAATCATTAGGTATCTTTACAGAAGAGCATTACTCACCTATAATTATGCTTCTCTGAAAATATCATTTGATTGGATTACTACTCACCCACCGTCTTCTCAGAGTTGGGAAAGATAGTAACAGTTTCAGAAACTACATATTTTCTCATGGCCTTTTCCTACTGTAACACTGCTTTACAGCCAAAATGCTTCTGAAATAAATGTCGTCAAACT